>NC_135961.1:17481793-18698668 GCF_053455715.1 Rhinoraja longicauda
ATCCATAAGAGATGGAATTTAATGTATTATCCTTATTTCAAAATCTGTTGAAATGATCTGCATTAATACTCATTTATGTGTGTGCCAGGATATATAACAATTTACAGAGGAGAAGAACAATGGCCCATCTCTGTCCCTTTATTGCACTAACAGTTGATTTCAGAAATGGAACTGTTTAAACAAGTGATGTTTTCCCCATTTCATTCTCTTCTGTGACTTGGGTAACCTGGCATTTCTGTTTCAGAGCCAGCACCACTAATTACCCTTTTGATACCCACAGACAGCAGCGATTCCAGGAAAGAATCGTCTCTACTTCAATATGATAATTGGCCAATGTGCAACTTCATACAAGCATGCCTGCCAATGAAATTTTCATTTATCAAATAAGTCACACTCATTTAAAGTTCAGGTTTGCAAATCTTAAAACTTGTCTCTATGTTTGTTAAGTCTATTTAGTCACTCCAATTTACGTTTTGATTTCATAGCCTTGGAAAATAGGCAGAAATTCAAAGATTCCCAGAGAGAGTTCACAAATGGAATCCATAGATTGGATCTGGATCATCAAGATTATTCCAACTTTTACCTTTTAACTTTATGATTTAGTAGCCTGATATTTATGAAGGCACAAAAAAACCTAGTGCCTAAAAAATTGGAAACATTTAAGCACATGTTCAATGAGTGACATGCATGTTCGGTAAGTCTGGTGGTGGCACGATGATGCAACAGTTAATTATTGCCTCATAGTTCCATTCACTCAGGTTTGATAAAGAGCTCAAGTGCTGTTTGTGAAGTTTGCATGTTCTCGCGATCAGGAGATCACGATCAAGTTTGCATGTTCTCACGAGCAGGATTTCCCTGGGTGCTTTGGTTTCCTCTCACATCCTGAGGGCAGAAAGAGTCACAGAGAGGGTTAATGGGCAGGTGGTAGAGAATAAAGTAGCAGGTCCACAGGGAAATAAAGAGAGTGCGAATGGGATTGATGGGGTTGCTCTGCCAGTAGCTGGCATAGACACCGAGCTGAATGGCTGTGTCCAATGTGCAATAAATAAGTAAGCAACGTGCAGGAAAGAACTGTAGATGCCGGTTTAAATCAAAGGTGGACACAAAATGCTGGAGTAACAGTGGGACAGGCAGCATCTCTGGAGAGAAGGGATGGGTGACGTTTTCGGGTCAAGTCTGAAGAAGGGTCTCAACCTGAAACGTTACCCATTCCTTCTCATTTGGACATATATGCTTTGTCCACAGGCTGTCACAGATGCATTTGTCTGTGTTGCACCGATATTATTTGCAGAGATTACAGAATTTCTATATTATGTGCCTCTGAACAAGATGCTGTCCTCACTGGGACCTTGGTGAGCTGCCTGTACCCTGCAGTGGCTTGGGACTACTTTAAATGGTGATGATCAAGCCAACCATCGAATGTGGGGATGCTCAGAATCACAGGAGAGTGCTGTGTCCTCATCTGCCCCCCCTTTTCCCCTCAGCACTTGCGGCAACCTTCATGTTGTTGAACCATGGCTTCTGAAGGCTGGACTTCCTTTGCAGCAGTTTGTGTGGCTTTGAAACAGCAGCTGTTTCTCCTGCAGGCAGTTGTGTTGGAAAATACACAGGTAACATTTTCACACTTGACTCGGGCTGAAACCTGCACCAGCATTTTTGTTTTTCCTGCCTGCTTCACATTTTTTGTTGTTTTTATTTCAGTCACCCCACTGGATGCCAAGACTACACGCAACACTCATCTGGCACATGAAAGCCATGGTGAACTTTGATTTTCAGATAATAATCTGCTGCAAGCATTGTTTTTTGTAGGAAATGGAAAGATTATGATTTTAAGGCAGAGATAGATAGATTCTTGATTAATATGGGTGTCAGGATTTATGAGGAAAGGGCAGGAGAATGTGGTTGAGAGGGAAAGATAGATCAGCCAGATGGTGGAGTAGATTTGATGGGCTGAATGGCCTAAATTCTGCTCCTATCCCTTATGAATTTATGGATTAAGGTTGTATAGTGGATTACCATGCCTGCAGGTCATATTTAATGAGTTAAAGTTTTCATTACCAGGCCAGAGAAGGAGTATAAACAAACATCTGGAGGGACCCAGTGGGTCAGGCAGCATCTGTGGAGGGAACGTGTTGACGACATTTTGGGTCAGGGACCATCTTCAGCACTTTGTGTTTTGCTCAAGATTCCAGCATCTGTGGAGAGAAATGTCCACAGTCTTGTGTTTGAAGATTTCAGTTTCAAACTCTGTCTGAAGAAGTGTCTCAAACTGAAATGCTGTCTGTCCATTTCCCCCTTGCAGATGCTGCCTGACCTACTGAGTTATTCCAGCAGTTTGTGTTTTGCTCAAAATTTCAGCATCTGCAGTCCCTAGAGCAGAAGGACCTCCACCACTGATTTGAATTGTAGATATGTTTCTAACAGTGGCATCAATGACTAATTATATAATTCTTCATCAACATCCTGCACCTTGAAGACCAAATTAATTATTATAATAAATTGGAAATTGAAGACCTTTTTTCTGATTCACCCAGTTAACAGCAATGCTTACCCTTATGGAAACTGGAAGGGAATCTCCACAACCTATACATACCATTTCCTCACAGAACTGAAGTAACTGAAAGAGCTGGTTTTCTTATAGAATAATGCTGGTATGTAGGTGTTATTTGGGCTGTTTTGAGTTGGGCCAAAGTGTCATCCTTAACTTGAAGAATTGCTGCTTTAGAGGAAAAGATGGACCTTCTCAATTAGCGTTATCTCACAAGGTCACGGTTGCTCTGAGCTCCATGAACAATACAACTGTTTCTGCCCAGTGTTGGTTGTGGCTAGAATATTGTTGAAGAGCACTGTCAAACATAGAAACATATAAAATAGATGCAGGAGTAGGCTATTCGGCCCTTCGAGCCAGCACCGCCATTCAATATGATCATGGCTGATCATCCAAAATCAGTACCCCGTTCTGGCTTTTTTCCCCATATCCCTTGATTCCCTTAGCCCTAAGAGCTAAATCCAACTCTCTCTTGAAACTCTCTCTTGAAAGTCAAAACTCTCCGTGATCAGTAAATTGTGCCCTAGGACATTTAAAGTCCACCTGAAATGCTGGCATCGACAGATCTACGTTTGCTTTGCTGCCAAACCATGGGTACCAGGGTTGAAATTGGTGTGCTGGGCAATTGTCTGAGAAAAGCCTCAGGCCCTTTAACTAAGTAAAAAAGGACATTTGTCAGGTGTGAACAGAGCAGGCATTGAACCTGCCCCATTTGGAATTGTTCAGCTCCCACAGCAGTCAATGAGAAGGAGGTAATAATTGGGGACAAAAATTCATGCAGAGGCTTTGCAGGCTTCACATTCTCCCCGGGCTACTACAAGCGCAGAGCGCTGACATGGAGCCTGCTGCTTCTGGTGATGGAGCTGGCCTGACACAGGTGTCTTTGCTGAGGCAAAATGTCTACTGAGGTATGACAAGCACTGGTAACGTAGTCCGAGTGAGGCCAAAGAAGCAATTTCCATTGATTCCCTGTTTTTCATAATCCATGTCTCTGGTTTCACTGTGCTGAGTCGAGGGACTAAATAAAGGGGTTATGGGGAGAAGGCAGGAGAATGTGGTTTGTTAGGGAAAGATAGATTAGCCTTGATCTCTACTCCAACAGCACCTCGGTACACGTGACAATAAACTAAGTTAAACTAAACTAAACACTTGCATGATAGGCTGAATGTCTTGTGCAATTTTGTTTAGTGATTTCATTCTTAGCTCACACAGACCGTATCTTGGCCTCAGTTCATGGGGACAATTCCCTCCCAGGTCCTGCGAGCACTCTGAATTGAATTGAATTGAATTGAATGCTTTATTGTCACATGTGACAAGTCGCACTGAAATTCTTTGCTTGCATTCCTTGCCAAGGTATCCATTCATCCTCTTTCAACTACCCCACCATTCAATAAATCCAGGGCTGATCTTTTCCCTCAACATCACTTTCTTCCCACAAACATGATCCCCCCAATAACCAAAAATCTATTGATCCCACATTTGAATAACTGAGACTCGGAGGATGATGGAGCCTCGACTGGGACACCACTTCCCACCGAGTAGTGGATTCCAAAGATTCACTCACCTGTGCGTGGGTTTTCTTCGGGTGCTCCGGTTTCCTCCCACACTCCAAAGGCATACAGGTTTGTAAGTTAATTGACATCAGTAAAATTGTCTCTAGTATGTAGGATTCTGCTAGTGAATGGAGTGATCGCTGGACGGTGCGGACTGGATGGGCCGCCGGTGGGCCTGTTTCCACGTTCTTATCTCTGCGGCAAGGTAGCGCAGTGGTAGAGTTGCTGCTTTACAGCGAATGCAGCGCCGGAGACTCAGGTTCGATCCTGACTACGGGTGCTGTACTGTAAGGAGTTTGCACGTTCTCCCCGTGACCTGCGTGGGTTTTCTCCGAGATCTTCGGTTTCCTCCCACACTCCAAAATCGTACAGGTATGTAGGTTAATTGGCTGGGTAAATGTAAGAATTGTCCCTAGTGGGTGTAGGATAGTGTTAATGTACGGGGATCACTGGGCGGCACGGACTTGGTGGGCCGAAAAGGCCTGTTTCCGGCTGTATATATATGATATGATATGATAAAGTCCAAAGTCTAAAGTCTCTGGCTTCTCCTCTTTGTTTAATATTACACCAGCTCCTATAATCCACAGTCATTGGTTCTTTGAGATTGAATATTACTGCATACTGAATGCTGTTTTCAGAAATCTATTTTGATGTTGTTTTGTCTGCATAAGTACTATACTGGTACAATGGGACTGCATTGATTTCTGGTGAGGAAGAGAAACTGGAGGACTGATGGATTGTTGGAAATTGAATCGACCCAGTAAAATTGAAGGAAAAATGGGCTGAAGGAGTCTGACCTGTTTGAGACTCTGTGCCCTTCACACTCTCTTAAATGAAGTGAAAGCAGAAAATGTTGGAAACATGCACCATGTCAGGCAGCATCTGTGGAAAGAGAAATCTGTGATCAAAGACTTATTCTGTGTTTCTGGCAGATTAGTTTAGAGATACAGCGTGGAAACAGGTCCTTTGGCCCACCGGGTCTGCGCCAACCAGCGATCCCCGCACACTAGCACTATCCTACGCACACTAGGGACAATTCACGCATACACCAAGCCAATTAACCTACAAACCTGCACGTCTTTGGAGTGCGGGAGGAAACAGAAGATCTCAAAGAAAACTCACGCAGGTCACGGGGAGAACGTACAAACTCTGTACAGACTGCACCCGTAGTCGGGATCGAACCCAGGTCTCTGGCGCTGTATTCGCTGTAAGGCAGCAACTCTACCGCTGCGCCACCGTGCCGCCCAGTTTCTGTTTTTATTTTCGGTTTCCAGTATCTGCAGGGTTTTATTTTGATCTGCTTGGCGGGGTCATTCACTGGACCTTAATGGCTATTCGACAATTCGTCAGAGCAAGGAATGACTAGCCTTTCTCCCAACTACAGCAGTTCATGAAGGCCCAATACCTCCTTGTTAAGGTCACTTAATACAAGCTAATATATGCTTCGAAATGAATTTTAAAAACCTACATTTGATATAAACATTTTCTCGTAGGACAATCCTCTTTCCTCTTCGGATTTTCCACCTAGTTGGATGGATTGTAGTAATTAGAAGCAAAATCCCTCTTGCTGAACACTGTATGAAAATTGGAAAGGGCTCCAAAGCTTATTTGCCATGTGGAGTGAGAATGCCTTGTGTATGTACGGAGTTATATCCAGCATATCCCATTGCTTGTTGTTAGGGGTTACGTGCAGTGCTGGTTGCTGCCAGCCTCAGCCTCAGCATCAGCTCAGCGAACAAGAATCCACAACAAAATCTGCACCAAATGTTTGCCAACATCAGTGCCAGATGGTCATGGTTGATAATGGAAATACTCTGCTGCAGCATCAGAATGACCCTTTCTCCTTTGTATTTAGGGTTTAATATCAAGATAATAGAGAAAACACGGAACCGATGCCAGTCAGCTTAGCACTTGACTTAAATTTTCTAACCAATGAAACGTTAACTTTGTGTTTACCATCGATTTCACCTTAATGAGCACCAAAGCCTGGTTTAACCCAGAAGTTGAAGGAGAAATTATCCAACGTGACAGTCAGCACATTTGTCAATGTTGAAGAGTATTTTATTCCTGTAGCAAATTGCACCCTAACCTTGAGCAAAATGTTTGATTATCCTTCACCTCCGAGACTATAGCACAGGAAATTTTGATGTTTAATCTACATTACTGCGTCTTTCATCTCTTACCCCATTTAGTAGCCCATTTGTTGTACATTCAGAGTGGAATGCAAAAGTTGCAGATTTAAACTCTGGGGGAAAGATCATTCTGCTTTAATGAGAAAACCAATAAAGGGATTTTATTTTTTTAAATGCTGCTGGAGCTGACACAGCTATTCTGTATAATTTGGGCTTTCCTGATTTGCAAAATCATTTGCCTCCTCAGTGAATCTATTTTCATGTGCGAGCTGACTATTTTAAACTGTTCTAAACTAATTGAAATGTACAGTACTCTGAAAAGTGCAATTGAAAATGGTGGCATAGCGGTGGAGCTGCGGCCTTACAACATCAGAGACCCGGGTACGATCCTGACTACAGGTGCTGTCTGTACGGAGTTTTACATTCTCCCTGTGCCCTGCGTGGGTTTTCTCCGAGTTCTTCGGTTTTCTCCCACACTCTAAAGACGTGCAGGTTTGTAAGTTAATTGGCTTGGTGTAAATGTAAAATTGTCCCTAGTGTGTCTAGGATAGTGTTTATGTGCCGTGATCGCTGGTCGGTGCCGACTTGGTGAACCGCCGAAGGGCCTGTTTACATGATGTAACTCTAAACTAAACTGAATTAAAATATTGGTTATTAAAAAATGACTGTGTGATGAATCTATGGAATTTCCTACCCAAAAGAGTGGTAGCAGTTCAGCCTTTCGAGTATATGCAAGACAAGTAGTGGAAGGATTTGTAGATATTGAAGGAGGCAAAGGAACATGGGGTTAATGCAGGAAAGTGGCATAGCGGTAAAAGGTCAACCACAATCTTATTGAATTATGGAAGAGAAATAATGTTCTTCTAATCTATCAGAGTTCTCTGATAATGTATCCGACAGAGGATGAGGGGAAATCATTGTTCTATGTTCTATTTTGTTCTCTGTTCCAGTCGGAACCTTTCCAAGGGTGAAAGTGTCAAAGACTAGAGGGTACAGTTTTAAGGTAAGAGGGGGAAAATTTAAAGGAGATATGTGGTACAAGTTTTTTTACACGGAGAGTGATGGGTATCTGGAACATGCTGACAGTGGTGGAAGCAGGTGAGATAGTGGTGCTTAAGGGGCTTTTAGATCGACACGTAGATACACAGGGAATAGAGGGGTATGGTTCACTTGTAGGCAGAGGAGATTAGTTTAATTTAGCATCATCTTCGGCACGGACGTTGTGGGCAGAAGGGCCTTTTCCTGTGCTGTATTTTTCTATGTTCAATGTTCAATGACTGATGTACTTGGATTTTCAGATGGCTTTCTATAACCTCCTATATAGGATTTTTATGCATTGAGTACCTAGTACAGGGGATAGGAATAATAGATCCTACTGGGGCAGCAGACTAGGACTAAGTGGGGTTGGAAAGATGCTGTTTAAAATCAAAGATAGATACAAAATGCAGGAGTAACTCAGCAGAACAGACAGCATCTCTGGAGGGAAGGAATGGGTTCTCCAGAGATGCTGCCTGTCCCGTTGAGTTACTCTAGTACTAAGAGAGGTTCTGAGGGGATTGGTGTTCGTGAAGCTAAATGGAAAATGTGAGTAGTGAGGAATATGCAGAGACATTCGAGAGATATTGACAATGTAGGCATGGCAGAGGGAATAAAAATAAATTTTCATCAATTTTTTTCCATTTCAAAATTAAGTTATTCACTTCAGAACCAAACAGGCTGAGTATTTACTATATGGAGAGAAATAGGGAAATGTTGATGTTCAAGGGGACCTGGGTATCCATTCACAACAGTCACAAACGGAGATGAAATTGCAAAAAACAAAGTTCTCAATAAATGCCTCAAATTTCATGAAAGTTTGTTGGATGTGTCAAGTTGTAGCTTTTATCACTTTTTTAATGTGGTATGTAGAGGAATATGATAAGGAAGATGTTTTAGTTAGGTACGTGGTGGCCAGGGAGGAGGAGAATATATACTAGTGTTGGCAAGGATGCTGTGATGTGTGATTTTAAGGGCAATATTAGAAAACCTGATCATATAGTTGAAGGGAAAGCACGTATAAAAGGAATATATTATAGTATTAAGATTAACTAGTACATGAGCGATTTTATCAACTACAGCAATATTTTAAAACTTGTATTTATTACCAAAGATTTAAGCAAACCGGAATGAACATTGTAAGCTATCAGCATTTTCTAATAAATGTTTTATATGATTACTGTTTGAAAAAAAAGAGAATTCATCTTGTCAAGAAATTTGTAATATTAAATATAACGTAACTTTTTGCTAATTGTACTAAAACTATCTATCTATCTATCTATCTATCTATCTATCTATCTATCTATCTATCTATCTATCTATCTATCTATCTATCTATCTATCTATCTATCTATCTATCTATCTATCTATCTATCTATCTATCTATCTATCTATCTATCTATCTATCTATCTATCTATCTATCTATCTATCTATCTATAGATAGGGGGAGGGGGAGTGGGGGTGGGGGGAAGGGGAGTGGGGGAGTGGGGGTGGGGGGAAGGGGAGTGGGGGGAGTGGGGTTGGGGGGAATGGGGGGGTGTGGGGGAAGGGGAGTGGGGAGGGGAGGGAGTGGGTTGGGGGGAGGAGAGTGAGGGGGGAGTGGGGGGAGGAGGGGAGTGAGGGGGGATTGGGGGGAGGGGAGGGGTGGGGGGAGTAGGGGAGTTGTGGAGGGGTGGGGGGAGGGGAGGGGAGGAGTGGGGTTGGGGGGAGGGGAGGCGGGAGTGGAGGGCGAGTAGGGGGGATGGAGTGGATGAGTGGGGGGGGAGGAAGGGGGGGATAAGTGGGGGGAGCTGAGGGTGCTAGACCAATACAGGAGAGGCTTTGGGTCCAGGGTTCGCTCTGGCTGCAGCGCTGGCACCACGGGGTTGAGGTGAGTGGCACCCTTCTACGAGGAATGGGCCCAACGGGTCCACCTGGTCCAGTATATTACTAAAACTCTGTTTGTTTGTGCATTTTATTAATTTTATATGGTTTGGGGCTTGACACAGCCAAAACGGCACACGATAGCGTGACAATTTTAGGCCCACCTTACTCACCATTGTCCTGGGCTTTCAATAAATGTTATATTTTTAAAAATCACTTTCTAATCTTTCGAAATCTCTTTTTAAAGTTTAAAAATTCACTTTTCCACTTACCCTGCCGTTCAGTGTTGATGTCAAATTGGCACCCGCCCGAGTGATGGGAGTGACGGCCAATGAGGGTGGGGAGAGGGGAGTGGAGGGGGGAAGGGGTGGGGTTAGGGGGAAGGGGGTAGGGGGGGAGTGGGGGGAAGGGGGGTGGGAGGGAGTGGGGCAGGGGGGGTGGGGGGAAGGGGAGTGGGGGTGGTTGGAGTGGGGGTAGGGGAAGGAGAATGGGGGTGAGGAGGGGGTGGGGGGAGGGGAGGGAGTGAGGGGAGGAGGGGAGGGGCGGAAGGGAGGGGGATTGGAGGGGGGAAGGGGTTGTGGGGGATTGGGGGGGAAGGGAGGGGCGAGTGGGGATGTGGGGAGAGGGGTGGTGGGAGAGGGGGTTGTAGGGCTGGGGAGGGGTGGGGGGAGCGGGGGACTGGGGAGGGGGAGTTGGGGTGGGGGGAGGGGAGGGGGGAGTGGAGGGGGAGTAGGGGTGGGGGGAGTGGGGTATTGGGGGGTGGAGCAGGGGGGGAGGGGGGAGTGGGGTAGTGGGGGGTGGAGCAGGGGGAGGAGAGGGGATAAGGGGGATTGATTGGGGGGGCTGAGGGTGCTAGACCAATACAGGAGAGGCTTTGGGTCCATGGCTCGCTCTGGCTGCAGCGCTGGCACCACGGGGCTGAAGTGAGTGGCACCCTCTCCCCTTCCCTGTCCCCCCTCTATGAGGAATGGGTCCAACGGGTCCACTTGGTCTGGTCCTAAATAAAATCCTAATTACTAATTGCTTTTTAACTTTAAATTTTGTTTGAATGGGTGAGAAGAAATCAAATTGGCAATAATATGTTGAAGAGAAATTAAAATTTGCAGAATATATATTTCAGATAATTTATGTTTATCAAAACCTTGCATACAAATATCAGCAACACTGCACAGTAGGCATTGTCAATAATCCAAAACTATTTGGGGTTTTCTTCGTACTTTATTTTACATATTGTTTCAATTTCCCAGCAGCTGTAATGACATTTCCAGATCTTCCCTTGTAGATAAGCATTAGCACCAGATCTGACCACTTCTGTTATTTTTCCCTCGTGTCATTCAACATGAAACAAAATAAGGAGAATTCTGGAAACGCTCGCTGGGTTAGGCACAGCATCTGTGGAGAAATGACCAGTTAACACTGCAGGCATAACCCTTCATCTGGTTACTTCATTCCACAGATGCTCTGCCTGACACACTGTTTCCAACATTTTCTGTTCTGAGTTCAGATTTCCAACATTATCAGTATTTGTTATTAATTCAGCATGAATTGTTCTTGATAAGCATTGAACAAGGCCTGGATTTTTAAAATTGTGTCCCTAATTCCCTAGATTGTTTATTTTGCAATAAACCTATCCTAAAAAGAGACAAATTATTCATTAGTACTTTCCGCTCTAAATCACCACTGTTTATGCGCTTACCTACGCATTAAATGTATTAAATAGAAAAAGAAATGAGCTCGACAAGAATATAATTGGCCATACTTCCTACTGAAAAAATTGCCAAAGTTGGGACTTCCAATTATTTTAACTTGCTTTATATGATGGTTTTGGTTCTTGACACTAAATAAGCCTATATATTTAGTTTGCAAATATGTTTTTTTTGTGCTCTTTTTATAAACGTATGTTTAATCTACATTATTGAACATGTTTTAAGTGTCTATATAAAGATGGCAGAGTGTTCAGTTCCAGCACCCTACAAAGAATTAGTTGACATTAGTTGGCTGTGGCATATTCTCCCTCCTGGGTGAAATTGAAGTGTTTCATTATTCCTGAGCACACTAGAGCCAATGAAGAACTTGTGAAATGTCGCCACTAATGTAGGAAATACGGCACACAGCAAGCCCTTCACAAATAGTGATGTGGTAATTATCCGATCATCTACTTTTTGAGCAAGGGATAAATATCGGAAGGTTTTCGAGAGACATGGGTCAACTGTGGGCAAATGGGATGAACGTATATGGGCATTTTGCTTGGCAATGTCAAGTTGGGCCGTAGGGCCTGATTCTGTGCTGTATGAATCCAAGACTGGAAAATTTCCCTTCAATTTTGTGCCAGGGATTTTTTTACATCCACTTGAGAAGCCACAAATGTTCTGACTTTAGCAACTCATCCAAAAGGCGGTGTCTCTGACATTACTGCAGAACTGTGCTGGACAGTCAGCCTGGGGTTCCACTCTCAATGTTTTGGAGTGGGATTTGAATCCACACTTCCCATGCAGAGGTTGGAGCATTACCTGTAGCAGCATAGCTCCCACACCTATGGGGAAGACAGCCACTGCACATTCTATACATTGCTCTGCCTGATATCCAATTACTTTTACCAAATACAACAATGCAGCCTGCAGTATGTTTCCATTTTTTTTTTAAATGTTAAGATTTGGTCAGTTTCCTGAAAGGCTTACAACCTTAAGTGAATTGTGGGGATTTTATTTTCGTCCATCTCTTTAGAATTAGCAGAAGTGTTTAAAATACAATTTTCTCAAAATGACTGCAATCTTAATCGTTGCGATGCATGATTTTGAAAAATGTTCAACAGATTGGCAAGAAAATGGAAAGAAGATAAAATACTTTCATTAATCTTGCATCATTCATAATCTCAAGCAGATCACAAAGTGTGTTGTTGTCAATGTAATGTGGTAACTGATGTATGAGCAGCATTGCTGGAAGATTTCAGCCACAAAGTTGTCGGTTCCCTCACAATGTGTCAGAAGGAACTGCAGATGCTGGTTTAAACCAAAGATAGGCACAATGTTTAGGTTAGTGTATTGTCATGTGTACCGAGGTACAGTGAAAAGCTTTTTTTGCGTGCTATCCAGTCCGCAGAAAGACAATACATGATTACAATCGATCCATTTACAGTGTATAGATACATGATAAAATAATAACGTTACGTGCAAAGTAAAGCCTGCAAAGTCCGATCAAGGATAGCCCGAGGGTCTTCAAGGAGGTAGATAGTAGTTCAGGACTGCTCTGTGGTTGTGGTAGGGTGATTCAGTTGCCTGATAACAGCTGGGAAGAAACTCTCTCTGAGTCAGCTCATGACAGTGGGCAGGGTTAAGCCAGAAAATAACAGGAACCGATCTTGGATTAGCATTAGGCCCAGCATCATCTTTGCACTGTCTCTGAAGCAGATTGCCTTATTCTTTGACTCCAAAGCATTTTGCTATGGGCACTCTGGCCTTTCAGTAGTCTGAATGGGAAAACAATTTGATTGATTTCACAACTGCATGTGCAATTGGGTATACATGTTATCAATCACAATGCTCCTGTCACGGAATATTTGACTCACAAATAAAGGGACGCACACCAGGGGAATCATTAAAAATGCAAATGCAATATTTTCCCCGAGATTTGGCTTCCGATGTTGGAAAATCTAGGAATTCTCACAGCTAAGGCTGCTCATGCCAACTAACATCCAAGTTTTTCTGGGCAACAAGGAACAGGGATGTCTCTTCACTGCCAAAGAAATGCAGGCATGTTTGCTGATGTGCTGACAATTATTAGATGTCCACTCTATTTTCTTTGGACATATCTGTCCTTTGGACACCCTCTATTAAGCCATGATAGAGAATTTATCTGCATTATTTTCTGTTGAAACCTCACCCACTGACAATGACAATAATGCAGGAACTGATCGGTGCCTCTCGCCAGCCCTTCTTTTATTCTCCAAATCAAAAATGTGCATGAATTTAAGCAATATTACATGAAATATCTCACGCAGGATTGCTTGGTTTTAGTTGAGATTTTGACTTTTGTTTAACCTTGTTCTAAAGAAGGCAGCATAAGCAAAACGCCGAGCTGATCCTATCTAGAAAAAAGAGCCTACACCCAGGGATATATTACATTAACCAAGCATAACATAGAAATCAAAAAGCAAAGAAACATAGGGAACATAGGGAAATTAATAAATAGATAAATAAGTAAATAAATAAACGAACAGAGAAAGGAGACAGAAGGTGAGGTGACCTTCAGTGGTTGAAGGCGTTTGAGGCAGCAGAAGTTATGTAATGCCCTCCAGGCGCTGTAGACAAAAGTGGCAATCACGTGGGTGTCGCTCGGTGTAGGCGGCCAGGGTATAACCAGGGATGTTCAGATGGGAGCTGTCACTTTTGTGAGTCTCTTGGAGCAGGATTGCAGTGACTGTGGGTCTGTGGCAGATGTTCAATGATGGTGGTCTTCGCCTTGGTGAGGCCTTCCGCATTCAGCTGCGGCAGGGCGATGCCATCCGGTTCGACATCCGTAGGTGACGGCCTAAGAAGGGCGCATGCTCCAGGTTACATAGAAACATAGAAAATAGGTGTTGGAGTAGGCCATTCGGCCCTTCGAGCCTGCACCGCCATTCAATATGATCATGGCTGATCATCCAACTCAGTATCCCGTACCTGCCTTCTCTCCATACCCCCTGATCCCTTTAGCCACAAGGGCCACATCTAACTCCCTCTTAAATATAGCCAATGAACTGGCCTCAACTACCTTCTGTGGCAGAGAATTCCACAGATTCACCACTCTCTGTGTGAAAAAGAAACGTTCTCATCTCAGTCCTAAAAGACTTCCCCCTTATCCTTAAACTGTGACCCCTTGTTCTGGACTTCCCCAACATCAGGAACAATCTTCCTGCATCTAGCCTGTCCAACAATCTTCCTGCATCTAGCCTGTCCAACAATCTTCCTGCATCTAGCCTGTCCAACAATCTTCCTGCATCTAGCCTGTCCAACAATCTTCCTGCATCTAGCCTGTCCAACAATCTTCCTGCATCTAGCCTGTCCAACAATCTTCCTGCATCTAGCCTGTCCAACAATCTTCCTGCATCTAGCCTGAATCTAGTTGGTGCCGAGCTGCAGCGACTGAGGTTGCATTTGGGCTGCAAGCTGTTGTTGTTTGTTCATTGCTATTTCTGCTTCTGCTTCTGCTGTCTCTGTTTGTTGTCGTTCGCCTGACCGAGGTCAGTTGACAGGGCTCAACACGAGGAGGTCAACCACATGAGCCCCAGGAAAAGATACAATTCAATCACATTTGAATTTGCAGAGAAGGTGAGTATGGAGAGAACAAAGGGACCCGGCTAGCCTGGAGACCAAGAGAGATGAATGATGTGAAAGGTGGTGGTGGCTGAGAGAGGGTGACGATGACTTGTTAATAACAAACAACGTAAATAAAAATCAATATTGCATCCCAAGTCACATTACAAACTTTAAGATTTCAACATTTAATTCAAGTTTCAGATAGTCAACCTTTCCACTTTGCATCACAACTGGCCACTTTTGGTAAAGAGTCAGTGGGATGAAACATTGCTTTTTCTCTCTCCAGGGATGCGGGGATTTATTAGGAATTGACCACATTCTCTTTGTTTTTTGATTCTAGTGACTGTAGTGCTTTGCAACTCAGGGTTTGGGCACTTTTGTTTCATCTCATTCATCTCAACCAAAGATTTGGTTGAATTCTCTGCATCAGAAGGCAGTGGAGGCCAATTCTCTAAATGCATTCAAGAGAGAGCTAGATAGAGCTCTTAAGGATAGCGGAGGCAAGGGGTATGGGGAGAAGACAGGAATGGGGTACTGATTGAGAATGGTCAGCCATGATATCATTGAATGGTGGTGCTGGCTCGAGGGGCCGAACGGCCTACTCCTGCACCTATTGTCTATTGTTTATTTCAGCTGTGGTTAATCTCTTTAGTTTAGTTTGGTTTAGTGATACAGTGTGGAAACAGGCCCTTCGGCCCACCGAGTCCACGCCAACCAGCGAACCCCCCCCGTACACTAGTCTATCCTTCACACTGGGGATGATTTACAGAGGCCAATTAGCCTCCAAACCTGCATGCCTTTGGGATGTGGGAGGAAACCGGAGCACAGAGAGAAAGTACAAACTCCGTAGTCAGGATCGAACCTGGGTCTCTGGTGCTGTAAGGCAGCAACTCTACTGTTGCGCCACTGAGTCGCCCTAATTGGCTCACACGACATCAGGCCACTCTTTCAACAGGTGCAATCACCACACAGGGAACTGCAGGTGCTGGAATCTTGAAGAAAACACAAATTGCTGGAGGAACTCAATGGGTCAGGCCGTGTTTATGGAAGGAATGGATAGGCAGCATTTCTGTCTGGAACCCTTCTTCAGACTGACTGTTGGGGGGGGGGTCGGGGCAGAAAGATGGAAAAAGAGGTGGGGAGGACAAAACCTGGCAGTTGATCGTTGGATAGAGTTGAGGCGGATTTGATAGGCAGATAGATGGAACAAGTGACCAAGGTTAATGAAAAGGAGTCAAAAGGCTGTCAGATAAGAAGAGAAGAGAAATTAAATGTAAAGCCAGAGGGGGAGATATAGGTGGAATGGTACATGGGATAGGGGAAAGTGGAGTAGGGTAGTGAAGGAACTGGATGTACACCCGGGTGGAGGGAGCACAGGAAAGAGTGGGAGGAGAGATATAACTTAAAATTGGAGAATTCAATGTTCACACCATTGGGTTGAAAGCTACCCAGGCGGAATATGAGGTGCTGTTCCACCATGTCATGGAGTCTAACAACGTGGAAACAGGCGCTTCGATCCAACTTGCCCACGCCAACCAACATGTCCCATCTACACTAGTCCCGCCTGCCTGTGTTTGGCCCATATCCCTTTTAACTTGTCCTATCCATGTACCTGTCTAAGTGTTTCTTAAACATTGTTCAGAAGTTCATAATTCATTGGAGCAAAAGTAGGTCATTCGGCCCATCGAGTCTATTCCACCATTCAATCATGGGAGATCTATCTCGGTTAGATTCTCCTGCCTTCTCCCCATAACATTTAATGCCCGTACTACGCAAGAAACTGTCAGCCTCCACTTTAAAATACCCAATGACTTAGCTACCACAGCCATCTGTGGTCATGAATTTCACAGAGTCACCACCCTCTGACTGGAGAAATGTCTCCTCATCTCTTTTCTAAAGGTACGTTCTTTTATTCTGAGGCTGTGCCCTCTGGTCCATGACTCTCCCACTCATGGAAACATCCTTGCTACATCCACTCTATCCAGGCCTAATCAATAAGATTCAATGAGATCATTTCTAAACTCCAGCAAGTACAGGCACAGTGCAGTCAAACCCTACTTATACGTCAATTCAATCATTCCCAGGATCATTCTTGTCAACCTCCCCTGGACCTTCTCCAACGTCAGCACATCCTTGCTCAGATGCCTCCACATCAGTTGTGATACTACCTGCCTCAACTACCTCCTCTGGCAGTTCATTCCACACCTACCGCCTTTTGTGTAAAAGAGTTGCCCCTCAGGTTCCTATTAAGTCTTTTTATTCACAAAATGCTGGAGTAACTCAGCAGGTCAGGCAGCATCTCGGGAGAGAAGGAATGGGTGACGTTTCGGGTCGAGACCCTTCTTCAGACACCTGCCCTCCTATTAAGTCTTTCCCCACTCACCTTAAACCCATGTGTGTCAGTCATTTCGTCTTGGTCTCCACTCCACTATTACCCCCTTTTGGTTTCTGCACGCCCACATCCCTCTCATTTGCAAATTAAAACATGGCTGTTTTCTGATTTTCTCTATTTTGACCTGAACATTAACTCTGTTTCTCTCTCCACTGAGGCTGCCTGACCTGCTGAAGATTTCCAACGCTTACCGTTTTTATCCCAATTCACTAATCCTGTGCTGAGCTCACAGGTCACATGAAAATCTCGGCTGGAGCAAATATTGACTCCACAATTTCTATTTTTTTCCACCTCAGGATCTGCAGTTAGGAAGAGTGTGAAATACGATAAGGTCACTTTGCCCAGAGAGTCAGCTCCTTCAGTGCATCATGATTAATATGCCTGAGCAGAAACAACAAGAGGTTTGTCAAACGTGTGTTATGTTAAAATTTCCCACAGAGAAGATAGAAGGGCATCAGATGCTGAGCCAGAAAAGGGAGGAATATGGGAGATGTTTCAATGGTTCAATGGTTTCTTTACTATCACCTGTACCAAGGTGCAGTGAAATACCTTTTTTTGCATACAGATCAGCAAGACTATATCCGTACATAAGCCCAATGACCCCGATTAGTACAGAATGAACAGAACAGCCCACTGAGTCCAAATGCAAAAGGAGCCATTTTGGCGCAATTTCACGGCCCCAGCTGCAGCTGGCCACAAAGACCTTTGCAGCTGACCCAGGCCAATCCCTCATTTCATCTTTTCCTCAATTTTATGTCTGCTTCTGGTGATATCAGGCACAAACGCATTGGTGGAGTGGAAGCACGTGACCGTTGGCTGGGTGAGGTCACGTGGAACACGGGGCGGTGACATCACCTTGTCCCGTATTTGGGAGTGAGGAAGTTGGCAACCCTTGCTGCAGGCCCCACACTAGCTTAATCCGGCCCTGGTGATGGGGTGCAGGCCTAATGTGTCAAAGTAACGAGTCCATTAGCTTAAATCGTGGCAGTTAAGGACAAATGAGGAAAAAGAAACAAACAGATGAAAACTGTGGTGGTTACCTGAAATTAATTAAATTCACTTTTAAATCAAAAGAGTTGTAACATGCCCAAACATATGACAATGCGTTCCTTGGACATATCGTCTGGATTGTTCGAGGCCAAATGCAAAGACTGTGAGTGGGTCAGAGAGTTAAAGTGGCAGGTATTGGATACTCTGGGTTCCCCATGCAGACTTAGTGGAGCTGTTGTACGTGGTTACCCAACCTACGTTTATCAACCTCACTTCAACCTTTCCATTCTTTAGAGTTTGCAGTTTTTAGACCACACTCAATTCTGAAAGTCCCTCTCATCCATCAACTTCGTACTCAATTATATTTTTAGCCTTGGATTTGAATATTTCCATGTCTCTATAACTTAATCTATATATCCTCCTCTTGTACAGCAAATCCTACTGTCTGATCTCTGTTTAGTTTAGTTTAGAGAGTGACGCTCTGTGTGTGTGTCTGTGCATGGAAAGAGAGAGAGCAGAGATTAAAAAACAGGCAAACAAACCTGCACATAATAATTTGTTTAAACACTGTTCCTCTGACTGTAGCATCCCATTTCTCCTTAACCCGTCTTTAAAACTTCATCTCATTGTGATTAAGCTTTAAGTCACCACCTATCTCTTTTGCCTGGCATCCATTTTATTCTGCTGATGTTTATCCAGTAGAAAAGATGTTATCGAATTAGAAATTGTTATTGTTTCGCATTTCCTGTGGCTTCATCACGGCAGCTGAGCCATTAAGGGCTTGGGGAAGGTTTTAAGGTTATTTAGAGCTTTGATAAATTAATTATAAATTGTTGGAATGGGATGGGAAGAATTTCAGATAATCAAAACAAAAAAACAGCTGAATAGGAGATTATTTTGTGTTACACCCTGTGCCAAAATTTTCTTGAGATAAATTCTATTAGAAGATAATTGGATAGTTGCTTGATAAAGAGGAATAGTTGGGGAGTGGGGTGAGGTGAAGAGGTTGCGAAATATCACAGTGAAATGGTCTTAAGGTCTTCTTTGATTGAATAGTTCATATCTAACTGGGTATGAATCTATGGCAATAGGTCCTATGGAGCCCAGTCCCTTTAGATGAACAGCAAAAACATCCTGTAAACTGTAATCCATATTACATTGAAATCTTCACAGCAATCATCTAAAAGGTGTTATTTTGCTCACTTTAGTATTCAGTTCTTTGTAACTAGCAGTTTCTGTTCTGCATTGCACAGTGTTTGTCTGACATGCCTGAGGCTTCTAATGCCTTTAAAAAGCTGTCACTGAGAACAGTGGATTAATTCAAGTCCTCTGAGGTTTCGCATTTTGGCGCAGAGAAAACATTGCAACAGCTTGCTCAAAAGGTGACATTTCACAGTATGCAAAGTAATATAAAGTCTTTTGGGATTGCAGAACTTACAAAAAGCCTCTTGCCTCCTGACTTTGTTGCCAGTGGTAAAACAGATGTGGCTTACAGACTGAATTCAGTGAAGAGTGAGCAATCTTCTGAAATCTTTTGTGAATCAAAAGCAATGGAATCCATTTGAATGACGGACAACAAACAGTCGGCAAATTTGTCCAAATAAAATTACATATTCAACCGAGTTAAAATAAAATCTGAGGATACTGAAAGGGCACAGATGATGAATTCCATTAGACTGTTACTTTGTGGAAAGCGTGCATTCTTTATGAAGTAATGATGGCGTTTTTTCTTTTTCCCTTGGTGGAGCACAGATGCAAGATCGAGGACAAAGATGGTGTGACTCATGCCGATATGCAAAGCAGCCATCTCCATGACGGTGGATGCACTATTCAGTTCTGTCTGTCATTCAACTTATGCTGTGGTGAGTCTTTTGAGGCTGTTGTGTCACTGCACTGATGACTCCTGGAAAAGCATGAGGCTGGTGTTAAAAAGATCACCGAAGAACCTGCACCTTTTATTTTTACTTTCTTAAATGTGTTATTTTTATCCAAAGTAACAACAATACTGATGGGCGGGGGGGTTAACTCTAATTTGAAATTTGGAAATTGCACTGTAGA
Source organism: Rhinoraja longicauda (assembly GCF_053455715.1). Taxonomy (NCBI): domain Eukaryota; kingdom Metazoa; phylum Chordata; class Chondrichthyes; order Rajiformes; family Arhynchobatidae; genus Rhinoraja; species Rhinoraja longicauda. The sequence goes on from NC_135961.1 coordinate 17,501,660, forward strand.
TGTGCCCATTTCTTGTTGGAGTAAGCCTTTTGTAATAATGAATACATTTTTGCGTGGAAAATGTCATGGATGTATATCCCAATTTGAGGAAGGATATTTTTGCTATTGAGGGCGTACAGCGTAGGTTTACTAGGTTAATTCCCGGAATGGCGGGACTATCATATGTTGAAAGACTGGAGCGACTAGGCTTGTATACACTGGAATTTAGAAGGATGAGAGGAGATCTTATCGAAACGTATAAGATTATTAAGGGGTTGGACACGTTAGAGGCAGGGAACATGTTCCCAATGTTGGGGGAGTCCAGAACAAGGGGCCACAGTTTAAGAATAAGGGGTAGGTCATTTAGAACTGAGATGAGGAAAAGCTTTTTCAGTCAGAGAGTTGTGAATCTGTGGAATTCTCTGCCTCCGAAGGCAGTGGAGGCCAATTCTCTGAATGGATTCAAGAGAGATCTGGATAGAGCTCTTAAGGATAGAGGGAGTCAGGGGGTATGGGGACAAGGCAGGAACGGGGTACTGATTGAGAATAATCAGCCATGATCACATTGAATGGCGGTGCTGGCTCGCAGGGCCGAATGGCCTCCTCCTGCACCTATTGTCTATTGTCTATTGTCTAACCTTAACAACAACTTCAACATTGTAAAAACATCCCAAGACATTTCCTAGGGACATTATCTCCATCACCTCTAAAGGCTTTGCATGCTAGTCAGCACAACATATATACTCCGTGCAAATCTCCTAAGGGTTTTGCATCAGCAGTGGAATAACTAATATTTTTTTCCCTTGGACCAAATAAAAGATCAGTCTGAATGGAATTTATAATAGTTTATCAACATGTACTTCATAATCATTTGATGAATGTGGTCTCCTTTTCCCTTTATTCTACTAAATGCATTGATCATCTTTTAGTTGGTAGGTTAATGAGTAAGTAGAATGTGTTATGTTTAGCCTCAAAGACCATGTTAACTATAGTGTTCATTGCCCAGAGTGAGGTGCTTATCTCATCTCATCTTATGGCCTCCAAACCAGGTGAGGATGGCGCCCAACCCAGGAGACTATTTGTGTGCGAGCCGCAGAAGCAGATCTACAATCACATGTTACAATCGCTCCACACTTTTATAATCTCTATTCCTACAGCAACATTTCTATTCCTTTATCGTGTATCTATGCACAGTAAATGGCTCTATTGTGCTCATGTGTTGTCTTTCCGCTGACTGGATTGCACGCAACATAAGCTTTTCACTGTATCTTGGTACATGCGACAATAAACTAAACTGTAAACAGTTTAGTTTAGAGATACAACATGGAAACAGGCCCTTCGGTCCACCAAGTCCACACCGACCAGTGATCACCCTTACACTAGTTCTGTGTTATCTGAGTTTTGCATCATACACACTTGGGGCAATTTACACAAGCCAATTGACCTACAAACGTCATGCCCCATGTTTAGAATGAGGGAGAAAACCGGAGCACCCAGAGAAAACCCACAGGGAGAACGTAGAAACTCTATGCAGGCAGCACCCCATTGTCGGGAGTGAACCCGGATCTCTGGCGCTGTAAGGCAGCAATTCTACCGCTGTGCCACTGTGCCGCCCCCAAAAGCGGAAGCTGTGAAGTTCGAGAAAAACTCATGTGGTCTCAGGGAAAACATGCAAACTTCACATGGGCAGCTCTGGAGGTCAAAGTGGAACCTGGGTCGCTGGAGCTATGACCCAGCTGTGCCACTGTGCTGCCCCAGACTAACAAGAAAGGTCCCGATTCGAAACGTTGCTTGTCCATGTCCTGCAGAGATGCTGCCTGACCCGCTGAGTTACTCCAGAACTTTATGCTCAAGGCAAGTTTCCAGCATGTGCAGTTCCATGTGCCTCCGTCTAATAATCTGAAGTTGCGTAGAACTTCTCTTCAACTCCCTAGATTGTCAATGGGAGAAGTGCTACAATGTCCATGCAACATGACATAACTTAATCTCTCTCGCAAGGGAAAGCCATTGAAGGTTGGCTTGATTCGCCATCTTTTGACTTATCTGCAACCACCAACAAGTTTGTTGCCGTCTATAACTGAGGGTGATTATGTTACATGAATATCTCACTGCAGCAGCAGGTCCATGGTTGCTCCTCCAAACCAAAGCACCATCTCTTGCTTGGGAGCCACAGATGGTTCAAACACCAATTTCCTGATGAACTGCCCACTGAAATCAAATCAATTCCCAAACTTGAAGAATGAACGACATCAACATGACATCGCTGCCTTTAGTTTCTGTGGCCGCACGTTAATCGGACAGACAGGATAAACTGCACTAATTGCCTTCTGAAGTGTCGTCTGGATCCTGAAACTTCGTGCAAGTAAAAATCACACAGAATGCAGGGAAAAAAAATAAGGTTATGTCGGCAAGAATGAAAGGACTTAATGTGTTGTATTTTATTTCAATATAAGCAAAAATAACATCAAACTACATTATAACTGATATTGTGACTTGAAATGACTTAAGTCAACAGACTTAAAAGAAAATGTTTATCTTTAAATTCCGATTTGAATCCATTATTATGTTGCCAATTCCTCAATTAGTTTCTCCCACCGATGGCCATTTTCATTCAAAAGATGGCAGAAGCCTTGAAACTTAATCATCTTTCAGTAACAAGCCTTGAATATTCAGAGGCCTGTTTCATTGTGCCCTTAGCAAAACTAATAATAAATATCTCCCTTCTTGTCTCTCTCCTCACTGTGTGCATGTTAATCAGATAACAATGAACTAATTATTTCACCACCTGATATCACGCTTAAACAAAGCTCATCTTTACATTTCATCATTTATGAGGCTCTGGATGTTTTACATTTGGTAATTTTTACACTCTAAATATACTTGGAGGAAATAGGTTAAAGGAAGAATTACATTTATTGTTATGTGGTTATCAGAAAGAGAGGCAGGTGACACATTGCATCTTCCAGATATCCCTAGGCTTTAACAGGTTCCACATTTTGGTTCAATGTGCAACTTTGCTTTTTGTTCATTGTTTAGTTCCACTTCCTTGTATTGTATAAAAGATGCTTTCTTCATGAAAAAGTGGGAAGGAAGAAGAATCAAAGAGGATGCAGTAAATTATGTAGGATTATTTCTGTTACAGTAAAATTGTATGCAATGACACAAGTAAAAAAATAACGTGCTTCTATACTGTCTCAGGACATCCCAGAATGTTTAAGATCATGTTTCAAAGTGCACAGCTAAAAGTTTGTGTTTAACAAGGTCCACCAATGGGTATGCGATAAAATGATATCAGATGGAGAAATTGGGCACCCAAAATGGACAATGCCTGTAACAATTTTTTTTAGTTTAGAGACACAGCGCGGAAACAGGCCCTTCGGCCCACTGGGTCCGTGCTGACCAGCGATCCTCGCATATTAATACTGTCCTTCACCCACTAGGTGGCAATTTTTACATTTACCAAGCCAATTAACCTACATACCAGCACGTCTTTGGAATGTGGGAGAAAATCGAAGATCTCGGAGAAAACCCACACAGGTCACGGGGAGAACGTACAGACAACACCCGTAGTCGGGATCGAACCCGGGTCTCCAGCGCTGCATTCTCTGTAAGGAAGCAACTCTACCACTGCGCCACCGTGCTGTCCAAATGTCATAAGGAGTTTTCTTTATGTCACCCTAAACCAACTCAAAGCCTTTGATCGTAGCAGAGCCCTAAGCTCCCTCTGCCTGTTCATTTCTGAAAGAGTGAATGAAATATAATTGTCTCACTTTCTGCTGAGAGCTTCAGTGACCTTGCCCACACAGCAACAGAAGAAAAGTTGTAAGATTGTGCAAATATCTCCAGAAACATAAACCTTGACAGCCACGTTTTAATTTGACAGTCACAGGCAATACATTCCTTGCTTTGTTCAGAGTTATTGCTGGAGCAGGTGGCAAGTCACAGTATCATCAGAATCACAGATCTTTCACACGTTATTATATGCTGAGTTCAAGTGAGATATTTTCCCCTCAACTTGCTTGGCAGATATTGTTCTCTGCTGAGAATCCTTCGACTCTCCTCTGATTTACGGGTTTGTCGTGCTCTGCATTGCCCCTGCTGTCTCTCCCAGGACTGTGGCACTAGAGAAGGAAGCATTTTCATGGCCAACTGATTTGAACAGAAGCCTCAGATACAGCAGCCAAACCTCCAGCACCTACCACAATATATTCTCATTGCCAGCATTCTGCCCTGTATCCTTTTGATGGATGTTCAACACTATCAGACTCTGCCTTTACAGGTCGGTGTGACTTGCCTTCCTGTGGTGCTCTGCACACCACAGATCCCTTTGCAGGGCTCAAAGGATTGCAGCGGCCTACAGAAACAGGGGCTACTCATCTGAATTTTGCGTTATCTTTAAATTTCAGGAGAAATTACAGATGGTGCCCACTCTTTAACTTTACCTATTTCACTACATATCCACAAAGACGCACAGGTTTGTAGGCTAAATGGCTTGGTAAAATTGGAATTTGTCCCCAATGTATGTAGGAAAGTGCTAGTGTGAGGGGATCGTGGTCGGCGCAAACTCGTTGGGCCGAAGGGCCTGTTTCCGCGCTGTATCTCTAAACTAAAACGAAAAAGCCTCTGAATTATTAACCAAGACATTCAAGTTTTCACACATGGATGGCAGGATCGACACCTGTGTTATTTCCTGGTAATTGTGGCTTATTGCAAATGATGGGAAGGGGGGGGGGGGGGGGGGAGTATGAATGCTTTCTGTCTTTCGTATCTGCTGTCATGAAGAATGCAACGCAGATGTCTGAGTATTCTGTACCGTGAGTTAGACCTGCTAGAGTAAATGAATAACTGCATATTGCCCCATAAATTCCACTTGCTGAGTTGCAGTTTTTATGCCGAAGAAAATGAGTTTTGCTGATGGTGGGCTATTTATTTCAGAAATTTTGAGAGGTATGTTATTTACAAATTCATTGGATTAGTGATTAATGTAAAACCCATGTAAAATGTTAATAATCTGCCGGGGTCCCGGAGAATTATACAGCAGCGTTCAAAAAGCCAGTTCTGGCCGGAGATGCTATCGGCAGGCTGGAGGAGCAGCAGGTAAGTGAGGAACATGACCTGGCTCTCTCACTTGACTCTCAGCCAGATGGACTGCATGTCCCTCGCCTGTTTGGTATGGCTACAAGGAAGAGTAGCACAGGAGACTCTGACCAAGGCAGGCAATGAAAGCAGCAAGGCAAACATGAAGGTGCCGACAGAGAAGCAGGCTGGATGAGACAGAACAAAGGAGGGGCAGGTGGGTTTATGTGATAGTTAACCTGCTCAAATGACAATTCCAGCTATGTATAAAGAAGTGAACATTGGGTTGTTACAATATTGGTTGGAGCCCCCAGTGAATCATGTATCACTTCACCTTGCCTCATTTTCACAGGATGCATACAGGGTGTGACACCAGGTTTACACCCAGAAGTTAGTGATTTCTAAAATTGTCTTACTGCACTGTAAAACAAGGCTGGATTATATTAGCAATGCCAATGCCAACACGTCATTGGGATCTGCACATGCATTTACAGTCTGAACAAGGTTCTCGACCCGAAACACCACCCATTCCTTCTCTCCAGAGATGCTGCCTGTCCCTCTGAGTCACTCCAGCATTTTGTGTCTATCTTTGGTTTAAACCGGCATCTGCAGTTCCTTCCTACACATGCATTTAAGAATTAATCAATCCTTTTGCCAATTTTCAAAAAAACTACAGAAACATTTATATAGTAAGAATGGAAATATAAAGTGGATGGCACAGAGAAAAGAGGTCATAGAAGCAGTTGAGATATGTTACATTAATTCAGCATTAATAACTTGCTGATTATAAATTTATACTGACAGTCATGGTGTGAGATTACAGGGATTCATTTATGGACAGCTTCCATAAATAGTTGCAATTGACAGCAAAAGAGTACGAAAGATCAATACTGGAAAAACTGCAAGGTAATTCACCAATCTCTTTCAAAACACGAAATGCTGGAGGAACTCAGCGGGTCAGCCAACATTTTAAGACGTCGCATTTTAGACTTTAGAGATGCAATGTGGAAACAGGCCCTTTGGCCCACCCATTCCGCACCGACCAGCGATCAGCCCGTACACTAGCACTATCCTACACACCGGGGACAATTTACAATTTTACCAATGCCAATTAACCTACAAACCTGTACATCTTTGGGATGTGGGAGGAAACCAGAGCACCCAAGGGAAACCCACGTGGTTGCAGGGAGAACGTACAGACTCCTTACAGACAGCACACACAGTCAGGAACGAAGCTGGGTCTGTGGTGCTGTAAGGCAGCAGCTCTACCACTGCACCACTGTGGTGCATAGGTGGGTGGGGAGGCTTTGGTATTAGTTCCACCACTTCTGTTTCCCCTCTTCATTCTTTCAGGCTGGGTCAGAGTGAGAGCTCACCCTAAATGAATAATTCCACTGTCTTTCTAGCCTTTTCTATTAACCAATCCTCCTTTTCCCAAACGCTGGCTGGCTAACTCTGGCATTACTGATGCCTCACCACGTCTCTTGTAGGTGGGACAGATTTCTCACACGCCGATGTCCCTTTCCCAATAGGATGTGTCCACCAAACAGCAGTAGGGAGGTTGGGGATAGCATCAAGCAGCAAATTAGGGATGCTTATAGCAAAGGTACAGCAGTTATCATGGGAGACTTTAATCTATATACAGATTGGGCCAACCAATTTGGTAGCAGCGCTGAGGAGGAGAATTTTCTGGAATATATAAGGGATGTTTTTTTCAACCAATATGTAGAAGAACCGACGAGAGGGCAGGCCATCCTAGACTGGATATTGTGTAATGAGGAAGGATTAGTTAACGATCTTTTTGTGCAGTGCCCCTTGGGCAACAGTGATCATATATGGTTGAATTCTGCATTAGGATGGGGAGTGACACGGTTAATTCAGAGACCTGAACTTAAAGAAAGAGGACTTTGAAGGTATGAGATAGGAATTGGCTAGGATAGACTGGCAAATTATCTTTAAAGGGTTGACGGTGGAGATGCAATGGCAAAGATTTAAAGACGGCATGGATGAACTCCAAAAATTGTTCATCCCTGTCTGGCGAAAAAATAAAACGGGGAAGGCGGCTCAACCGAGGCTAACGAGGGAAATCAAGGATCGTGTTAAATCCAAGGAAGAAGCATATAAATTGGCCAGAGGAAGCAGCCAATCGGAGGACTGGGAGAAATTTAGAACTCAACAGAGGAGGACAAAGGGGTTGTTAATTGAGAGGGAAAATAAAGAGCATGAAAGAAAGCTTGCGGGGAATATAAAGACTGACTCTAAAAGCTTCTTTAGATATGTAAAAAGGAAGTGATTAGTGAAGACAAATGTAGGTCCCTTACAATCAGAGACAGGAGAATTTATAATTGGAAACAAAGAAATGGCAGAACAGTTAAACGAGTACTTTGGTTCTGTCTTTACTGAGGAAGACACAAACAATCTCCCAGAAATAGCAGGGGACCAGGAAACGGTGTTAGGTAAACTGTTAGGACTGAAGGCAGATAAATCCCCAGGGGCTGACGGTCTGCATCCCAGAGTACTCAAGGAGATAGCCCTGGAAATCGTGGATGCATTGGTGATCATTTTCCAGTGTTCTATAGATTCTGGATCAGTTCCTGTGGACTGGATAGCCAATGTAACTCCACTTTTAAAGAAAGGAGGGAGAGAGAAAACGGGGAATTATAGACCAGTAAGCCTTACATTGGTAGTGGGGAAGATGCTGGAGTCGATTATTAATGATGTTACAGCAGCGAATTTGGAAAGCAGTGACAGGATCAGTCAAAGTCAGCATGGATTTATGAAGGGGAAATCATGCATGAATAATCATCTGGAATTTTTTGAGGATGTAACAAGTAGAATGGATAAGGGAGAGCCAGTGGATGTGATGTATCTGGACTTTCAAAAAGCCTTTGACAAGGTCCCAAACAAGAGAGTAGTGTGCAAAATTAGAGCACATGTTATTAGGGTTAGGGTATTGACATGGATAGAGAACTGGTTGGCAGACAGAAAGCAAAGAGTAGGAATTAACGGGTCCTTTTCAGAATGGCAGGCAGTGACTAGTGGGGTGCCGCAAGGCTTGGTGCTGGGACCCCAGTTATTTACAATATATATTAATGATTTAGATGAAGGAATTAAATGTGACATCTCCAAAGTTGTGGATGACACAAAGCTGGGTGGCAGTGTGAGCTGTGATGAGGATGCTATAAGGCTGCAGGATGTCTTGAATAGTTTGGGTGAGCAGGCAGATGCATGGCAGATGCAGTAAATTGTGGATAAATGTGAGGTTATTCACTTTGGTGGCAAGAACAAGAAGGCAGATTATTATCTGAACTATCCGATTAGGAAAAGGGGAGGTGCAACAAGACCTGGGTGTCCTTGTATATCAGTCACTGAAAGTAAGCATGCAGGTACAGCAGGCAGTAAAGAAAGCTAATTGGCCTTCATTGCGAGAGGATTGGAGTTTAGGAGCAAGGAAGTCATACTGCAGTTGTTCAGGGCCTTGGTGAGATCGCACCAGGAGTATTGTGTGTAATTTTGGTCTCCTAATTTGAGGTAGGACATTATTACAATTGAGGGAGTGCAGCATAGGTTCACCAGGTTAATTTCCGGGATGGTAGGACTGACATATGATGTGGCACGAACCTCCTTACCCACTTTAACCCAAGAATGTGCAGTGAGCCTGGTCAGGTCTAACTGTTCAAACCCTTGGGTGAACTGCGTTCAAAGTTGGCTGGCAAATGGGGGTGGATGTTCTACTTTCCTTTGCCCACATTTATTTAAACCCTCCACAGGGTCCCCTCTGTCATGACCAACTGTGGACAAGATTGCTGTCTTCATTTCCTCTAAGCTCGTTTCCCCTTCATTCCAGAGGACTGGGCAAATCAGGGTCCGAACACATGAGCATCAACTTCATTACCTCTGCATCGTTCAGTCTGTGCAAGACACCCTTTTTTGGTGAGTATAATCAAAAAAGATATACTGGTTAGAATTGGGCACAAATGCACACAAAAGCACACACACACATATTCATGCATGCACAAACACTCACACACACATGCGCGCACACACACATGTATGCATGCATGCACACACACACACACTCATACACACACACATGCATGCACCGCACGCACATACATGCACACACAAATACACACACATGCATGCATGTGAACACATGCACACACACAGATGCATGCCGCTCGCACACACAATCACACACACACATGCACACACATACAATCACACACACACATGCACACACATACAAGCACACACACACATGCACACACACATGTGCACACATATGCAATCACACACACACATGCACACACATACAATCACATGCACACACACACATGTGCACACATATGCAATCACACACACACATGCACGCATGAGCAAAACCACACACACACACACATACATGCACGCACATACATGTGCAATCGCACACAATCGCGCGCACACACACACACACACACACACACACACACACACACACACACACACACACACACATATACACACACACACGCTAACACACAAGCACACAAGCACACACACACAGAAGCAGAGTTAATTGTGCAATGTTAACTTATGCTCCAATTATCTGTTCTGAGCCCCAAACACTATCCATCCCACTGAGGCAGGTCTCAGGTGCTGTTGCTGGGCTCCCAGTGTCCAGAGGTCTGCTGTTCACAAAGGTTGGTCTCCTGCCTCAGGCAGTGTCAGTATTGTCTTGCTCTCTCGTTTGGAGCCCTCACAGCAAACCGTAGCTGGCTGTGTTCCTTGCCGGCTTCACCGACTGCTGTTGATTCTCTGCACCGCAGGGAATCACCCTGCCTTGCCTTGCCTTGCTGATGGGGGTTACTTAGACCCCTGCAGAGACCTCCAAGAAACTTCTCTTGCCTTGAACAATTGGATGCTAGGATGGGAGGACAACTGGCAGTCACTTCAGAGGATGATAAATTTGGGACATGAAGGCAGCCTTCCAACTATGGTAGAGGCAGGAAACACAGGCTCCATTTGGCCTATTTATTCTATCGTTTCTCTTCCTCTGGACATTCTCAGGTTTGTGCATTACATTTGTACGAGATTTGTGTAATTGTGCTCCAATCATGCAGCCCTCCTGAATGTTATCTGTCGTAAGCAGAACTTTTACACAGGAATCAAAATCACATGAATATCCCTTCTATTCTTCTAGATATCATTGTCAATCCAGCACCACGCGCTTTCAAACCTGGTGCAGGAATTGCAATTCCACAGTACATTGAATTTCCACATGCAAACAAATGACTTCCCAATGTGGCCATTTTGCGGGCCAAGAACTCACTTGTTTGATGTTAATGGGGTAGGTGGTGGAAATCCATAAGCTGTGATTCACCAAAGAACATCCCAAATGCCTCCCAGGAATGAGACACTTTAAAAAGACATCTGGGAAATCCTCGGTCTTTTGAAAGTAATGAGTTTGCTCTTTCCTCTTTCTTTCTCCAATTAATTCACATCTCCTAAATCCACACCAGATGGGAAAATCTGCCCCCTGCATGTTATACCACTGCAGTTCTGCAACAAACCAGATTTGCAAAGTGTTCAGACCGTTAGTGCGATACTTTTGCAGCAATTATATGTACTGGCATACTGCTTTGTCCGACAAGAGCACGTATTAGCAATCTGGAGCCCAGCCAGCAAAGCAGGATCCTAACATTTATCCTTTTATAATCTGACTTAGAGCTGACTTCAGTGTATTTAGTCCAGATCTGCCTGGCAACAGTGTCAGTACATTTACATTTTTAAACGGTTGGCAGCGGTGCTCTGCAGATACCCAGGAACACGCATGTGCAGATCCCCTCTCAGGAGCTGTGAGTTGGAAATGTGGCCAAGCCGTGGCAAGACCTTCTTGGCTGTAAATGGAGATTATAGTCATTTGAGGTCTGTGTCTACGATATAATTACAGATTTTTTTGTTTGTGTCTCCATCTCTCTTGTTTCCACTCTCTTCTGCTTTCCCCTTTCCCTCTCTTTATCTTTCTTAAACTATGATATCATCCCTAATTGGTGGGAGCCCTGAGTGCGAAATCTGTCTTTCTTAGTACTCAAAGGAAGTGAGACTTCTGGTTGTTGGATCTTGTCATCTCATGACACTTAGACATTGAATAGAATGAAAATGAGAGCTACCTTCAACTAATCCTACAGGACCTCCTCAACACAGGTGACAGACACATTTTTTCCTCCTGCCTTATTAGGTTAATTTCGTATAGAGATAGAGCATGGAAACAAGCTCTTTGGTCTACCGAGTACACACAGGCAATCGATCGCCCGTTCGCACTAGTTCTTTGTATCCCACTTTCTCATCCACTCCAGGCGCACTAGGCCTATTAGCTTACAAACCCGCATGTCTTTTGAGATACATAGATACATAGACAATAGGTGCAGGAGTAGGCCATTCGGCCCTTCGAGCCAGCACCGCCATTCAATGTGATCATGGCTGATCATCCACAATCATTACCCGGTTCCTGCTTCTCCCCATACCCCTTGAATCCGCCAGGCCTAAGAGCTCTATCTGACTCAGCGAGCCCTGAGCTCTATCGAGATGTGGAAGGAACCCAGAGCAGCCAGAGGAAACCCATGCAGTCACAGGGAAAATGTGCAAACTGCACACAGACAGCCGAGGTCAGGATCAAACGCAGGCAAGGCAGCAGGTCTACCAGCTGCTTCACTGTGCAACCCTATTCTTTGTCCAGAGTGGTGAACATTTTATGAAATTGACAGTGTGAGAAAGACTGATTTGGACTCTCATGATGTCTGTAGAATGATTTAGTTACCAAGTTGCCTTCACTTGCGTTCTCCATCCACTCCCACATTGACAGGAGTGTCCTCAGCTTCCTACAATGTTCCAATGAATCTCAATGTAAACTGAAGGAACACTCCCTTCTATAAATCACTGATACACAGTTGTTGACCATCCACAAAATACAATTCAGCTACTCTCTAAAGGGCCTGTCCCACTTTAGGCGATTTTAAGGAGACTGCTGGCAACTGTCAAAGTCATAGCAGATCGCCAAACTTTTCTTTTACCTGACGACAATGACCACGACAATGCCGAGTCAGGTCGAGATTACAGCGTCTTCGGAAACATTGCGAAATTCCCACGCTGTCAATGCTTCTCCGGCGTACTAATTTTCGCTGAAATCACTGACAAGTCGGTAAGTACTTGAGAGTTTTGAACTATAACATCTTGTATGGGTTACTTAAAAACCAAGTTTCACTGTAACAAGGCATAAACTGGATTTACTTCCAGTTTACTAATAGCTGTATTTAAAAAAATAATTTAAAAAGTGGTTAAGTGGATTTTTGTGAAAAGTGTGTGGGCATTCTTTGAAAATGTATGGGAGATGCATATCTGGTTTCTGGGTTGCATATCTGGGTTGGGAGCCCACTTTAAATGTAATGGCTGATGGCCATAATCATCGCGAAAATTCTCACGCTTACCTGTCGCCTCCAATCTACCTGTCAAATGTCCTGACGGTAAATAAATTGGTTAAACACAAGCATTTTATGGTATTTTGAAAGGACTTTACTTATTTTAATATAATGTGCTTCTAAATGTATCTAGGAGAACCTAGCAAACTTGGGGACAGCATGCGACAGCGCCCGCAATAAGCAACGATACCTGGCGACAAGCCAGCTGTCGCCGAGAAATTTCACTCCGGATGATTTCTCAGCGACGCACTGAGATCCACTACGATTCTTGGAAGATTCCTGACGATCATGCCCGCGACACCCGGCGAACTGTTGGCGACAGCCTAGTCGCCGGCAGTCGCCTTAAAATCACCTAAAGTGGGATAGGCCCTTAAGGCTTCTTCAATAACCTCTTCCAAGCCTGTGTCCTTTACTAATTAGAAGGATAAAGCGATCATGCACAGTGGAATGCCACTGCTTGCAAGTTCTGAAACAGTGTCCTGATCTGAAACATTGCTTATCTATTCCCTCTTCAGATGCTGCCTGACTCGCTGAGTTACTCCAGCACTTAGTGTTTTGCTCGCACAGTCAAGAGTGTTTTATTGCCATATGAACCAGCAACAGAACAATGAAATTCTTAATGGCCTGCAGCAATTCAAGATCACTCATCAATATGTTTTTGTGGTAAATTAGTTATGGGCAATAAATGCTGGCCTGTCTGTAAAAGCTACATTCAGTACATTAATAAAAAACAGTTCCAGTCTTTGGCCTGTTATACATATGAATATAGAAACATAGAAAATAGGTGCAGGAGTAGGCCATTCGGCCCTTCGAGCCTGCACCGCCATTCAATATGATTATGGCTGATCATCCAACTCAGTATCCCGTACCTGCCTTCTCTCCATACCCCCTGATCCCTTTAGCCACAAGGGCCACATCTAACTCCCACTTAAATATAGCCAATGAACTGGCCTCAACTACCTTCTGTGGCAGAGAATTCCACAGATTCACCACTCTCTGTGTGAAAAAAAACTTTCTCATCTCGGTCCTAAAAGACTTCCCCCTTATCCTTAAACTGTGACCCCTTGTTCTGGGTTTCCCCAACATTGGGAACAATCTTCCTGCATCTAGCCTGTCCAACCCCTTAAGAATTTTGTACGTTTCTATAAGATCCCCCCTCAATCCAGCGAGTCATGTTATGTGTAGGACATCAACAATGAGTTTAATGCTTTGGAAAGTCAGGTGTATGATTTCCTTTGATTAGCCCAGCCTTGTGACTGCTGATTTTGTTGTTCATAAAGTGTAGGAGAAGTTTGGAGCATTAACAAATGATCAAGGGTAAGTAAGGTTAAGAAATACCACTTGCTTTATGGACACGTGGACTAATGGTCCTGGACTGGAAATTGCCAGCATAAGAGCTTTAAGAACTGCAGAAACAGCGTCACTGATCCATGGGGAACAGTTCCAGGACATGTCAGTGATATCATTACTAACATTGCCAGGCAGTATGCACTTTTGTCAAGAGATGTTATAGTGGTAGCATCTTCACCAGCAGGAATCAACAATGTTTGGAGCCTCAGCAACTCCAAGTCGCATGTTGTCCTGACATGGATATGGATTAGCATGGCATTATTAGTAGGAAGGAACTGCAGATGCTGGTTTAAACTGAAGATAGACACAAAAAGCTGGAGTAACTCAGCAGGTCAGACAGCATCTCTGAAGACACAGTCTGAAGAAGGGTCTCGACCCTTTTCTCTAGAGATGCTGTCTGACCCACTCAGTTAGTCCTGCTTTTTGTATCTATCTTTACCATGGCATTATTGTTGCAGAGTGGTTATCTGCTTTATTAAAAAACAGAAAATACTGTCGATACACCGGCATGGGAGCAAGCATCACCAATAAGGGCTGTGTGGTTCACGTTGAAGGTTCACTGTTACCCTCTCACGATAATTTGGAATAAACAATAACAGATCTCCATCATCCATGATGCATGAAAGTGAAACACAAAATCTGAAAACTTTTGCTTGGTCTTTCTTCATAATGCCCTTGTTGATAACAAACAATTTCCTGTCAAGAGCCCTCACGATCTCGTGCAGTTCAATTAAAACACATTTCATTCTTCTACACTCAAGCAGAAACAAGTCTATCCTGTACAATATTTCTGGGATTCCATTCCATCTGGTTTAATAATGCTGAATGCAGAATACCTATTTAACTTATCTACCATTTTCTTTCTTGGAGTCATAGAGCTATACAATGTGAAAACATGCCCTTCGGCCCAACTCATTTATGACGAACCAATTGCCTAACCAAGCTAGTCCCACTTGCCTGCACCTGGCTCATATCCCTCCAAACATATACTATTCATGTTCTACTATAAATGTATTTTCATTGTCATAATTATACCCACACTATCAGTTCCTCTAGCACATTTTTCCATGTGTGCACCATTTTCTGTGTGGAAATTTGCCCCTCAAGTCCCTTTTAAATCTTTTCCCTCACAAACATTTGCCCTCTAATTTTAGATTCCCATGCTCTGAGGAAAAGACTGGGGTTATTCACCTTATCTATGCTCCTCCTGATTCCATAAACATCTTTAAGTTTACCCCTCAGCCTCCTACCCTCCAGTGAAATAAGTCATAGCTTATCTGAACTTTCTTATAACTCAAACTTCCAGACCCAGTAGTATCCCAGCAAGTTTTTTGTGTACCCTTTCCATTTTAATGACATCCTTCCTATCGTCTTCGTGGCTACCCCCCCAGGTCGAGGATGATGGTCTACGAAGAACGAAGACGCCTGTGTGTGTGTTTGTTTAACGTGTACTTGATGTTGCACTCCAAGAAGCACAAGGTCCTTCACAAATCAATCAACTAATTCCAATGGCAAGGGAACCAAGACGTTTGGAGCTGATAGATTTGTTGCAGCCTTCATCCGCCTTCACAGCTGTTGAGTTCAAGGTAACTTTGTCCACCTAGTCTGCCTTTGAGGTCTTGTAGGTTTGATCGTTCTTAGCCTGGACCCTCATCCTCGACCTTACCACCATGGGTGGCCCTACCAGAAGCTAGTGCTTCCTCTTCTTCCTGGTTCTTGGTTCTTAGTCCTCCAAAATATTCCAAATGGAATCGTTCTCGGAATCATGGGGACAAGCGAGCCTCTTCACCACAACAAGGTGAACGATCCGAAGAGGTCCTCCCATGAAGGTGGGTCACAAGTAGCCAGGATGGTGAAGAAGGCGTTTGGCATGCTTGCCTTCATCAGCCTGGGTATTGAGTGCACAAGTTAGGAGTCATGTTACAACTATACAAGATGTTGGTCTATAGAGGCCTGACCAACATCTTGTATAGTTGTAACATGACTCCTAACTTGTGCACTCAATACCCAGACTGATGAAGGCAAGCATGCCAAACGCCTTCTTCACCATCCTGGCTACTTGTGACCCACCTCCATGGAGTTATGTACCTCCAGCCCTAGGTGTCTCTGTTCTACAACACAACCCGGGGCCCTATCATTACTGTTGAGTACTGCTCTGGTTTGTCCTACCAAAATGCAGTGTCTCGCATTTATCTGAATTAAACTCCATCTGCCATTCCTCGGCTCATTGGCTCAGATGATCAGGATTGCATTGTAATTGTAGATATCCTTCTTCACTATCCACTATATCACCTAATTTTAGTGTCATCCACAAACTTACAAATCATGCGACTGACATTCACATCTATTTTTAAAATATAAATAATTAATAACTTTGGACGTAACAATTACCATGCTGTACCACTTGTTACGGGCCTCCAGTCTGAAATATAACACTAGCACCATCCTGGATCCTTTCTTCAACTTAATTTTGCATCCAATTGATTGCCCTGTATCCCATGTGACATAATCTTCCAGACCATGCAGTCCTTTGTAAAAGCCCTTTCTAAAGTGCATTTCGACACCATCTACACTGTGCTCATCTGTCTTTTTTTGTCATCTCCTCTAATAACACAATCAAATTGGTGAGACATGATCTCCCATACACAAAGCTATGCTGTCCATCCCTAATACTGTAAGTCCTTGTCTTTCCAGATTGCACGTAAATCCTGTCTCTCAGAATCACCTCCTGATATATGATACAAACATCTCTGCCAAGAGCCCCCTAAACTCTCCCCTAGCTTCTTACAATCTCCCTGGGATACATTTGATCAGGTACGAGGGATTCACCTAACTTTATGCATTCTAAGACCTCCACCATCTCCTCTTCTGTAACGTGGGCTCTCTTTAAAGACGTCACCATAACTTCTCTGATATCCCCAGCATCCTTGTCATTCTTCACAGGTAAATATTCATTTAACATCTTGCCCATTCCCTGTGTCTCCACACATAAATGGCCTTATTGATCTTTAAGAGCCTATATTCTCTCCCTAATTAACCTTTTGCCCTTAATCTACTTGCAGATCTTTTTGCCATTTCTGCCAAAGCTATCCCATGTTCCCATTTTGTCCTCCTGATTTCCCTCTTAAGTTTACTTCTACATCTCTGTACTTGTCATGGGATTCACTTGATTCCAGAGGCCTATTTCTGACATGTGCCTCCTTCTTTGACCAGAGTCACAATAGGTCACCCAGGGTTCCCTATTCCGACCAGCCTTGCCCTTCACTCTACCAGGGACATGCTAGCCTTGAACTCTCATTACCTCACATTTTAAATGGCCGCCAACTTACCAGAGGCCCCTTTATCTGCAGACAGATTCCACGAATCCCCTTCTGATCATTCCATCAAAATTAGCCTTACCCCACTTTAGGACTTTAACTTTTGCACCAGTCCTATCCTTTACCATTACTATTTAAAAATTAATGGAATTGTGATCATTGGGCCCGAAGGTGCTTCTAAAGCTTTAGTTATCTGCCCCGCCTTATTTCCCCAAGAGAAGGTTGAGTTTTGCCTCTTCTCCGATTGAGCCATCAATATATTGATTGAAAAAAAAATTCTGAGCACACTTAACAAATTCCACCCCATCCAAGCACCCTAGCTGATATTTGAAAAGTTAATATCCCTCACTATCACATCTCTATTATTCTTGCAGCTATCACTTATCACCCTGCATATTTGCTCCTTAAACCCTCACTTACTTTTGGGAGGCCTAAGTATAATACCAAAGTAATTACCCTATTCCTATTTCTTAATTCCACCCAAATAGCCTCATTGGACAATTGCTTAGGAATAGCCTTGTGAAATATTGTTGTGATGAGCTCCCTAATCAAAATGTGCAGCTTACTCATCCTCTCTTACTCCCACTATCCCTCCGGTCTTACATTCTAATATTTATTCCCCAGAATCACACCTCCATTGCTCACTTTACAACTCTTCTAAATGTCTATAGAAACTCTTATCAACTGTTTAAAAACTTTTTGGCCAGCTTTACTTCATATTCCAATTTTTCCATCCTGATTAATCTATCAGTAATTCTTTGCCGTCTTTGAGATTCAGTCCAATTTCCGGACCTGCCACCTGTCATTGCACACTTATGTGCTTTTTCTTTAAGTTTGACATTATCTTTAACCTTTCAGTTAACCACAGATGGTAGGTGCTCCCCGTGGAATTGTTCATCCTTGTTGGAATGTAACTATTCTGTGTGGATAGCTTTCCATCTGAATGACTAATGAACCAATCGCTGTAACAAATAAAGTGGAAAGTGAGCAGAAATATGATTGCCTGGAAATTGGATTATTTATTCTATTGTGTATAGTGCCAGTATCCAACTGGATCACCTGCAAATATTTGTCAAATTGGGCAAAAACGCATTTGATGCCATGTTACGGCAGTTTGCACAAAGAGTCATGCGCTGAAATAGGCCTCATGCACTTGTTGATAGCTGGAGTAACTCAGTGGGACAGGCAGCATCTCTGGAGAGAAGGAATGGGTGATGTTTCGGGTCAGTCTCGACCTGAAACGTCACCCGTTCCTTCTCTCCAGAGATGCTGCCTGTCCCACTGAGTTACTCCAGCTTTTTGTGTCTATCGTCGGTAGAAACTAACATCTGCAGTTCCTTCCTACCCATGCAGTTGTTATTGGGAACTGCATGTAGAGCACTTGGATGTCATATCATAGTTGTGCTGAGTTCTGGGTAGCATGACAGATCTACAGGAAAGATGTTGTCAAGCTAGAAAGAGTACAAGAGAAGATTTACGAGAATGTTGCCAGGACTAGAGGGTCTGAGCTATAGGGACAGGTTGAGTAGGCTGGGACTATTCCTTGGTGCGCAGGGGATGAGGGGTGATCTTGTAGAGGTGTATAAAATCATGAGAGGAATAGATCAGGTACTTGCACAGAATAGGCGAATCCAGGAGCAGAGGACATAGGTTTAAGGTGAAGGGGAAAAGATTTAATAGGAATCTGAGGGGTAATTTTTTCACACAAAGGAAGGTGGGTGTATGGAACAAGCAGCTAGAGGACGTAGATGAGGCTGGGACTATCCCAACATTTAAGAAACAGTTAGACAGGTATATGGATAGAATAGGTTTGGAGGGATATAGACCAAAAGCAGGCAGGTGGGACTAGTGTAGCTGGGACATGTTGGCCGGTGTGGGCAAGATGGGCCTGTTTCCATGCTGTATCACTCTATGACTCTCTGACTCTACACTACTCTCTCAATGGCAGCCACAGGACTGGTGCAGAAAAGGCTACCATGGGGATGAGGAAAAGAGGATCAACATTCTCGTAGAGAGCCTAGATATTGCCCGGTGATTGTATGGCCCAAGCCATTGACCACACACCATTACCAGGCACAGGTTGACCAAGGCACTGTTGATTGTATTGCATTGCTTAGATATAAACAAAGGCCCGTGAATTTTTGTCCAAAATATGAGGCATGGAGAGATGGGGTTGGCATGTGCTCTGTGTAAGATATTGTTGTTGTAGTGCAGAGCATTTCAATGGTGTACATCTCTGATTCCTGTGTGATGTATTCCTAGATTTTCTTTGAGTGATCATCCATTGCCAATGACCACCAACTACACCCTCCACCCACCAGCCCCGTCCGTCTAAGTAATGTCATTAAGGGAAGACGCGCACGGTAGCGCAGCGGTAGAGTTGCTGCTTTACAGCGAATGCAGCGCCGGAGACACAGGTTCGATCCTGACTACGGGTGCTGCACTGTAAGGAGTTTGTACGTTCTCCCCGTGACCTGCGTGGGTTTTCTCCGAGATCTTCGGTTTCCTCCCACACTCCAAAGACGTACAGGTAATAATAATAATAATATAATATTCATTTATTGTCATTGCAACGAGTACAACGAAATTAAAAAACAGCCAATCCTGGCGGTGCGTACAAACATATATGCAATAAATGCAAAAACAAATAAATACATAAATACAATTAAATTAAGTACAAGATTTTTTAACGGTGTTGCCTAGTGCACAGGTAGTGTTCAGTTCTCGTATGGCCCTGGGGTAAAAACTGTTCTTAAGTCTGTTTGTTCGGGATTTGATTGACCTGAAACGTCGACCAGAGGGCAGATGAACAAACAGACGGTGGCCGGGGTGGGATGGATCTTTTATTATTTTGCCTGCTCTACTGAGGCAGCGCAGGCTGAACAGGTGCTCCAGGGAGGGCAGTGAGCAGCCGATGATTTTCTGGGCCGTCGTGATGACCCTCTGAAGGGCCTTCCTGTCCTTTTCTGAGCAGCTGGCATACCATGTGGTTATACAGTATGCCAGCACACTCTCGATGGAGCAGCGATAGAAGGACAACATGAGCTTCTCCTGCAGGTTGGTTTTCCTGAGGATCCTCAGGAAGTGGAGTCTCTGCTGTGCCTTCTTTACTGTGGTGATGGTGTTGGTAGACCAGGTGAGATCCTCTGCGATGTGCGTACCCAGGAACCTGAAAGCTGGTACCCTTTCCACGCAGACCCCATTGATGTAGAGTGGGTCGTAATCTCCACTGGTTTTTCTAAAGTCAATTATAAGTTCCTTTGTTTTGGAGGAGTTCAGGACCAGATTGTTCACTGAACACCATGCTGCCAGCCTTTGGATTTCATCCCTATAGGCTGTCTCATCTCCTTCTGAGATAAGTCCAACCACAGTCGTGTCATCCGCGAACTTGATGATGGTGTTGGTGGGATGGGTGGGGGCGCAGTCGTGAGTGTAGAGGGAGTAAAGGATGGGGCTCAACACACAGCCCTGTGGTGAGCCGGTGCTCAGTGTAATGGTGGAGGAGAGGTGAGGGCCTATTTTGACTGTCTGGGGGCGGTTGGTCAGGAAGTCCTTGATCCATTGGCAGATGGTTAGGGAAAATCCAAGGTCGGAAAGTTTGGTGACCAGTCTGCTCGGGATGACCGTGTTAAAGGCAGAGCTGAAGTCGAGAAAGAGCATCCTCACATAGCTCCCCTGGTGTTCAAGGTGGATCAGTGCAGTGTGAAGAGCAGTGTCGATGGCATCCCCTGTAGACCTATTTGCTCTGTAGGCAAACTGGTATGGGTCGAAGGTGGGTGGGAGGCTGGCTTTGATGTGCTGCAGGACCAGTCTCTCGAAGCACTTTGTGATGACCGGTGTGAGTGCTACCGGACGGTAGTCGTTAAGACCGCTGATGACAGGCTTTTTCGGCAGTGGGATGATTATGGCGGACTTCAGGCAGGGAGGGATGGTGGATTTTAAAAGGGACAGGTTGAAGATTTTTGTGAAGACCTCAGATAATTGGTCTGCACATTCCCTCAGCACTCTGCCCGTCACACCATCGGGGCCTGCAGCTTTCCTGGGATTCACTGCTCTGAGCACTCGCTTAACGTCATACTCCTGCACAGTGAAGGTGTTGCTCTCAGGTGCTGGAGAGGGTGTAATGTCTGCCACTGTAGCTTTCACCTCGAAACGAGCAAAGAAACAGTTAAGTTCCTCAGCCAACGAGGCGTCGCCGTCGGCAGTCGTGCGGTTGCTGGTCTTGTAATTGGTGATGTGCCGGATGCCTTGCAATACCCGCCGTGGGTCATTGTTGGAAAAGTGGTCCTCAATCTTCCTCTTGTAGGACGCTTTGGCATCCTTGATGCCTCTCTTCAGGTTGGTTCTAGCAGCACTGTATAGAGCTCTGTCACTAGACCTGAAGGCGGTGTTACGGTCCTTGAGGAGAGACCTGACATCCTTTGTCATCCAGGGTTTTTGATTGGGGTACAACCGGATGCGTTTGTCGACGGTGACATTGTCAACGCAGTTTTTGATGTAGCAAAGTACAGTTGATGTGTACTCCTCCAAGTCCTGATCCTCAAAAATATCCCAGTTGGTCCTTTCGAAGCAATCCTGCAGCTGCGAGGAAGCTCCTTCAGGCCATGTCTTTACAGTCTTTATGGTGACTGGAGCTTTCCTCCTGAGTGGGGTGTATGCTGGGGTTAGGAATATGGACAGGTGATCTGACTGCCCCAGGTGTGGTAGTGGTGCTGACCTGAACCCCTTCTTAATATTTGAGTAAACCTTGTCTAGTGTGTTTTTCCCCCTGGTAGCACATCTTATGTGTTGTTCAAGTTTCGGGAGAACTGACTTTAGGTCTGCATGGTTGAAGTCCCCGGCTATGATGTGGGCTGCTTCTGGATATGTGCTCTGTTGTGAGTTTATTGCACCTAGCAGGTAGCCTAAAGCTGTGCTAGCGTTAGCATTCGGTGGGATGTAGACTGCTGTTACTATAACCCCTGTAAATTCGCGAGGAAGGTAAAAAGGCCTGCATTTAACTGTTAGGGACTCCAGATCAGGAGAACAGTGGCTATCTATGGTTTGGATATTAGTGCACCAGCTGTTGTGCACATAAATGCATAACCCCCCCCCCTTGCTCTTACCGGAGTCGATGTTTCTGTCCCAACGAAACGCTGTGCGCCCGGCTAGCTCAATGGCTCCGTCTGGGATAAGTGGATGAAGCCATGTCTCTGTTACTAAGAGAATGCAACAGTCCTCCACGAGTTTGTTTGCTGATATCTGTAGTTTAAGTTCGTCCATTTTGTTGATGATGGATCTGGCGTTGGTGAGGAACATGCTAGGTAGCGGTGGTTTGTGTGGCTGTCTCTTTAGCTTGGCAAGTATACCGGACCGGCATCCTCGCTTTTGCTTCCTGTTTCTCCTCCGTCTGCGACGCCTGTTCGCGCCGACAACTATCCACGGAGCGCCCGGTGTCCTGGCAATCTCTTCCGGTATATTTCGCGGGTGTGGAAATTCGCGCACAAGGTCCCGATTGCACTGGAATCCGATGATCAGAAGGTCCTTTCGGTTGTAGGTAGGATTTGCCTGATTTTCCTGGTTTGAATGACTAAATTTGACTAACAGACATAACACAGATAACACACATAAAACGCACCGAAAGGGAGAGCTGTGAGCCGCTGCGTCCGTGCGCGCCGCCATCTTATGTAGGTTGATTGGCTGGGTAAATGTAAAAATTGTCCCTAGTGGGTGTAGGATAGTGTTAATGTGCGGGGATCACTGGGCGGCACGGACTTGGAGGGCCGAAAAGGCCTGTTTCCGGCTGTAGATATATGATATGATATGATATGATAAGACACATGTGGGATGTGACTTGTGATGGCACAAGGTACATGATTGTCTTCAGGCCAACATCAGCCATGCTGAGGTGAATGGCCCACATTAATCCTGGGCATTTCCCTGACAGTTCAGTTTCACAAAATGAACTTCAGTGTGATTTAAGCCATTTCATAAGATTGCTATTGTGTGCAATTTATAGATGAAAAACATGTGCAATAGTTCTAATTGCAGGGCTGATAAGCTTTTTCAGTGCTATTATGTTTAATTCAATGATTGATGTTTCCCATCAGGTCTACTAGATTTCTAAATGGATAGGTCAGAGGGAAGGGTGTCAATCCAAAATCATGTTCTCCGGAGATGCTGCCTGACCTGCTGAGTTACTATGGCACTTTGTGTCCTTTTGTGTATTAACCAGCATCTGCAGTTCTTCGTTTCTAAAAATATTCTAGTTATTGTTACTCTTCAAATGAGCCCAGCATCACTTCTCCTTGCCAGCACACTCAATGGTTCAGCAAGAAATTCAATTTTCTACTCTGAACGATAAATTATAAATCTGTGCAAATTAGGTGACCTAATGAAAAAGAAGTTCCTAATGTAGTCCCTCGTGCAGTTCCCAATGAACACAGTTACAAGGTGGATTATTGTTCTCCTCCACACTCGGTTTGATCAGGCAATTCTGTTAACCTTGTGCAATTATATGACGTGAATGCAAACATTCAAACTGGACTTCAGCATTTGTGTCAGAATAACCTCCGGCAGTTGCTCTTTAGTGTTCAATCTATGCAGAATTTCAGTGCAATATTTTAACAATGAAACCACATCCTTTTCTCATTCCCCAGGGAGACGTTGCCTCCTCCCCCAAAAGATCATTTGTTATTTAAAATTAAAGGTGAGTGGTCAAAAAAGAAACATGCTGAGTTAGAATTGCTGAAATATACAATTATTTATAGAAAACCCTTCATGTGCAATGAAGAGAAATATATTTTCTCTTGAAACAGCCAGTCTTATTGCAGTTTGCACTCCAATCAATAAAGATATAAAAGAAGTCCAAGCTCAACTTTGGCCTGCAAATCCAATACTGAATGCTTATTGCACAAATGTCAACACTTGTTTTGGCAAATTTAGCCATGCCCAAGGTCCAATCCCCAAAGTATCACTGCTTGTAACACACATTGTAACTGTGGGTTTGTTGATGTCTTGAGTTCAAAAGTGCTTTATTTGTCACTTAAGCAACTGCAATGTTGTCAAGATGGAAAGGGTACAAAGACGATTTACGAGGATGTTGCCAGGACTAGAGGGTGTGAGCTATAGGGAGAGGTTGAGTACGCTGGGACTCTATTCCTTGGAGCGCAGGAGGAGGAGGAGGGGTGATCTTATAGAGATGTACAAAATCATGAGAGGAATAGATCGGGTAGATGCACAGTCTCTAGCCTAGTAGGGGAATTGAGGACCAGAGGACATAGGTTCAAGGTGAAGGGGAAAATATTTAGTAGGAATCTAAGGGGTAGGCCATTTAGAACGGAGAGTTGTAAATCTGTGGAATTCTCTGCCTCAGAAGGCAGTGGAGGCCAAGTCTCTGAATGCATTCAAGAGAGAACTAGATAGAGCTCTTAAGGATAGCAGAGTCAGGGGGTATGGGGAGAAGGCAGGAATGGGGTACTGATTGAGAATGATCAGCCATGATCACATTGAATGGTGGTGCTGGCTCGAAGGGCCGAATGGCCTACTTCTGTCCATTGTCTATTGTCTATTGAAAAGATTTAATAGGAATCTGAGGGGTAACTTTGTCATACAGGGTGGTGGGTGTATGGAACAAGCTGCCAGAGGAGGTAGTTGAGGCAGGAACTATCCCAATGTTTAAGAAACAAGTAGACAAATACATGGATAGGACAGGTTTGGAGGGATAAGGACCAAACCCGGGCAGGTGGGACTAGTGTAGCTGAGACATGTAGGCCAGTGTGGGCAAGTTGGGCTGAAGGGCCTGTTTCCACACTGTATCACTCTATGACTATATCAAGGGGCCAATTAGAGTGAAAGAGAAGGAGTCTGTATCAATTGATAACAGTCGGGCTGACTGCTGCAACTCCAGCCCAGTGCCGCTGCCAGGACAGTGGGCCTTTGTGGCCAAGTTAAGACTCAACATTTTTGACAACTTTAGACTTAAAATGAACAACTTTGAACTTGAAAGGTACAAGGTGGCGCCGGGAAAGTGACAACGTTTGTATGCATCCTCGGTGTGATCTAATACAGGTCCACCACTGATTTTCACCTCTTTAATCCAGACAAACTTTCACGAACCCCTCCAGCGTCCCCCTGAAAATGTGGCGCTTAGGCCGGGTGAGGCGGCCGACACCGATCTCATCGGGACTTCCGCGGCCGATCGGCGGATTGAATTTACATCCTGCGGCTGGGCTGGGGCTCTTGACCTCCGGCCCGGCCTGAGCCAGTGGATCCATTCCCTTGGCCAACTTGCAACTTTGCAGGCCGGTACCTACCTTGTCTCCTCGGTGGCCTAGGCCTAGGCGGACTGTTGTGGTACCGTTGGACTCCTCTCGGAAGCCTGTGTCGCTCGGCGGGGGCAGCAGGTGTGCCCGCTCCACCGCGTTTTGGGGAGATTTTGGGCCGATAGAAAACGTCCAGTATTGTATGCAACCTAAATGTAAGATATGGAAGAAAGAGGTCAATTAATTTGAAAATTCATTGAATCAGTTTACCAGTCCAATATTATCTTTGACTTGTAGATGACTAATTAAGAGTGATTACAATTAATTTTAATCTTCCAATATGACAATTCAAGAACACCCTTAAAATGATAACTGATTCACACGTGGCTGTGAAATTGCAATTTTGGCGATCAGATGATTTATCAGGACCAGATAAAACATTGAGAACAATCTGGTAAGAAATCCTCCTTATCCCATGGAAACACAGAACATCAATATTCACAGACGCACTGCTGGAAGAAGAAGCCATTTGGCTCCAACGAGGATGAAGGAATTGGTTTGGGATCAAGCTACATGGATATAGCTGTAAACAGATGGTGTAGGTTGTATCCTCACCTGGTTTGTGCAGTTGGCCAGGTGGAAGAAATATTTGGAAGTGATTGGACATTAGGGGAGAGAAAAAGTCAAGTGGAAAGTGGTACCTAAATAAGAGGCAAATCTGCTTATATAAATTTGCAACTGCACATTTGAAAACATAAGCATTGTGCTCTGACGAGTTCAAACATAAAAAATAGTAATGTGTGGGCCGACTGGAGGAACTGATCGATATTCTTATTATCCTAAAAAAAGAAGTAATCAAACAACTATCTGATCAATGTTCGAGAGAAGAGTCATATATCATCGGTGATGATAAAACTGGAAGAGTTAACTAGTTTTTATAACTTTAAATGTTTCTTTTTACTAATTTCAGCCTTTTTTTTGCATAATGAATGTAACATTAGATTGTAATTACCATGGAAAATATAGGGTTTGTGATAATTACTGCTTGAATATTAATTGATACAGAAATGGGCACAACCTAGACTGGCCTTTTTATGACAAGGTATAACTTCCTTGTGAATCCTGACAATAATTAGCGCTTAATTTGAAAGCAGTTATCTGGCAATTGATACCTACATATTTATCTTGCATTCATTAGAATTCACTGAAAGAAAGCAGCATGTTTTTTTAAACTATACTTTTTGTTCTCTCTTTGTTAATTTTGGATGCATTCCAGAAAGTATTTGTTGGAAATTATTGCATTTAATAAGACATAATAACTTAACTCTACTTGTCACTAAATAACATTCGAAAAAATCCTTTGCAAATCAGTTCAGAGAACAGGTTTGGACCAGTCTAATTCAGGTGGAGTCACAGGCTCCCTGGTATTGAAATAATCAGTTAGATTTATGGTGTTTGCTGGTTTTCAGGTGAATTAGGAAATCTTTTAAGACAGTAGAATAACTGCCTAATCTATAATGAACCAATAACTGCCTAATCTTTTTTTTTTTTTTGCGGATTGAATAAATAGTGATAGTTTTGAATAAATATGGAAACAAATGATAAAGGAACAAAGCCACTGAGACAACAATGCCAAAGTCATTCTGGAGTTGCGATTTTGGATCCAGATCCATAACAGCTTTTATGTGGATTGTTTATTTGTTACACCGAGAACAGTACAGGAAAGAGCAATCAACTCAAGCTGGGAAAAGGAAAAGATGAAATGCATTCTATAACTTCAGAGAAACATAGAAAAAAAAGGCGCCGGAGCAGGCCACTCGGCCCTTTGAGCCAGCACCGCCATTCAATATGATCATGGCTGATCATCTAAATTCAGTACCCCGTTCCTGCTTTTTCCCCATATCCCTTGATTCCTTTAGCCCCGAGCTAAATCTAACTCTCTCTTGAAAACATCCAGTGAATTGGCCTCCATTCCCTTCTGTGGCAGAGAATTCCACCATTCAGTTTCCTCATGCATAATAACATTTGTTCAGACAGATAATAAAATAATTTGTTGTGCAAAACTCTGCTTTTTTTTGTTGCAAACTGAATGTAGTTCGTTTTGACATTGGACAACAGTTAATAGAAAATAAAAATAAGGAAGGAACCGTCATTCTCTAAAGTCAAACAGGAAAATACTTTGCTGTGGTGAAATAATTATCGCGAAGCATCTTTAAGAGTTTTTTTGTGACTAAATGTTAATTCAAGTTTTTAAGGTTGGCATTTTAATGAACAGTTGGCTATAAAGATTGTTGGGTGACACGGTACACAGCGGTAGAGTTGCTAGCTCACAGCGCCAGAGATCCGGATTCGATCCTGACTACAGGTGCCGTCTGTATTGAGTTTGTACGTTCTCCCCGTGACCGCATGCATTTTCCCCGGTGCTCCGGTTTCCTCCCACACTCCAAAGACGCATTGTTTTGTAGGTTAAATGGCTTCGGTAAAGATTGTAAATGATCCCTTTTGATAGCTGGTTGGCGTGGACTCGGGCCGAAGGGCCTGTTTCTGCACCGCATATCAAAACTAAAACTAGACTAAAAGATAATGAGCAACCCCAGAGTTTGGCTTGGTTGGGTATACATGATAGTTTTCCATAGCTGGTAGTGATATTGGGAAACACTCGCGTGAAGTGCATGGAGCAGAGATAGGGGGGTGTTGTTGGTTTATTCTGTGTTCTGAATTTATGGATGTAATAACCTTGCTCTAATGAGGCACCTAGAAATACAAGCAAAATTTCTACTGTACCCTGTATCAATGCCTTACCCAAATGTAACTGTGGAAGTTAGATTGTCTATTGCCAAATTATAGTACACAAAGAACTGAGAAATTGAGTTAATCAGCAGTATTATTATGGAGATTATTTCCTGGTGAAGTCGGGCCCATCAGGGAATTGCCTCTGATTGTTCCATGTGCTATGCATGTGAGAGCCTGCTTGAAATGTTTCTTCTCTCATATGTAGATTTTGAGGTGGTGCAGCCGTACAGTTGCTGCCTCACAGTGCCAGAGACCCGGATTTGATCCTAACCACAGGTGCTGTCTGTGCAGAGTTTGTACGTTCTCCCCATGACCAGTTGCGTTTTCTCCGGGTGCTCCAGTTTCCTCTAAAAATGTACAGGTTTGTGGGTAAATTGGCTTCGGTAAAATTGCAAATTGTCCCTAGTGTGTAGGATTGTGCTAGTGCAAGGGGTGATCGATGGTCAGCACAGACTCGGTGGGCCAAAGGGCCTGTTTCTGCGCTGTATCTCTAAAGTCTAGAGTCTAATTCAGAAATGTATTTACACAACATCCAATTCTGTCAAAGGTGGTGCAAATTGACGTACAGGTATGTACAGACGTACAGGTATGTAGGTTAATTGGCTGGGTAAATGTAAAAAAAAAAAAATTGTCCCTAGTGGGTGTAGGATAGTGTTAATGTACGGGGATCGTTGGGCGGCACGGACTTGGTGGGCCGAAAAGGCCTGTTTCCGGCTGTATATATATGATATGATATGAAATTGGAACTTTCGGACACAAACTCTGACTAACTTGGGACAGAGCCGGTACAACTAGGAACACATCACATTACTTTAAGGAGAATTACTTTAAGATGACGGTAGACACAAAAAGCAGGAGTAACTCAGCTGGTCAGACACCATCTCTGGAGAAAAGGAATAGGTAACGTTTTGGGTCGAGACTCTTCTTCAGACTTCGATCCGAAACATCACCTATTTCTTTTCTCCAGAGATGCTGTCTGACCTGCTGAGCTGCTCTAGGTTTTTGTGTCGATTTTATCCAGCATCTGCTGTTCCTTCTTATACACCACATTGCTTCGATGCTCTTGTTGACATTTCAAAAGGAGATTCTGACACTGGGACGCCTGACTGGATATCTTACAAACTTGCTGCAGGTCGTATCACAAATCCACAGAGTGTGCTTACACTAACAGCGAATGCTTTTTTCAGCAGTTAGCTATGGAAATGCTGATTCAATGGCTCCCTCAGTGGTGACACCGCTGACAGGAATCCGTTACTGGAGACATCAATCCAATGACTGGACATGCAGGATGGGCTTGGGACCTTGGGGCAGTTGACAAAGACACGCTGAACTGCAAACAGCCTTCTCCTTACCGGGAACTCTCAAATGAACAATGTGATCATGGGCACGGGTTTTCCAATGTTTTCATCACTGGAGTATGTGACATTCAAAGGGGCCACCTTCAGACATACCCTCGCGCCTCGTTTGCTCTCTCCTTGTAGGCCAAGGTCACGATGACTATCACAACTTCCATGCAACAGGATCGTTCCTAGTGTCAACAGCAGCGCTCTTACATGCCTCACCATTTGCTGCTCTTCACAGCACAGCACCAGAGAGGTGCCCAGGGTATTGTATTCTCGGACCAATGATTTCATTTAGTTTAATTTCAATGAGGAAAAGAGGTGACATCTCCGACATTGGGATTTGGAAGTAATGCTGCCTTCCTACAAGAGCAGGCAACCTGCGACTGAACATGGCAGGTCATGTTGCAGTTATATAAGGTCATAAGGTCAAAAGTGATAGGACTAGATTTATGCCATTCGGCCTATCAAGTGAACTCCGCCATTCAATCATGGCTGATCCATCTATCGCTCCTAACCCCATTCTCCTGCCTTCTCCCCATAACCCCTGATACCTGTATTAATCAAGAATCTATCTATCTCTATAAGATGTTGGTGAGGCCACATTTAGAGTATTGTGTTCAGTTTTGGGCACCATGTTATTGAAAGATGCTGTCAAGCTGGAAAGAGTGCAGAGTAGATTTGCGAGGATGTTGTCAGGACTTGAGGGTCTGAGCTATAGGGAGAGGTTGAGCAGGCTAGGGCTATTTCCTTATAAACCTACATCTGCAGTTTCTTCCTACATATAATTTATAAGATGTTTGGACAGTTACTTGGATAGGAAATGCATGGAGGGATACGGGCTTAATGCAGGCGACTCAGATTAGCATAAATAGGCATCGCGGTTGGCATGTATAAAGTGGTCCAAAGGACCCATTTCTGTGCTGTACGTTTCTACGATTCTATAAAAATAGAACAATTAACCAGTTGCTTACTTGGAGATATGGATCAAAAGAAGACAAGAACTAGGGACATTGCATAAAGTGGAGTTCTGCCTTAAATTTATTGAGCAGTAAAGTTAAAACATGAGCTCAATAGAGGACATTCGATGACCAGAGGACATGTGTTCAAGGTGAGGGGAAAAGATTTAATAGGAATCTGAGGGGCAACTTTTTCACACAAAGGGTGTCTGGAACAAGCTGCCAGAGGAGGTAGTTGAGGCTGGGACTATCCCAGTGTTTAAGAAACATTTAGACAGGTACATGAATAGGACGGGTTTGGAGGGATATGGACCAAACGCAGGCAGGTGAGACTAGTGTAGCTGGGACATTGTTGGCCGGTGTGGGCTTGTTTCCACACTGTATCACTCTATGACTATGACTCTATGCCAAAGCAGTCACATTTCTGTAAAATAAAACAAACAGAAGTTGTTGGGGAGTATGGACATGGATCCCTGTTGGTTAACTCTCGCCAGACAGAGTACGATACAATTTAAGGTGACCCCATCACTAACTTTGATGGGGAAGAAATCATCTATAAAATATATATAAAACATAGGTGTAGGAAGGAATTGCAGATGCTGGTTTCTATCAAAGATAGACACAAAATGCTGGAGTAACTCAGTGGGTCAGGCAGCATTCTCTGGAGAAGAGAAATAGGTGACTTTTCGAGTCTGAAGAAGGGTTCCAACCCAAAACGTCACCTATAAAACATGTTTGGCATCTCTGTGAAGTTGAAGTTGGGATCAACCTCAGAAACCAAGTGAGCCATTCAGCCAATTCCTTTGCAGAACCAAACATTCTTGAACGCTTCCTCAGGGAAGGCTGGTGGAGAACAACACCATTAGCTAGGAAGTCACACAGCAGTTTTGCTTGTAATGATCTTGCCTCAATATGGAATTACAGCAACATTTTCAATGCATTCACGTGCTTTGTCCTTTGTCCTGCATTGTTGGCAGTGAGCCTACGCATTAGTTCTGTAAAGTTTGAGAGGGAGGTATGAGACGACCAGAATGCATAATGTTATGAAACTAAAGTTAAAAAAACTTTAACTTTAAGTGAGATAACTTTGGAAACAGCAGGTCAGGCAGCACCACTGGAAGCAAAAAAAAGCTAATATTTCAGGTTGAAAACCATACATCAGAACGTTGAGGTTAGACTACCGAGTTACTTATTATTTCAAAACCTGTTTCTCTTTTATCTTTAAGGAAGCTGAGCTCATAATCTAGCTCATTATGATGAGTTTTCACTCTAGTTCCTTATTTCTTTAGCTAATTCTCCATTAGTACTTCCCATATTTAAGTTGAAAGTAAAAATGTTATTTTTTTATCTCCTTTTGCAGACGTTTTTTGCTGCTTGAGATGAAGTGTGGTTATGAGTTCAGTTAACAGGGACATCTCTTCTGAAAGAGAACACCTCAATTGTATAGTGTGGCACCACACTAATCCAGTTGTTCAAAACTTTGCAACCACAAGATCTTGTGGGCTATCAGTGCCAACAAAATTGCAGTCCATTATAGTTCATTATCTCATGTACCGAAGTAACCTTTGTTCTGTCTTTGTCATCAGTGCCTTGCAGGGGTAAACAAGAGCAGAAGCCGGTAGATCCGAAGGCTCGGCCAGCCACGGAACCGTGAACTCACCTACTGACAGCACCTGACCACGGCTGCTGTCTGTACGGAGTTTGTACGTTCTCCCCGTGACTGCATGGGTTTTCTCCGAGATCTTCGGTTTCCTCCCGCACTCCAAAGACATACAGGTATGTAGGTTAATTGGCTTGGTGTATGTGTGAGTTGTCCCTAGTGTGTGTAGGATAGAGTTAATGTGCTGGGTGTCGCTGGTCGACGCGGACTCGGTGGGCCGAAGGGCCTGTTTCTGCGCTGTATATCTAAAACTAAACTAAAGATCCGAAGGCTCGGCCGACTGCGGCCTGGCGAGGGAAGCAACCAGGCCCAGGATCCTTGTCCCGAAGACCAGAGAACCGATGAGAAGGAAGCCTCTAGAGATGTCGGAAGCGAGGAGCAGAGATCCTGACTACGGGTGTTGTCTGTGTGGAGTTTTAACATTCGCCCCGTGGCCTGAGTGGGTTTTCTCCGGGTGCTCCGGTTGCCACGCACACTCCAAAGATGTCAGAAGTGAGGAGTAAGGGCCGGTGGGAGGGTGAACCAGAGTAATGCCTCCAGCACCTTCAGTGCCAGCTGCAGGAGGCGCCCCCAGGACACGAAGATGGTCGGTGCGCGGACCGATCTAGTTGAAGGCGACAAAGGAGACCCCGCAGAAGCCTAGGGGTCACCTGGATTGGGAGCCGTTCCAATAGACCAAGCCCACAGGCGGCACGGACTTTTTGACTACTGGAAATGGCGCCAAAATATGCTGGCGCCTGCATGTGTCGGGTTTGACCCTGACTATGGGTGCTGTCTGTATGGAGTTTGTACGTTCACTTGTTGCCTGCGTGGGATTTCTCCAGAAGTGCTGCCTGACCCGCTGAGTTACTCCAGTGTCTACCTTTGGTAAAGAGAATGCATAGTCTCTTTCCCCATAGAAGAGGATTCTAAAATTAGAGGGCTCGGCTTAAGCAGGGCCGGATTAACATAGTAGTAAAAGCAGCATTTGCTACGGGCCCCACGCTTTCGAGGGCCCCGCGCTAAATGCTTGAAATTGGCAGGGGCACTGTGTTGCGCGCGTCGCTCCCCAACCGCCACGATTAGAATGCATTGGAGGCGGGGCTGCGCGGGCCAATGGGCAGCCGGCGCGTCACCCCCCAACCGCCCAGTCTCCGGCCCCCTTACTCCACACACCTATGGCCTCACTCAAACACCTCACTCCCCTGGACCTCTCTGTTCGAATATTGGCCGTCTCCCCACACATCCCGGCCCTCTCACTCCTCGCTCATCGGCTCTTTTCTCTTGTCCCTGGGCCACCTCACCTCCCCCCCCCCCCCCCCATCTCTCCCACTCCTCCGGCCCTCCTTCTCCCTACTCCTCCGGCGCTCTCTCCCCACTCCTCTGGCACTTGCTTCCCCGAATCCTCCGCTGCTCATTCTTCCCCATAGAACACACTACAGCCTTTGACATCATAATTTGGGTATGATTGTGGCAAACGTCCTTCGAATCTAGCTGTACACAGAAACTCATCTTCACTGTACGTTCATTCCAAGACAATCATAGTCCTAACTAATGGGTCTGCAACAGACCCAATCTCACTAAGGGCCGAGCTCAATTTCAGAACTAATTAGAAATGATTAAACCCATGATAACCATGCACCAAGGTCATCTGATCTGCAGTTATCAGGCTTCCATATATAAATAACGCTGATGTTTGTGCATGCTCAGAGGCCACGCTCCAAGCTATCATCGATGTCTTCATTGATCCAAGGGGGACCGGGCGGGGGATCCACCAAGAATGAAGGGTGAACCTGGTGGGGGTGGGAGGGTGGAGGGTGATAGTTGCGCCTGCTGCCATGTGTGAAGAATGGACTGTTCGGTGAACCTTTGTAACTTTTTAGGTGCCAGAAGCTTGGCGACTCTTGTGTACTGCCTAAGTGAGGTCTGCCGTATGGTTTTACTGGGTTGCATGCAAAACAAAGCATCTCACTATACATAGGTACCTATGACAACAAAGTACGGTAGACATAAAATGCTGGAGTAACTCAGCGGGTCAGGCAGCAACTCGGGAGAGAAGGAATGGGTGACGTTTCGGGTTGAGACCCTTTTTGCAGACTGAAGAAGGGTCTCGACCCGAAACGTCACCCATTCCTTCTCTCCCGAGATGCTGCCTGACCCACCGAGTTACTCCAGCATTTTGTGTCTACCTTCAATTTAGACCAGCATCTGCAGTTTTTTTCCTATTGACAATAAAGTATCATTGAATCATTGAATTGAAACACAGAAGCCAAGCTTTCACTCAACATTGCCATGAGAAAGGTGGCTCCAGTACAGTACCGTCCTCCACCAATAATATCATTACGTCAAGAGTCTGCAAGTATGGAGAGTCTCCAACATCTTCGGAGCTAAATCTCGGTGAAGGAAGACATTGAAGATGAAATTCACCATCTCCAGTACATGATCACTGCTCCGGCTGTGTTCTATCCAACAGCATGGATCCCCGTTCTGCTGTCTGGTTCTGAGACCTGGACTACAGCAGGTGCTGAAAAGATGACACCCATGCTGCCACTGCAAAATCCTCCACATCCTCTCGAAGGATAAGCAAACCAATATCAGCAACCTCTCCAGGCCAACACTGCCAGCAGTGATGATGCCCTAGCTATAATCAGCCAGTCACATTGTGCAGGCTTCATGGTTCACATGCCAACACCAGACTCCCAAATTGAACACTCTAGTGCAAATTCTTCTTTGAGTTGAGTTGAGTTTAGTTTATTGTCACGTGTACCAAGATAGAGTGAAAAGCTTTTGTTGTGTGCTTACTAGTCAGAGGAAAGACATACATGATTACAATCGAGCCCTTCCGTGGTGTGCAGACACACGATAAAGGGAACAATGTGAATAACGTCTGGTGCAAAATAAAGTCCAGTAAAGTCTGATCAAAGGTAGTCCAAGGGTCTCCAATGAGGAAGATAGTAGCTCAGGACTGCTCTCAAGCTGTTGGTCGGATGGTTCAGTTGCTTGATAACAGTCGGGAAGAAACTGTCCCTGAATCTGGATTCACACTATTATGTTCTGTTCTATTCTATTCTATTCTATTCTATTCAAGAAAAATATTACCAGGCAGATAGAGGAAAAGATTTAAGGATGTGTTCAAGACTCCTTGAAGAAATGCAACATTCCCACTGATTCTTGGCAATCTCTGGTCCATGACTACTCAAAGTGGAGAGGGGTATTCATGATCGTATAGGGATCTGGAGTCATGCATTCGGGGTACATACTGTAAAAGCCCTGTATAAGGGACAGAAGATGTGCACCACCTCACAAATTCCCCACCCAGCATCCCAATCGGGTACCACCAACCCATCTATGGAGTTGCTTGCAGCTCCCACGTTGTCCTCATTAACTACCCCGGGACTCACAAAACTGGAGTAAAAGGGAGTTTTCATCAATTCTAAGAAACTGACGAGGCAGTAGAAATGATGGTGAAATATTAAACGCCACATGGGAGACGGAGGCTCCTGGAAACCAGAGTCCAGGCTGAAGTTTTGCAACTATCTTCAGGTAAATGTTTTGACCGGAAAAATCCATTTTGACCTCCATCTGAGCTCCCACTATCACCAAGTTAGACTTCAAGCAATTGGATTTTCTTCAGGTGATATGAATAAAATGACTG
The DNA here is from genome assembly GCF_053455715.1 of Rhinoraja longicauda. NCBI lineage: Eukaryota > Metazoa > Chordata > Chondrichthyes > Rajiformes > Arhynchobatidae > Rhinoraja > Rhinoraja longicauda. The sequence goes on from NC_135961.1 coordinate 17,537,471, forward strand.
AGAGCCTGGATGCGGTAAAGACTATAGGTCCAATAACAAGCCTGAAGGTACTGAAGCTACTGAAGATGAGCTCTAGACCCAGTCCTGCCTCTGGTCAATCACTTTACTAACCTTTAATGCTCAGCAATGTCCTGTCTACAAAAAGTGGAACAAATTCAGCATGTTTCACAAAATCACTATATAATCTAAGCTGAATTTATAGGTTCCATTGGGGTCAACCGTCTGTCAGTGCTTGAGTGCAACTCAAACGGAAACCTTTATTGTGGTTTGTGAGGTAAAGGTTCAATGACTAATCATTGACTGAAGATATGAAAGGAAGAATTTCATTTGTATAACACCCTTCACAAGCTCAGCATATTCCAAATCTCTTTACAGTCAATCTCGAGATGTAACTATTGGGTTGGGTTGGGGTGGAAATAGACCCTAACAATGATAATGACCAATACCTATTAACAAGGGTGGCACAGTGGTGCAGCGGTAGAGTTGCTGCTCTACAGCGCTTGCAGCGTTGGAGACCCGGGTTCGATCCCGACTACGGGTGCTGTATGGAATTTGTACGTTGGGTTTTCTCCGAGATCTTCAGTTTCCTCCCACAGTCCAAAGACGTACAGGTTTGTAGGTTAATTGGCTTGGTAAATGTAGAAATTGTCCCTAGGGTGTGTAGGCTAGTGTTAATATACGGGAATCACTGGTCAGCATGGACCCGGAGGGCCGAAGGGCCTGTTTCTGCGCTGTATCTCTAAACTAAACTAAATGAATTCAGTCCAATAATTTGATTCTTATGCAGTAGCATTGGCGTAATGGGTCAGAGACTTGATAATGACCCATTTGGTATGGTTTATTTTCGATAATGACCCATTTGGTATGGTTTAGTTTCTTTTGTAGAGTACGCTAATTTGCCATGCAGTTTTGGAAGGGTGATTTAATGGCATCAACACTTTTAATATACAATCTGTTTGCTTTTGCCCTTGATTGTTCCTGAGGCTTTTTGCTTTTGTTCCTGAGGCTGTTTGTTTTGCCCTTGATTGTTCCTGAGGCAGGGCGCTTGATGACAATGGGCATGATACATCCAGGGTTCAAGTTGTTTGTTAAGATCACAGAGGTTGTGATTTGGGGCAGATCTGTGTCGGGGACCACGTGATGGAGGGGTGTGAAGGAGGAAGAACAATGGACAATGGAAAACCCAGCATGGGGGAACCACTGTGGGGGGTGGGGAGGAGAACAAAGGGGGAGCCAGCGTGCTTTGTAACTTTGTCAGCGCCGTAGGTGGCCGCTATTTGTATACATTGGGTATGCAAGCAAATAATTTCACTGTGCCTTGTCACATGTGACAATAAAGTATTCCATTCCATTCCATTCCATTCCAAAGCAGGCTGTGAACTGACCAAATGGTTGACACTGTCTCTATTGCACAGGTCATGGAGTAAGCAGACACCAGTCGTCTTTAATAAACACATAACAACCAAACCTGACTCATTAGGGGTGATCTGCTGCAGGAGCCCCTGATTATGAAGGGCTGTCAATGAAGGAGATATGTCACCTCCAGCAGCCTGCAGTCCAACTGCTGACACAGGACAGCATTGAATGCCAATGCTGCTGATTCCTTCAGGAATATGTGCCAAGCTCCATACACAGTTGTGGGCATTTAAATACAGGTGATCTATTACCTCAGGCATAGAAATATTTAAGAGAGTCTCCACCATCTCGTTAGCCTTCGTGGTGTAGTTGAAGGGGAAGGAAACTGAACCACGGCTGTTTATGAACCAAGATTATTTGTCTGACTGAAGGCTGTCATCAGGATGGAACAGGCCTTTTGTGCATCGAATCAAATCTTTTTTGCCTCAACAGATCATAGGAAGGTTGTAATCGGAATAAGATTAGTTTCGAGATAGAGTGTGCAAACAGCCCTTCGGCCCATTGAGTGCGCTCCAACACTATCCTACACACACTAGGGACAATTTACCATTTTACCAAAGCCAATTAACCTACAAATTTGTACGTCTTTGGAGTGTGGGAGGAAACTGGAGCACCTGGAGAAAACCCATGCAGGACACAGGGAGAAAGTACAAACTCCGTGCTGACAGCACGCATGATCGAACCTGGTTTTGTGGCATTGTAAGGCAGCAACTCTACCGCTACGCCACTGTGCCGCCCATGTTATGACAGGCTCTTGTTATTCATATAATCATTTGCATTAAATGAAGTTGATAAAAATTGATTGTTTCCACAATTGCCCTCTTGAGTATTCATAGAAATGTGGATCCGTTCAAGTTAAAATTGACTTATTTACTTCTGTATACATTGCAAACACATCTATCAGAGTTGTTTAAGTTCCTGGAGGATTAAATTGCTTCCTGGTGATATTAACCAACCATATTAATTAGCTGATGAGCTTTTCTGAAGTGAACCTGGCAGGAATCCGTGGCAACTTGGCTGTATCTTTAAAATTGTGACATTCTAAGTATGCAACTTGTACGTATTACAGCACAGAAACAGGCTTTTAACCCATGTCGGTATTTATACGTCACTTACATCCTTTTCTAAATTAGCAGAACTCACTAATTCCATGTCCCCATATGCCCATTGAGGTCTTCCACAAATGCATCTAAACCAATCAAGTCAACTTCCCTCCACTCTCTAGGTAAAGGATACTACTTGACTGGGTAATTGACTGGACAGTACAGATCTAAGTGAACTTAACCCAAGTGCTTTAGTACTTTTGGCGATTTGGGACTCAAGGTCAGATTTTGTGCATAAGCAATGTTATGATGTTTACTCTGTTATGCCCACCTGCATAAAAATGGAGCACTCACTTATTTTTTCAGCATAATTATGTGTTGAAAGAGTGACTCGGCAGCATTTAAATTTCTAAATTAACATGTATCCTGCCAGCAGAAGCAGGATTAAATGACATTGGAAAAAAATTGATAGAAAATGACAAAAAATTGTTCAACTCATCAATCTAATGCCTTCCTGTCAAAGTACTATCTATTTTATCATGGACTCCAGTTACTCATTTAATCTCCTGAGGTAAATGCTCTTTAGTTTTGAAATATAATCAAGTAAAGTTGTCCATCATAGAAACACTGAAAAATAGGTGCAGGAGTATGGGTGCAGGAGTATGGGTGCAGGAGTATGGCATTCGGCCCTTCGAGCCAGCATTCAATATGATCATGGCTGATCATCTAAAATAAGTACCCCGTTCCTGCTTTTTCCCCATATCCCTTGATTCCTTTAGCACTAAGAACTAAATCTAACTCTCTTTTGAAAACATCCAATGAATTGTCCTCCACTACCTTCCGTGGCAGTGAATCCCACAGATTCACAACTCTCTGGGTGAATCAGGATCAATCTTCTCACTCCATCCATATGCTTTAAACCTGGCTGATTGTTCTCCATTGATAGCAAGCAAATTCCCAATAACTGTCGCCAAGACTTGGTTCTCCAGTCTCTGTTGAAGTCTGTTGCCTGTGAAACCAACTCCTCCTCTAGGTCTCTAATCACGGTCAAAGTGTCGTGCTTCTATTTATATTGTTTATCGCTGTCTGTATTTTAAACCTCAGGATCTTGTCCCTTTCCTTCCGGTGAAAGTAAGTTCAGCTGTGAGCTCGACTCTCCGGAGTTCTCCCCACAGCCAGTCATCACGGAGTCTATTTTAAAATGGTGAATAAACATGAAAAAAAAGGGATGCTCATCTTGTCAGCTTGCCTTTTGTCACTTGCCTTATGCAGCCATTATCCCAAAATAGGTACAATCAGTGCTATTGTGTGCCGTGCTCATTTTAATATCGTCTGTGCATATGGGGGAAGGAAAGGAACAATTAATAGATGTGCACAGCCACTTGGAGCTTACCCCTGATTTTACTCACTAGAGATGCAAATTTTCAGCCTCCTATGCTGCAGTATCAGCTTCCTTATTTAAATTTGTACATCTGCTTGGTACAGCTGTACTCGATAACTCTTGAATAATATTGTTGTTCATGCTTACTCCAGGATTACATATTACTCAGCTGTTTACTGCTTCTGTGCATCCAACATGATCAGTTCATCTGCATTTGCTCCATCATTGCATTTTTAACCATCTTCTCTGAGGATAAACCTGAGAAATAATGGCAAATTCCGGAGTACAAAATGTTGAGATTGTATACAGATGTGAGTTTGAAAGGCTGAACAGAATGGGTGGGGGGGTGGGGGGGGGGGGGGGGGGGGGAAGGCTGACGGATGACTTAATAATGTTCTTTAAAACCATTAGATTTTTTTAAACATTTAATAGAAAATATTTTCAATGCACTGAAGAGCCTGAATATTTGGGATTTCGATAAGGTGTTCACCAAGCAATCAAAGGTTTATTCAGAAGAATCTTAGTTTAGTTTAGTTTCGAGATATAGCAGGTAAACTGGCCCTTTGGCCCACTGAGACCACGCCAACCATTGATCACCCGTTCACGTTAATTCTATGATATCCCACCTTCTCATCCACTCCCTGCACACTAGGGATAATTTACAGAGGGCCAATTAATCCGCACGCTTTTGGGATGTGACAGGAAACTGCAGCACCCGGAGGAAACCCATGCGGTCACTGGGAGAACATGCAAACTCCCTACGCCCTCTTTGCCCAGAGTACTGAGAATGCAGATTGAACCATTTAAGGCCAAGCTGGACGCGCAGATGTGGGTTAACGGAAGAGAGGGTTATGCTGATAGAATTAAATTTGGAACGATGGGAGGAGGCTGAAGTGGAGCATAAATGTTACCATGTTTCTCTGCCATGCAGTAAACCACCAACCATCTGCTGCCTGACTAATCGACGGTTCAGCTTCAGGCTCACTGAGTAATATTTGCCGTGCACCTCATCCACTTGTTCTTGTCCCCATGACCACAAGCCTGGGCCCCAGTTCCCACACTCCCTGTCCACTCACTGGGGCCCCAGTTCCCACACTCCCTGTCCACTCACTGGAGCCCCAGTTCCCGCACTCCCTGACCACAAGCCTGGGCCCCAGTTCCCACACTCCCTGTCCACTCACTGGGGCCCCAGTTCCCACACTCCCTGTCCACTCACTGCAGAGCTCCATCCAACTATCGGGGGTCTAGTCCACACACACCACGTCCACTCACTTGGGCCCTGGCTCCCGTAATCCTTTTAAATTCATCTGGTCTTTTTGGCTGCATTCCCTTTACACTTATAGTTGATTGAAATGTTACTGTGCAATAAAATATCACACAGAAATTAACAAAAGTGAATTGAAAATAACATCCAATAATTTGGAAAATCTAGTCTGACACCACCAAAGACTTTTATAAAACCTGGTCAGGCTGCATTTGGAATATTGCATGTATTTCTGATCTTCCCATTACAAGATGGATGTGGAGAGTTTGGAGAGATTTACCGTGATGCTGCCTGGATTGGAGATATTGGACAAACAGATTGTTTTAGATTGTTCGCTCTCATGTGTTGGAATCTGAGAGGAGACCTGATTGAAGCCAAGTCACTGGGGTTGTGATGCAGTTACTCTACTAGCTGTAGCATGTGCCAGACTGCTACATGCTGTCCCTTACACATTGCAAACATTGAAAACATAATTTGTGTTGACACCTAAGTTCACCTCACCTGAAACTTTCTTCACCTTTCCCTCGATGGACTATCCGTTTGACATCCTGCTTTAGTAGGTGAACAGAAATTTGCTTTGGTTAAATATTTGGAAAATCAAAGCCATCATCTGAAGAACCAGCCACAAACTCCACTACCCAGTCACGGTCTCCATCTTGCTCCCTGACAAAATAATAACCTTGTGATCATACTTGGCTCTCTGATGAGTTTTGATCCGTATAGGCAATAGACAATAGACAATAGACAATAGGTGCAGGAGTAGGCCATTCAGCCCTTCGAGCCAGCACCGCTATTCAATGCGATCATGGCTGATCACTCTCAATCAGTACCCCGTTCCTGCCTTCTCCCCATACCCCCTCACTCCGCTATCCTTAAGAGCTCTATCCAGCTCTCTCTTGAAAGCATCCAACGAACTGGCCTCCACTGCCTTCTGAGGCAGAGAATTCCACACCTTCACCACTCTCTGACTGAAAAAGTTCTTCCTCATCTCCGTTCTAAATGATTCCACATATTTCCCTTTTATTTGACATTGCCGACATTGTCCCTACCTCACCTTAAACATGGCTGATTCCCACATCCCATGGCTCCGAGCTTGACTAATCCAATTAACTTCAGGCCAGCCTTATTTAAACCTCTATAAATCTAAGGTCAAGTCCTAATATGAATATTTCCTAACTTGTGCCAAGTCACATTCCTCCATTACCTGCATGTTTACTGACCAAAGTTGGCACTCGCTTAAGGAACGTGTCAATTTTAAAATTCTCATCTCTGGCCATATCCTCACACCTTTCTGTTTCTCAACTTTTCTTTGACCTACGACCTTTGTGATATTCTATTCCCAGTCGTCTCCAGCATCTTGAGACTTAATTACCCAACTGTTCTTTCATTTGCCAATGCTCTAAGCTCCCTTAAACTTTCAATTTTTTAACTTGTTTTTCCTCCTTCAAGATGCTCCTTAAAGCTTCCACTTCAGTTCTAAAATCTTGTTTTGATTTGGTGTCAAACTTTGTTGGACGACGCCATTCAAGGTTGGTTCAAGTTACCTCAACGAAGGTGTTATATTAATACAAATTGATTGTTGTTGTTAGGTCAGTCAGACACTGCAAATAGTTATTGCATTTTCATCTTAATACAAACTTTTGAAAATTTCTTATCAAAGGTTTAGCGCTTTGGTGATGTTGAGAAGACCTGAAATTTCTTTTCACCCCGTGCTGATTTTATCTGTTAATTCTCCAATGAGAAATGCAACACAAAAGCTTTAATTTTTTTCACTGGATGTCGATTTTTCTACCCACAGAGACAAAGCAATAATCATACACTGTTCAATGTGACATGCCACTTACCTTAAACTATAAAGAAATAGATTTCCTAAAATTGCTTTTCACACCGTTACACTGCATTTAAAGGAAGTAACTGGCAGTGATGTGAATTTCTTAGGTACCTTAGACATTATTGTCCATAAGTGCTCGTTTATTATTAGTTGTAATGGACACCATTTAGCCATTAACAGCTATTAAACCATCCATCATGATGCTTTTGCTACATTATAGCCATTTGTGCCCTTTTGTAAACAAAAACCTGAAGAGTGAAAGACAGATATGATGCTGATGATGAATAAAACGGAAGCTTGGAGAGTCCAGTTCATTTTGACACCAACTTTCTTAATCTGGCACAGAACGACACCAATTTCGACAGAAATGGGTCCCTTTTTCCTGAACAGCTTTGAGTTTTTGGAATAATTTGCTTTTCTACAACTCATCCTGACACTTTACCAGTTTTGAGTATGTACTGACAGGTTAATAACTCCCAATTTTGACACACTTCACATCCATTAGTCGTAATTACTTCTTTTCTCTTGTATTTTCAATAGTTTTAATATGACAGTCTTTTTATAAGAGGTAATTATAGTGATAATACATTTATCCAATGTTTAAGTCTTTTTCAGGCTCAGTGACTACTCACATTGCAATTCTGATTTTTTAAGTGTTGTAACTTTCCTCAGTTTTGACTTTTATATTTCACAATAGTCCTTTCTCATTTATGCAGGAGGAATACATTAATATATCTTAGTATTCAAAGTACACACAGGGTATATTTAAGATATGCAAATAGCTATTAATTATGAGCCACAGAAAAACAACCGATGGACATTGTTTTTATTTATTTAGCTTCCCTCTTTAATAACAGAAAATTGGATACCTCTGAGAGACTAACTTACTATAAAATGTAAATAGCTCCAGTCCACTCTCGGGGGATTTTCATTATTAATGAAGCAAATTTTCTATTCAGTAATCTAAATGGTTGCCAGATATTTAATACACTGCCAAAACTGTGAGTAGCAACAGGGCCTAATTGATTATTAATCAATTATTTAACCCTATTAGTGTCAGGCCCCACAGTACCCAGAGTTGACTGACATTAATGAAGCTAAAAAATCCATTTGTAGCTAATTACATATATCCCTTATCTTACTATCAACGATTTGGACAATAATTTAAAGTGCTACCTCTTTCACATTCAAATATAATTTTGGTGCACTTTAGGGAAACTTTGAAAAGGCAGAGCTTTGATAATCCATGTTATAACAGCTCCTTGATGTTGGTTGAGGTGTTGAGTTTTAAATAAATCCAATGGGTAATTGAAAATGATGGTAAGAAAATAAGGTTGGAGGGTCAGTGAGGAGCCTGGTGATGGAAGAAGAGAAATTAATTGGAAAAAATATTAAATTAATGAGCAAAACTGGAAGGTTCCTCAAAGGAAGAACTAAATCATTGTGCTTAAATTCTACCTCACAACTGAAAAACAATCCAGACCATTCTAGATCCAAAATCTGTTAAATATGTATTTCTCCTCTAAAGCAATCATGCTCCTCTAAATGCTATCATGTTCATAGCTAAATATCATCGTTTTGACTCTGTTTTCCTCTCCACGGATGCTGCTTGGGCAGCTGGGTGCATCTGAAGTTTTTTTTGTATTTGGCATTGGATTTCTCGTATCTGCAATCTTTTGCTCCAATTACAATTAAAGCAGATTTTTCATCGTAAACTATTAAAGGTAAAATTGATTGTTTTTTCAGCTCAATCAAGCTTGTTATTTTCCCTTACCTAAAAAAATGAGGCTTCAAAAGTTGGCTCAGTCATGCACACTCAATGCTCCAACTGTTGCCCAGATTCTGCCTCAAAATAACTCCTTCGTTTGTGCAACTTAAGGTCCCCAACAACTATTTCAAGGTTGGATCTTCATGCAATTCTTCTGTCTTGTTGCAAAAATGGCAAAAGGAGCTTGGCACTTTCTAGTGGTCTTGAAGACTATTTTTGTATTCAGGGAGAAGTGTGGCAGGTGCTGAGTGTCTTGGTCTTAAACTCAAGGCTTCTGTGCAACCTTGTAGCCCCCCAGGTACACGAGTAGACACTTCCCTAGTAGTACAGTGTGAAGAGTCACGAATTTGAAGGGAGAAATCTCCTCAAATATCCTCTCCTACTGTGCTTTCTCTGTCCATTCTCTCGATCAGACAATATAGGGGAACACATGTATAGAGTTTCAAGGTGGAAGTATCTGAACCTCAGTGAGGAACAGTGTGTGAGCTAATGCTATGTCAATAAATGTATCTCTAAACTAAACTAAAAAAAACTAAACAAAAAATAAGAATGGCCTCACTGAAATTAGCTGCCCGGTCAAACTGCAGGTACGACCTCAGGTGGGCGCAGGTCTGCATTGCCAATGGCTGTTAGGATAAGAGAACTTTCAAGTGTTGCAGATCATTGCATCATCTCACAGTTTACTCTGTCCGCTGTTGCCAAAGAATCTTTCCTCAAAAGGTTCTTTATTATTTATTCATTTTTATTATTTATTTATTTATTATTTATTTTATTTATTTGGTTAGAAACCTTGGTTTGACTCTGTCTTGACACTTGTTAGTAAGATCCCATTCCCAGTCACTCCCTCTTCTCCCCTATCCCATCAGGCAATAGGTACAGAAGTTTGAAAACTCACACCTCCAGATTCAGGAGCAGTTTCTTCTCAGCTGTTATCAGGCAACTGAACTGTCTTTTCTTCAGCTCGAGTGTAGTCCTGACCTCCCATCTACCTCAATGGGAACATTTGAAATAACTCTTTAATCTGAATTTATCGTACTTTATCGTGCACTTGCTGCATATTGTACCGTTTATCTTTTACCTGGGTGGCTTGATTGTGTTCACATATAGTCTTTTCTTTGACTGGAGTCTGAAGAAGGGTCCTGACCCAAAACGTCACAATCCATGTCCACCAGGATGCTACCTGACAATAGACAATAGACAATAGACAATAGGTGCAGGAGTAGGCCATTCAGCCCTTCGAGCCAGCACCGCCATTCAATGCGATCATGGCTGATCACTCTCAATCAGTACCCCGTTCCTGCTTTCTCCCCATACCCCCTCACTCCGCTATCCTTAAGAGCTCTATCCAGCTCTCTCTTGAAAGCATCCAACGAACTGGCCTCCACTGCCTTCTGAGGCAGAGAATTCCACACCTTCACCACTCTCTGACTGAAAAAGTTCTTCCTCATCTCCGTTCTAAATGGCCTACCCCTTATTCTTAAACTGTGACCCCTTGTTCTGGACTCCCCCAACATTGGGAACATGTTTCCTTTGGGAACATGACCTGCTGAGTTATTCCAGCATTTTGTGTTTGCACTGTTCCATGTTCCATGCAATGCTCAAGTGTGCATTAAAGTGGGCACAGCCCTTGGCCATATCCAAGTGGCAAACAGCCACAGAGCATAACAGGTAATACCTTAAGGAGAAACCAGAGAAGGCAGAGGAAGGGCAGGAAAGAGACAATCTTTCCAGTTGTATTATGGCTGGACTGCTGCCGATGGATTCATTGAGTGCAATACACCATTCACAACAGTTGTCCATTCATCAACAGTCCCATTCCCATCCTCAATGGTCAATGGTGCTTTTATTTCCACATGTGTAAATGCACAGTGAAATTATTTTCTTATATTTAGTCTAGTACGGTTTTCCCATACCTAAGCACATCCTCGAATAGCAAGTGTACAGAAATAATCTACTGAGCCTGCATGCAAGAAGAACCATGTATTGGCGCCATTTTCAAAGTCCAGTCTGCGCTCTCGTTCTTATGAGTGGTGCCCGATCCAGGCTGCTGCTGTGCCTCCCAGCCATCGGACATGACATCTCTCTCCTCGTCCATCCATCTTTATGCCCCGGGGATGGCTCCCGCAGCCGACCTTGAGGCCACAACCTGGGCCTCTCTCCTCTGCCATGCTCCTCGCCTGTCGTGTCCGTCGTTGTCACCGGCTCCATCCTCCCGGCCTCTGGTCTTCAGGGAGGCGAGAACTCTGTAATTGTAAATGACCTCGGTAACTGAACGTTACAGTTTTCCTCACCACCATACAAAAATAAAAAGCGAACACAAAATAAACACCCCAAACCAAATTGATAGATCAAGTCATGTCATGTTGCATTGAAAAGCCTACCAATCGCTCCTGTGAAATCTATCAGTGTTTGTCCTTCAATGTGCACCTTTGTCTGTCCTTCTGCTCTGCCACAATGCTCCATCCACAGCCACTGTAGTTAGAAGATCGGATGTTCTTGAAGGATGATCTTCAGCAATCCAGAAAGTCCAACATCTTAGAGTAACTTTCTAGTAGCAGCATGGCAACTCACTGGTGGGGTGGCAGTAGTGAAATAGCTATTGCCCTTCCCTGAGTCCCCTTTAGATGGTGTTGGTGAGACACCTCTGTGAAGCACAGGTGAAGGCACTCCTCCAGTGCAGTTGAGCAGGGCTTTCCAAGGTTGAAATAAGCAATGATTAAACAAATGGTGATACATGTTCAAGTCAGGACGGAACACCATTTGGAGGGGAATATTCAGGTGATGGTGTCCTCAGAGGTGGAGGTCATGGGTTCAGGAGATGCTATCGGAATAGCTCAGGTAAATACTTGCACTGCATTCAGTAATCGGTGCACTGCAGCCACTGCACTGATGGTGAAAGGACAGATATTTTTAGGGTGGTGGATAGGATGTAATTCAAACAGACCTGGATGTAAACTGGATGGTTCTTAGTAGTTGTTGCAGTTGTGCTACTCCAGGCACAATATTCCAGTGCACTTGTGACGTGCAGGGCTTAAAAGACAGGTCACATCACATATCTGCTCTGGTAACCAAGGTGTTAATCTAGCTGTTCCGTTGAATATCTTGTCAATGCTTCGCCCAGGATGTGGATGAGCAATGGTAATGCCATTGAATAGTAAGGGTGTATTAGACACTCTGTTGTTGGAGATGGTTATTGGTTGACACGGCAGGAATGCTACACACCTATTATCGACCTATATTTCTGCACACAGACATGGGCTGCTTAATTTACTGAGGTTTAGCAGATGGAATCAATCCTTGTGCAATCTTTGACAAATGCCACACTGTACATTCTTTCGATGGAAAAATAAAGATGGAAGTATTAAAAAGCTAAATATGCATTGAGGGTGTCCTGAGGCAGGGATAATTAAGGACCACAGCCTTTGTCCAAACCTTTATTACTACCGTCCAGGTGTTTCCCCCCAGAGGCCCATTGGCTTCATCTTTACAATATTTGGCCAAAATGCTATCTTGATGTCATAAGGTCATAAGTGATAGGAATAGAATTAGGCCATTCAGCCAATTAAGTCTACTCCGCCATTCAATCATGGGTAATCTATCTCTCCCTCCTAACCCTATTCTCCTGACTTCTCCTCATAACCTCTGACACCTGTACTAATCAAGAGTCTATCTATCTCTGCCTTAAAAAATATCCACTGATGGCCTCCACAGCCTTTGTGGCAAAGAATTCCACAGATTCACCACCCTCTGGCTAAAGAAATTTCACCTCATCTTCTTTCTAAAAGAACGTTCTTTAATTCTGAGACTACGACCTCTAGTCCTAGACTCACTCACTAGTGGAAACATCCTCTCCACATCCACTCTATCCAAGCCTTTCACTATTCTGTATATTTCAATGAGGCCCCCCCTCATTCTTCTAAACTCCAGTGAGTACAGGCCCAGTACCGACAAACACTCATCATAGGTTAACCTACTCTGGGATTTCTCATAGCTATAGTATTCAAATGGAGTTTCTGGTTAACCTCCTCTGGAACCTCTCCAGAGCCAGCACATCCTTCCTCAGGTATGTGCCCAAAATTGCTCACAATATTCCAAATGTGGCCTTACCAGCGCCTTATGTCAAGGGCAGTCACTCTCACCACACCTCTGGGAGTCAGCTTTTAGGACCACGTTAGAATAAGGGCAGTGATGAGGTGAGAATCTGAATGGACGTGGCAAAACTTATGCTTGGCATGAGTGAGCAGGTTATTGGTTAGTAGGTGTTGCATGAAAACATTGCTGATGACATCTTCTATCCTATTACTGATAACTGAAAGTAGATTGATTGGATGGTAATTAGCTGGATTGGATTTGTTATGCCTATTAAGAACAGTACATATTGGAGCAATTCTCCACATGGTCGGCTAGGGTTAACTCCTTAACTGTTCCTTAACAGCGACATTATTTCACAGTATCAGAGAGAATTAGCTTAGGCCCACCATTACACTCTCCCGCCATCTCCACTGCTTACAATAATTAGTTTTCCCATTTTCTCAGTTCAGATGAAGGCTGGTTGACCTGAAATGCTGACCGTTTAACGTTAAACAGATGCTGCCTGACCTGCTTAGTTTTAAAAATATTTGCTGTGCTTATTTAAGGAATGTACCCAAACTCCTAGATCCCAAATTAATCTCCTGTTGGTCAGTTCCTTTTTGGCAAACGCTCCATTCTATTTGTGTCTTTCTAAAACTTTTTACCACTTGTCACACCTCTGTTTGAATAATGTACACTAAGCATTCGATTCCAAAGATTCTTTATGTTCCTGAAAAGGGAATGCAGATTTGACCGTCAGGACAAATATTAGCCAAAGTGACTATTAGAGTAGTTATCGGAACTGCTACCATGAATTTAGTCAGAGGGTGGTGAACCTGTGGAATTCATTGCCACAGAACACTGTGGAGGCCAATTCAATGGATATTTTTAAGGCAGAGATAGTTATATTCTTGATTACTACGGGTGTCAGGGGTTATGGGGAGAAGGCAAGAGAATGGGGTTAAGAGGGGAACATAGGTCAGCCATGATTGAATGGCGGAGTAGACTTGATGGGCTGAATGGTCCAATTCTGCTCCTATCATTTATGAACATGAATGTATGAACTTCATTCTTTAGTTATAGTTTTTCAAATATTAAGCATTATATAACGTAAAATGTTATTGACAACCGCATTATTGATGGAAAAATAAATTTACGGACTTGTATGTTCTCTGGAGATTCAGACAGTGATTTGTGGATTCCAGTTAAAATTGGATTTCTTAAAGCTTGATTTTTGGGCAGAGATGCTGCCTGTCCCACTGAGTTACTCCAACATTTTGTGTCTATCTTTGATGTTTTGATGATGATTGAAATAAAAAAAGGACGGTCAAAATTAGATTTTGACTTACAGGCTATCTTATGAGTTATGAACACCCGGCTCATGGACACCGACCGGTAAATACCTACGATTCCCATAGTGTTATTAAATACAGAAGTCTGATACATAAGCTCATTCCAGTGAAAGGTAGAACTATTTTTTTATCTCTTCCACTTATAGTAGTTGTTCTTTTTTTATTAGTCTCACATATTTTTGATGCCATTCACCACAACACTGTGAAAGTATTGTTACCACATCGTGTGATCGTTGTGTATTTTCCGACATGGACAAAACTGACTTTGTTTCACGGGTTGACCAAACAAACTCGGCAGGCATTTCGCTGAACACTTACCCTTGGTCCACCGAGGCCTGCAGGAATTCCAGGTTGTCAACCATTTCAACTCCCTTTCCCATTCCCATACTGACCTTTCTGTTCTGGGCCTCCCCCATTGTCAGAGTGAGGCCACACGCAAACTGGAGGAATAGCACCTCATATTTTGCTTGGGCAGCTTACAACCCAGAGGTAAGAATATTGAATTCTCTAATTTTAAGTAATTTCTACTTACACTCCCCTCCCCTCCTCTCTTGCCCCCCTTCCTACTTGGTCCTTTCCTCCTCCCTAGTCATTTCACCAGTTCCATAGTTCTCCACATTGTTTCCTTCTTGAGATCACATCTCCCGAGCTAACAATAGGTTTACCAGGAACTGCCCTGCCTGAGATAATTTGTGGTCGGCTCTGATTAGTCCTGGTCTTTTCTCACCTCCAGCTCTTCACCCCCCCCCCCCCCCCCCCCCCCCCACCCTCACCGCCCACTACTTTATAGACAATAGACAGTAGGTGCAGTAGGCCATTCGGCCCTGAGCCAGCACCGCCACTCAATGTGATCATGGCTGATCATCCACAATCAGTACCCCGTTCCTGCCCTCTCACCATACCCCCTGACTCCGCTATCATTAAGAGCTCTATCTAACTTTCTCTTGAAAGCATCCAGAGAATTGGCCTCCACTGCCTTCTGAGGCAGAGAATTCCACAGATTTACAACTCTCTGAGTGAAAAGGTTTTTCCTCATCTTCGTTCTAAATGGTCTACCCCTTTCTTGACTCCCCTAACATTCGGAATATGTTTCCTGCCTCTAGCGTGTCCAATCCCTCAATAATCTTATGTTTCAATAAGATTCCCTCTCATCCTTCTAAATTCCAGTTGGAAGAAGCTCAGTTGGAACAAGCCCAGTTGGAAGAAGGGTCCTGACCCGAAACATCATTTTCTCCAGAGATGCTGCCTGACCCACTGAGTTACTTCAGCACTTTGTGTTTATCTTCGGTATAAACTAGCATCTGCCGTTCCTTGCTTCTACGATCTGCTTCATGGGTTGTTTGTATTGTAGATGCAAAATCTTCTGCTCTTATTATTCAATTGATTTCAATATAATGGATTTATAATACAAACCTTGTGAGAAATCTATTAATACCACCAGTTCCCAGGCATTTGCTGGTTAAATTCTCAGTGGTTTAGGCAGGGCACCATATTTTAATGGAGATTTAGTGGTAATAATCAACAATTCCTGTGTCGTCTATTATTAGAACAGTAGCATTATTGAGAAAGCCTAATAGAGCCTAATGGTTTTGGTGTTCATTGCTCAAGAGTAACAATGTCATTAATATGAAAAACAAACGTAATGGTTCCAGTCAGTTGAATTCTGTTTTAATCACTTCACAACATTGGGCCAATTATCCACTATCTGATAATAGGAATTGATTTTAATAAGGTAACTGTTGATTTTTGATTCTCCCTGATAGTATAACGATGAATTTGTTGCGAAAGGGAGACGCACAGTATGGTTGGAAAACAGAACGTACCAAGTAGTTTTAATTCATTGCTGTAAAAAACAACAAGACAAGTTTTGAGATTTGCACATTAGCTTGTTTCAGAAATAAAAAAATAAAATTATTAATATCCACTTGTAAAGTGGAACAATTATTAGGATGAAGGTAAATAAAAAATCATAGGGTCTTTGTGACATTTGGCTCCTTTCAGTAAAAATAATTAGTATATCCACTTACATGACTAAATAATGATACAACCCAGTCATTACAAAAATATCATAAAGCAAACACATTACATCAGTAACTAGTAACAAGACAAAATTAGAGTGGTTAAGGAACAATCATTAGTCTTTTGCTGGTGACTCTCTTTGAAAAATAATGTTTACTTTATCAACTGTTGTCACTCTTCCCTGTTATTTTCACTTTTACCCAACGTCTTCAGAGAACATGGATAGGAGATGTTTCGGGCCAGGATCTTTCTTAGGACTGAAGGGTCCTGACACAAAACGTCACCTATCCATGTTCTCCAGAGATGCTGCCTGACCCGCTGAGATACTCCAGCAAGTTGTGTCCTTTTGTGTAAACCAGCATCTGCAGTTCCTTGTTTCTACGATATAATGACTTCACCTGAACTCACTAATAAATTACTCACCCATTGGCTTTTGTACCAATTACAGTTTGTCCTTCCTCACGCTATGGAATGACAAATCACTGTTCTCATGATCAATTTTCTAAACACAGAATACTTATTTTCTAGAGCAGTGCTTGTGTTTAGTTCTGGTCTATGTTTCGTTCTGTTTCTAAACTTAGACTACTTATTTTCTGGGTGGGAAGGAACTGCAGATACTGGTTTACACCGAAGATAGACACAAAACGCTCGAGTAACTCAGCGGACAGGCAGCATCTCTGGTGAGAAGGAATGGGTGACGTTTCGGGCTGAGACCTTTCTGTTTATCTTCTAATTTGTAGTCAGGTTCGATCCTGACTAAGGGCGCCATCTGTACGGAGTTTGTACGTTCTCCCCATGACCTGCGTGGGTTTTCTCCGAGATCTTCGGTTTCCTCCCACACTCCAAAGACGTACAGGTATGTAAGTTAATTGGCTGGGCAAATGTAAAAAAAATTAAAAAATTGTCCCTAGTGTGTGTAGGATAGTGTTAATGTGCGGGGATCGCTGGGCGGCGCGGACCCGATGGGCCGAAGGGTCTGTTTCCGCGCTGTATCTCTAAATCTAAAAAATCGTAATCTACTTATTTTCTGGAGCAGAATCACAGACTGACATGAATATTGTGTGTATCTTGTGCAGGTTGATGTCTGTCCCAGTGAATCCTCACCTCCTTAAAATTCAACATTTCTTTGTAATGTGGAGAATGCTTGAATGAACTTGCCAAAAACAACCGGCAAACTGTCAACCATTAACCATCACCAAAACAGATGGTTTGGTCCTGTGATAACCAATGTCAAAACTATGGTGGTGCCAGATAATCCTACTTCATGCCGATGAAATGGCTTTTAGGTGAATGGGCCTGCTGTACATCTGCAGATGGGCTGTGCATTTACTGTGGGAACAGCTGACTTGACTTTGGAGGAATTCTGTAAAGATCAACCTGCACTGTTACATGTATAGTAATATCAAAATGTTCTCATTGGCGTGGTCCCAGGGAGAACGTGCAAGCTCCACGCAGACAGCACTCGAGGTCAGGATCAAACCCAGGTCTCTGGCGTTATGAGACAGCAACTCTACCAGCAGCATCACTGCTGGTGCACAATATCACAACTCAAACACTTTGGACCCGAAATTCAATAGTAACAAAAGAAACAAAAAGCTGGAGTAACTCAGTGAGACAGGCAGCATCTCTGGAGAAAGGGAATGGATGATGTTTCAGGTCGAGCCCCTTCTTCAGACCTTCAATAGTAACATCCTTATCATACTAGCATTTAATCCAGTACAGCATGCAACACATTCTCATTGCATGGAATTTGCATCTCAGGCTTTTGATATAAACGCTCTGGGCCGAAACCTGAAACAGTTTTTTTTGATATGCAAATAGAGCCCGTGTTTTATTTTGAAGGCATGTTTGCAATGTTGCTTGTGCTTGTGGCAATCAGAACAGAAAACAGAATGCCACATCCACATATAACCTAACAATAAGTTGCTAAAGAGTGCAGCTCAAAATGGAAATCTGCAAAAATATATATTTACCTATGTAGAACTGCAAAGAACTGCACATGCTGGTCAATACACAAAAGGACACAAACTGCTGGAGTAACTCAGCAGGTCAGGCAGCATCCCTAAAGAAAATGGATAGGTGGCATTTCAGGTTGAAACCCTTCTTCAGACTGAAGAAGGGTCTTGACCTGAAACGTCATCTATCCATTGTTCTCCAGGGATGCTGCCTGACCTGCTGAGTTACTCCAGTACTTTGTGTCCTTTTGTAAAAATATTTACCTGCTATTTTATCAAGTGGTAGCTTTAATCTTTAAACCATAGCTAAATTTTCCTAATTGCATTTTGGAGAGTCAGAACTGTTTTTTCGTTGCATTAGAAATTTTGGTCCGGAACTTCAGTTGCTTCTGGAATCGATCAAGTGTAAGGAGTGTTGACAGATGTGCTACAATGGGTAGACACAACGAACCGCAGATGCTGGTTTACAAAAAAAGACACAAAGTGCTGGAATAACTCAGCGGGTCAGGCAGCATCTCTGAAGAACATGGAGAGGTGAATTTTGCGTTGGGACTCTTCTGGGGGGGGGGGGGGGGGGGAGAATGCTGGAAGAGAGGAAGCACAGGACGACGTCTAGCATGTGATAAGTGGATAGTGGTGAGAGGGGTTTTGGATGGGCAGGTGGCTGGATAAAGGCCAGAGATGAAAAGACTCGAGGTGAGAAATAAGGAATGAAGAGTTATGAATTGTGATGCCAGAGGAAAGAATGTAGATCGAAGGAGAGAGGGGCATTTCATAACTCTTCTTAACTTATTTGACACTTGTCTTTTCATCTCTGGCCTTTATCCAACCATCTGCCTATCCAAAACTCCCCTCATTGATATCCACCTATCACTTGCCAGACTTTGTCTTGCCCCTCCTCTCTTCCAGCTTTTGTTCCGTCTCCACCCCATCTGAAGAAGGGTCCAGACCCAAAACATCTCCTATCTGTGTTCTCCAGAGATGCTGCCTGACCCACTGAGTTACTCCAGCAATTAGAGTCTTTTTTTGAGCTACAACAGGTTGCAGCCCACCTTGTTTATTCTCAGGTGTTGCTCTGTACTGCTGGAGTCATACTAGTTGAGAATAGAAATGTTGGATCTGTATAATCTTCCTTACATCCTTTCACTACCAGAATAATATTTTCAGCATGGGTACATTTTTAATGCAAATCACACCAGGCATCATTGCTGTAAAGGTGTTAGCAAACACACAGTGAGTGCCAGTCATAAATATGCAGAATAGACAGATTATGGAGTTAATGATGTGCAGAGATGACTTGAAAGATGCAACCAAATTAACTCACTTAACTTCATGAGGCTAAACATTCATTAGGCAGCAGGAAGGACCAACTCACCAGAGTTGCAGTATTTAAGATATTCACCCACCTATGTGTTGGTCCCTGAGTACTTCTAATGGCTACAGTAGCAGAAAGAGTCATACAGCATAGAAACAGGACCTATGGCCCAAATTGTCCAAGGTGCCTGCCTGAGCTGGTCTCATTTGGCTCATATCGTTTAAAACCTGTTCTATCCGTGCATCTGTCCAAATGTCTTTTAAACATTCTAATTGTATAGTTTAGTTTAGTTTGGTTTATTGTCACGTTTATTGTCACGTAAAGCATTTGTCGCGTGCTAACCAGCCAGCGGAAAGACAATACATGATTACAATCGAGCCATTCACAGTGTACAGATACTTGATAAGGGAATCAGGTTTCAGGCACGGTAAAGCCAGTAAAGTCCGATCAAAGATAGTCCGAGGGTCACCAATGAGGTAGATAGTAGTTCAGGGCTGCTCTCTGGTTGCGGTAGGATGGTTCAGTTGCCTGATAACAACTGGGAAGAAACTGTCCCTGAATTTGGAAGTGTTCATTTTCACACTTGTATACCTTTTGCCTGATGGGAAAGGGGAGAAGAGGGAGTGGCCAGGGTGCGACTCATCCTTGATTATGCTGTTGGCCTTGCCGAGGCAGCGTGAGGTATAAATGGAGACAATGGAAGGGAGGTTGGATTGTGATATGGTGTGGGGTGCATCCACAATTCGCTGCAATGTCTTGCGGTATTAGCCTACCAATTCCTCTGGCAATTCGTTCCATTTATCCAACACCCTCAGCCTGCATAAATGGCTCTTCAGGTCCCTTCTGAATCTTTCCTCTCTCACCTTAAACCTCTGCCCTCTGGTTTTAGGCTCCCCCACCACGGGAAAGAAACTGTGTGCATGGTTGGTGGAAGATTGCTCATTTCAGTGAAAGAGGCTGCTGACAAAATCACCTGAATACAAGGCCTTGGGCCTTGAAGATTCACTCCAAAGTTAGCCGGTGCACTATGCCAGCTTGGGCAGCAACATTCCAACTGGTTGGCTGACAGTCAACTATAAATAGGTAGGGGGTGAGGAATGGAACTGGGAATGCCGTTATCATGAGAGGGGGCATGACACTAGGCCCCCACTGTGCCACCGCTGTTACGCCTGGGTGAGACAACAGAAATCCTGGTCATCTGAATGGCCTGAAATATTCATGTTCATGAGCTATAGGAGTAGAATTAGGCCTTTCAACCCATCACGTCTACTCCACCATTCAATCATGGTTGATTTATCTGTCCCTCCCAACCCCATTCTCCCGCCTTCTCCCCATAAGCCTTGACATCCGTACTAATCAAGTATCTGTCAATCTCTGCCTTAAAAATGCCCAATGACCTGGCCTCTGGCGTTCACACTGAAGGAAGGTCACAACCCGAAACGTCACCTATCCATGTTCTTCAGAGATGCTGCCCTACCCGCTGTGTTTCTCCAGCACTTTGTGTCCTTTAGTTCTTGTTGCACTGCTGGACCAGATTGCAGACTTCGGCAATCTGAAATGTTAAAGGGACCATGCTAATGTGGTGGTGTGTGGATGTGGTGAAACCGAGAGGCGTGAATGCTGAAGCTGATGAATTCGAAAACCATTAACCATCACCAAAGCAGGTCATAGCTACTTAATTTCTGTGATTGTTCATCAGGCTATTTACTCTGACTGTTTTGAGCATGTTCATAGAAGTATTTGCAGCCCCTCTGCAGTTGTGCTTTTCACCACACTAACTGCCCTCCAGTTCTGCTCTCTCTTGTGGCCATTGCTCATGTCGTCTTCAGTTGCATGGGAACAGTTAGCGCCTGTTCCAGCCACAGGGTAGCTCCATTTAAGCCTGTGTTGCCAAGCTTTAGCTGGGACTTGCCACTCACGACACATCTGCTGGCTGCTGTTGAGCCCATCCAATGCACATTGCGGTTGATGCTGACTGGATGGTGTAATCATGGAAATGTGGAGGCCACTGGGAGTTAGTTGCTTGTCTTCCACTCATTCACTGCAAGTTAATCATGCACTATAATCCACCATTCACTTTCGGGGTAATCAAATTTTATAAGGTCATAAGGTCATAAGTGATCGGTGCAGAATTAGGTCATTTGGCCCATCAAGTCTACTCCGCCATTCAATCTTGGCTGACCTATCTCTCTCTCCTAACCCCATTCTCCTGCCTTCTCCCCATAACCCCTGACACCCATATATTCACTACAGTGGAGTACTAATGATGTCTACTTTATACTTTAAATTCTAATCTGTTTTAAGAAGTTCTCTAATAGAATGTTTGACAATGCAACATCTACATCACAGTGATCACTCAAAACACCTGTTCCTTATGCTTCTTTCTCCAGTCTGAGGAGAAAGTTGTATCCATCAATTTGTGCTAATTTCAAGTCATTTCAACTGATTTTCAATATACTGAATATTTAGATATTGAAAACCAAATGTTCTGACTTGAATTTTTCATACTTTCATTTATTTTTTCTGCACTTTACAACTAGTAGTTAGGTTAATTCTAACTGCCAAAAGTAGTTAACCAACAAGGACTAAATACAAACGTTATTTAA
The DNA here is from genome assembly GCF_053455715.1 of Rhinoraja longicauda. Taxonomy (NCBI): domain Eukaryota; kingdom Metazoa; phylum Chordata; class Chondrichthyes; order Rajiformes; family Arhynchobatidae; genus Rhinoraja; species Rhinoraja longicauda. Next base: position 17,559,492 of record NC_135961.1, read on the forward strand.
TTGGTTCCATATTTGGTGTTAGCAAAATGAGTCCTGCTGTTAAAAGCAGTGAATCATAATTTTACTGATCTTTTTTGCAATGCAATACAACCAACAAGGTGCTCCTTGCAATGCCAAGTGTGAATTAAACTACTTCCCCCTTTCAGTGGTGAAAGGAGGAATTGGTTTCAGTATCAAAATAACAAGTATATATTTATAATATAAAATTATAAAATCTAAAACTTTTAGTCCAGATTTGGTTCTGTGACAAACATAAACCTGATCTCTGGGAAAGGAAGCAACTGGCTTTGCCACACGGAATAAACACTAACAAAAGCTGTGACTAATAAAAGTTAGCCATATTATATCATATATAGACATGCAGAATGGAAAGAGGCCCTTTGGCACAACTTGTTCTTCCCGACCAAGATTTGTGTACTTGCATCCTAGGTCTCAAATTATAGAATCTGAAAGTAAGGTCATAATCTCAGGACAAAGGATAACCTGTTTAGGACTGAGATAGGGAGACACTTTTTCTAAGATCAATTAAATTATCTTTGTCAAGGCATAAGAGGTTCAGGAGAGAAAGGGAATATCGGAGAGCATAGACAGGGTATATTGGAGTGGTAGAAATGGCTCACAGGGCCTTATAGCCTAATTGTGCTCTGGATTCTGCAGTCTGAGTTTCATGCATGAGGAAGAGAATATACCACCCTGCATTAACGTAACCACACTATCCTTTTTAATAGCCCGAACACTACGCCTAATATTATTTTCTACATGTAATTTTCAACCAATGCCAGAGCATTTAGCTCATCGCTTCGTTCTCGTTATAATCATAAAACCTAGACTACACAGTACCATAATATGAGGTTTTGGAAAGTGAACACAGTCCAAGCCGGCAATTGAAAGCCAGTCTTTTCAAAGTTATTGCATGCTTGTGGCTAATTTGTATATAATTTTCACAAACGGATACATTTATATGTTAAATAACAGGATTTGTGTTGTAGCTCATCTTCCCCCCATTCGGGATAAAAGTGTTCACTATGTAGTAGAATGAAAGAAAATAATTTGACTGACATATTGAAGCAATATACTCATCGTTGGAGATAAAACTGAGAGGCCAGGGCACTGTTATGTCTTGTTCCTAATCAAACATACTGTTCACCTACTTCTATATTATCACCAAATTACTATACACCTCTTGTACTTAAGGGCTATTGGCCTCTCAACAGTGTCCCTTCATCAAACCTTTAATCCCACTGTTGCAGACAATCCTGATGCTCAGTAAATTAATAATGTTTATCACTCAGGTATATTTATCACGATGAGGAATATGGATAATTTATACACTGCGTTGATTGCAAATTGCACTTACAAAAACACTTATCACACATTCAATTAATGGTATCATTTCAAGCTCCGTGCATTTGTTAGAACACAGTTTTTGTAATTAAATTCAATACACCACTTTTAAGACTCGCGGCAGAACAGAATATTAATAAATGTTGGCCTTGCTATCAATTTGTGAAACGAAGCAAATAAACAAAATGTTTGATGATACCTGCTGCACAAATCTGTTTGTTGCACATCTCACACCACTGAACGTACCTGCCTGATCATCAACAGTATTAAAACAAAATATCATTCCAATGAACTGCTACCAAAAGGCAATTAAGATTCAAATTTATGTACAATTAAAAAAAAGCTAATAAATCTTGCTGCAATAAAACTCAGTTCTAAACTAAATCAATAAACTGCTTTCTTGTGTGGACTTTTTGAACAGAGAGAGCAGAATCTTCTCTGATGAAGACGTAATGTGTCATAATAATTAGGACAACAGCTAAGCTTCAGACAAAAGGCAGCTCTTTAATATGCAAATTTATGCAGTTAGGGCCATTCAGATGAGGCAGATTTCTACCTCTTCTGGTAGACTCGTCTTCACTGCTAATCATCTGAAGGTTGCCAAATGTTCCCTGACACTAATGTATTACAGGTCAACAGAGGCAGGTCTTCACCTATTACCCCACAACAATGTGCTCCCCTCCCCATTCCCTCTTCATCATTTGGAACAATTACTGGCAGATGCAATCAGATGCCTTGAATAGAAGCAATTGGGGCTTGTTTGTGGCTTGGATTCATTAGCAAGGAGGAGGAAGAAAGGAATAAATTACATAATTGCGAGAGAAAAAAAAACTGTGGCCGAAGCCATTTGATGCAAAGCTGATTGCGCATATGTGCATTTGGTCAGTCGTGGAATGGAGGGTGTTGGGATAGCTGAAGTATGCTTGTACATTGCAAGATTTGGGTGTTCTCCAAAACAGATGGCTTTATATAACGCCCATTCTTCTCCTTGTCAACTGTTCTGTTCATTCATTCTTGTGTTTGATGTTTGCTTTTGTTACTTCCACACAGGGACCCTATCATTGCTTTCCTGCAACATTTTATGATCTAAAATTGTAATCATGCTTTTGATGGCTTTCCATCAGGGTTGATAGTACAGAAAATACAGATTCTTTGATTTCTGTATCGGCTGGACTGAGTACAAAGAAGCATGAAATTAGGAGAGATAATTTAGTTTTCCCACAAGCTAGTGTGCTGTCCTGAAAGTCTAATTTATGTATTTCTATGCACAAAATTCACTTCATCTTAATACAGAGGTTTAACACCTCTGCATTAGGATTAAAAACATCATAGGATAGGATAACATTATCACTGTAGACCTAGAACTGCAGCAAGTAACTGATAATATAATGCAATTACATCGGGGCAGTTGATAGAACTATTAGCCTGTGAGATTTCATACCAAGAAATTCATTTTATAGTTTAAAAGAAAGATTTATAAAGATGTATCGAAATTGATCAGGATAAATTAAACAAGTAAAACATCTAGTCCCTTTGTATTTGAGATTTGTTTTTACTGCTGATATTGCGATTCCTTCCAAGCTATTAGAGCGACTGAAAAATCAAATGCCATTTATGACACAGAGCACAGCACTTCCCACTTACGTAAGGGTTACATTCCGGGAACTCTATGTACCTGTAAGTCAGATTTTAGGTAAGTCGGAATCACCATTCCTATCCTCTGCCCAAACTAACTTACTGAAGAGTCTGAAGAAGGGTCTCGATCCAAAATGTTGCCTGTCCATGTTCTCCAGAGATGCTGCCTGACCCGCTGAGTGACTCCAGCACTGTGTGTCCATCATTGAGAGTATTAACTGTCTCAGCGCCATCCGGCTGTGTCCGGGACACTTTCTGCAGAACCTGGCCTCCTGGGTAAGCGCTGGTACCATTGTAGGCTTGAGTTCCATCTCGCCGTTGGGGCACTTTCTGCAGAGCGTGGCCTCCTGGGTAAGCACCACTGCCATTGCAGGCTTGATTCCAATGTAAACTTGAGTGATCGTACTTACTGACTTACTGCCCATTATGCCTCCTGGCATGTAGGGCAACAACAAAGGTTCTCCACTCCTGTCTGTTCTGGGCTAGTTTCTGGACACTACCCCAGGTCAATTCCATAGTTTTCATTTCCTCCTCTACAGTTCGACGCCATGTGGTTTTGGGTCTCCCTCTTTTCCTTTTCCCTTCTGGTGTCCAGTGCAGGACTATTCTTGGGATGCTGCCTGGTTCTCTTCCTTTCAGCTTTTACCATTGACATTCATCCTAGCATTTGTCGATAGCCCTGGAAGTCCGTCACGCCCAGTAGTGTTGATTCCTTCAGTTGTTGTTTCCGTAACATATTCGTTTTACGAGGCGGGGTCGTTAGTCCTGTGCTCAACCCCCAACCTGGAGGACCAGTGGATCGCTCTTGGTCTCGTCTCTACCCTTCGACCTGTCCAGCATGGGAAACCCTAACTGGAGACGAATCTCCAGCTGGCATAGCTCTAGGGGTCACTGAGACACACAAGCTCCCCGATCACGACAAGGTTGCAATCCAACGGGGAGGAGTGATCGTACAGTGTTGTGGAAATGACAAACTGCCTTGACTGCACTAGGAACTGAGTACAAAATTGTCAATGTGTGAGTTACGTAAATTGCCTACTGCGTAAGTCGAGGAATATCTGTAATTGTTTCTCCAAGGTTTTTTCTTGATGCTTTTTGAATAGAGTTCCATAGTCCGTAACTTCTCTGTGGAACTCATGTGTCAATAACTCAGTGCATAAATTGCTTTTAAGAAGGCAATGAGAGGACGTAAATACCAAGGGAAAATGTGAATAAAAGAATCTGAAAGTTATATTGTTTGAAAGATATTTCCATGATTGCAAAACTGAAGTTTAGGAGAGTTTTAGGACTTCTTAGCAACTTTATTCTTGGTAGAAGCATTTGTTATATAATTATCTTTATCACTCTAACATCAGTCTGTGATTCTGGTTCTACATTTCCATTTCTGGCTCATGAAGTAGACTGGATGGGCCGAATGGCCTAATTCTGCTTCTATCACTTATGAACTTATGAACTTACGTGTGTAAAACAAAAGAAATTTGCTTCCTACAATTGTCTTATCGGAATGTTACACATAAATAAATTATTTCCCATTCGTACAGTTAATGGGCTGATCAGTGAGCAATGATTGAGAGGAGGTTGAGGGGCGGGGAAGTCTTCATCTACTTTTGAATGGAGGTAAAAGGCAGCATTTACTGCAAAGGCAAATTGATTGTATTGAAGTCGGGAAATTTCTTGCGTGACACCAGCACTGTTGCAAAGATCCATTATTATTCATTATTCATATGTCTATAAAGGGAGATAGTATCCACACTTCCTTTTATCCACAAAGACATCCATTGCAGTTGAATTATTTGATCATCAATTGATGATTATTGATCAATTATTGATCATTTGAGGGAATAATAGAACTGCATGGTATAATCTCTGGAGTCCTCTCTTCTTACTGCTTATTGTATTTTAAGAATACTATTCTGGCATAAAACATGAATGCATTTTCTCAGCAGCTAACTGGCCTGGAAGATGCTGATGAAGGTTGCAACTGCTAAATGGATCTTTCCATGTTTACCTTTTTAATGGAAACAATTCAGGGATTTCTGCACATGTGTGGTTATACTCTGAAATCCCAAACTTACTGAAAGAAACTGGGTGCTAAGATGACACACTGTGAGCTCTCCATGGTCTACCTGGACAGGATTTGTAATCCATTAAGTTCAGTGGGGATTTTATGTCTGTTGACAAGAAAGCAAAGGGGAAGAAGGTATATTCTGCTTTAACGGGTTTGTTTGATATTTCGAATTATTTCTGTTTTTTGTATTTTAGCTAATTGTATTATATTTACATTTCATTACTTTTAATAATGCACATTTTTAACAGTTAATTACTTAAATTTTCAACAGTTTCTACATCTGTTTGAAACTCAATGGCATTTAAGCCACTTTTTTGGTAGCCATCCTAGCAAGAGGTAAGGTTTCTTCGGTGTGTTAATGGAGTCCCAGCTGCAGCATTGAACAAGATGCTTTGGTCAAGATAACTTTGGACCAGAAAAAGAGGTGCTCTGTTTCCAAGCAAGCAACTGCAGGTTGGGGTGACTTTGTTGGTATGGAGGGCGTGCAGCGTAGGTTCACTAGGTTAATTCCCGGAATGGCGGGACTGTCGTATGTTGAAAGGCTGGAGCGATTGGGCTTGTATACACTGGAATTTAGAAGGATGAGGGGGGATCTTATTGAAACATATAAGATAATTAGGGGATTGGACACATTAGAGGCAGATAACATGTTCCCAATGTTGGGGGAGTCCAGAACAAGGGGCCACAGTTTGAGAATAAGGGGTAGGCCATTTAGAACGGAGATGAGGAAGAACTTTTTCAGTCAGAGGGTGGTGAAGGTGTGGAATTCTCTGCCTCAGAAGGCAGTGGAGGCCAGTTCGTTGGATGCTTTCAAGAGAGAGCTGGATAGAGCTCTTAAGGATAGCGGAGTGAGGGGGTATGGGGAGAAGGCAGGAACGGGGTACTGATTGAGAGTGATCAGCCATGATCGCATTGAATGGCGGTGCTGGCTCGAAGGGCTGAATGGCCTACTCCTGCACCTATTGTCTATTGTCTATTGTCTATTGACCCATCCCAATGCGATTTGGCCCAATCTTTAACAGAGACAGCAGTGGGGAATGCCAAAGACTCTGGTATCCTTTTAGGGAAACAGTTTCACTCCCTTTCCTATTCCATCAGATCCACCACCAATCATTTAAAAAAATATCTGAATATAAGTAATTCATTTAGAATTAGAACCATATAATACAAAATAAATCAGCATTATTAAATGGTTGCCAACTCACAGAACAAAAGAAACATATTTGGTAGCATTTTTTGTGACAACACCAACAAATTTATTGATCACCAGATGGTCTCTTAATGAGAACAATGGGTGCCATCTAATTGCTGTATTTGTTCAAAGCATCCAAAAGAGGTAGGGATTTGTCGGATGTTTGACCTCTGTCTGTATTGCCCCCAGTGTGTAGGGAGTGGATGTTAAAGTGAGATTACAATAGACAATAGACAATAGACAATAGGTGCAGGAGTAGGCCATTCAGCCCTTCCAGCCAGCACCGCCATTCAATGCGATCATGGCTGATCACTCTCAATCAGTACCCCGTTCCTGCCTTCTCCCCATACCCCCTCACTCCGCTATCCTTAAGAGCTCTATCCAGCTCTCTCTTGAAAGCATCCAACGAACTGGCCTCCACTGCCTTCTGAGGCAGAGAATTCCACACCTTCACCACCCTCTGACTGAAAAAGTTCTTCCTCATCTCCGTTCTAAATGGCCTACCCCTTATTCTTAAACTGTGGCCCCTTGTTCTGGACTCCCCCAACATTGGGAACATGTTATCTGCCTCTAATGTGTCCAATCCCCTAATTATCTTATATGTTTCAATAAGAACTTGAGGGGGCACAGTTGTGCAGCGGTAGAATTGCTGCACCAGATCCTGATCACGGGTGCTGGTGGTATGGTTTGTATGTTCTTCCTCTGACCGCGTGGGTTTTCTCCAAATATGTACCGATCTGTACGTTAAATGGCTTAGTTAAAATAGTAAATTGGGGGAGGGGAGTCAGTCTACCCCAAGACAGAAGGGGGAGGAGTTATAGTTTGATAGCCACAGGGAAGAAGGATCTCCTGTGGCATTCTGTGTTGCATCTTGGGGGAACCAGTCTATTGCTGAGTGTGTCATAGAGGAGGTGAGATGTATTGTCCAAGATGCTCTGCAGTTTGAGGAACATACTCCCCTCCAGGTCTTGCATGGAAAGGTTCTTGGGGAGGGGGTGATTTGGGTGGGAAGGGATGAGTGAACCAGAGAGTTGCAGAGGGAACGGTCTCTGCTGAAAACTGTTTAATGACAGTTTAATCGTTGGATAGCCAATCCCAGTGTACCACTCCTAGTCCGATGAAAATTATTGTTATTGGTGAACAAACTGCTGTTACATCCAGCCAAAGCCAGTTGTTCTTGTCGGCCTTAAGAAGATAGTCTTAAAGTAATTGGATCTGACAACAACTAACCAATTCAGACTGTAGTGATTTATAAATGAATAAGACAAGCCAACCGGATAACGTGTGAAAATGTCAAACACAACTGAACAGCTGCAATTGTATTTTGTACATATTTTCGGAACGTGATATTTTTCTCTCAATTATAGGAACTTGCTCCCCTCTCCCCCACCCCCGTTCAACTAAGCAATGAGGTACTTCACTAACATTACTGCTGATAGAGACCGCCTTCTGTACGTGGCAGCACAATCCGTGAAGAGGGTTGGTGGACAGGGTCCTCTGTTGTGAATCCACACTGCCTGCTCTTTGCAAGGTGGTGGTTCTCCAGGCACTGAGTGAACTCCTCCCCACAGGTTGTAGAGCTTAAGGCCGTCAGAAAGTTAATCCACAACTTTTGATAATCAATTCTTTTATTTTAAACTGGACTGAAACTAGAACAATGGATCTGTAACTACTGCTTCACAGTGCCACAGACCCAAGTTCAATCCTGACCTCAGGTGCTGCCTATGTGAGTTTGCACGTTCTCCCTCTGACCATGTGGGATTCCTCAGGTTGCTCTGGTTTCCTCCTGCATCCCAAAGACGTGGGAGTTTGTAGGTTAGTTGGCCTCTGTAAATTGCCCCTGTTGTTCAAGGTATGGATGTGAATGGGGGGATCACATAGATCTATTGATGATCAATGATCAGTCTGAAGAAGGGTCTCGACCCGAAAACGTCATCCATTCCTTCTCTCCTGAGATGCTGCCTGACCTGCTGAGTTACTCTAGCATTTTGTGAATAAATACCTTCGATTTGTACCAGCATCTGCAGTTATTTTCTTACACTATTGATGATCAATGGTCGGCGTGGACTCAGTGGGCAGAGCAGTATCCATGCTGTATCTTTCAATTAATCAAGTTATTGAGCTTGCTTTACAAACTAGATTTTAGATTTCTAATTAAAAGGCACCTCTGGTGTTGAGTATAACAACGATCATCACAGCTGCATTGATATCTCTGTTTCGAGAGCTGGTGGAGAATTAATCTGAGACTTTATTCTTCCAAGTGGTCTGTAAAAATAAGTGCTCTTGCCTCAACGAGATGGAAGCATTGGTTAAGTGTGCCTCTCTTGGAGGCTCTAAAAATAATATTTCAGAAATTATCCCATTTACATGGGACACAAGTCCTTTCATTTGCATTTCCCTTTACCTTCCTTGACTATAGGGAACCACCTCTACATTAACAATAATTATTTACAAGCTGTCCTCATTTGCTTCATTGTTTAGTTGAGGTGGCTAGTCCCTGTGACCATAGAGACCATCAATGAGACACTTAATCATGTATTGTCTTTCTGCTGACTGGTTAACATGCAACAAAAGCTTTTCTCTGTAACTTGGTGCACGTGACAATAGACTAAACTAAACTAAACTAAACTTGGCACCGGTTTATCTTTTAAGCTGCTACAAATACATTTGAGACTTCAAAACAGTGTCCACTGTGCACTGTGTATTGTGGACTGACAGCACTTTCCTCCCTCTGGGCATGTCAATTAATGTGCACTGTGTACTGAAAGAGTCAGAAGATCATGAAACCAATCAGTGCAGAATTCTTTGATTTTCACAAGTATACTTTACTTGCATTAAAATGGCAAATATATAACACAAGCGAGCCATTTGCTACACCAGAAATACCTTTCCATTTGCTGACAGAACTTACATGATATTATCATAGTATCAGTTTCTCTTTCAGCTAATTGACGAGCCAAGAATGTTTTAATACGGTTCCAAGTCCAGTTGGAGGGACCTAAACAGTTGTCTTTCCCCCGCAGTCTTCACAGTGATTGCACCGAGATTCTGTATGTCCCTCAGTTCGTGTTCCTGCACCTTGGGATGTGCCAGACAGCAACATTCAGCAATGGAGAGTTACTTGGTCTGGAGGACCTGCAAAATACTTGGTCAGTCCAAAGGATGTCTTTCACTGAGATTGCAATCTTCCAGCAGCAGGAGATATTTAGATGTGGGGACAGACCTCAGAACACGGGGAGTGTGTAGGAAGGAACTGGAGATGCTGGTTTAAACTGAAGATAGACACAAAATGCTGGAGTAACGCAATGGGCAGGCAGAACACGGGGACCTGTGTTACACAGCTGGATGGGATGAACTTTGGCAGAGCTTCTTGGCAAATGTACATTCCAGAAGGAGGTAGATAGACGATGGCTGCTTCTCCAACCCAGCCACCCTGGGGATAGGGGGTGGTGGTACTGTGACTTTGGCTGTGCATGAAAGATTGAACAGCGAAAGATCCAGAGATGAAGGATACAGTCACCAAGAACTTCCCAGCCTCCAAAATCCTCCAGGCAGTGATGGATGATCCATGTAGTATTTCCTGCACAGATCATGGGTGGTCTATCTCTCCCCCTCAATCCCATTCTCCTGCCTTCTCCCCATAACACCTGACACCCATTCTAATCAAGAATCTATCTAAGGTAGACACAAAAAGCTGGTGTAACTCAGCAGAACAGGCAGCATGTCTGGAGAGAAGGAATGGGTGACTTTGCGGTTCGAGACCCTTCCCGAAATGTCACCCATTCCTTCTCTCCAGAGATGCTGCCTGTCCCACTGAGTTACTCCAGCTTTTTGTGTCTATCTTCGGTTTAAACCAGCTTCTGCAGATCCTTCATACACAAGAATCTATCTATCTATCTCTGCCATAAAAACCTCCATTGACTTGGCCTTGCATGCCAGTGCTCGGAGCTTTGCTGCAGTACTCAGATGGTGGGTGGATGCTGCTTGCACTGGGATGGGCGATGAGCCAGTGACCACTGACAGTGACATTAACTGACTCGTTCACCACTTGGCTTCAGGTTAGAGGGAACGAACTCTGAGCTCGGAACAAAACTCCTACAACACAATGTGCCGAAGTGAAGAAGAGCCTATTGGCTTTAAAAAGAGCAGGCTGAGCTTTAACTGGAGCTGGCCACTCAGAGTATCAGCCTCCTGTTGATGCGTGCTGCCAGTGCACTGTGTGGCTCGTGCTGGCTGGATGCTGGAATCACTTTTAATGAGCGGCGATGTGGAGTGGGGATGCTGCACACATTACGATCACCTGGCACAGGTTAATTAAGCAGAGTAAACCTGCGCCCAGCTCCGGCCCACCAATCCCTCACCCCTGCTGTCTCTTGTGAGCCATCCCCTCTAGTGATGACACTGTAGCCTATTTAAATTAGATGCAAGAATCTCTATAATTGGTTTAGACAAAATAATCAGAACCTTTTGAAGAAGATTTGACTTTTGGTTTTCAATTTAAGGCATTTGCTCCATTGGTAACCTATATTCTTGCTCCTGGCAACTCATGCTGGGGTACACACTGTGGTACCACAGCCAAGTGGTCATCCTTCATGAATGGGTTTAGACAGTATGTTGGCAGGCAGTTTAACTGTGTGGGGCTTCACAGCTGAGCCCAAAACTGCCCTCGTGAAAATCCACAGGCACATACTTTCCAAGGTCATATTCATCCATATTCTCCATATTCATCCTTAAACTATCAACACCTGGAGTCAAAAGACTCTCCAGGAGCTGGTAGTGTTTCCAAAAGGATACCAGCTCAATCATTATGATGTGGAGAAAGATCGGACCACCGGAAAGATAAAACAACTTGCCAGGAAGAGCTTTATCACTGTAATGTTAACAGCAAACCATTCGTTATTGTACGGGAAGTTTAGAGCGACTTTATCGGATTGTAGATTCAGTCATGATAGAGTCAGAGAGTCATAGAGCATGGAAACAGGCCCTTCGGCCCAGCTCATCCATGCTGACCAACTTGCTCCATTTAAGCTGATCCCATTTGCCCAACTTTAGCCCATATCCCCCCCAAACCTTTCTTATCCATGCACCTATCCAAGTGTCTATTAAATGTTGTTATTGTACCTGCTAAAGCTACCTACTCTGGTAGCTCATTCCATATACCCACCACCTTCTGTGTGGAAAAAGTTGCCCCTCAAGTTCTATTAAATCTTTCCCCTCTCACCATAAACCTTTGTCCTCTGGTTTTTGATTCCCCCACCCTGGAAAAAAGGCTGTGCATTCACCCTATCTATTCCCATTACCATTTTATACACTGCGTTAATATCACTCCTCAGCCTCCTGGGCACCAAGGAATAAAATCCTAGCCAGCCGTACCTCTCCCTCCAGCTTGAATCCTGGCAACATCCTTGTTAAACTCACCTGCACCTTTTAGAGCTTAATGGCATCGTTCCAGCAGCAGGGCGACCAAAAGTGAATACAATACTCCAAATGCAGCCTCACCAATGCCTTGTAGAACTGCAATATACTGTCCCAACTACCGTACTCAATTTCTCGACTGATAAAGGCCAGCATGCCAAACGCATTCTTCACCACAATTTCCCTCCACAGATGATGCCAGTCCTGCTGAGATCCTCCAGCAGTTCCTTCTTTGTTCAAGATTGCAGTATCTGTAGTCTCTTGTGCTCCACAATAATCTAGATAGTGTTATGGCCATTTTTGTATCAACTGATTATGTTGTTGTATCATTGATCGGATGCATTGCAAAATGTATGCTTTGAGTTCTTGAAGTTGCAGCCACCTCAGTTCAATCACGCAACAGCAACAACATAATTGGATCTCGCGCCATTCGGCACACAGGGTGGTTGGTGGGGTGCCTTGTCCTGATGGTTCTCACATTTGCTTCTCACATGATCTTATCGAAACGTATAAGATTATTAGGGGGTTGGACACATTAGAGGCAGGAAACATGTTCCCAATGTTGGGGGAGTCCAGAACCAGGGGCCACAGTTTAAGAATAAGGGGTAGGCCATTTAAAACAGAGATGAGGAAAAACTTTTTCAGTCAGAGAGTTGTGAATCTGTGGAATTCTCTGCCTCAGAGGGCAGTGGAGGCCAATTCTCTGAATACATTCAAGAGAGAGCTGGATAGACCTCTTAAGGATAGCGGAGTCAGGGGGCATGGGGAGAAGGCAGGAACGGGGTACTGATTGAGAATGATCAGCCATGATCACATTGAATGGCGGTGCTGGCTCGAAGGGCCGAATGGCCTACTCCTGCACCTATTGTCTATTGTCCATTGTCTATTGCTTTTAGTATTCAAATATGCTGCAAAGGAATATTCATTTCATTACGTAAAGCAACCTGATCACTTAATGTCAACTCACCATCAGTTGCAAATAGCATTTTAGCTTGTAAATTATTTTATTCATTTGCTGCTAAGCATTTAAAGAAGAATATTGTCTCCATGAGATGGTACTTTGTGGTGGGCAACAGAGGTTTAGAAGCTGTGAATGTATGAATATCTTTGTATTGCTTTAGGCAGGTCACTACGGGCAGCACTGCTGTGTATTGTGCCTGAAGACCTTAATCTAGTGATTTTTCTGATGGGAGTCCCCTTGCTAGACTTATCTTGCCGTTAGCAATGAAGGGCCACAAGGGGTCCCCGCAAATAAATCTTGTTGACCTTTTTTATTTTAGTTTAGTTTAGTTTAAAGATACAGCGCGGAAACAGGCCCTTTGGCCCACCGAGTCCATGCTGACCAGCGATCCCCGTTACTAGCACTATCCTACACACTAGGAACAATTTACAATCTTTACCGAAGCCAATTAACCTACATCTTTGGACTGTGGGAGGAAAATGGAGCACCGTCATGGGGAGAACGTGCAAACTCCGTGCAGACTGCACCCATCATCAGAATCAAAGCCGGGTCTCTGTCACTTTATGCAGCAACTCTACCGCTGCACCCCAGTGCCACCCTCTCTGAGTAAACCACAATGCTAGGCTTGTTTCATCTACCAGGATTTCCAAAGCTTTTTGTTGCTTTGTTTCCCTGTTGTCAGCGGGAGATGCAACATGTTCCATGATGGAGACTCCCAGAGTCCATTCGCGGGTCCAGGCAGCAGGTAGTTACGGTCGTACAGGGGTCGGCTGCCTGCCCATACTCCCGGCTTACGTCCGTGCCCGCCTGTCCCTGGAGAGAGAACACGCGGTGTCCACGGGGACGCTAGAGGACTTCCGCGAACGCTGGTCGCAGCGGGAGGTCGCTTGTATTGTTGACAAAGTTGGCGGGATTTTAATTTGATAATTGTTGCGTTTGTAAACTGCCGATACAGGCAGTTTTTGATTTGGTCACATTACCACTGTACTTTGTACCACTTAGGGGCTAGTGGAATCAAGGGATATGGGGAGAAGGCAGGCACGGGTTATTGATTGTGGACGATCAGCCACGATCACAATGAATGGCGGTGCTGGCTCGCAGGGCCGAATGGCCTCCTCCTGCACCTGTTTTCTATGCTTCTATATTTGTTTTTGTTTTTAGAATAAAATATTTGTTAAAAAAAAAAGTGTCCAATTCACCATGTGTGGGATGCAGATGCTGGTTTAAATCACTGAAGAAGGGTCTCGACCCGAAACAACACCCAGAGATGCTGCTGCTACCTGTCCTGCTGAGTTACTCCAGCATTTTGTGTCCAAGTCACCATGCTTGCTGACCTCCCTCACACAGAGCTGGTGTCCTATATTGTCCTCTGAGACAGGACAAATACATTGCCAATACAACCCAATCTCAGCAGTCATCAGTATCTCAACCTGCAAAGAATATCCTCGTATCTGACATTTATTGGATTGGATTTACCAGTGTGTTGCATTTTCTAAGGATACAAGGTAGTGATGGGGAAGTGACTGCTTACTTCACTTGTGATGTCCACATCCAGACAAAGAATAACAATTAAAAAAATAAAGGTGTTATCTGCTAAAGTAGAAAATAATAGACAAAATCGCATGGCATTCATTCAGCTTGTCATGATCTGTGAAAAATATTGAGATATCACAGGAGTAATTTCAGCTCCCAAGATGACAGGCGTTACAGGGGACCATGCTTACTCAGTATCACGCATTACGCCATTACTAATTGAAACATCCGTTACCTTGTTTATAGGATGTGGCATCTCCTGATGAAGGCCAAACAGGAATGTGTCTGTGCATTTGTGTGTGTGTTCGTGTGCACACGCGTTTGTGTGTATGTGCGTGAGCGTATGTGTGTGCGTGTGTGAATGTGTGCCTATATGTGTGTGTGTATGTGTGCATATGTACATGCGTGTAAATGTGTGTGGGCATGTGCATGTGTGTGTGTGTACATGTGCATATGTATCTGTGTGAATTTGTGTGGGTGGGTACGTGCATGTGTGTGTGGGTGTATGTACGTATATGTGTTTTGTGTGTGTGTGTGTGTGTATGTGTGCATGTGTATGTCTGTGCATGTGTGTATGTGTGTGTGAGCATGCTCGTGCATGTGTGTGTGTGTGTGTGTGTGTTTTGTCTGTGTGTGATTTATGATGGTATAAATCTTTGAAATCTGTTAGGATTGTGAGCTGGGTCTTTGCTGGGGTGAAGAGATGCTGAAATGTGTTGTGAGAGGCATCTTTTGCCGCTGCACAATCTCGGTGACCTTGCAGATGCATTGGAGCACAATGGACCAGCTAAATCGTGTCACATTCCCCTCGGCAGCTTTGAAGGAGCCAGAAGCATTAAACAAAAACTGTAGGCTTGTGTTCACTTTGAGAGTCACAGACAGAGTTGTGCTCACTGTGAATGGCTCCTACAGTTCAGATGCTAACAGATGACAGGACTTAGTAACCATCTCGCTGCATGCACTGGTTGACAGTTATAGCCAGGTAATTGGACCAGAGGCAGTAGTGCTTTGCCATGGGTGTCTAATGTTAGGACTGTGAGGGTTTTGTGCCTTCTGTGTTTCCTTTCAGCTTTCTGTGATTACTCGCTGGAAACAATCAAACAACAGCAAAGCTACTCATGCTGAAAAATGTAGAGAATTTCCCTTACTCCCATTATTTTAACTGTTTCAAAGTCCGAGTGCAGTATCGAAGTAGAAATTAGCAGAGGGTAATGGTGAGGAGAAAATAATGTTAATTGCATTCAATGACTGCCATTAGCAGGTTTACAAGCACTGAAAAATAGTTTTGTGCTGACAAGTCGTTGACTTTAAGTTTTCCTGACCTCTGTTAGATTCGGTGCATGTGGCAGCATGTTCTAATCAAAAGGTTCAGTGAAATTTTAGCATCCAAATACATTAAATCAGCGTGCTAAGAAATAATCTGGATGAATAATCTGGTAAACTGGCAAAGTAGATTTGTTTTTAGGTACACTATATGTTTGCTCGTTACTTAACAGAACTGTGATACGCGTGAACAGTGTAATGTCAAAAGATCATGGTATCATTTGCTTGGCAGGACTATTTCAGTATCTCTCAAAGACTTAGAACCTTTTAGCATTAACCATATCGTATTAAAGAGTGAATTTGACATCAAAATCCTTACTTAAATCCTTTGCGTTCAGTCAATAAACCTTTCTGGTGGATTTTAAATTGCAACCAGTGACTAAATCAATGCTTTGAATTAATTCACATTTCTTGAATAAAGCACCCAGTTAAGTTTCTTTCTGGCAATCGGACCAACCAATAGATTGTGTTAAATACACATAATCTGAATTTTTATTGTTATGGGAAAAATGGAGAGGAATTTGAATAATGGGATCAAACAACTGAAAATAACAACTTAAAATGAACAATGAATAAATAGAATTCCATATAAAGAACAACGCATAACAGTCAAATAAGGGAGGGTAAGCAGGTTCATTTCAAGAGTTTGATGAGCACTGTTGGAGAGTGGGGGAAATTTGTGTCGAATTTGGTTCCTGGAGAAGAATGAAAAGCTGTGCCCCAGAGTACCAGATGGTTCACCCTCTGGATCAGGAGAATCGTTTGTTACTTACAGGAACAGGTTTAAGCAGGATATCTCTGCCATTCTGAAAGATGCATTTCCTATGGATTTAGCTATTTCTAAAATGGAGTCCTTGAAGGGTCTTTGATCCGAGCTGTTAACTTTGCTTCCTTCTCGACACATGCTACCTGACTTGCTGAATATTTACAGAATTTTCTGCTTTTGTTTCAGACTCAGAAAATCCCGTTGCCTCAGAGTCCACAAATTTCTGGGGCAAAATTATCTGTTGTGTGAAAATGGTTTACCAATTTTATTTTTAAGTAGCCTATATTTAAAACAATGTTTCTCCCTGCTCTCATTTCTTTGATTAGGAAAAAATAATCTCTCTGTATTCACTTGAACTTCTTTTGTCTAACTTCATAATTAAAAATGTATAAAGTTGTGTAACTCAATCTTTAAGCATGATTATTTTCCGATAAAGCTTATTTTCTGTTTATCAGCTGCATTTACAGGACAGCAAGCTACTTCATTTTGGTTCCTATTTTAAGAATAAATTACAAGAAAGCCTAAGAGTGTCTGTAAGAGTGTTCAATAAGACATGTGCACAAAGGGAGTGGCATTAAAGCATAATTAAGCAAATCTTGCATAAAGATGCAGCATAATTATATATTTGAAATAGTTAATTAGTAAGCTACTTTGCAATTTCAATGAATCTGAAAGTAATTATACATAAATACTGTAACCACTAGAAAAGTGACTATTATAAATCCAATAATTAATTACAAAACACCACACACATATTTTGCAGGACAAATGCCACAAACTCAGGTTTTCTTTTATTCTACTGCTAACAATATGATCGCCAGTATCTTTAATTCTTTGATATACCTAAAATTGATAAAAAGAAATTCTTCAATTTTTTAGGAAAACGGAACAATATCCAAATTTCAAAGTCATTCATCTTTACATCAACCGCATAAACTGATAAAGCTAAGTGAACTAGCAAGATTCACGCTGCACTCCACTGTGCACTTCCCTCAGGGCTCCATCAGGTTTCTGACACAGTGGTGCAGCTGGTAGAGTTGATGCCTCACATCACCAGAGACCCGTGTTCGATCCTGACGGGTGCTGTCTATGTGGAGCTCGCAAATAGTCCCTGTGACCGCGTGGGTTTCCTCCAGATAATCCGGGTTTCCTCCCACATCCCTACGGTATTGTGCGTGTTCCAGCTGTGACACCATCTTACCCAGAGGTAAACATGGAAGTGCACCAACTATCACTTGCATTCTGGTTAAAGTATCTGTCATTAGAATTTAGACTTAGGGCCAGTCCCACTTGGGCGATGTTTTAGGCGACTACAGGCGGCCAGGCTGTCGCCACATGGTCGCCGGGGTGTCGCCTGTATGGTCGTGAGTAGTCTCCAAAGAGTTTTTCTGGTCGCCGCTGGATTTTCAGAATGGTGAAATTTTTTTTGGCGACATTGGGTTTGACGCCAATGAGCGTAGCTTGACGAAACCTGATGTAGGTGCTGTCGTAGGTTGTCGCCAGGTGACGTACGTTATCGCCAACGCTGACTTTGGTGAATTCCAAGTGTGGACTTGATCTGATCACCCATCACTGTACTGTGTCCATAAATGTTGTTAGCTTTTGTATGTTTTTGCACTTGTATTCTGTTTAAAGTTTGAAGTTTGAAGTTTATTGAAATTTATTGATGTTTATTACAATATTTTTGTATGGACTGTTGTATGTTCTTATCAACCTTTTTAACAATTTTGTTTGTTTCAATATCAATAAAGGAAATTCTTGACATTTTGACGGAAAAATTATGTATGAAGTTATTGTATTTCAGTAGTTTCTTATGGCATCACTTTCAAATAGTCATGATGCAGAATGATTGGAGACCCTACCGTACACCCCCTTTTATAGGGAAAGTGGTAGGGTCTTCAGTTGTCTTCAGTCTTCAGGGTCATAGCTTGTCGTAACTTGTCATGGTGGACGTAGATTGACTTTGGTTGTCGTAGGCTGTCGCCTCTGTGGTGGTAGGTTGTTGTAGGTGTCGTCGTAGGTGCGGTTGTAGGTGGACAACCTACGATTGGGTCGCCGGTTGTCGGTAGTTTGCCATTGCTTGACGTCGACTAGGTGGTAGGTTGTTGTAGCTTGTCGTAGACATTGTCGTAGGGGGGTCAGGTCGCCGTTTCTTTGGCGACCTGCTACAACTATGGTAGTTGCCGGCAGTCGCCTAAAAAATCACCTAAGCGGGACAGGCCTTTTAGACGTAGTGCAGCACGGTGGCGCAGAGGTAGTTTCTGCCTTACAGTGCTTACAGCGCCAGAGACCCGGGTTTGATACTGTCTACGGGTGCTTATCTGCATGGCGTTTGTATGTTCTCCCCGTGACCTGCGTGGGTTTTCTCAGAGAACTCTGGTTTCCTCCCACACTCCGAAGGCGTACAGGTTTGTAGGTTAATTGGCTTGGTATAAATGTAAAAATTGTCGCTACGGTAGGATAGTATTAATGTGCGGAGATTGCTGGTCGGTGTGGACTCGATAGGCTGAAGGGCCTGTTCCCACGCTGTATTTCTAAAACACTTTAGAGATACAGTGCGGAAACAGGGCCTAGCAAATTGGATCCTTACCCAGGAAAATCGGAAGAGCAAGTTTTGCTTCAATGTAGAAACTAGGAACTGCAGATGCTGGTTTACACAAAAGGACACAAAGCGTTGTAGTAACTGAGCGGGTCAGGCAGCACTCTGGTGAACATAGACAGTCTGATGAAGTGTCCTGAGCCGAAACGTTACTATCGATGTTTTCTAGAGATGCTGTCTGACCCACTGAGTTACTCCAGCACTTTGCATCCTGATGTTTTGCTTCAACGTCACTGCATCTAACTGTAAGCTCTCCCATCCGTATCACCTTAATCCTTTCCCCACTGTAACTATCGAAATGATACCCTGATCTTCACTGTGTTAAGTGACCAAGGTCACTTAGATTCCCAAGTTAGACACAAAGTGTTGGAGTAACTCAGCAGGTCAGGTGGCATCTCTGGAGAAAAAGGATGGGAGACGTTTCAGGTCGGAACCCTTCTATAAACTTCAGTCTCCAGAGATGCTGCCTGACCCGTTGAGTTACTCCAGCAATTTGTGTCTACCTTTGGTATAAACTTGCATCAGCAGTTCCTTCCTACACATTATTTAGATTCCTACTTGCACACCATCAATAATGTAACACCAGTATTAATTGCCAATTGCCGATTCCTTCATTGTGCACCAAAAATGAAAAGGTTCAGTAGACTCCCAACTTTTAAGTATCATCTGCCTATGTGCAGTAGCATGAAAGTTAAGCTACTGGAATAGCAGTCAGAGTTCAGCACCATTGGTCCAGTGACATGATTTTAAACCCTCCATGGCAGCTATGGAATTTTAATGTGAGTAATTATAGAAATCTGGAAATGTGTTTCTTAAAACCAGCTAGCACAATGACGGTCATCATGGAACTACTGGGTATTTGTAACAACACATTTGGTTCACTAATGTCCTTCATAGAAGGATGTCAGCCATTCTTTACTTTACTTTAAACACAAGAGATACAGCATGGAAACAGGCCTTTCGGCCCATCAAGTCCGCGCCGACCAGCGATCACCCCGTACACTAGCACTGTCTATACACCAGCGATCACCCCGTACACGAGCACTGTCTATACACCAGGGACAATTTACAATTTTACCGAAGCCAATTAACTACAAACAGACAATGCATCCAGAGAAAACCCAGACAGTCACAGGGAGAACCGACAAACTCCATAGAGACGGCACCTGTTCAAACCCGGGTCTCTGGTGCTGTAAGGCAACAATGCTACCACTGTGCTACTGTGCTACACTCCTCACTCTTCCTCAGCTCGACTCCAGATATCAGGCTCACCAATGTGGTTGACTCTTCACCATGTTCCCAGTCAGGGACAGATGTAGATGGACAATAATTCTGACATTGCCAGCAACGTCCACATCTGTGAAAAAAATCATTAAAAATCTGCATCTACACTTTCTTCAGCTAGCTCTCTTCTTCCCAATAGTTTGGTATTGCTTGAGTTTGCTGTAGTGTCACTGCCAAGTGTAGTTACCACCTTACGCACCATTGGCCTGCGGTGTGCAAGTAGCAAATTTCGTTCAAATTGTTGTTATATTTTAAAAGTTATTAACATTTTAGACTTTAATAAATCCCTTTTCCACTTGCCGTGCCCATCAGCCACGCCTGCGCAGTAATGCCTCCGTGTTCAACGTCACAATGGGAACCCAACGGGTCCGCGCCTGCGCAGTTGGGGCCCATTGATCTCATACTTATGTATTCATCTTGCGTCACAACGGTAAGATGGCCACCGGATCCGCACGTGCGCAGTTGGGGATGGTTGCCATTTTGAGACCGCCATTTTGAAATCGCCATTTGATTGGCTCTGCCACCTCTCCCGCACGTGGGGTAGGTGTTCCTGATTGGCTCCTGCTGCTCCCCCCACGTGGGGTTGATTGATTGGCTCCGCCCTCTCGCTCGACGCCTGATTGGTCATTCTTCCGGGTCCTACGTGGGGGGAGCGCCACCGCCGCTCTGATTGGTTGCTGGCTCTTTCTGCTCAAAGCGCGCTGGTTGTCCGCTGGGGCTTCTATCCCGCTCAAAGCGACGACCGTCGCCGTCGAGCTGCTGCTGCAGGAGAGGTTTGGACCCAACGGGTTCACAGGTCGCTCTGGCCACCACAATGGCCGCCCGGGGCCAGGTTGAGTGGCTCCCTCTCCCCTTTCCTCTCCCCGCTCGCCTGCCCCCGGTCCCGGGGGAGTCTCCCCGGCCCGCAACGGGTCCACGTCGTCTAGTACTTCATAAAATGCACTGAAACCAATAACCTATCTATGTTGTGATAAGTGGCACAGGGAGAAATATGGCCAGGACTTTGAAGGAGCTTCCCACTTCTTTTCAAACATGTCAACAGGAATTAGAACAGATCTGAGCAGGAAGTCAGGATCTTGGTTTATTCGTCCTGTGAACAATGTCTAGCATTCTTCATATTCTGTTTCATTTGAAATTCACAGTCCACAATTTGACAACCATAAAATTGTTGCAGCCTCCGTCGTCTCCAAGAGATCAGAGTCCAGCTGTCACAAATTTTAAAACAGTCCCTGCCTCACAATTTAATTATGTTTTCTGCCAAAAAGGTCTCAGTGCTTGTTATATCGCAACTATCTCAATTGTTTCTTACCACAGGTGAAATGTGCCTGAAGAAATATCCCTAAAGAAAAAGAATCTGCAAGGATATTTTCAAAGATTAAATATTGTTAGTATCAAACATGGCAAATGCAAAGTGAGCGCACAATAAATTGTCTACATTATAAAATCATTGGCAAATCAAATAAACCAACCAAAATTAATAACACCAACTGTTACATTGTGGCATACTTGCTGTATATTCCACGTTCCCTTGGTATCTTACTGGTAAAATAAGTCTTATCTCACATTATATTTTTGAGGTTTATAGTAAGCTTATTCGTGAATCTATCAATGCTTGCAGCTATTATGGGATAAGTCTGTAGATATACTGAAATCAGGAACTTGTTCTCTGAATTTGCCTGCTGTTTTTAGAGATACAGCGTGGAAAGATGCCCTTCAGTCCACCAAGTCTGTGCCGACCAGCAGTCACCCTGTACATTAACACAATCCTACACACTAGGGCCAATTTTACAATTTTACTGAAGCCAATAAACCTCCAAACCTGTACGTCCTTTGGAGTGCAGGAGGCACCCAGCGAAAACGGGGTCTCGGGGAGAACGTACGAACTCCGTACAGACATCATCCGTAGTCAGGATCAAACCCGGGTCTCTGGCGCAGTAAGGCAGCAACTCTACCTCGGCGCCACCACACCACCCTTCTCAGGTGCTCTTTCACATATTTCACTGTAACGGTGCTTGGCCAGAGATATTTTGAAATACTGTACTTTGGGATATGAGAAACACATGAAAAACTCTGGGAAAAGTTACGAATCCATTCAAATGAAAGTGAATCTTTTCACCATCTGATAAGCAGTAATTAGAGTCAAAAAGCTTCTCTAGCTCTGGAACTTTAGACAACATGTAAATCGTCATTTGAACAAATTTAGCTCTGGAACTTTAGACAACATGTAAATCGTCATTTGAACAAATTTAATTATTAGTAGAGATAAACAAAAATATCTTATGGTTTCCTGATTCTTTCTCACAAGCGTAAGATGTTGCAACTAGAAGCAGACCTGGTGGCAGCTCACTCAGATATACCTGGCCACTCCAGCTTCCATCTACAACCGGAACTTTCCCAATTCCTCGTGCCTTTCCAATCTACCCTTACCCATAAACGCCACAGCCCACACTCACACACACTGCAACCCAGTCCTTTTAAGCTTGGTAATTATAGGCTTCCAAGATCAAGATTAATTTTTCATCAAACAACCACCTCTCCAAGGAGAGAAGAGGAAAGAGCCCTTTCAAACCTAAAGGGAGGAGAAGGTCTAGGACGAGGACGAAAGTCAAAGAAAGATGCCATCGGTTCAAATGTTATTGTTGCCATACGCACCTGCCGAGAGATTAGCACCACCCTTACCCTACAGGTTGGGGTGGGACTGGAATCCTACCAGCAGCCTGCAGAGGGCACCAACTCCTAGTTCCCCTAAGACTTTCCTCACTCACATGTACCATACAGTCTAGTCCTCTTATCGCCGCCGGGAATTCTGTCCGGGGATAGGATCACCACAAATAACATTCTGCCTGGGGCAAATTTAAATAACGGGATACATGGGAGCAGATTACCATGAGTCTGAAGAAGGGTCTCGACCCGAAATACCGCCCATTCCTTCTCTCCAAAGATGCTGTCAGTCCCGTTGAGTTACTCAAGCATTTTGTATCTATCTTCAGTGTAAACCAGCATCTGCAGTTCCTTCTGACACCATGAATGGTCCCCGGACTATGGGGAATCCCACCATTCTGTTGCATCCTGGAGCACTTTGCTCCAGGTCGTCTCCGCAAAAGAAGATGGCAAATGATCTGATCAGTGCTCACAGTGTACAGAGATTCAGCAATTTCCCCCACACTGAGGATTTTGGCAATACTGCCAAACGAAGTAGCAAGAAGATTAAGAACTGCTCTGACTTTATCTGCCACAGGCATTGCTGCCACAGGATAGCTTAAAATCTTTATCCCTTTAGGTCGTAGGTCTCAATGACGAACTCTTTGATGAAATGCAACCTCCTTAAACAGTGGCCTTGGGTGAAGTGTGCTTTGCGAAGTAACCTCCTTATTTTCTTACTCTAAATCATGTTCATATTGGGTCTCCTTCCCTTCTACAGCCTCCTGTCCCTCTCTATGAAGCTGGTGTTTCTCTACATCAGTAGCAGTGAAGCTATTGGAGAGGATTCTTGAGGATAGGATTTACTCACATTTGAAAGAGAACGGGTTAATCAGAGACAGTCAGCATGGCTTAGTACGTGGTGGGTCATGTCTTACTAACGATGGAGCTTTTTGAAAAGGTGACAAAGGTGATTGATGAGGGTAGGGCAGTGGATGTTGTCGACAAGGATTTTAGTAAGGGATTTGATAAAGTCCCTCATGGTAATTTAATCCAGAAGAATAAAATGTAGGTGATCCATGGTGACTTGGTCATTTAGATTCAGAGCCTGCTTTCCCATAGAATTCGGAGGGTAGATGTGGAAGGGTATTACTCTGGCTGGAAATCTGTGACAAGTGGTGTTCTGCAAGGATCTGTGCTGGGACCTCTGTTGTTTGTGATACATATTCACAACTTGAACATAAATGCAGTTGGATTGGTTATTAAATTTGTAGATGACACCAAAATTGGTAGAGTTCAGTGAGGAAGGCTGTCTAAGGATACAACACGACATAGATCAGTTACAGATATGGGCAGAGAAATGGCAGATGGAGTTTAATCCAAACAAGTTTAAGGTGCTACACTTTGGGAGGTCGAATGTAAGAGGAATGTATATAGTTAATGGTATAACCTTCAACAGCATTGATGTACGAGAAACGTGGAGTCCAAGTCCATAGCTCTAGGAAAGTGGTAAGTAGATAGAGAAATAAAGAAGGTGTAAGATAAGCTTGCCTTCATCAGTTGGGGCATTGAATATATGAATCAGGAAGTTATGTGCAACTTTATAGAACATTGGCTTGGTCTCATTTGGAGTATGCGTGCAGTTCTGGTCGCCCATTTCAGGAAGGATGTGGAGACTTTGGAGTGGGTGCAGAAGAGGATCGGACGATGGTAGCTATATGGAGAATTTGGATAAACATGGATTGTTTTATCTGGAGTGTCGGAGATCGAGAGGAGACCTGGTAGAATTATATAAAATTATGAGAGACATAGATAGGGTAGAGGGTAAGAACATTTTCCCAAGGGTGAAAATGTCAAAGGGGAGAGTGCATAGCTTTAAAGGAAATGTGCTGAGAAAGATTTTTACAGAGAGAGTGGTGACTGCCTGGAAAGTGGTGCCAGGAGTAGTGGTGGCAACAGACACGACAATGACATTTAAGAGGCTTTTAGATAGACACATGGAAATGAAAGGAATGGAGGGATATGGATCATGATCAGGCAGTGGAGATTAATTTAGCACCATCATGTTTGGTACAGAAATTGTGAGCTGTAGGTCCTGTTCCTGTGCTGTACTGTTCTCAGTTCTATATATTTAAGCTCATTGTCTCTTCCTCATGCAAGGAGATACAAACTACATCCCCATGACTAAGTCTTCACCTGGTACTGGTGACTCCTTGAAAGTGTCTTGTAAGGTAAAGTTACACAACAGCTTTGAGGGCTTAACCTAAAGTGTTAAGCCATCACAGTGCTTCTGAACAAATGTTGGCAAAGTCTTGCCAAAGTTTATAAGTTCATAAGTCAGAGGAGCAGAAGTAGGACATTTCATCCATTGAGTCTACTCAACCAATTATGGCTGATCTATCTTTCCCTCTCATCCCCATTCTCCTGCCTTTTCCCCAAAACTCTTGACATCCTTAAGAATAAAAATTCTGTCAATGTCCGCCTTAAAATGACCCAATGACAGCCTCCAGAACCGCCTGTGGCAATG
The DNA here is from genome assembly GCF_053455715.1 of Rhinoraja longicauda. Taxonomy (NCBI): domain Eukaryota; kingdom Metazoa; phylum Chordata; class Chondrichthyes; order Rajiformes; family Arhynchobatidae; genus Rhinoraja; species Rhinoraja longicauda. Next base: position 17,584,779 of record NC_135961.1, read on the forward strand.
AATTCCAAAGATTCACCACCGATTGACTAACAAAATTCCTCCTCATCTCCTTTCTAAAGGTATGTCCTTTACTTCTGAGGCTGTGCCCTCTGGTTCTAGACTCTCCCACTAGTGGAAACATTCTCCACATCCACTCTATCCAGGACTTTCACTAGTCCAGAACCAGGGGTCACAGTTTAAGAATAAGGGGTAGGCCATTTAGGACTGAGATGAGGAAACATTTCTTCACCCAGAGAGTTGTGAATCTGTGGAATTCTTTGCCACAGAAGGCAGTGGAGGCCAGTTCACTGGCTGTTTTCAAGAGAGAGTTAGATTTAGCTCTTCGGGCTAAAGGAATCAAGGGATATGGGGAAAAAAGCAGGAACGGGGTACTGATTTTAGATGATCAGCCATGATCATATTGAATAGCGGTGCTGGCTCGAAGGGCCGAAAGGCCTACTTCTGTACTTATTTTTCCATGTTTCTATGTGGTAAGTTTCAATGAGGTCCCTCTTCATCCTTCTGAACTCCAGCGAGGGCAGGCCGAGTGCTGTCAAATGCTCATCATATGTTCACCCAGTCACGATGTACAAAAATAAACTTCTGGAAAAGCTGAGTAGCTCAGGTCTCAACTATGGAGAGAGAAGTACGGTTAATGGTTTGGATTGAAAGGAATCTGCTTCAGAATTGGGAATGCAAGAAAACCAGTCAAGAGTGAAGAGTGTTTTATTGTCATGTGTACCAAAACGGAACAATGAAATACTTGCAGCAGTGCAACAGGTTTGTAAACACAGTACTCAGTAGATAACATAATAAACAAACACAAAAAGAGTTCAATAATATTTTTTTTAATGTGCAAAAACAAAACAAAATAAAGCCCAAACGCCCAGCGCAGTCAAGGCAGTTCGTAGATAGGAGTTTCGTTGGAGTTCGTAGCATTCAGTAGCCATCAGATTTATGTTGAAGAACTTGTGGGGGGAATTTATACACAGCAACGTTTTTTGAATTTCCTTTATAATGAATGCATTTTGAACCAGCATTGGTTATTCCACCTTGCAAAGCACCTTAAAGAAGTATTGAGTCTGACAAAGGGTACCGACCTTAAATGTCACCCATCCTTTTTCTCCAGAGATGCTGCCTGACCCGCTGAGTTACTTCAGCACTTTGTGTCTATCTTTGGTATAAATCAGCATCTGCATTTCCTTTCTACACCTTAAAGAAGTATCCATGAGAAGAGGAAGACTTAGGCCTGGGGATTTTGCCCAGATCTCTTGTGGTCAGGAGGAGGAAATGAGCTCCAACTGTATCATGTTTCTGTGGAAAATTAACCCCTGTACTTCTTGGTCATGCTTCCTCAATATGACTGGGTAAGGAGACATGTGGTTGCTTGACTTGTTCATTGTGGTCCTAGATCACCCATAGAGAGCACTATGCTATATATTTCTTCCAATTCCTACAGTTAGCAGTGCAAAAGACCAACGAGAGCTTGTAGGAATGTACAATTGCTTTGGCCACTTAACCAAACAAAACTATTAATTTTTGCCACACTTACTTCTGAATAAGAGATTCCCTTTTTCTTTTCAGTCTGTTCATCTCATTCCCCATCAGTTGTTGGCTATCCAAATGCAGAAATAGGATCAATGGTGGTTTAAATGTTTTTTTTTAAGCAGCAATGAAGTCTTTGCAAAATGAAGGTAGACACAAAAATGCTGGAGGCAGCATCTCGGGAGAGAAGGAATGGGTGAGGTTTCGGGTTGAGACCCTTCTTCAGACTGATGCAGAATGACTCGTGTTTGAGATCAGAGGGTCATATGATACGATAGAACTTTATTTATCCCAGGAGGGAAAATAACATCTTGTTATATGTAAAGGATATACACCTTGATGCAAGGCATGTTTTAGATCTTTTAATGATTGGTATCTATGCTACTCATAGCCATTCTGTTCTTTTGTCCCAGTGAAATGCTTGATGGGTTGAGAATCTATAGTTGTTCAATAATCTCACCCGGGTGGTCCTGCATCATGCTCGGAATGGGGAATGTTGGCAGGCTGCTAGAAATATCTGATAGCTCCATAGGAAGGATCTGATACCACTGGAGATGGTAGAGAGGAGATTCATCAAGATGTTGCCTGGGATGGAGTGTTTCAGTTAATGAGGGGAGAGTGAAGAGGATTGTCTGTTTTATTTGGAGAAGAGAAGGTTAAGAGTGGATATGATTGACTTTATAAATTATGAGGTGGATAGATTGGGTAGACTACAGGATACTTTTCCCCTTAACAGATATGAATAAAACTAGAGGACATAGATTTAGGGGATCTGAGGGAACCTTTGTCACCTGGTTAGTGGTGAGTACCTACAATGCACTGCCACGAGGGTGGTGGAAGCAGTCACTGACAGTGGCCTGGATGAGCTCTAGGCCATAGAAGGCTATGGGACCAGTGCTAGAAAACAGAATGAATATAGATGGGCACCTACCAGCTGACATTGAAGTGATGGACTGAATGGCCTGTTTCATACTGTACAACCCTATGACTATGGATAATAAAGAAAGCCCATCACGCCTGTACTTCCTTAGAAGATTGAGAAGATTCGGCATGTCGACAAATACTCTCTTGAACTTCTACAGGTGTACGGTAGAGAGCATACTGACTGACTGCTTGTGTCACCGACTGAATTGGCGACTTGAACGCCCAGGAACGAAGGAGATTACAAAAGCGGTGAACACTGTCTGATCCAGTATGGGTACTGCCCCCCCCCCCCCCCACCCTTGAAGGGATCTACAAGAGGCGCTGTCTCAAAAAGGCAGCCAGTATCATCAAGTATCACCACCCTGACCACGCTCTCATTTGACTCCTGCCATCGGGAAGAAGGTATAGGAGTCTGAAAACTGTAACGTGTCCAGTCACAAACGGCTTCTTCCCAACAGCCATCAGACTATTGAACACTACAAACCCCAACTAAACTATGAACTACGAACTGTCTGGGTTGCACTGGTGACGTGGTTTTGCATACATTGGGTTTTTTATTCATTGAACTTTTTTTGTGTGTTTATTATATTATCTATTGGGTATTGTGTTTACCAACCTGATGTGCTGCCGCTGCAAGTAAGAATGTCATTGTTCTGTTCTGGTACCAATGACAATAAAACATTCTGGACTCTTTTGACTCTTGACTCATAAGACAAGGAAAGTGGTAGCCTGGTCTCAACAAATATCCATGCATTTCCAGTGGAGTTTTATAAATAGTCATTATGAAGCAGAATTATAAACTTCTAAATCTGAGATGTGATTTAATTCAATTTTGTGATCCTCGTCTATCCCAAGATTTTAGTTCCCACTTTCTCACATTTCTACTATCATTCTTACTTTGATAATGCAGTAGTCTGAAGAAGGGTCTCGACCCGAAACGTCACCCATTCCTTCTCTCCAGGGATGCTGCCTGTCCCGCTGAGTTACTCCAGCTTTTTGTGTCTATTTTTAGTCTTAACTCTCTCCTCGGTGTGCATTGTTAGCAAACGATATTGCCATTGCCCGTGATGTCTTCTGCAGTTAAACAACAGGGGAGGACATTTTTGAGAGGGGGGTTTTCACATGGGGGTCAAGAAGTGGCCAATGTAGAGAAATGCTGTTTTTAATAGGTGCTTGGGAAACGAGAACAAGAATCAGCAGCTTTGGGAGAGGAAAGGAGAATTTAAAGCAAAACATAGAGAGAAGGAATGCTGGGAGGAACCCCTGTCTTCACAATCCAGTGCCTTTAACATTAAATAAAAATAATAGTTATCAGTTTCCAGTGGAATGGGCAACTCAAGTTTACTTTTGTTTATTGTCACGTGTACCAAGACACAGTGCAAAGCTTGTGTTGCGTGCTAACACGTCAGTGGAAAGGCAATATATGATTACAATCGAGCCATCCATGGTGTGCAGATACCTGTGTCATGATAAAGATACGTGAATAATGTTTAGTGTGAGATAAAGTTTGATCAAAGATGGTCCGAGGGTCTCCAAGTTCAAAAAAGTGATCACAACAAATTGGTGACAATGCAAAGCATCTAAAAAATATATGCATATAATATAATTTAAGTATTGTAAGAAAATAACTGCAGATGCTGGTACAAATCGAAGGTATTTATTTCACAAAATGCTGGAGTAACTCAGCAGGTCAGGCAGCATCTCAGGAGAGAAGGAATGGGTGACGTTTCGGGTCAAGACCCTTCTTCAGACTGATGTCAGGGGGGCGGGACAAAGGAAGGATATAGGTGGAGACAGGAAGATGGAGGGAGAACTGGGAAGGGGGAGGGGAAGAGAGGGACAGAGGAATTATCTAAATTTGGAGGTCAATGTTCATACCGCTGGGCTGCAAGCTGCCCAAGCGAAATATGAGGTGCTGTTCCTCCAATTTCCGGTGGGCCTCACTATGGCACTGGAGGAGGCCCATGACAGAAAGGTCAGACTGGGAGTGGGAGGGGGAGTTGAAGTGCTCAGCCACCGGGAGATCAGGCTGGTTAAGGTGGACTGAGCGAAGGTGTTGAACGAAACGATCGGCGAGCCTGCGTTTGGTTTCGCCGATGTAAAGAAGTCGACATCTAGAGCAGTGGATACAATAGATGGGGTTGGAGGAGGTGCAGGTGAACCTCTGTCTCACCTGGAAAGACTGTTTGGGTCCTTGGATGGAGTTGAGGGGGGAGGTAAAGGGATAGGTGTTGCATCTTGTGCGGTTGCAGGGGAAAGTGCCCGGGGATGGGGTGGTTTGGGTAGGAAGGGACGAGTGGACCAGGGAGTTACAGAGGGAACGGTCTCTGCGGAACGCAGAGAGGGGAGGGGATGGGAAGATGTGGCCAGTAGTGGGGTCCCGTTGTAGGTAACGGAAATGTTGGAGGATGATTTGTTGGATACGCTGGCTGATGGGGTGGAAGGTGAGAACGAGGGGGATAAATAAAAATGCAGTCACCATGGAAAAGAGAATCATTTTATGAGTACAATGTTCTCTTTGCATGTTTTTGAGTTACCCATGGCATTTGGTGTTGGCGTGGCTCCATGGAAGAGTTATACATTTTAGCAATGTGATTCCTTAGACTGCATATACTAATGAAAATATCAATCTGTCTTAAATGGATTTTTGCTGTCTTTGCTTTTCTTTTGAGCTTATCCCACTACTCACATTGATAACCTTGCACAAATATTTGACAGATTAGTAATGACAAATGGCCACATGCACAGGATACCAAAGTAAAGGCAGTGAAATACAGAAAGTGTTTTTATTATATTTTAGGGCGTCGATGACTTTCATTTCTGCAGAGCCTTACTGTCATTAAATGTCACAAGCATTTCAATGGGGATATCAAACAACTCAAATCACTTAAGGAGTTAGTAAGGCACATGACTTGGTCAAAGAGATGTAGAGTAAAGCTGGCTCCATTAATACTTTCTTATTACACCTTCTGAGGCAAGAGGAACTTTCATTTGTATTGAGCTTTTCATGCATCTTGCAGGATCTTCAAGTGCGTTTTACAAAATGCTTTTGAAGACCATTCACAGATGTAATGTAGGAAATAGGGCAGTCTAATTAATTCCCTCATAATTTTTTATAGCAACTTGACAAAACAGATGGGGTACTCTAGTTTAGTTCAGTTTAGATATACAGCGTGGAAACTGTCCCTTCAGCACACCAGGCCCGCGCCGACTAACAATAACCTCAAAAAGCCAATTAACCTCCAAACTCGGACGTCTTTGGAATGTGGGACAAAACCGGAGCACCCGGAGAAAACCCACACCGGTCACAGGGAGAAGGACAAGTGCCGTACAGACAGCAACTGTAGTAAGGATCGAACCCGGGTTACTTGCGCAGTGTTACAGCGGGTTATCATATCATATCATATATCATATATATACAGCCGGAAACAGGCCTTTTCGGCCCACCAAGTCCGTGCCGCCCAGCGATCCCCGTAGATTAACACTATCCTACACCCACTAGGGACAATTTTTTACATTTACCCAGCCAATTAACCTACATACCTGTACGTCTTTGGAGTGTGGGAGGAAACCGAAGATCTCGGAGAAAACCCACGCAGGTCACGGGGAGAACGTACAAACTCCTTACAGTTCAGCACCCGTAGTCAGGATCGAACCTGAGTCTCCGGCGCTGCATTCGCTGTAAAGCAGCAACTCTACCGCTGCGCTACCGTGCCGCTACAGCGGGTTACAGTGTTACTCGCGGGTTACAGTGACTCTACCTGCGTAAGGCTGTGCCTTTTTGTCGCCTTAACTCTTAGCATCCAACTTAAAAGACAGTGTGGAGTTCCCTGTCTACTGCACAATATCATCTGTGTTTGAGTCTTCGAGGTGGGAGTTGAAATAAGCAAGTAGAAAATAGGAGCAGGTATAAGCCGTTTAGTCCTTCAAGCTTGCTCCACCATTCCAGATGATCATTTTTCATCATCTATCTCAATAACATATTCCCATTTCTTATCCCGCTCCCATGCCCATATTGCCTGATGTTCTTTGTGTCTTGGAATTTATATTCCCCTCTACTAAATATACTCAGTAATTTAGCCTCTGTCATCTTCTGTGGCAAAGTCCACGCTTTCACCAACCCCTGAGTGAAGGAATTACCCATCATCTCAGTCCTAAATCTCTTGCTTTGTAACCTGAGACAGTGACCCTTCATTCTAGATGCTACAAGCAGATCTTCCCCACATCCAGTGTGTCTAGTCCCGGTAGAATATTGTAAGTTTTAATTAGATCCTCTCTCATTCTTTAAAACTCTACTGAATATAAACCTAGAGGATCTAATATCTTCCTTGTGTGCCAGTCTGCCATTGCAGTTGTCAGCCTAGTGAATGTCCATTGCACACTTTCATTGGGAATTAAACTTCATACAATGCACCAAGTGTGCTCTCGCCAAGATCCTGTTTAACTGTAGCAAGACATCTTTGCTCTTCTACTTAAATACTCTTGCTATGCAGCCCAACAGATTCTTTGGCTTCGTAACAGCTTGCTGCACCTGCATTGTTGCTTTCAGCATAGGAAGGAACTGCAGATGCTAGCTTACACCGACGATGGACACAAAATACTGGAGTAACTCAACCGGTCAGGCAGCAAGTCTGAAGTCTGAAGAAGGGTATCGACCCGAAACATCACCCATTCCTTTTCTCCAGAGATGCTGCCTGTCCCGCTGAGTTACTCCAGCATTTTATGTCTGTCTTTGTTGCTTTCAGTGATCCATGTATAAGAAGTCTCTAGTTTCTTTGCTCATCAAACTTCCCAACCTATCACTATTTAAATAGTATGTTGCTTTTCAAAATGGATACCTTCACATTTTTTCCACACTGCGCACAATTGCTTTTTTTTCACTCTTCCATTGAACCCTTAATCTTCAGATTCGGAAGTGAAAGTGGTACTTGGTAGCTTAGTAACAGCTAGTTGCTTAGGCTATGACTGTTGTATTTGCATTCACTACTGTTACTTAGTAAGTAACTAGTGTAGAGTACAGTAACTAGTGTTACTCGGTGTACTTAGTAACAGCTCACACTGCACCAGCATACAAACCATGAACTGAACAGAAAACCACTCCTCCAAAATCTTTGTTGCTGATGTAGCCTTATGGAAGCAGGAATCCCTTTTGTTCATTATGGGAATAAATAGCAATTGAACCCAATCCTGTGCTAAACTATTTTGACAGTGTTATTATGTAGATTAACTGTAATTCAGATCAATTATAGTTAATATTGTGTGAATGAAATTAATTATATTGATCCTCTTCTACAACTTGCATGTATCTGAAATCATATTCTAAGAAGTGCTTACATATTTCCCTTAAATAAAGAGAAAGTGAACCTGCTAACTTGTATTTAATATAATAAATTTTCCTATATGAAGTTTTGATGAACAATTATTTTTAGAGGTGTACATCTCTGGTGAAATCAAGTATCGATGCTATATGAAGAAACAAAGATCTAGACTAGTGCTCTAACAACATTTAGTACACATAGATAGGAAAGGTTTAAAGGGATATGGGCCAAATGTGAGCAGATGGGACTAGTGTAGATGGGACATCTTGGTTAGCATGGGCAAGGTGGGCCAAATGGCCTGTTTCCATGCTGTATGACTATGACTGGCATTTAATACACTACATTATCTAACATGGAGCCAGGAAGACTAGTGGGAGAACTAGCATCGTAAAGGATCGTAAACTTGCTCGCCTCCAGACCGGTCCCTCCATCGACACTCCTCGACTCGACTGCCCGCAGGCCTGGGGCTCCACCATTGGTCCACGCCGCATGCCCCAGCACCACGAGGCCGAGACCTGCGATGCCATTGTTGCCACGAGGAGCAGCAACAAGGCTCACCGCCTCCCTGGTCGATCTCAGGCCCGGACCACCGAAGCTGCTGCCGTTGCTGACCTTCACCGCCTCCACGTGGCCGCTGCCGCCACTGGCGCCGACCTTCGCCACACCCCCGGGGCCACAACCACCACTGCCGTTGACCTGCACCACCTCCACCGGGCCACAACCGCCACTACCAAGGCCTCTCTGTGGCCAATGCCACGACCTCCACGGCCTCCCTGAGGCCACAACCGCTGCTGCCACCTCACCTTCGCCTCGCCGACCTTCACTGCCTCATCGATGGCGCCGACTCTCGCTTCCGGCCATCCGCTGACCGGGCCAACCGACGCTTCACCCGCTGACCCGGACTCCAGTTCCCCGCGGGCCTCCACCAGCGACTCTGCCGACCCTCGTCACTCCACCACCTTCGCCTTACCTGAGTCCCAGACTCAGCGCCGGGCGCACAGTCCCCATGAGGCAGAGTCCAACAGCATGTGGTCTGACTCTGCTGGGACCTACTGCTCCCCCCTCCTACAGGGAATCTCAGCAGGGGTTCCACTGGATCTTCCCCATCCCCCTTTAGCCAGGTGGCCCTAGCTACTCCTCACCCATACAATGGTCCACATGCCCCCTCCTCTTTGAAAACCAAGACACCTCACATGCTCTCCGTCTCCTCAATAACTTCCATTTTCCAGGCCCCCACTCCCTCATTTTTACGATGGATGTCCAGTCACTCTACACCATCTCCCACCAGGAGGGTCTTAAAGCCCTCCGTTTCTTCCTCGACCGCAGAACCAGCCAATTTCCATCTACCAATACTCTCCTCCGCCTAGCAGAGCTGGTCCTCACCCTCAACAACTCCTCCTTTGACTCCTCCCACTTCCTCCAAATCCAAGGCGTAGCTATGGGCACTCACATGAGCCCTAGCTATGCCTGCCTCTTTGTAGGGTACGTCGAACAATCCCTGTTCCAGGCGTACACTGGTCCTATCCCCGAACTCTACCTCCGCTACATTGACGACTTCATGGTACTCATGCAGAACTCACTGACTTCATCAATTTCACCACTAATTTCCATCCTGCTCTTCAATATACTTGGACCATCGCCAACATCTCCCTACCGTTTCTGGATCTCACCATCTCCATCACAAGAGACAGACTAGTGACCGACATCTGCTACAAACCCACTAACTCCCATAGCTATCTTGACTACACTTCTTCCCACCCTGTTTTCTGTAAAGATTCTGTCCCCTACTCCTAATTCCTCCGTCCACGCCGCATCTGCGCCCAGGATGAGGTGTTCCATACAAGGGCATCAGAGATGTCCTCATTCTTTAGGAAATGGGGGTTCCCCTCTTCCATTATTGATGAGGCTCTCACTAGGGTCTCCTCAATATCCCACAGCTCCGCTCTTGTTCACCCCCATTCGTAACAAGGATAGAGTCCCCCTTGTCCTCACCTTCCATCCATCAGCCATCGCATACAACAAATTATCCTCCAATATTTCCACCACCTCCAATGGGATCCCACTACTGGCCACATCTTCCCATCTCCATCCCTTTCTGCTTTCCACAGAGACCGTTCCGTCCGAAACTCCCTGGTTCACTCGTCCCTTCCCACCCAAACCACCCCCTCCCCAGGTACTTTCCCCTGCAACTGCTGGAGATGCAACACCTGTCCCTTTATCACCCCCCTCGACTCCATCTGAGGACCCAAACAGGAGGCAGAGGTTCACCTGCACCTCCTCCAACCTCATCTATTATATCCTCTGTTCCAGATGTTAACTTCTCTACATCGGCGAGACCAAGCGCAGGCTTGGCGATCGTTTCGCTCAACACCTCCGCTCAGTCCATCACAACCAACCTGATCTCCTGGTGGCTCAGCACTTCAACTCCCCCTCCCATTCCCAATCTGACCTTTCTGTCCTGGGCCTCCTCCATTGTCAGAGTGAGGCCCAGCGCAAATTGGAGGAACAGCACCTCATATTTTGTTTGGGCAGTTTACAACCCAGCGGTATGAACATTGACTTCTCTAACTTCAGGTAGTCCCTGCTTCCCCTCTCTATCCCCTCCCCATCCCAGTTCTCCCACTGGTCTTCCTGTCTCTGTCTACATCCTATCTTTGTCCCGCCCCTCCCCTGACATCAGTCTGAAGAAGGGTCTCGACCCGAAAGGTTACCCATTCCTTCTCTCCCGAGATGCTGCATGACCCGCTGAGTTATTCCAGCATTTTGTGTCTATCTGCTGGGGTTAATGTTTGCTGAACAAATTGCACTGACTGTTTTATAACTCATTGACTAGATCTAGTGAAATAGCAAATGGCAATAGGGCAACTGTTAGATAATGTAGGAAAAAAAACTGCAGATGCTGGTTTAGATCGAAGGTAGACACAAAATGCTGGAGTAACTCAGCGGGTCATGCAGCATCTCGGGAGAGAAGGAATGGGTAACCTTTCGGGTTCTCTAGAGAGAAGGAATGGGTGACATTTCGGGTCGAGACCCTTCTTCAGAAGAATTTACAGAGGAATGATTTAAATCTTTCCTACACATTAACCTCAGCAGGATATATTCTTTCAAGTACCACACCTTAAAACTGTATAATTATCTGAAATGTTATTGACCTGAAGAGGTTTTTACCATCCATTTGCAGGTGTGTTTCTGTGATTGCCTTCTCCAGTTCAGGATAGAAACAGGTGGAAGCGACAAACGAGACAGATGTTAAATTCCTTACAACATGATAAAAAGACTCTTTACTTAAAGCCGGTCAAAATGATGCTGTCCAAATGTTTATTAAGTATTGTGATAGCTCTTGCAAGATAAGGAAATCAAAGGCAACTTGGGTCTAAACACCTTGTACTTGACAATGCCAAGATCCAGTGTGGATGGTGTCAAGTTGACGAGCCCGGGAAAAGGATCGTAATCAAAGGAGACACTGGAAGAAACAAATCATCCTGGCATCAGTGGTAAGTAGGAAACTCCAGCATATCTCAGAGGACACTGGAAGAGTTTAGAAAGTAAATGAAATAAAGTGGAGTCTGTATAACTCCAGTTTTTAACAATTGAAATCACTTTGAGGCCCTTTGCAATGGTGGTGCGAGGAACATGGAGTCACTGCATGTAGGCAACACCACTGGTGCTAATCAATACGGTGCATGCTTTCCTGGCTTAGTAGTTTGTACACCCTTTGTTATGTGAGGACCAGTGAGCAAGGACTGATTATAGCCAGCCCTTCCTTCAATTTCATCCTGACCTGCTCAGGTCATGGTGTTTTAATAGAGAACGTGAAGAGGAAATTCAAGGGATGCAAAAACTGTCCTGTACAGAAGTTCCTGGATCCATGAGGTAAATAAAGAAAGATATCCCCAAGAATTTTTTACTGGGTTAATAGATGTGCTGATAAACTTCAGACTGCTGGGATGTCCGTGGACATTCTAAACTGCTTGAGGATTGTTTATGTGACATATTGTGATGCAAAAACCAGATATTAAGTTTATGGTTGACAAAGTGGCACAACAGCAGTGACCTTGGTTCAATCTTGACTGTGGGTGCTGTCTGTACGGAATTTGTATGTTCTCCCTGTGACTGCATGTGTTTTCTCTGGGCTCTCCGGTTTCCTCACACACACTCCAAAGACGTACAGATTTGTAGATTAATTGACTTCTGTAAATTGTAAATTGTCTCTCGTGTGTAGGAAAGAGCTCGGGTGTGGGATAATGCTCGTGTACAGGCTGATCACTGGCCAGCGTGGACTCAGTGGGCTAAACGGCCTGTTGCCACGCTGTATCTCTAAAGTACTAAGGAATCTCAGAAATGGCTTTAATCCAGTCATTGGTGGGTGAGTTGAATAGAAAATGATGGAAGCACAAACCATTTAACAACTGCTGGTTCATTGGACATTGGTATCTATCCGATCTCCAGCCTAATATCACCAGTGTCCTGAAAAACATTCAATGATCCAGCGTGCTGTGATAAAATGATGTAGCTGCTGCTGACTAATTAAAGAGTTTGAAGATGTGAGTGTCATAAAACAAATTAAAAAAAGGGCATAACAGATGTCCTGGACAATTGGACAAGCACAATTCAATCATACTCTGGAAAAGGAAGAACGTTTCGATGGTTTAAAATCTGGTGATGTTTCGTAACTGGATTTAAAGTTATAGTAAGAACAAAAATAAAATTAAAGTGTACTGGCAGCCATCTGGAATGCTAAAAAATTATTTGAACCTTTTTACAGAAGTTGAGTTTGAAATCAGGAACAGAGATTGTGGTGGTTATTAAGTCTCAGTTTCAATGCATTTGTGGACACTATTTCATTGAAACCAGAAGCTCTGCTGGTACATGGCCGGTGTCTTCCATTTACTATGGACACAGTTATGGACAACGTTTCCAAGAGAAATTAGTTTGGGAATCAGATTATTTTTATTTGGGAACATAAACATCCAAGAGAAAAGACAAAGGGGCCGCTGCCTTCAAGGAGGTACGCGGATCCCGATGGTGGGCATCAGCCGTTGCCCGGCTTCTACCGGGACTTGTTGACAGTCTGGAACCTGGTTGCCGTCGACCTGGCCCCCCCTCCCCCCTCTGCCGGCAGAGGGTGACGGCCCTGTTGTGAGAGCAACCGGCCCTTGTACTACCCCACTGGGTGTCGGGGGGGGGGCTCAAACATGTGGAGTACTTGCAGCTGAGCAAACTCCCGCTCAGCCGGAAGTACTTATCGGAGCCAGATGCCGTAGTCCTTCCCAGGAGCCGGCTCCACACAACTTGAGCCGCCTTTCCTCGACACCTTAGTCTCCCTCCGAGACGCAGGGAAGTGTCTCCTGTACGGGCTCCTCCTCCACACCCTGCATTTCCTCGCCCTGGTCCACCGTCCGGACTCTAAGTGGCGGTCGGTGTTGCCTTCCGGTCACGAGGGGGTCCCCATAGGCAGGGATTCTCCGCCTCTCCATCGGGGACCTGGGGTGGAGGGTACTGCACCGGGGAGTCCCCTGCAACCTGTTTCTCTCGCGGTTCTTAGACTCTCCAGCTGCCGGGCACTTTTGCGGGCAGGAAGAGTCTGTGTAACACGTGTATATGGAGTGTGTGAGTCTGTGTACCACGTGTACATGGAGTGTGTGAGTCTGTGTGCCACGTGTACATGGAGTGTGTGAGGTTGCAGCCCCTGTTCCAATACCTAAAGGGGCTGCTCCTTGCCTTCTGGCTGCATTTTTCACCCACCATCCTCATCTTTGGACACCCTGTGCGTAGGGGATAGGGTAGGGCCGAGGATGTCCTGATTGGGTTGCTCCTGGGCCTGGCAAAGCTGGCCATTCGCGGATCACGGCGCCAGGTGGAAGGGGGCTCTGCCCGAGCCAGCTACCTGCCCCTTTTCCCGGGTTACGTCCGCGCCTGGGTGGTTTTCGAGAGGGACTGTGCGCTGTCCACGGGCACCCTGGGGGATTTCCAGGACTGCTGGTCACTGTGGGGGGGGGGGGTTTGAATGCATCCTTGACAAGGACTGTAAGATAGTTGTATAATAGTTTATTGTTTGTCTTGTATTATGATGGTGGGTACTGTTTTGTTTTATTGTCTTGGAAATATTATTTTAATATTTGAATAAATATTTTTGATTAAAAAAACGAGAAGAGACAAACACAGCAGTCCATCAAAGTTGACATTAAATTGGCTAAATTGGGAATTAGTGATTGAATGTTGTCAAGAAAGTATGTCTCGAAGGCCCAAAGCACCAGAGCTTTCCTCAATCACTTTTGGTCTGGTGTGTACCAGTATATCCAAGTGAAAGGCTTGGATAGAGTGGATGTGGAGAGGATGGTTCCACTAGTGGGAGAGTCTAGGACTAGAGGTCATGGCCTCTAAAGACGTTCCTTTAGGAAGGAGATGAGGTGGAATTTCTTTAGTCAGAGTGTGGTGAATCTGTGGAATTATTTGCCACAGAAGGCTGTGAAGGCCAAGTCTGTGGATATTTTTAAGGCAGAGATAGATGGATGATTGATTAGTGCCGGTCAGGGGCAGCAGCACATTTCACTCCGCCTCTGAAATTCTGTCTTGTTGCAGTCAATGGGCAACCGGTAAAGCAACACGGAGGTCATCAAGCTACCATACACGCAATAAACTAACGTCTCCATTTACACCGAAAACAAAACACCCCCATTTGGAAAAATGTTGTACATTAAGTGGAACCACCAAAAACAGGATTATGGGGAGAAGGCAGGAGAATGGGGTTAGGAGTGAGAGATAGATCAGCCATGATTGAATGGCGGAGTAGACTAGATGGGCCGAATTTTGCTCCTATCACCTGTGACCTTTTCACTTATATGGAACTGTCTTTAAAATTTGCAACTACTTGAGGTGCGAGTGGCCTCTGTTTAAGCAGTGCGTTCATTTTTTACAATCTCAGCCTTGTTTACAGAACCTTGTTTAACTATCTTTGTATTCCACTTCAGCCTGTTGTCCTTTAAGTTATTATCCAATTCTGGCTTCTAGATTCTCTCTAAATAAATGGTTCCCAAGTTCTAGGCGCAGAATTAGTCCATTCGGGCCCATCAAGTCGACTCTGCCATTCAAACATGGGTGATTCATCTTTCCCTCTCAACCCCATTCTCCTGCCTTCTGCCCTTATACCCCTGATGCCCTTATGACCCTGATGTCCTTCTACTAATCAAGAATCTGTCAATCTCCACCTTAAAAATACCCAATGACTTGGCCTCCAGAGCCTATGACAATTAATTCCACAGTCATCACCCTCAGACTAAAGAAATTTCTCTTCATCTTTCTAAAGATATGTCCTTTCATTCTGAGGATATAGCCTCTGGTCCTAGACTCTCCCACTAGTGGAAACATCCTCCCCACATTCACTCTATCCAGGCCTTTGTTAGTAGTCCTGCAGCAAAGTTTCTAAACATTGGAATTCTCCTGCTAAACATTTCTACCTCTCCTATTTCTTCTTTAAGACTCTCCTTAAAACCTACCTTTCAGAGTGAGGATTTTGTAAATTTAATTTATGTTCACATTTTGGTGAGACGTGTTGAGATGGCTTGCCTTGCCAAAACCCCTCTGTAACTCTGTAATGTTAATTATCATCTAACAAGATGTTTGTGACATACATTGCAAATATTTTCTTACAATGGTTAACTTTAAGGGTGTATTATCATCAATTTCAGTAAAACCTGTTCATTTACCCTTTATGGAAAATCAACAAATGAATTAACAAATTTGCAGATCTCCATTTACTTCCTTGGCAGTTGGGTCCACTTTATGTACATGGGTGATGCAGAAATTAAGCAGAAATACTATTCTATCAAACCCTCTGCCACACGGCAAATTTCCAAACTGCCCACGGCTCAAAGTTCATGATCTCTTCACAAGGATACCCCAGAGATTAGTGTCCTGTTACACCTTAATCTGACAATGAGATTAACATTTTCACCAACGAAACATTGCATCCTTAATTAATTATACATTCATTGCCCTATAAACATTGGATTACAATGGCCTCTACAAACCAGGGCAGAAAATGACCTGACCCATTCAAAACCCACTCACCCTGTTAGTTCACTCTCATTTCATTTAAGTAATTAAGAGGGATATTTAGATACTAGTATACTATGTATTATTAATGTTGATGATTATTGTATTAATTGTTTCTGCACTCTGGATTAGCCAAATGTCAACATTAAAAATTATAGGAGACAAATTGAGGTCTAACAACCACACTCTCCCCCCCCCACCTCTTTCTCCCCACCTCTCTCTCCTCACCTCTCTCTCCCCACCTCTCTCTCCTCACCTCTCTCTCCCCCCACCTCTCCTCACCTCTCTCTCCCCACCTCTCTCTCCCCACCTCTCCCTCCCCACCTCTCCCCACCTCTCTCTCCCCCCTCTCTCTCCTCTCCCCCCCTCTCTCCCCCACTCTCCCTCCCCCTCCCCCCTTCCTCCATCCCACTCCCCTCTCTCTCCCCCCTCTCTCTCCTCTCCCCCCTCTCTCCCCTACTCTCCCTCCCCTTCCCCCCCTCCTCCATCCTACTCCCCTCTCTCTCCCTCTCCCTCCCTCTCCCTCCCTCTCTCTTTCCCTCCCCCCCTCTGACCTCCATTAAAAAATATCTGTCAGAAGAAATTGAGGTCCAACAATCAGTCTGAAGATGGGTCCCAACCCAAAACATCACATCTCCATGTCCTCCAGAGATGCTGCCTGCCCCTGACTTACTCTACCACATTGTGGTGTCTTTTCTTTTGTAAACCAGCATTTGTAGTTCCTTGCTTCAACATGTTTACTAAGTTGATTAGACATCTAATGGGCATGAGTTTGATCCATTGCATAATGATCAATAAGGGACAGACTGATGATGAATTGTGCAACTCACCATGTGTGTGAGATTCCCTTTCATCCTGACTCGAGCACAAATAGGTACCATGTGGCTCTGAACAATCGCTCAGGTTAGTTATGCTGTAGCAGATGGCAGAAGGTCAGAATCTGACAAATACCAAGTATTTATAATGCAGACACGTTGGGCAAATTTTATTTATTTAATCTAAAGAAAGGATTCTTCTCTTCCAATGAAAAATAAGTACATTTTGTGCATTTGCAAGTGAAACTAAGCAGAAATCAGAAAGTTCATCTAAGACGTCAGCAAGAGGGATATCTAAATATCCCTCTTGATTGCTTCATTGGTAGGAAGGGATATTGCACACAATATGTGCTTTCCCACTGTCTTGAATTGGCAACACACACTTTCAGTTGACAGTTCCTTTGGCAAACGTGTTAGCATGCTACTTTTACATTGTTTACTGTACATCATCCACAACAGCATGGATTTATGAAAGGCAAATCATGCCTGACGAATCTTATAGAATTTTTCGAGGATGTAACTAGTAGAGTGGATACAGGAGAACCAGTCGATGTGTTATATCTGGACTTTCAGAAGGCCTTCGACAAGGTCCCACATAGGAGATTGGGGTACAAACTTAAAGCACACGGTATTGGGGGTTCAGTGTTGAGGTGGATAGAGAATTGGTTGGCGGACAGGAAGCAAAGAGTAGGAATAAACGGATCCTTTTCGGAATGGCAGGCAGTGACTAGTGGGGTACCGCAAGGCTCAGTGCTGGGACCCCAGTTATTTACAATATATATTAATGATTTGGACGAGGGAATTGAATGCAATATCTCTAAGTTTGCGGATGACACGAAGCTGGGTGGCAGTGTTAGCTGCGAGGAGGATGCTAGGAGGCTGCAGAGTGACTTGGATAGATTAGGAGAGTGGGCAAATGCATGGCAGATGCAATATAATGTGGATAAATGTGAGGTTATCCACTTTGGTGGCAAGAACAGGAAAGCAATTACCTAAATGGTGGCCAATTAGGAAAATTGAATGGCGGTGCAGGCTCGAATAGGGACAATTTTTTTGTTGTTTTATCAATGAAAATACAGGGCAGAATCGAACGGATTGTGGTCTCACAAGAAGTGCAAGTGCTTCATATTAAACCGTATAAAATCTGTTCAAGTTTAGTTTAATAACAGACTCATGGCATTCATTTTTGGGCAAATTTCTCCCCTCTATTGGTGAAGTTATTGATTGCTGCTTGTAGGTTTCCTTGGAGCCTTCCAACACCTCTAATAAGTTGTCATTTTATATGCAAGCATCCGGATAATGCAATTGAACGGTTCATTCAACTATAGGAGCATTGCAGCCAACTTAACCTTGTCCTTACTTGACACTTCATCAACTCAAAAGTTTGAAATTGACAATTAAAATGAACCATGTATAATTTCTTGAAATTGTGTTAAACCATTTTTTTTTTCTGTGAGTAATGTGACAGTGTCAGCATGCTTTAAAAATTCATGTGCATTTTTCATCGCGTGTCATTGAATTGCAGTCAGTAACAAGGACATTCTTTATTTTACCTCCTCAAAGTGGAGGATGCTTAGAATAATCATTGTGCCTTTCTGACTAAGATTGGACACAGGCGTACAGCTCAGGAATTAAAATTGGGACCATCACGATCTGCCAGGCTGACTTACAAGGGTCTGGACCCGAAACGTCACTTATTCCTTTTCTCCAGAGGTGCTGCCTGGCCCGCTGAGTTACTCCAGCATTATGTGTCTATCTCAGGCTCACTTACAAGTTGCTTTTACTCATTGAGCCTTTAAGTAGCTTATCAAATGAAGTTTTCAAACCATTTTTCAGAACTTGCCGATGAAAGGTCATTGAATTGAAATGTCAACTCAGTGTCTCTATCCTCACATGCTGTGTGACCTGCTGGGCATTTCTCGTCCCCGGTGGCAAGAGATGGATCTTTGAAGTATCAGTTCGCATGATTTAAAGGAATTTTATCTTTTTCAATGACGTCTTTAAATCTCAGTTTCCCGTGAACATGCGTCTAACGTTGGCTGATGACATTCCTGTTCAGACAGCTGCAAACATTTGCAGAAAAAGTACCCATCATTTTAATTTGAATGGCAAAAGGCAGTGCGCACCAGACAGTGCCACCAGTGCGCGGTCATGAAATGCTTTCACCTTGATTAGATACCGCACTGTTCCATACCATCCTTGGTACTGATAATACCGAATATACTGCCCACACACACACATTTTAAAAAGCAACTAGATCAAGTGGACCCGTTGGGCCCAAACCTCTCCTGCATTGGTGCAGCACCCTCTCCTCCCCCCTCCCCCTCCCTCCCCTCCTCCTCCCCCTCCCTCCCCCTTCCCCCCCACTCCATCTCCCTCAACCCCCCTTATCCTCCCACCTCCCCCTCCCTCCCTCCACCCCATCCCTCCCTCCCTACCTCCCTCCCCCCTCCCTCGGAGATAGATTTAAACTTTAAAATGTGAATAACATTAAAAATCTAACACCGTTTTCAATAAAACTACTTGCATTATCACTAAAGTGCCGATGGTGAGTCAGGTGGGCCTAAGATTGTCGCTTTATCGTGTACCGTTTTGGCTGAAGTTCCGTTACAAACAAGATAACAAACGAGAGTTTTAGTATATAGATAACAGTCTGAAGAAGGGTCTCGACCCGAAACGTCACCCATTCCTTCTCTCCCGAGATGCTGCCTGACCTGCTGAGTGACTCCAGCATTTTGTGAATAAATACCTTCGATTTGTACCAGCATCTGCAGTTATCTTCTTACATTAATATGATATCTTCAGCATAGCACAACTTCCAGTGGTTTCACAGAAGTGTTGTCAAACATTGCAAAAATACATTAACATCGTGCCGTACGTTACATTTCAGTGGTGAGGCAGTGAGGAACTATGCAGTGCCACTTTAGGCTCATTTTAAGTATTGGAGTAGGACCTCAGATCTGTCCTCACCTGGAGTTGCTGTTTCATTTGTGCATCAATTACAGCAAGTGCCATCAGTTTCACAGTCATTTATCATCTATTTATTTATTTGTCTATCTATTTATTTATTTATTTATTTATTTTACCAGTCAATACAATACAACAGATTGATCATACAATTGTGAAAGTTAAATAGTGCGTAATCATTGTATCAAAAATAAAACAATATAATCACACATGACATTTTCTGATTGAAACAAAAGGTGTAGATTTAGATTTTTTAGATTTTTTTTTAGATTTAGAGATTTAGAGATTTATTGAGCCTACCCTTAATACTTAACAAAATATAGTTAAAAAAAACCCCCATCATAAGTCAGAAGTAGATAAACAAAACATAGAAAGAAACACAAATATAGTCAAGAACCATCATTTCTGTCTTGTTAGTCATTTCTCAGTGCTGATCACATATTTTGTATCTTTCAAATGTAATATTTTTGAACATTTTCTTGAATTTACACATATTACTACACTCTTTTCATTAATTGTTGCAACTATTCCATAAATTGACCCCTTTAACAGTCACACATCTATTTTTCACATTTGTTCTTACCCTCATTTTTAAAAATATATAATTACCCCTGAGTGGATACCTGCTCTCCCTCACTGAAAACAAACCTTGGATACAGTCAGGATACAGTTCTTTCTTTTGCTCTAAACATTATTTGTAGAGTTTTAAAGTCTACTAGGTCCATAAATTTTAGGGCATATGATTTCATAAATAATGGGTTGGTTGGGTCATTGTAACCAGCCTTATTGACAATTCTTATAGCTCTTTTTTGCAATCTAAAGATTGAATCAGTGCTAGTTTTGTAGGTGTTTCCCCATACTTCCACACAGTATGTAATATATGGAATAACGAGTGAGCAATATAATGTAAATAGTGAATTTTGATTCAAGATGGCAATAGACAATAGACAATAGGTGCAGGAGTAGGCCATTCAGCCCTTCGAGCCAGCACCGCCATTCAATGCGATCATGGCTGATCACTCTCAATCAGTACCCCGTTCCTGCCTTCTCCCCATACCCCCTCACTCCGCTATCCTTAAGAGCTCTATCCAGCTCTCTCTTGAAAGCATCCAACGAACTGGCCTCCACTGCCTTCTGAGGCAGAGAATTCCACACCTTCACCACTCTCTGACTGAAAAAGTTCTTCCTCATCTCCGTTCTAAATGGCCTACCCCTTATTCTTAAACTGTGGCCCCTTGTTCTGGCCTTAGTTTTGTGCAGTTTTGCAATGGATTTAGACAGTTTTGATTTGATATGTTTTATGTGAGGTTTCCAACACAGTTTATGATCTATTATCACTCCCAAGAATTTATTTTCACACACTCTTTCAATTTCTACATCATTAATCAAAAGTGTTACCTCCAAATTTATTTTTCGATTTCCAAACACAATAAACTTTGTTTTACTTAGATTTAATGACAATTTATTAGTATCAAACCACTTCTTTAGGGTTTCCAATTCCCCTTTAACTGTGTCCAAACGTTGCTTCATGTTTTTCCCTGAACAAAATAAATTTGTGTCATCCGCAAATATAACTAAATGTAACAATTTTAACACCTTACAAATATCATTTATATAGAGTATAAAGAGCTTTGGGCCCAGCACCGAACCTTGCGGAACCCCACATGTAACCTTCATAAGTTCTGAATTAAAATTATTTACTTGAACATACTGATATCTGTTTTCAAGGTAGCTTCTTAACCAGGAGTACGTTACTCATCTAATACCACATCTTTCTAGCTTATTCATCAGTAAACCATGATCTATGGTATCAAATGCTTTTTTGAGATCTATAAATACTCCCACAGTATATTCTTTATTATCAATTGCAGTTGAAATATTCTCTACTAGTTCCATTAGCGCTAGTGAGGTAGACCTTTTAGCTCGAAATCCATACTGGTGAACACTTAGTATGTTATGTTTATCAATAAAGTTTTCAAGTCTTTGTACAAATAATTTTTCTAATATTTTTGAGAATTGAGGAAGCAGAGATATCGGCCTGTAATTTGAAAATAAATGTCTGTCTCCATTCTTGTAGACAGGAATGACTTTCGCTATTTTCATTTTGTTGGGAAATGGGCCTGTGAGGAAGGATTGATTACATATATGTGTCAACGGTTTTACTATACATTCAATAATATTTTTGACTAGTGTCATATCAATGGAATTGTAATCAGTAGACTTTGTTTCTGTATTTTTGAACAATATCAATGACTTCATTTTCATGTACTCCACTGAGGAACATGGAGTGAGCATTTCTATCAGAGCTCCCATGTTCTGGACCTTCCTTGCTACTCGGTTTAGTAATCTCATTTGCTAAGGTAGGCCCAACTTTTACAAAGTAATTAAATTCATCAGCAACCTCTTTTATGTTATTTATAATTATATTATGATTTTTAACAAAGAGAGCTAGGGTAATCTGTTTTAATTATGTTGTTAATCACTTTCCATGTTCCTTGAATATTACTTCTATTTTTCCCAACAATTTGCTATTGTACTCCTTCTTGTTACATCTCATAATGCTTATCAATTTATTTTTATATCTCTTATATTTATTTTCATTTTCTTTTGTTCTACATTTTAGGAATTTCCTGTAGAGTACATTTTTCTTCTTGCATGCATTCTGCAGCCCCTTGTGATCCATGGTTTATCTACATATTTATGCTTCCCACTGGATTTTTTTAACGGGCAATTTTTTTCATAGAGTTCTGTTAATATAACCAGGAATGCATTGCAGGCTTTTTTTTGACAGTGAAGTCTGGATCATGACTTATGAGAGTTTCTCTTCTATTTTCTCTTTGCGATCAGTTTGTATTGGAGAAGGAAGACAGGCTCCCTCTGACAGCCGTACTGAGATCCAGTGTGAAATAGGGCATAGGGTGTCACAGCAGATACAGAGGTCACCCACTATCAGATAACGTGCCATCAACAATAAGAGTTGTCTATGTCTTTTCCAGTATTCACAATGGAAGAAGTAAGCTCCATTGTGTGGCTTGGTAGGTCCCTAATGATTTCTTTTTTATTTTCACGCTCAATACACATTTAACCTCAACTTCATAGCTTTAGTGCTTGTCAAGCCTGGAGGATTGTATAGGTTGCTTAGTTACTGAAGAAGGGTGTCCCCTTTCCATCGGTCAGTTCTGATGAAAGATTGCTGACCCATGGCGATAACTTTTATTTCTCTCCACAGATTCTGCCCAGCTAGCTGAACTCTTCCAGCATTTTCTATTCTTATTGCAGATTTAAAGCATTTGCTGTATTTTTGCTTTCATATTAGCTTTCCTAGCCCATGTAAGATTTGAGAAGTTTTCCCTCATTCTGAAATCAACACAAAACCAAAGAGCTGCAGTTTGGACATTTTAAACGGGAGACTGGGGCTGATAGCGGAGAAAGGCTGCAGTCAGTTTACCAAAGGATGTCACAATCTGTGGGTCCTAAAATGGCTGCAGGACCTCGTGACCAGCCACAAAAAAGGTAAAAACCTTACAACCCAGTCTCTAGGTTTTCTGCAAAGCCATGGCCAGAACAAAGGATGGGTATTGGCCATGCAGAAACCTACGAAACCAGGTCGAAGTCCAGACACTGGGGCGCTGACATCAGCATACTCACAATGCCCCAAGCCGACCTAAACAGTTCATCTCAGTGAGGGGGCACAATAGCCCATAGAAAACTACCTGGTAGGTGATGGGAAACCAGTTAACACCCATCACCTCACAATGAAATCCCAATTTACACCTTCTGGCCATCCCCGGTATCCCCGAACATAAGCGCAGATCAGAAGAAAACCTCATACATATCTTTTTGAACAAAGAGATTCCAAGATCTGGCGGGAGATAGGACGGGTCAGAAACAGTATAACTGGCCACTACTTTTGGGTTTTAAACTCAAGAAGAAATACTGGAAGAAGAAGTTAAGTCAACTCGAGAAGAAAACCTGCAGGAAACGCAAGCAGGCAAGAAAACGAATGCAGGAGGAAGAAAAGACAGGCAAGAAAAACGGATGCAAGAGAGAGGAACAGGCACGCAACTCGAGGAGAAATACTGCCAAACGAACAGCCAGTAACCCCAGTAATAGCCCCATGGTGAGCATGCATTCCAAATCCTACATATCCTGGACAAAGTTTAGTGTAGAGGGGAGGGTGGTTGTGAATAAACGTTGGGTGTGTACTAAAATATGTGTTGGTCAAGGTTGCGATGCGTCGTGCGTTCCCCATCTTACAGTCGTGTATGTGTCTTGCAGAACTGTGTTTAAGAATTCATAAGTAAAAGGTATTCGTGTATGTGTCTTGCAGAACTGTGTTTTATGATTCATAGTTATAAGTATTCGTGTGATTCGGTATGTGTTTCATAGACATGTATTATAGAACTGTATAAGTATTCATGGACAATAGTCCCAAGTGCTGAATAAAAGCCTTTTTCATTTAAACCCTGGTTTTAAAATCTGGTCTGGTTGAATTTTTCTGCACTATAAGAGCTCCTGCACCTAAGTCCAGTGTCTAGAACCGTAAGGGGTGAGTGGGTCGAACCACTCACGGGGAACCAGTGTGCACGGCCTGGTCAAGGGATCAGAGCAAGGCACGGGGACCTTAGGTCGGGCGAAAGCTCGGCGCAGAAACCCCTTACACCCAGAAATTGCGAGCTATTCATAGTCATAGAATCATACAGAATGCAAAAAGGCCCTACGGCCCAAATTGCCTATGCTAACCAAGATACCCCATCTACACTAGTCCCATGTGCCCATGTTTGGCGCATATCCCTCTAAACCCTTCCTATCCATGTACCTGCCCGAACGTCTTTTAATTGTTGTGATAGTACCTGCCTCAACTACCTCGTCTGGCAGCTAGTTGCATATGCCCACCACCCTCTGTGTGAAAAAGTTGCCTCTCAGGTTCCTATTAAATCTTTCCCCTTTCACCTTAAACCTATAACCTCTGGCTCTCGATTCCCCTAAATAACAGAGTTTAAAAAATAGACTTTTAATTCCCGTCTTTCGTTTTCCTCTTTCTATCAACAATCTCCCCTCTAATTGACCAGTCTGAAGAAAGGTGCAGACCCGAAGCGTCATTTGTCTTTTTCTCTCTACAGATGCTGCCTGACACGCTGAGTCCCTCCAACATTTTGTGTAATTTATAGTACCAAGTTCCTCCAGCAGCTTAGCCGTTGCATTGTAAACTATTGTAGTTTATCAATGTGAGGGAATTGTAGAAGTTCAAAAAGGTAGGAAGAAGGGAAGCAAAAAGGAAGGAAAACATTAAAAGAAATGGAAGAGGGTGGCAGAGACAACACGGGAAAGAGGAGAATGAGGATTCTGACATTTGTAGGCAATGAGTCGTGCTTTTTGTCATAATGTTATAATGTTCATAAGTGATAGGAGCAGAATTAGGCCATTCGGCCCATCAAGTCGTCTACTCCTTTCAATCATGGCTGATCTATCTCTCCCTCCTAATCCCATTCTCCTGCCTTCTCCCCATAATCCTGTTTTTGGTGGTTCCACTTAATGTACAACATTTTTCCAAATGGGGGTGTTTTGTTTTCGGTGTAAATGGAGACGTTAGTTTATTGCGTGTATGGTAGCTTGATGACCTCCGTGTTGCTTTATCGGTTGCCCATTGACTGCAACAAGACAGAATTTCAGAGGCGGAGTGAAATGTGCTGCTGCCACAGAGTGTTCAACGCAAGTGACTGAGGGAGATATTTGTCCCTGAGTCTGACATTGTGCAAAATTAGCCAGGGGCTCTGCAGTGATTCACACAATGATCCATCGGTGAAAGGAAAACATCAAGCAACAACAGTCCTCTCCTTCAGACAACACATCTTAGAGGGCCTTCTATCCATTGCTCAGTTCCTCAGAAGTTAATTTCTGAAGCATTACAAAAAGGCCGATTCTTTTCAATGTACGTTCATTCTGATTAAAGTCTATCCGCTTTTGTGCGCCTCACTCTACAGCCTAGTATTGTTCATGGGTTTGCAATCTGTCTCACTGTTTGTACTCATAAAATCTCACTCTTGGTAAGAGCTGAGCCCTGATGTCTCTCATTATGGTGCAGAAGTGTTACTGATACAACACTGTCAACAGTTAAGGCCCTATTAGATTTCAACACATGCAATAGTTGTTCTCAAAAGGGTAGAATTTAATATTTCACAAATATACAAAGATCATTTAAATGATCTTATTTGGAAATGAAAGCTGGAAATACGAGTTTGGTGCACCAATCATTTCCAGTGCTCAGGCTGTGCTTTGCCAAAATCCTCATACATAAAAGAGAGATTTGGTTGTGTTCTTGCCAGCAGGATTTTAAACAGGCTGTGCCATCTGGGAGGGGAGTTTATGAGTAAACACAGTTTCTGGAACAGCCAGGAACATTCTGTGCCTGGGGAAAGGTTTGTGCGGCAACAGACAGGGTCTGTTGCTCCAGGAATCTTCCCACTGCTGTACACTTCCCCAAAGCTCTGGCATTCAGGAACATCGCTCTTTCTCATATTGACAATAGACAATAGGCAATAGGTGCAAGAGGAGGCCATTCGGCCCTTCGAGCAAGCACCGCCATTCAATGTGATCATGGCTGATCATTCTCAATCAGTACCCCGTTCCTGCCTTCTCCCCATACCCCCTGACTCCGCTATCCTTAAGAGCTCCATCTAGCTCTCTCTTGAATGCATTCAGAGAATTGGCCTCCACTGGCTTCTGAGGCAGTGAATTCCACAGATTCACAACTCTCTGACTGAAAAAGTTTTTCCTCATCTCAGTTCTAAATGGCCTACCCCTTATTCTTAAACTGTGGCCCCTTGTTCTGGACTCCCACAACATTGGGAACATGTTTCCTGCCTCTAACGTGTCCAACCCCTTAATTATCTTATACGTTTCGATAAGATCTCCTCTCATCCTTCTAAATTCCAGTGTATACAAGCCTAGTCGCTCCAGTCTTTCAACATATGATAGTCCCGCCATTCCGGGAATTAACCTAGTATACCTACGCTGCACGCCCTCAATAGCAAGAATATCCTTCCTCAAATTTGGAGACCAAAACTGCACACAGTACTCCAGGTGCGGTCTCACTAGGGCCCGGTGCAACTGAATGGTGACTCTCTACACCTTTGGGTCATTGTATACATCTGCTCTTCAAACGGTGTTTGCAAGGTAACAAGACAGTGCAATTTGGGCACAAGGTCTTACGAACCGCATCGAACATAGACCAGAGAGCAATAGTGTGAGATATTACGGCTTTAGCATGTAGATAGAAACAAAGCACAGGTTTTTAGTACACGATGTTGCCAGTGTAGGTCTTCTTTATTTTACAAAAAATACTCACACATATTCACGAGACTGATAAGATAATGAATATATCACATGACACAAATCATACCATTCTAGTACTCAGTTCTTAAAGTTACAGTTACCATTATATACACCATTATATAGACTACTAGTATAGCACAGGTACGGGCCCTTCAGCCCACAATGATTATGCCGAACATAATGCCAAGTTAAGCTGATCTCATCTGCCTCCACATGCTCAATATCCCTGCTGTTCCATGTGCTTATCTAAAAGCCTCTTAAACATCATTATGATTTCTTCCTCTCCAACCACCCTTGGCAAAGCATTCCAGGCCTCCACCGCCTTCTATGTACAAAACCTGCCCCGCACATCTCCATTAAACTTCCCCCCTCTCACCTTATAGCTATTCTCTCTGGTGATGGATATTTCCACCCTGCGAAAAAGGTTCTGACTGCAATCCTCATTATGCCTCTCATAATTTCACACATTTCTATCGTCTCCCCTTAACCACATATGATACATACAATACAGTTCAAAGTTGGGGAGGGGTGTGGGGTGGCTGAAATGAATGAATGTAAGTTCACCCCTTAATTGAGTGGGTAGGCAGATAAACCACACTGAAGGCAGTGACTGTGACAATGGTGTTGACATAGGAAGAAGCCATTCAGTCTCTACCTTTAGATTTTAGACTTCAGAGATACAGTGTGGACACAGGCCTTTGGGCCACCGAGTTCAGCGATCACCTCATACACTAGCACTATCCTACACACTAGGGACAGTTTTACCGAAGCCAAATAACCAACAAATCTATGTGTCTTTAGAATGTGGGAGGAAACAGGAGCACCCAGAGAAAACCCACAGGGTTACGGGGAGAACGTATAAACGCTTTACAGACAGCACCCATAATCAGGATCAAACCTGGGTCTCTGGCGCTCTGAGGCAGCAGCTCTACCGCTGCGCCACTGTGCCATCCTCGAACCTCCTCGAACCATTACTGCCTTTCCAATATTACACAGCTACTCTGTATCCCAGTTCCAAAAATCTTCATTTACTCCATAAGCCCTGACATCTCTGACAAAATCTTCAACGTCAGTATTGAAACAAGCAATGAACACAGGTTCTGGTGATGGTGATGGTCGTTTCCATATTCCCATTTTCATTTATGACATAGAAGAATGCCATTCTGCCCATTGAATCCATGCTGCCTCTCTGAGCAAATCCATCAATCCCATTCCCCGCTTCTTCCCTGTAACTTTCCTCTCCTTTGTTTATTGACCCCAAATCTCGCACAATTGGAGTGATCCACCTACACTAGGGGTAGTCTATGGTACAGATGTAGAAACATGAACCTGCAGATGCTGGTGTACACAGAAGCATACAAACTGCTGGAGTAACTCAGCAAGTCAGGCAGCATCCCTGGAGAACATGGATTGGTGACATTTCAGGTCCAGCCTGAAGAAGGGTCTCAACCTCAAACGTCACCTATCCATATTCTCCAGTGATGCTGTCTGACCCGCTGAGTTACTCCAGCATTTTATGTTATTTACAGCACCACGTCTTTGCTGGTAAGGGATGGGTTGATTTCCATCCATTTATGATCTTTTCCCTTTTGGTTTCACCACTGAATGACCTTATTCTAATATTAACGTCACGTTCCCTTGTTGCAGTACGATTTTCAATGTCTGGGTATTAAACCCAACATTCCTCATTCTGTATCATCGCACCCAGATTGCAGCTGCTTTTGCTCAGTTAACATCTGTTCTCACTGTACCAACATGATTTCAGCTGTTTACAGGCCTATTAATTGCAGGTCACAGCTGATTTTGAGGATTACGTCTGCTTCACTTTCACAAGCTGGCCCAGTGAATGAGAGGTAGGGGGCTGCACAGTGGATCACAAATTGAAAATAGTAAGAAACCATTCGTTAAAATTTAAATTCATAATCCTGAGAAACTATAGTTAACCCTCGCTTAACCACGTAACGACCCAAAGATCGAGGGAATCAAGAAAGTCAAGTGTTTTATTGTCATATATCCCAGAGAGAACAATGAAATTCTTACTTGCAATGGCACAGCAGAATATGTAAACATGGTACACTGTACACAATAAAATAAACGAGAAAAAAAGTTCAGTGTGTGTGTATATATATCAGGGGGCGTGGCTGCGTTCTACAGCTGCGGCTCACCGGCAGTCTCTCTGTCTTTTTTTTGTTTTGTCTATTGTCATCGTTTAAATGTACGTTTTGATTTATTTTTTAACTCTGTTTATATGGGGGGTGGTGGGGGGTGGGGGAAACCTTTTTTTCCAATCTCCTCCTCAACGGAGATGCGACCTTTACCGTGTCGTATCTCCGTTCGTGCTACGGCCTAACACTGTGGAGTCGGCGGCCTCCAGCTGGGATCGACCTTGAAGACTCCGGTCGCAGGGCCTGGACTTACCATCTCGGAGGCTTCGGCCGTGGGCCCTGCAGACCGCAACATCTGGAGTTCGCAGGTCCCTGGCTGGCGACCGGCTTTCGGGAGCTCCAGCCGTAGCAGCTTCGACCGCCCCGAAGCGCGAGGTTTGGTCGACCCGCTCGCAAGCCCTTCATCGCCCTGCGTGGCTCGGCCGCGGCACTTTCCATCGCCCGGTGGGGGCTCAGGACCTTCATCGGCCTGCTCGGCTCGGCCCTGGGACTTTCCATCGCCCGGTGGGGGCTTCTAAAGTCGGGAGCCTCGATCGCCTCGTGGCACCACGGGAGAAGAATGAGGAGGAGATAAGACTTTTCTTTGCCTTCCATCACAGTGAGGGTGTGCCTGGAGCAATCACTGTGATGGTTGTTTGTGTTAAAATTATAATTGTGTGTCTTGTGTTCTTTATTGTCTGCTGCCGGTCCCTGACGTGAGAGGACGCCGTCAGGACAGTTTGTCTGTTTGTTTTTATGTCTTGACTGTTTTTGTAAAGCGTCTTTGAGCATTTGGAAAAGCGCTATAAAAAATAAATGTTTATTATTATTATTATTATATATATATACACACTGAACTTTTTTTCTCGTTTATTATATTGTGTACAGTGTACTATGTTTACATATTCTGCTGTGCCGCTGAGCACCCAATGAAAACCCATGCAGGCCATGGGGAAAACCTGGGGAATTTCTGTGATTATTTCCGCCTACCTACACCTGAATTTCACATTCAGCATGCCGCAGAATGGCAGTGAGCTCCAATATACAAATGTAAAAAGCCTGACACCTACTTCAAATAGAAGTGCTGTAAAAAGAAAAGCCCAGTGAATACAGCATCTGACCACAATTCCAACCATCAGTCTGAAGAAGGGTCTCGACCCGAAACGTCGCCCATTCCTTCTCTCCTGAGATGCTGCCTGACCTGCTGAGTTACTCCAGCATTTTGTGAATAAATACCTTCGATTTGTACCAGCATCTGTAGTTATTTTCTTACAATTCCAACCATGCTCAGGAGCAACATGTTATCACTTAAAGATAGAAGGGACCAGGAAAATAGTACAAGCTGTAAAATAAATCTCTTTCTGGCATTCCTAGAGGAATATCCTCAGGTGTTTGTAGCAATAACTCTCTGGGGTGGAGCAGTGGTAGAGTTGCTGCCTTACAGCACCAGAGGCTTGGGTTCAATCCGGATGACGGGTGCTGTCTATACGGAGCTTGTACATTCTTCCTGTGACCACATGGGCTTTCTCTGGGTGCTCTGGTTTTTTCCCACACTCCAAACACCTGGAGGTTTGTAGGTTAATTGCCTTTGGGTAAAAATGGCAAATTCTTCCAAGTGTGTAGCATGGTGCTGGTGTACGGGGTGATCGCTGGTCGGTATGGACTCGATGGGCCGAAGGGCCTGTTGCCATGCTGTATCACTAAATGAAACTAAACTTTGGATTGCCTGAGATTGTAAAACAGCAAAGGGGCAGATATTTACATAAATGAGACAGTGTGAGTGGAATAATTCAATTCAAAACTGACAGAGAATGTATTAATTGAACACCTGAAAATGAATTCTGAATTGAAGGAATTATTCCTGGATAAGGTTTCAGGGATGACCACAACTGAACGAGGATCTGAGAGACTGGAAGGGTACTGTCCTCAGGTTGTTTCTGAATGAGTGAAGTGGTATTTAAATAGGGCAGCTTCACTCCAAGTGTCCTTTGTTTATACATTACCAGCTCTGCCTGAAATGGGGAATTATTTCAGCAGAAGAAGCAAAATTAATATCAATTCCACACAAATCAATATAACCTTATCACCGTATTATTCGAGCAATTTGCTACATTTGCAATAAAACCAAATGAATTCAGCGTTAAGCTGGCTGTGTAGTTACTGCATAAGAAATAGAATAGCTCAGAAAAAACATAAAAATAATTACATTGTTGGAGAAAAAAAATCAAAGCACCAAGATAATTGAAGAAAGATAAAGAAATACAACCTCAATAGGATGAGGTAAAGCACCTAAAAGAAATATGAAGGGAATAAAATATTCTATTATTTGAATGGAATAACGTACAGGAGTGCAGAGAAAGGGCAGAGGAATGGAACTTACTGGATGGCAGTACCGGCACTATAGACTGCCTGACCTGTTGCTGCACTTTATAATTCTGTCATTACATTACGCCTAAATAAATGACGCAGCATCTGAAGCTTTTTAAAGCTGTGATTTGAAAGGTAGCAAACAGTTTAAATGTCTGCTTAAAAGCATAGGAGAAGAAAGAGCTTCACATGTGTGCTCAAATCTACATCCATGGCAGCTGAGCCATGTTGTAGATTAAGTTGTGCTAAGAGTTGCTTAGATCGTAGAACAATGCAGCACAAGACCAGGACCTCCAGCCCACAACGTTTGTGCTGAACATGATGCCCACAAGCCAAAGTCTTACCTACTTGCACATATTCCATATCCCTCCATTCCCTGCATATCCATGTGCCTATTCAAAAGTCTCTTAAATGCCACTATCTAATGTAATCTCTACTACAGCAGTGCGTTCCAGGCACTGACCACTCTCTGTGCAAATAACTTGCCCTGCGCATCTTCTTCAAACTTTGCCCTTTCCAACTCAAAGCTATGCCCTCTAATGTTTGATATTTCCTTTCTGGGGAAAAAAAGGTTCTGGTCGCCTACTAATAGAAATGGAAATCTCTTCATTGCGTTCCGTGCTCATTCTTTCATGGGCCGAATGCCGATGGGTGACAATCACAACATAACCAATTATATCAAAATAGATTTTTTTTCAGACTGTTTCCTTAAAATTGTCGTTGATTTATTGCATGCTGGTCATTGATGCTGTGCAATACATCATTGTTTCAAATTTAAATATATGGAATAAAGTCAACACAATCTAAAATAAATGGAATGAGAACTCACGTTTGCAGGAATTGTTGTCTGATTACTAGAATAAATTTGTTGAGTGCAAACTGCTGGCAGTCAGCTGCATTAAAATAAGTGTATCACAATCATGAGAATTAACTTTTATTATGAATACTGTAAACATTTACAGCAATAGCCTTCAAATATTTGTGCTTGTTATTCTATTAACTTGGAAGATGTCTGTTCAGTAAAACATTTACTGGCTCATTTATAAATAGACTTAATGAGTGTTGCATCTACATTACTGAAGGTGTGCAGGCACTTTATTATAATTTTGGGAGCTGTGCTGTTGTGCATGAATTTCCATGACACCTGTCCCAATTGTGTACAAAAGAGAGTACATGATGCAGTCACTATCGTGAGAGTTATGATAATATGGGACAGTGTTTTACTTGAGTGGAAGGCTGTGATTATTTTTATCAATTTTTGCTAATATTAAATTACAAATATGAATAGAAACATTGTATCACTTTGCCCTATCGCATGCATAGCATCTGGTGGAAGATGTCGGATGCACACACTGCAGCAAGGTTTTAAAAATGCCATTGATGTTATAACGTGTCATTTAAACAGGAAATATATAATGCACAAATACTCGCCTATTACAAAGATCTCCATACATTTACTAATACTTATGTAGGGCAAATCTCTGCATTAATTAACACGGGGAGGCAAAGCAAATGAATTTAATGAGGATGCTGTTGCTTTGGCCTACTAAAACAAAGCTGTATTGTGAAACGGTCTTGAAGTAGATATTTTACAAGTGCATTGACCCTTCAGAAACTGAATAGGATTACATCATCTTTGTACTGACCAATGGAGAGCTCTGCCACTAATCATATTACACCGAAAACTAACAGCTTGAAATTGTTTATTCATTGAGCTGAAGAATTGATAGAAAGATAGGTGAGACGTCTTTGAGTGCATTCCATAATGTAAGAAGACATGTTTATCCATCCCTTTGTCCTCATGTCTTTGCTGATAACGAGCGGCTAATTCCTAAAATTCTGCAGCACAATGTTCACAACTGTTGGCCTCCTCTCCTGCATAAAGTTGTATTCAAGAAATGGAGGAGGAAAACATATTCTACTAAACTACAGGAAACGGCATACAGGGTCAGAGGGCACTGACCATTTATTTGTTCGACTGTGCTCGAAAGTTTGAAGATTGATCATTGCAGTCCATCATAAATTTAAGAAGATAAATCAATAGATTTTGTTTTGTATTCTCCAAAATATTATAAAGGGAATGACATTTTGGATGATGTAGCTGGAGCTAAATTGATTACCGAAGTGATTTTAACATTGCAATACTGCAAACTTACTTTGGAGGGTTATAATCTACCACACGAAACATTAGCAGATACAAAAATATAACTGCACATGCTCTTAAAGTGCTTTAATACTGCCTCTCAGCTCCAGGAGTACGGCTCAGAAGTGGGGACTTATGTCTCTGAGCGGACTTTGGAGATTTTAATCTGTCCACATTAAAGTGCACAAGCATTGACAGGATAGTAAACTGACTCACTAATGGAACAGTAATTGGTGTAGAGGTGGTTTTGCATCGAGAGTGCGCTACAAGTGGCAGCAATACACCAGTTCTGCTGGTGGTGACACATTCCGATATTAAGGAGAGAAGCTGCTTTATCAGTGGTACCTGAAACCCAAGAGTAGAATACCAATAGTGATGAAAATGCAACTTTCTCTCTATGAACTCTGCAGTGGAGTTTAGAGGCTTACTGCTGGTAAACCAATGTACAAGTTCAATTAAGGACCTATACATATTAAACATACTTCGGAATCCTTCTGGACCAAGGATGACTTGCTTTCACTGTGGTTTTATGGGGTTTGAGATGGGGTCAATATGGAAACAGTAGGTCAATGTGGGAAGAGCAGACTCTTCTGCAGATGAAGGAGCATTCCTGATGGGCATGGTGGGTGGTTAGTTGGTGTGGTTGTGTTTTCCTTCCATTGTTAATGCAGTACTTCCACGTGCTACTGATGTGTGGACTTGATGTTCTCGATACCATCCCCAAACACTTCTTCTCCACTGTATGCAGATATGGCCAGAGGCTCACGACAGTCAGTAAGGATGTTGCATCACCTTAAGGATACTTTATACACATACATAATCTCTTCCCATGAAAGTGTCTCTGAGGATCCTTCAATGCTTCTACTCTGGGGCTGTAGAGAGCATCCTGTCCGGCAACATCACAGCCTGGTTTGGGAACAGCTCTGCCCAGGACAGGATGGCCCTGCAGAGAGTAGTGCGTTCGGCAAGGCGTTCACCATGGGAACTACACTCGCCCCCCTGAAGGACCTATACATCAGGAGGTGTAGAACGAGAGCAAGCAAGATTATGAGGACCCCTGCCACCCCAGCAACGGACTGTTCCAGATGCTACGGTCAGGCAAACGCCTACGCTGTCATGCTGTGAAAACGGAGAGGATGAGACGGAGTTTCTTCCCACAGGCCATCAGGACTGTTAACTATTATAACCCAGGGACTAAATTTTCTTTTCTGTATTAATTTTAATTTATATGCTGTAATTGTAATTTTTTTTGCACAATCCGCAGGCATTGCCACTTTCATTTCACTGCACATCGTGTATGTGTATGTGACAAATAAACTTGACTTGACTAGTGTGAGTGTTTCGGGAGTCTGGTGTTGGTCTGCACAAGTAGTTGACTGAGAGTAGCAAGGGCCTCAATGCTGAAGATGTTGGCCTAGACTGGATAAGTAAACCAGCAAGCCTATTAGTCTGCGTGAGGCCACTATTGAACTGTAGTTACATAGAATTGCAGAGTCTCAACACTACATCTGACCACAACTGTAAGCTGAGAAGAGACAAACTTGGAGGCTTTTGACCATCCACTAAGCAACAATATATGTAAATCTTGCTCGGAGACCAGAGCACCTCGGAATAGCCCTTAACAGCGACAGAACTGCTTTTAATAAATTATATTTACCTCCAAACCGATTATAACACAATCAGCCATTTACACAAAAAAAAACTAATGTATCGTCTATTGTTCTGTATAATATACTGGTGAGATTTGAAAATACATTTACTCGAATTCCCTCATTACCTTAAAAAAAATCCTTTAATGTGAAGATGATAACGAAAGGTTATCTTGATCTCTGGAATTGACAGTATAGAATATAAATGTTTTAATTGATCCACAAAGAGTGTTTATGTTTTTCCAAGAACCTTTGCTTAGCTCATAATATTTTTTATTCCACTTTGTAGTTATCATCCATTCATTCTCTTGCCCTGCCGACTCAATATCCCTGATCTTTTTTATTGGATTTCTCATGCGTCACCTTGTCAAAGGCCTTCGGAAAGTTCAAGCTTAAGGATAAGTTTTATTGGACTGCTTGCTTCAGTTTTTATGGATTCACTTCAAGCAGCAGAAACTAATTGAGTTGATGTACATTGAAGCATCACACCATGTTTTGTCACTACAGACTTCTACTTTTAGATTTTCTTATGTAGTTATTCATGAAATTATCATAATTTAATAATCCATCTATAATCACTATCCAACTACTGCAAAAATTAACAAACTGCTTAATGAAGGTGGTCTCATTAAATAATTGCTTGTCTATTTTTCTTGCATTTTACTGTTGGGCTTCTAATAAGAAAGAATAAATATTGTTTTAATTAATTCAAATCGTAGCATTAAAATGACCTCAATTCATTTGCAACTATTTTACTAATGCATAAAATATTATACATTACAATAAGAAGCATGTTGTAATACTCTTAAAGCTCTCAGAAGCCAGTTTGCATGCGAGGCAAGTAGAGATGCTATCACACACTTTTAACTTTGCAAGTGCTTAAACTGCATATTTATGACAAACAAGTCAAGTAACAGCAGTGTGAAAGGAAATAGCAACAACATTCTCTGTGCTCCCATAAAGAAGAATGCAATTTGAAAAATTATATTGTCCTTGATTAGTTTCCATGCATTTTGCTGTAATTGGTGTTGTAGGTTGACATATTATACATTGGATATTCTTGCCAGTCCTCCTCTCTTTTGTTTGAGTCCTATTTGCATTTTTGTGCTTTTGGTAATGAAGATTTACCACTTTTATCCATTAGAAACCACAATAATCTCCTGCATCTCGGCACTTGTTTAAGGATCCTGACCCTTGAAATGCCACTTTGCTTCACACATTAGCTGCTTACAAAGAAAGAGCTAATGTATCATATAATTGGACAAACCACTGCATCTGATTTCTCTCAATCAGGCTATTAGCTTTGTAATTACACAGCTGCCTCCCATGGAAAATGGCAGGCGAACACCCAGCTAATAACATTCTCAAGGGCTCTCCAACACAAGATGAGTATGATGTTTGGGAAAAAAAATACAGTTTTAACTCGTTTGTTGCCAAACTACTGAGACTTTAAGCGATAGCACATTAAAATCATAGTCTACCACACGAACGGCCTTGCTTATATATATGTCGGCGAATACTTTTATATATATTCTCATCTAAACACTGCAATTTTATTTATTTTTACATCCAATAAGGACTTCTAGTGTAGTGCAGCGGGTTAAGTTGACATTATTTCACCTCTGGGAGATTGGCTTGCATTCCAGCTTAGACAGATGGGGTGATACTTTTCCCTCTTTGGTAGCGGCTAAGCCACCCATATGTCTTTTCCATTCCCCATGATGTCTATTGTCATAGCCACCAACTCAAAATTGTCATATTAATGCCAATTGTGACAATTTAACAACATAAATAGAGTTGTAGTTATGTATTTCCAATATTCAGATTAGATTCAGTGTCTAGATAGTGGAAATGTGTTTTTGTTTATTACAACTGACTAGCAATTTGCTGCAATATCTGATGTTCCGTTGGGCTGACATGAATGTACTCAAAATGCATCAGCCTTGACTTACTCCTATATTGTATCAACCTGCCTGAGAGGCGCATGTATCTGAAAATGTAGTTATCACATGCACAAAACCCTACATCACTGATTAATTGAACCAGGAGGAAATTAATCTGAATTACGGTGGTTATTAAACTGTCATATCCTGCACTTGGCTTTCTGCCCAAGCTGCTAGAAATAGTTGGCATTATTTTCCAAGGGATTCATTCAGTTATATCAATCTTGGCTGAGAAACAATGCCAATGCCTTGCATATATCAAACTTTGGAGAGTTAGGGATATACTCTAAGTTGGTACTTTATAATGTAGTACTGAGGGAGTGCTGCATTTTTGCAGATGCTGTCTTTCAATCACAGTATTAAGCTGAACGCAAGCACATCTTCTCAAGGGCATGAAACACTCCCATAGACAATAGACATCAGGAACCGCAGATGCTGGACTGTTGCGCAGAACACAAAGAGCTGGAGTAACTCAATGGGTCAGACAGCATCTCTTTAGGACATGGGGAGATGACACACTTAAGAAGACACACAGGGGTCACAGTTTAAGAATAAGGGGTAGGCCATTTAGAACGGAGGTGAGGAAAAACTTTTTCAGTCAGAGAGTTGTAAATCTGTGGAATTCTCTGCCTCAGAAGGCAGTGGAGGCCAATTCTCTGGATGCTTTCAAGAGAGAGCTGGATAGAGCTCTTAAATATAGCGGAGTCAGGCGGTATGGGGAGAAGGCAGGAACGGGGTACTGATTGTGAATGATCAGCCATGATCACATTGAATGGCAGTGCTGGCTCGAAGGGGCGAATGGCCTACTCCTGCACCTATTGTCTATTGTCTACTCCCATAGGTCTATTTACAATACGATATGATACAATATGATACGATAGAACTTTATTTATCCGAGGAGGGATAATCTCAGAAAGCAGGTGAATTCTACTTGGTGTCGTTTACATCTTGATCAATAATGTTTAAACAGATTCACGGGTAACAATCTAATTGCTTTTCATGAAACATTACAATTTCTTTGTGGTGCATCCTTTATAGAACAGCAACTATATTTCAGCAGGAGTGGTTGTGACTACTATAGAAGTTTCTGAAAGCACAAACCTCTTATTTAAATGGACGTTGTTTCCTTGAAATGAAGAGCACTCAAGATCAAATGCCAATCGGTCTGATAGTATTTAATACCAAATATTGGAAATTAGTCCTGATTTGTTGGATAGTTTTTAAAAATTATTTTTTATAGATGTGAAATCACTGCCAAGGTCAGAGAGAGAAATTAGTTTAGTTTTTAGTTTAGAGATACAGCGCGGAAACAGGCCCTTCGGCCCACCGAGTCCGCACCGACCAGCGATCCCCGCACATTAACACTATCTTACAACACTAGGGATAATTAACATTTATACCAAGCCAAAAGTGTGGGAGGAAACCGAAGATCTTGGAGAAAACCCACGTGGTGCTGGGGAGAACGTACAGACGCCATACAGACAAGCACCTATAGTCAGGATTGACCCCAGGTCTCTGGCGCTGTAAGGCGGTAGTTCTACAGCTATGCCACTGTGCCACCTGATAGCCCAGTTCAGGGTTAAAGAGGAAGCAACGTTTGAGCAGATCCAGCCTGAGACAGTTGGCAGATATAATGTCCAACAAATGGGATGAAGTATGGGGAATAAAAATAAAGCTATTGGAGAAGGAGCTTGAGCTATAATAGACTAGAACCGTGCAAGGAAAGCCCTACAAAGCTTGACAAAAATGAAAAGATGACAAGAAAGTGGAGCACAGGAGATGTCATGGAAAGATACTGAAGCAGGAAATGAAAAGAATGGTGCTGGGTGTAGAGTGCAGGCTGAGACGTGAATGGGAACCAACACAGAAAATTCAGGTTAAATGAACATGAAGAGATTAACATGATGTGTTCTGCTTCTAACAATAGCCTTTACTTTAGACTTTAGAGATACAGTGCGGAAACAGGCCCCTCAGTGCACCAAGTCTGCATCGACCAGCCATCACCCCGTACACTGACACAATCCTACGCATTAGGGACAATTTTACCGAAGCCAATTAATCTACAAATCTGTACAAATCAGTGTGGGAGGAAACTGGAGCACCCGAGGAAACCCTATGCGGTCAAAGTGCTGAGTAGGGATAGTCAACACAGTTTTGTACATGGGAGATCATGTCTCATGAATCTGATTGAGGTTTTTAAAGAACCAACTGAAGCGGTTGATGAGGGCAAAGCCATAGATGTCTACATGGACCTCAGCATGGCATTTGTTAAGGTTCCGCATGATAGGCTGCTCTGGAAGGTTGGATCGCATGTGATCCAGGGAGCATTTGCTGACTGGATAGAGAACTGGCTTCATGGATGGAAGTAGAGGGTGATGGTGGAAGGTTGTTTTTCAGACTGGAAGCTAGTGACTAGTGGTGTGCCTCATGATTAGGTGCTGGGCCTTTTGCTGGTTGTAGTTTATATCAACGATTTGGATGAGAATGTACAAAGCATGATTAGTAAGTTTGCAGATACCACATAAATGAGTAGCATTATAGATAGCAAAGATGGTTGTCGAAAATTGCAGCAGGAGGACTGAGGAATGGTTAATAGAGTTTAATACAGATAAGTGTGAGGTGTTGCATTTTGTGAAGTCAAAGCAGGGCAGGACCTACGCCGTGAATGGTAGGGCTCTGCAGAGAGTTGTAGAGCAGAAGGACCTAGCAGTTGGAAGGTTATGTTACAGCTATACAAGACATTGGTGAGGCCACTTTTGG
The DNA here is from genome assembly GCF_053455715.1 of Rhinoraja longicauda. Taxonomy (NCBI): domain Eukaryota; kingdom Metazoa; phylum Chordata; class Chondrichthyes; order Rajiformes; family Arhynchobatidae; genus Rhinoraja; species Rhinoraja longicauda. The sequence goes on from NC_135961.1 coordinate 17,624,723, forward strand.
AGTATTATGTTCTGTTTTGGTCACCCTGTTATAGGAAAGATGTTGTCAAGATGGAAAGCGTGCAGACAAGATTTCAAGATTCATGATTCAAGATTCAAGATAGCTTTATTTGTCATCCAAAAAAACGGATTTTTTGGACGAAATTCAGTCACCCACAGTCCAACAATAAAAGCATTAAATTAGGCAGATTACACAATAAAGCATTAAAATAGGCAAATTACACAACCCCAAAAACACACCAAAAAAAAAAAAAAAAAACAAAACAAAAAAAATAAATAAAAAAAATGATGTTGCCTGGACTTGGGGGCCTGAGCTATCCAGAGAAGATTTGCAGGCTAGGACTTTATTCCTAGGAGTGCAGGAGGATGAGGGGTGATCTTATAGAGGTGTACAAAATAATGAGAGGAACAGATCATGTAAATGCCCCTCGAGTTTTTTGCCCAGAGTAGGAGAATTGAGATCCAGAGGAAATAGGGAAGGAGGAAAGATTTAATAGGAACTTGAGGGGTAACGTTTACACGCAAAGGGTGGTGGGTATATAGAAGGAACTGCCTGAGGAGGTAGTTGAGGCAGGTACTATCATAACATTTAAAAGACATTTGGACAGGTACATGGATAGGAAAGGTTTAGAAGGATTTGGGCCAAATGCAGGCAGGTGGGACTAGTGTAGATGGGGCATCTTGGTTGGCATGACGAGGTTGGGTCAAATGGCCTGTTTCCATGCTGTATGGCTCTGTGACTCCATGGGAAGAATGTTATATTAATGTGGCCAAATGTTCACAATTCATTATAAAAAACAAACTGCTGGAGGAACTCAATTGGCCATGCCCACTGAGTTACTCCAGCACTTTGGGTCTGTTTTTGTAAATCAGCATCTGCAGTTCCTCATTTCTACTGGATGATTTTTTGGATCAGGACCGCCCAAAAAAGTTGTCTGCCCATTTCCCTCCACAGATGCTGCCTGACCTGCTGAGTTCCTCCAAGAGTTTGTGTTTTACTCAAGATTCCAGCGTATGAAGTCTCTTGTGCCTCCATTTTCAATTTGTGGTGTAAAATTAGCACTGCAAAGTAATTCAAAAATAAATTATTTTAGAATCATCAAAGATTTTAGAAACATTTTATTTAAAGACAATCATGTACTGACTGTGGGTTTCTTGGGATGCCTCTCAGGGTCGAGTGTAACCTGCTTCCACTGCAGCTCTAAGGCTTTGAGGTAAGCAATGAGTCCTGTGCAGAATCCACAAGCTTTCAAGAGTGGGGTGAACACTGCCTGACGGAGCAAGTGGAGAAGGTTTGATAGTTGTCCATTCCTTCTGTTGGCACCAATAAGAAATAATCAGTGTTCAGTTTCTATCCTGATTCTTTACCATATTTTGGGGTGGGAAATCCCAGGAAAGAGTGAGGGTGCTGCATTTTTTTAACAGAGGCTTAGAGGATATCCTTGAAATAGTTTATCTGCCCCCAGGCACTTGCAGTGACAGTGCCTGGAGCAGATAATTTTCTAGGTGTCTGGTACCGTGCATGTGGATGATGTACCTCACCCATTAGATTGGTTGGGAGATGCTGAGGCTAGCTCCTGTTCTATTTACTCTGCCAGAGGATTTGAAGACTTTGCCGAGTCAACAGCACTTTAAGGTACCTTCTGTAGATTGTCCATGCTCCAATACACCCTGGCGAGAAGGGACCAATATTGCACAGTGGATTGGTACTTGATTTCAGGTCTTGTTCTTTTATTCATTCGGCTGGTCTGTGTTGGAACATTGGAGATAGTAAAGTACCAACACCATCATTATTATCTGTCCTTGCTGAGTGTGGCTTCTGAGCTGTGGAAGACAATCTTCGCAACGCCACCCACTGATGGTCAAGATCCATGAAGAGACCTTGGTCAACATGACTATGAAAGTTTCATATGCCATGGATAAGTTATTGCAGTGTTTATGGTGTAGCAGTTCGTGTATGTGAAACACTTGTAAATGCTTCAAGTGACATGATATGGTTCTTATACATCCCTAACTTTCTTTAATGTTATACAACATAACATTTAAGCTGGTCTGCAAAGAAGGGATACTAATTAGCAGAAATTGCAGTGGAATGACTTTAACAAAGATTGTGTTTGGTTGACTACTGTATGAGCAATGATATCCCGTGGGTGTTACTATATGGAATACCTTTCCAGTTCATTCGGTCAAGAATAACACCCCTGAATAAAACAATAAAAAAACATAGTTATTGCCATCAGCAATCTCACATAATTACCTATTTTAGGCTATTGTTCATGGGTCAATAGTTCTATCATGATTGAAAAGCACAGAAATTTTTGTCTGCATTGGGTGTTGCCATTTAGTTTCATTAAGTGGCAAATTATTTGCAAAAGTAGGAGTTTAAATGTATAATTTTATAAAACGTATAATGATGAGACTTTTGTAAAATATATTTTATGTTTTTGTTGTTAAAGCTAATTTTATCTTCTTTTCTCAGTATGAACATTGTTGAAGAGGTTGGCTAATTTTCTTACCATTTTTACAATATTTTTGTTGGTATACCATCTGAGTGTTTCATTTATCGATGTCTTTACTTCTCGCTATTGGGATGTCGTTGGTCTCTGTTAGGCAATCCTCGTACCTAAAGAAATTACTGGATTGGGATCTGCGAGTTTGCGATTTCTCATTGAATAAGATATTGCTATTCCATTATCATTGTGCATTTTATTTCCTGAACACAGTGTCACATTGCAAAGCTCTTTTTAAAAAATCATATTTAGTTTACAGTAATGTAACTTTGAATATAAATTCTCAATATACTAGAATGAAATGTGTGCAATTAAGTGATCAAATTTCTGCATGTGAATTAAAATAATAAACCGTAGCAGGAAAACTAAATTTAATTTTGTATAATATATGATTCTACTAACTGTTTTTGACAAAATCTGTTTATAATTTTCCAAGTATAGCCAGATCCTTTCTTGGTACTGGCACCTGAAGTATCTCCTGCAAACACCACGGAATTGTGAAGGCCACACATGTGAAGCCTGCGATGTGGTCTGTCTCAGGAGGGCCTCTTCAATCATGTTCAGATACTCAGCTGAGTGTGAAAGAATGGAATCAAATAATCACAATGCTACATTTCATGGAGATGTGGCCACATTAAATGATAACAAGGACACTGGGGACTACTATAAGTTGTAAGTGAGAACCTGGAGTTTGGTTGAAGGATGAAAATATAGACCCTGTCCTTTAGCAAACTGTCTGCAGTCAGTGATGAGCCATAGTCATTCATTACTGCCATTTGATTATGCATTCTGTTTCCTCAGAATGCTTCAGTAATTGTTGTGTAAACACCTGTGGTCTTCTTTGGGGGAGTCTAAGGCAGGAAATAAAATGATGGCTTTAAACATTTTAAACTTAAAGTTGGTAATTGATTAATCCTTGTCATTAGAAAGATGAAAAATTAAAGAATGAAATGGCTGAAGACTGACATTGCATTTATCCTGGCAAGAAGTGGAATCTTGACAAGATTCTCCGGCCACAGTAGAATAAGCAAGATTCGATCAAAAGAGAATATTGAATATTCCAAGGTGCATTTTCATTTCATTTTTTATCATAATATTAGTTTAGCTGAGGTGGTAAGATTGTTGTTTCAGAATTGTAGGTTCTGGTTTTGCCTCTGCTTTTCACATGGAGGGTGGTGGGTATGCGGAACGAGCTACTGGAGGAGATAGTTGAGGCAGATACTATATCAACAGTTAATAGATAGTTTGACAGGTACATCGGTAGGAAAGGTTTGGATGGATATGGGACAAACGCAGGCCAATGAGACTAGCTTAGATGGGGCATCTTGATTGGCGTGGGCAAGTTGGGCCAAAGGGCCTGTTTCCATGCTGTATCACTCTATGACTCTAAAGTTATTTGGCATTTTGTGCCTGCTCCAAGTTGGGTTTTTAGAGGTGAAGTTTTCAGATAAGCTGTTGAACAATGCAGCATTCATGTAATCCTTCATAATTCAAGACAATTTTCTGGATTTATTGTAGATACTTGAATTTGGTCTGATTTAAGACGGATTTTGCATAAGCAAATTTACGGACTGCCAAAATAGGTGAGGGGCCTGAGTGAGTGAGATATGATCTGGTGTCCCTTTGGCCTGATTTTGAGGTTAAAAATTCCATTGTCCTGAACGATGAAGTAAGGTTAAATTATTTTGAGTCCGTCATCATTAATTTAGTAATTGCAACATTTCCAAGTCAAGGTAGTCCAAGACTCTGAAGGCCTGCAGATACATACTAAGTAGAAGACAGTCACATCTGTGCAAACCATTTATGAAAAAACACCTAAAACCCTCCCCTCTCCGTTTAGTTTAGAGATACAGTGGGGAAACAGGCCCTTCGGCCCACCGAGTCCGCGCCAACCAGCGATTCTCACACACCAACACTATCCTACACATGAGGGACAATTTCTAATTTACGCTAAGAAAATGAACCTACAAACCTGCACATCACTAAGACAGCCACTCTACTGCTATGCCAACATGCCGCCCTTTAGTTTTTCTTTTAGTTCTGTGTCTCTTGTGCATTTCTGCTCTTTACAAGATGTAGTAGTCTTTATTGCCGCAGCTCACCCTAGCCAAATGGTGCTTTATGTAGTGGGTCTAAAGGAGCTGAAGAGCTCTCAAAATACATTGCTAATTTTGCACCGACAATATTTACATTTCCTCTTCAGGCTTTCATGTACTTATGCCCCTCTTCCCCCACCCCACAAATATAAGTGAAAGGATTTTGTTTGTGCTTGCCATTTAATTTAAAAGCCTATTTGACTGCTTATTTCCACATGCCACAGACAGAATCAAGGTGGTTCATGAGTAGTCTGCTTTTTTGTCGACTGTGGCAGCTTTTCGAAGGATGATGGCTGATTTGATTTTTCACGAATGATGTGTATGAAGGCAGAAGTAGCACTTTACAGAGAGTTCAGTTTTAGGTTAGCTTAGAGATGCAGCGCAGAAACAGGCCCGTCAGACCACCGAATCTGCGTCGACCAGCGATCCCCACACACCAGGACTACCCTACACACACCAGGGAAATGTTATAATTTTACCAAGCCAATTAGCCCGCAAACATGCATGTCTTTGGAGTATGGAAGGAAACCAGAGTACCCGGAGAAAACCCACGCAGGTCACAGGGAGAACGTACAAACTCCATGCAGACAGCATCCATAGTCAGAATCGAATCCAGGTCTCTGGCGCTGTAGGGCAGCAATTCTACCGCTGTACCACCATGCCATCCCGTGCCAAGAGATAGAGGCGTTTTCTGGGCCACAGTGCACCGGGATGGGATGGGCAGTGGAATAGGCCCAGTACCCCTGAATGATTCCATGATCCTCCTTTATACAAAAAAAAAATCCATTCCTGCAGTAATGTGTAGATTTTACATCTGGGAATAAAATTGTTTTACAGAATACAGAATACAGAATAGCTTTATTGTCATTCGTTTTACCGAACAAAATTAATTTGCCAGCAGTCACAGAACAAAAAAACAAAAAACACAAGACACACGACCCCAACACAAACATCCATCACAGTGACTCCAAACACCCCCTCACTGTGATGGAAGGCAAAAAAACGTCCTCTCTCTTCCCCCATGCCCCTCCCACGGACAGACAGCACGACAGACAGGATAATAAATGTTAATAATCCCCACAAGGCAAATCCTGAGCCAATGACAAAATATTTTAGAGAAATAAATAGTTAATAGAACAGTCTGAAATAATTAAAATTACGTCAAGTAAAATGTCAAAATGACAACTTTCAAGAGAAGGATACCTAAAATTTGACGGCTCCCATTTTTGGCCATGGTTAGAGGTGGTCATGGTTAGCGGCAATGTGCCAAAAAATGGTGAAATTGGTCAAAATCCAGTATGAAATAAAGTTAAGGTGGACTGCACTCAGAAAACAATTTCTACATGGAACCTAACTGATTCCCAGTGGCAGCTCACTCTATTTCTCCCTACAACTTAGCTCTGCAATATTCAGAGCTTCAGGCCTTGAAGGTATACTCCACAGGCTGCCACACACCTTGTCTACCATGGAGAAGACTTAGATAGCACAGGAGGGGGAGACAGATCTCATATTCATACAAGGGAAAGAGGAACATCCTGGTTAGTGAAGTTTTGTACATCACATAGGAAAGGAGGTTTGCCCAGGCCAACCATAAGAACAGCTGACATCATGCGGTCTCCTCCAGGATTGACAATCTCCAAACCAGGATGCGGCTGGTAGAGCTGCTGCCTCACTGAAACATAAATGCTTGCCTGGACGGGCTGGGGTCATAGCCTGATTCTCTTTATCTTCTGTAATATTAAGGGACATATTTACCTACAAGCCTAAGGCCCACTTCTCCTTCAGGGCAATTGTTGTTTAGAACCTGTTATAAACATATTCAGGACTGTTCTTGGTTGCTAGCTCCAATGTTTTAATGTTCTTTCTCACATTTTGCTACCTTTTTAGATCGGCATGTGTGGAGATGTTCAAAGGGACTTTAAAACTGATCAAATGTTTTTCAAGGGGAAACACAGGATCCAATTTCTATTCTCAATATTCATTACCATTAAAACTATTGACCTGACTGTGATTCATCGATACAACAGACAATGAAGAAACTAATTATTGGTGTTAGTAGATCATGTTGATTAATATATAATTGACTCTTCTTTGCTATTTAACAAATTCTTCAGGGTCCCTTAGGGTGCAAATTAAACAATTGGAAATAACCAAATGTTTTTGTGGTTTTTCAATAGTAAGTTGTTTTTAATTTGTTGATACAAGGTGATAACATCTGGGATGGGACCAATATTTAAAAAACTTCTGTTCAGATAAATATCATTGATTGACCATTATTGATTGAACATTATCATTGATATAAATATCATTGATTGAACATTAACCTGAATAATGATAAGAATAGAATATAAGATGGAAAGCATCAAGGATAGGAAAGTTCAGATCCAAAGCCAATGAAGGAAATATATGAAGAAATGGAAGAAATAAAGAACTATGCCACAGTATAATGGAGAGAGCTGACCTGCAATTGATTCCCTTTCAGTTAACAGCTTTGCCTCATTGCAATTATACTCATATTATTTAAACAAATAGTTCATTTTAAAACGCTTGTCTGGCAAACCTCATAAGAAATATTATTTCTTCTTTTGGTTCAAAAAGGATAATTACTTTTCAGGCTGAGATACTGCTGTTATTTGTTTAAGACTTTAAGAAAGAAGAACAGGAGTAGGCCATCCAATGCCTTGAGCCAAGACCACCATTCACGAAGATCATGGCTAATCTAGCTTCCCTCCAGTCCACTTTCCTGCCCTATGCCCAGGATACTTGCTTTCATCATTGACTTCAAGTCTACCTATTTCAGCGTTGACTAATCAGGGCAAGTGTGAGGCGTTGCATTTCGGGAGGTCAAATGTAAGAGGAAAATATACAGTTAATGGCAGGACCTTTATAGCATTAATGTACAGAGGGATTTGGGGTCAAAGTCCATATTCTTTGAACATAATATATAGCACCACATATAGATAGAGTGGTAAAGATGGTGGATGGTATGCTTGCCTGCATTAGTTGGGCAGTTGTGTATGAGAGTCAGGAACTCGTATTGCAGATTTATAAAACTTTGGTTAGGCCATATTTGGAGTACTGTGTGCAGTTCTGGTTGCCCAATGTACTAGAATGATGTGAAGGCTATGGAGAAGGTGCAAAAGAGATTTACCAGGGCATTAGGATATTAGTTATAAGGAGTGGTTGGACACATTTGGATACATTTTCTATAGAGCATCACAGAGACTGAGGGGAAACCTGATAGGAATGTATGAAATGATGAGAAGCATTGATAAAATAGACAGTCATGTAACAGTCATGATAGGATCACCAGGATGGAAATGTCAAATTCTAGAGGGAACAGTTTTAAGTTGAGAGGAGGGAAAGTTTAATGGAAGTTTTTTACAGAGAGGGTGGTTGATGACTGGGAGTCACTGCCAGTGGTGGTGGTGGAAGCAGTTACATTAATGGCTTTTAAGAAGCTTTTAAATAGGCAAGTTTATATGCAGGGAAAGGAGGGACATGCATCATGTGCACGCAGAAGGGATTAGTTTAACTTGACATCATATTCGGCATGGATAGTGTGGGCTAAAGGTACTGTTGTGTTCTAAGTTCTATACATGCATTCAGCAGCCAGAACTTTCTGGGGCAGGAAACTCTAAAGACTCAAATCCTCTGCGAGAAGATATTCTTCTTAAACTTAATATTAACTGGACACCCCATTATTCTGCGAGCATGTCCTGGTTTTAGATACTCCCATGAAGGGAAACATCCTTGCAGCACTTACCCTGTTTAGCCCCATAGTTAGTCAGTCATTTATCCATGTTAATATATTACCTTCAATGGCATGAGCTCTTATCATGCAAAATAACCATTTAAGCAGAACCTTGTCAAAAGCCTGAGAAAGTCTGAATATATTGCATTGATTGGTTTCCCTCTATTGATGCTGGTTGGTCCTTCCTCAAAATCCTCTGATAAATTTGGTTGACATTTCTTTGCCTTGTATTGGATTGTCATGCTAACTCTGCTTGATCAGATTATGACTTTTCCAGACATGTGGGGTTGCAAGTTATTTGGCCTCTAAAAATTGCCCTTAATCTGTAAGAGTAGCTGAGAAAATGGGATAACATAGAATTAGTGTCAATGATCAATGGTGGCATGGACTCGGTGGGCCGAAGGGCCTGTTTCCGCGCTGTAGCTCTAAACTAAAGAAATGTACTGCTATTACCTGCCTAATATTTTTGCAAGAATGAACATCAGGCTAACTAGTCTATAATTACTTGCTCTGTGTTTCTTATTCTTTTTGAATAAGTTCGCCAATCGTTTGCTATCTCTCCAGAAGATGTTCTGGAATATTTTGAACAATACATCCACTATTTCTGTAGCCTTTTCCTTTAGGATCCTAGGATGCAAGCCAATAGATTTACCAGACTTTATCTTCATTAGTTTGTTCAATCCTAATTCTATAGTAATGGTGATGGTATTTAATTATTCATCTTTTTTAAGTATTAGTGGGATGTTCGAAATATCTTCCATAATCTCTGATACAAAATATCGGTTTCACTCTGCCATTCCCGTGTTTTCAAAACCCACTTTCCCAGTCTCATTATTAACCTGTTCACTGCCAAGTTTTTTTTACTATTGGCCATGACCCAAGTATACTCAGGGGTGGCACTGAACAGGTTAATCTCTTCCTTTTTAAGTATTTAAAGCTCATTAGGTCAGTTGTTGTATTTTTCACGAGTTTGCCCTCAGAGTTTATTTTTTTCATCATTATATTTTTAATTTCCCTTTGATCAATTCTGAATTTATGGCCTACCACAACCTTTTCCACCTTCAATGTTTTCTCCTGCAGTGTAATTCCCTCCTTAACTTCCTTGCTTATTCATGGGTGATTGATCCATCATGAGAAGCACTACTGATGTCTTTGTCTCATGATCAATTACAGGCTTCAAAGCATTGAGTTTGATTGTATCAAAACATGGCAATGTGTTCTGGTGCATCAATTGAATATTTATATATTTATTGCATATTAATACCGAGCTTGCTACACAACATATAATATCATTCCTGGTCTCTGTTCTTGCCTTTGATGCCCAGGGAAACCATCTTCACAATCTCCACATTCTTCGGCGCACTGGGCTGCTCATTTTATTGCCATCTCATGCTAACTGACGTCGATTTCCACATCCCAATCTTTTGATTATTCTTCCATCCTTTTAATTTAGTTTAGTTTAGAGATACAGTGCGAAAACAGGCCCTAAGGCCCATCGGGTCCGCACCGACCAGCGATCCCTGCACATTAACACTACCCTACACACACACGGAACAATTTTTACATTTACCAAGCCAATTTACCTAAACATCCGTACGTCTTTGGAGTGTGGGACGAAACCGAAGATCTCGGAGAAAACCCTCGCAGATCACGGGGAGAATGTACAAATTTGCATACAGATAGCACCCATAGTCGGGATCGATCCTGGGTCTCCGGTGTTGCAATTGCTGTAAGGCAGCAACTCTACCGCTGTGCCACCGTGCCACCCTTTTCTGGCATCTTTAGTCTTCGAAGGAATTAATTATACCACCTGGATCTATTTCTGATTCATTAATGTGCATGTTGAATGGAAATAGCCCTGGAATTGAACTATGTGGGACAAAGGGAAGAAACTTGTTAAAGACAAGTGTTATCCTCTCCCGAAAAGCCACTTCATTTATTTTCTCATGCAACCCATCTCGTGGTACCATAAATGTCCTGCTAAATTCCATGTAGACTACCATCTATCACCTACCAGCCTCTGTCATGATTGCCACCTTTTTCTCCCTCACCTGATACCATCTGCAAGCCAACCCTTCCTTTCCTGGATCCACCTATCACTTTGCCAGCTCTTGCCCCATCCCTCCCTCTCACCTCTTCAAACTGGCTATTTCCCCTTTACTCTTTCACTCTAACTGAAGTCAAGTCAAGTTTATTTGTCACATACACATAAATGTGCAGTGAAATGAAAGATTACCCACAGTCCAACAATAAGAGCAATAAAAATAAGCAATTACACACACAATCAAACAAAAAGAAACATCCATCACAGTAAGTCTCCTCCAGTCCCTCCTCACTGTGATGGAAGGCCAGAATATATTTTCTCTTCCCCTGCTGTCTTTTCCCGCGGTCAGGCTGTTGTAGTTGCCACGTTCCAGGCCGTGCCGGACGGTGAAAGGTCTGCAGCGGGCTGAGCCAAAACGCCACATGTCCATTTCCTTCTGATGCTGCCTAACCCACTGAGTTCCACCAGCTGACTGGTTCTTTCCATGGTTGTTAGCTCGATGAACCTTTTGTAACTTTGTCGGCGTCAGAAATGTGGAGAATCTTGGGTACTGCCTCGGTGAGGTCTGCTGTATGATATTACTGGGTTATACGCAAAACAAAGCATTTCACTGTACCTAGCCATATGTGACAATAAAGTATAATTGAATCATTGAATTGAATCCACAAATAATTCTTTCTTATATACTCATCTTTGTTTGTGGTCCACTTCCTTAGTATCTCGGCCACAATGTTCCAAGAGGAGGGCAAATCTTGAACACTCACCCCCGCTTTCATCCTTCCAATACTGGCAGCTATAACTTCAACTCACAATGCTTTAGGCCCGCCCAAACCCTTGCAGTGCTCCTCAAATCTCCTCCCTAAATCTCTTTGCTTCTCCACCTCTTTCCTTAAAAGCTGACCAAACTTTTCATCACCTGGCTGAATATCTCTTTAGTGGATTGGTGTCATTTTTTTAATTTAAAATAGAAATCCATTCAAAGCCCATTGGGATAACTCTGCTATTAAAGATGTAACAAAAGTACAGCTGGTTGTTTTCAGTCATGATAATTATTATTTTTGTAATATCTGCCAGCAAGGGTGATGGGTACATGGAAAACACTACCAGAGGAGGTAGTTGAAGCTGGGGCTATCCCAACATTTAAGAAACTGTTAGACAGGTTCATAGATAGGACAGGTTTGGAGGGATATAGACCAAACGCAGGCAGGTGGGACTAGTGTAGCTAGGATATGTTGGCCGGTGTGGGCAAGTTGGGCCGAAGGGCCTGTTTCCACACTGTATCACTCTATGACTCTATGACTCTATAACTGTTAGCAAGTGATCTGCACCTGAAAGATTTTGCATGAAGGCTTTAAGCTCTAACCCAGGTTATTCATTGTAAATAATACAAAAGCTGTGTCTCCATTTTCGTTTGTCCATTTTGCGTTTGCCACTTAGTGCACTGAGTTCAGCGTTAAGGATGATATCATACAAATGCCATCAATTTGGGAACTGCTTAGGCTACTCTAGAGCATTACATAAATCAACCTGTCACATCCTATATCACCCTCCCCAAAACCTCCACCCCCGCCTGCGAGATTACACCGGGCCTGTAAAAGTCACTGATTCAGGTCTGCAAATTACAGCCACTTCACTTTATAATGGAGTCATCTACCAATCAAATCTTCTACTTGAGCTTTAGGTATGAGAAATATGGTCACACTCAATACCATTTGCAACTATTCACGCATAAAACTATAAAAGAGAGAACATTCTACATTGTGCTTATTTACAAAACATCATAATTAATCCAATTATGCAAGTTGAGAAAACACAAATCTATGCCCCTGAGTGCATAATTTTCTTTAGAGCTTGAAATGCTGTTTCCAGTGAATAATAACTTTCAAAATTCATTTTCTAATTTACCAATATGAATAACCTAAATGGAGGAAAGTTGACTTGAACATTGTGGTTTCGATGTTTGCTTTGTGCTGATGCTTGAAAACACTGCTAAAGCATGCATTCTGACAGAAAGCTATGCTGCCATGTATGAGTTGTTTTTTTCAGTTCTTGATCCAACATGAACAGAAGTCTTTATAATTAGACTGGCAGACAGCAGTATCGTAAAAACTTCTGTCCAATTTCGCAGTGGGAACTCTTTGTGACAATTAGTGCTGCTAGTTTTTTTTATTTTTTGGGAAGATAGGGAAGGAGGGAGAATAAAGTTAGCTTATATTCAAAATCATAATGGCATTATACCTGTCAATTACAGTTAAATTAATATTGCACAACATAAATTTTACTGCTTCCTTTAATTGCACTGCAGAATTTGAATTGCCTCTCACATCTTTACAGCAATTAGTATTTCACAATGAGGCAGTCAAAACTTCATTGAAATCTCTGCTTGTTTGTAAATCTTTGATTTATGATGAGGTTATTCAGCGACACACTCTGATAATGTTTTTCATTTCAAGCATTTGATTTTTTTAATGCATAAAATGTAAATCTTTATAATTTGAGGGGTTAGATCATAAGACCATAAGACATAGGAGCAGTGTTAGGCCATTCGGCCCATCATGTCTGCTCTGCCATTCGATCATGGCTGATCTATTTTTCGCTCTCAATCCCATTCTCCTGCCTACTCCCCATAACATTTGGCACCTTTACTAATCAAGAACCCATCAATCTCTGCTTTAAAAATACCCAATGACCTGGCCTCCGCTGCCTTCTGTGGCCATGAATTCTGCAGATTCATCACCCTCTGTCCAAAGAAATTTCCCCTCATCTCCATTCTAAAAGTACACCCTCTTATTCTGAGGACGTGTCCTCTGGTCCTAGACCCACCCACTACTGGAAACATCCTCTCCACATCAATTCTATCTAGGCCCTTCTAGGAGTGGCAGCTTATAGACTGTAACTATGATTTTAGAGGCATGTGGTTCCATAGCAATGGCGAGGTTGTGCAATATGTAGTGTAAGAAAATAATTGCAGATGCTGGTACAAATCAAAGGTATTTATTCACAAAATGCTGGAGCAACTCAGCAGGGCAGGCAGCATCTCAGGAGAGAAGGAATGGTGACTTTTAGATTTTTAGATTTAGATTTAGAGATACAGCGCGGAAACAGGCCCTTCGGCCCACCGAGTCTGCGCCGCCCAGCAATCCCCGCACATTAACACCATCCTACACACACGAGGGACAATTTTTTTAAACATTTACTAATTAACCTACACACCTGTACATCTTTGGAGTGTGGGAGGAAACCGAAGATCTCGGAGAAAACCCACGCAGGTCAGGGGGAGAACGTACAAACTCCGTACAGACAGAACCCCATGTCAGGATCGAACCTGAGTCTACGGCGCTGCATTCGCTGTAAGGCAGCAACTCTACCGCTGCGCCACCGTGACGCCTTCAGTCTGAAGAAGGGTCTCGACCCGAAACGTCACCCATTCCTTCTCTCCTGAGATGCTGCCTGACCTGCAGCATCCAGCATGTAAATCTTTATCATTTGAGCATTTTGCTCAATATGTGGTAGTGCACCACAAATCTTAATAATAATAATAATAATGCATTACATTTATATAGCGCTTTTCATACACTCAAAGACGCTTTACAGGGATTTAGAGAACATAGGGAAATGAATAAATAGATAAATAAGTAAATAAGTAAACGAACAGAGAAAAGAGACAGAAGGTGAGGTGACCTTCAGTGGTTGAAGGCAGTACTGAACAGGTGAGACTTCAGTGATGTTTTGAATGTGGTGAGTGTGGAGGAGTCTCTGACGGTTTGGGGTAGTGAGTTCCATAGGGTGGGAGCAGCGATGGAGAAAGCCCTGTCCCCCCAGGATCTGAGTTTGGTCCGGATGTGGGGGGATAGGAGATTGGCAGCAGCAGAGCGGAGGGTGCAGGTGGGAGTGTGCCTGTGGAGGAGGTCGGTCAGGTAGGATGGGGCCAGGTTATGGAGGGCTTTGTAGGTTATGAGGAGGATTTTGTACTGGATTCTCTGGGGGATGGGGAGCCAGTGGAGTTTGTAAAGGACGGGGGTGATATGGTCACGGATCGGGGTGTGGGTGAGTAGACGGGCAGTGGAGTTTTGAATGTATTGAAGTTTACTGATGATTTTTGAGGGTGCGCCACAAATCTTGTCATGCTTTGTCAGATGCTGCACTGCCCTTTCTGCATGGTCCAGGTGGTGCAAGCCTTGTTGATCATAGGATAGCATGACTTTAGTTTCATTTGCGTGGTATATGTGTGAGCAAGTCATTAGCCATGTTACCAATGGACAGCACTCATTACCTAGAAGCCAGCTTTGAATTGTTTGTTAAGGCCAAGTGTGGATGGCACATGGTGTTACATAGACTAACATGACCATATGCATAAAAGGTCATTAGTATCCATTGCAATGGAGTCCTTGGTTGTTCTAAGGTTGAATAAATAGTTGCGGCAGTCTTCATTCGGAATATGTTGGCTAAGTAGAGATGTGTTATGCATTATTTGATGAAAATCAGAAAGAAAATTACTACCTAAAAATCCAGTTTTCTCCAACTATCCCCTGGAACTCAGAATAATCTACAGTTTTGTGCTTTGCTCTTTGTAATTGCCTGTTGATGGATTCATTTCTGTGTGTAACTTGTTTTTGCAGGAGCCTTGAAGTAAAAAATAAGACGCTTAACTTCCCACCATACCACTTTCTATTGACTTCAGCAACAGTAAAAGACTACAGGAAGCACCAAACTCTTGTAGATTTGTGCCAATAGCCAACAGAAACTAAACAACAATTAAACTGAAAAGAGTTAATAATCTATCTAAGTGGCCCTGTCATGAGATCTTTCCTGCTACTGAACAGTACTGTTTTTAAAGATAGACACAAAGTACTGGAGTAACTCAGTAGGTCAGGCTGCAGAAGGGTCCCAACACAAAATGTCACCCATTCATTTTCACCAGAGATGTTGCTTGACCCATTGAGGTACTCCAGCACTTTGTGTCTATATTTGGTATGTCAGCATCTTCAGGTCCTTGTTTCTAAAAGTACTTTTTAAAATGTACTTGTGGGATCAGGACATTGTTTGCAAGGCTAATTGCCTCCAATTAGGAGGTGGTGAAGACCGACTTTAAGGATTGTTGTCCTTCCAGTGAAGGTACTCTTACAATGCTATGGGGTCGGTAATTTTGATCAACAACAATGAACAATCTAGTTCAGGATGATATTCGTCTTGGTGGAGAACCTGCATGTGGTGGCATCTCCATGCGCTGGCTGTCCTTGTCCTTCTGATGTTCAAGGTTGTGGGTTTAGGAGATGCTTTTGGACTAATCTTGGTGAATAGCATCAGTGCAGGTTGTGAATGCTGCACACTGCCACCATTGAGTGTTAGAGATGCAGGGATTGAATATTTAGTGTGCTTGTGATCATGGCTGAAGTTTAACCAAGATTGCATCTTAGGTGTAGGAAACTAATATCATGAATTAATTGTATAGGAAGGAACTGCAGAAGCTGGTTGAAACTGACGATATGCCCAACAAGCTGGAGTCATTCAATGGGTCAGGCAGCATCTCTGGAGAAAAGGAATAGGTGATGTTTCGGGCTGACATCCTTCTTCGGACTGAGAGTCATGGGAAAGGGAAACGAGAGATATAGATGGTGATATTGTGAGATATAGAACAAATGAATGAAAGATATGCAAAAAAGTAATGATGGTAAAGGGAACATGCCATTGTTAGCTGTGGGCTAGGTGATAACAAGTTATACAAACAATGAAACTCAACAGAATGACAGTGAAAAGTCTTGGTCTACGTGATCTCCCAGTTGCCAAGCACTTTAACTCCCCTCTCCATTCCCCTTTCTGTCCATTGTCAGAATGAGGCCAAACGCAAATTGGAGGAACAGCACCCCATGTTTTGCTTGGGCAGCTTCCAACCCAATGGTCTGATTCTTGATTTCTCTAACTTCAAGTAACCCTTGTATCCCTTCTCTCTCCGTCCCTCCCCCACCCCCGAATCAATGTCCTGTGAGAAACAGCAATGCATGTTCCAAGCGACAATTGACAACCTGCCGAGAACAGGTTACACATTTTTGCAACATTAACTAAATTACAAAAAATCTATACAGATCTAAAAGGTTATGCTGACTTCAGAAAAACTGGACAATCCTTGGTCTCCTTACCAGCATTGGGATGCATGTTCTGAGAGGTTTGCCTGGTTGGGGAGAGGAATGATGGTGCTGGGAGAGGTTTGTTTAGCATAGAGTGCTA
This sequence comes from Rhinoraja longicauda, assembly GCF_053455715.1. Classification (NCBI taxonomy): domain Eukaryota; kingdom Metazoa; phylum Chordata; class Chondrichthyes; order Rajiformes; family Arhynchobatidae; genus Rhinoraja; species Rhinoraja longicauda. The sequence continues at coordinate 17,641,351 of NC_135961.1, forward strand.
CTTGTGGTTCAAGCATGGAAAGGCAATTCTTCCCTCTACTGCCTAGCTCATCCTGATTTCCATTATTGTGATACAGAAGATAGGTAACTTGGCTATTCAGGTCTGAGCTAAAATTACTGGCAGGGTCCTATTCTGCATGTTTAAGAGAGCACCTGCTATCTAGTTATGCTTTGTCACATATCATTACATCGGAGTAAAAGTTATGGTCATGAGAATTGGGCTGCTTCCTAGCACTTAAGGAACCTGGGTCATTTCATCTGCCCACTCAACCTGGCTTTCAGCGGGTTGGGATAACGTTGCCTTTTACATGACGAGTTGCCGCCAATGATGTAGTTGCAGCTTCTGCTCAATAGATGATGCCATGGAGTAAGTTTGTGGTCTCTCTCCCAAAGCAAAGATAACCTTGTACGTAAAAAATTGATATCCATAAATTGACCTTGGGCATCACCACTGGCATTTTTACTAGCAAGATAATATATAGTCCAAAGCAAAGCTCCAGTGATTTATCAACATCATCGCAAACCCATGTTGCCACAACATGACAAATGTCTGAACCTCTAAACACCTGCTGAGATGGAGTTCAGGATTTAACTTTAATTAGCTGATTTGAGCCTTTTTTGTTTCCCATAATGTTTGCCAAACCACAGACCTCAATAACTGGACAAATCTGCACAAATTTCAATTGTGATAATATTATATTTTATTCACAGACATTTTAGAATGGCAAAGACAATGATATAACTCAAAAAGCCTAATATTCTTGCAAGCCCTGTGATCAGTCAGCATTTATGCAGAAACCTCTCGTCAAAGTCTGATGGACTTTAGTATAATATATACAAACACTGCATACTCCGCTCCTTCATGCACTCATCTCCCATCCTCAAGTTCCCCATCATCCTTTTATCACCTCTCTTCCCCTACCCTGTCACATTCCGTCTATATCCCTCCATATAGGTTTACATTTCACACCTCCTTTTCTCTCTTTATCTGACAGTCTTTTCTCTCCTTTTCATCTCTTGTCCTTGTCTCCTACAGGTGCTCCTCAACTTACAATGGGGTTGCGTTCTGATAAACGCATCGTAAACCGAAAATATCGTACGTCGAAATGCATTTAATACACCTGATCACGGGGCTGGAAGCGAGCTGCCGTTGCCCAGCTTTTGCACCATTGTAAAGTTGAAATATCGTAAGTCGAAGCATCGTAAGTCGGGGAGCATCTGTATCTACATCTATCTCCCAATCAAGAAAACCCCACTCATCTGCATCCTCCTATTATTTGCTGGGCTTTGTCCTGCCCCCGCCTCTTTCCCAGCTTTCTCCCTGCTACTTTATCAGCTTTGAAGAAATATCGTCCGTCCATTCCCTCCACAGAGGCTTCCTTTGAGAGAGACCCATTGAGAGAGACCCATTGAGAGAGACCCATTGAGAGAGACCCATTGAGAGAGACCCATTAGTCTTGGAAGCCTATCCTGCCTAGTCAAACCGCATGTCAAAAACCTCGGCGTGTTATTTGACTCTGCATTAAAATTTGACAAGCAAGTCAACGCTGTGGTAAAAGCCAGCTTCTTCCAACTTCGTACCATAGCTAAAATCAAACCTTTCCTCCAATTCGACGACACTGAAAAAATCATTCACGCTTTCATTTCCTCCCGCCTAGACTACTGCAACTCCCTATACACTGGGATAGGCCAATCTTCCCTGTCCCGCCTGCAACTGGTCCAAAACGCCGCAGCGAGACTCCTGACGGGTACCCGTAAAAGGGACCACATCACGCCGATTCTGGCCTCTCTCCACTGGCTCCCTGTACGGTACAGAATCAACTTCAAGCTCCTCCTATTCACACATAAAGCCCTAAATGGACATTCCCCCCCCTACATCAAAAATCTTCTAACCCACCTCTCTAACTCCAGGTCCCTCAGGTCGGCCGACTTGGGGCTACTCACTATCCCGCGGTCTAGGCTTAAGCTCAGGGGTGACCGCGCTTTTGCGGTTGCAGCTCCTAGACTGTGGAACAGCATCCCTCTCCCCATCAGAACTGCCCCCTCCATCGACTCCTTTAAGTCCAGGCCCAAAACCTATTTCTACTCCCTAGCGTTTGAGGCTCATTGAGGAGGCTCTGTGAACTGTTTTATATGTGCTGTTGTGTTTGTATGCTACTGTATGTTTCATTTTTTCCTTAGTACCTAATCAGATGTACAGCACTTTGGTCAACGTGGGTTGTTTTTAAATGTGCTATACAAATAAAATTGACTTGACTTGACTTGAGAGACCCATTGAGTTGTTCCAGCAACACTACAGATGTTGGAATCTTCAGCAAAAAGCAAAGTGGTAGAGGAGCTCAGTGGATCAGGCAGCATCTGTGGAGGGACTGAATAGATAATGTTTTGGGTTGGGTATGAAGGATGGTCCCAACCCAAAAGTTGTCTATAATTCCCTCCTCAGATGGTGCCAGACCAGTTCTTCCAACTGCCTTTTATCATGTTCAATGTTTTTATTGTTAAATTTTATTTATATATTTGCCGATGGCCTTTTCATTTACACTACTACAAATTTAAACTTTTCCATCAGTGTAGAACTTGCAAAACGTGTAGGTAATTGGAATAATATAATGTAACTAGATGCCCATGTGTACATGCAGTGGGTGTATGTGGGTGGAACTTATCAGACTGAAAGCATCGTAACTTCCCATAGATCAGACTGGATTTTATACTCACTTTTATGGATGCACTGTGAAAGACAATAAATCATGTGCTCAGTCTTATTAAACTTTGGTGCAGATTAAGCCTTGAACAGAGGATTCAAATAATTCATTAAAATTATGTTTCAGCTAAATTTTCACATATATTTTCTGACAGAGCCTCAATACTTAAACAAACCATTTGTTGAACAAATGACAACTATTTGTGAAATTCTCATGCCGATGTTTTGTCTTTGTGTTATCATTGATTTTATAGTCAGTCCAAGAGATCAATTTAAAATCTAACTGGATGTGGCATTATCAGCTATGGAAAACTTTAGAAAGATTTGCGTTTAAGAGAACAAATGAGAAGTAATTATATTCCTAATTACTTTCTTTTCATTAACTGACATGACTGGAATACAGTATAAAATGGGCATTTTAGTTCAGCCACCTGTTACGCAATGCTCCCCATTTTATTTGTTATTGATTTCAGAAGAAATAAAAATCAAGAGAAAATTGGCAATTGAATTGATAGTGCATATTCCCCTATGATTGAAATTATCCCCTACATTACGGTTCCTAGCTGGCTTGGTTTAAAGTGAAAATTGTTTCTCAAATGTCTGTATTCACCACCATTATTTAAGAACAATGTTTAGTATTATTTCCATGCATATTACATCAATAAAATAATGATAACTAAGAAAGGACTCAGGTGAAAGGAAAATTAGTAATTAATCTGATTTATATTTAGAGAGCAATGTTCACAAAAGTGGCACTACAAAAGATCACATCGGGACCAGAGATTGCATGGACTTCTAAAAGGCAGATCACATATGTTCAAACCATATTAAATTCTATAAACAAATAATACTGAGGTTAGATGGAGGAATGGAGTTCATCAGGCTTATTTGTCTTTTCAACAACATGCTGTTAGGTACCACATCAAAGGGAAAAATAATGACTGAATTAAGGGGAATGTAGGCACATTTGTTGAATTAATAAGCAAAGACATGGATTTATGAAATTAATCATGGGCAGTCAATAATACATAATGGTAAAAGCAACATAAATGTATGATGGTGGTATTAGAATCATAGACATATAATTATACCACATGGAAATAGGTCCATGTCGTCCAAATTGCCAATTCCATTTATCTGTGTTTGATCCATATCACTCTAAATGTTTTCAGTTCATGTACCTGTCCAAATGTCTTTTGAACATTGTAATTGTACCCACCTCCATCACTTTGGCATCTTATTTTATATATCCACTACTTGCTGCATGGAAACGTTATCCCTCATATCCCCTTAAATCGTTCCCCTCTCTCCTTCAATGTATTTACTCTAGGTTTCGACTCCCCTATCCTGGGAAAAAAATACCGTGACCATTCATTTTATTTATTCCCCTCGTGATTTTATGTACCTCTCTAAGGTCAGGATAGAGGTATATAAAATCACGAGGGGAATAAATCATGAGGGGAATAAAGTAGAGGCTCTAATGCTTCTAATGCTCCAGGGAAAAAACACCCCCTGACGATCCAACGTCTCCTTATAACTCAAGTCTTTCAGTCTCGGTAATGCCTTACAAATATTTTTTTCAGTTTAATGGCATCCTTTCTACGGCTTGGTGACCAGAATTGCACACAGTACTCCGAGTGTGGTTTCACCATCATCTTATATAGTTGTTATATGTTGTTCCAACTCTAGTACTCAGTGTGCTGACCAATGCAGACAAGCATGCAAAGCACCTTCTTCACCATTCCAGCTACCTGTGCCTCCACTTTCAAGGAACTATGTACTTGGATCCTTTGCTCTCTCTTTTCTACAAATCTCCCCAGGACTCTACCATTTGCTGTATAAGTCCTGTTCTGGTTTAATAACCCAAAATGCAATACTTCATACATTGTCCAAGTTAAATCCCATCTGGCATTCCTTTGCTCTCTCTCCCTGTTGATCTAGATCCTGTTGTAAACTTAGCTATCCTTCTTCACTATCCACTATACTATTCATTTTGGTATAATTTTCAAATTAGTAATCATGTCAGTGAGATATGGAGAAAAAGCAGGAACGGGGTACTGATTTTGGATGATCAGCCATGATCATATTGAATGGCGGTACTGGCTTGAAGGGTCGAATGGCCTATCTCTGCACCTATTTTCTATGATTCTATGTTTCTATTCTCGTCTAAATCATTAATATAAACATGGAGCCAGCACCGAACCGTGCGCCATTCTACTTGTCTCAGGTCTCCATTCTGAGAAACAACTGTCCACTACCATCCGGACTTCTACTCCAAGCCAATTTTGCATTCGTTGGCTCCCTCAGTATTATGCAGAGGTGCTTATTTGCCAAACACAATTCTATAACCCAGATTAAGAACTTGATTCGACTTTTTTGTAACTTCCTGGAAAAAAACCCAAATTGGTTAGTTTAGCAAATTCTGGCAAAATCTGTAAATTACTGTGGGAGGATATTTATTGACTGTTACAGTGAAGCAGCAGCAACTGGATTTAAGCTGGATAAATGATGGGTCTTTGTCCCAAACATTATGGAGGGCACTGTATATGTTCTGAAAGTTAGCTGAATAAAACTGTTAAAAAAAAAACTGTACGAAAAAGGCATACAGAATCCTAGGTCTTATATATATAGGCCGCATATATAATTAATACTTGACTAGCGGAAACTCCCATTACTACCAATTTTCTATTAAGGTACACTACATGTCTCTAACCAGCATTACCTGTGCTGACTGCATCAACAACACTAATAATTTTATTTCATATCTTTTCTATCGGTCTGTGATCTGTGAAAGTTGCACACATTGCCTGCTGTGACAGCCTAATTTGAGGTGCATTAAATTTATTAAATAATACTTGTTGATTGTTTCCTGGATAAATAAAATATATGTGTAAACTCTGGAGATTGAATGGATCCTGTTGAAGGTGTGTTCTTCTGACATGCAGCCTTGTGATTGATTTAATGAGGTGGGATCATCTCCATTAGAGTGCGACTGCTCAATGATTACACCTTTTGAAAAGTTTTTGGAGTGAAACAGAAACAGGGGGACTATAAATGGACTGGTATTCCACAGACCTGGGCTAATCAAAAGACAACAATGAAATCAGACACTGCAGACAGACACAAAAAGCTGGAGTAACTCAGCGGGTCACGCAGCATCTACGGAGAAAAGGAATAGGTGACGTTTCAGATTGAGACCCTTTTTCAGGCTGTTTGTGGAGTCTGAAGAAGGGTCTCGACCCGAAACATCACCTATTCATTTTCTCCAGAGATGTCGCCTGACCCACTGAGTTACTCCAGCTTTTTGTGTCTGTCTTCGGTTTAATCGAGCATCTGCAGTTCCTCCCGACACAATGAAATCACACCTCTTTGTACCATCTAAGGAACTAAATTGATTCAATCTGCAATAACATATTAATATCAGTTATGGTGAAACATAACCTTACCTCCTTCTCATCTACCCAGCTTTCCCCACCTCCCCAGCAAATATCTAGCTTTCCACTCTCCCATCTCCCAGTTCCTCCCACTCCACCACCTCTTCCATCCACTCATCACCCATCCCTTCCTACTCCTGCATCCCCCATTTTTCTCCCCTCCTCCCTGTTTCCTTCTACCCACCAACTCTCCCCCTGGTCCCACATTTCAACGCTCACCGTCCACAGCCCTATGCCTTCTCCACTTGCATCAAGTCAAGTCAAGTTTATTTGTCACATACACATAAATGTGCACTTGCCAGCTCTTGTCCCACTCTTCCCCTCATCTCTTTCAACCAGCTATCTCCCTGGTTGACTCCAACAGTCTGAAGAAGGGTCCCAACCTGAAACAACCTGTCCATTTCCCTCGAAGTTAGATACAAAACGTTGGAGTAACTCAGCAGGACAGGCGGCATCTCTGGAGAGAAGGAACGGGTGTCGTTTCGGGTGGAGACCCTTCTTCAGGGTCTCGACCCGAAATGTCACCTATTCCTTCTCTCCAGAGAGGCTGCCTGTCTCGCTGAGTTATTCCAGCATTTTGTGTCTATCTTTGGTTTAAACCAGCATCTGCAGTTCCTTTCTACACATGTCCATTTCCCTCCATTCCCACTCCCCCCTCCCATCCCTCTTCCCCCCATGACAGAAAGCTCAGACTGGGAGTGGGAGGGGGAGTTGAAGTGCTCAGCCACCGGGAGATCAGATTGGTTAAGGCGGACTGAGCGAAGGTGTTGAGCGAAACGATCGCCGAGCCTGCATTTGGTCTCGCCGATGTAGAGAAGTTGACATCTGGAACAGCGGATACAATAGATGAGGTTGGAGGTGAACATCGACCCGAAACGTCGCAAATTCCGTCTCTCCGGAGATGCTGCCTGTCCCGCTGAGTTACTCCAGCATTTTGTGTCTATCTTCGGTTTAAACCAGCATCTGCAGTTCCTTCTTACAATAAACTAAACTAAACAAAGCTGAACTAAACTAAGAATGAAGCATGTGCTCAAATCCTTCGAGAAATGCACCATCTCCGCTGATTTCTGACAACCTTTGGTTCTTGAGTGTTCAAGATGGAGAGGGAAAATTTGAGATGGTGTATTTGGGATGGTACCTCAGATGCACACGGAGCACATGGACACCCTGCGTGAATGAATGGAGTGCCCCTCCATTTCACAAACCTAGCCAGGCCACATCTGTAGAAGTGCCTGTGGTCCCCGCATTGATCTGATTGGCAACCTCAGCGTTGTTTCTCCTAGTGCTCCAGGTTCCCCCCAGTTCCTAAAAGCAAGCTGGTAGGTTATGTGGCAACTGTAAACTGTCAATTGACACAAAATGCTGGAATAACTCAACGGGACAGGTAGCAACTCTGGATAGAAGGAAGGGGTGACGTTTTGATTCTAGACCCTTCTTCTGAACTGTAAACTGTCTCTGGTGTAGGCAGGTGGCAGTAGCTTCAGGTGGGAATTGACTGGCATATGAAACGGAAGAAGGATAAAGGGGCAGAAGTGGGATATGGGACTAGCGGGGATGCACTGACAAATATCATGGACAATAAATGGGCCTCCTCCTGTGTTTTCAACGGAGGTGAGAATGAGGTTTCTGGTACCTAGACCTCTCCCAGGATTCTTCTCCCCGATCCCCTCTGTAGGCTGCACATTACTGAACTGGATATCAAAACAAAACAAAACAAAAAACTTTCAGAACATCCTAAAGCAGCTTACAGGGGGAAAAGCTGCAGCCTATTTGTGAACAAAGGACACCCATAAATAGCACAGAGACAATGGCTAAATAATTTCATAATATTTTGATTGAGGGACAAATATTTACTCAGAACATCATTCTCCAGATTAGTCTATCAAGGTATTTTACATTATTCGGAAAATTATATGGTTCTTCTCTTCTTAAACGGACCCTCAGGATTAAGGACGATTTATTTTCACTCCAGTTTCTTGGATGCTGATGAAAGCTGAGATAGTCAATGAGATCAATGTGAGAACCACATGCTCTTCCACGGATGTGGCCTACCACAGATTGTCTCCCGATGCATAGATCAGAGATTCACTACACCATCCTGAATTCTCTTACTCCATGTTGAACCGTCAAGGACCGGAGACTCCCAGAAATCAGTGAGGATGTTGTATTTCTTGAAGAATGATTTGAGCACATGCTTGAATCTTCTTATCTGACTGCCTGATAATTTCTTCCTATGTCAGAACTCGCAATAGAGGGTCCTTTGTAGGTTCCATGTTCCACGTGGCATGTCCCATGGAGCAGACTGACTGTAATTAAGACCTTTATTCACAAAATGCTGGAGTAACTCAGCAGGTCAGGCAGCATCTCGGGAGAGAAGGAATGGGTGACGTTTCGGGTCGAGACCCTTCTTCAGACTGATGTCAGGGGGGCGGGACAAAGGAAGGATATAGGTGGAGACAGGAAGATAGAGGGAGATCTGGGAAGGAGGAGGGGAAGAGAGGGACAGAAGAACAAATTAAGACAGTGCTAGGGATGGGAAGGCAGAGGTCACTGCTATCCGCCTTGAGCAGGTAGGACTACAGATCAACAATTCCTCCCACAAATGGCATGTATCACAGTACAGCACCCTTATGGAACTACACAGGCATGTCATTCTCATGAAGCTATTGTGAATCTGGAGTCCTCTGCCTCAAAGGGCAGGAGTACTGCAACTGATTCAGTCAACTCAATGTCTAGAAGAAAGTTTACATATCAGGCTTCACCTTCACTTGATCCTCAGTGCCGGCCCTGATTTGTTCTGAACCTTTTCATACCTCTAGTTTCCCTCTCAGTCTGAAGAAGGGTCTCGACCCGAAACGTCACCTATTCCTTTTCTCCAGAGATGCTGCCTGACCCCGCCCCCGCTGAGTTACCCCAGCCTTTTGTGTCTATCTTCAGTGGAAAATATTAAAGTAGTTGACCTCGGAAATAGTTCTGAAAGGCGATTCAAATGAATATTGCATAAAGATTTCCTCCATAGTCTTTGACAACTCTGCACAGTCTGCTCTGGAGGGGTTTGGAGACTTGTATCGCAGAAACTGTGAGCTCTTCTTTTGTTGCACCATGTGCTGTGCCCTTTCTCAGGCTCTCCTCCAGTCTTCCAGCAGTCTTAAGACTGATCCTTGGCGAATAAGGAACGCATCAGAACCATTACTCCAGGAACTGCTGTTCTCAGCTGTAAAACTGCCACCATCAGAAGGCGTAATGCCGACAATAGTTTTCAGTTTTGATATTTTTGTTGTATCAGGTTCGAACTTATTTGAGAAACATTCAAGTTGAATTTGGAAAGCAACATGCCAGAACAGAATTTTAATAAATATAAATATGTCTCACAGTCATAATCATAATCATAATCATACTTTATTAGCCAAGTATGTTTTGCAACATACGAGGATTTTTTGCAATGTTTGCAAATTGCTTTAAATATATTTCAATTATATTTCTATTGTCTGACTAGCATTTAAGCATGTTTATAATTCAAATCAGAACAAAATAGGCTCCTGTTGTATAAACAACTGTCAGTGATTGAAACAATGATTACAAGGCACCATCTCCTGTAGGTATACTTGGAAGTACTTCTAATGTATCCACTTGAATGTGAAAATGATAATAATACAATACCTGAGGGAGAATTGTCACTCTGTTTCTAGTGTTACAATGCAATCCCTTTTCATTAAAGGAAAAATCTATTAATTTTTCTATTTATTCCCATTTGTGTAGTTTTAACTAATGTGCCACTGGTCCTTTTATGCAAAAAATACGACGATGCTCCATTTTTTAATGAAACAGACAATCCAGCAATCCTCTTAAAAATAAATGCGAAGTGCTCGTATTATTCACACCAATCAGATGTACCATAAAGCAAAATATCCAGGACTGTTAATATAAAAAAAATTATGTGTAACAAAAGATTTTTTTATTTGGTTGGGCATTGCAGTGATGAAAACATTATCTCGTTCTTCTAGTGTGCAGTGATTTGCTGCTGTTCATTGGGCAGTAACAAAAGGCCAAAAATCTGGTCAAGTCTTCAGCTGCACAGCACACACTGGCCAAGTGACGTTACACAACACAAAACCCCAAAACTGGACACCGCCTTCTGCTGAAAAAATATCACACAATTCTATTGAAAAATGGAACAGATTTTCGAGGAGCCGGGAGACACAGGGAATTGCATTATGTTGTCTTAACAATAAAATCTTTGAGATGACAGAAACGCTTGAGAATACAATGGTGCACAGTCTTTTTCATTCAATGTCTTTGCAACAATTTTGTGCCTTTAAACAAAGCCGGAAGATGTAAATAAGAAATAAAAGGGTTTGTCGGACGTGCCCAGAATGTACTGATGCCATTCAATCAAGAAAGCATCTTCCAAACAGACCCAACCTTGATTGTAATTGCAGGGAGCTGGAAGATCACCTGCTATAACAGCCAACATTTGTGTGTATCTGTCTGCACAGTATTGTGGTGTCACAAATTGCCAATTGGATACAATCTTTTTAACTGGAAAAGCTTTTAACTTTGTGTGTGTGTGTGTGTGTGTGTGTGTGTGTGTGTGTGTGTGTGTGTGTGTGTGTGTGTGTGTGTGTGTGTGTGTGTGTGTGTGTGTGTGTGTGTGTGCGTGTGCACATCTGCGTCTGCCCTTGTGTGTGCGTGTGTGTGTGAGTGTGCGTGTCTGTGTATGTGAGTGTGCGTGTGTGTGTATGTGAGTGTGCGTGCTTGTGTAAAATAACATGCACTCAAGTGAAAGCATGTGTGGCGTTCAAGACTCATTGAGTGCTAGTATGTGCAAGGGTGTTTGAGGGCCAATGATGAATGTGTGTGTAAGAGAATGAATGTGAATCTTAGTGTGTGAGTGAACGGGAAAGGCATCATCAGTTTTGTAACTGGGTAACTTCAACTGCATTTTATTTTCAACTGTTCTGGTTAAGAATAATGTTCTCTAATGTAGATGATTTTGGTATTGGTTGCTTAAATAATCGCACTAATTTTAATGTGTGAGAAATCTGTATATGAACTAATGTAACAAAAATGTGCAGCTGGATATAACTAGAATTGCTAACGATTCAAGATGATGTATTAGGTGTAGGAATGAACATGGCTGTGGTAGTGAGTCTGGGTTAAAACATGGTCGTGGAGTCAGAGAGCAGGAGGAATCACAGAGGGGGAGCAGCGAGAGGGAGTGTTGCAGAACTCTCGTCGGAGAGAGGAGCAGAAATTCTACAAAATATGCTGGGTATCCGGGATAATTCCAAAATGTATTAGGTAGCTAAATCCATGACTGAATGATGTAGGTGATAATCCATTCTCCATTTGATCTTTGCATTGTACCAGTTATGGCAGAGCTAGTGACATTCTCACCTTTGAGTCAGAAACAGTGGGTTCACCTCAATACCCTGAGAACTAAGCATAAAGTCCTCCAGTGCAGCATTGCAGCAGTTCCTCATGGTCGGAGGTGCTGTATTTCTGTTATTAGGCTACCCTGTCACCACTCAGGTGAACACAAAAGACTTTGGACAGAAGTAGTAGAATTATCCCCGATATCCCGGCCAATGGTTATCAAATCGCCAGTGTGTAAAACAGATAGCTGGCGGTTCGTGAAAGGTTTCTGTGTGCTTTTTAATAAATCTTCAAAATATTGATGTGGTATCACTGCTCCGAGATTGTGAAAGGCGGCATATAAACACAGCTCTGTGTTTCACTCTCTAGAATTCGAAGCTGCAATGTTGTTTGGGAAAGATTTCAATAGGCAGGAGCAATGGTGTGTGAAGCATTGTCATTGGCATTTTGTATTGGCGTTTCGAGGGAAACAGAATGTAGTGGTGCAGCTGCAGTTTGCTGTTGTGTTTCTGGCACAACCCTGGAGGCTGTTCTCATTATTGGCAATTCTCATTATTCTGCTGCAATCAGGATTCTGAAGAAGGTAGTCACAAAATGCTGGAGTAACTCAGTGGGACAGGCAGCATCTCTGGAGAGAAGGAATGGGTGACATTTTGGGTCGAGACCCTTCTTCAGACTGAAGACGGTAAGCAGGTTAATCAGGAATCTGAAGAAGCATCCTCACCCACAACCTTGCCTATCCATGTTCTCCAGAGATACTGCCTGACCCGCTGAGTTACTCCAGCACTTTATGTCCTTTTTTTTGTAAACCAGCAGCTGCAGTTCCTTGTTTCTACATTCTCGGTCAATCTTATTCTCTGAGATACTGGGGAGACTATTCTCCGGCACGCCAAGTTGGAACTTTATTTCCAACTTGGCAACTTTTGTTCTCAGAGACAAAAAGTATCTTGACATAGTTTCACTGCGCAAACATCCAACACAGAAGAACCTTGGTCTGATCTACCTTGATGGGGAAACCTAAATAGAATGTGCACAAATCAAGCAAGATGGAAATGCTTGATACTCGAGTGGACGTGCTCTCGTGGGCCAGGTCAACTGTTTCAATATAAAGTTACAGTTGCTGTTCCAAGTCTACATCAGCAACGTGAATGAAGAAAACTCAACAAACCTGAACTTTACAAAGTACCGTTGTTATCGGATATGTGAGGTAGGAATTCTAGACACATTTGTTAACTTTTCCGGTAACCACTACTACTGGGTAGTTTAGATGTGAGAAACTGAACTATAATTTTTGAAACATTTACTAGTTTAGTATCCTTTTGACAAAGCTTCTCATCAAATGTATTTAGATCTGTGAACACAACCTCCCATTGGTCAGTATAAATTCATGTCTTATCATTCATTGCCTGAAAGGACCAATGGTCAGGCACAGAATAAAAATGGTCAAGTTAGCGAAGTGTTAAGATAATTGATGAAATTGTAACAGAATCTCAGTGTGACATGATCTAACACAGCGGAATGCACGGAACTATCCAGTTGATACAGTAATAGAACATAGAACCGGAGAGCACACAAATTGGCTCTTTGGTAAACAATGTCCATGCCGAACACAATGCCAAGTTAAACCCACCTCCTCTGTTCTCATCCTGGGCTGATCCAGTGATTCATGGTGACTTGGTCATTTGGATTCAGAACTGGCTTACTCATGGAAGACAGAGGGTTGTGGTAGAAGGGTGTTATTCTGGCTGGAGGTCTGACCAGTGGAGTTCCGTAAGGTTTGTAGGCAACACTAAATATGGTAGAGTTGCAGACAATGAGGAAGGCTGTCAAAGTGGACAGTTGGGTTATGGGGTCAGCTCCAGAAATAGCAGATGGAACTTAGTCTGGGCAAGTGTGAGGTGTTGCACATTGGGGGGTTGAATGTAAGGGAGAAGTAGATAGAGTGTGAGTCCTGACCCGAACTCCACCTATCCATGTTCTCCAGAGATGCTGCCTGACCCGCTGAGTTACTCCAGCACTTGGTGGCATTCTTGTAAACATCTTCTGCCATCTCTCCAAACTTCCTAGCTATTATACTCAATGCCCCAACTGATGAAGGCAAGCATACCAATTGCCTTCTTTACCGCTCTATCTACTTGTGTTGCCACTTTCAGGGCACTATGGACTTGGATCCCAAAGGCTCTCTAAACATCAATGTTGTTAAGGTTCTTACCACTTCTCCCTTACATTCGATCTCCTAAAGTGCAGCATCTCACACTAGGTCGGATTGAAATCCATCTACTATTTCACGGATGATTCGCAACCTGCTGTCTGCTTTGACAGTCATCCTCCTGCCCGCAACTCAGAGTGAATCCCATGCATCTTAATCTCCTGGATCATTCTACCATGGGTGACGTTATCAAATGCCTAGAGTGGTAAAGAAGGCGTATGGTATGCTTCATTCATCGGTCTGTGCATTATTAGAGTCAGGAAATCACGTTGCAGATTTATAAGACTTTGGTTAGGCTGCATTAAGTTCGACCCATATTGCCACTATGGACAAATCCTCCAGGAAGTCCTCTCTAGGTGACGCCAGGATATTCTCCCATATTAGTAATGGAATTCCTCCGCCTCTTTTACCGCCCTCTTGATACTCCTTGCATTAAATAAGCACTTCAGCTCATCAGTTTGACCAGATTCCTTGACATCTCCCTGCTTGTCCTTCCTTGGAGACTTACTGGTCATAACCTTGACCTTCCCACCGGTCCAGCTATTTGGTGACCTTCTGTCCCCCATTACCACTATGAAACCTTTGCTCTCCTACTAACATTTTAATCACTGTTTTGCACATGCTTATACTTCACTCACACTTGAGACAGGTTGTCGAGAGGGTTGTAAGCCTGGTGAGCAGATGAGTTTTAATTCTGACATCTCACTGACCAAGGAGCCCAGGACACAGCGTATATGCCTATCTCTATCTATCGCACGACTTAATGTGAAGGGGCTGAAGGGTGGGCTTTGGTTCCTGGCCTCTCTCTGTGTTTCTGTGCTCTCCTCTCCTGCAAGGTAGGAAATATATGACCATGTGCATGACTAATGACGTTAGCTAAACAGATGGATATTTAGCTTTTCAACCCCTTAATTAATGGCGATGGGGTGAAGCTGATGGCCTAGAAATTTTTTGGCACTCTGCCTGTTTTATTGGCCTTAACCAAGATCACAATATGCAGTGGAAGTTTGGTCCAAGATCCCCACTGCCTTGAGCTTAATTAGTAATGATTTGTGAAGAACAATCAGATATTGTAGAGTTTACCATAAGCCACTTAGATTGTTACTTCCTCTGTGTTCATGGGGTTTGTTCATGCAGGATGATTGTAGTCATAAGCCACATGGATATTTGCTGTGCAGTACTGCACAGGTAACCCTCGGTTTTATTTCTGAAAATTGAATTGTTTTAAATGGAACTGCTGTAAGACTGAAGGATTTGTCATTGCCATGAATGTTCTAATATTTGTAACTGACTAGTATCATCAGGATACAGACGCAAAAGGCTGGAGTAACTCAACGGGTCAGGACCCTTCGTCTGCCCCATTCTCTCTCTCATGGTGCTGCCTGATCCGCCGAGTTTGTTCAACACCTTGTTTTTTGCTCAAGATTCCTGCATCTACAGTTTCTTGCGTCACTATTATTATTTTGCAGTTGTTCCATTTATCCTGTACGGAAATATTGCCCAATATCTGCTTACAATTCACTTTTCTTATCTCTTTCATTGATTGTTTTTTTATCAATATGATTCTGGTTCAGACTGTGAACCCAGGCCTTTGATCATTTGTGACCTGCTGTTGGCTGCTCCACATCCTTTATAGATAGTTGTAATGATCCTAAGGATATCAACCTCGTGAATTCATTGGAGAAACAAGGAACAGCAGATGCTGGTTTACAAAAACAGGCACAAAGTGCTGGAGCAGTTGTGTGAGTCAGGCAGCATCTCTGGAGAACATGGATAGGTGACCTTTCAGGCTGGGACCCTTTTTCAGACTGATTATGGTTGGTGAGGTGGAAGGGGGATAGCTGATAGAGAGGAGGGGCAGGATAAGGTCTGGCAAGTGATAGGTGGATACAGGTGAAGGGTGCTTTTGATAGACAAAGGCCAGAGATTAAAACATAGAAACATAGAAAATAGGTGCAGGAGTAGGCCATTCGGCCCTTCGAGCCCGCACCGCCATTCAATATGATCAAGGCTGATCATCCAACTCAGTATCCCGTACCTGCCGTCTCTCCGTACCCCCTGATCCCTTTAGCCACAAGGGCCACATCTAACTCCCTCTTAAATATAGCCAATGAACTGGCCTCAACTACCTTCTGTGGCAGAGAATTCCACAGATTCACCACTCTCTGTGTGAAAAAAACCTTTCTCATCTAGGTCCAAAAAGACTTCCCCCTTATCCTTAAACTGTGACCCCTTGTTCTGGACTTCCCCAACATCGGGAACAATCTTCCTGCATCTAGCCTGTCCAACCCCTTAAGAATTTTGTACGTTTCAAAGTTTCAAAGACACAAGGTGTGAGATAAGGGTGGAATTGTGAATTTTGAAACTAGAGGAAGGATTGTAGGTGGAAAAGAAGGGGGAGGGGAGAAACGGGTGTAAGTGCATGTGGGCCTTTGTGTTCATACTGAAGATAGACACAAAAAACTGGACTAATGTCCAGCATACCATTGGGTTACATAGATAGATACATAGACAATAGGTGCAGGAGTAGGCCATTTGGCCCTTTCAGCCAGCACCGCCATTCAATGTGATCATGGCTGATCATCCACAATCAGTACCCCGTTCCTGCCTGCTCCCCATATCCCTTGATTCCGCTAGCCCTAAGAGGGTTGAAAGCTTCCCAAGCAGAATAAGAGGTGCTGTAGCTCCAGTTTGCTTGTGGCCTTACTTTAGCAATGGAGGGTCCCGGGACAGAAAGGCCCGCTATGGGAATAGGACGAGTTAAAATGGTTAGCAACTGGGAGGTTAAGTAGGCCTTGGCAGACAAAGAGCAAGCATTCGGCGGAATGGTTGCCGAGTCTACTCTTGGTCTAGCCGGTTGAGAAGGACACATCAGGAATATCGGATGCAGTAGAAAAGGTTAGAGGACGTGCACGCAAGCTTCTGTCTCAACTGTTAAGGCTGCAATTGGAGTATTGTGTTCAGTTTTGGTTACTTTGCTATAGAAAGGATGCCAATAAGCTTGAAAGAATGTAGATAAGATTTCCATGGATGCTATCAGAACTCAAGGGTCTAAGCTTTTGGGAAAGTTCGGGCAGGCTAAGACTTGATTCCTTGGAGCGTAGGAGGCTGAGGGGAGATCTTGTAGAGGTGCATGAAATCATGAGGACAATAAATAGGGTGAATATACAGTCTTTTACCCAAGGCAGAGGAGTCAAGACTAGAGGGCATGGGGTTAAGATGAGAGAGGAAAGACTTATTAGGAACCTGTGTGGCAACCTTTTCTCTCAGAGCTGGTGGGTATGTGGAATGTGCTGCCAAACGAAATAGTCAAGGCAGACACTTTAACAACATTTAAAATACATTTAGACAGGTTCATGGATAGAAAAGCTTCAGAGGGATATGAGCCAAACGAGGCCAAATGAGATGAGAGTAGATGGGACATTTTGGATGGAATAGACGGGTTGGGCCAAAGTGCTGGTTTCCATGCTGTAGGACTCTATGACTATGACTATGAGGATTGACTCAAACCTTTACAGATGTGCCATGGAAAATCTTCGGACTAGATACATCTCAGCCTGGTATAGCAACTGCTCTGCTCTTGACCACACGAAACTGCAGAGAGTAGCGAACACAGCCTAGTCCATCACAGACTGGTGATTCAAGATGACTGATCCTCCCAACCAAAAGGATTCTTGATCCTTAGGAAGGAAGAACAATGTGCAAAGTCATTTGTTTCGTACACATCTTGGAGTGAATATTTGTCTCTGGGAGAGCAAAATAAACCATCTACTCGCCAGATATGAATGAGGAGATTGGGGACCATGTGCAGAAATGTGAGATCTGCAGATGTTTAGAAAGGAAACGGTCATGGTAGACAGTTCATTGTCATCATGTCCCAGACACATCCTGGGCCACAGCTGGATCAAATCTGTTTCAAATGAAAAGCAAAATGTATCTGGTTACAATGAAATATTATCCACAATTTGGGGAGATAGACTTAGAAACCACTTACATATCAATGATAACTCACAAATCAGATGTGCCATCCTGAGGTGTTGATGCCAGACAATGGTAATTCCTCATGTCCAGAAATGTTGTGAAGTTCCCAGTGGACTGACAGAGTTATCACTGGACAACATCACTTCCCACAGAGAATTGGAAAGGCAGAGAACGTTGTGAAGGTGGCCAAGGAACCACAGTAGAAAGCTCAGGCGTCATGGACCCTGTTAGAGCATTCTAGTCTCCACAAAACATCAACTCAATGGATGGTTAGCAGTGCATGGAGTTAGGTGGAGATGAACTAGATCTCCATGCCAACATCGGAAAGATCGGTAGAACCAGGAGAGTAGTAAGGCCGCTTCATTTCTGAGGAACTGTGAATGGAATGAGTATCATCTACTACTACTTAATATTTGATATAGGACTGCAATTGAACAGATATTGAACAATCCACTCGAGTTTGAGAGTTTTGTATTAGGGTATGTCAGTTCATTATAATTCTTTCCAAGACGCAATCTCATGACTTTCATTTAACAGAAACTGTGCTCCATGTCACAGAAATAAAGGAATGCTACTACATTCTTGGTGAGAACAAATTACTTTGTTCGAAAATAAGTGAGATGTTTTTTCAGCTGCAACATATTCCATTGACCTTAGGTAATCTTTTGCTCCTTTGTCGTGTAGCCTGCCACCTTAATCAACTAAAGTGACCTTAATCATGGAACATAAGCCACAGAACCTGTTAATAACCTGTGCACTAAGTGTACGGTTTTACTTCACTGGCACAGATAAGCCTAATGAAATATGTCCCGTTCAGTTTTAAAAAGGAAGTCAGAGTCAAAAGCAAATCTAATATCTAATGGCTCAGTTAGGCACGGATAAAGGCACTTTTATTTTACAGAATATTAACTGGAAACAGGCATCTGACTAAACTCCTTTCGGCCTTTCATAGATTAGTCATCAGCCACTACTGGATACCCTTAAAACTCTGGCCTATGAAACACAGGTTACGTCTGTTTGTATTTTGAAAGTAAATCCATCAGTTATTTCCTTGGAATTTAAATAAACTGGAATCAAATCTCCACAGTGCACAGTAGAGTCCAAAAATAGTCATTCTACAAATGACCTTTGTATTTAGAAACAAGTAATAGAGGTAGGTTGGATCAGATGCTACCTGATTCAAGGCAATTTGTCCAATCAGTTGTCATAGTGATAGTATCATATAAAGATGACATCAGGTTCATCGTTCCATTAATTTACATTCAAGTAGATAATATTTGCTGCAACTGTGCTGGGAAATAGTTTATGGAATTAGGTACACAGTTGTTGCCAGGCCCAGCATATAGCTCTGATATTACAATCTAAATATTGTGTTAGTCTTCTGAGGTAAAAATAGAACGTAACCATTCAATTGATGCGTCATAAATTTTACACATTTCAGTAATGCAGGGCATGATAATATTTTATTAGTAGATGCTAGGAAATTAGCCATGACAGAGGTTATGCTATGCGCATGCTGGCATTCACTAATGGAGCATTGATCCATCACTCAGTTTGATATCATATGATTTAATAAGGTGAGCATTCAGACAACTGCAGCAGCGGAAATTTGCTTTGAATACAGCTGCAATAAAGTAAAGTAATTGAGTCAATTCCTTCAGAAGTTTCCTCTCCTGCAGCAGTCAAGACTCGGTGACCATTACTGCTGTTGCTAAATACAGGGAGATTACGGGAATTTGACATACAATGCAAGTAAGAATTTCAATGTGTAAGAAGGAACTGCAGATGCTGGTTTAAACCCAAGATAGACACAAAAATCTGGAGTAACTCAGCTGGCCAGACAGCATCTCTGGAGAGAAGGAATAGATGACGTTTTGGGTCTGAAGAAGGGTCTCGACCCCAAAACGTCGCCTATTCCTTTTCTCCAGCGATGCTGCCTGACCCGCTGAGTTACCCCAGCTTTTTATGTCTATCCAAGAATTTCATTGTGCCAGTTCAGTACATATGACAATAAAACACTCTTGACTCTTGATTCTTACATTGCCATGGAACTCAGAATCTTCACCCCAATCCCAAAACTTCAAATTGGAGGAAAATCTTTAACACCAATTTGTTTTTACTACTGCATAGATAATATGATCAAACAAAACCATTCTGTTCAACGATTATTAGCACTGGGAATGCTCTGTGCTTTCCCCCCACCAAAAAACTGTAGCCATTTTTTGCCCTTAGTTTAAGTGGATTAAGTTAACCGTACAACTGCAAATGCAGCACAGTTCTTTGGATGAGCACTATTTCTCATATTTAGTGCATAAGTGCAGAGGCAGATTTCTGAACCAGTGCACAGATTGCAAAGTAACCTGATGGCCTTCACAACAGTGCGTACCCATGGGAACTGTGGTGCCTAACTTCATGATCAGTGGGCAGTATTCCAGGTAGGTTCCATGCACAAATTTGCATATGGGTTCAGTCCACTGTAAAATTGCCTTTAAGTATAGGTTGGAGCGGCAATTTTTATGGGTTAGTGTTCCAGAATATCTGTCAGAAGTGGAACAGAAAGGCTGTTTGTTTGCCTTCATCTTCATGTTCATATTTCACGTTAATTCAGCTTCAATTAGGTTATTTGCGTTGTGCTAAAGTAGACAGGAGAGATGATCACACATTTGGAAGTGTGATCCTAAGACATCATGAAGGCAAGTTTGCCGGCAAATCTCTGACCAGTGCAACAGCATTAGTGTTGCAATGGTAATAGATTTTAATTAACCAATTATTCATGAGTGTCAATGTAAAAGATAGAGGGTACAGAACTCCTAAGTTGCAATGTAGGGAATATTTGTATTCGGTCTGCAACAAGCTCAACAAGAGGGATGCAATTCTACATTTAGATTCAGAGGTTTAGACTTTTAGACTTTAGAGATATAGTGTGGAAACAGAGCCTGCAGCCCACTTGAGTCCGTACCGACCAGCAATCACCCCGTACACTAGAACTATCCTACACACACTAGGGACGATCTACAATTTTTACCAAAGCCAATTAACTTACAAACCTGTACATCTTTGGCGTGTGGGAGGAAACCAGAGCACCAGGGGAAAACCCATGCAGTCACAGGGAGAATGTACAAACTCTGTACAGACATCATCCACAGTCAGGATCGAACCCGGATTTCTGCGGCTGTAAGTTGGCAACTCTACCGCTGCACCACTGTGCCACCCAGTTAGTTGGTAGAAGGAATATCTCTGGGAGAACACTTTTGAGTCAATGATCATAATTCAGTTAGATTTAGTACTCTTACAGAAAAGGATGCACACATAAAATGGAATTAAGAGTTCTGGATTCATTTGTTTCCAATTTTGTTAATGAGAGGTGATGTAACAAATGTGACTGGAACTAGATGATAAATAGTAAGTCAGAGCAAAAGGTTCTTAAGAAGAAAATTCAAGGGATTTTGAATAAATGTATTCCCATAAGGGAAAGTGTGGGTCTATCAAACCTAGAACCTGCGGATGACTGTCCAGCAGGTTTAGGAAACTTTATGTAAACGTTTGAGAATTTAATCATGCAGAAAGCCTGGAAGAATATAGAAACCAGAAGAGTGAAATAAAATGGGAAATTAAGGTTTGGGTACAAATAGATGGCACAAAAAGTGCTGGCAGATAAAATCAAAGAATATGCTTCAGTGGGAGAAAATGCATGAGGACAACTAAGGAAAAATAGGATTGATTAAGGACCAAAATGATGGACTTGAGTGTGGAGATGGAGGATGTGGGTATAGGTGACGTTATAGTTTGGTGCTCTGTGTACAAACGATGGGGATGAGGCCAACATTGCCATTAAGGTGGAAGTGGGATAAACTATTGGATACAATAAACATAGTAATAGAGGAAAAGTTAAAGGATTCAACATCTTTGGAAATGGTCAAATTGCCAAGCCCAAATGAAATATATTTAATACTTTTTCAATGGAACAAAGGAGGAAATGATTTTTCAATTATCCTGAAGATTAGCGATTGTTAATTTGCAGTTTAAAAAGGAAGGGACATATAGAGTAATTCGAAGCAAGTTGGTTTAACTCTAGTGCAGACATGTCCAAAGTCCGGCACGGGGGCCAATCACGGCCCGACGTCAGATTTTATACAGCCCGCAGCTTCCGTCTTAAAATGTATTATTTATGGCCCGCCAGCACAGTCTAACAGAATGAAGGTAGGGGGAGGGGGAGAGGGGAGGGGAGAGGGCGACTACACCTCCCGGTGGTCAGCGCTGCCCGACCTCCCCCCTCCCCCCGCCCCGAGCGGGAGAGGCGACGGCGACGGCGACTACACTTCCCGGCGGCGGGGTTGAGGGCGTGTGGGGGGGGGGGGGAGAGCAGCAGCTGAGCTCTCCTCACCCCGCATGCTCATTGGCAGGCGTTCCCGTCAGTCGGGCGGGTGCCGCATCAGGAGAGGCGACGGCGACTACACCTCCCGGCGGCGGGGTTGAGGGCGTGTGGGGGGGGGGGGGGGAGAGCAGCAGCTGAGCTCTCCTCACCCCGCATGCTCATTGGCAGGCGTTCCCGTCAGTCGGGCGGGTGCCGCATCCCCCCCTCCCCCCCCCAGCGGGAGAGGCGACGGCGACTACACCTCCCGGCGGTCAGCGCTGCCTGATCTGCAGATTGTCAGACGCGAGGTCCGGGGGGGGGGGGGGAGCGCATTAGTTAAAAGTCCGGGGGGGGGGGGGGGGGGGGGGGGGGGGGGGGGGGGAGCGCATTAGTTAAAGGTTTAGGGGGGGGGGCATTGGCCCTTGGGTATTTTCACATTATCAAATCTGGCCCTCTTTGAAAAAAGTTTGGACACCACTGCTCTAGTGCCAAGCAAATGATTAGAATCGAAGCGAAGGAAGTGTATAAACATTCATTTGGAAAGATAAAGATTAATGAAGGCGACCGGAGGGATTTGTTAAAAGGTCATGTTTAACTAACAATTGAATATTTAAGGAAAGTAACAATAAGCATTGATGAAGGCAGAGCATAGATGAGGTCTATTTGGATTTAACAAGTTTTTAGATAAGACCTTGCCTGCCAGATTGTTCAGAATAAGACCATGGGATGTAATATTGACTCTGCAGCTGGAAGCAGAGAGTACTTATTGATGGGTGATTTTGGGAATGGAATGCAGTTACTAATACTTGATCAGTAACAGTAACAGTACTTGCCCCCTTTGTTCTGATTCTACAGGTTCTCTCTAGGTTATGTAAGACTCCACTTAAGCAAAGTTTTCTTTACATAACGATTTGTAATGAATGTGTATTGTTATGGATTATATGTAGGCATGAACTGCTTGCGGTCACATGCGATGGGATTAGGATAGGTGGCTCTACTTCAACTTGAAGAACCAAATATTCCCCTTTTGTACATTTTCTCCAAGAGTCATGCTTAAAACTCCTGTTGTGTATCAGTTCTTTGAAATTAAAATCAGCTAAGCTTTTAATTTTTTTCAACCAAATTACAAGCCTAGCTGATCATTGACTGTGGGAGGTTATTTGAATAGAATATAGATTGCTGAATTTTTCACAGAACCATCACTGCATTTTAATTTGTTGTTCACAAGACTTTGAAATATTTTGCTGACATTATAAGACAAGTTTTTTTTAAATGAATGCTTATTCACTACAAAACTGCATTAAAAACATATTCTACAAAATCAAATGTAAGCTGCAAGCAAAATTTCATGAAAGTGCAGGTTAACTGATTTTTACAACAATATTTAGAATTGCCAAGAAAAAATGTTGGTTAAATCACACTGTACGGAAAAATGGAAGAATCCTTGCTAGATATTAGAGATCTGTTAGGTCTTTGTATAATGTGTACTTTGAAAGTGCAAGATAATATTTTTCCATCAACAAGTCTTCTAGATAGGAGAGTGGGATGTATACTGATGAACTTATGCTATTAACATGGCAAACAATCTTTGCAGTGTACACAAGGACTGGTTGCTTGTGTTATTGTAAGCATTGCAATGTAACCAAGCAAAACACATGCTGTCAATAAACATAATTATGTCTTTATTGCAGTTGATATTTTATTAATAGTTTGTCTAAATGTGCCATAATAATAGTACAAAATGCCATTCAGCCCATCAAGGCTGCACCATCTCTGTGACGACGAATTCAGTCATCCCTATTCTGCCGCTCCTGCAAATAATCTTCCTTCTGCACCTTGAGTTTTGTTTTGTTTAGTTCATTTATCGTCACTTGTACGGAGAGGTACAGTGGAAAACTTTTGTTGCGTGCTAACCATCCAGTGGAAAGACAATACATGATTACAATCGAGCTATTCACTGTGTACAGATACATGATAGGGGAATAACGTTTAGTGCAAGGTAAAGCCAGTAAAGCCCGATAGTAGCACAGGACTGCTCTATGGTTGATGTCTGGTTAAATTACCTGATAACAGCTGGGGAGAAACCATCCCCGAATCTGGAGGTGTGCATTTTCACACTTCTATATCTTTTGCCTGATGGGAGAGTACTGGTTCCCACCACAATTATAGGCAGTGATTTCCAGACCATAACCAATTTCTGGCAATGGCATTTAATTTCAGATCGATAGTCAAGCTCCAATAATTTAACTACAGTGCCATTGCAGCCCACTGTCAAAGAATGTGATCTGTGTGAATCCTACTGCTGATTGATGGAAATAATTTTGGAATACTCGTGGGCAATCACACAAAAAAAAAGGAAATTGTCTGAATGTTTCTATTTTTATGTTTACCTTAGCTTCAGGAGCGCTGAAGAGGAGTGAATTCTGCACTAGTGGCAAGCTATTTTCACACGTGTGCCTGCTGCGACTGAGACCCTACCCTTGGCACAGGGTCAGGATCAAAACCTCTGCACCACCTACTCCTCCTCTCGTGTCAACTTGCACTTAGAAATTTCCAGAAGCACCTTTTCTGGAATTATAGTTCACACACTAACATCAATGGAGACTAATGGGTGAGTGTTAGAAAAAGGAAAGTCATGAGGAATTCACGAGTAAGAAATTCAAGGGTATTCAATCATCAAATGCACTTTTGAGGGAATGGAACAATGAAATTCTTACTTGTTGTAGCTTTACAGGCACACTAATGCAAGAGCACAAACAAATGTAAAACCATCAATAATACAATAGATTAAATCAGTGATACTAGATAACTATGCCGTACAGTGGCACGGTGGTGCAGTGAGGGGTGGCACAATGGTGCAGCTGTGGTTTTGCTGCTTAACAGCGCCAGAGACCTGGGTTCAATCCTGACTATGGGTGCTGTCTGCACAGAGTTTGTACGTTCTCCCTGTGACCACATTTGTTTTCTCCGTGTGCTCTGGTTTCCTCCCATGTTTAAAAAACATGCAGATTTGTGGGTTAAATGGCTTCTATAATTTGTCCTTAGCATGTAGGATAGAACTAGTGTACAGGTGATCGCTGATCGGCGTGGATTTGGTGGCAGAAGGGCCTGTTTCCAAGCTGTTTCTCTAAACTAAACTAAGCTATCATAGTGCAAACCAAAGCACTCTATGTAGTGCTACCATTGTAGATTGTTGAGGAGGTAGGGTTGTGGTTAGGGATGTGCAGGGTGGTTGAACAGCATAATAGTTAATGGGAAGAGGCTGTTCTTGAATCTGGAAATCATGCAACTCAGGCCACGGTACCTTCTTCCCAATGGTAGCAGTGAGATGAGAGCACAGTGTGGGTCTTTGATTATATTAGCTGCCTTTTTGAGGCAGCGCTTTATGTAGATCCCATAGATGGCGGGGAAGTCAATAGATATGATGGGCTGGGAAATGTGAACTACTTTCTACAGCCTGCTTTGTTCATGGTTGTTTGAGTTGCTGAACCAGGCTGCGTTGCAACCAGTGTAGGAAGGAACTTACCTTTCCTTATCTCGGTGTCTCCCTCTCCCCTGACTCTCAGTTTGAAGAAGGGTCTCGACCCGAAATGTCACCCATTCCTTCTCTCCAGAGATGCTGCATGTCTCGCTGAGTTACTCCAACATTTTGTGTCTAGCTATGATGCAACCAGTCCGTATGCTCTCTACTCTCTATCTGTGGAAGTTTGTTAGAGTATTCGGGGACACGCTGAATCTTCTCAATCCTCGGAGGAAGTCGAGGTGTTGATGAGCTTAGACACAAAATGCTGGAGTAACAGTTGGTCAGGCAGTATCTCCGGAGAAATGGAATAGGTGACGTTTCGGGTCGAGGCCCTTCTTCAGACTTTCTTTGTGATTGCATCAGAGTTTAATGATATATTTAGAGGGGGTGATGGTGTTGAATGCTGAGGTATGGTCGAAGAACAGCAGCCTGACATACATACTACCAGCGCATGTCAGCTGACACCATTACCAGTAACTAATCGGGGCTTTTACAAAACGTAACAGAACTGTGAGCTTTATGTGTAGTAATGTCAGAACATAATACTGCTGCAATACCTTGTGTAAATCAAAATGGGAAACAGATGCTTTTTCAATGCATGAATTTCAGTGATGACAAGACGGCAGTAGTGCATCAACATCTTGTTAGTCACACAGCAGCTGTTTCCTGATTCCTGTGCTGTATGGAATTGTAAATGAAATAAAACGAGATCAATTAAAACTCCAGCTCAGAGGGACTAAATAGCTACATTAAAGGTCAAAAACATGGCCCCTTGCACGTGCAGGGTAGAGTTTAAATCAGCAAAGAAGCAGATATTATCCTCACTTTCACCAAACAGTGTAAAAAATAATCACAAGGGAGCAAGTAACTGAGTTAATGGCGGTTTTTTCTTCTAGCCCTGAGTAAATATGTGTCTACACAATAGAATTGGTCTAATCAATCAGTTACAATACCGTGTGGTCCAAGTGGAATGAGTTGGCAATAAAACTGTCAGGATATATGCAGTGGAAGATGCTCCTGTAAGGCAACAGTGAAGGCCACAGTGAAACATTTATCATGAGACTGAGCATAGGATAATGGTAAAGGAGAAAGGAATGCCTTAAAAAATTACAAACTCAACACAGAACTTTCAGTCAAAAGCAAGTGACAACCTAACTGTTTTAAACATTGTTACCACACTGAAAATTTATTCTATATGTGTTTCAGACTTTCTTCGAAATATTGCACGAGGAAGATAATTGAGGCAAAATGTTGCCCCTATTTCTGTTTTAAAGCATGATTTTGAATAATAAATTGTAAATGTTATATCTGCATGCACTTCCTGCCTGCACCATTTGACTTCCTGTTGTCACATTTTTGCCACCCTTTCTTGTTCATAGAAAGCAATTGTCCATGCCCCTGCAGAGGTCATGCTGCAGACTTGAGGGAGTTAGTGACATTTCTCAGCTGTCAACAGCTAGACGTAGATGTTAGAGAAACTTGTGACAGATTTGTGTCTTCAAGAATTTATTTTTGATATTGATTGGGGTAAATGTTATGTTCTGTTGCATAATTTAGTGCACACTTTTCGGCCCATTTTCATGCTTCTAAATGAGGGGCATCATTCACTTTTAGACTTCCAGTTTGGGAGTGAGCTTCCCCACACTAGTCGTCCTACTCGTTTCACTGTCGTCCTGCTTAGTTTCACTGTTTATATCACGTTATCACTTTCTCCACAGCTAACATTATGGGCTCCAACTTTCCTTGATCATCGTAGCTGGCTTTGATTTATCCTTTTGCATACCTTTCAATCATTTGTTCTTTGTACCTTTTCATATCTCTTGTTTCCCTCTCCCCTGACTCTCAGTCTGAAGAAGGTTCCCCAATCTCTTTTCTCCAAAGATGCTGCCTAACCCGCTGAGTTACTCCAGCTTTTTGTGTCTAAATTCTGTATCTTCTCATCCATTTGCTTAAGTTACGATGCCTATTCCATGCCTCTTGGTCTGTAACGGATTCTTGGACAATCATTATAGGTGCTCTATATTGCACCTACTGCTGGCCATTGGTTCATTGCATATCGTAATGACATAACAGCACATCAGTGACTGTGTTTTCCTGTTTCCCTATGCAACTGAGGCATTCTGTGGACATAAGAAAATGGCGAAATACTCCATTCCATAAGTCTAATGTGTTCTCATTTCCTTCTCATTTTTTCTGCCTGTGAAAAATATATTACTTTTTCCAACTTGATTTTTCAAATGTCCTCGTCCTGTCCATTACTATGAAGTGCTTTAATCTTTCCATCACCCTCTTCCTCACTGTTTTCCATTATCACCCATATTTCCCACATTCGTCTGCCTAACATTTCCCATCACGTATTGATTCTCAAACTTAAGCTCTAAATTCCCTGTTCTACTTTGCTTTTTTAATTGTGCACCATCTTCCACCTCCCGTGACCTCCCCTAACAGACATTACCTCCCCTAACAGATATCACCCTGGACAGCCTTTCCCCCTCATGGTCCTCCTTTGACCTAATTAAGCTTCCTCCAGAAATTGATCCCTATTTTCTCTTTCTTGAATTTCCTTCTCCCCCTACACATTGCACATTCTGCCTTTCAACCCACCAGCTGGGTCTTTCCTGAACCCAGTTATCAATTGGTTTCTAATTCTATATATTCTGAAAATCTTGAGTTACCGAAGAAAGAGCCACAAAGAAACTGTACTTGAATTCTTCAACCTGAAAATGTCTGTTTAAAAGCTGTCAAGTCACTTCTACTGCATAGAAATGGAGCTGAATGGGCAATTATCCCCCTGGGAAGGGATAGTATGCACTCCATCTGCTAGACAAAGTGTAGCTCCAAGAACATTGAAAAAGCTCAGCGTCACATCGAACAAAACAGTCAGCACAATTGGCATACTATCCACCATGTTAAACGTTCAATTTCTCCAATCATTGGCACACCATGACCGCAGTTAACACCAGCTACAAAGGCCACAGCTGTTACTTGCTCTTGTTACTCTGAACGCACAAAAAGAAGGACAGTGGACCTACAGCCTACAGATTCCCCTCCAAGTCATACGCCATCCTGACTTGGAAATATTTTGCCAGGTCTTCGCCATCACTGTGTCAACAAACAATGCATGCTCAACAGTACTTTCACCAGAAGACTGCACTGATTCATGGAGGCAGCTCACCACTGCTATCTCAGATCTCCATGAAAGGCAATAAATGGGGGCTTGCCGGAAATGCGCGTAACCTCAAAAAACCCTCGCTGTCCAACATTTCTGCGCAAGTTCAGCCCACTAGGCCTCGGGCACCCAACCCAGGCGACCATTTGCGTGCTAATCACAGAAGTAGATTTACAATCACATATTACAATCGCTCCACACTCTTAAATCTCTATTCCTACAGACACTGTAAATAGCTCGATTGTAATCATGTATTGTCTTTCTGCTGACTGGATAACACGCAACCAAAGCTTTTCACTGTACCTCGGTACACGTGACAATAAACAAACTAAACTAAACTATCCATCCCATTTGCCTCCTGAGCTGGATTGTAAATAGTCCCACGATTCGATACAAAGCCAAACCACTGTGCTGGCGACAAAATAATCCACAAAACCAAATTATCTGGACATCTGCGATGGCATGGTGGTCAGCCCACCGAGTCTGCGCAGACCAGCGATTGGTGGGCCGAAGGGCCTGTTTCTGTGCAGTATCTCTAAACTAAAAGAAAAATCTCTTTGCTGTTTTGGGGATCATTCTATGCATAAGTGGCTGCAGCATTTCCCACTCTCATACTGTAACTACATTACAGAAGCTAACTATTGAATGTAAAGCACTGCAGGGCATGCTGAGCGCATGAAAAGCATTCTTTCGGAGTTCAAATGCAGTGGGGAATGCAGTGGGAAATGCAGTGGGGAATTTTAGGAATATATTTTTTGATTTCTGCCAAACATATTTCTCTGGCAATGTTTCTTTAAGGGGTCCCATCAAAGAGCTTTATTTAAAACTCTAAAATAGAGACCAGTGTGATTGTCCATGAACATGGGAAGGGTGCCCTGGGGCATTCTGCATGCTCACGATTAGTTTAATGAGTGATTCTGTTCTTAAAGGATAAGAGCCCTTATAGGTAATATTACATTTTACAAAACTGTGCCACTAATGCATTTTGACTAGTCATTCCCAGAGAAAAATCACGGGCATGCTAACGTTCATAGCTGGGATTTATACTGCTGGTAGGAAGCTTTATTCGCTGTTCAGATGCATGAGGATACTGCAAACATCACACTCAATCCTGGAAGTATTTCCCTAATTGACATTGAGCAATTTAAGGGATTTTATAAGATTAAATGAAAATCCTATAAAATAGTAACCAGGATAATAAGATGTTTTAAGATGAACACAGTGGCCTATGGAATTGTTTAAACTTAAACTGCTTTGAACTTATCAAGTTTCCTGCAGCCGACATTAAAAGATATCCCCACAGTGTGTCCTTCTCTCAGAATACTTATCCCCTTTGTATTAAAATGACCTTGGCATGCCTAAACTCAGTTTGACAGTAGTCAAAGTCAACATCACTGCACCTCAGAAGCATCTGACATTGCATTACAAAGGAAACTAAACCTCACAGATGACAAATGCCTCTGTTTTGAGCATGTGCTCTAACAATGGACTAAGATGGGATTCAAATTAGCAACACATAGATTAGAGGAACTTGTTCAAACGTAGCCACAGCCACACAAGGACTCTAGGAATATCAGTCACATGAAAGCAGTTAAGTACCAGACTGAAATAAATCAAAAGCCTTGTAAGAAAAAAAGAACGTCAGCAGGTGGGGAAGTTTATGAACTCATTTACCAGCATGCTATAAATCATTTGAATAAGAACCAAATGCGGAAATAGACCTTCCTTTTTTATATATTATGTCGCTGCGATTGTGGAACAACATTGAGATGCAAGCTTAATTTCTTTATATTGGAACAATCACTTCTCACGAACGAAAGTGAAGTGTGACTTATGCTGCATTTCTTTCACTGGCATTGTCTATAGTCCTATTAAACCTTGAATAGGGAGTGTGCAGAAATAGATTGTTTTATTTGCTTGTCTCCAAGCTCTGTGTGATCTTAATATGGACTAGAATTTGTCCTCAGATTCAGGCAGAGATACTAATCCAAGGAACACAATATGTCATGAAGGCTGTATGCAGAGAATTAGACCAAGAATATTTTCTCCTTATAGTAATAAATCACTCAGTCCTTTAAGGCTGTGTCGTATAGCCAAGACACCTCAATACCCTTGTTTATATCATAATCATACTTTATTAGCCAACTTTGTTTTGCAACATACGAGGAATTTGATTTGCCATATCGTCATACCAATAAAAAGCAACAAAACACACAAAATACATTTTAACATAAACATCCACCACATTGACTCCTCCACATTCCTCACTGTGACGAAAGGTGAAAAAAAAGTTCAATCTCTTCCCTTCTTTGTCCTCCCATGGTCGGGGGCCTCGAGCCTTCCATTGACGGGGCGATCTTGGCTTCCATAGCCGGCGGTCGGGCCCTCTGCGTCGGGGCGATCAAGCTTCCGCATCGGGAGGATCTCAGCCCCCCCTCTGCCGGGTCCCGGGTCGGGCCTGGTCGAACCTCTTGTGAGTTAGGAGCTTCCCGACATCACTCTACCCGAGACTGCGAGCACCTCGATGGTGAAATCTGCAGGCCGCGCGCGGTTGGAGCGTCGATCCCAGGCAAGGGATATTTCAGATCTTTCAGAATTGTAAAACAAGATGTGAATTTCTTTCATTTTATCAGCGAGGTTCAAAATTAAAAAGTAAAATTAAACTGGGTTTCAATCCCATAAAATAATGAACTATGCACTGGCGAGTAAAGTGTTCTAACAATTGTTTGATTTTGTTAGCACACAGCTGGAAGGGTAGAAGAATGTCTCCTGTGGATCCTGCATCTTAACAGGAAAAGATTGCAAAAATAAGAGGAGCCAGAAGGGTGGAGTGTCCTCGAGTTTCTTTATGTCTGTGCAGGGCTTGGAGGATCACTGTTTCCTGTGCCAAGGCATTAATGGGTCTTTAGGGCCCATCTGACTTAGTAGGCCCAGCTCCCTGCTTCCATCCTCTGAGAAGGACTGGAAATTCTAGAGAAACAATAAGGACAGTGTCAAAGAAAACTTGCTCCCTGGCAATTTCTGCCTGACCTTTGCATGAATGACATTTCCTCCGGAAAAAAAATTTAAGAAAACTGCATAGAGCACTTGATTTTTAATACCAAGTTTTAAAGATGTGTAAAGATTAATCTTTCAGTATCCTGATGCATGGAATTGTGCTTTCCTGTTTGACACTAATGAGAAGTGATCTCTCATTGTTTGGATAAGGTTTAGGTTTGGCAGCTCTAATTGGAGGGTTTCCTGAAAGCTTCATCAAGTAATGTTTGGCTCTATGACATTTATACATGTGAAAACCAATCAAACTTTCAAATGTATTCACTTTTCTTACAATTGGTGGGGGTTGCCTGGGGAACCATGAAATCCCTCTCTACCACCCCTACTGTCTTATCTCTGCAATCCACAACCAGATAATGAAGTATAGACCCATTCCTCTCCAGAGATGCTGCTTGTCCCAATGAGTTACTCCAACATTTTGTGTCTATCTTCAATGAAGTAGAGAGTTCAAAGGGAGAAGTAAAGCAATGTGATTGGTCTGATTAGCAGAGAAGGCTCCAAACCTGAGCTGGTCCTCCACTTCTGTTGGTTCAACAACTTAAAACTCGGTTATCCCAGCATCTTGAGCGAGGTTTAAAGAAGGGAATAATATGGTAACATGCACACTGAGATTTTTTCAAAAAAAGAAGGTGGTGCATTGATGGAAGAAGTGGTAGAGTTGGGCACAATTAATGACATTTCAAAGACACCTCAACAGGCTTGTTGGTATATGGGCCAGGCACGGGCATATTTGTTAAGCATGGATGAGTTGAGCTGAAAGGCCTGTTTCTGTGCTGCATGGCCCTCCGACTCTCTGATTCTGACTAATACCAGAATATATTTCTACCTCTCCAATGGAAATTGCTGCCGTAACTCATGAAAAGCTTTCCCCCGTAGCCCCAGTTGTGGAGTGAATAAAGGACTGCAAAATGTCTCCGCAGCACCAATTTAATCCTGGCTCTAATCTAGCTTTTCAGAGAATTTCTTAAAAGTTGTTGATGTTTTGAATTATTCGCAAAGGCCAAGCAGGCAGGAAAGTGCTCTCACATAGCAATGATGTTCTTGTTGCTTTTCCATGATCAGATGTAACCTTCAGTTTCAGTGCAATTAAACAGGTAATTATTGCTACTCTTAACCATGTCAATGGAAATCTCAGGGCATGAGATGTGCAGAACTGATAATAGAATTGGAAAATATAATTGTGAAATTAAATTGTTTCAAAGAGGTAAATACAGCATCTTTCGATGGAGTATAACAATTAATATTAAGAGATCACCAAACATGACCTCCAGCACTTACACCATCAAAGTATGCAGGAAATCTCATTTACTGCGGCCATTATGTGACTGTTCCAACAAGAGCACATGCAGGGTTTGTACTACATGAAAAAGGCTGCGAAATATGTTAGGTCTCAGCCATTCTTGAGAGAAAGTGCCAGTGGTTTCTTAAATCAACACCTATCTTTGTTCTGAACAAGGGTCCCGACCCGAAACGTCACCTATCAGTCTGAAGAAGAGTCCCAACTCGAAACATCACCTATCCATGTTTTCCAGAGATGCTGCCTGACCCGCTGAGTTACTCCAGCAGTTTGTATCCCTTTGTGTAAACCACCATGTGCTGTTCCTTGTTTCTACCTATCTTTGTTCTCCACCTTTGTAAAGAGATCAACGGAAATCAGATTAAAATATGTTTAAAACTTTGGTAATCCAGTTTAGAGTTTCCTGATCCACTCAAGGCAGTTAAATTGGTATCTCTTATTTAACTAACATAACAGTCCAGCTACAGAGGAGGAAAGTACCGACCTAAACTGATGCCAGTACATTGGATATCAATGTAGGAATGTCCAGAAAGAGGTGAGATGCATTAGGTCACAACGGGAGTGGGTGTCTCGGATTTGGGTACACGACATTCAATTTCCAAATATGTTGATCATAAAACCATGAGGAGATCTGTACGAAGACTAACAATAGACATCAAAGCAGATGAAATGGGCGGGCATTTGGCAAGAAAACATGATCCAGAACTAAGAGTGAGGAGAGCCAATATAAACTGGGGGGTTAAAATCATAAAACAGACAGAGGAATAGATAATACTGGAGGAGTATACATGTACGCATCATTGAAAGTAACTGCCAGGCTTGGGCTGTTATCTCAGAACTCCAGTGTTTCAAGTTCATAAGATCATAAGATCATGAGTGATAGGAGCAGAATTAGGCCATCTCTCCCTCATAACCCCATTCTGCTTTCTCCCCATAACCCCTGTCACTGGTACTAATCAAGAATCTATCTATCTCTGCCTTAAAAATATCCATTGGCGGCCTCCACAGCCTTCTATGGCAAATAATTCCACAGATTCACACCCTCTATCTAAATAAATGTTGTTCAATTCTGTTCTGTGCGGCTGTCAGTGTGGAGTTTTTAATGTTCTTCCTGCACCTTGTGTGTTTCCTCTGGGTGTTCTGGTTTGAGCTTACATCCCATGGTTGTGCAGATTGGTAGGTCAATTGATCACTAGAAAATTGTTCCCTGTGCATCATAGTGGTAGAAACTGGAGGCTGAGATAATGGAAATAAAGGGAGAATAAAATGGGATTTGTGTAGAATTTGTCCAACTGCTTAATTGCTCATTGGCGTGGACTGGGGGACTGAAGGTAATATTTCTGTGCTATATGATGTTATGTATGGGATCGAGGAATCTATAAATAGAAGATAGACAAAAAAATGCTGCAATAACTCAGCCAGTCAGGCAGCATCTCTAGAGAAAAGGAATAGGTCTGAAGAAGGGTCTCGACCTGAAACATCACCTATTCCTTTTCTCTAGAGATGCTGCCTGACCCGCTGAGTTACATAAGCATTTTGCGTCTATCTTCAGAGTAACCCAGCATCTGCAGTTCCTTCCCACACACTTTATAAATAGATGTGTGGAGTACAAGGACAGCATGATGAAAAATGATAAAATATTGGTTAGGATATGTTTGGAGCATTGTGTTCAAAAGGATATGGATCACGTGCAGGCAGAGGTGATTAGCTTAATGGCATTATGATCGGCGTGGACATTGTGGGCCAATGCGCCTGCTCTTGTGCTGTACTGTTCTATGTTGTATGTTTTGGGCGCTACACTTTAGACAATAGACAATAGGCAATAGGTGCAGGAGGAGGCCATTCGGCTCTTCGTGCCAGCACCGCCATTCAATGTGATCATGGCTGATCATTCTCAATCAGTACCCCGTTCCTGCCTTCTCCCCATACCCCCTGACTCCGCTATCCTTAAGAGCTCTATCCAGCTCTCTCTTGAATGCATTCAGAGAATTGGCCTCCACTGCCTTCTGAGGCAGAGAATTCCACAGATTCACAACTCTCTGACTGAAAAAGTTTTTCCTCATCTCAGTTCTAAATGGCCTGCCCCTTATTCTTAAACTGTGGCCCCTTGTTCTGGGCTCCCCCAACATTGGGAACATGTTTCCTGCCTCTAACGTGTCCAACCCCTTAATAATTAGGAGAGCTGCAAGGACCTTAGAGAGACCATAGAAGAGATTTGCGGGAACGTTTCTAGGGATAATGTTTCCAGGGCGGCACGGTAGCGCAGCGGTAGAGTTGCTGCTTTACAGCGAATGCAGCGCCGGAGACTCAGGTTCGATCCTGACTACGGGTGCTGCACTGTAAGGGGTTTGTACGTTCTCCCCGTGACCTGCGTGGGTGTTCTCCGAGATCTTCGGTTTCCTCCCACACTCCAAAGACGTACAGGTATGTAGGTTAATTGGCTGGGTAAATGTAAAAATTGTCCCTAGTGGGTGTAGGATAGTGTTAATGAACGGGGATCGTTGGGCGGCACGGACTTGGTGGGCCGAAAAGGCCTGTTTCCGGCTGTATATATATGATGATATGATGATGATGATGATAAGGGTCCTTGGTTTATGTAGATACCGTGGAAAGACTTGGGTTGCTGTACTTGGAAAAGAAGAGGCTGCATGGGCTGCATGGAAATATTTAACATCATGAAGGGTCTTGAGCATAGATAGAAACAGATCCTACTGATGAAGGAGTCAAGAACCAGAGTATGTAGAATGAAGACGATTAGCCAAAGAACAAAAAGTAACATGAGGGAAAACAACATATGCAGAGGGTGATTAGAATCTGGGAATGGACTGCTATGGACAGGAACGAAGGGAGCTTTACAGCAACGTTCAAAAGGGAACTGAGGGGAAGGTAGTATGTGGAGAGGCCTGGATTGCTCTTGCACAGAGCAGGGATGCACTGTTATAAAAACAAGCTGTACGCTTAATTGACAAGAATAAATATTAGAGCAGGTCAACAAGTCAGGGTTTAATGAGGCACTAGCTACCTCATGAGGTGGACATCCCAGTATCTCATCAGGGGCATCAACATATATTTCATTGGGCTGCAGTAGGGGAGATTGATTTTGCGAGACATCGCTGATGCAGCTCTGCAATGTAACTGGTGCAAAATCTGCAAATGCTCCACCAGACAATTTGTTCAACGAGTAAACACGGGCAATGTAACTCCAGCCATCAATAACTACTTCCCATTCTGGGCAAGACTGTGCCAAATGTAAAAATGCAGGAGGTGATAGTGCCTGAAAAATGCAGCTGCTAGTGCCGCTTTACATGTCTTCTAAATTATTTTAATTGGAAGGTTTTATTCTGCATAAAATAAGTAAAAGTTCAACTTTTTTTTATTGCTTTGAATAAATATAATTGATGTGAATTACAATGAGCACACATCTAAGTCAATGAACATCAAAAATATTCAGATGCAGGAAATCTGCAATAAGAATAGTAAATGCTGGAAATATTTAGCAGGCCAGGCAGCACTTTGAATGGTTTTATGCCTCTTGAACCTTTTCCTATGTCCACCTGGTAATTTCATGCCGTGATGGAGCTTGGAATTGTTTACAGTTTTGGGAATCTGGCTCTGGGCATGTGAATGATGGGACTTATCCAATAAACTAAACTGAATAGCTGGCTGAATGTAATTAGGCTTCGATGCTGAGAATGCTGGCCTGGAAGAGGATGGTGGCTCATTTTTCCTGCCAGGAGGTTTTTGCGGACAGAGCAATGGCGGTATCTCTCCCGTGCCATGAGGTGCCTGTAATACATATTCCATGTCTCGGAAACATATAAAGAGGCAGAGATCCCTGCTGTCCAATAGACCATGAACCTTGTGCTGGGTTCAGGTTCTGATCATCTGATGACCAAATACTGTACTGGCACGCTGAAGACAATGGTGAATTTCACTGTATTGTCCACCTGAGCACGATGAGATGCCTCTTGAGGTAAGGGAAGTGTTTCACACTTTCCAGAGTCTTGTTGTAAACCGTTATTGTTGGAGGGAAGTGGCAGGTTTACAGTGAAGAAACAAGGAATTGCAGGTCCTTGTTAAGACACAAAGTACTGGAATAATGCAGCAGGTCAGGCAGTATCCCTGGAGATCATGGATGGGTGATGTTTCGGGTTGAGACAGTGAACCTTTGTGCTGCCCATACAAACAAACAAGTGGTTAGGAGACCAGCAGCATGGATTTGCAAGCTGCTGTGGGGCTACAGGAATCTTCTGCTGTGAGGGAGCATTGCATTTGTTTACAACAGCAGTTATTAGGAAATGACTGCTGTTGAAACCTGGTGAGGACCTGTATACGTTAGGATCAAGCTTGCATTCCATTAAGAAGTAGACGAAAGATGGAGACATATTTTTACCTGCAGCTGAGTTTGAGGATCAGATTTCACAGTCGAGAGTCAAGAGCGTTCTATTGTCATATGGCAATTGTTCTATTGTCATATTCTCTAGGAAGGCAAAAAAGAAAATTCATTTTTATTGGTTGGTATCCCCCTACATTTCCCTTGGAGTTGCTGCGTGGTAAAGATTATGCCACCTGTGCCACTAGATGGATGATTCAGGGAGTAGCTCTTTGGCCATTGGGGGCAAGTGGTTGAGGAGGGTCCTGGCATGGCATTCCCTGTGCAGGTTGACCCACTATAGTTTCCACAGGCAGATTTGCCTCCTTCCTGGTGGTCATGACTACTGCATGGCTGAGTTGCCTCAGCATGTCCACCTCTTCCTAGTCACAGGAGATGACTTTGTGAATTTGTGACTGAAGTTCTCCAGCAACCGTTAGAAGTAGGGCAGAGATACAGTACCACCTGCTCCTGAGGCCTTGTTGTGTTTCAGTTGGCACAAGGACTTCTCAACTTCTTGATGATGTAGACATTAGGGTAGTCCAGAGACTATGGATACTTTGTGTTTTCTGTTGGGTAGATCATTGGTTGGTTCGTTGGTTGGTCAGGAGGACCACTATACTGTCCTTGAAGTGCGATCTTGAGACCTTCAACACTGTTTTTATTTATCTACACACAAAAGGATAGGAGAGCAAGCAATGAGATTAGATCCCGCCGACTGATCTGCAAAAAACGTGCTTCTTGGAGAATATCTATGCAATCACATGCAATATCAATATAATTTGAATCAGGTCAACAGCATTATTTCACATAAGGAAACATCCCTTTAACTGAACCAATACCTTGTGCACACTTCCAATTCTGGACTTATAGAACAGAATGCCACCTAGTGCAATAACCAGTGACTTTGGTGAAGCTTCAACAGAGAGTTAATTCAATTTGTTACATGCTTATTGTAGATTTTGGAGAGAAAACAAATATTTTAAAAATATAAATAGCTGGTGTGCTGAACATGGATATTAGTGAAGGGCAAAAAGGCCACCATGTCAATTTGTAACTATGGTGAGTAATGCAATCCCACCTGTGTATCTAACCTAGGGAAAAGTCTGTCAGCAGCTAATTAATTAAATATAGCTGAAATCTTAGCTTAATTCTTACTTGTCTGTAGATCTAATTAATATTCTTAGGCTGTCTCTACGAGAGTAATATTCAAAATCGCCAGAACTCATATTTAAAAAAATTATAGCTTTTTTGCATCTTTGACTTTAGTTATAGTTAAGTGGATAGCAGAGATCATTAAAGATACTGGGAAATTAGACCTGGGCAGCTGAACAAAGAACATGACTGTGGATCGACAACCATTTTACACTCACCTATATTCTTTTCCACTGACTTGGAAGAAAGATGTCAATTCACTTTTGCCTGTTTTGCATTACAGGTCAGTATCATTCTCATTCCACTATTGTTGAAGACCTTGACAGAGAAGTTTTAATCAAAGTCTCTCAACCAGCTATCTGGAACCTTACCAATCTGCTGTCATTATCTCAAGGTGATTAATGGGAGAATAGGCGTGGAATTGACATTTTGTATCTAAATTTTCCAATAATTTTTTTGGAAGGTACCATTCAATGAACTACTTAAAAATTGGAATTGGCGGGCACAATTTGTGTACGATAAGGATTTGGTTGCGTTCTCATACACACGACTAGTTCTGGGTGAAGCCACTTGTAGTTAACTTCCCAAAGAATTGGTTTTGGGACAACTGCTCTTGTCAATCTTAAATAATGGCCCAGGCGGAACTATCAGGAGAACTGTCTGCAAGTTCACAGATGATGCAAAGATCTGAGTCAGTGTTAGGGCCTTAGATGAGAAAAGCCATTGCAAGCAATTCTAAATATGCTTGAGGTTTGGACTCATTCTGCGCATTCCATATGACCATGAATGAAACAATGCCACACGTGCATTATGTACAAGGCTGAGATGCTCAATGCCACATGTGCATTATGTACAGGGCTGAGATGCTAAATGCAAAAAAAGGCAAGTTGTTGTGGTAGTGGATTTGGAAGTATTGATTACCAAATGGCAAGTAAGTTGCAACAGAAACAAGAACGGTGTGGGGGTGATTGTGGATCAATACATTACAAACAGTAAAAATACTATACTGCTCTTGTTCATTTGGAACACAGAGTCCAGGTTTGGTCCCATCTCTGTTTTAGAAGAGGTTAGAAGAAGTCAAAAGAGCTAAACTTGGCTTGGGAAGTTTGGATATTTTACAATCCAGAACAACATAGACATTGAAGAGATTTGATGGAAGCCATGTAAATAGTATAAACAATAAAATATTATATATTATTTCAGTAAAATGCTGCACATTACAGAGAACCAGGTGATACCTGCGTAACCTACACTCACATGGGGCTAGGTTAAATATCAGGATATATTTCTATTCATTGAGGGTTGTTGATTTTTGGGAGAAGTTCCTGGCTCAAAGAATACGTGTAAATTTTGCTCAAGCTTCTGGAAGAGGGCTGGATCAGCTTTTAACTTTGTTCTATGCCGCATCAAGGGAAAGGCAGTCGGCTATCAGTAATCTGCTTCCTCTCCACTGATCTCCTTGCTTGATCATCGTTGTGAGTTAGATGGAAATCACCCGGATACATGTTTCCCTTGTGAAAATTGGCCAAGGGTTATTATGTGACTTGTGACACACCAGAGAGTAAGGATAATGAAAGGTGCTGTGCAACAAGACCATAAACTACATTCTTGATGGACTATTTGTCTTATCCTGTCAACCACTTCTGTACGGGTGGATGTAAGAGAGTTCAGTTATTTTACTCTTTATTGCTGTCTTCTAGTCCCAACAAAGTAAGACAGGTATGGAATTGTTTAGATCGATATTTGAAATAATTTCTCAGAGTAATTTCTCTTGTGTTCGGTATTATTTTGTAGATTTTCTTTTGAATAGTTTCAGCTGGTGGCATTGCAGGAGAAAAAATCTTTGTTTGAAAGAGTTCATGGACAATGCTTCATTAACAAAATTACTCACTTAAAATATCAAGATCACTCAAACACCATGGATAATCATTGCTTCCATTGATCATTAAGTTGTTTTTCTATTTTGCTGAGTTCAATATCTTCTTCACATCAACTAAATTATTTACTGCTCTAAAATATGTGCAACAATTACCACGATTATAAAGGGGAAACAAAAGCAAAAAAATATTAAAGTGAGATGTTATTCTTTTATTGTTGCCAATCGATCTCCTGTTGCTTTACTGGCAATATTCACGTCTAGTTTGAGTTACAAAGCAAAGTGTATTAGCAACTTCTAATTACGTTCTTATTTCCTCCGGTTTTCATGGCCTACTCAGTCACAACTTCAGTTTCACCTTGCATAAACCCTATCTACAAATCTGTATATCTCAACATACATGTGGGTTTCCTCCCTCGATAACCCAATTTATATCCTTTGAACCTTTGACTTGTTGCATATTCATCCATCCCCCTGTCCTTCCACTATATCACAAGACATATTTTCTTTTTGAAAAACAAAGTTTTCCCCTTTCCTCCATCTAATCTATTGGAATGATACTGGAAATGTTCCTATCCAAGGGTACAATCACCAAACCTGAAGAAAATTATAGGTGACGTTTCGGGTCGAGAAACTTCTTCAGACAACCCGAAACGTCACCTATTCCTTTTCTCCAGAGATACTGCCTGACCTGCTGAGTGACTCTGGCTTTTTGTGTCTATCTTCGGTTTAAGACAGCACCTGCAGTTCCTTCCTACACTGAAGAAAGTTATGGTTAATGCAGTAGCAGCTTCCTTTCTATTTATTTTAATAATCCCGGGATGAAACCCAGCAGCTTTGGGAAAGATATCTGCCTCATAATTCTTTTCCGTAACATCATTTTACTTATTTTAAATTATGTAAGTTCTTTCCCTGACTTAACAAAGGAAGTAGCCGTTGTGTTTTACTCTGTTACCTTGTTACTGCGTAGTCATAAGGGAAAGGGAAGTTTAATTTCATTGTGGTTCATATTATCTTTATGCATGTTGTAGAATCTAATAAAAATACCACATTTGCAAGTAAAAGCATCATTTACTGAAGGATATCATTGAAAGAGGAACTGCTCCCTTTTGTAAGTTAAGGGCATCCTCCCATTTCCTTTCTCATCATGAGTTTTACTTAAAAGTGAGTCAGCCTTTAAAGGGGTAGTTTCTATTGTATGGCTGCCTGATCCATGCTTGCTCTTTACATTTATTGTAACACTATAATGTTAAATAAAGAATGAAGGGGTTAAGTTTACGATTCTTTTG
The DNA here is from genome assembly GCF_053455715.1 of Rhinoraja longicauda. Lineage (NCBI taxonomy): Eukaryota > Metazoa > Chordata > Chondrichthyes > Rajiformes > Arhynchobatidae > Rhinoraja > Rhinoraja longicauda. The sequence continues at coordinate 17,683,140 of NC_135961.1, forward strand.
ATATAATACTTTTCGAGCCAATACTGGCTTTATTTGTTTGTGAGATACAGCACAAAAAAAAGGCCCTTCGGCCCACCAAGTCCACACCAACCAGCGATTCCGTCACATTAACACTATCCTACGCACTCCAGGGATGATTTACACTTATACCAAACCAATTAACCTACATCATACAGTGGACCCATCCCCGAACTCTACCTCCGCTACATCGACGACTGCATTGGTGCTACCTCTTGCACCCATGCAGAACTTCACCTCCAATTTCCATCCTGCCCTTAAATATACCTGGACTATCTCTGACATCTCCCTCCCGTTTCTGGACCTCACCATCTCCATCATAGGAGACAGACTAGTGACGGACATTTACTATAAGCCCACCGACTCGCACAGCTATCTGGACTACACTTCTTCCCTCCCGGTCCCCTGCAAAAAGTCTATCCCCTACTCCCAATTCCTCCGTCTACGCCGCATCTGCGCCCGGGATGAGGTGTTTCACACTAGGGCTTCTGAGATGTCCTCGTTCTTCAGAAAACAGGGCTTCCCCTCCGCCATTATAGATGAGGCTCTCACTAGGGTCTCTTCTACATCCCGCAGCTCCGCTCTTGCTCCCCCTCCCCCCACTCGCAACAAGGACAGAATCCCCCTCGTTCTCACCTTCCACCCCACCAGCCAGCGGATCCAACATATCATCCACCAACATTTCCGTCACCTACAACGGGACCCCACCACTGGCCATATCTTCCCATCCCCTCCCCTCTCTGCGTTCCGCAGAGACCGTTCCCTCCGTAACTCCCTGGTCCACTCGTCCCTTCCTACCCAAACCACCCCAACCCCGGGCACTTTCCCCTGCAACCGCACGAGATGCAACACCTGTCCCTTTACCTCCCCCCTCAACTCCATCCAAGGACCCAAACAGTCTCCCCAGGTGAGACAAAGGTTCACCTGCACCTCCTCCAACCTCATCTATTGCATCCGCTGCTCTAGATGCCAACTTATTTACATCGGCGAAACCAAGCGCAGGCTCGGCGATTGCTTCGCTGAACACCTGCGCTCGGTCCGCATTAACAAAACTGATCTCCTGGTGGCCGAGCACTTTAACTCCCCCTCCCATTCCCAGTCTAACCTTTCTGTCATGGGCCTCCTCCAGTGCCATAGTGAGGCCCGCCGGAAGTTGGAGGAGCAGCACCTCATATTTCGCCTGGGCAGTTTGCAGCCCGGTGGTATGAACGTCGACTTCTCCAACTTCAGATAGCTCCTCTGTCCCACCCTTCCCCTCCTCCTTCCCAGATCTCCCTCTATCTTCCTGTCTCCACCTATATCCTTCCTTTGTCCCGCCCCCCTGACATCAGTCTGAAGAAGGGTCTCGACCCGAAACGTCACCCATTCCTTCTCTCCCGAGATGCTGCCTGACCTGCTGAGCTACTCCAGCATTTTGTGAATAAATCGATTTGTACCAGCATCTTCAGTTATTTTCTTATATATCTTAACCTACATCTTTGGAGTGTGGGAGGAAACTGAAGATCTTGGAGAAAACCTGCGGGCAGAAAGTACAAACTCCGTACAGACAGCACCTGTAGTCAGGATCGAACCCGTGTCTCTGGTGCTGTTAGCGCTAGAGGGCAGCAACTCTACCGCTGCTCCACCGTGCAGCATTATTTAGTGATTTAGTAAACACTGACTGTATTTAGCAGCATTTGGTGCCCAAGACAATATAAAGTTCCACCTCACTGCCCCATACCCTCCACCCTCCCATCTTACTGCTGTCTCTTTGACCAAAATACATATTAGATGAACTAAACAGCATGGTTGCAAAACTAATTAAACATTAACACTTTTACATATGGGTGCGAGCAGTTTTTATTCAGTACAGTGATATTTTCAACAATTCTGGTTTAGTCTGTGGACAACCCAAGTTAAAAATATATATTTTACACATATTCACATGAATGGGTGATCAAGTGTTTGTGATGTATATAGATTTTGTCTCTAAATATGACACCAGTATTGAGTAAATCTGACTGAATTATTCTCCCATGAATATTACTTATTTTCAGTGAAACTAAACTGCAGGTAATATTGGATAAATGCCAAAATATATAGAGAGTTTGTCATGAAAAAAACTGGATTTTCACACATCTGACAGACATCTGGTCCAAATAGATGAAAAAAAAATCCACTATCAGAGCTTTAAAAGACCAAACTGAGTATGTTGTTTCATTAAAAGGAAGTTTTGATAATTGTTATTACCATTGGAGATGAAAAGCTGTCTTCACCTTTCAGTTTATTTAAGGATTATGTGTTGGTGTGTTTATCCGGACGAAAGCTACTTTTTCCAAACAGATGTGGCTTGGTTTCTGTGGCGTTTGATTAATGGGATACAACGGTTAAAGTCAAAGTGTCAGCAAGAGTCTTACATGCTTGTGTCATACTTGAACTGAACAATAAGCCTGGCTAAGAACAGAACAAAGCTGTGCCAAGTTAGCCTGACAATGACAGCTCATCTGCCGCTTCTGCAAACTAACTGATATATAAGGACAAGGGGAAGTTTGAGTTTAGGGTTGGAGGGCTCAGTGTACTATTTATAGCTGATCACATGAAAACTAAGCAAAATAGACAATGACTTGTTCGAGGAGGTGAATCACACTAGGAATTAAAGACATCTCCTCAGCCATCCTGTGATACTTAAAAATAGGCCCAGGATGCACATGTGACATGAAGAGATCGACAGTTTGGCCTCTGACCCTGAAAGGACCTTTGTACTCTGATACAAGTAATTCCAATTTGCCCCACTTCTCTCCATTCTTTTTGTTTGATTTGACCTTGCTCATTGAGGACAAGGCCACTTTCTTGGCAAACCAATCAATAATCCAAACAGACAGAAGATGATTATTAGAATATGGGAAGCTAAACTCAAACAGAGATAGGTTATCAGCCTTGCCCAGAGCTGTCTTCTGAGCAAATATTTCATCAACATTTTCATGGCAACTCACATGTCATTAGGATTCTGGAGAAGTAAAAAGATCAGTAAGGGGATAAAGTAGGCGGACAACTGCGGAGCCATGTGGCTTAGCTGCTGCATTGCTCTCTCTATGACTACAAGGACCTCCCATAAACACACATTCTCAGGGGAATACTAACAGGCAAGGCTGAAGATAAAGGACAAATGGAGTTTTCACATGCGACTATGCAAAAAACGACTTGCGCAGTGCTTGGCAGCTCTGTTTCTCACAAGCATGCTGTACGTTTGATAAGTAACAAGCTGACCAGGCAAGCTGAGCAGACCACTCTCTATCTATCAGCTCTGATGAATTTGTGCCAAGAATCTGAATGAAGGGGCACTGTCTGCTGTGTGTATCCCAGAAAGGCTGACCTCTAAATGACTTCCCAATCATTTTCTACGTGCAGCCTGAGAGGCTGTTTGTGAAATGCACTTGGATTAAAGAGGTTTTGGTGCAGGCATCTATTGTAGGAAAACTATTAATTATTTCCAGAATTAATTCTTAAAGGTTTATTCGTCAACCATTCAATAAACTACCATCTTTAGTCGATAACACGGTACAATTCAATCTCCTACATGACATTCCACGTCCTGTTCAAAACCTAATTTCTGTTTCTGTTTTCCATTTTTTAGTCGTTGTTTCTCTGTCGATTAAAGATTTATCCTTCTTTACACCTGATCTGAAAACTGACCTGTTAATTTTCAAGCGTGCGAGAAGCCATTTTATGCCAGACGTAGTAACAGTATGCCTCTCTGCTCGCCACTTTGTGATTCTCCCTTTAAGAATAAGGTGTAAGCCATTTAGGGCTGAGATGAGGGACAAACTTTTTCACACAGTGAGTTGTGAATCTGTGGAATTTTCTACCACAGAAGGTAGTGGAGGCCAATTCACTGGGTACGTTCAAGAGAGGGTTAGATACAGCTCTTAGGGCTAATGGAATCAAGGGATATGGGGAAAAAAGCAGGAACGGGGTACTGATTTTGGATGATCAGCCAATATCATATTGAATGGCGGTGTTGGCTCGAAGGGCCGAATGGCCTGCTCCTGCACCTATTTTCCATGTTTCTAAGTTTCTGCTGATTTCTTCTGCTTAACACCACTGTCAGAACTTGCTGCGGCCCACTCAACATATGGAGTAATTGCTTTCAAGAGGTTAGGTTGTCCAGGTAAACATCTGTTGCATCCTGCTGAATAGCTGAATAGCTCATTCACGTTGCTGTATATACAGTCATGTACCAACATCGACATTGAAAACTTCTCTGTAATCTGGTCATTTAGACAGAACAAATAAATACAATGCAGTCATTTGGAAAACACTGCATAAATTCTCGTGAAATGCTTCTTCTCTCGGTCCCTGTTTTTTTTTTGTAAAGTTAAGAGAGGAATCCTAATCGGCCTGAACTGGTGGATTATTAAGCCATCTTATCTCACGCCTACATCTCTGTGCAAATACTGCAAGGTTTACAATCATCTTTTGCAAGTCATGGCAAGTTATTCAAGCGAATAGAAACCGCAGTCATTGTTGTGCCTCGATAAGAATGAACAAATTGTGCTAGGATAATGATGTGAATTATATTTTAAAGACAAAATAAGAAGGTGGAAATAAGTTCTCAGCTTCCTTAATTTTCATGGGTCTTTTGTGGAGTAGACAAAAGCAAAAAAGACATTGCTTCCCTCCTTTTAAAACATTGTGGCTCTTATGAGCTGCTGAATTTTAGGTAAACTTAAAACACCTGCTCCGTCTTTTGTTTAGATGCCTGTGTTAAGTACACACAGTGTTTAACGCAGAACAATCATGAAGGAAGCAGCCGCATTCAGTGGAAGGATTTGATAAAGCAGATCTGCCCGCTTATGAAAACCCAGCTGGAACAAACATTTACACATAAGATCCACATACAATAATATTATTAATGTTTATTGTGCTTTCAGGACCTCCAGTTTGGATTGTAATAATAGTTTGATGAAGTAGCAATCGGGGTTGCACAAGACAGGTCGTGTTGGTTTCTGTTTTACACAGGGCTGACTAGCTTTGTGCGTTTGTAATGGAAGTACAGTAAACCCTGGTTTTAACGGATCCCTTTGTAATAGATTTTGGTTATCGCGGACGGACCTGCCGACGCCACGCCGGCTCACACTGCCTTCCCAGCCCCGGCTTTCGAAAACCTCCCCTGTTTTGGAAAGTACATCAATGAGCCCTTTTTCACTCAATGCAAGGCAGGGTTGATGTGGCTGTTGTCGCGGCTCACGTTTTAGGCCCTGGGAGCAGCGCTTTCTTCAGGCCGCTGCCAATGACAGGACGCGCTTGGTCAATGTGGGAATCCCACCCATCTCACCAGCTGACCCTTCCTTCTGTCGGCCTGTCGCTTTGTCTACTTGGCCTTTCCCCACCCCCCCCCACCCCCCCACCGCTGCCTCCTCCTCCATCTACCATCACTCTGTCCAATCAATCTCTCCCCGCCTCATCCTCCTCCTCCGGAGTTGCCAAAATACTCCACCTTGGACTCTGAGAGACTATTTTGAATATGATAATAATTTATCCCACCTCTCCAAAATAGGATGTGTGCAGGAAATGCTATGAAAGCGGCAAAGGCCACAGGTGTGTTGCATTAGGGACGTATCTGAACAATCCTTGGGGTTGTCTCGTCATTTCTATTTCTGTAATTAAGACTTTTTTTTCAATATTAAATGTGAGTTATATTATGGACTGTTGTGGGATGGCTTGTGCAGACAGTTACATTATGATGCATTGTGGTGATTTGTCAGGAGAAAGGGAGAAGTCAGAGTCTAACCTACCAGTCACAGGTTGCAACTTTTATGTGTGACTTGCAACAACTATGTGGAAATGAATGCGCTCCATTAACAGAATTGGGAGTTTGTTTGAGGTCTTGAAAAGAATCAGCAATACATGTTTATGTTTATACTTTTATTAAAGAGTCATAGAATCATTGAGTCATACAGCGAGAAAGAGGCCCTTCGGCCCAACTTGTCCGCACCGGCCAACATGTCCCATCTACACTAGTCCCACCTGCCAGCATTTGGTCCATATCCCTCCAAATTTGTCTTATCCATATACCTGTCTAAATGATTCTAAAATGTTGCAATAGTGCCTGCCTCATCTACCGCTTCCTGCAGCTCGTTCTATACACCCACCACACTTTGTGTTGAAAAGTTACCCCTCAGGTTCCTATGAAATGTTTTCCCCCTCACATTAAACCTATGTGCTTTGAGATGTGGGCTTCGCAAACTGAGCCAGCATTCAATTGTGGAATGGTTTAAGAGTTAATCTTAAGGGCCATATTAAAACACAGGAAGTTTACAATACGGATGGAACTTATTTAGCCCATATTGTCAGAGATGGTCCAAAAAGAAGGGTGAATGGAATGGGGGGAAAGTCTCGGACAGGACATCCAAGTGACACAATGCCTTTGGTGGAATGAATGAGGGAATGAATGGTCCGCACAGATACTCAGGACATGACCAGCAACTCCATCTGGTCCAGTTGTTTTTCATGGGTTTACCCACAGGAAGGCCGATCTGACCTCTGCCACAGTCACCCTGGGAAGAGGCACACTTGAGTCTGAAGGGTCAGGCGTCACTGTCCTGTTGGCCTTCTGCTCGAAGCGAGCATAGAAAGTATTCAATTCATCAGGTAGGGTCACACTATCGCCAGTGATGTTGCCTTGACCATGCTGTGCAGCTAGTTATCTTATTCAGACCTTGCCACATTCTCTCTGTGTCCGAGTGATTATACTGGGATGCAAGTTTGTCCTGGTATTGTCTCTTGGCATACTTGATGGCTTTGCGGAGACCATAGCGGGCCTTCTTGTACCGCTCGGGGTTGTTTGACTTGTACGCAGTGGACCTGGCATTAACCCATTAATGTACCTCACGGTTTATCAGTGGTTTCCAGTTGGAGAATACTCGGATTGACTTTGTCAGCATACAACTTCCACGCGCTTATTTCCTTATCCTGTATCAGTATACTGTGGACGGCTCGATTGTAATCACATATAGTCTTTCCGATGGCTGATTAGCACACAACAAAAGCTTTTTAATTTACCTCGGTACACGTGACAATAAACTAAACTAAACAGACAAACTTTGCTCTCTGCGATTCACTGTCAGGAAGGCCGTTCTTGCATTTGCTACAGTAACCATTGGTATAGGTGCTCCCGAGACTGACGGAGCAGGTGACGTCCTTTCACAAACCTTCTGTGAAAAACGAGTGTAGAATGTCACAGGGGAACGGAGCCATTTGTCGCCAGCGATATATTTCCCGATCCAGACCCAAATGCAGAGCCTGGGTACCTGAACTGAATCTAATGGGAGGTCATTTTCTTTGTCAGGCTAAGGTCAGCTAGCCTCGGTTTTGTTGAAGCATTCAGGTTTTGGTCAGGCCAATTCTGGCTGAGGCACGTTGGCCCAGCACATCACTTCATTCAGCTCAACATGATTTGCTTCACATTTTAACAACACGTGGATATCATACTTAAAGTTTGTTATATTTGTAGTGATGATCAGGTCAGGAGCTTGGAATTAATACTATAATAAATTATTAAAATACTGCTCTCAGGTAAGATTCAAAATCGGCTGTGGTTAGGTCAGGTTTTGCTTGAGTTTTGATTTTAATACCGTGCAAAACCCTACCTGACTATTCTGAAGCACTCATGGCTGATGTCCCACATTTTACCCTCCATAAATTGGAACTCATCCAAAACTCCGTTGTTCATATCCTATGAAAACTACCTACTGCATTCACAATACTATTTAGAGCCCACTTTTGATTCAGATGCAAATAACATTGTTTTGTCCTTCCCTCCCACCAAATTGCTTCTCATTTATGCACAATACATTTTGCTGCTTCGCTATTTTTTCCCCCATTGATCTGCGGTTTTTACCTAAGATGCAAATATAACATTATTTGTTTCTGTCTTGCCACAAAAATATTGCCTGTCTTTTTCTTCTCATTCCTAATTTGATGCTAAAAAATATATTTTCTCCCGTTCTTCAGTATGCGCTGTGGATCTGTAGTTCCTGAAGTTGGCATAGTGTTACAGCAGAGATGTTTTTCTCACTGATGAATATCCAATGACCAGCACCTTGAACAGATGGCCATTTACCATTTTTTGGGCTTGATTGATTCTAGATGCAATGTTCAAACTCATAAGCATTTCCCTCCAGCCCTAGTGCAATCATCAGTACACTTCAATGATGCAAAAAAATTATTTCCAAACAATATCATTAGTTCAGATCTCTTATATAATGACCTAAGCTAAATAAAAGAGTTATAAAAGAGGATTGCGTTATTTTTCTTTTTTTTTTCTGTTGTTGGCACCTTACAATTTGTCAATTATCTGGCTGTTTGGCATGGGACACTTGTTGCCATGGTGCATTATGAATATCGCAGGCTTCTTACATGTTTAAAATGTGTCAACAGGAAATGGAGCTTCTTGCACCCCACTGAAGATCCAGGTGAAATACCTGGGCTGATGTAGAAAAATCATGTATCACACGTAGATACAAAATATTAATCATTTAAACGGGCAAAACAGTGGCGCAGCTAGTAGAGCTGCTGCCTCACGATGCCAGAGACCCGGGTTCAGTCCTGACTTCAGGTGCTGTCTGTGTGGAGTGTGCATGTTCTCATTGTGACTGCGTGGGTTTCCCTTTAGGTGCTCCAGTTTCATCCCAGACCCCAAAGACGTGCAGGTTTGTAGGTTAATTGGCTTCTGTAAATTGCCCCTAGTGTTTAGAGAGCGGATGAGAAAGTAGGATAACAGAGAACAAGTGTGAACAGGTGATCGATGGTCAAGGTGGTCTGTGTGAGCCGAAGGGCCTGTTTCCACGCTGTATCTTTCAATTCATCAAAATTGGTTGCTTTATGATTCTGTACAACTGCAAAGTATGTATCGAATGGAGCCCAAGACTTTACACATACTGTGGCATAACAATGCACAACAATCAGGTGACATGGGTTCCAAGGGCCCAACACTATGCAATGGTGGCCAGTTGGATAAATGATCAACAGATGTTTAATTTTAAACATAATGTACAATTTTTGTACAAAATTGTGCACTTTTATAGTATAAATGTTTTTTCACCATACCTGCTGACCTTTTCGAGAAAGGAAATGGCAGCTAAAGGCAGCTAGAATTAAATTCTCTGAGTAGTTAAACTCATTTGAAATATAACATGTGTAAATTGTTTGAGCAATTCTGCAGTTTGCTTATTGACTGGTATTTTCTTCCCCCACCTGTTGATTGGGTAGAGATGGATTTAATTCACTTTGTATTTTTGTCAATGAATATTTCAGTCCTTTAACCAATTACTATTGTATTAACACCTGGGGTGAAGGGAATAATTGGTTAAACATCCAATGTGCAAAGCTTCTCAGAGACAGGTGGCGGCATGGTTGCCCAGTGGTAGAGTTGCTGCCTTACAGCGTCAGAGACCCGGGTTCGATCCCAACTACGGGTGTTGTCTGTGTGGTGTTTGTACATTCTCCCCGTGACCTGCGTAGGTATTCCCCGAGTACTTCAGTTTTCCCCCACACTCCAAAGACATATGTGTATGTCGGCTAATTGGCTTCGGTAAAAATATAAATTGTTCCTAGTGTGTGTAGGATAGTGTTAGTGTGCGTGGATCGCTGGTCGGCGCAGACTCAGTGGGCCAAAGTGCTTGTTTCCACGATTTATCTCTAAACTAAACTAAAATAAACCAAGGTAGACATAAACAAAGATCAACTAATATATCAGTTCCGTACTTGAGGACCTGATATTCTAATCCTGGCTAAATTAGTCTTGTGATGGTAAAACTATGAGATGCATCTGAGTCACTGACATGTGTCACGGAGATGGGAGGAGGGAAATGGATTGCACTCAATTTTCCAATATTAACTCTGCCTGCTATTTTAACTTAGGCAACAGGGAAACTTGGCTCACAGTCCACTTGGCTGTGGATTAGAAGATTCTGTAGAAGCAGAGATTTTTAACAGTTGCAGATCACCATAAAAGGGTAAGTTCAGAGACGTCTGGACAACATAGCTCCCTTTGAAATGGAAGGTTTGCAGTTCCTGGTGTAGGTGTTGCAGGAGAGTGGTTTAAATTGGTGCTCAAGACCCATGTCTGCAGTAAAAGCATAGATTCTCATCTCATGTGAGGGTTGCCCATATTAACGTGGGCACACTTATCCCGCACACTTGGTTGCCAGCAAAGAAAATACCTTCTCCTCTCAAGAATGTAATGAAACTGAGCGCTCACCACCTTTAAATCTTAATGGGGTTTTTTCTGCCCATCAGGTATATGGCAAGCCTATGTTAGAAAATAGCTACTCCTACAGAATCAACCATATGAAAAGCATTTCCCTCTCTTTCATATTCATCTGCCAAGCATAACCCATTTTCAGACCAGGAACTGTGACCTTTGAGCTGAATCTTGGTATTGAACCAAGGAACTGCAGATGATGGTTTACAAAACAAAGGCACATGGTGCTGGAGTAACTCAGCGGGTCTGGCAGCATCCCTGGAGAACATGGATTTGTGATGTCTCGGGTCGGGACTCTTCTTCGGATTGATTCTAGGGGGATGGGAGAAGAAAGGTAGAAGAGAGGGGAGGGACAAGACGTGGCAGGTAATAGGTAAACACAGGGGAGGGGAGTTGCGTGGGGATCTTTATCTCTGTTATGACAACGTTTGTCTGGAATATCAACAGCCTGACTCCACTGGGAGTCATTCATTCTATTCTTTCTTTTCAACAGAATGTGGGCTGGTGACTGTTCCTCCCCCCAAAGAAAAGTCATTGATAGCTCAGGTGTTTCCAAAATCAGAGACGAATCAGAGCATAATTGGGTTCATACACAAATAAACTTGATTGGTCTCTGACTTTTGAAGCTCCCCAACTATCAGTGATATTTTGGTGGAAGAAACAGCAAACAGCCCACTTTCTGTTGAAAAGAAGAAAGAAGGTTGAGTAGGCTGGGTCTCTATTCCTTGGAGTGCAGGAGGATGAGGGGTGATCTTATAGAGTTGTACAAAATCATGAGAGGAATAGATCGGATAGATGCACAGAGTCTCTTGCCCAGAGTAGGGGAATTGAGGACCAGAGGACATAGGTTCAAGGTGAAGGGCAAAAGATTTAACAGGAATCTGAGGGGTAACTTTTTCACACAAAGGGTGGTGGGTGTATGGAACTAGATGCCGGATGAGGTAGTTGAGGCTGGGACTATCCCAACGTTTAAGAAACAGTAGACAGGTGCATGGATAGGACAAGTTTGGAGGGATATGGACAAAGCGAAGGCAGGTGGGACTAGTGTAGCTGGGACATGTTGGCCGGTGTGGGCAAGCTGGGCCGAAGGGCCTGTTTCCACACCGTATCACTCTATGACTCTATGACTATGACTCTAAGATGAACGATTCCTGATGGAGTTCAGGCTGCTGACATTCGAGAGGAACATTGTCACAACAGAAGAGGATATGTTATGACAAACCCTCTCTCTTCATGAAGGCCACTGTTACTATGAAGAGTGAAGATGGGCACTTGGGATCCATCTGTGATTCTTTGTACTCGAGTGCACTTTGCCATCTGCTGAGAGCTGGAATTCCTGCTCAGGTGTTGTCTTTTGTCCAGCGGAAAGGTGGTGAAGCTACAGTCCTCTGCCAATGGAACAGTTGTCATTCTCTAATACAAAAACACACTGGAGGCTGTCTGATGCGAGAGAAGCCTCCTGGATTGGCTTGGAAGAATGTGGTGGCATGAAAACCGCATGAAATGGGCAAGCTTCAATTCTCGGGAAGTACCATCCCCGATCATGATATTGCCCTCACATCATTGGGCAGCAGATGGTACAACTCTATGCCAGCCTGCCTTGTGAAACAGAGGCAGCAAAGACAGAGCTCCTGCAGCATGTTTAAGAAAAGGGCCATCCATTGCTTTCTCAAGGCCAACTGAGTTTGGGAAGTAAAGGTGAGTCTCGCCACCGATGACCACATCTCAGGAACGAGTAAGAAACTCCCCGTGACCACATAGGTTTTCGCCGAGATCTTCAGTTGCTTCCCGTACTCCAAAAACATACAGGTATGTAGGTTAATTGGCTTGGTATAAGTGCAAATTGTCCCTAGTGTGTATCGGGTAGTGTTAGTGTGCGGGGACCGCTGGTCAGTACGGACTTGGTGGGACGAAGGGCCTGTTTCCACGCTGTATCTCTAAACTAAACTAAAATATATCAGACCGCAAACATCCAAGTGGGTTTTTGGAAATTAGGACTTACACACTCTCAACTTCCTCACTATAATTCTGTATCCTGTCTCAAACCATAAATAATGGCACAGCAAAGGATGAAAAGGAACTTATAAACAAGAGGTGGGGTATTGTATTTTGGAACAGTGGCATGGGGGATGGACACCAAGAAGGCAGGAGGTGCTGAAAATACCCAGCAGGTTGGGCGGGCTTATTGAAGAGAGAAACACTGGGTGAAGCAAAATCTTGCTTTGAAATTTTTGAACTAATGAGGAGTCCAAATAATAACAAAACAAATAATTAATAAACCTCCTCACCCTTTGTGAAAACTTTACTATGGAGAATGGATCGGGAGGGAATGTGTGATTTGGTGTTGGTTAGTCAGGATCTTCACATAATCGATAATACTAAAGGCCGTGGAAGTGTATGCCACCTCAACTCCAATGAGTACCCCACCTCTTGTTGGAGTCTAGAACCAGAGGTCACAGTTTAAGAATAAGGGGTAGGCCATTTATGACTGAGATGAGGAAAAACGTTTGCACCCAGAGAGTTGTGGATCTGTGGAATTCTTTGCCACAGCAGAGGCCGATTCACTGGATGTATTCAAGAGAGAGTTGGATATAGCTCAATGGGCCAATGGAATCAAGGGATATGGGGAGAAAGAAAGAACGGGGTATTGATTCTGGATAATCAGCCATGATCATATTGAATGGCAGTGCTGGCTCGAAGGGCCGAATGGCCTACTCCTGCACCTATTTTCTGTTTTTATGTTTCTATGAGATAGCAATTAGCATTAAGAAGCTGGTAAGGAAAAACAATATGTGATGAACTATGTTGGGGGCAGACCATTGCCGGTCTTGCAGCTCTTTCAGTGCTGCTCCCATATCAGACCAGGAGCTCGCCTGATATCTGCCTGGATGCTCCTGCAGTGCTGCTCTGAAGTCAGCCCAGGTGTTGCTATGGCACCATCCCAGTATTGACTAGGGCTTTCTTGGTGGTGCTTCAACATTGGCCCTGGTGCCCCTCTGCAGTGCCGACAACTGGAGAACATTAGTTGGGGAAACACCAGATAATTACGTTTTCTACTCTGTCACCATTACAGATGTTTCATTTGCAGTGTATGGGGTCAGACAAGGGAAAGACACACCACTACCTTATCTGGAAATCATGAGAGAAAGAGACAAGGGTGGATGCACACAGTCTCTTGCCCAGAGTAGGGGAATCGAGGACCAGTGGACATAGGTTTAAGGTGAAGGGGAAAAGATTTAATAGGAATCTGAGGAGTAATTTTTTCACACAAAGGGTGGTGGGTGCATGGAACAAGCTGCCTGGGGAGGTAGTTGAGGCTGGAACTATCCCAACATTTAAGAAACAGTTAGACAGGTACAAGGATAGGACAGGTTTGGAGGGATATGGACCAAAAGCGGGCAGGTGGGACTAGTGTAGCTGGGACATGTTGGCCGGAGTGGGCAAGTTGGGCTGAAGGACCTGTTTCCAACACTGTATCACTCTATGACTCTAACTCGGACGGACTATAACGGCAGCTGATATCTTTTTTTCAGAGGACAAATAAAAAGACTAAATTATTCTATTTAACTATTGAACAATAATATTTGGATTGTGATATAAAAAGCGTAACACATAGAATTTACTGCATTCAAAGTAAAACACATTTTCTTTAATCTCAGTTCTCCAGAACAGTTTCACTATTTTTCACTTTGGTTTTTGCTATTTCATTTGCTAAACTTTCAACTGTGGCTGTACCTTTATTTCTTTTCAGCTGGGAGATTTGATTTTTGTCCCACGATAAGGACTTGAGAACAAAAAACGTAGGCTGTTTTATTAGTGAAGATCAGAAAGAGCGCTGCTTTTTTTTGGAGGAGGTATTAAACTGTTTTTGCACAGGGCTATCGGAAATAGGGATGTCAAGAAAGCAACATGAGAACTCTATGAAAGGGCCTATGGAGGCATTCCTGCAAGAGAGCAGGAGGCTAGTGCCCTGGGCAGAACAGGCTGGTGTGCTTTGACTAAAAGGCCCTCTATCAACTCTGAAGGCAGCCGATGGGATCCAAGCTGGATATTGTAGGAAGACCTCAGCAACTACACCTGCCACAGCATTCTTCCTGCGTTCCCACAAACTGGAGTCTGTGCCTCCAGATCTTGGTCTTGCCAGCATTGCCCGGCATCACCAACATAGACTGCACAATCGGCAACATCGAACTCGATGGTCAACTGATTTAGTTTTAGTTTTAGTGAATCACCGCGGAAACAGGCCCTTCGGCCCACCGGGTCCGTGCCGACCAGCGATCCCCGCATATTAATACTATCTTACACACACTAGGAACAATTTTCACATACACCAAGCCAATTTACCTACAAACATGTACGTCTATGGAGTGTGGGAGGAAACCGAAGATCTTGGAGAAAACCCACGCGGTCACGGGGAGAATGCACAAAGTCCATACAGACAGCACCCGTAGTCGGGATCGAACCCAGGCCTCCGGCGCTGTAAGCGCTGCAAGGCAGCAACTCTACCGCTGTGACACCCATTAATTTATCCTTTGTGTTGGATCTCAGTATTATTTTGAAGAAAGACAGAAAAGTTATCCTGTCCAAAGTTTAAGCATAACTCAACATTTTCTGAAGCAGAGACACAGGAGATAGCTTCCTAAAGCGGATGCTAGAATTTAGAGTAGTATATACTTATTTTCACAAATTGGGACCTACTTTTGCAAAGATTGCAATCCCAATAATTACATTTCAAAAGCACGTCATTGCTGATAAAGTGCTTTGGAATATTTTGGGAAGAAAATAGAAGATTATTAATATCAGTGTTTTTTTTAACAGATTTACTTGATTTCTTCCCTCTCATAAATAGACAATATTAAAGTATCGACTCACGGTATTTAAATTTCAATCAGAACCATCACGTACAGATGGATTCTGTAAACATCTGTAAATGTCTCAATTTAACTGGTGATTTTTAAATGCACTGTCATTTCTGTTTACATGGACCACTGGACTTCAGATTTTGTCAGATGGTTAGTGCAATGGACCATAAGGACCTGCTAATAGCTGTTAGGTTGGCCCTCTGGAGTGTGCTCCAGGAAGAACTGTAGTAAAGGTTAATGCAGTCATATATGAGTAAAAATCCCAGCTGTACAGTTTGTGACCTTTCTTATTTTAAACTGTTGATTAATATATATTATTTATTTTAGCAAATAATATGATTAATAAGCATTCTTGAAATGCTTGATGCAGTAATGTGAAATACGAAACTGTGAAATATGAAAATGAAATATGTTTGGGATCCAAAATGCTAAACAATTGGGAGAGAAATTGGATTGCACTGTGAAGTGTGTGCTGGGATTATTGTGTATGATTATTCCATGGATTATGACATGGAGTAGATCATGCATAAAACTCATGCTTCATAAGGTCATAAGGAATAGTAGCATTAGGCCATTCGGCCCATCAAGTCTGCTCCGCCATTCAATCATGGCTGATCTATCTCTCCCTCCTAACCACATTCTCCAGCCTTCTCCCCAAAACCTCTGACACCTGTAGTAATCAAGAATCTATCTATCTCTGCCTTAAAAATATCCACTGCCTTCTGTGGCAAAGAATTCCACAGATTCACCACCCTCTGGCTAAAGAGATTCCTCCTCTTCTCCTTCCTAGAAGAACGTCCTTTAATTCTAAGGATATAACCTCTAGTCCTAGACTCTCCCACCAGTGGAAACATCCTCTCCACATCCAGTCTATCCATCTAACTGTTAGAATTGTACTTCCAGCCATTGATATTCGTATAATCTATGTCATGAATAATATCAATGGGTCCAAATCTATGAGGTGACGGTGCCACGATAATCACTGCTGGAAGTCACTTTAAAGCTTTTGGAGATTGATGGAAATCTCAGCCCTCCAGAGAAAAGAAATTCAAAATCCAACATTCTTCGAATGAAGAAATGCCGCTTATTTCCGTCTAAAAGACCAACTATAATTTTGAGAGACTAACCCCATGTTCTGGACTCCTCAGCTAGGGGAAACATCATCCCCATATCTACCCTATCAAAGCCTTTATGAGAATTTTGATCGGGGCAACTAACAACTAAAATTGTTGGAAACACACGATTTTATATTGGTCAACATAAAGTAATTGTATTTCCAGTTTCCCAGTTCTGATAAAGGGCATTGGCCAGAAACAATAACTTTTATTCTGCCATTTGCAGTATTGTATATTTGGCTTCCTCTTTGAGCGTTGCAGGTTAGAGTTAATCAACGTCTAGCAAGTTTCATCTGATGCTAGTCACTCACATTACATGGCCATGTGTCTGTGCGCTAAGGATGTCGCCAGGACTTGAAGGCTTGAGTTATAGTGAGATGTTAGGCAGGCTAAGACTTTATTCCTTGGAGTGCAGGAGGCAGTGCTAGAGTGGGCGGCACAGTGGCAGTGTTGCTGCCTTACAGTGCCAGAGGCCCATGTTCGATTCTGACTACATGTGTGTAGTTTGTACGTTCTCCCTGTGATCGTGTGGTTTTCCTTTGGGTGCTCCAGTTTCCTCCCACACTCCAAAGACGTCCAGGTTTGTAAATGAATTGGCTTCGATAAAATTGTAAATGGTCCCCTAGTGTGTAGGATAGTGCTAGTGTACGGGATGATCAGTGGCTGGAGCAGACTCGATGGGCCGAAGGGTCTGTATTTCTCTATCACTGTATCTCTCTAAAGTTTAAACTGTATTTTAAAGACACTTAGACAGTTACATGGAAAGGAAAGGTTTCAATGGATATGGGCCAAATGCAGCTTAGATAAGAGAGCTTGGTCTCGTGGACGAGTTGGGCTGAAGGGCCTGTTTCTGTGCGGTCTGACTCGATCATACTTTGGCTCCATGACATTATCTGTTCAAGGTTCACACTGGCCGGTTGTGTGGAAGAGGTACTACCTCAAAGATTGTGTGTGGCCTTCACCCACATACACAATAATTCAACTCCTGTGGTGTCTTTAACATAATTATCCCTGAATAAAAATGCTTTATTCATAAGGCATATTTTATTCTATTTGCAAAGAATGTTATTCTTATGTCAGCATTTTGGAAAACTGCAGGCAGAAATAACCATTTTGTAAAGCTTTGTAGCACTCTGGGTGTAATCATTCATTAAGCAATCTGATGTGAACAAAAGATGAAAACATCCCTATTATACAGGAGCGATTAAATTCAAAAAATACAATGATGGCTCTGGGTTAAACTTGGCAATAAACTGTCAGAATACTGAATATAAGAAAAGAGCTCAGGAAGACTGGAAAACATTGATAGCTGGTGCCAGGAATGAGAAAATATTCCTCCAAACAAAGTCGGATCCAAGTTGATGGGTTATGAATTCACCTGAACAGTTTGGCTGTTTCTCTTCCGCTCTGTCCACGTTTCACAGCTCAGGCATTGAATACTGCAGCATCTGTGATACCACTCATTCATTGTACTTCACAACCCTCACTTTGGAATAACATGCCTTTGTGTGTAACGTTACAGAGCAGATGGTTAGGGAGCAAAATAATGACATTTATGGGGGAGGGTCCCACTGATTTGTACAACAATTTGACGATGCCAGTCATGCAGTTCAGGCTTGACTCCGACTTGGTGACAGATAAAACCCGTGTGGAGGGAGGGAGCTTGTCACACTATGGTTGGAGGGGGGTTGAAGTGATGGTCAGGCTTTCCTGAGCTCCTGCAGTGATCTGCTGGCAATCTTGCAACTGTGCCTTGCACACAGTGGTGCAGCAGGTAGTCTGAAAAAGGGTCTCGAGCCGAGACATCATCCATTCCTTCTATCCAGAGATACTGCCTGTCCCACTGAGTTACTCTAGCGTTTTGTGTCTATCTTCGGTGTAAACCAGCATCTGCAGTTCCTTCCTATACAGTGTTACTGCAGGTTCAGCGACTTGACATCCAGAGCTGCCGATGTGAAGTTTGCATGTTCTCAACTGAGAGCGTGTGAGATTCCTCCTGCAACCCTAAGACATATCGGTCGGTAGGTTAAATTGTTGCTGTAAATTGCTTCTCTTGTGTAGGTGAGTGATGGGACAATTGGGAGGGATTAAAGGGCATAGGAGAGGGATAAGCTGCTGGGAAATAAGTGAAGCATAATGGTACGATATGATACGGTATGATACGATAGAACTTTACTTATCCCAGGAGGGAAATTGATCTGCCAAAAGCCATAAAACACAAAATACATGAAACGTGAAATTAAAGTGGAAAGGATTGGGGCGGGGCGGGGGGGAGGGAACAGTCTACCCCACGACAGAAGGGGGAGGTGATGTACAATTTGGTAGCCACAGGGAAAAAGGATTTCCTGTGGTGTTCTGTGCTGCATCATGGTGGAACCAGTCTGTTGCTGAAGGTACTCCTCAGGTTGACCAGTGTGTCATGGAGGGGGTGAGCTGTATTGTCCAAGATGCTCCGCATTTGCTGATTTTCAGATTGATGGCATTGCACTGGGAGCTAGTATACATTAGATGGACTGAATGGCTTTCCTGCTAGTTATGGCAGTAACTTGGAAGGATCACTGGAAATGCACAGGCTGGTACCTGGCAATAAAAGGCTGGACCTCTCAGCTCTTCATAGGTAAGGTCAGTAGGCAGGGGCTTCTCATAGGTAAGGTCAGTAGGCAGGGGCTTCTCATAGGTAAGGTCAGTAGGCAGGGGCTTCATTCACAAGTGCCCAAAGAGTGTGCTTCTCTTCTTAAAATTTCCTCAGGATTGAGAATGACTTGTGCAACATAGGAAAGTACAGCACAGGAACAAAGACTTTGGCCCACAATATCTGCACCCAACATAATGAATGCCAAGGTAAACTAATCCTACCTGCCTGCACATGATCCATATCCCTCTGTTCCCTACATATCCATGTGCCTACCTAAAGACCACTGGCCTGTTGTCTGTGTGTTCTGAGTCGTCTGATGAGCCTGACATGAACCCTTCTGTTTCTGCTGTGGGTGGGGAAGGGCTTAACTGAAAGAATTGCCAATGAGTAATGTGGTAGTGCTCTCCTTGTCCTGTTTTCACTTGGACTCTTGCACTCACATCAAAGTGATTCACAATGCTCGTTGCTTTCCCCGACATTCCCTCTCCATTCTGAGTGGTCAGATGGCCAGAGGTACCCATCTGTTTGTTAAGGATTTTTCATGCAGATAAAAGAGACAGCAGCTGCTGGAATCTGAGCATAAAACACACCGCTGGAGGAACACAATGGTCCGGCAACATTTGTAGAGGGAATTGGACAGTCAACATTTCAGGTCATGACTCTTCCTCTGGGCTGAATTAGTGGAGAGCAGGCAGCCAGTGCAAATAGGTGAGGGAGGTGGTGCAAGAGCTGCCAAACGATATGTGGATCCAGGATAGGAGGGTTGGGTTGGTGGGTGGAGTCGTGTAAGGGAGAGAGGGTGGAGAAAGCAATGGACTGGAAGGTGATTGATGGAGGTAACAGCAGCCTGTGTGTGAGTTTGTGTGTGCATGTGCGTGTATGCCTATGTGTGAGTTTGTGTGTGCATGTGCGTGTATGCCTGTGTGTGAGTGTGTGCATGTGCCCACACGTGTGTGGAGTGGAGTAGTGACCATGCATCCTTCTGTATGCACAAGTCCACTACAAGACTTCAATGGATTAGCAAAGGAGGAGTTACCTTTTTTTAAATTTCAAATGTAAACTCTATTCATGAAATATATCCAGGAAGCACAAAAAGAAAACAATGCCTGGGTTTCTTTGGATCCATACTGTCATTCAATTTATACATTCATAGTATTATCAGTTCTGTACATTTTTAATATGAGTATGATCTGTAATTGAAATATCATTGCTGCACAGGGAGCAATCTCCTAAAGGTTACTCTTGCCAAAACCATGGAAATGGTGTGAATATTTTTAAATGGTTATAATTTGACAGGGAACTCATTTGAAGCTATACAGGACATAATGGAAAATACCAGCGGAATTCAACTAAATTAATTCACAATTTAGTTCGCCATTTTCTCTCAGATACATTTTATAGTTCCCATGATCATAAGGTCATAAGTGAAAGGAGTAGAATTTGGCCATTCAGCCCATCAAGTCTACTCCGCCATTTAATCATGGCTGATCTATCTCTTTGTCCTAACCTCATTCTTCTGCCTTCTCCCCTTAACCTCTGACACCTGTATTCATTAAGAATCTATCTATCTCTGCCTTAAACATATCCACTGACTTGGCCTCCACAGCCTTCTGTTGCAAAGAATTCCACAGATTCACCATCCTCTGACTAAATAAATTTCTCCTCCTTCCTAAAAGAATGTCCTTTAATTCTGAGGCTATGACCTCTAGTCCTAGACTCTCCCACTAGTGGAAACATCCTCTCCAAATCCACTCGATCCAAGCCTTTCACTATTCTGTATGTTTCAATGAGGTCCCCCCTCATTCTTCTAAACTCCAGTGAGTACAGGCCCAGTGCCAACAAATGCACATCATATGTTAACCTACTCATTCCTGGGATCATTCTTGTAAACCTCCTGTGGTTCCTCTCCAGAGTCAGCACATCCTTCCTCAGATATGGTGCCCAAAATTGCTCACAATATTCCAAATGCAGCCTTACTAGCGCCTTACGGAGCCTCAACATTACATCCTATGATAAACATGCTTTTCTCAAGATATGATGATATAGCATCAAACAAAAACCTTGTTACTAAATGTTGCATACTATAATATCACGTTATCGGATCATGGCTTCTGAGAACATAATAGGTTCAGTAATATTAATACTGTAGTGATCACAAGCAATGATAATTGAACATATTATGATAAATTGCACCTCCTTAAAAAGGTAACAAAAAATTGCATGTCATATCCTGGAGGTGCTGCCTAAACTATAGAAATGGTGTGAAATGTTGAAAATAGCTGTTGCCTCTGAGGGAGCTTTTTAAAATAAATTCTGCAGGATATAACAGGAAAATGCACAGAAAAATCAGGTCAGAATGAATGCATTATTTCAGATTAGGCTCTGTCACATGTTTATTGATAATAACTGTGCAGAGAATCACAGTATTTTATAGGGTGAAGAAGGCCCTTCAGTCCATCATACCTGCACTTGCTTTTTGAAAGGAGTACTCCAATTTGAATCATAGAAACATAGAAAATAGGTGCAGGCTATTTGGGCCTTTGAGCCAGCACCGCCATTCATTGTGATCATAGCTGATCATTCACAATCAGTAACCTGTGCCTGTCTTCTCCCCATATCCCTTGATTCCACTAGCCCCGAGAGCTATCTAACTCTCTTTTAAATTCATCCAGTGACTTGGCCTCCACTGCCTTCTGTGGTAGAGAATTCCAGAAATTCACAACTCTCTGGGTGAAAAAGTTTTTTCTCACCTCAGTTTTAAATGGCCTCCCCTTTATTCTTAGACTGTGGCCCCTGGTTCTGGACACCCCCAAGATTGGGAACATTTTTTCCTGCATCTAGTTTGTCCAGTCCTTTTATAATTTTATACATTTCTATAAGATCCCCTCTCATCCTTCTAAACTCCAGTGAATACAAGCCCAGTTTTTCCAATCTTTCCTCATCTGACAGTCCCGCCATCCCGGGGATTAACCTTGTGAACCTACACTGCACTGCCTCAATAGCAACGATGTCCTTCCTCAAATTAGGAGACCAAAACTGCACAGGATACTCCAGATGTGGTCTCAACAGGCCTACAACTGCATAAGGACCTCTTTACTCCTATACTCAAATCCTCTCGTTATGAAGGCCAACATGCCATTAGCCGTCTTCACTGCCTGCTGTACCTGCACGCTTACTTTCAGGGACTGGTGTACAAGGACACCCAGGCCTCGTTGCACTTCCCCTTTACCTAATCTGACACCATTGAGATAATAATTTGCCTCCTTGTTTTTGCCGCCAAAGTGGATAACCTCACACTTATCTACATTATACTGCATCTGCCATGCACTGCCCACTCACTCAAACTGTCCAACTGTTCAGAAAAGATTCATGACAAACTGGAGAGTTTGAGTTTTAATGAGAAATTTTTGGATAGGCTGGGGATTTTTTTCCCTCCTGCAAAGAAAACAGAGGTGACCATATAGAGGTAAATCAAATGTTGAGGGGCAGAGACAAAGTGAATGGTCATTGTCTTTTCTCAGAGTAAGGGAGCCTAAAACTAGAGAATATCGATTTAAGATGAGGGGAAAAAGATTTAAAAGGGATCTGAGGGCTAACTTTTTTACACAAAGGGGTGTGTGTATATGGAACAACTTGCCAGAGAAAGCAGTAGAGATACTGTAGGTACAATTACAATGTTTAAAAGGCATTTGGATAGTTACATGGATAGAAAGGTTTTAGAGGAGAATTGGCCAAACACCTGAAAATGGGATTTGCTCAGATAGACATCATGGTCAGCATGAACAAGGGTCTGTTTCCATGCTGCATAACTCAATGACTCTAAAGGTAGAGGCAAGACATCAGATGGAGACTGTTGAGAAAGAACACAGGGTGAGGGAGGGGGACAGGGTCAAAATGACAATTGGATGGGAGAGAAAGATGATGAGGTAGCAGGAAGGGTGTGGCTGACCTTGGGTCAGGAATCACAAGGATCTTTGGCTCAACATTGGGATATGGTCATCTTTGGCCAGAACCTTCCCTGATTGTAAGCAGAATTTTAAGAGCTACAAACCCCGAGCTGCCCATTTCTGCAGGGCAAAGGGATAGTGCTGGCGTGAATAATCTCTCGAACCCTATGCACATTTTCATAAATTACATTTTACTTTTACTGTTTTCACCCAATATAAATCAATTGTGTTAACTCTAATGAAATAAAGCCAGTTTAGACATTTTGATCTGCAGAATGCAGTATAATATTTTTGGCCTCGTGCCAAATCACAGCAATGCTTTTCAATCGCTTCCAAATTAAATTGCTCCACTACATTTGTACTCTTCCTTTCCTTTGTTCAAGTCACGTTGTGGATTTTGATCCTGGGGGCCAGTTCCACGTACCTTAAACCGGACATGTGGCTCTGCATGTTTGATGCTTCTCTGCAGCAGAGATCCCAAAATTATTTATTTATTTATCGCAGATAAATTGGGAGGCTGTTTCACTGGCCGAAGATTGACTTGAAGAGAAAACCTAAGGGGGCTGCATCTCTGATTCTCTCATGGCTGAGGATTGAATATTACCTGATGCAGCATTTCAAACATTAAAAAATATATAATAAAGGAGGAAGGTGAATGAACAATGAAGGAAGAGTTAGATCTGGCAAGATTATTTTGTAAATCGCTTTACTTGATAATCTACTGGAAGAATGTAATACTGTAAACATTTGATTGCATTTGGAAATTTTAAGGGAATATGAAAGACGTAACTTTGATAAAGTAAGCAGGTAAAATACATTGATTTAAGCAATCTTTATGCATCTTAACTACATATCATATATTAAATTGAATTAAATTAAATGTATATATAAATCTACAAACAAGATATTTTTTCTGAATTGTAGAAGACAAATAGTATAATAAAACTTGTTCATCCTTATGGATTTGATGGAATTTTTAATTTGGAAAAAAAAGGTGCAAATGCACTCAGGAGCACACATAAAAAGGAACATTACAAGGCCTAAGGTGCAAAGAAAAATAATGCACAATAGTTTGCTTACTAAGCATGAATTTGGTTCATAGGAAATGCACTTGAATGACAAATGTATAAAATCACCAGCAGGATATATTTTTATTACTAATGCTACTTCAGCATTATTGGAAATGATGTCTACTTTTCAGGTTAATTCAGACAGGAGTGCTGTGTGCATCTCGTATCAGAGGCATGACAGCAATTCTTTTTGTTAATAACATGTTACACACAGCACATAAGGCAATTAAAAGTGTTCCAGAATCACTAATTACTTACACTTTCAGTCACACTATTTTGAATGTGATGGAAGATTAACAGCACAATGCTTACTTTGAAAATGCAGTGCTAATCGATTGGGAAAGAAAAATGAAAATGGAAATGGAAATGGCTCGTGGCAAAATGGTTCAAAAACAACTTAAGTAAAAAAGATATATTGACCAATGAATTTCAGGTCACACAATATTGATTTCACTCCAAGATCAAAATGAAGAGGTTGACTGTATGACATAACACAAAAATCGAACAATGTTAACCACATCCTTACGGTATTCAAAATAAATGTAACAGGGCACAGTTAAAAATAATTTATTTCTCAACGTAATATATAAAATTACATATGGTTCTGCATGATAATAAAAAATATAATTTAGTTATTCCAGGTTGAATGTATTTAAACAATGCCTCACGGTAATTCTTTACATGGTAAAAAATGTGGATAAGACCAAGTCGAGAGTCCATTGATCATGATAGCTAAGCCACAATAATGGCTTTATTTCTGTTTAATCCTCTGACAGCTCTCTTAGCAACTCTACAGTCATATAGAGGAGGAGCACTTGTGTCAGTCAGTTCTGGAAATCTCTCTCTGTATTTACTTTTTGACTTCATTACATGAATCACAACAAATAAAATTTGCAAAGATAGGACCGAATTTGGTGGTGTTGGAAGGGATTTTCAGTGTTAATTGGAGAACACTCAGTTCAGCATCAAGTGTACTTAAACTATAATTTCATTGGGCTGAGTACTTGAAGAAAGCTCAACAGTGGCATAATCTGAGGTTCCTCAGATCACCTGAAATGAATAAGAGTTCATGGGCTCAATATAGGGTTGGTAGCCTTCGCACAGTTAGAATGGATCCCAAACATCAAAATCTATTCATATCATATCATATCATATCATATCATATATATACAGCCGGAAACAGGCCTTTTCGGCCCACCAAGTCCGTGCCGCCCAGTGATCCCCGCACATTAACACTATCCTACACCCACTAGGGACAATTTTTACATTTACCCAGCCAATTAACCTACATACCTGTACGTCTTTGGAGTGTGGGAGGAAACCGAAGATCTCGGAGAAAACCCACGCAGGTCACGGGGAGAACGTACAAACTCCTTACAGTGCAGCACCCGTAGTCAGGATCGAACCTGAGTCTCCGGCGCTGCATTCGCTGTAAAGCAGCAACTCTACCGCTGTGCTACCGTGCCGCTCATGGATGTGAAGATTAATTAAACAATAAAATGCTGGAGGAACTCAGTGGGTTAGGCAGCATCTGTGGAGGGAATGTTTGACTGGCAATTTCAAAAGTGTTCTGCCAATGGTTCAAGCAAAGAGTAGGAATAAACGGGTCCTTTTCAGAATGGCAGGCAGTGACTAGTGGGGTACCGCAAGGCTCAGTGCTGGGACCCCAGCTATTTACAATATATATTAATGATTTGGACGAGGGAATTGAATGCAACATCTCCAAGTTTGCGGATGACACGAAGCTGGGGGGCTGTGTTAGCTGTGAGGAGGATGCTAGGAGGCTGCAACGTGACTTGGATAGGTTAGGTGAGTGGGCAAAGGCATGGCAGATGCAGTATAATGTGGATAAATGTGAGGTTATCCACTTTGGTGGCAAGAACAGGAGAGCAGACTATTACCTGAATGGTGGCCGATTAGGAGAAGGGGAGATGCAACGAGACCTGGGTGTCGTGGTACACCAGTCATTGAAAGTAGGCATGCAGGTGCAGCAGGCAGTGAAGAAAGCGAATGGTATGTTGGCATTCATAGCGAGGGGATTTGAGTATAGGAGCAGGGAGGTTCTGCTGCAGTTGTACAGGGCATTGGTGAGACCACACCTGGAGTATTGCGTACAGTTTTGGTCTCCTAATCTGAGGAAAGACATTCTTGCCATAGAGGGAGTACAGAGAAGGTTCACCAGATTAATTCCTGGGATGGCAGGACTTTCATATGAAGAAAGACTGGATAGACTCGGTTTGTACTCGCTGGAATTTAGAAGATTGAGGGGGGATCTTATAGAAACTTACAAAATTCTTGAGGGGTTGGACAGGCTATATGCAGGAAGATTGTTCCCGATGTTGGGGAAGTCCAGAACAAGGGGTCACAGTTTAAGAATAAGGGGGAAGTCTTTTAGGACCGAGATGAGAACGTTTTTTTTCGCACAGAGAGTGGTGAATCTGTGGAATTCTCTGCCACAGAAGGTAGTTGAGGCCAGTTCATTGGCTATATTTAAGAGGGAGTTAGATGTGGCCCTTGTGGCTAAAGGGATCAGGGGGTATGGAGAGAAAGCAGGTACAGGTTACTGAGTTGGATGATCAGCCATGATCATATTGAATGGCGGTGCAGGCTAGAAGGGCCGAATGGCTTACTCCTGCACCTATTTTCTATGTCTATGTTTCTAATATAACTTTGTAACACGGAAGCTGGAACTGTTGGACATACCATAAATCAGATTGCTACCCAATTGCTACTTTAGGCAGATTCTGCACAATGCAGGCTTCCATAAGCATTGTAAGAAAGGAGGTCTCCTTCAAATAACTGCTCAAACATTGTTTAAGGCCAGAAATACACTACAGGGACCCATGACAATAATCCGGGCTGTGGCTGCTGCCTCGATCTCACCAGAACTCTACCAACCCAACAGAACAAAATGATGGGTTGCTGGAGGGAACCGGGGTTTGTGGTGCCATTCAGGCTTCATTCTGCTGAACTGCATTGGATGCTTCTTTGACGCAAAAGCCTTACATAGAAACATAGAAAACAGGTGCAGGAGGCCATTTGGCCCTTCCAGCCAGCACCGCCATTCATTGTGATCATGGCTGTTCATCCACAATCAGTAACCTATGCCTGCCTTCTCCCCATATCCCTTGATTCTGCTAGCCCTAAGAGCTCTATCTAACTCTTTTAAATTCATCCAGTGAATTGACCTCCACTGCCTTCTGTGGCAGAGAATTCCACAAATTCACAACTCTCTGGGTGAAAATGTTTCTTCTCACGTCAGTTTAAAATGGCCTCTCCTTTATTCTTAGCCTGTGGCCCCTGGTTCTGGACTCGCCCAACATTGGGAACATTTTTCCGGCATCTAGCTTGTCCAGTCCTTTTATAATTTTATATGTCTCTATAAGATCCCCTCTCATCCTTCTAAACTCCAGTGAATACAAGCCCAGTCTTTCCAAGCTTACCTCACATGAAAGTCCCGCCATCCCAGGGATTAACCTCGGGAACCTACACTGCACTGCCTCAATATCAAAAATGTCCTTCCTCAAATTAGGAGACCAAAACTGCACACAGTATGTGGTCTCACAGTCCAGATGTGGTCTCACCAGGGCCCTACACAACTGCAGAAGGACCTCTTTGCTCCTATACTCAAATCCTCTCGTTATGAAGGCCTTCACTTATAGAACTTCATGAAGTGAAGTGTAAAATGAAATCAATAACATTAACCAAAGTACAATCTAGCTGGTAAACACTGGAAAATTCTGCAGACCAGGCAGCATCTATGGGAAGAAAATAAGTCAATTTTGGGTCTGTGACACTTCATCAGATATCCATAATTCATAGATGAGTAAGGAAACAAACCCATTGGCCCACATCATCCCTGCCCAACCTTGACATCGATCTATGCTAATCTCATTTGCCTGCATTTGACCCAAATAAAACTTTTCTATCCAAGTATCTGCCAAAATCTCTTAAACATTTTAATTGTATCTATCTCCATTGTCTCTTCATGCAACTCATTCCATATACACTACTACCTTGTGTAGCCTCGATTTGTTACGCTAATACTTCGAATGACAGTCTTATAAGGTAATGTTTGATAGGTTTACTTTAGTTTAGAGATACAGTGTGGAAACAGGCCCTTCGACCCACCGAGTCCATGCTGACCAGTGATCCCCACACATTAACACTATCCTACACACACTACGGACTTTTTTTTAACATTTACCAAGCCACCTACATACCTGTACATCTTTAGAGTGTAGGAGAAACCGAAGATCTCGGAGAAAACCCACGCAGGTCACGGGGGGAATGTACAAACTCCATACACACAGCACCACTGGAGGGGTTCGAACCCAGGTCTCTGGCGCTGCAAGCACTGTAAGGCAGCAATTCTACCGCTGCGCCATTGGAGTTTGATCTGTGCACATTGGAGTTTAGAAAAGTGAGATGGGTGAGTGAATTATATATGACCCTGAAGTATCAACACAGGGTGGATATGGAGACAATGTTTCTCTTAAGGTGGAAAATCTAGAATTAGGGATCACTGTTTTAAACTATGGGCTCACTGCTCAGTGAATCATGTGTCTTTAGGAACGCTGGTCCAAAGCGTGGTGACAGCAGAGCCCTTGAATATTTTGAAGCTGAGGTAGATAAATACAAGAGGCTGAAAGGTTACCATAAATGTGGAGTTAAGATTCCAATTCAATGAGCTATGATCTTATTAAATGCAGATCAGTCTTCAGGGGCTCAGTATACTATTCCTGCTCCTAACTCACCAAGGATATAGTGATTTGTAAATATCTGACACCCTACTCCATTATTTGACCTGAAACATTAATACCCATATCTCTTGTGAGCTATGTGGTCTGTTGAACATTTTCAACATTTTCCAGGGAGAGAGCTGATAGAAAGTAAGGGGAAAGGGTGGGGTAAGAGCTGGCAAGTAACAACAGGGATCCATGAAAATAATCCGAGCTGTGGCTGCTGCCTCTATCTCACCAGAACTCCACCAACCCAACCGAACAAAATCCTGCAATAGAAGTCATAGATATGTCCTGAGATGTGATATAATGGGTTGCTGGAGGGAACCGGGGTTTGTTGTGCCATTCAGGCTTCATTCTGCTGAATTGCATTGGATGCTTCTTTGACGCAAAAGCCTTACATAGAAATATAGAAAATAGGTGCAGGAAGAGGCCATTTGGCCCTTCAAGCCAGCACCGCCATTCATTGTGATCATCCACAATCAGTAACCTCTGTCAGCCTTCTCCCCATATCCCTTGATTCCGCTAGCCCCGAGAGCTCTTTCTAACTCGCTTTTAAATTCATCCAGTGAATTGGCCTCCACTGCCTTCTATGCCAGAGAATTCCACAAATTCACAATTCTCTGGGTGAAAAAGTTTCTTCACACCTCAGTTTTAAATGCCCTCCCCTTTATTCTTAGCCTGTGGCCCCTGGTTCTGAACTCCCCCAACATTGGGAACATTTTTCCGGGATCCAGGTATGGAGGGAAATCAAGTTCACCGAAGAAGAAGGGCATTTCATATATTCTAGAGTGGAAAGCCTGAGAGCAGATGGTGGAGATTGAGAAAGTACGAGAAAGGAATGGTGTTCTTATATGAGACAAGGAAGGGGGGGAGGAGATGTAGTCAATGATGTTGCAGTAAATGTCTGTGGATTGTCTGATGGAGACAGATATCTAGAAAGAGGAAAGAGATGTCAGAGATGGTCCAAGTAAATTTGAGGGCAGAATGGAAGTTGATGGTGAAGTTGATTAAATTGACAAGATCTGTTTAGGTGCAGAAAGAGCACCAATGCAGTCATCAATGTAGTGGAGAAAGAATTGGAGAGTGGTGTCAGAGCAAATTTGGAAGAAGAGTGTTCAACATAGCCCGTTTAAAGACAGGCAAATGCGGGGCACATGCCAGGCAAATTAGGATGAGAGGGAATCTTATATAATCTTATAGAGGATCTTATAGAGGCCATTTAGGACTGAGATGAGGAAAAACATTTTTACCCAGAGAGTTGTAAATCTGCGGAATTCTCTGCCACAGAAGGCAGTAGAGGCCAATTCACTGGATGTTTTCAAGAGAGAGTTAGATATAACTCTTAGGGCTAAAGGAATCAAGGAATATAGGGAGAAAGCAGGAACGGGATACTGATTTTAGATGATCAGCCATGATCATATTGAATGGCGGTGCTGGCTCGAAGGGCCGAATGGCCTACTTCTGCACCGATTTTTCTATATTTCTGTTTCCAGCAGTTTGTTTTTTTGCTCGAGATTCCAGCATCTACAGACTCTTGAGGTTCCAGCATTTTCTGCTTTTATTGTAAATATTTTTCATCTTTTACAATGGATATCTCTTCGTTGTTCAGAACTATTCAGTATTTCTGGTACCTGCATAGACTCATAGAGCTGTGCAGCACGGAAACAAGTCCTTTGACGCTAAGGCCCCTCTTGTCCAAGGCTATCAAGTTGGCATACTGGCCTAATCTCATTTGCTTGCAATTGGCACATATCCCCCTAAACCCCTCCTATCTATATATCTTCCATATATTCAGTGTTTGCTTCTATAACTTCCTCTGTTAGCTCATTCCAATTACGGATTACCTACTGAATGAAAAATTTGCTCTTGGGGTCCCTCTTAAATCTTTTCCCATTTCCCTTAAGTTTCTGCCCTGTATTATTAT
This sequence comes from Rhinoraja longicauda, assembly GCF_053455715.1. Lineage (NCBI taxonomy): Eukaryota > Metazoa > Chordata > Chondrichthyes > Rajiformes > Arhynchobatidae > Rhinoraja > Rhinoraja longicauda. The sequence goes on from NC_135961.1 coordinate 17,713,699, forward strand.
AATTCTCTATCTTGGGGGGAAAAGACTGTCACATTCACTTCATCCATGCCCCTCATTATCTTGCACACCTCACTGCCGACTTTTAACTAATTTTACCCCATTCAAGCCTTTTATAGCATGGGAAACCCAGTCAATATAAGGGAAGTTAAAATCTCCCACTTACACCACCCTGTTATTTTTACAGCTATTTGTATTAATCGTGCACATCTTCTCCATTTATTATCATTGGATTAACCCATGAAATGGTACGCACAACTCTTTCCATTTATGATAGATGCACGGAGATAGATGGATTCTTGATTTGTACAGGTGGCAGGGGTTATGGGGAGAAGGCAGGAGAATGGGGTTAGGAGGGGGAGATAGATCAGCCAAGATTGAATGGCTGAGTAGACTTGATGGGCCGAATGGCCTAATTCTACTCCTATTTCTTATGACCTTAAGAGCATAAATTGCCAAAAAGGGGACAGTTCAGTCCATTGTTTTTGTGCCATCTCGTTGATAGAGATATTCAATTAGCTCCAATCTTCCTCTTTCCTTGTAGCCCTGTAAATTATTTTCATTCTAGTATTTATCTGATCCTCTTGTGAAAGTTATTATTGAATCTGTTTTCACTTGCCCTTTAGGCAGAGCATTCCAGATCACAACAACTCATTTAGTGTAACGTTTTCTTTCCCTGCTGCCTCAGGTGTTTTTGCCAATCAACATAAATCTATGTCCTCTGATTACTGACCCTTCTGCCATTGGAAGTGACTTTTCTATATTTACCGTGCCTAATGACTTTAAACATCTCTAAAATATCTCTCCTTAACCTTCCCTGTTTTTTTATGAGAACCTTTGTTTTTCCAGTCTATTCACACAAACAGTTCCTCTTCTAATCAAAGCGTGGTACCCAGGTCTGGACACAATAATCCTTGCCGGGGATGTATTCATGTTTTAAAAGGTTTTAACATAGCATCATATGTTTTATATACGTTTGCTGAGAAATCCTACAGTATAATTTGTTTTATGAATTGCTTTGTTAACCTGTCTTTTCACCTTCAAAGACTGGAGTACAAACATTCTAGACCACTCAGTCCTTGCACCCTAATTTTAATCGTGCCACTTATCATGGACTGTCTTTTCCCATTCTTTCCAACAAATTGAACTATTTTATTTCTGTTTACTCAAATAAACCCCATCATGGTTTTGATTACTTGATAAAAGTTCCTCATAACCTCTTCTAGTTACATAGAAATTCCCCCTACCCCTCCCCACCATCACTCTGCATTTCCAACCTTCTACCCTACAGCTTTTTTTCTTGGCACCATTTTAGTAAATCTCCTTTGAAACTTCTGAGGCCGAAATGCCCAATGAATTTATTCTGTCCTGAAGTTGACCGGCTGGAGGTGATGTGACCTCTTTCTCCAGCGTGCCAATGCTGCACACCTGGATATCGCATTGACTCAGGTGCATTGGGCTCCAGGGGGCTCGGCAGAATCTGGGGACAGAATAGATAGGCAACGTTTTGAGTTCGGATTCTTCTTAAGATTGATTGGAGCAGGGGGACTCAATCCTGCCCATTGTTCTTAAGGTCATTAGGTCATAAGGAATAGGAGTAGAATTAGTCCATTCGGCCCATCAAGTCTACTCCACCATTCAATCATGGCTGATCTATCTCTCTCCTAACCCCATTCTCCTGCCTTCTCCCCATAACCTCCGGCACCTGTACTCATCAAGGTTCTGCCATAAAGTCATAAAGTCACAAACCCTTTTCTTAACTAACCTTCAAACTTGTTTGCTATCTTCAACAGCTTGTGTACACATACTGTGTAATCAGAAAGTATTCAGACCCCTTCACTTTTTCCACATTTTGCTACGTTACAGCCTTATTTTAAAATGGATTTAATTATTTTTTTATCATCAATCTACACACAATACCCCATAATATAAAAAGCAAAAACGGGTGTTTAGAAATTTTTGCAAAGTAATTAAAAAGAAATAACTGAAATATCACATTTACATAAGTATTCAGACCCTTTACTCAGTGCTTTTGTTGAGGCACCTTTGGCAGCGATTACAGCCTCAAGTCTTCTTGGCGATGACACAACAAGCTTGGCACACCTGTATTTGGGTAATTTCTCCCATTCTTCGCTGCAGATCCTCTCAAGCTCTGTCAGGATGGATGGGGAACGTTGAAGCACAGCTATTTTCAGATCCTTCCAGAAATGTCCGATCGGGTTCAAGTCTGGGCTCTGGCTGGGCCACTCAAGGACATTCACAGATTGTCACGAAGCCACTCCTGTGTTGTCTTGGCTGTGTGCTTAGGGTCATTGTCCTGTTGGAAGGTGATCCTCTGCCACAGTCTGTCCAGAACGCTGTGGAGCAGGTTTTCATCAAGGATAGACAATAGACAATAGACAATAGGTGCAGGAGTAGGCCATTCAAGCCAGCATCACCATTCAATGTGATCATGGCATGGATGTCTCTGTACTTTGCTCCATTCATCTTTCCCTCGATCCTCACTAGTCTCCCAGTTCCTGCCGCTGAAAAACATCCCCACAGCATGATGCTGCCACCACCATGCTTCACCGTAGGTATGGTATTGACCAGGTGATGAGCAGTGCCGTTTGATATTCAGGCCAAAGAGTTCAATCTTGGTTTCATCAGACCAGAGAATCTTGTTTCTCATGGTCTGTGAGTCCTTTAGGGGCCTTTTGGCAAACTCCAAGCAAGCGGTCATGTGCCTTTTACTGAGGAGTGGCTTCCGTCTGGCCACTCTACCATAAAGGCCTGATTGGTGGAGTGCTGCAGATATAGTTGTCCTTCTGGAAGGTTCTCCCATCTCCACAGAGGAACTCTGGAGCTCTGTCAGAGTGACCATCGGGTTCTTGATTACCTCCCTGACCAAAGCCCTTCTCCCCCGATTGCTCAGTTTGGCCGAGCAGCCAGCTCAATGAAGAATCCTGGTGGTTCCAAAGTTCTTCCATTTAAGAATGACGGAGGCCACTGTGCTCTTCGGGACCTGCAATGCTGCAGAAATTGTTTTATACCCTTCCCCAGATCTGTGTCTCGATGCAAACCTGTCTCGGAGGTCTATGGACAATTCCTTCATCTTCATGGCTTGGTTTTTGCTCTGACACTGTCAACTGTGGGACCTTATATAGACAGGTGTGCCTTTTCACAATCATGTCCAATCAAACTATTTTACCACTGGTGGACTCCAATCAAGTTGCAGAAACATCTCAAGGATAATCAATGGAAACAGGATGAACATAAGCTCAATTTTGAATGTAATAGCAGAGGGTCTGAATACTTATGTAAATGCGATATTTCAGGGGTTTTTTAATGACTTTGCAAAAATTTCTAAACACCTGTTTTCACTTGTTTATTGTGTGTAGATTGATGATTAAAAAAAAAGAACTTAATCCATTTTAAAATAAGGCTGTAACAAAATGTGGAAAAAGTGAAGGGGTCTGAATACTTTCTGAATGCACTGTACTTTCAAGGCTCCCTGTTCCTGCACCTATTTAAGAATTGCACCAAGTAATTTATTTTCTTGTTTTTGCCAAAGTTAACTAATCAATCAACTAACTGTGCCTTCCCTCACAATGTTGCAAGCTTTATCTCGCAACATTGTCTTTGCTGCAGGTTGCAGAACAGAACCCTGTCAAAGTTAGATGCAAAGTACGGGAGTAACTCAGCGGGTCAGTTAGCATCTCTGGAGAAAAAGCATGGGTGACGTTTTGGGTTGGGACCCGTATCCCAACAAATGCCTTCTGAGTGACCTATATATTAATTTGACAAAATTTGCTCTTTAATTTGACTGTCTCTTTCAAGAATGTTAGCATGTAGAAACATAGAAACATAGAAAATAGGTGCAGGAGTAGGCCATTCGGCCCTTCGAGCCTGCACCGCCATTCAATATGATCATGGCTGATCATCCAGCTCAGTAACCTGTACCTGCTTTCTCTCCATACTCCCTGATCCCTTTAGCCACAAGGGCCACATCTAACTCCCTCTTAAATATAGCCAATGAACTGGCCTCAACTACCTTCTGTGGCAGAGAATTCCACAGACTCACCACTCTCTGTGTGAAGAAATGTTTTCTCATCTCGGTCCTAAAAGACTTCCCCCTTATCCTTAAGCTGTGACCCCTGGTTCTGGACTTCCCCAACATCGGGAACAATCTTCCCGCATCTAGCCTCTCCAACCCCTTAAGAATTTTATATGTTTCTATAAGATCCCCCCTCAGTCTTCTAAATTCCAGCGAGTACAAGCCTAGTCTATCCAGTCTTTCTTCATATGAAAGTCCCGCCATCCCAGGGATATTGGCGAGACCTGACCTAATGAGATGGATTTCACCTCCGTCTGCATGGTGGAAGCTGGTCAAAAATGGTTTTAAAAATGAGGTAAAAAATTAATTGCCTCTTTTCTGTGTCAGCATCATTTTCTCGAGTTGTGAAGCTACCTGAATAAGGCTACAAACTGATGTCAACCTTTAACCAACTGACAAAATGCTGTATCGGTAGGTTTATGTTAATTCCCTGTATCTGTTACAAATTAAAAAAATTCTGATGAAAATACCAACGATGTAAGAAAAACAGCTACCATCTCCTGATAAATAATGTAAAACCACATTCCAATCTGAAATAAATATTGAAGATAGACACAAAATGCCGGAGTTAGTCAGCGGGACAGGCAGCATCTCTGGAGCATTTATCCAGAAATAAATATCTGTTTTTTTCTATGATTATGAACTTCCCTCATTGAATCATTATGGTGAGGTGTTTACACTATGCTGTTTTTGATCATCCTATGATTAAATTCAATTTATAGGAGTAATTACCAACATAAAGGCTACAAAGTGACAAAATAATTTAAACAGAATCATTACATGAGGAATATTAAACAATATACACTGGGAAATTAATAAAACATGATAAATTAAGATTGGCAGGGGGGTGGGATCTTGTTCAGGACTGAGACAGGTGAGAGTTTTGAAATTGGTCTGGAGGGTGATGAGAGAAAGATAGAGGACAGATAGACAGGAGAAAGGTAGAGAGTGAGGAATGCATGGCGGTTTAAATTTCACGTATTTTAATGCAAGAGGCCCGACTTGAGGCGGGGGGAGGGGGGGGCGGTATAGGGAGAGATTGAGCAGGCTAGGACTATTCCTTGAGGCACAGGATGTTGAGGGATGATTTTGTAGAGGTGTATAAAATCATGAGAGGAATAGATCAGGTAGACATGCAGTGTCTTTTGACCAGAGTAGGGGAATCGAGAACCAGAGGATTTATGCTTAACGTGACGGGGGAAAGATTAAATAGGAACCTGACAGGTATATTTTTCATGCAAAGTGTGGTCGGTGTATGGAACAAGCTGCCAGAGGAGGTAGTTGAGGCAGGTATCATCGTAATGTTTAAGAAATATGTAGACAGGTACATGGATAAGACAGGTATGGGCCAAATGCTGGTTGGGGGGACTAGTATAGATGGGACATGTTTGCCGGTGTGGGCAAGTTGGACCAAAGGGCCTGTTTCCATGCTGCAAGATACCGCGGCACGGTAGCGCAGCGGTAGAGTTGCTGCTTTACAGCGAATGCAGCGCCGGAGACTCAGGTTCGATCCTGACTACGGGTGCTGCACTGTAAGGAGTTTGTATGTTCTCCCCGTGACCTGCGTGGGTTTTCTCCGAGATCTTCGGTTTCCTCCCACACTCCAAAGACGTACAGGTATGTAGGTTAATTGGCTGGGTAAATGTAAAAATTGTCCCTAGTGGGTGTAGGATAGTGTTAATGTACGGGATCACTGGGCGGCACGGACTTGGTGGGCCGAAAAGGCCTGTTTCCGGCTGTATATATATGATATGATATGATACTGTATCAGTCTAATTCTTTTGCAATTAGACTGGTAGTTGTTGGGTATATAGAGCTCCAAAATATTCCAGAGTTTAATCTGCACTCCCTTTTAATGCAGCATAAAGAAGTACACCATAGAAATAAAGAGTCATAATTTAGATTCACACATATAACATCATAATCTTAATAGTTCAAAATAAAATCATGAACCAACAACAAATGAACTTGCCTTTTGACATTTGCTGAATGATCTTTCTTGAATTTCTGTTTTTCTATTTTTGGTTTTTGGATTTTATGAATTTGTCTTTCTTACATGTTAAAATTTAAGGGCTGGAATATTCCTGCAGTTGCTCCCGTCTTCTGACATAACTTTGTACATTGTTAATAGATTGACTGTGTTAACATCAAGGTAACCTTTCTGAATTTGCTTAATGAACAAGGCTTTTGATGATAATGTTGCAAGTCCCATTTTGTATAACACCCTAATAGTTTGAGAAACTGAACTTCAGTTGTTGAAAAGACTGGAGATAAAAAAAAGTAAACTGGGATTGGTAAAAGCAGCCATGGAGTTGAAGGCTTGGCATAAAAAAAAAACATGTGACACCCAATGTTGTCTGTGCTTATCTGGCCAAGTTTGGAAATTAATGCGGTTGACACACAGTTGCCCTCTGGAGTAACCCAGCAAGTCACTCAGTGACGACAATCAAGGATAAAAACTGCCATTCTTACGAGGAATGATGACAATGAAAAAGAAGGGCAAAGAAGACAAGGGCACAGTAACGAGAGTAGAGGCGAGGCAGCTGTGTGGGACTCCTGAACCTCACAGTAACGAGAGTGGAGGCGAGGCAGGCTGTGTGAAACTCCTGAACCTCACATTATTGCCAAGATATCTCTCAGACAATTTCAGTAGTTGTTCCAAATTTTAAAAAAAATGACAGGCAGCCAATAAGCGGGGATATGGTAGCGTCACGGTTATCATGTTATACCGAATCTCCAGGAGTCGTAAATTCAAATCCCACTATGGGGACTTGTGAAATTGCCTTCAATAAATCTGGTTATTTGTGGGCTGGTACCAGAACATTGAACATGAAATCTGCTGGGCTGTCATAAAAGCCCCACTGGTTCACTAAACCCTTCAGGGAAGGGAATCTGTCACCCTACCTAGTATGGCCTGCAGATGACTCCAGCCCCGCAGTATGGGGCTAATGTTCAATGGCCTCAGGGTAACGAGAGCTAAGCAATAAAATACTGCCTTGTCAGTATCAAACACTTCCCAAGAACAAGTTTAATCATTTTTTGCCCCGATTACGATGAATCAAATGTTAAATGAAAACCATTTTTAACTACCAAACATGGAACAGTGTAATCCTATTCAATAGCTTTGAGGTAACCTGCTGTACCATAAATATTAATATTAGTATGTGGTAAACAATGTCAACATTTCACGATAAACAAATAGTGGATGTTCAGTATCACATCTGATGTCTCAGACCCAAGTAAAGAGTTAACAGCAGAGTGTAAAGTTCACATTGTTAACTACTACAGCAGGTTGTTCCTTTCTAGTGCTGCCTTGTTCTCAAATAGCCTATCGAGTCACCCATATTCTCTTTATCAGGCTACAGACACTGCCTTATGACAGCAAACCCAAGGAGCATCAGTTCTGCCTGAATTGCTCTACAAGCAACCTTGCCAAAGGGCCTTTTTGCACAAAGCTCACTCTATCTTTCTATATTGAATGAGTTAAATCGATGTTAAATGCTGGCTTTTCACAGGACAATGGTCAGGGCTATGCTGTGTCCCCTTGCTGATTGACACTTGAAACAGCACGTTGGAATAAGCCAGAGGCAGTGTATGCGCTTGAAGCCTCTGCTGGGGATAACAACTGGTGACATCTGCAGAAAGGCCAACAAAAGCCAGTTGAAAGCAGTGTTTGTTGCCTTCTCCTCTCAGATCTTGTCGCTTTAATGGAGATCTTCTTGCTTTAATATTATGATTCAGCACCTGGCTCTTTTGAACTTGCTTTAAACTTCAAAGATGAAGTGGTATTAACAAACATGAAACAAAAAGTGGCAGTAGTTTGATTTACCACTGCCGACTTATCAAGGGCTTTTTCCTGTCACCAGCTGCCACTTTCTGTCATCTTTGGAACTATTATAATTTCTTTAGAATCCAAAAGATTTGGCTTAATGGTGGCTTTGAATCTACCCAGGATCAATAACATGCAGCAGTAGATAATGGGCAAAAAATACCAGGAAAAAATTATTAGTAAAAGTTTAAAGCTACAATATTCTTTTTAGATGGCCTTGATTTCCAAACTATCAAATCAAATCAAATCAAGTCAAATCCATTCAACATCCTTTTTCATCACATCTAAAACACTTCATTTTCTGAAAAGATTTTTTTATAAATATGAAATTTCTGTAATTAGAATGTTCCTACAATATTTGGTATGTGAATACTATGCAAATTACAGAGCTGCTCTGTTTGAAATTGTATAAGCTTTTTTGGTAACTTTTATTGTACTTCAGAAAGTGCACTATAAGTTTGAAAGGTCATTGCAGTATTGCTATTAATATTTATGAGATCTGGTCCCATGCATCCTATTTGCTAAAAATGATATATTAATCTCTCTCAATGCTTTCCTCCTTGGTATTTTTCCTACAGATAAGAGTCACAGACATGCCCATTACCATTTTACCACTGACCCACAGGTGTTAAGCCGTTGGTAATGTCTTTTATTTATGTTTAGGTGAAGGGCTCAGCTGACATGTGAAGAAAGGTGAAAAAGCCAATCAGAGGATCAGCAATGTTAATCCTATTTGCCAGCCTATCCTTTCTTATCCACTTTCATCAATCAGCAGTAATAGTAGTTCCTATTCGGGGGTCTGGTCAAACACCTAGCTAAGAAAGAGGCCCGACACAATTTCAGCTACTGTTGCTTCTGTTCAAATTTTATCCAATACTCTAATTTGCAATTTAATCTCAGCTGTTATCAGGCAACTGAATCATCCCACCACAACCAGAGAGCAGTGCTGAACTACTATCTACCTCTTTGGTGACCCTCGGACTATCCTTGATTGGACTTTGCTGGCTTTACCTTGCACTAAAAGTGATTCCCTTATCATGTATCTATACACTGTAGGTGGCTCGATTGTAATCATGTATTGTCTTTCTGCTGACTGGTTAGCAGGCAACAAAAGCTTTTCATTGTATATACGTGATAATAAACTAAACTGAACTAATTCAAGATAATAATCCTGCCGATGATGATAACCTTTTAACTGTGGACATTGTGAGCCAACTGGACATTGTTATCACCAATTGAAAAAGCGGCAGCAGGGGTAGGATGGAGGTGTGTGGTCGGCAGGATCTTAGTTCCCCACAGTAATCGCTCAGCAAGTTAAAGACCTGTGTATCGGTGTGTATGTGTATAGTTAGCATCTATTTTACATGACCCCCCCCCCCCCCTGATGCAGTCAAGTATAAATCCGTGGGCATGTTCCTGGTATCATTTAATCTTCTCGTGAATGGCATGATCATTTCAGGAGTCAACTCTCTTGCTTTGCCTTCTATTGTTGGTCCTGGTTTTCCATAATACATCTGATGGGGATTTCTTCTGGGAAACCAAAAAGTATCAGAGGCAATGAAATAATTCAATTGCCATGAAAATTCAAGAGAGCCAAATAAAAGAAAACGAAAGGAATTATTTTATTGGTCCTCCTTGTTAGGCTGATCCGGAGCATTAAGATGCGCGGGATTAACAGTGACTTGGTCTAATGGATTCAGAACTGGCTTACTGATAGAAGGTGGTGGTGGAAGGAGGTCGGAGACCAGTGGAGTTCCGCAGGATTCTCTGCTGGGACCTCTGTTGCTTATGATGACTTGGACGTAAACGAAGACAGGTCGGTTAGTAAGTTGGCAGATGACACCAAGATTGCTGGGGTTGCAGATTGTGAGGAAGTCTGTCAAAGTATACAGCAGGATATAGATCAGATACAGAAATGGGCAGAGAAATGGCAGATGGAGTTTAAGAGAAGCAAGTGCAAGGTGGTTGGAGCTCAAATATAGGGGAAAATATACAATTAATGGCATGATCCTTAACAGCATTGATGTACAGAGATCTTGGGGTCCAAATCCATAACTCCGTGAAAGTGACAACACAAGTAGATAGGGTGGTAAAGGAGGCATATGTGTGCTTGCTTTCATGGACTGGGGCATTGAGTCAGCTAGTCACGATGCAGCTTTATAGGACTTTGGTTAGGCCGTATTTGGGGTATTGCGTGCAGTTTTGGTCACCCCATTAGAGGAAGGATGTGGAGGATTTGGAGAGGCTGCAGAGGAGGTTTACCAGAATGATGCCCGGATTAGGGGATTATTAGCTACAGGGAGATGTTGAACAGACTTGGATTGCTTTCTCTGGAACATTTGAGATGGTAGGGAGACCTGATAGAAGTATTTAAAATTATGAGAGGCATAGATAGGATAGACAGTCAGAACCTTTTTCCCAGGATATAAAAATCAAATACTAAAGGGCATAGCTTTAGGGTGAGAGGGGCAAAGTTTAAAGGAAATGTGTGGGGCAGTTTTTTTTAAACAGGGGGTGGTGAGTGCGTGGAACACTCTACTGGGGTGGTGGTTGTGGCAGATAAGATAGAGATTTTGGGATAGGCCCATGAATATGCAGGGAATGGAGGGATATAGATTATGTGCAGGCAGATAAGACTTGGTTTGGCATTATGTTTGGGACAGACATTGTGGGCCGAAGGGATTGTGCTTGTGCTGTACTGTTCTATATTCTATGCTCTAATAAATTTTAGAGTAGAGTCGCTAACCTGTGATTGGTATTGATATTGGTCTATTTTTGTCCTGTGTATCGAGTTACAGTTAGAAACTTTGTTTGTGTGTATCCAATCAAATCATATTACACATGAGTTCAATGAAGCCATAGCTTGCAACTAACAAGTCCCTGCGTTGTTAATGGAGCCCCATAGATTTATCCTTACTCTTCCTAATTTATGCCAATAGTCTGTTCAATACCAAGAATAAAGGTTTAGGGGGACATGGTTTAAATGTCATAAGGTCAAAAGGAAGAGCAGTAGAATTAGGCCATTTGGCCCATCATGTCTACTCCGCCATTCAATCATGACTGGCATATCTCTCCCTCCTAACCCTGCCTTCTCCCCATAACCTCTGTCAGCAAATTGACCTAGTGTAGATGGGCATCTTGGTCGGCATGGCCTTCCCCTGAATTCATTTTACAGCTTCTCCTACAGAAGAATCTACACATCCTTTGTGGTGAAGCCACACACATGTTCATGCTGCACTTCACACACAAAACCTCACCACACTCGCACATCCCCATTCTGTTACCAAATCTCGTTTATGGGTCCAATCCTCAAATTTATTACAGAATCTCTTCCACTTCTTAAACCATTCTCATTCCTGCACAGATTAGCTCTAGGTAAGGACAAAATAAAAATCCTTGATTTTATAGATCGTCATAAGGTGAAATCCTTCAAAAGGACATGACTTATTTTACCGACAAGGAGCTGACAATGGCATTGTTACAATGACTGTTGTGGAAGATTGCCTGGACTCACATAATATATGGTCTTGTTATCTCTAGCAGCCGAAGAGAACCAAACCCCAGAATCACTTTCACCTCACAATATTAGAAGTGCAAAATCCTTTTGTTCAGCCTTTTGTAACTCTGCATTGTAACAATAGACAATAGACAATAGACAATAGGTGCAGGAGTAGGCCATTCAGCCCTTCGAGCCAGCACCGCCATTCAATGCGATCATGGCTGATCACTCTCAATCAGTACCCCGTTCCTGCCTTCTCCCTTAAATAAGTATTGATGGCTCTCCATTTCCCGCCATATTAATTTTAAAATAGTTATGATGTTATTGAACAGGTCTGATGCTTCTTCACCCTAAGTGCCCTGAGATCACTGGCTCATTGATTTAGAATGAATGAAATTAACCTGAAAAGAAGCAAACGGCAGCCTATTTGTGTGTTTTTAATCAGTACGGCACTGAATGATCCGAGGTTGATGCCAAGAAAAGTGGCCGATAAAAACAGTAAGGATATATCTAAAGAAACACCAAAAATCGAACATAAAACCAGTAATGCTGACAATATCGCACATAAAGCAGCTTGGCAGAAAAGAGAGAAGAGAATCATAGGAGAGAAATTAGAGACCATTTACAGCACAGAAGAGGGCCATTCAACCCATCCTTTATGTGCACGTCTAAAAAGAGCTACCTGGCCTAATTCCTCCTTTCAACACCAGGTCTGCTGCCTTCAACATTTTAGTTTAGTTTAGTTTAGTTTAGAGATACAGGCCCTTTGGTCCACCAAAGTCACGCCCTATGTGAGCACTATCCTACACTCGAGGGACAATTTACAATTTACAGAAGCCAATTAACCTACAAACCCGTGTATCTCTGGAGTGTGGGAGGTATGGCGAGTCTGGGGGCTCGTTCTTTGTTAAAGAAGTTTATTGCGACAGCAACATTCGATTACAAAGTATAACGAACGAGATTACAGACAACCATTAACTCTAACTGTTCACTTCGAAGAACTCTCCCAACTGACTGGTTTTGGGTGCCAAAACCACACGTGACGTCGCTGTCCAATCAGCGGGCTCAACTCCCTGGACCAATCCCTACGGTCGCACCCACACGTGACCTTGCTGGCCAATCTGAGGGTTCGACTCCCAGGACCAATCTCTATGGTCGCTACATAGGAAACCAGAGCACCCGGAGAAAACCCACGTGGTCACAAATTCCTTACAGACAGTACCTGTAGTCAGATGGAATCTGGGTCTCGAGCGCTGTAAGGCAGCAACTCTACTGCCGTGCCAAGGGTTTCTCCCTGTACCACTCATTCAGGCAGTGATGCCCAGATTCATAGCACCCCGAGTGAAAGTAGTAGTTCACATTTCCCATCCGCCATTTACTTTGAATCTCTGTCCTCCAACTGTGACCCTCTGCTGAGTTAAATAGTCCTTCCTATTTGCTCTCTCACGATCCCACATAATGATATACACCTCTGTTAATCCTCCGCTCAGCCTCCTCTACTCCAAAGGCAACAACCTTAATTCATCCAATCTTTCCTCATAGCTATAATTTACAATCCTGGCAGCTGACTGGTAAAGTTCCTCTGTACCCGCTCCAGTGCACTCATAACTTTCTTGCACTGCAATTCCCAGAAATCTGCACAATGCTCAAGCTGTGGTGTAAAAATCACGACTATTGTTTTTTCTAGCGAAACCTCTGTTATAGTTTATGCCTTGATTCATAAATGAAAGCAACCTATATGTCACTTTAACCAGCCTTTGACATCCTCCTATCTCTAAGAATCCACAAGGACAATCTCCAAGGTCCTTTTGCTCCTCCACACTACTCAAAATCCTCTCATTAATCATGCATTCCCTTGCATTGTTGCACTTTGCTAAATGCATTATCTCACACTTCTCCCTCCTCTTTCTTTTATTCTCTCTCCAACGCAATAGAATTATATCTGTCTCCCTGTGGAAATCTAAACCTTTCAGTCCATGTTCATCCCATTGCAGATGAACTATTAGCGACCTCAGTATCACCACAATTTCCCCCCTCACCAATTGTGTAGCATCTAGTTCTTGGTGGTGAGCTAGTCACATGTAGAGGAACCCGGATTTAATTGCTACTGACTGTTCGTACAAAGAACTTGCTCCTTGATGAAGACTGATCACTCACGTCTTGCTCTGTGTTAACCTCGGCAACCAGTTATCTCTTGTTACGGAGATCAGAGTTACAGGCAACTCTTCTCCCTGCCAATAAGGCCCGAGATGCCACAGGAGATGTCTCAGAGTTGATTTTGAGCTTCTTATCCTGCTACAACCAGATGGCTACTCCCTTTTTGCTTCTAATTTAGTCGGCATCTGAGGCTTTAATAAAATGAGCTAATGTAGTGGCCTGGCGGAGGCCAGAGAAAAGGCAAGACGCCAGGCAGTGTTTTGTTAGATTGCTTTATTAGGCTGTGAGCTGGTGCCCACAGCGTAGTTCTCCAAGGGATGATCCACGCCTTCCCTTGGTCTGGCTTTTAACTCCTTTCACCTGTCCGTCACGTAACGAGGGGGCTGACCCGAGGAGTGGCCTGATCCGCCACAGGACCCCCCCAAGAACCGGAGGTACAAAACGGACAGGAGGGCGCACGAGGCGACCAGCCCGGGTGCGCACCATGACCGGCGCAGGGACCGGCGACTGACCGACAGGTGGAGGGGTCGTAGCAGACACTGGAGGGGGTAGCTTGGACGGGGGGCGACCGCGCGGGCGGGGCTGTGCAACCGGCACCGGCCGATCAATGTCCACGTGTGCCGGCTTCAGCCGTGCGATCGAAACAGTCTCTCTGCGACCCCCCATGTCCAGAACGAATGTGGCCGAGCCGTGTTGTAGGACCCGGAAGGGGCCCTCGTACGGCCGCTGGAGAAGTGATCGGTGTGCGTCCCTGCGCAGGAACACGAACTGGCAGTCCTCCAGAGCGGCAGGGACGTGTGGCTGGAATGACCCATGACGTGATGTGGGCACAGGTGCCAGCCTGCCCACCGTCTGCCGAAGACGTTGCAGGGCGTCAGAAGGCTGCTCCACTCGACCGTGCGCTGGTGGGATGAACTCCCCGGGAACCGTCAAGGGGGCCCCGTACACCAACTCGGCGGAGGAGGAGGCCAAGTCCTCCTTGGGTGCGGTGCGGATCCCCAGCAAAACCCACGGTAGGGCGTCCACCCAGTCTGGGCCCGTGAGCCGAGCCTTCAGGGCAGCTTTCAGCTGGCGGTGAAAGCGTTCCACCAACCCGTTCGACTGTGGATGGTACGCCGTAGTGTGGTGTAGGCTGACACCCAAGAGTCTTGCCATGGCCGACCACAGTTCCGAAGTGAACTGTGGCCCCCGGTCGGATGTAATGTCCAGTGGCACCCCGAACCGGGCGATCCAGTGCGCCGCCAAGGCCCGCGCGCAGGTGGCCGTCGAGGTGTCTGCCAGCGGAATGGCCTCCGGCCACCGCGTGAAGCGATCTACCACAGTGAAGAGGTAGGTCATGCCCCGGGACGGCGGTAGCGGCCCCACGATGTCTACATGAATGTGGTCGAAGCGCTGCCGAGGGACACGAAACTCTTGCAGAGGCGCACGCACGTGTCGCTGGATTTTTGAAGTTTGGCACGGGATGCAGGTACGTGCCCAGAGTGCGACCTGCTTACGCAGCCCGTGCCACATGAAACGGGAGGATACAAGGGCCACCGTCGCCCGAATGGAGGGGTGAGACAGCCCGTGGAGCACCTCGAATACCCTGCGATGCCAGACGACAGGGACGATGGGCCGCGGCAGGCCAGTGGAGGTGTCGCACAACAGTGTTGTATCCCCGGGGCCACAGACAATGTCCTCCAGCTGCAGGCCGGACACGGCTGTACGATAGGCGGCCATCTCCTCGTCCCCCAGCTGTGCGGCTGCTAGGGCGGAATAGTCGATCCCCCCGGCCATTTGTAGGACGGCGTGGATCGCGGGTCTAGACAGGGCGTCGGCCACCCTGTTGTTTTTTCCCTCCACGAACCGAATTGAGGTGGTGTATTCGGACACATAAGCCAATTGTCTCCGTTGCCGCGCAGACCACGGATCCGAAACCTTGGCGAACGCAAATGTGAGTGGCTTGTGGTCCGTGAACGCGGTAAAAGGTCTCCCTTCTAGGAAGTACCGAAAGTGGCGTACCGCGAGGTAGAGGGCGAGGAGCTCCCGGTCGAACGCGCTGTAATGCCGTTGGGCCCCGCTGAGGTGCCTGCTAAAGAAGGCGAGTGGCCGCCAACACCCGTCGATGTGCTGCTCTAGCACCGCGCCGACCGCCACCTCCGAAGCGTCCACGGTCAGGGCGGTTGGGGCATCCTCTTTAGGATGGACGAGCATCGTGGCCCTGGCCAGGGCCTCCTTAGCCTGCTCAAAGGCCGCTCCTGCTTCGTCGTCCCACTCGACCTCCTTGCGGCGACCAGCCATGAGGTGGAAGAGTAGGCGCATAGTTCTGGCCACCGACGGCAGGAAGCGGTGATAGAACGAGACCATCCCAACGAATTCCTGCAGGCCCTTGACAGTGGTCGGTCGGGGGAAACGGCGGACAGCTTCGACCCTGTCCGGAAGAGGTACCACCCCTTGTGGGGTCACCCGATGGCCGAGGAAATCGATGGCCGTCACCCCAAAACGGCACTTGGAAGTGTTGATGGACAAACCGTACTCGCTGAGGCGTTTACACAGCTGGCGGAGGTGGGTGCAGTGCTCCTGCTTCGAGCGGCTGGCCACGAGTACGTCGTCCAAGTAAACAAAGACGAATTCTAGGCCACGGCACACACAGTCCATAAGCCGTTGGAAGGCCTGTGCGGCGTTCTTCAACCCGAACGGCATCCGTAGGAACTCGAATAGGCCGAACGGGGTGATGATGGCAGTCTTGGGGATGTCATCGGGGTGGACCGGGATTTGATTATATCCGCGCACAAGGTCCACCTTGGAGAACACGGATGCTCCGGCCAGGTGGGCATTAAAGTCCTGGATGTGCGGAACCGGGTACCTGTCGGGAACGGTCGCGTCATTTAAGCGCCGATAGTCCCCGCACGGTCGCCAACCCCCGTCCGCCTTGGGGACCAAGTGGAGTGGTGACGCCCACGGGCTATCGGAAGGGCGCACGATGCCCATTGACTCCATCCGATGAAACTCCTCTCGAGCTAGACGGAGCTTGTCTGGAGCGAGACGCCGCGCTCGGGCGTGCACGGGTGGCCCGGTGGTGGGGATGTGATGTTGCACCCCGTGCTTGGGAGTGGAGGAGGAGAAGTGGGTTTCCACAATGTCCGGGAAGCCCGCCAGGATGCGCGCGTACGTCGCATCCACGGACGACAGGTGTCCGACGTCGGGGGAGACCGGCCTCAGCGTGCTGGAGTGCACCAGGCGCTGCCGCCCGACATCCACGAGCATGGAATGCGCCCGCAGGAAGTCGGCGCCCAGCAGCGGCTGGGATACATCGGCAATGATGAACTGCCACGTGAACCAGCTGTCGCCGAAGTTAAGGGCGAGCTGGCAGACCCCGTAAGTGTTGATGGGGCTACCGTTCGCCGCAGTGAGGAGGGGGCCGTGTTTGCCCGTATGGATATCGGCGGTGGAAGGAGGTAGGACGCTCACCTCTGCTCCAGTGTCGACGAGGAACCGACCCCCGGTGCGGCGATCCCGGGCGAACACACGATGGATCTGGCCGGCCGCCGAAGGGATCACTGACGGCCGGCCCTCGCGTTTCCCGGAAAGGCACAGGGTAGGCGACATTGCTTGGATAAAAAACAGGGCGGGTGGTCGCCCATAAGGGCGAGCATGTCCTCCAGGAGGGCCGACGGCCGTCAGTCCCCGAGCCCCCCCTGGCTCATAACGCGAGTTGCCCTCTCGGCGTCGCTGAGGCCGAACCTCCTGATAAGGAGTTCTTTCAGGCCCTTATATTTGTCATCCGCGGGGGGTTCATTAAGGTAGGGCTTTACTCGCCTTGCTGTCGCCTGGTCCAGGGCGCCGACGACGTAATAGTACTTCGTCAAGTCGACGGTTACCCCTCGCACAGCAAACTGTGCCTCTGCCTGCTGGAACCAGACCTCAGGCTCTTCGGTCCACAGGGTCGGGAGTTTGAGGGAGACGGCCTCGAGGTCGGCAGGGCCGAGGGCGGCAGGACCGGGTTGCGCGAGGGCGGCAGGACCGGGTTGTCCATTGTTCGACATCACTACTTGTGATGTCCGTCGAGGTCACCAATGTAGTGGCCTGGCGGAGGCCAGAGAAAAGGCAAGACGCCAGGCAGTGTTTTGTTAGATTGCTTTATTAGGCTGTGAGCTGGTGCCCACAGCGTAGTTCTCCAAGGGATGATCCACGCCTTCCCTTGGTCTGGCTTTTAACTCCTTTCACCTGTCCGTCACGTAACGAGGGGGCTGACCCGAGGAGTGGCCTGATCCGCCACACTAACTTCCCAATTTATTGTTGCTGCTTTGTGGATCTGCAAGAACATTATATCCAACTATTGTTCTTTTCTCGTTCTGTTCAATGGATCATCCTTTGATCAGTCAATCTGGAGATTCATGACTTGAATTAATTCATTATCATTCTTCTTGCTTATATTTTCTTAATATTTTCAGGGAATGTCACCGATATTAACCATTCTTATATACGGCACCCTCCAAATGTAAGTTAAAGGCTGTAAATGCTTGACTACCGCAGGCTTTGCCACAATATGGAGCACTGACTTTTATTTTATCCTTGATGTTTCCAATTACTATGCTAAACCAAACTGAATTCTAATCACACTCACAATAATGTTCTCCAACTAATGCTCCCTTCATCTGGCCAGCTTCATTCCCTGAAACTGCATCCAGGATTGTTCCTCCCATATTGGGTAAAAAAATGTCTTAGTCTAGTTTAGTTAAGTTTAGTTCAGAGATACAGCGTGGAAACAGGCCCTTCAGCCCACTGAGTCTGCACTGACCAGCGATCCCTGCACACAAACTCTATCCTACATACACTAGGGACAATTTACAATTTTAGCCAATTAACCTACAGAGCTGTACGTCTTTGGAGCGCGGGAGGAAACCGGAGCACCTGGAGAAAACCCACGCAGGTCACGGGGAGAACGTACAAACTCCATACAGACAGTACTGTGGGCAGGATCAAACCCTGGTCTCTAGCACTGTATGGCAGCAACTCTACCACTGTGCCATCGTGTGCCACCATACTCTTGAAGGTATGTTAGGTATTCTCTGCCTTCCACACATTCCACACTGACAACATTCCAGTTAACATTTGGGTAATTGAAATTCCCCACTTTTGTTCTCCTCGTGCTTTTACACATCAGTAATTTATTTCCAATTTTGCTCTTCTATCCCCTTCATAGCTTTTAGAAGTCGACAGTACACTCCCAACAGGGTGATTGCCTCTTTAGTTCTTTAGTTCAACTGACAAAGAGATGATTTTTCTAACATATTATCACGGTTGTTATTCCTTTTAACCTATATTGCCACCAACCCTCTATTTTTATCCTCCTATCTTGATGAGAAACTGTGAGACAAACATTATGTTTTTAATCCCACACCTAAAATGGCCACGTTTCCATTAAAGCTATCATACGATGGGCGGCACAGTGGTACAATGGTAGAGCTGCTGCCTCACAGCGCCAGGGACACGAGTTCGATCCTGACTACGGGTGCTGTCTATATGGAGTTTGTACATTCTCCTTGTGAGCATGTGGGTTTTCTCTGGGAGCTCCAGTTTCCTCCCACATTCAAAAGACGTGCACGTTTATAGATTAATTGACTTCTGTCTACTGTTATCCTACTGTTTAGGATATGAATATGGGATAACATAAAACTAGTGTAAAGGTGACCGATGGTCATTGTGGACTAGGTGGGTCGAAGGGCATGTTTCCATGCTGTATCTCTAAAACTAAAGAATATGATACTACCATATGTCTACGCTGGCTTCAGCTCATATTCCTTATTCACAACATACCTTGCATTTGGATATATCCCATTAAGCACAGCCAAATTCCTTTTTCTATATTTTCTAACCTTTGCTTTCTGTTGATCAACTACCTCATTAATAATGTTTTCCATTTTCATTTCAGTTTTTCGTCTTTCTGAATCTTTGCTACGCTTCCTATTCCCCTGCTAAGCAAAGTAAATCCTCTCTGACAGCACCAGCAAACCTGTCCACAAAGGTCTTGTTCTGGGCTTTGGTACCACCCATCTGGTCTGAACAGGTTCTACCTTTCTGAGAACCAGTTCCAGTAAAGCAGGAACCTAGAGTTCTCCTTCCTGCAGCATCTCTCTAGCCCTTCTCCCAATCACATGGCACTGGACATATCTGAGATTACTAACCTACTTCTTAATCTCTTCCCCTTCTCTTTAGAGTTTAGACTTTAGAGATACACTGTGGAAACAGGCCCTTTGACACACCGAGTCCACGCCAACCAGCGATCACCCCACACTATAGCATGATCCTACACACTAGGAGAAAATTTACAATTTACAGAAGCCAATTAACCTACAAAATTCTTTGTCTTTGGAGTGTGGGAGGAAACTAGAGCACCTGGAGGAAACCCAAGTGGTCACAGGGGGAACTGTGTACAGACAGCAACCCATAGTCAGGATCAAACCCGGGTCTCTAACATTGTAAGGCAGCAAGTCTACCGCTGTGCCACTCTACGGCTCCTTAATATTTTCTCCTAAATATCAACTTCATAACCTCATCCCATATTTATTTATGTCATTGGTACCGAGGGATCCTCAATTGACCATGAGCACAACCTCTGGATGTTCCAACTCATCCTCCAGAATGCAATCTATTTGCTCAGTAATATCTTTGAAGATAGCGGGAGGTTGGTAATCACATATCATATCATATCATATATATACAGCCGGAAACAGGCCTTTTCGGCCCTCCAAGTCCGTGCCGCCCAGCGATCCCCGCACATTAACACTATCCTACACCCACTAGGGACAATTTTTACATTTACCCAGCCAATTAACCTACATACCTGTACGTCTTTGGAGTGTGGGAGGAAACCGAAGATCTCGGAGAAAACCCACACAGGTCACGGGGAGAACGTACAAACTCCTTACAGTGCAGCACCCGTAGTCAGGATCGAACCTGAGTCTCCGGCGCTGCATTCGCTGTAAAGCAGCAACTCTACCGCTGCGCTACCGTGCCACCTTAGAATCTGATCTGCAACTGCAAAAACTCTCATCAGCTCGTCTAACTACCGAACCGCATCTAACCATCACCCTCTTGACCTTTATCCTCCTTCTTAGTTGAGCTTCCTTATTGTCTTGCCTCTGGCTGCATTCTCTAGGGGATCATTCTCCCCAATCAGCATTCCATGTTCTCCATAGATGCTTCCTCCGTGGTCTCCTGAACTAAGCATCTTTGCTGCTTTGCTGAAGATAGACAAAAAATGCTGGAGTAACTCAGCGAGTCAGGTAGTATCTCTGGAGAAAAAGAATAGGTGTAGGTTCGAGTTGGAATCCTTCTTCATACTGATAGTGGAGGTGTGGTGAGGAGGGGGGGGGGGGTGAGGGGAGGATAAAGTGGAAGTGAGAATTGGCCAGATCAAATCAGGGCCAGCAACAGATGACCTCAGGAAGGATGGAGCCCATTATGGTCCATTGCTGGCTTGGAAAGGTGTGATTGTTTGGGATTTAATAGTCAATAGTCAATAGTCAATTTATTTGTCACATACACATAAATAGACAATAGACAATAGATAATAGACAATAGGTGCAGGAGGAGGCCATTCGGCCCTTCGAGCCAGCACCACCATTCAATGTGATCATGGCTGATTATTCTCAATCAGTACTCCGTTCCTGCTTTCTCCCCATACCCCCTGACTCCGCTATCCTTAAGAGCTCTATCTAGCTCTCTCTTGAATGTATTCAGAGAATTGGCCTCCACTGCCCTCTGAGGCAGAGAATTCCACAGATTCACAACTCTCTGACTAAAAAAGTTTTTCCTCATCTCTGTTCTAAATGGCCTACCCCTTATTCTTAAACTGTGGCCCCTGGTTCTGGACTCTTAAACTGTGGCCTCTGGTTCTGGATGTGCAGTGAAATGAAAAATTACCCGCAGTTCAACAATAAGACCAATAAAAATAAGCAATAAAAATATGCAATAACGCATACAATCATAAACCAACATCAAACAAAAGAAACATCCATCACAATGAGTCTCCTCCAGTCACCTCCTCACTGTGATGGAAGGCCAGAATGCCTTTTTTTCTTCCCCTGCCGTCTTCTCCCGCGGTCAGGCTGTTGGAGTTGCCTCATCGGGGCGGTCGGGGCTCCCGACATTGAAGCGCCGCGCTGGACGGTGAAAGGTCCGCGGCGGGCCGACCCAAGCCCCGCGATTCGGGGCGGGCGATGATGCTGCCGCTGCCGCTGCCAGAGCTCCAGATGTCGGCCCCCACCCAGGGGCCAGCGGGCTTCCGACGTCCAGGCGGCCCGTGCCAAAGCCTCCGGAGATGAGTCGCAGCCACTCCTGCAGCCTCCGAAGGCAGCCAGCGCCGCAGGTGGTGAGTCCAGGCCGCGGGCTCTGCGAACCAGAGCCCAGGTTGTCCCAGCGGAGGCCGCCAGCTCCAGGTGCATGGCCGATGGTAGGCCGCAGCGGGAACGGAGACACGACACCGAAAACAAAGGTCGGGTCTCCGTTCGGGAGAGACACTTTTTACAGTTCCCACCCCCCCCTCCCCACACATAACACACAACCACAAACACTACATCATATCTAAACTACAATTAAGACAAAAACAACAAAAAACACAAAAGACAAACGGACTGCAAGCAAGCCGCAGCTGCGAGGGCAGCGCTGGCTCATCACTGTTAACGAGACAAACCTCAGTGACAATTAGTGACTAGCTTTTTTTGAAAGAAAAACTGGTAAACCTCTTCCTGCCTGCTAAATGATGACCACGCAAAACTTGCTTGTCTCCTCTCCCATTCCCCGTACCCCACCCTTCCTGATGTTATTGTAATTCTTGTTGTATTGCTTCTTTTCTCTATTTTGCTTGTTTGGATGTTACCCAGATCACTCTCTGATATCCCCTTCTTGAGCTGCTGAGTGACAAGCTCCCAAGTTGTGCTACTGATGAATCATTCGGCTTGGGTGGACAGATGTTGCACAAGTTCCTCCAGCTGAGTAATCCTTCCCACTTCTCACTGTAGAACATCTCTGCAGGTGCAGCTACTGATGTGGGCAGCTCAGAAGGTAGCTCATGGACCAGAATCACTACTAGATATCCAATTGTTCTGCATGCATGCACTTCGAGTACTTCCATACAAGGTTCAACTAACCAACATACAAAGTGCTTAATATTAAAGATAGAATTAACAAAAAATAATAAAGATCCAACATATTTTATTGGGGTTTTATGTCATACAAAAGTCAAAGATTTTTTTTTTAAAATTACAATTCACATTGTAGGCTCAGGTATTTATAAGTAAATCTTAACATTTAGCACATTAAAAATGTTCTCTGGGTACAGTTAGATCATGGTTTTGGTGCACTAGGTACCCCTTTAAATACGAACATAACGGATGTAACTCTGATTGTTACGTGTATTTACAGCAGAAAATGAGTGTTAAACATGCTACTATACTATATTAAAAACACATTTGTAAACTACTGGTGTTTAGAGAAATGGTTCCTGCCACTCTTGCAATACTGCCTACATAATTCAAACTGGTTGAATCTAAGGTTAGATCATTGATACTGATTTGATATCATCTCAAGAACAAACGTCTACCTAAGATTAGATTTGTGGATTTCTACTGAAGGTGCTTTACAGTGTTGGGATAAGTCCCTGGATCCAATGGTGAGACTCGAGTTCAATAAAAATTAGTGTTTGCAAACAGTTGATTAGTTGATTTCACACAATTTCTCAATGTGAACTTTGTTCAGCTATGCAGGGAATTTTTAATCTTTTTGTTTTGAGATGAAATTGCCATTAGTCTATGTGAAAAAAATATCTTCGCAGTACAAATCAGATAACAGAACGGATATGTTTGATCTCCCCTGACCCAAATGGGTGACTGAAAAAGGATGATAGGCAAAAGCTTAAAGAAAAATAATAATTTCAGGTAAAGTGACTGTTTATGATGATACAAAGCTTCAGACTATACAAGATCTTTAACTGTTTTACATTTTCAAAAGAAGGTTTCAAGTAAAACGGCAGGCTGATAAAAAGCTACAGGAAGAAAAGAATTACAAACACTGGAAATGGTGTCTGTGGGTAAGTCATAAAATGTAGCAACACTGAACTCTTCTATTTCATGGTGCTTCGAGAATGGATGTCCTGTTTAACCTTCTCTTGGGCAATCCAAGGCTGAAATTTCCTGAGACCTCTCCCAATTATTCCAGAATGATTTTAAGCATGAAGGCCTTTAAATCTATCAATTTTCCCAAAGGGAAACAATACTTTCTGCCTGCTACAAATTAGAGGGCATGTTCACTCAAGTGCAAAATGCACACTTGACCCGGGAAGACATGGAGGAGAAGGTTGCACTCCTCC
The DNA here is from genome assembly GCF_053455715.1 of Rhinoraja longicauda. Lineage (NCBI taxonomy): Eukaryota > Metazoa > Chordata > Chondrichthyes > Rajiformes > Arhynchobatidae > Rhinoraja > Rhinoraja longicauda. Next base: position 17,737,628 of record NC_135961.1, read on the forward strand.
AGAAGCATGCATGGTCAGACTACCCAGTCATTCCATTAACCAGCTACATGGCTTCAGCAAGCACATCATGTGGGTGACATTGGAGTTTGGCAGTAATTCAAAACAGAGAGTCAAAAATGAAGAACCCACTTTTATACCCCATTCAATACTCTTTCCCTCCAAGGTTATTATTATGATAGGACTGGCTGATCTTTTCATCATTTACACAAATGGCATTGGACTGGATGGAATGATGCATTTACAAATTGTGCAGATCTGGCTATTCTATTTCTGATCAACAATGACCCTTTTCGGAACAAAGAGAAAGGCAATTTACACAAAAAGCCATGACCATGCAAGATAGGAACAGGAATAGTCTATTCAGCCCCTTACGTGGTTTCTTTATGTTTTAGTACTGTGAGTCAGCTCTTCTCTTTGCATGATGCTGATGTTCTGTGCATCTTAACCAGCGGCAGATGAGAGCCACTGAAAATGGCCATGATGATGATGGCGATGCAACTGCATGATTACTAAATCCTGTGGTCACTACCGTTACAGCACTCAGCATTTAGTTTAGCTTAGTTTAGAGATACAGCGCGGAAACAGGCCCGTTCGCCGGCCGAGTCCACACAGACCAGCGATCCCCACACATTAACACAACAGGGACAATTTTACATTTATACCAAGCCAATTAACCTACAAACCTGTACGTCTCTATCTCTCTTTTTCCTTTTTTGTTTTTATACCTGGACTATGGAGGGGAGCACTCTGAAATACGGCACAATGTAAATACCGGAAGAGGTATCAAGGTAAGGAAAAAGGAAAAAAAAAAAAAGAATGAATGGATAACAAATTAAATTTTTTAAGCTATAATGTGAATGGGTTAAATGGACCTATAAAAAGGAAGAGAATTTTAACAGATGAAAAAATTGGAAGTAGATATAGCTTTCTTGCAAGAAACACATCTAACGGAAAAAGAACATCAAAAGTTAAACCTGTACGTCTAATTGGTCATACAGCATCTCCCATTGCTGTAATCCAACACATAGGTGAATAGCAACAACTTGATGGCATCCTTAATGTGGAAACAAGAGGCCATTATGGGCTCCACCCTTCCTTAGTCATCTGTTGCCAGCTCTACTTTGTTCTGGCCTTTTCTTACCTCCAGTTCCCTCCCCTCTACTTTCAGGCTGAAGAAGGATCCAGACCCAAAACATCACCCATCCTTTTGCTCCGGAGATACTGCCTGACCAGTTGAGTTATTCCAGCACTTTGTGTCTGTCCTCAAAGCTTCATCTACACATACAAAATTTTAAAAGTAAATATCAACCGAAAGTAAAGTGCAGGAGAGTTGGCCAGTGACAAGGGTCGGCGATGCAGGTGGGAAGCGTGGCCTCTGGATGGTTGAGCATGGTTGCCAGTGGAAGGGTGATGAAGCAGGGTAACTATGACTTTGGAATAAAGAGCTGGGTGCAAGGTTTGCAAGAATGGAAGAAGTCACAATGATGACGAGGTGTGAGGTTGGTAGGATTTTAACACAAGCTTCGCAATTTCAGGTTTAGGTGCTAGATCTAGTGCAAGAGTCCCTGAAGCAAAACTATTGCTGAGTGATGATCCAAGTGAAAGGTGAAACCATCTCTGGGACTGAAAGACCCAATCCTAATCCTATCTAACTAACTGCTGTGATCAGCAGCTAAAAATATGGAGATGAGAGGCAGCCAGGAGAACTTCAGAGTACTTCCATTGATAGGAACAAAAATAGTGATAACATACAATATTCACAACTGAATGATGCCACATATAACTGTTGTTAAAATGTCACAGCCATTTCAATTCTTTGTCTGGAACAATGAAATAATTTCAGAGCAAGTTCTGGGATAATAAAAACACATCTTGGAGATAAAGTCACATTGACCACTCTGGAGAATGAGTGGAAGCTGGAGATTACTGGAAGGATTATTTACAATGACCAAGAGGCTTAGAGTGAACCTTATGAAGAAAAAGATGATGACAGATTTGTTGAAAGAGAGGAGGTAAAGGTCCAGAAGAGGGTTTGCCTTATACAGTTATCCAACATGAACATTTGAAGGTGATCAGAAAGATGGAGGTTAAAGGATAAGGAGTTGGTTTCACTGAAGAAATGAACTTGAAAATAAAAAGGAAACTGGAGAGGTTTCACTCAATGTGATCCACATGAGAGTCAAAGCCTGCAGAAAACAAACTGTTGTAAGAACACATGGGATCAAACAGCGTCTTGAAGGCAAAGTGTTGAAAACATCCTGACAAATATATGTGAGGGCAGTGGTGTGAAGCAAGGGGGCTGTTGGGGATCTCTCCCAGCAGGATGGGCCACTTTAAACTTTAGAGATACAGTGCTGAAATAGGCCCTTTGGCCCATCGAGTCTGCACCAACCAGCAATCACCCTGTACACTAGCATAATCCTACCCGATAGGGACAATTTACTCTTTTTTTTTAACTGAAACCAATTAACCTACAAAACTGTACGTCTTTTGGGTCTGGGAGGAAACTGGAGCACCCGGCGAAAACCCACGCAGTCACAGGGAGAACGTACAAACTCCATACCGACACCACCCATAGTCAGAATCAAACCCGGGTCTCTGGCACTGTAAGGCAGCAACTGTGCCACAGTGCCGCAAAACACTTGCTGACGTTACTCGTAGAAAGAAGCAGAGGGTAGATTGAGAGAAATCAAGCGAGGAATATTGGTTGAATAAGTAGCAGAGAATCGGTCAACCCAATAAACCTGTAGAGGATTGGCAACTGCTATAGTCCTCACCTTCCCCCCTTCATCAACAACCCTCCACCTCTCTGCAACCACTGTGCACCCCACCTGTGCGGCACGGTGGCGCAGCAGTAGAGTTGCTGCCTTACAGCGAATGCAGCGCCGGAGAATCAGGTTCGATCCTGACTACGGGTGCTGCACTGTACGGAGTTTGTACGTTCTCCCCGTGACCTGCGTGGGTTTTCTCCGAGATCTTCGGTTTCCTCCCACACTCCAAAGACGTACAGGTATGTAGGTTAATTGGCTGGGCAAATGTAAAAAATGTCCCTAGTGGGTGTAGGATACTGTTAGTGTGCGGGGATCGCTGGGCGGCGCGGACCCGGTGGGCCGAAGGGCCTGTTTCTGCGCTGTATCTCTAAATCTAAAAATCACCGACTCGCCCCGCCATGTGCATTTTCTGACAAGTCGAAAACCCATTGTGAGACAATTAAAAATATTGCCATTAAGTTTATCCTGAGAATTGAGATGGAGTCATGGATTGTTGAATCTTCTTATTACACTCCAGCATACCTTCATGGAAAACTCTCAGTCGCTGAGTTAGCATTTTCAGAATCTTCTTCCTTCACACAGGAATATAATAATATTTATAGTCACGTAAAATTCTCTGACAAAGGTAAACCAACCATGTCCATATGCATTGCCAGATATACTAAAGGAGAGAAATGTGATTGCCATTGTGTGTGATAATGGAAGGGACGGTGAACACACCGACTAATGTATATTCAAACAAAGTGCAAAATAACTTTTAGAAATGAGTTGGTACTATGACAAAGACAACGGATTTTCTCTGTAGCTCTATGGTCAGGGAACATGTTCTTTGGATGGATTTCCTTATGATTTCCCCATAAATGAACTGCTTATGAAATTATACTATCTCGTGATAAAATATGGCATATGTAGTTTTTGAAATTCACTATTTTACATGCAACAGAAATGCTGAATTGAATAAGAATTAGTAAGAAGTTTAAATACAGGCTTATGTGCCAAAATGTATTTTATGAAATAAAGACTCAAAGATATTGCTGTATATCTCTCAGATAAAAATCTATGCAGAGATGAAGAATGGCATTGGGCTAAAATTCTGTGGGTAATTTTGATCACGTGAAAGTGTTAAACAGGTGACACCAAGGTCTGCTTCACAAATTACATTTCTCCAAAATTTCATTTCCACTTCAAAAACATAAAAATGGAGTGTGATGTGAAACTGGCTGTCAATTCACTTCGCTTATTTTTAATTATCACACTAATTCAGAGTTAGAGACCCTCCTATTCATAGCACTCCTTGTTTTTCCTCATCTGATGCACTGCAGCACTTCTCTATAATCTGTCTGATATTTATTTAATAGAAAATAGTCCCATGTTGCTGTGTTATATTCAGTCCTGACTACTGTTAAACTTTCAGTTTTGTGCCTGTAATTTAACCCACTACTTTGCTAAATGTTAACCTACTAGATGCCACAGAGGTTAGAAACGTTATCGTCGACACGTAGGATTGTGTTAAACATGTCCATTTCTTTAAATTAATATTTACTTGAATGAAATATTTTGGGATATATTTTTTAACGTAGGTTATCTTTGTTATTTTCCAAATATCCTCTGTTTTTTCACTTTAAACTATCACAGATGCATTTTTTCCAATCTGTATGGTCCGCCTATTTTATTTGTGAAATAATCCCAGTATTCATTACCCAGGAGGTAAGATGTTTACATCTGTTTAAATATTTGCAGATACAACCTAATTAGAGGCAAAATGCTTTTTATACTAATGCCTCAATCAAAGACATTTCAACCTTGGCTTTATTTTTTTCCCCTTTAAAGTTGTGTTTCTTTGACACAGCACTTGCCTGCACACTCCTTCACCAGCTCTGTTCCCGGAATAATAATTAACAACCTTTCATTAATTTGGGATAAAACAATACTTCATAATGAAGTATGGAATCGCCAATGTGATCCACTAAAACGAGGCGTATGCTTTTCTTACACCTCATGGCACATAATGTGCAGCAGCCGTTTGCATCGACCCAACCATAAAGGCCTTTATAACATTGAGTCAAGGACAGTTAATGGATGCTCAAGCACAAACAGAATGCTCGAAGCATGTCAGTAAAGACTAACCTGGGGCAAAACATCAAAATGCAGGTTGGAGATTTGACATTCCTGCAGGCTCTGTTTGCCTCAGCAGCGATTTTGAAGTCAATATCCTTCTGTTTTCTGGATGGTATATCTGATGTGTGCATACAATGTATATCTGATTGAATTTGAAAAAAAAAGTATTGCTTAAAAAGCAGCTTTTAAATGCCTTTTGTTGTGTCCTGCTCAGAGATAATGGAAGCAGTTGTAAAGATTATCATAGAAAGGCAATTGTTTCATACTTCAAGGTTAAAGGAACAGAAGAATAGTCACTGTAAATTGAAAGGAAAAAAATGTATAACAGCTAATTAGGCACCAGATTAAATGCAGTATTATTATTCACTAAATCAGAACATTTAATAGTAGGTACTGGTTTTGAGAACATTTTATTGTTAAAAGTATCATTAAAAAAATGAATCTAATAGGAATGGTCACATTTTGACTTTTGTTGTCAAAATATTTGCCTTGTTATTTCCCTTAATGCACATGAATTTATAATTTGCAGTCACAATAGCTTACTGCTGCATAATTACAGGATGAAGAACGGCACATTAAATCTAGGTGAAAGATACTGTATTTCTAACAATGTTGTATAAAAGGGTGAAGATAGTTTACTCAAAATGTATTTTTGGAAGATTGGTAGGTTGTCCCTTTAGCCTAGGGCTCTGTGTGTAACCCTATCTGCAGAGTTGGGACAATGTGAGTGAATTAAATGTACCCATCATCTCCACTCTGTACTGATGGGGTGACCTGGAATATAACTTCCTGATGTGCTGGAAGCAAACCAGGGCAGGATAGGCTGGGGAAGTCCAGAAGGACTGTAGAGATAGGGGCGCCAACTTTACTCCAAACGATGTCCATGTTGGTAAAGCAGTGACGTCATTTTAAAAAGAAAACAGGGCTGTGGCTTTGAGAGTGTTTCAGGTGCATCTTATTCTGGTCCTGCTTCCGATTTTTACCAAGTGTGAGGCCCTTTCAAAATATAAACTCCTCCATCTCTCTGCAAGCATGCTCTTGGCACTTGGAATTCCTCCTAGAAGATTGTACATTCTTTGATGCCGATCAGTGGTATCCTGCTCATCCTGCTTTGGTTCTTCTTAAACAAGTGTGGAATTGACGTCAGGAACATTTTCAGTCCTTCGATTTTCTTTGTTATTTTCCCAGATATCATGCACTGGGAGCAAGTGAGCAACATGAATGTTTCTGAATCTTTCACCATCCCAATTGATCGCTCATTGATTTACTTATTGGTTAACTGTACACCTCCAGTGATTTCATGATCTCCCACCCTCTCATTCCTGAGCTGCTGAGAGGTGTTAGCATGTGCACTTTGTCATGCCGTTGTCTCTTTGCGCATTTGTTGAGATTGTGGCGAGTCTGGTATCGGATGGATGTTGCAGACAAAGTTTATTGCATGGGCAAAAACTCCGTGGCAATCGCAACATTCAAAACTGTAGACAACCAACAAAACGTCTTACCTAGACGGAGTTCAACACTAGACTACTTGTCCCTCCCGCGCTGGCACACCTGGTGACATCGCTAGCCAATCCGAGGGTTCGAACTCTACCAGCCAATCCCTATGTCCCTACATGACCCCCCCCCAGAACCCTCGGTGCGGTACCGAACGGGCAGCAGGACCACCCGACCTGAACGGGTACGGAGAGGGGAGGCCGGTACCCCCGATGACGAGGGAGGCGGGGAGGGCCCTGCAGGTGGAGGCGATGGGGGCGCAGCTGGAGGAGGAGGCAGGGAGGGCCCTGCAGGTGGAGGCGAAGGGGGCGCAGCTGGAGGAGGCAGAGGAAACCCGACCGGGGGCAGCGAAAGCCCGAGCGGTGGGAGAAGAGACGCAGCAGGGAAACCAGGTGGACCGGCCAGAGGGCGGCCCCGGCGAGGAGGTTGACCCACCCGAACGGGACGGTCCTGGTCTAAGTGGGCCGGTTTAAGCCGGGAGACAGAGACAAGCTCTTGTCGGGTGCCCACTTGCAGAGTGAAGGTGACCGTCCCTCTTTTCAGCACCTGGAACGGGCCTTGGTAGATCGGCTGCAGAGGGGGGCAGTGGGAATCCCGCCAGAGGAAAACGAACTAGCAGTCGTGCAAGTCTGCCGGTACGTGCGCTTCGGTACTCCCGTGACGGGAGGCTGGGACCGGGGCCAGGGAACCTACCCGAGCCCGGAGAGAAGCCAAAACTGACGGGACGGAAGACGGCAGGGCGGAGGATGGAGGAAAAATGTCACCCGGCACCCGCAGGGGCGAGCCGTAGACGAGTTCCGCCGAGGAAGTACCCAGATCGGACTTAGGGGCCGTGCGAATACCGAGGAGGACCCAAGGCAGCTGGTCAGCCCAGTCAGGGCCGGTCAGGCGGGCACAGAGGGACGCCTTCAGCTGTCGGTGGAAGCGTTCTACCATCCCATTAGCCTGGGGATGATAGGCGGTAGTCTGCTGCATGCGGGACCCATACAGCTGCGCAAGCGCGACCCACAGGGACGAGGTGAACTGGGCGCCCCGGCCGGTAGTGATGATGGCCGGGACGCCGAAACGGGCAACCCAATGTAACGCCAGGGCCCGTGCACGGGAGGCAGCCGAGGTGTCCGACAACAGAAAAGTCTCCGGCCAACGAGTAAAACGGCCGACCACCGTCAGGAGATGAGTGTAGCCCCTAGAGTAAGGCAATGGACCAATCAAATCCACGTGGATGTGGAAAAAACGGACGGGCAGTACCAGAAAATTCTGTCACGGAGGTCTGGCACGGGACACAGGCACGGGCCCAGGCGGCCACCTGCTTCCACAGGCCGTGCCAGACAAATCGGGTGGCCACCATGGCTGAGGTTGCCCGAATGGACGGGTGTGCCAGGCCGTGAATGGCCATAAAAACCTTGCGCCGCAGGGAGGTCAGCACAACCGGGCGGGGGCGGGGAAGGGAAACATCACACCAAAGTGTGGTACCTGTGGGGCCGCACGCTACCTGGGCCAACCGCAACCCTGAGGCGGTGGAGGCGTACGCTGAGGTAACGTCTTCCAGGCGCTGAGCCTCCGCTAGCTCCAGGAAATCCACCTCACCCCCCACCGCAGCCACAGAGGGACTGGCCGGCCGCAACGCGTTAAGCCTACCCGCGATGTGGCGAACATCCGTGGTGAACTCCGAAATGAGGGTGAGGTGCCGTTGCTGGCGGGCCGACCACGGATCCGAGACCTTAGAAAAAGCAAACGTGAGGGGCTTGTGATCCGTGTAGGCAACAAAAACTCGGCCCCCCAAAAAATAGCGAAAATGACGGACAGCTAAATAGAGGGCCAGGAGCTCCCTGTCGAAAGCACTGTAGTTCAGCTCGGGTCGGGTAAGCTGCCGGCTGAAAAATGCCAGAGGCTGCCAGTGACCATTGACCTGTTGCTCTAAGACCCCCCCCCCACCGCCACGGCTGAGGCGTCCACCGTCAGGGCCGTGGGGGCAGAGGAGCGGGGGTGCACGAGCATGGTGGTGTTGGCGAGTGCCAGCTTGACCGCATCAAAGGCCGCCTCGGCAGCTGTGGTCCAGACCAACTCAGCGGGATTACCCGCGAGGCATTGAAAAAGGGGGCGCATGATCCGAGCTGCCGCAGGCACGAACCGGTGATAAAAGTTCACCATGCCCACGAATTCTTGTAAGCCCTTGATGGTGGTAGGGCGGGGAAAAGAGCGGACGGCGTCCACCTTGGCGGGCAATGGAGTGGCACCGGCCGGTGTGACCCGGTGACCCAGGAAATCCACCGAGGACAGGCCAAACTGGCATTTGGACGGGTGGAGGATCAGGCCGTGGTCCTGCAGCCTCTGGAACACAGTGCGAAGGTGAACCAGGTGCTCTGGGACCGAACGACTAGCAACCAGGATGTCATCGAGATAAATAAACACAAAAGACAATCCGCGACCCACATGATCCATGAGACGTTGGAATGCCTGAGCCGCGTTTTTGAGACTGAACGGCATACGCAACCACTCAAATAACCCGAATGGAGTAATCGTGGCCGTCTTGGGAATGTCCGGTGGGTGGACGGGGATCTGATGATATCCCCGCACCAAATCGATCTTCGAGAACACCGTAGCACCCTCGAGGCTGGCTGAGAAGTCCTGTATGTGAGGGATCGGATAGCGGTCAGGCCGGGTGGCAGCGTTAAGACACCGGTAATCCCCGCATGGTCTCCACCCCCCAGATGCTTTGGAGACCATATGCAAGGGGGAGGCCCACGGGCTGTCTGAAGGACGAATAATCCCCAGTCGTTCCAAATTCAGGAACTCCACCCGAGCCATGGCCAGCTTGTCGGGAGGCAGGCGCCGCGCCCGGGCGAATACAGGCGGCCCCTCGGTAGGGATGAAGTGGACAACACCGTGCTTAGTGGAAGGGGCATCGAACCGCTGTATGAGGAGCTCCGGGAAGTCGGCGAGGACCGCAGCGAACTGATCGGGAGCCGCGGTGATGGCCTGGATCGACGGGCCGGGTGGGGTGGCAGGTGGAGGACTAGCAGGCTCCATACCGCTAGCCGAGGGCTGCAGGCCCTTCCCACGGACGTCTGCAACCAACGAAAAAGCCCAGAGGAAATCCGCACCCAGGATGGCCTGGCCCACGTCGGCAACGATGAATTCCCAATGATAGGTCTCGGACCCGAAGGAAAGGGACATGGCCCACTTGCCGTAGGTGCGGATGGGACTGCCGTTGACCACGATGAGGGACGGACCTTTCCTACCTGCTCGAACTTCGCAGCCATAGGGAGGCACGATGCTAACGACCACTCCCGTATCGACCAGGAAAACGGTGCCGGTACCTCGATCCGTGGCGTAGAGGCGGCAGTTGCGGCCGATCGAGACTGCCTCTACATTCGATCGGCCGAGGCATTTCCCGGAAAGGTACACGGGGCCCTGCAATTTCGGGCTTCACTGCCCCACTGCTTGTGGAAAAAACACCAGCCGCGCCTGTGCGGCTCTGTTGCTTGGGCCCGCTGCAAAATGGCGGACGCTGCAGCTCCGTCTTGGCGGGCTTTCTGTAAAATGGCGGCCGATGCGCCGCCATCTTGGCCACACGGCCAGTTGCTGCTAGGCCTTGAAATCCGATTTACCGAGTCGTTTGCCGTAGCGTCCTCCTTTACGAGCGCGTCGGCCTTCTCTGCGAACGCCACCGGGTCTTCGAAAGAAACTAACCTGACGTCCCGGAGCAATTTCTCCCGGAATGCCGCTTCAAACATCATGCAAGGTTGGTGGTCGCCGATCAAGGTTAGCATTTCAGTCATCAGGACAGACGGTAGCCGATCCCCTAGCTCCGATAAATGCAGGAGCTTCAGGGCACGCTGGTTTTGGCTAAAACCAAAAGTCCTCAGCAGGAGCTTCTTGAGCCCCTCGTATTTCTCGGTTTAGGGGGGGCTGGTCAGGTACCGTCCCACCCGCGCGGACACCTCGGGCTGTAGGCAGCTTACCAAGTGGTGGAACTTCTCTTGGTCCTCCGCGACTTTCTTGAGGTGGAGCTGGGACTCTACCTGTACGAACCACAGGTGCGGTTGATGGGCCCAGAACGGGGGTAGGTGAACGCCGCCCGCGTTCGGCTGCCCACTGCTCGGTCCTTCTTGCGACATGTTCTCGTGATCGTTGATCATGTCGGGGTCACCAATGTGGCGAGTCTGGTAGCGGATGGATGTTGCAGACAAAGTTTATTGCATGGGCAAAAACTCCGTGACAATCGCAACATTCAAAACTGTAGACAACCAACAAAACGTCTTACCTAGACGGAGTTCAACACTAGACTACTTGTCCCTCCCGCGCTGGCACATCTGGTGACATCGCTAGCCAATCCGAGGGTTCGAACTCTCCCAGCCAATCCCTATGTCCCTACAAGATGCTCATTTGTTTTCAACTGCCTTTCCTTCACCTTTCTTTCCAAGCTGGGTTGCACATGACTAACCCACACCCTGGGTCTTTTGTGCATCATTGCTTCTGCCAGAAGTGCCACAGGTTTAGAATGTAACTTTGTTTTATTGCTGGGGAGAAATGTGGCACTGATATTTCATGCTGATGTTTGATTGACCTTCTCTGACCTGTTCCTTTCATGGCCCTTTACTATGCAAAGCAATCCATCTGTTTCTCCACTTGAAGCGAGACCATAAGGAGATGTGTAACTGTGCTCCATTCAATTGTTGCTCATTAATTAATCAAATTGAAACCATACAGCATCATTGTCCGGTATGATTTTTTCCAAAAGACCGTGCTTGGCAAAGACAGATCCCAACATTTTCACCCTGTGTTGTGTTGTGGTGCATGCTTACATTCATCGATAACGGTATTGAGCACTGGAGTAGGAATATCATACGGTGAGACCACACATTGGGTATTGTGTGCAGTTCTGGTCATCCTTGCACTGGTTCTCTCTCCACTGATACTGCCTGACCTGTTGAGTGTTTCCAACATTTTCTGGTTTATTTCAAATTTCCAGCACTTCCAGCGGAGCAATTTATTCTTTTGATGCCACTATTATGGGAATAACAGACTTGGATCCCAGAAAGACTAGCAAAAGTTTGTGGTCAATTTCTCACACGGGTGATCTTTCCCAGTTGGAAATGGTGAAAGTGTGTAACTTCAAAGACAATTGCTAGTTATTCCACTTCTATCTGATCAGACATTTTTTTGCTGTGATCAGTTTCTTTCTGGCTCTGATAGTGGCCTCAGCTTTCTCTGTAATTGGCAGCCACTCACAGACCTAACTAAATAATCTCCTGTACGGAGGTGCATTTGCTGGTTGTAACGTTGATCAAATTGCCTGAAGACTTCGTTCAGTACGTAAATGTTATCTTCTCAGGCAGTTACAATTAGTATGTCACCAGGATTGCATAAACAATGTTGAATGCCCTACAGAGTTTAGAAGAATGAGGGGGGACCTCATTGAAACATACAGAATAGTGAAAGACATGGATAGAGTGGATGAAGTCCTTGAAAAGGCAATTCTAAACCAATTAGTGCCCTACCTACACCAAAACACCATCCTGGAAAGTTTCCAGTCAGGTTTCAGAGCCCACCACAGCACAGAATCTGCCTTGTTGAAGGTACACAATGACTTGATTCTCGCCATCGACACCGGCGACTGTGCAATCCTGCTCCTTCTCGACCTCAGCGCAGCGTTCGATACAGTGGACCACACCATCCTTATTGACCGTCTCCGGTACGCGGTTGGCATTGATGGCACTGCCCTGAGCTGGTTCGCTTCGTACCTCAAAGATAGGAGTTTCACCATCAACATAGGCAGTTATTCCTCTGCTCCAGCTAGCCTCTCCTGCGGAGTTCCACAAGGCTCCATCCTAGGCCCCATTCTCTTCTCTCTATACATGCTCCCCCTTGGCCAAATCATTCAAAGGCACCGCATTTCTTTCCACTGCTATGCCGATGACACTCAGCTTTACCTCCCCCTGAAACCCAACAACCAGTCAAATTTAAACAGCCTCTTACACTGCCTTGAGGACATAAAATGTTGGATGGCACAGAACTTCCTCCAATTAAATGAGAGCAAGTCTGAGGTCATCCTATTCGGCCCCCCCGACTCCATCAAATCGATAACAGGCAGTCTTGGAAGCCTATCCTGCCTAGTCAAACCGCATGTCAAAAACCTCGGCGTGATATTTGACTCTGCATTAAAATTTGACAAGCAAGTCAACGCTGTGGTAAAAGCCAGCTTCTTCCAACTTCGTACCATAGCTAAAATCAAACCTTTCCTCCAATTCGACGACACAGAAAAAATCATTCACGCTTTCATTTCCTCTCGCCTAGACTACTGCAACTCCCTATACACTGGGATCAGCCAATCTTCCCTGTCCCGCCTGCAACTGGTCCAAAACGCCGCAGCGAGACTCCTGACGGGTACCCGTAAAAGGGACCACATCACCCCGATTCTGGCCTCTCTCCACTGGCTCCCTTTACGGTACAGAATCAACTTCAAGCTCCTCCTATTCACGTATAAAGCCCTAAATGGACATTCCCCCCCCCACATCAAAAATCTTCTAACCCACCTCTCTAACTCCAGGTCCCTCAGGTCGGCCGACTTGGGGCTACTCACTATCCCGCGGTCTAGGCTTAAGCTCAGGGGTGACCGCGCTTTTGCGGTTGCAGCTCCTAGACTGTGGAACAGCATCCCTCTCCCCATCAGAACTGCCCCCTCCATCGACTCCTTTAAGTCCAGGCTCAAAACCTATTTCTACTCCCTAGCGTTTGAGGCTCATTGAGGAGGCGCTGTGAACTGTTTGCGTGCTACTGTATGTTTCATTTTTTCCTTAGTACCTAATCAGATGTACAGCACTTTGGTCAACGTGGGTTGTTTTTAAATGTGCTACACAAATAAAATTGACTTGACTTGACTTGATGTGGAGAGGATGTTTCCACTAGTGGGAGAGTCCAGGACTAGAGGTCATAGCCTCAGAATTAAAGGATGTTTTTTTAGGAAGGAGATGAGGAGCAGTTTCTTTAGTCAGAGGGTGGTGAATCTGTGGAATTCTTTGCCACGGAAGGCTGTGTGGAGGCCAAGTCAGTGGATATTTTTAAGGCAGAGATAGATAGATTCTTGATTAGTACAGTTGTCAGAGGTTATGGGGAGAAGGCAGGAGAATGGGGTTAGGAGGAAGAGATACTGTAGATCAGCCATGATTGAATGACAGAGTAGACTTGACGGGCCGAATGGCCTAATTCTACCATTCTTCATGACCTTATGACCTTATGAGTACTTTATCCATAGTCACATAGAAAATGTCTGGTGATGAAATTACTCTGTACAGTTGCTTTGTAAATGGATATAACCCTCGAGAGTGTTCATTCTTAGGTTGTGTTGGCTTCCTACATCTTCATGTCATAGGTGTGCGTCATGTCTAACTTGGTACAGACCTTTATCCCTGTCAGTGTATAGGACTCGAGAGTTGGTCAGAGGATACTATTTGTCACGCACTGCTCCATTAGGAGCCACTTTTGGTAACAATGGTTGTTACTGTGGAGGAAGGAACTGCAGATACTGGTTTACACCAAAGATAGACATAAAATGCTGGACTAACTCAGTGGGACACACAGCATCTCTGGAGAAAAGGAATGGGTGACGTTTCGGGTCGAGACCCTTCTTCAGAATGGTTGTTACTCTATTGTTCTGTGAAGCTTTCACTAACACACTGTGTCAGCCCAATTTATTCTGATTTTCAGAGTTATCAGATAGATTTAATATTTGATTTAATAGAAGTATGAGCTTGGTGAGTTCTAATGTCTCTCCATGAATCCTTAAACATTTCTTCACATTGTTCTGCGTTGTGATCTTTTTCATGCCAAAAACATAACTGCTTCAGCTCAACTCCTTCTGCCAATATATCTCAAACAGAATTGGTCTGTCCACTTAACCAGCAATTAGAATTGATAGGCTTACTTGTGGACTATTCATTTAGTCCTGATGTTATTGGGATCTTGCCAGAAGATTTTTTAACTGCACTGTGTTTCTTGCTCATGGGACCTTACCGAAACTCCTGATTATATGAAAGATAAACACAAAGTGCTGGAGTAGAGTAACTCAGCAGGTCCGGCAGCATCTCTGGAGGGAAAGGATAGGTGACGTAATAGGTCAGCATTCTTCTTCAGACTGAACATAGTGGATGGTGGAGAGGGGGTGGGGGGGGGTTGTGAAGAGCTGAAGGCAAGAAAAGACCAGGTTCAATCAGGGCCAACTACAAATAACCTCAGGCAGGGAGGTGCACTGGTAAACCCATTGTTGGCCTGGGAAGATGTAATCTCAAGAGGGATACAATGTGGTGCACTGTGGAACTGGGTAAACTGATTATATGTATCCTTTCTGAAAATGGAACAGTCAAGAGCTACAACAAAATTTACATCAATGTCTTGCTTGTAAAAATCTAATTTTGAAAGCCTTTTTCTATATCATCAGTATTGTATTTATACTTTTAAAACGGGCCCCTCATATTGCTCATCCATTTCAATCCTATCAGTGACTCTCAACTTCATACTTGACTGCCACTATGGCTATCTTTAGTCTGAGTAGCTATCTTAGGATTCTATATGCACTTACTTTCTGCAATAAAAGCATCTTATTATTTAGAATTGTAATACTGTGTTAAATGCTGAATGGCCTACTCCTGCACCTATTTTCTATGTTTCTATGTTTCTATGATTCCGATTGCAACAAAAGCAGAACTTCTTGTCAGACCTGCTTTTGAGTCGGTCAGATACATATGACCCCAAACTCAAATTCAGAGCTTCAATCATTATTCCTGTCACTAGTGCATGTGCTCAATTTACAATTAAAGTTCTCTGCTGGCTAAAATTCTTGTGCAGTCTTAGAGATAATTTCACAGATTTGGTTGACTTTCATGCCTGCTTGAACATTGGATGAATTGTGTAGAAACAAGGAACTGCAGATGCTGCTTTACAGAAAAGGACACTAAGTGCTGGAGTAGCTCAACAGGTCAAACAGCATCTCTGCAGAACATGGATAAGTAATGCTTTGGGTCGGGGCCCTTCTTTAGACTGATTTGGGCGGAGGGGAGGTTGGTGGGGAGCTAGGAGAGAGAGGAGAGGAAGGACAAAGCATGGCAGGTAATACCATGGATTCAGACTGAAGATGAAATAATCTGATTTTTTTTGCTTCAGTAAAACCTGCATGTTTTGATATTTCAATAATGTGGGATTTTTCATTTTGTGATTTTTCCATGCTTTAGTCTTTTGTTCGAACAAATGTTTACTATTTTAAAAATAAAATTTAACTGAAACTGCTCATCAATCAGTTCACACACAAACAGTATCTCATTGTGTGGAATCCAAGACCACAACAGCTTATCTCCAGAATAATTGAATAAACACCTTTCCTCGCTCTGGACCTCAGTATAATCAATACTGTAGTTCCAAGACTTAGTGTGATGACAATGCGGACAAAAGAAAGTGGAACACAAATAAAAGAGAATGCTGGAAGACAGAGGGTCACTCACACCTTCCTTCTTCTTGACACTAAAAGCTGGAGTAACTCAGCAGGACAGGCAGCATCTCTGGAGGGAAGGAATGGGTGACGTTTCAGGTCGAGACCCTCCTGCTTGCACATGCCTTCCTTCTTGTCATTCTCCATGGGTTTTTCTCAGTTTCTTTATCTTCATGAAGCTTTATCGTCTCGAATCAGTGGTGTTTTGCCAGCGAATTGGCTGCAATAGTGCAAATAATCTCACTTTAGACTTCAGAGATACAGTGTAGAAACAGGCCCTTCAGCCCACCAAGTCCGTGCCGACCAGCATTCACCCCATAGACTAACACTATCCTTCAGGCTAGAGACAATTTACAATTTTACCAAAGCCAATTAACCTACAATCCTGCACGTCTTTGGAGTGTGGGAGGAAACCGGAGTACGTGGTAAAAACCCACATGGTCACAGGGAGAAGGTACAAACTCCACACAGACAGCATCCCATAGTCAGGATCTTACCTGGGTGTCTGGCTTTGTATGGTAGCAACTCTACCGCTGCGCCACTATGCCGGTCATGCATCCATTTTGTCTGGCCAACATTAACAGTGGCCTCTGAACTTCTCTGCTCTGTGGTGACCCTGGTGGTTCTCCAGCACTCGTTGTGTTGGTGTTGTATAGATAGGTCGAGTTCCACAGTGGTGCCATCAAGAAAGTGTGGAAGAATTATCCTTTGTAGCATTAGCCCTCTTTATGGATGTTTGGAAAAGTGGAAACTGGAATCAGAATAAAGGCACCAAGGTCACTGAAGTGAACCAAACACATGCTGCATATCCTTGGCACACTGGACATTGATGGATTGAAAGTGCTTCCAATTCATATAGGTTGTTGGCTCATCCTCTGGTGCCTATCAGTGTGACTCTATTAATTTATCTTTCTCTTGGCCAAAGTTAATAATCTCACACTTCCCTACATCACAATCCATCTGTTATAGTTCCCATCTAGCTTTGTTTCTTTGTCAGAGACATACAGTCCGAAGAGTCTGAAGAAGGGTCCTGACACGAAATGTCACATATTTCTCTCGAGATGCTGCCTGATACACTTAGTTACTCCAGCAATTTATGTTTATCTGTAGTCATGCAGTCAAGAAGCTATGCATTAGGCAAACTGCCCCTTCGGCCCAACTTGCCAAAGCTGACCAAGTTGTCTATCCAAGCTAGTCGCACTTGCCTCCACCTGGCCGATATCACTCCCAACCTTTCCTATTGATATGGCTGTTTAACAATCTTTTTAATGTCATAATTGTACCTGCCTCCATAACTTCTTCAGGCAGCCCGTTCCGTGTATGCACCGGCCTCTGCGTGTAAACGTTGCCCTTCAGATCCCTTTTAAATTCACTGTTGTCATTTTTTCTTCGATATCCCCTCTTTATTGGTCAAAGTAAATAATCTCTCATTTCCCTACATCAAACTCCACCTGTTGCACTTTTCTTCTTTCCTTGTCTCTTTGTCAGAGAGTCATACAGTCTGAAGTGTCTGTGCCTCCTACAAACTTGAATCAAACACGATCTTTTTCTGCTTGTCATCAATATGAGGTAAAACATATGCAGGCTTGGCCAGTTCAATTCTGGTTAAGGTTCAAATGACATCACTGAGCTCTTATTTGAATATATCCTTGAGCCACCACTTCTTTCTGGAGTTTGCAAATAAAGTTTTTTTCCGATTCTCTACCCCAGAGGGTAGTGGAGGCCAGATCATTAGCCATATTTGAGATGGAGATAAATACATATTTGAAAGACAGAGGAATTGAGAGCGACATATAGATGTGGCGGTGAGGCCAGCATAGATCTGCCATGATCATACAGAATGAAGGGACAGGCTTGACGGGCCTGTCAGCTTACTCCTGCTTCCATTTTCTTCCTTTCCTGTGTTCTAAACTGCCTCCTTCTGCGTTTTATGCCAGGGTTATGACCCGATATGATGCCACTTATGACATATTATCTCACATTTGTTACTGTGTGTTTGGGCAATCAAACGCACCACGTTTCCAGTCTTTGTGTCGTGCAAGAGTTCATCTGTATGCTTTGTAATGAACTCTGTAAGAGGTTAAAAACTCATCTTGTACGCAAACGACATTGATGAAACAGTAATCACAGCATCAACAGTGGCAAAGTTATCAGGGACATCAAGTGACCACATAACTCCACTTGCAGATGACACCGAAGTGATTGATATTGTAGATAGTGAAGATGGTTGCCCAAAATTGCAGCAAGATCTTGATTGGATGGGCAGGTGAGCTGAGGAATAGTTAATGGAGTTTAATACAGAAAAGTGTGAGGTGTTACATTTTGGGAAGTCAAACCAGGGCTGACCTGCACAGTGAATGGCTGGGCTCTGGGGAGTGTGGTAGACCAGGGGGATCTAGGAGTGCAGGTACACTGTCCTTGAAAGGCATGATACAAGTAGAAAGGGTGGTCAAGAAGGCTTTCAGCTTATTGGCCATCATCAGTCAGGGAACTGAGTATAGAGGTTAGGAGGTCATGTTACACTTGTTCAAGATATTGATAAGGCCAGATTTAGAGTACTGAGTCCAGTTTTGGTCACCCTGTTATGCGAAAGATTTCGTGAAGCTAGAAAGGGTGCAAAAAATATTTATGAGGATGTTGCCATGACTTGAGGGCCTGAGCTACAAGGAAAGGTTGAGCAGGTGAATATTTTATTCCATGGTATTAGAGGCAAGGCATTAGCATGGATAAAGGATTGGCTGACTGGCAGAAGGCAAAGTGTGGGAATAAATGGAGCCTTTACTGGTTGGCTGCTGGTGGCCAGTGGTGCACTGCAAGGGTCAGTGTTGGTTCCACTACTTTTCACGTTATATAGTTAATGATCTCGTTGATGGAATTGATAGGTTTGCCGCCAAGTTTGCAGATGATACGAAGATAGGTGGAGGGGCAGGAAGTGTTGAGTAATTTGGGAGTCTGCAGAAGGACTTGGACAGATTGGGAGTGTGGGCAAAGTAGTGGCACATGGAATACAGCAAAGCAAAGTGTACGGTCATGCACTTTGGTAAAACGAATAAAGGCGTAGACAATTTCCAAACGGGGAAAGTATTCAGAAATTGGAGGTGCAAAGAGACTCAGGAGTGCTGAAGCAGGGTGATTTGCAGGTTGAGTTGGTAGCAAGGAATGCAAATGCAATGTTAGCATTCATTTCGAGAAGACTAGAACAGAAAAGCAAGGATGTAATGCTGAGGACACAAAGTGCTGGAGTAACTCAATGGGTTCAGGCACCATCTCTAGAAAACATGGATAGGTGACGTTTTGGGTAGGGGCCCTTGTTTCTACACTTGTAATGCTGAGGCTTTATGAGGTGCTGGTCAGACCATATTTGGAATATTGTGAGTAGTTTTGGGCTCATATCTGAGGAAGGATGTGCTGGAGTTGGAGAGGGTCCAGAGGAGGTTTACAAGAATGATCCCAGGGATGTTTGGGTTAATGTACGAGGAACATTTCATGACTATGAACCTGTACTCATCGGAGTTTAGAACAATGAAGGGGGATCTCACTGAAACCTACCGAATAATGAAGGGTCCAGATAGAATGGATGTGGAGAGGATGTTTCCAGTAGTGGGAGAAAAGGACTAGAGGGCACAGCTTCAGAATAAAAGGACGTATCTTTAGAATGGAGATAAGATACAATTTATTTAGCTCGAGGGCTGTGAATCTGTGGAATTCATTGCCACAGAAGGCTGTGGAGGCCATCATTAGGTATTTTTAAACCAAAGATTGACAGGTCCTTAATTGATAGATCAAGTGGAATCAAGGGATATGGGGCGAAGGCAGGCACAGGTTACTGATTGTGGATGATCAGCCATGATCACGATGAATGGCGGTGCTGGCTCGAAGGGCCAAAAGGCCTCCTCTTGCACCTATTTTCCATGTTTTTTCTATGTTTCAAAGGTGACATGGGGAGAAAAATGGGATTAAGGGGGAAAAATAGATCACACATCATTGAATGGCGGAGCAGACTCGATGGGCTGAATGGCCTAATTCTGCCCCTATGTCTTATGATCTCATGATAACATACTGAGATTAAAATATCAAATACATTCATGAAGGCAATACATTTGCTTCACATTTTCAGTATAACTGGGCAAATTCTTCTTTCTCAGCTCACAAGATAACTTAATGGCCCCAGCTGTAGTTTATACAGGAAATAAC
The DNA here is from genome assembly GCF_053455715.1 of Rhinoraja longicauda. Lineage (NCBI taxonomy): Eukaryota > Metazoa > Chordata > Chondrichthyes > Rajiformes > Arhynchobatidae > Rhinoraja > Rhinoraja longicauda. The sequence continues at coordinate 17,757,689 of NC_135961.1, forward strand.
ACAACTGTTCTTTATCTAATCTTTCCCTCATCTCCTTTCTCGATGATGTTGATTGTTTGCTGGGACTTGAATCCAAACACGCCATTCAACTTCCAGCTTGGCTGAAGAGCGGGATTTATCCTGAAGCCTGCTGTTGATGTTAACAACAAAGTGTCTTATTGCGAAGTGTGCCTATTCTCACAGAAAACCTGGAAATGAGAGGTAATCTCAAAGAAATAGGAGAGAAAGCAGGAGAATGGGGTTAGGAAGGAGAGATAGATCAGCCATGATCGAATGGCGGAGACTTTGTGGGCCGAATGGCCTAATTCTACTCCTATCACTCATGACTTATGACTATGAAACATAAAATTCAAAAGAAAGTGGGCAGATATTCCGAGGTATTCCTCGGACTAGAGAGTCTAGAATTCGGTGTGGCACGATGGCAAGCGGTGGAGTTGCTGCCTTACAGCACCAGAGATCCAGGTTTGATCCTGACTACGGGTGCTGTCTTTACACAGTTCTCTCTGTGACTGCGGGATTTTCTCCATGTGGGTTCCCAACGTGCGGGTGTGCAGGTTAATTGGCTTCCAAAAATTGCCTCTAGTGTGTAGGATAGAACTAGTGTACAGGTAATCATTGGTCGGCACAGACTCAGTGGGCTGTGGGTCCTGTTTCCACGCCATATCTCTAAACTAAACTAAATTAATTTTCGGATAAAGGATAGGTATTTAGAACTGAGGTAAGGAAAAATAATTTTCTTAGAGTCATAAATCTTTAGTATTCTCAATTTAATTCAATAGTCAATAGTCGTTCATAAGATCATAAGTGATAGGAGTAGAATTCGGTAATTTGGCCCATCAAGTCTACTCTGCCATTCAATCATGGCTGATCCATCTCTCCCTCCTAACCCCATTCTCCTGCCTTCTCCCCATAACCTCTGACACCTGTACTAATCAAGAATCGATCTATCTCTGCCTTCAATATATGCACTGACTTGGCCTAAACAGCCTTCTGTGGCAAAGAATTCCACAGATTCACCACTCTCTGACAAAATAAATTCCTCCTCATTTCCTTCCTAAAAGAACGTCCTTTAATTTTGAGGCTATGACCTCTAGTCCTAGACTCTCCCACTTGTGGAAACATCCTCTCCACATCCACTCGATCCAAGTCTTTCACTATTCTGTATGTTTCAGAGGTCCCCTCTTATTCTTCTAACCTCCAGCAAATATAGGCCCAGTGCCGACAAACGCTCATCATATGTTAACCTACTCAGTCATTGAGGATATACAGGATTAAGATGGATTTTTGGAAGGGATGAGAAGATTGGGGAGGAAAGTGAACTTGATGTATGAGTTTAACAATAACATTGAGTCTTCTTATTCCTATTACTTATATTCTTGTGCTATAAATTTTGTTTATTTTAAATGATGTTAATGAATAGATAAATAATTAACCAGAAGTCCAACACTCTATTTATTTTCTCCACCTTGATCTGTCACTGAATGTTCAGGTGCTATCAGAGCCAGCATTGGTTATAAATCAATTTAATATTAAAAACTTTAACAACGTGTGTTGTTTAGGGAAACTACATTCAATCTTGTTGTCTTAAATAATCTCGCTATTTTATTAAAAATGGACTATATGGAACTGGCACTGCATTGCATGTGCATAAAGCAGATTTTTTCTCATTTGTCACTGCTGCTAAAGGGGACCAATATTGTCAAAATGTATCTGCAATTCATAACACTAAATACACAATATATTTATGGCTGCAAATTGTATGTGTTTCCAAAATTCGGTTCCATTGAAGTGAGTGAGATGGTATTTTAGAAATGAGCACCTGTGAGTAAATCATGCAACTTACACAAGAAACTAGCTCATCCCTTTCCCATGAAATTAAACTGCTTGGTAGGGCGCTGTAGATTAGTGTAATGGTGTCACTCATGTTATGTGTCATGCTTTTGTAGTTACACCCCTTTAGCTTTTGAGTGACCGCTGCTTGGGTGATTCGGGTTAGTGTAAGTGCAACGTGCAGGCGTGAGGTCATGCTTGCTATGTAGTTAATAAAGTCTTTGGATTATTACCTAGGTGTACGGCTTCTGTTATTATACAGCCAACACAACAGGTGCCTTTTCCCTACCCTTTGCAGCATTGAAGGTTGAGGGAGAGCTCTGATAGAAGTATATTCATTTATGCAAAGGCAGATATATTGTAGACAGTCAGAACTTTTATTCCCAGGGTGGAAATGGCAAAGATTAGAGTGCGTAGCTCTAAGGTCAGAGGGGGAGTGTTTGAAGGAGATGTCCAGAGCAGGTTTTTGTTCCACGGAGAGTGGTGGGTGCCTAGAACATGCTGCAAGGGGTGGTGATGGAAGCAAATATGACAGTGGCGTTTAAAATAGTCACGGGGATATGCAGGGAGTGGAGGGATATGGATCATGTGCAGGCAGAGGAGATTACTTTAACTTGGCATCATGTTCAACACAGACATTGAGGGCCAAAGAGCCTGTTCCTGCGCATACTGTTCCATCTATGTTCTTAAAAGGGTGCAATGGGATCTTTTACATCCCTCTGCGAAGCTGTTATAAAGTCTCACTGAAGGGCAGACCCTTCATTAAGCAGCACTCCCTTGGCACTGCTTGTGAATGTCAGTGTAGATGTTGTACTCAAGTGACCTGAACCATTAGCTTTCTGACTCCCGAGGTCAAAGTGCGGGCACAAAGTCAGTCTGGTCTACAGCACTTCCTGAGACATGGGCATCCTTCCAACATCCAGACAAGTGCTGCAAAATCCACTGCTACCCTTAGTTACTTGCAGCAGAATTTTAACTCCCTGCAAATCTAAAACCAATGATAATATGTAGCCCGCATCATTTATAAATCATTTCTTCAGAATTGGGACAATTTGAAGAGAACAAATGAGGTCAGAAAGGATTATTTAAAGTAAAATAAGTATCTACAGCCAAATAATTGTGAGGCAGAGCAGCTTTAATCAGGCTTAATCCTATATGAAAAGAGAAAGCAGATCAAATTTTCCTTGGATATTTTTGCTGAACATCCAGCAACGGAGCATTGCCAACACTTGATTTCATTAACAGTTTATTGATTTAATGCTATTGTTTCAATATGAACAATTCCCAGGGATAGGAAGATGAGATTGTTTCTTTCTGTTTTCCCTTCCTATTCCAGGGAATCTTATTAAAAAAAAACAGAAGTGCAATTCAATATATTGTGGACTAAACTGTGAGTTTGGCAATGTTGAATTAACAAACCGTTCCTCAACAGAAGCATAATGCAAAATTAAAAAAACAGTCGATGCCAAGGATAACTGAGCTAAAGCCTTAGGGTCAACAACCTCCTGAGGATATAAAATATTTGGAGCCTTTTTGACGTGAAATTTCCTTATTCATGCAGTAAATATGATTGATATTGCACTGCAATTGTACGGATTTTCTATCTTATTATCGAGAAATAGTACAAATTTGTGTTTCTCCACGATTTGCCTCGATTAAAAAAAAATTCAAAGGTAGTGTATGCATTATCACCATCATTTAATAATGTCCTTTCATTATATCCACAGGTGCATCTCTCACTGAGAGTGGCAGACTTACAATTTGGAGGGAGGATGTAATATAAAACACTGTCCTTACTATGTCAGGGAATAAATAAAAAATTGCTATTGCAGCCTTCAACAAAATTGTCCACCTTTGGTAGTGAATTTGCTAAAACATTAAATTTTAATGTTTTCATGTGTACCCACAATTTACATGAGCGAATTATGGATGCAATCAAAAGGCACAAATTGAAAAATTCTGGGTAAATATTTTTAGCATAATATCTAAAGTAACCAGCACACAATTGGACCCAGATCCAAAATTAATTATACTCGGAATATTAGAATTAAATCAAACATTTAGAACAACACAAAGAAACTTTATTGATTATAGTTTAATAACAGGAAAAAAATTAATTCTAAAATTTTGGAAAGGCACTACGGCCCCCACAATCAAAATGTGGATTATAGAAATGACGGAGACCTTAAACGTGGAAAGAATCAGATTTTCCCTGTTGGACAAACAGGAATTATTCATTGGAACATGGTCTCCTTTTATTGATTACTTAAAGGGTCAGAATAGTTCAGCACAGGAACCTGACTAGCACTCGGACTAAAGAATGGATGAAATGCTATACTTTGAAATGTACGAATATATCTCGAATGAAGTTTTTGTTATTTTAATAAATTTTTCCATTCTTCTTTAACTAACTTTTTCCTTATCTTTTTTTTTTTTTTTTTTTTTTTTTTTTTTTTTTTTTTAAATTTGTTTTTGTTTTTATTTTTCTTCTCTCTCTTTTCTTTCTTTACTTCATCTATTTCTTTAGTTCTATCTAGTTTAAAAAAAAAATAAAAAGGGGCAAAAGGTATTGGAGACAATATAATAATAATTGACAATATTATCAATTTAAAAATGTATGACTGTAAAGATGTAAACAGGTTATGTACCTATCTCCAATAAAAATTTATCTTACAAAAAAAAAAAAGGCACAAATTGTGGATGCCACACATCCTCCATGATACAGAGACCCTTGTTTCAGTGATTGAAGAGGACGAGATATAATATAAGAAAATAACTGCAGATGCTGGTACAAATCGAAGGTATTTATTCACAAAATGCTGGAGTAACTCAGCAGGTCAGGCAGCATCTCAGGAGAGAAGGAATGGGTGACGTTTCGAGTCGAGACCCTTCTTCAGACTGAGATGATGAACAGATCATGGGCCTACATGTGAAAAGGAAGATGGTGGATGAGGTAAGTGTGGGACTCCTTGAGAATGCGAATGGGGAAATAATAATGGGAAATAAGCAAGTGGTGGGTGATTTAAACCAATTATTTGCATCATTTTTTTGAATAGTACTAATATCCCAATAATTACAGATAGACAATTTTCAAAAGAGGAGGAAATAACTGGGAACAATCACTATCACCAAGGTTAAGGTATTGTAAAAGCTAATGAAACTCAAATCCGACAAGTTACCAGAACTTGATGACCTCCACCCAAGAGGTTTGAGTAAAGTGGCTGCAATGAGAGTAGGATCGTCAGTTGACGTTTGCCAGAACTCTCCAAATTCAGAGATGGTCGCAGCAGACTGGAAAATGGCAATGTCCTTATTTTTAAAAGGGGGAAACAAAAAGTAGAAAACTGCATGTTAGGAAGTCCATCATCTGTTGAAGGGAAGATACTGCAGTCTATAGCTAGCCATTTAAAAAAGCTTAATGCAACCAAACAGATTCAACATAATCTTATGAAATAAAATTCACAGGTGATAATTCTCTTTGTTCTTCATTGATTTAAAAGCAGGGTTCTTCTTCTTCTGCCGTATGTCTTTTAGACCTGCAGCTCCGTTGAGGCGAGCCAGGCCCACGTGTCATCGTCCAGGTCAATCAGACCTCGTTCACCATTCGTTGGCCGGTATTTGGGGCAACTGGTGACTATGTGCTCCACTGTCTGTGTTGGGTCCACACACTCGCAAGAGGCACTGTCCACGAGACCCCACCTCTTCGTCGCCACTCCATAGCGTCCGACGCCTGTCCTCAAGCGATTGAGGGTTCTCCACTGCTTTCGTGGGCAGGTCCTGGCCAGGGACGTCCATGGGTTCACCGATGTAGCGGTGTAGCCTAGATGGTTCCGCTGACTTCCACTGGTCTCTCCATCTCGTCTTGACCCAGGTGGCCTTGGAAGTATCAACCGGTGTTGTACAGAGCAGCTCGTGGGCTTGCATGGCAAAGGGGCGCTGTGACTTGAGGCGCACATGTCCTGGTGTCTCTGTGACGATCTGATGGAGAAGGTGGAAATCACTGGTCTGTGCCTTTCGAAAAAAGGCCAGCGTGGATGCTTCTCGTCTGATGTTGGCCGGGGCGATGCCGGCAAGGACGGGCAGTTGGTTTACTGGGGTAGCTCGTAGGCATCCGGAGACAGACCGCAAAACGCCTTGCCTCCCCAGGCCAGGCGGCACCGTCAAAAGCCGCCAACGGTCGAGGTTTAGCTCTACTGCAGCTCAAAGTTGAAGGCCTTACCATCGCCAAGCTCAACGTCATCGAACAGACCACAAAAGCAGGGTTGATGGAAAGGAACTTCCAGATGTTGTGTATTTGCATTTCCAAAAGGCTTTTGATAGTCCCACTAAAAAGACATAAATTATGATCTCATTAAGGTCCTCACCTCCCATCTACCTCATTGGAGACTCTCAAACTATCTTTAATTAGACTTTACTGGACTTTATCTTCTACTAAACATTATTCCCTTTATCCTTGTATCTATACAATGCAGACGGCTTGATTGTAATCATTTATGGTCTTTTTGCTGACTGGATAGAATACACCCAAAAAAGCTTTACAATAGACAATAGACAATAGGTGCAGGAGAAGGTCATTCAGCCCTTCGAGCCAGCACCGCCATTCAATGTGATCATGGCTGATCATTTTCAATCAGTACCCCGTTCCTGCCTTCTCCCCATACCCCCTGACTGCGCTATCCTTAAGAGCTCTATCTAGCTCTCTCTTAAATGCATTCAGAGAATTGGCCTCCACTGCCCTCTGAGGCAGAGAATTCCACAGATTCACAACTCTCTGACTGAAAAAGTTTTTCCTCATCTCAGTTCTAAATGGCCTACCCCTTATTCTTAAACTGTGGCCCCTTGTTCTGGACTCCCCCAACATTGGGAACATGTTTCGTGCCTCTAACGTGTCCAACCCCTTAATAATCTTATACGTTCGATAAGATCCCCTCTCATCCTTCTAAAAGATCCCCTCTCATCCTTTCTACTGTAATTGGGTACTAATAATAATAATAATAATAATAATAATAATAATAATAATAATAATAATAATAATAATAATAATAATAATAATAATAATAATAATAATAATAACAACAATAATAACAATAATAATAACAATAATAATAATAATAATAATAATAATAATAATAATAATAATAATAATAATAATAATAACAATAATAATAACAATAATAATAATAATAATAATAATAATAATAATAATAATAATAACAATAATAATAATAATAATAATAATAATAATAATAATAATAATAATAATAATAATAATAATAATAATAATAATAATAATAATAATAATAATAATAATAATAATAATAATAATAATAATCTAAACTAAAGGTGGATTTGTGGGTTATGTACTTACATGGACTGAAGTAGTGGTGATCACATAGAAACCAGAGAGTTGGAATAAATGAAGGAACTGCAGATGCTGGTTTAAACCGAAGATAGACACAACAAAAAGCTGGAGTAACTCAACGGGTCAGGCAGCATCTCTGGAAAAAAGGAATAGGTCTCTCCAGAGATGCTGTCTGACCCGCTGAGTTACTCCAGCTTTTTGTGTCTATCTTCAGTTGGAATAAATGGTTCTTTATCAGCCTGGAAGTACGCAAGTAGCAAAGTGCCCCCAAGAATGAGTTCTTAGCCATGTTATTTACCATTTATACCATTTATATGACCTGGAGGAAGGAGCAGTCTATACTGCATTCAAGTTTGCTAGTGACACAAAGATGCTGAGAAAGCATTCTGCAATGAGGATACTTGGATTCATTATCAAGTCCAAGTCAAGTCCATTTTATTTGTATAGCACATTTAAAAACAACCCACGTTGACCAAAGTGCTGCACATCAGGATTAAGGTAAACTGAGAGTCAGTGAAAACTCAGTTAAAAACATTTAAAAATACAAAAATATTATTACAAGAATACAAATTGCACGCAAGGCTGCACCTGACGTATTGTGAACAGGTTTGGTCCACTCGTTTAGGTAAGGACATTCAGCAGTCCCAAAGAGAATCACTAGCCTCATGCCCAAGATGAAAGGGTTCTCCTATAACAAATGGCTAAAGACATAAATCCATATTCTTTGAAGTTAAGATGACTTTTATTGATATATATCATTACTAAGGGGTGTGTGACCCTAAGCGCTCCCACACTGGCCACGGTCGATCTAGAGAACTGAGAGTAGCTCCTCTGGATCCACCTCAGGCTAAATTTTTAAAGCAAATTACTAAAGGAAAATCTGAGCATAGCATTTGTGAGGGGTCTTGACTCAAAATGACCTCTGATGCTGACTGCTTGATGTTTGCTTGTTCTCCCAGTGAATGTGGGATCTTTGCGGATGCTCCAGCTTCCTCCCAAATGACAAAGATGTGCTGTATGGTAAATTAACCCTGGCGTGTTAGGGTAGTAAAACCACACGGGTAGAGCTTAGCCTTGTGAGAGAGAATAAAATGCAAGGAATAAATTGGAAGGAATGTGATTGATGAGAATACTATTTGAGAGCTGAATAGTTTCCTTCTAGGTTATGAACATAAATATAAATATGAATATGTATATGAATGTGAATATGAATATGAATATGAATATGAATATGAATATGAATATGAACATGAAATGATGTCTTATTTATTTCAGCTAACCTTGAGGGAACATATTCATGGCCAGAAAAAACTGGTGCGTCAATGTTCTGCTAAAAAAACAATTGAGAATGATACAAAGTCAAGACGAGAATTTTAATAATGAGATTAATTGCAATTAATTTATCATTCACTTGCCAGGCCTGTTTCATGGTCTTTGAGAGGTTATACTTCACTTTCAAGCCTTGCTATTTTGATCGAACTGCCAGTTTAATATTTAACCCAATAACCTTAATTTTTTGAACAAGTTACTTAATCAAAATGCATGAGTTATCGGATATTCGTTTATTTTTAGTTTGACCATTTCATTTGTCTCGTTACTTGTCTAGATTAGTTTTCTTTAGTTTAGCACGGAACAACCTCCTGCGTTGCTTGGCCGGATTGTCATGGGGCGCCAGGACATCTACTCTTCGAACCAGTGCTCTTGCACTCATGTACAGCTCCGCTGAGTACGCCGCCCCAGCATGGTGCCACAGCGCTCATACTAGCAAGCTAGATGCCACCCTCAACGACACCATGTGGATCATCACTGGCTGCCTACGCCCTACTCCGACGGATCTCCTGCCAGTGCTCGCACCCGCCAAGCTTCGCAGAGAGTTCTCACTCATAGGCTGGTGTGCAAGGCCCCATCGGACGCCAAACATCCTTTGCACCACCTCGCTCAGGATTCACAGCAACTGGGACCTCAACGCCTGTCATCTCATCACCCTTTCTCCCGTCATGCAGCGACCCTCTGTGGCTCCGGTTTCAACATACTAGGAGCACGGAGAACCAGCTGGGAACAGACATCGCGACCTCCTCAATTCACTGTCGCACCGAACACCACAGCCCCACCCGGCTCGGAGATGCCCCGCAATGAGTGGGTCGGCCTGAACCGGCTCCGCACAGGGGTCGGCCGGTTCAACGCCAACATGCATCTCTGCTGCGGGTGGTCCAGCGGGTGCGGCAAACCCCGTTGGATGGAAACTTCTCCTGCGGGCCCCGCCACCCTCCCCCATCTGATGGTCAACCTGTGGACCCGCTGCCGGGTGGGGAGTGTCCCCCTGGGCCGTGCTGGGCCCAGCATCCCTACCGATCCATGCACCCGTTGGCGGGCGGGGAGCATCCCCCAGGGCCGTACTGGGCCCAGCAACCCTACCGATCCGTGCACCCATTGGTGGGCGGTAAGTGTCCCCTGGCCCGTGGGCAGGAAGGTGGCAGGCGGGGAGCGTCCCCCAGGGCCGTGGCAAATCTCTGCTGCGGGCGGTCCTGCCTCGGCCCCGTTTCTCCTGCAGGCCGGGAACCCTTCCGCGACTGACGATCCTGCGGGCCCGGCAACCCGTGGAGCCGTTGCCGGGCGGGGAGTGTCCCACGGGTCCATGGGCAGGCAAGGGGGGAGAGGGAAAAGCAATTTACCTGGGTCCAATGCGTCTAGTGCTGATCAGCGGCGAGCGGCAGGGAACGGCGGCGACGGCATGGACCCGTTGCCGGGCGGGGAGTGTCTTCCGGGGCCGTGGGCAGGACAGGGAGAAGGCACTGACCTCGGCCCCGTTTCTCCTGCGGGCCGGGCGTGGAGCCGAAGCCTCTCCTGCAACACGCCGGGACGGGTGCCGGTCCTCCCGCTGGTCCTCCCTCGGGGGGGGGGGGATGAGCGCATTTATTAAAGTTTATTAAGTAATTTATTTTTAAGTAACAAAAGTGGGTTTATTCAGACCGTGGGGGAATGGTGAGAAGGGTGGGCGTACATTTTTTGCGCTATGGTGTACCGTTTTGGCTGTAGTTCGGGAACAATGCTAAATATATATGTATATATACAGGAAAATTTTAGAGATAGACTAGACCAAGTTGAGCCCATTCCTCGTAGAGGGGGGACAGGGAAGGTGAGAGGGTGCGACTGAGAGGCCCTGGACCCAAAGCCTCTCCTGTATTGGTGTAGCACCCTCAACCCCCCACTCAATTCCCCTTTATCCCCCCTCTTCCCCTCACTGACCCACTCCATCCCCCCTAAGCACCCCCACTTGCCCCTCCATGGCCCCCACCCCCACTCCCCCCAGCCCTGCCTTCACCCCCATTCCCCCCACCCAACCCTATTCCCCCCACCCCCACACTCCCTGCCCTCACCCCACTCTCCCCCCACCCCAATCTTCCCTCCTCCCCACCCCCTCTTTTCCCCACTATTCCCTCCACCCCACCTCACCCTGCCCTCCTCCCCGGCCCCACTCTTCCCCCACTCCCATCCCTACTCTCTCCTCCCCCCCACCCTCCCCCTCCTCCCCACCCCCTCCTTCCCCACTTTCTCCTCCCCCACCCCCTCTCTCACCTTTCCCCCCACCACACCTCCCCCCTTTCCCCCCACCCCCACTCTCTGCCCCCACTCTCCGCTCTTCCCCACCCCCACTCTCTCTTCCCCCACCACCACCCCCCTTCCCCCCACACCCCCTCTCTCCTCCCCGCACCACCCCCCTCCCCCATCCTCCCCCTCCTCCCCCACCCCCACTCTCACTGTCCCCCTTCCTCCCACCCACCCTCCCCCCCTTTCCCTCCCACCCCCACTCTCTCCTCCCCCCACTCCCTTGGTGGATCTCATTCATTCTGTCTGAAGAACTCAGCATTGCAGGAAATGATAGTCTCTGGATAAAAGTGCTTTAGAGATACAGCACGACAACAGGCCCTTCAGCCCATCAAGTCTGCGGCGCCCAGCGATCACCCCATACTCTAGTGCCTTGAGCACTTTGTGTTTTTTTTCTGTATGCATGTCTGCGTTATTCTGCTCTCTGTATTTTATTTCACCAAAACAATAGGATTTATCTTGTCTAAATCCTAACATATTCCTTACATAGTATCCAGGGACAAAAATCAGTGGCCTACCTGTATGCTGGGTTTCATTTGGAGTCTCCACAATTAAGGTGACTCTCTATATTCTCAAGATAAGAATAATAGAAATTCCAGTGGTTACGTTCCAAATATTAGTCCTTCAGTGAGAATATCCCCATTCTGATTTAGTCAGTCTTTGGGTCTACCTACTAAACTATAAATTCATCTTCTCTTTCATATCAGTCTGCCAACAAATTTGGAACCATTTCCCACTTCTCTCTTCAACTGGAGAGATAAGGGGACTCCAAAAGCAGTTCCATTTTACAAAAAAAAAATGCAAATCTACTCAAGTTACTCCTTTTGAACCCTAATCAGGCAAGACCAGTGTGCCACAGACACCAGAAACACAATGGGGGAGTACAATTTCTCATGCCAAATGCATAATGGTATCACATGTGCGCGAAAGTGAAAGAAACAGCAATTGTTTTGTCAGGCATCCACGACTGGGTTTCTTCAATGGGTTTGAAAAATTCATAGAACTTGGATTTGGTCAAAACTGTGGTCTGACAATTTGCTTTAACTTGGAACTAGAATTTACTTTGTAGTTTATCCCCACATTCAGCTGAAATACAATAAAAAATGGAAAGAGATGTTCCAAGAAAATAACATTAGCAAAAATATAGTTATCTTAAAATTATTGTGGTAATGTTATTTTAGAAACATTTATTATGTTTGTGTGTTATTTGTTTTGTTGTTTTACCTAGGGAAACTGAATTTGTGAGACAAATTTCAAGTTAGTGGAAATGCTAGATTTTGCTTGATAGCAACATAATTTTGTAATTTTTAATTTACAGATTAAACCTGTCTAGTGCCACTCCTGAGTATACTCAGGTCATGGCTAATAGTGAAAAAAAACTTGGCAGTGAACAGGTTAAGGACTGATGCCTGATTTCTTTGTGTGGATGCAGAAGGTTAAAATGATATGTCTCGTGTTTTTGCATTCCTGAAAGGGAATATTTTTAATCTTCCTTGTTTCTAATTTTTGCTTGTTTCGGAACAAGAGAGGATACTCCCCAAAAACGAGCTGGGCTCCTTCTTCCCAAATGCAGATCAGGCTTCACAGATCTCATAAAGTTCCTTACGAGTGCGACTCGCCTAAGTTTAATCACATGCAGAATTCATGCTGTTGTAGACTGTCTTTCTATTTTACAGACTGTTTATTTTAAAGACTTTTTCTATTTTAATACAGTGCAGCACGGTGGCGTAGCGATATTGCTGCCTTACAGTGCTACAGAGGCAGCTTCAATCCTGACTAAGGGTGCTGTCCTTACAGAGTTTGTATGTTCTCTCCATGACCTGCGTGGGGTTTCCTACTGCGTGCTACCGTTTCCTCCCACACTCCAAAGACGTACAGGTTTTTAGGTTAATTGGCTTTGGTAATATTGTAAACACTGTCCCTAGTGTGTAGGACAGTGCTAGAGTATGGGGTGATTGCTGGTTGGCACAGACTTGGTGGGCTGAAGGGCCTGTTGTCGTGCTGTTAAACTAAACTAAACTAAATTAAATTGGGCACGATAGAAATAATGTGATATTTGACTGGTAGCTTTGTGGGTCCCCATTGTAAACGGTATGGAGTTGTTTCTGAGGGCAGTACCCAAGCTGTTTGGTCTTCCTCAGGTGAGCTCGAAGCGCAATGCACTTAAAAGGTGTGCAAGAAGCCACTGCTTCATGTGGTAAAAGACGTTTGTGGCTCTGGGCAGAGGGACAGAAAGGAGAAGGTTTTGCATTTCCTGCATTTGAATGGGGAGAGGATGCATATGGAGATAGATGAGTGAAACTGTATGTCCTGATGGAAACAGTCCCCTGGGGAGGAGGGAGCAGGGGAAGGGAAGATGTTCCTGATGATGTAAACATGGCAGAAGAGTCAGAAATATCAGCGAACGATATGTAGGATGAGAAGCCTGGTATGGCGGAAGAGGACAAAGAGTGACCAAACTGCTTCTGAAGCCGGTGGAAGGGAGGGGGAAGGAGGGGGGAGTGGGGGGGGGGGGGGGGGGGGCAGGAGTAGAAGTGCAGGAAATGGAGATTGGTGAAGGAAAAACAGACATGTCGGAACTAGTTGCATGGAAGTTGATATCGGCAAAACAATTGTAATGGAACGGCAAATGCTGGGAGATTGGAATGGTCCTCACAGTAATATTGGTGTTAAAATTGTAGGGTAGCATATCAGTGGGAGTTTGTGGGTATGACATATATAATGGGCAGTCCCTAAAATTGAAACAGAGAATTTATGGAAGAGATAAAAGAGGAATTAAATAAGTTCGGACTTGAGTACATGTTTGCATATTTGTGACAAACATGTGCTTGTACACTCATATTCCCATTGCATATGTGAGTATTGGAAATGAGTCATAGAGTCATAGAGTGAAACAGTGTGGAAACAGGCCCTTTGGCCCAACTTGCCCACATTGGCCATCATGTCCCATCTACACTCGTTCCACCTGTCTGCCTATGGCCCATATCCCACTAAATCTGTCCTATATCTGTCTAAATATTTCTTAAACCTTGCGATAGTATCTGCCTCAACGACTTCCTCCAGCAACTCGTTCTACACACCCACCACTCTTTGTGTGAAAAAGTTACCGTTCAGGTTCCTATTACATGTTCCCATCATCACCTTAAACCTATGTCCTCTGGTCCTCAATTCACCTACTTGGGGCAACAAGCTTCGTGCATCTAACTGATCTATTCCTCACATGATTTTGTGAGGGCCTGTGCCCTTTCCACATCCACACTCCCCTCTCTCCTTTCCACATCCACCTGCACGGGCCCATGCTGCATTTAGTCATATCATTATTTGACGATTTCTCACTCCGGGTCACAGTTCCCACAGGATTGTCCAAAGGTCCTTGTGTCCATGGACCCAAACTCTTATGGTCTTTTCCGAAGTGCCATTGTGGATAAAGATTCTGGGTCCTGCATTCACCGGCAATAATATTTGGTGACAATTATGTTTTCACATTTAAATTGTTTTTTTTGAAGGATTGAAGGAAATGGAAAATAAAAGCAGTGCTGAGAAGTCTGTCCAAACAAAACAAGCAGGAACAGGCCAAGCCCATTATTTATTTTCCTGCATTAGCTTTTCAAAGGCAACCACATGCTGTGGGTGAAGAGTGTACTAATCTGTGTTTGTCTCTCTTACACTTTAACATCCAGCACAGCCAACACCAGCAGTTCTTTCAGTCCAGATCACACCATGTGTAATTGGTACAAGATAGAGCAGAGGGATCTAGGGATGCAGGTACATAGTTCCTTGAAGGTGGCGTCACAGGTAGAGAGGGTGGTCAAAAAGGATTTGGCACATTGGCCTTCATCAGTCAGGGTATGAGTATAGAAGTTGCGAGGTCATGTTGCAGTTATGTAAGACGTTGGTGAGGCTGAATCTGGAGTATTGTGTCCAGTTCTGGGCACCATGTTATAGGAAAGATGCTGTCAAGCTGGAAAGAGTGCAGAACAGATTTACAAAGTTGTTGTCAGGACTCGAGGGCCTGAGCTACAGGGGGAGGATGAGCAGGCTATGAATCTATTCCTTGGAGTGCAGGAGGATGAGGGGTGATCGCATAGAGGCGTACAAAATCTTGAGAGGAATAGAGCAGGTAGACACACAGAACTTCTCACCAGGCCCGCTCCGTCCATGTACCCATGTACCAGCACTATCCCACACACTAGGGACAATTTACAATCTTTATCGAAGCCAATGAACCCACAAACCTGTATGTCTTTGGAGTGTGGGAGGAAACCAGAGCACCCGGAGGAAACCCACGCGGTCACAGGGAGAATGAACAAACTCCGTATAGACCGCATCTGTGGTCAGGATCGAACCCAGATCTCTGGCCCTGTAAGGCAGCGGCTCTACTGCTACGCCACTGTGCCGCCCTAGTTCTACGTTATCCCACTTTCACATCCACTCCCTAATCATTAGGCCAACTAACCTACAACCTGCACATCTTTGGGATGTGAGGGGAACCCGGAGCAGCCTGAAGAAACCCATGCAGTCACAGGGAGAATGTGCAGACTCTACACAGACAGCACCCAAGGACAGGATCAAACTACGGTCTCTAGCACTGTGAGGCAACTGCTCTACCAGCTGTGCCACTGTGCTACCCCAATTTATGCACTGAGTTTGTGCTGCTAGATTTGTGCACTGTATCATTTACTTAACTTGTCTTTTGGGCAACTTGAAGTGTGCCAATACTCGAAACAGGTCACCACTGTAACTCAAGACAAAGGAACAGACACGTTCCATTCAACCGTGTTTATTTTTCACAGGTACTGCTTGAACTATCGAGTGTTTCCAGCATTTTTTGCTTCCAATCTACCGAGGGGTTGACAGAGGAGTGGTTTTGCTTTTCCTTTGATTTCTTCAAGGACTTGTAAGTAAAGAAAAACAAAAATAAATGGAAGTAGCAATAGACTGCACTGACCATTGTGACTGCTCTGTCATTCAATTAAATCATGGCCGACCCATTGTCCCAAGGACCCATGTTTTCTAATTCCTTTATCCTTTTTCTCTTGGTGTCCAATATCTGTCCTCAACATTGAATGTTGTCTAACCAATTCCCCTCAATCGCCTGATGTGTAGATTTCTGAAGATTTACAACCCTTGGCAAAAGAAAATTCTCCTGGTCTCAGGATGAGCTCGGGGTTGTGAGCCTGCTTATACAAATTTTACAAATTGTAAAATTGTAAATTTTACAATTATACAATGTATAATTGTATACAATTATACATTGTATAATTACAAATTACAAATTATACAAAATTGTAGAGTACAATTTCACTCTACTTTACAAGTAGACTAAATCCCTCTACTGGGATTTTGGCAGAAATCCCAGTAGAGTTCAACAGGAAGTGAGAATATGGATTAAAGGTCAAAGTCTCCGAAGAAAATTGCCAAAGTTGTTGATTCTGAACAGAGTATATTTGAACCCCGAGACCAAAATGGCAGACACCTTATCCGAAGACGATGATCCCTAAATCTCAATTCTCCAGCTAGAAATACCAGCTTCATAGCATCTTCCCTGTCATTTCCCTCCCATTACCTTATTTATGGAAATAACACATAATATTTTAAATTCCAAAGAGCATAGGCTAGTCCCATTTAATTTGTTCTCACAAGAGAACATTGCAGTCTTGTTCTCACGAGAAGCCCCAATTGCAGTAATCAATCTAACGACGAAGGGTCTTGACCCGAAACATCACCCATTCCTTCTCTCCAGAGATGCTGCCTGTCCCACTGACTTACTCCAGCATTTTGTTTCTATCATCAATCTTATGAGGCTTTGCTGCACAGACTTTTACGTACGATACTCAGAATGAGCGCTCACCAGAACCTTGTATAATCTGAGCATGACTTCCTTACTTTTGGACATTAACCTTGTTGCAATAATGGTCAACATACCATTTGCGCTTCTTATGGGCCTTTGAACCCTCGAGTTTACTTTGTGTCTCATGAATCAGCACATGGAAATGCCTATGTGGAACGGACCACCTTCTGCCTTGTTCTGCCTAAGGGTCCCAGATCAAGCTGCGTGCAATTTTTCAGAGCAGCTGAGCAGTCACGAACCTCCGGGAGACCACCAGCCCTCTGTAGGTGACATCTTTAATATCTGTTAATCTGTTAAGCACTAGACAGCAAGCCATCTCTAATAACAGCCAAACCAACAGCCTGAATTGAATATGGTCCAGCTCTTATCTCACTGAAACCAGAGTATCGTACAGATTTTGTTTCAACACCTATGCCACCAAAACCAACAGTGAGAGCAGATTGTACAATAGCTCCATGTTGGTTGCATTAACCTGCACAGCCGCCTGCCAAATTTAAA
Organism: Rhinoraja longicauda; assembly: GCF_053455715.1. Classification (NCBI taxonomy): domain Eukaryota; kingdom Metazoa; phylum Chordata; class Chondrichthyes; order Rajiformes; family Arhynchobatidae; genus Rhinoraja; species Rhinoraja longicauda. The sequence continues at coordinate 17,774,836 of NC_135961.1, forward strand.
CTACATTACAGATTGAATTCTTGCCAGCAGGAATCTAATATGCCCATGCTTGTTTATTGAGAAGTTTTCAAGTCTTGTTTACTGGTCACATTAAACGGACTTTGATTATAATTATTAAACGGCAACAATACACAATCAGATATCACAAGCTCAAATATACTCTGTTCAGAATCAACAACATTGGCAATTTTCTTCTGAGACTTTGACCTTTAATCCATATTCTCACTTCCTATTGAACTCTACTGGAATTTCTGCCACTTGTAATATTTGTATAAGCAGGCTCACGACCCCGAGCTCATTGACCAGGTTATTATGCAATCTGAGGAGTGGCGCATCATTTGTTAAGGGCGGCACGGTGGCACAGTGAGTGTGGCATGGTGGGCAGCAGTTGAGTTGCTTCCTTACAATGCTTGAGACCCAGTTTCGATCCTGTCTATGGGTGTTGTCTGTACCAAGTTTGTATATTCTCCCTGTGACCACGTGGGTTTTCTCCAGGTGCTCTGGTTTCCCCCAATACTCCAAAGATGTACAGGTTTGCAGGTTAATTGGCTTCAGTAAAATTATAAATTGTCCTTAGTGTGTGTAGGATAGTGTTAGTGTGCAGGGATCGCAGGTTGGCACGGACTCGGTGAGCCGAAGAGACTGTTTCCCACTTTATCTCTAAACTAAACTAAACTAAACTAAACTAAACTAAACTAAACTAAACTAAACTAAACTAAACTAAACTAAACTAAACTAAACTAAACTAATCTGAACTAAACTAAACTGCACATCTTACCATCCATTCTGTTGATTCACCTTTCTTATAAACTCAGCAGATTTATTTTCTGAATTTGTAAGAAATCAAAATGGAGACAAAGTACTTACCATTATCATAGGTTTAACTTTCATAGAATGATTGGTATGTTGTGCAGACAGATGGAGAAATGTGTGGCCAGTTGAAGATGAAGGGTGAAGCATTCAGCTTGGATGGGAGGAGAATGGACAACAGTCACCTCCCAGTTACTTTCACTTTGCCTTAAACGCAGAAGGCATCAGAAATGGGAGACATTGCAAGCAGCTAATTTGCTCCAGTTAATCCTGTGCAAGGTGACTCTCCAAAAATCATGCGTGGAAAGTCCCCTTCTTCTTTAAAAATATCCAGTGGATTTCCACAATTATCTATTCCGGGATCCCTAGATTTCAGCATAATTTTGAAAGGTATGGTTGTAGTCCAGTATTATTAAATTTGATCTATAGATTACAGCAGAGTATAGATTATAGATAGACACAAAAAGCTGGAGTAACTCAGCGGGACAGGCAGCATGTCTGGAGAGAAGGAATAGGTGACATTTGGGGTCGAGACCCATCTTCAGATTATAGTCTGAAGAAGGGTCTCGGCCTGAAATGTCACCCATTCCTTCTCTCCAGAGATGCTGCCTGTCCTGCTGAGTTACTCCAGCTTTTTGTGTCTATCTTCGGTTTAAATCAGCATCTGCAGTTCCTTCCTACAGAGCAGAATGGTGACTGGCTGCAGAGAAGCTGACATTTATACAAATCTGGAGTGATTTGGCAGCTGTGTATGTAAATATAGAAACAATATATACGGCAGCAAGTTTAATCAACATGTGCATACCATGAAATGGTTGGTCTCCATTGGAAGAGGCTGGAAGAGCAAACACTTTGTTTATCTTTATGGAGTATGTTCGAAATGAATTTGGTTCAGGTAAGACAGGTTTTTTAGAACATTCTATTATCAATCAGAATAAGTTACAGTGGGGAATGCAGGTCATTGTTAAGGCTGTTCAAGAGTATGATGGGTGGTTTCGACCATTTTGAGGAAGCTATCAGTGCTTTGCATTGTAATGATAGAAATTGAGTCACTCAGGTAATTCCAGGTCTCCAGGTCGTCAGGGGCTAAATTATGAAAAGAGACAATTGATTACATTTATTTTCACTAGAAAAAGAGTCAGTAATTAAAGATATTGATAAGTTTGGATGAGGCAAATAAAGGTAATATTTCCAGGTTTGCAGATGACACAAAGCTGGAGTGGTGAGTGGGATGTGGGAATGTTGGCCTTATGGAGAAAGCAAAATATCTCCAATATGATTGAACATGTTGGGTGAGTGGGTACACGCAGCACAACGACAACTGAAGACCCCATCCTCCCTTCATCCAACCTCCCTTCCATTAACTCCATTTATACCTCACGCTGCCTCAGCTAGGCCTGCAGCATAATCAAGGATGAGTTGCACCTTGGCCATTCCCTCCTCTCCCTTCTCCCTCCCATTGGGCAAAAGGTATAGAAGTGTGGAAACGCACACCTCCAGATTCAGGGACAGTTTCTTCCCAACTGTTATCAGGCAACCCAAACCATCCTATTATAACTAGAGAGCAGTCCTGAACTACTAAATTTCTCATTGAAGAACCTCAGACTATCTTTGATCTGACTTTACGGGCTTTGTCTTGCACTAAACATTAGTCTCTTATCATGTACACAGTACACTGTGAATGGCTCAATTATAATCAAGATTCAAGAAGATTCAAGATAGCTTTATTTGTCAACGATTTTTTTTGACGAAATTCAGTCACCCACAGTCCAACAATAAAACATTAAATTAGGCAGATTACACAATAAAGCATTAAAATAGGCAAATTACACAACCCCAAAAACACACAAAAAAAAGAAACATCCATCACAGTGAGTCTCCTCCAGTCCTCTCCTCACTGTGATGGAAGGCCACAATGTCTTTTCCCTTCCCCTGCTGTCTTCTCCCGCGGTCAGGTTGTTGTGGCTGCAGGCCGCACCGGACGGTGAAAGGTCCGCAGCGGGCCGACCCAAGCCCCGCGATCCGGGGCAGGTGAACACGCTGTCGCTGCCGCTGTTGCTGCACGTCGGGGCGGTCGTGGCTCCCGACATTGAAGCCCCCGCCCAGCAGAGAGAAATCCCGCGGCCTATTTTAGGCCGCGCTGGACGGTGAAATGTCCGCGACCCAAGCCCCGCGACCCGGGGTGGGCGAACACGCTGCCGCTGCCGGAGCTCCCGATGTCGGCATCCACGCGGCCCGAGCCTAAGGTGAGTCACAGCCGCTCCCGCAGCCTCCGAAGACGGCCGGCTCCGCTGATGGTAAGTCCGATCCGCGGGCTCTGCGAACCAGAGCCCTGGAGGCCGCCAGCTCCAGGAGTTGGGCCGATGGTAGGCCGCAGCAGGAACGGAGACACCACCCAGAAAACAAAGGTCGGGTCTCCGTTCGGAAGGGACACCTATTTACAATTTTACAGTTCCCCCCCTCCCCCCCACCACCCACCCACCCACCCACCCCCCCAACCCACCCACCCCCCCCCCCAACCCACCCACCCACCCCCCCACCCCCCACTCCACCCCCCACCCCACCCCCCCACCCCCCACCCCACCCCCCCACCCCCCCACCCACCCCCCCCCACCCCCCCACCCCCCCACCCACCCCCCCCCACCCCCCACCCACCCCCCCCTCCCCACCCACCCCCCCCTCCCCACCCACCCCCCCCTCCCCACCCACCCCCCCCTCCCCACCCACCCCCCCCTCCCCACCCCCCCACCCCCCCCCCACCCACCCACACCCCCCACCCACCCACCCACTCCCCCCCCACCCCACCCACCCACCCCCCCCCCCACCTCCCCACCCACACCCCCCCCCCACCTCCCCACCCACCCCCAACCACCCCCCCCCAACCACCCCCCCACCACCCCACCCCCACCCCACCCCCACCCCCACCCCACCCCCACCCCCCCCATCCCACCCCCACCCCCCCCGTGCAAACTCTGTACAGACAAGCACCTGTAGTCAGGATTAAACCCGGTCCCTGGCGCTGTAAGGCAGGAGCTCTACCGCCACACCACCGTGCCACTAAAATATGCTAAAGCACACTCAAGGAATCAAACTATGTTTGATTTTGATTATGGAAGTGCAACATTTTTTCATTTCATCTGAGGATATCAGGACATCAGGAACAGCACAGGACTAAAATCTAACGAATAATGCAACGTGTTTGCACGCTGAACATGCTCGATGTGAAGTCTGAATGCACAGAGCTGCAGTTATTGCCGCTGCAATGAACATACCTTGCAATGGTCCATCATTAGTCCATCGTGTTTATGCTTGTTAACTTGAGTACTCGTTGTCCAACAGCTGCTCTTTAGAAATACATTAACTGTGTTAATGAGACTTGGCTGCATCATCAACTTGACCAGTTTAAACCGTAGCATTTGCATTAATCTCATCAGTGGATTATTTTTTCATTACATTACAACCTTGCTGAACCCATGACAGATAAAAATCTTACACAAATTGTGCTTGATGAATGTATTAAGATATCACAAAGCTTTTAATATATACTTTTGCAATGCAATTACAGTTCAGAAAGTTTTGTGTCATTTTTCCAATTTGAAATGCACGGTCTCATGCTCTTTTTCTTAATGCTGATTGCCTGTAACATTGGTAATTACTTGTGGCTATGATTTCACTGGGCAGGTACATATGCAGAGATGCAATAAAATAGCAATTACAATATAATCAGCTTCCCTTCAGCAGACATGAGGGGTTTTGTATTCCATTGAAACTTGTTCCTCATTAAAGTGCTCCAGTGCAAAGGTGTGATGAAAGAAGTCGTCTTAGGAAAAGTTCACATTACCGTCCTGAGTAGCACTGGAAATCTACTGTGTTGACATGTTCATCTTCCACAGAATTATTCTCAGATTAAATATTATTCCGTTTTCAGTACATCTACACAAAATAAAATCGACTATTGTGCTTAAACAAAATCTTATTCCCTGATAATCCTTGATATTGCCCTTCTACAATTGCTTGCTTGTTCACTCATTATTTCCGCAGTGCTGACGAGAACAATGCCTTGTGATCCTGTATGTTTCAATTCCCTTTTAACTAGTGTTTATTTTCCCTTGATTCTCCAGGTACGACATAAAGAAAGCAAAGTAGGTCGCCTAGTCTTCCTCTAAGCTTCGGTATCTTTTGTTTGATGGTTGTTTTGCATTTGTCAGTCAACCATTGACTTACCCAGAAGAAATAAACAGAAGAATCAGCACATAGATCGCTAACGACAGAAGGAAGCTGTACCCTTTAAAATATTCATAATGATAGGCATCTGAAACTCTTTTACCTTTTGACCTTGTCAACCTGAAAGGGGCCACAGTTTGAGAATAAGGGGTAGGCCATTTAGAACGGAGATGAGGAAGAACTTTTTCAGTCAGAGGGTGGTGAAGGTGTGGAATTCTCTGCCTCAGAAGGCAGTGGAGGCCAGTTCGTTGGATGCTTTCAAGAGAGAGCTGGATAGAGCTCTTAAGGATAGCGGAGTGAGGGGGTATGGGGAGAAGGCAGGAACGGGGTACTGATTGATAGTGATCAGCCATGATCGCATTGAATGGCGGTGCTGGCTCGAAGGGCTGAATGGCCTACTCCTGCACCTATTGTCTATTGTCTATTGTCTATAAAATAGTGTTGGTATGTTTAGAATTTTCTAGTAGGTGTTCAGGGCCATCACTAAACACAATGTAGCAACAATACGTAGTGCCTGAAGAAAATCAGAGCTAAAAATCTAGCTGATTCCATAGAGAAAGCGCTGCTTAGAGAGTGCTCCCTTTGCAAATAGCCTCACAATTTCCAACCAGCTGGAGCTGCAGAATGTCCCCTTCACAGTGACTGTGCTACCCTGAGGTCCACTATAATTAGTATCTGTCAAGAGACCTTTAGTTTCTCTATCGGAAAAATACCGGAACTTATTTGATGAGAATGTGCAGGAGGTGGAGATGCAGAAACTGAGACATGCTTGGGAATCCAGAACCAGGGGTCACAGTTTAAGAATAAGGGGTAGGCAATTTAGGACTGAGATGAGGAAAAACATTTTCACCCAGTGAGTTGTGAATCTGTGGAATTCTCTGCCACAGAAGGCAGTGGAGGCCTATTCACTAGATGTTTTCTAGAGAGAGTTGAATTTAGCTCTTAGGGCTAACAAAATCAAGGGATATGGGGAAAAAGCAGGAACGGGGTACTGATTTTGGATGATCAGCCGTGATCATATTGAATGGTTCAGAGGGCCGAACGGCACTATTCCTGCACCTGTTTTCTATGTTTCTATGTTTCTATGATTCTTCAGCCATATCTACAGCATCCTCAGCGGTAAAGATCAAGGGCCCAGCACACAGAGATACAAGAGTGAAAGCAATGTTATCAAGTTGGTGCCTGTTCGGAGGAGGGAGCACCTCAGAGAACTCCACCAATGTGACCTTCCCCTTGAAGAGAAAGAATGTCCTTGACTCCATCGCCAGGTTTATCACTACCCCAGAAGTTGACTAGTCCAAATATCAACAGAAAAACAGAACTACCCCAAGAAATTTAAATTAAAGAACACAGATGCTGGAAATAAAAGCAAAAAAAATTTGGGAAACTTAGTGGATCAAGCAGCATGTATGGAAATAAACAATTAATATTTCAGATTGGAAACCCTTCCCACAGTTGTGAAATAGATAAACACATTATAGGAGGTATAGGAGAAGGTGGTGAAGGGTAATGTGTGTGAGCACAGAGAGGGTGAATTATGCCCTCTGAGGGTGAATTATGTGCAGTTAAGCTTTTTTGGTCTGTACAAATGGGCAGATTATACAAATGAAAGAGAAAGGATGAAAGGCCCGTGAAAGGTAAAAAAAAAAAGCTAGTCCTAATACATAGAATATAGAACATGGAACATGGAACATAGAACGTAGAACGTAGAACGTGGACCAGTACATCACAGGGACAGGCTCTTTGACCCACCGGGTCTGTGCCGAACATGATGCCAACACCAATTCTTGTCTGCCTGCTCACAATCCATATCCATGCATTTCCAATGCCTATCAAAAAGTCTCTTAAATGCCACAATTGTATCTGCCTCAACCACCACTGGCAGCGTATTCCAGGAATTCACCACCCGCTGTGAAAAACTTGCTCTGCACATCTCCTTCAAACTTTGCTCTTCTCACCTTAAACATATGCCCTCTGGTATTTTATATCTCCATCCTGGGGAAAAGGTTTGACTCTATCTATGCCCCTCATAATTTTATATACTTCTATCATGTCTCGCCTCCGGAGAAAACAATCCAAATTTCATCAAACTCTCCTTGTAACTAATACACCCCAACCCAGGCATCAATCTCCTCTGCACCCTTCACATCCTTCACATCCTTCACATCCTTCCTGAATTGGGGCTACCGGAACTGCACGCAAAGCTCCAAAAGCCATCTCACCAAAGTCTGATAAAGCTGCATCATGACTTTGTGACTCTTATGCTTAATACCTTGACCAGCGAAGGTACGCATACCACATGCCTTGTTTACTACCCTATCTATTTTTGTTGCTACTTTCAGAGAGTTACAAACAAAAATAAAGAGCAGGTACCCTAAAGTTGGAAAAATTCAATATCAAGTCTAGCAGGCTGCAATGGGCCCAGACAAACGAAGATTGATCTTTGAGTTGGACCTCTTTCGACTAGACAGAGAAGTCCGGGTGGGAAATTAAAATGGCAGGTAACTGGAAGCTTCTGCTGACTGAACCAAGGTGAACTAATTAACGATCTGCATTCATTTCCTCCGAAGCAGAGAAGACCTTATTTGGAAAGGCTATTTGGAAACCTGGATGGTGGAAAGTGCCATAAGAACCAGAAAAGCAGACCAGGAGTTACAAAGGGAATGTTTCTTTCAAAATTGTAAATGGTGATGTAAGGGAAATACATCTGGTGGTAAAAGCTTATTAAAGCCTCGTGCAACAATATTCTTGCTGGTTGCCGCAAACTCAGTAGAGAGGAAAACCAGACATAAAATAAAAGCCTCACTCCCTTAGATGGGGAGAATGGGGCATGTTAAGGAACCTTAGAGATGCAGTAATCATGACCATCTTCAAGAAGGGAAATCAACTGTGGTGGCTACAGGGGCGTCTGTCTGAGGGAAGGGTCCTTTTTAATCATCCTCGATGGTATAGAGTGGGGAAAAATGGGTCCCTTTCAGAATGGCAGGCAGTAACTAGTGGGGTACCGCAAGGCTCAGTGCTGGGACCGCAGCTATTTACAATATACATTAATGACTTGGATGAAGGGATTAAAAGTACCATTAGCAAATTTGCAGATGATACAAAGCTGGGTGGTAGTGTGAACTGTGAGGAAGATGTTATGAGGTTGCAGGGTGACTTGGACAGGTTGTGTGAGTGGGGGGATGCATGGCAGATGCAGTTTAATGTGGATAAGTGTGAGGTTATCCACTTTGGTGGTAAGAATAGGAAGGCAGAGTATTATCTGAATGGTGTCAAGTTAGGAACAGGGGACGTACAACGAGATCTGGGTGTCCTAGTGCATCAGTCACTGAAAGGAAGCATGCAGGTACAGCAGGCAGTGAAGGAAGCCAATGGAATGTTGGCCTTCATAACAAGAGGAGTTGAGTATAGGAACAAAGAGGTCCTTCTGCAGTTGTACAGGGCCCTCGTGAGACCGCACCTGGAGTACTGTGTGCAGTTTTGGTCTCCAAATTTGAGGAAGGATATTCTTGCTATTGAGGGCCTGCAGCGTAGGTTTACTAGGTTAATTCCCGGAATGGCGGGACTATCATATGTTGAAAGACTGGAGCGACTAGGCTTGTATACACTGGAATTTAGAAGGATGAGAGGAGATCTTATCGAAACGTATAAGATTATTAAGGGGTTGGACACGTTAGAGGCAGGAAACATGTTCCCAATGTTGGGGGAGTCCAGAACAAGGGGCCACAGTTTAAGAATAAGGGGTAGGCCATTTAGAACTGAGATGAGGAAACACTTTTTCAGTCAGAGAGTTGTGAATCTGTGGAATTCTCTGCCTCAGAAGGCAGTGGAGGCTAATTCTCTGAATGCATTCAAGAGAGAGCTGGATAGAGCTCTTAAGGATAGTGGAGTCAGGGGGTATGGGGAGAAGGCAGGAATGGGGTACTGATTGAGAATGATCAGCCATGATCACATTGAATGGCGGTGCGGGCTCGAAGGGCCAAATGGCCTCCTCCTGCACCTATTGTCTATTGTCTATTGTCTATAGTGGTTAGTATCCCCACCAGTCATGTGTGAGACAGGGGTGTGATTCCCTGATAGGAAAATGGATTTCTACTTGGGTGGCACAGTTGCACAACTAGTGGAGCTGCTGCCTCACAGCACCAGAAACCCTGGTTCCATCCTGACCTTGGGTCTTCTCTGTGTGGCGTTTGCATGTTCTTCCTGTATGCGTTTCCTCCAGGTGCTCCATTTTCTCCCCACTACCAAGAACGTGTGGGTTTGCAGATTAATTGACCTTCGTAAATAGCCCCGAGTGTGTGGGGAGTGGGAAAGTGGGTTAACATAAAACTGGTGTGAACGAGTGATGGATGGTCGGTTGGCTGAAGTACTCGTTTCCAAGCTGTATCTTTGAATCTTTCTATCAGTCTTCTCCCAGTGGCCAAAGAGCACCTTGCTAAATTATGAAGTGGCCATCTATTTCACGAAACAATGGACAGGAACTTCACTTGACATCAACAAATGCAGGTAGCACATCAACCACTATGCATGGATTTGATCTAAACACAAAGTTCTGGAGGAACACAGGCAGCATCTGTGGAGGGAATGGGCAGATGGCATCTTGGGTCAACCCAAAACATTTGAGTTTATTAATCAAGTGGGAATGTGGCCCAACTGTCTCAACTGCCTACAAATATTTGTTTCCATCCTTACATCTGCAGCATATTTAGCCGTAACAAAGCCAATTTCAAAGCAGATGGTTTTTAAGTATGGTTGCAACAACATCACAACACATTTCTCAGTCCTTCTCATCTCAATAATGCGTCTCAGTTCCAAGCACTTTCTGACTGAAATTCTTATGACTCATAGGAAACCATCAAACCTGCATCACCTCTAATCCAGAGACAAGGTCACTCCAACTTTAGTCATCAAGCAGCAGTATGGAGACGTTGCTTGCACATGGGTGCAAGACTGTACGATAAGCCCCCAAATAGCCAATGGGATTTAGAAGAAGAAATATGCCAGGGGATTGCAGGCAGCTACAAGACTAATAAAATTGTCATAGTAAGGGGTTTTAACTTTCCCAATATAGACTGGGATTGCCATATAGTGCCAAGGGCTTAGATGGGATGGAATCTTTCACGTGTCCTCAGGCAATATGTGGATCTTACAAGGGAAAGAACAAAGTTTGATCTAATTCTAGAGAATTGAGCAAGGCTACTGACTGAAGTAGGTTACTCCCAGTGTTGCAGTGCTAATTTTTAGGTGCCCGAGCTGTCACTGGTGACAGAGCAGCCGCTGTTAAGTTCCCCGCCAGTTAAACTTCCCCGCTGTTTATTGTGAGTTTTTTTTTACAGAGGTGCCGGAGTGGTGCTCTGATGAGCTCCAGCAGCACAGCACCCCTGGTTACTCTTAAATAGGGTTCAGGTGGGAAGGCAATTTCAAGGGTTTCATTCCATGAGGGAATAAACAAATCTCAAATGGGGGAAAGGTAAAAGATTGTAAAATAGATACTGATTGTTAGCAAATGGCAAAATGGTGTCTGGACTCCCATGATGTTGGCTACCATTGTGAAATTCTGATATTTTTAGGTGCCCAGGGTAGGGAGGGGCCCAGGATAAGTAAGCTATGAAATACTGAGAGGCCCAGGATAAGTAAGGAGGGGCCATAAGGAGGGGCCAGGATAAGTAAGCTATGAAATACTGCAGACATGGAGCAAATCAATGGTTTGTAAATCCTTGGCATTATCCTCTGGGCACGTTGTGTCGGATGGAGAGACTTTGACTCTGAGAGCATTGAAGGCATGTGTTTGCTTGCTACACAAGTGCCTGAGTTGCTCTCCCATTGGAAGTCACTCTCAAGGGGCTTCTGCAGTCTGTCTCTGCTGTGAGATATCACAAATGACACTGCTACTCATTACTACATTACCAGAAATCAGTGTAAGCTTTGTAGATGAGGAACCTTTGATTTTTTGAGAAATGCACCTTTTGCAATAACACTGGTGGAGACATGCAGGCTGCACTGCTGGGCATTTGTGCAGAGCCCTCCTTACACACCTGCTACCTAACTACATCCTGCCATTAGTTGTGCCTCTATTGTCAGAGGCTTTTCAACCATTTTGTTTGATCATTTTTTTATCCAATGTTCATTTTTGTTTACTCATTTTTGATCCAATGAATCCAGAATAAGCTTTTCTTTTTGCAGGGTGTCTTCTGGTATTTCTGGGAACCGACATTTGAGAGGAAATCCACTCAAACTACCTGTTACTGCAGTGTCAGGGAAGCCAGTTTGGGGTTAGGCTACTTGAGGGATTGTTTGACAGAATCACACAGCACCGCTCTGAGTATAAGGGACCTGTCTGAACCTTCAACGCTATTAAAGCTGGTCAAACTATAGTTCCAATTCAGACTGATGTGGGTGAATCGGGTTTTGGGTCGCACTAATATTGGCATTATCTGGGTCAACTGGGCACCAGAGTATCAATGGTTCATTCACCAAATACTGAACCAAAAAGTCCACCCTTATTAACAACTGGCAATTCATTCTGAAACAGGTGCAATATTGTTAAACACAATTTTAACCTGTGCAGTAATAATGTCAGAATAAAATACCAAGTGCTGGAGGAACTCAACAGGTCCAGCAGCATCTGTGGAGGGAATGGGCAGGAGATAGTTCAGGTTGGGACCTTTCTTCGACCTGAAACATCGTCTGTCTGTTCCTTCCACATATGCCGCCTGTCCTGGTGTGTCCTTCCAGAGCTTTGTGTTTTTTTCAAGATTCCAGTATCTGCAGTTCCCTCTTGCCTCCTGATAATTTTAGAATAATGTGTAGCTGAATATCCAGTCCAAATACAGATTTTTCAAGTTAGGCAGGCAGTTTTCTTTTCTTCCTGTGTACATCATTACAGCAAGCAAACCAGGGAGAGATCATTTGGAGAATCTGGAAATTTGTTTGGTGAACATCTTGGTAGTTGGGGCTTGTCTTTATCCCTTTGGGAGTTTGATTCAGATCCGTGGTGGTAGTAGACACAACATTTGTCCTTTCTATACCTCTCATCTGATTTTGGCGTAAATGCCACAGCTTTCAGGAACACCAAGAAACCTAGATCCCCAGTGCATGAAACTGTCTAGTAAATATTCGGCCCTTTATATTCCGAAAAAATTATGTTGTCAGCTACCAGTCCACCATCTGGCAAATGGTGATCCTTTAATCCAAACAAAATTGGGAGAGCGTACTTGAAATGTCCCTGGAAGTTCCCAGAGAATGTGGTGCCTAGGCCAGATCTCAACCTCATCGGAACTTCTGTGGCCGATCGACGGGCTGAATTTTACCCCTGTGGCCGGGGCTCTGGAACAGAGGCAGCAGATCCATTCCCATAGCCGACTTCCGAGGCCAGATTTGCGGGCTGGTATCTCGGGGTCGAGACCTCTGTTGGACCAGCAAAACGGATAATCCAGCAAGGCTCTGGAACCAAGGGTGCCATGAAAATCGGTGGCGGAACTGTAAATACTGATTAACTCCCATTAAATCCCAGTAGGTTGCGTTTGTTAAAAAGGAAATTTATGTTTTACTGACAGGAGCAACCTGGAATACTGTATCAAAGTAATGTAGCAGAATACAGAAAGGATATTGTTGCACTAGCTTGGGTGCAGTGGAGATTTATGAGGATGTTATTAAGGCTGGTGAAAGTCAATCTAGAAGAAAGATTTGTTAGGCTGCGTTGTTAGAAGAAATTCAAAAAGGATTTAATGATGATATTTAAAGTTATGGACCCCCAGATAGGATGAAGAGGTAGGATTTATTTCCCTTAGACTAGGTGCATATGTTTGAGCTAACCACAGGAAGGTTTAGAGTGAGGTAAAAAAACAAACATGTTTTTGGCTGAAATGGCGGTTGTGAGAAAGATGGGGAGCTAGGAATCGACTCGGCAGGTTTTAGAAAAATACCTGGATGAGCAATCGATATGTTGTAACCTATAAAAATGCAGATCAAAAGCTAAGAAGTGGGATTCGTCTAACCAGGTTGATTTTGGTGAATGTGGTACATCATGTCAAATGGCTTCCTCTGTTTACTGCATTTCTATAATATGATGAGCATGTTGTTTCTCATTATGTTCAAAGTAATATACACTGGAGAATATGAATTAAGTAGGATAAAGGAAGGACCTAGTCCCTGAGAGCTTTTTAATGTGTCATTCTATTCATATGTGGGATTCGGTGTGCAGTCATTGCTGATTACATTATTACAATGATATATTTTCATTTCATGAAATGAATCGGTAATGTGGTGGCAATATAAACAAGAGAAGCTCAATCTGCCCAAACCTCCCACATAGACTTTTATTGTTCTCGTTCTATCTTCAGGAGAGCAATACTTCCAGCCATCTGAAGGCAGCATAGAATGTCAGTGGTTCAGTGAAACCATCCACGTGCTGAATATTGTCGGAAGGACCCATTTCCATCTTATATATTGCTCCTTGTGAGTGATTACACATGAGCATTGCACACGTTGAAGGGACCTGCACCAGGATTAGGCATTATCTTCAGGAGGGGAAAGCCAATGATCCTCGAACCAGTCTTCATCGATGGTTAGAGTGAACAGCTTCATGTTTCTGGATGAGCCTACCTTTGAAGATCTGCCCTGTGGCCCATTACATTGATGTAATCCAAAAAAAGAGAATCTCTCATTCGCCTCTCCCCTGACACTCAGTCTGAAGAAGGGTCTCAACCTGAAACATCATCTATTCCTTATCTCCAGAGATGCTGCCTGACCCGCTGAGGTACTCCAGTCTTTCATGTCTGTCTTCGGTTTAAACCAGCATCTGCAGTTCCTCCCTACACAAATCAATGACTCTACTTCCTTTGAAGATTGAGATTCAGTGTATTAATGAACCCTGTAGAGAGCACACTCCCCGGTTGCTTCTCTACCTGGTTTGGCAACTCGAACACCCAGGAACAAAGAAGCTTGCAGAGAATGGTGGAGAGTGCCCAGTCCATCACAGGTACTGACCTCCCCATCATCAAGGGGATCTATAGAAGGTGCAGCCTCAAAAACAGCAGGCAATATCATCAAAAAGACACACTCTCTCATCATGCTCTCTGGTCATGCTCTCATCTTGCTCCTACCATTGAGAAGAAGGTACAGGAACCTGAAAACAGTGATCACCAGACTCAAGATTTGCTTCTTCCCAGTGACCATCAGGATCTTGAATACATAGAAACATAGAAACATAGAAAATAGGTGCAAGAGGAGACCATTTGGCCCTTCGAGCCAGCAACGCCATTCATTGTGATCATGGCTGATCATCTACAATCAGTAACCTGTGCCTGCCTTCTCCTCATATCCCCTGATTCCACTAGCCCCTAGAGCTCTATCGAACTCTCTTTTAAATTCATCCAGTGAATTGGCCTCCACTGCCTTCTGTGGCAGAGAATTCCACAAATTCACAACTCTCTGGGTGAAAAAATTTCTTCTCACCTCAGTTTTAAATGACCTCCCCTTTATTCTTACACTTAGGCAATTTTTTAGGCGACTGCCGGCGACTGTCATAGTCGTAGCAGGTCGCCGAAAAACCAGCGACTGGACCCCCCTACGACAATGTCTACGACAAGCTACAACAACCTACCACCTAGTCAACGTCAAGCTATGGCAAACTACCGACCACCAGCGACCCAATGTCGCGACTTAGGATGTCCACCTATGACCATACCTACGACAACCTACGACCACGCAGGTGACAACCTACGACAACTGAAGTCAACCTACGTCCACCCGCGACAAGCTACGACAAGCTACAACCCTGTCGGCAACAACTGAAGACAATTCACGTCATTTTGGCCTCCGGTTTGGACGCCGGTACCTGTCGCCAGTTAACAATGGTTGGCGTAGGTAGTCGCCAATGGAATTCACCGAAGTCAGCACCGGCGACAACCTACCTCACCTGGCGACACCTTACGACAGCACCTACGTCAGGAGACGTCAAGCTACGATCATTGGCATCAAACCGACAGTCGGCAATTTTTTTTTAACATTTCAAAATCCACCGTTGACCAGAAAAACGCTACGACTCTTTGGAGACTACTCACGACCGTACAGGCGACACCCCGCGACCATGTGGCGACAGCCTAGTCGTCTGTAGTCGCCTAAAAAATCACCTGTGAGACAGGGGCTTTAGACCGTGTCCCCTGGTTACAACACTAACCTCAGCAACTATGAACTTCTATGGACAGTCTTTAGTTGCAACATGGACTTTGTTTTTTTTGCACTAGTTATCAAATAAATATAATAATGCAACTGGTTATTATTTTTTTATTTTGTTTTAATGATTACATTTTCCTGTGTGTATTGCATCATTGTTCTATTGGCAGTGCAAATGACAATTAAACATTCTTGAATGATGGCTTGAGTCTTGACTCTCATCTCTTGCTGAGCAGGTCCATTCTGTTGTGAGCTGCTTACTGACTCCCATTGAATGAGAATTTACACTGATTACATTGTAGAGTTCAATCGAACAGTTTATGCCTCTTCAGGGCAGTCACCTCTGAGTTTGCTACAGATTTGAGACTGTCTCTAAATCATCTCATGATGAAGACCAGCACCCAGTCCAACGACAGAATGAAACCTCACACAGTCATAGAGTCATGGAGGAATACAACATGTACACAGGCCACTTCAGCCTACCAAGTCTGCACCAAGCATCTACCACCTATTTGCACAAATCCTACATTAATCCCATTTTTAAATTTTAGTTTAGAGATACAGCATGGAAACAGGCCCTTCAACCCACTGATTCCATGCAGACCATTGATCATCCGTACACCAGTAGTTCTATGTCAACCCATTTTCTCATCCATTCCCTACATATTAGGGGGATTTTTTGTATAGAGCCCAATTAACCTACAAACCCGCACATCTTTGGGATTTAGGAGGAATCCCATGCATTTACAAGGAGAACATGCAAACTCCATACAGACAGCACCCGAAGTCAGGATTGAACCTGGGTCTCTGGCGCAATGAGCTGGTGTCTCTCCCAGCTGCGCCACTGTGCTTATTCTTTCTTATAGATCCTATTGATCAGCCAACCTTCATAAAGTAAGTGATTTGATTCCTTATTTTATTTGAATTAATATTAACATTTGGATATATTTATTACTTGAATGTCATTAAGTGTATTTAGTTTTGATTTTTTTCATAATTATTTGTGTTTTCCAACAATTTCTAAATGTCTCTGATCATAAGAGTCCCTTAAAAAATGTAGAAAAGGCTTTTGGAAATTGAAGTTATCAGAAATAATGGGTGAGTGGGGGGAGGGAGGGGGATGGAGTTGGTGAGTGGGGAGGGCGGGGGATGGAGTGGGTGAGTGGGTGAGTGGGGGGGGGGATGGAGTGGGTGAGTGGGTGAGTGGGGGGGGCGGGGGAGGGGGATGGAGTGGGTAAGTGGGGGGGGGGATGGAGTGGGTGAGTGGGTGAGTGGGGGGGGGGATGGAGTGGGTGAGTGGGTGAGTGGGTGAGTGGGGGGGGGGCGGGGGGGGGATGGAGTGGGTGAGTGGGTGAGTGGGTGAGTGGGGGAGGTGGCAGACTGGGGATGGAGTGGGTGAAGGAGGGGGACAGAGTGGGTGAGTGGGGAGGTAGAAGAGTGGGGATGGAGTGGGTGAGGGAGGGGGACGGAGTGGGTGAGTGGGGGGAAGGAGGCGGAATGGAGTGGGTGAGGGGGATGGAGTGGGTGAAGGGGGGATAGAATGGGTGAGGGGGAGGGGGGAGGGGGATGGAGTGGGTGAGTGGGGGGGGGTGGGGGATGGAGTGGGTGAGTGGGGGGGGGCGGGGAGGGGGATGGAGTGGGTGAGTGGGGTGGGGAGGGGGGGATGGAGTGGGAGGAGGGTGGAGTGGGGTGAGTGGGGGAGAGGGGGGATGGAGTGGGAGGATGGAGTGGGGTGTGTAGTGGGAGGAGCGGGGATGGAGTGGGGGGGGGGGGGGGGGATGCCGGAAAGCCCCTAAGAGTGGAATGTTTTCCTTAAGGCACTGGAGACACTTGTCCCATAAAAGAAATCAGCAATTAAAATATAATAGTTGCATACAAATCTTATGAAATTATGAACTAAATATCGACATTACTTTTCCCCAGTGATCAGCCTGAACCACATGATTCCATGTTTCCTTCATACTGTACAATTCCCTGCAATAGCCATCCTAATGATGCTAGAAATGACAATGGCAATCATGTCAAAGTAGGCCTCTATCAACCTATACTCAAAGGAATTTGATGGTTCTCCCCAAACTCATTTCACATCGAATGCTTACCAAGAGCGGATTTTGGAGATTTTCATCTGATATGGAGCTGAAAGCAAGTTCCCAGATGTAAATACTGCTATCTACCACTCAGTCAATCCTCTCATTGGGGAAGTTTAGTCAACATCAAATTTTTAAACTGATATTTCTCAAAGGGGCAGCACAGTGGCACAGCGGTAAAGTTGCTGCCTTACAGTTCCAGAGACCCAGGTTCGATCCTGACTATGGGCGCTGCCTATACGGAGTTTGTATATTCTCCCTGTGACCAGTTAGTAGTTGGCTTTGGTAAAATCGTAAATTGTCCCTGGTGCGTGGGATAGTGCTAGTGTACAGTATGATCGCTGGTTGGCGTGGACTCAGTGGGCCAAAGGGCCTGTTTCCATGCTGTATCTCTACAATCTAAAGTCTTAAACATGTACCACATGGAAAGAAAAGTATCTCTTCTGAGATACATAAAAAGTCTTCTGAGACTTTAAGTATCAGGGAAAGACTTTGACTAATTTCCTTTTTCAAAAGTTATATATGAATTATTTTGGGATACTTTTATCATTTCACTGGAAATAGAACCCTCTTTCTCGGTTGATGTATGTTGACTAATGAAATATTCTCTGACTGTTATAACAGCTTGAGATTTATTTCACTCTGCAACTTGAATATTGATTGTTCTTTACATATACAACTCAGAAAATGGTTTTATTCGTAATTATATTAAATTAAGAACTGATTGAAATCCTCAATAAAATGTGGAATATGTCCAGTTCAATTGAATCCATACTCCAACTGATCATCCAGGAAGATAGTGCTTATTCACTATCCACCGTTACATATTTCTAAAGTCTGCACAATAAGGTGCTGTACTATCAGCCACCCAAGTCACAATAGATCCTACATAATGAGAAGAAAATCATTACTACAAGGTGAAATGCAGAAATATTCTGTTCTGCTGTAATTGAGATATAGGAAGCAACCGTACACATTGCAACTAGCACATTAATAAATATAAAGGTGCTTATTATGATGACAGCTTTGGAAGTGCAAAGGAATAACATTTATCACTTGGCAGATACCGATCTCACCCCATCTGCTGAGACTTTGCATATATTTTCAGCTTACTGAGCAATGATTAGGGCTGTCAGAACCTCTTTAACCTCCTAACTGCTGGTCCCAACTGGCCCTAATTAAGGATTAATGAATTCAGAAGGCGCTAGCTGCAAAGTCAACCGCCTCAGCATTTTGTGTATAATTAAAAGAATGAATTATATCACAAATACTTTGCTGAAACTGTGTGAACAGTGCTGACGGAACAATGCTAATGTACACCTGATCTAATTAGTGATAACAATGGATTATTATTATATTATCGGTAGCAAATTATAACAGCAGGAGAATTCATTTATGTAAACAGATGGTAAAAGTGAAATAAGATTTGTATGCAACTATTATATTTTAATTGCTGATTTTTTTTATGGGACAAGTGTCTCCGGTGCCTTAAGGAAAACATTCAGCCACTTAATCTATTTGTAATTTCTATTGCAATGTTTTTTCAAATTATAACAGGTACAGATTATTAGCATAATAGCAATTGATAACATAGGGCATATGTATATTTCAGTGCATGAATAACCAGGAAGTATTTTAGACCTTGTTAACATGAAAGAACATTAGCACTTTTAAGGATCAACTACACCAAGTTCAGCAACTAAACAATACAAATTCCATTTGACATTTCAACGGAACTACCCAGGAATTGAAATTAGATTTTTAGTACTGAGGTTATTTTGTACATTTCAGGTAATATTTAGTGTTCATTTTAGTTGCTCTTCTCTATTGTCCATAATTAAAGATACAAAAAAATGATAATGTAGAATCTGGGATAACAAAATATATTGAAATCTCAATTAATTCATTGATTTTCTAATACAGTTTTCTTACATGTTAATTTATCATGTGGCACTTGTAAACTATTTTTGAAAATATAATGTGGTTCAGAAATCTAGAAATCTAAAATGATAGAATTCCTTCTATCAATTCCTTAAAATATTTTATTTCATATTATTAGAAAACAGTAATTAATAGGCCTGTATTTTGCTTAAGACGTACATAAACGTGAATCAGAGGCAATATGTAGAATTATTCACATTTTCATTTTGGTGTTACATTTTGAAGTCCAGACCAACAAAAGAACATTCAAACACAGTGGCGCAGCGGTGAAGTTGCTGCCTTATGTGGCCAGAGACTTGGTTTCGATCCTGACTACGGGTGCTTGGCTGTGTGGTGTTTGTACGTTCTTTCCGTTTCTTGTGTGGGTTTTCTCCGGGATCTCCGGTTTCCTCCCACGGTCCAAAGACGTACAGGTTTGTAGGGTTAATTGGCTTGGTATAATTCGTGTGTAGGATAGTGTTAATGTGCTGGGATCGCATGTCGGCACGGACTCAGTGGGCCGAATGGCCGGTTTCCGCGCTGAATCACCAAAAAATATATAATTGCATGTTTCAAGATAAACTGGTTAAAATAACTAATCACCCCTTATAGCTAAAGAGGTCATCTGTGTGTGGAACTGCAAGAGATGGGCAAGGTCCTCAATGAATATTTCTCCTCTGATTTTACTGCGCAGTAAGACATGAAGACAAGGGAACATGGAGATGGAGATGTTTAGGAAAGAACTGTAGATGCCGGTTTAAATCGAAGGTAGGCAAAAATTGCTGGAGAAACTCAGCGGGACAGGCAGCATCTCTGGAGAGAAGGAATGGGTGACGATTGGGGTCGAGACCCTTCTTCGGAGATGCCCTGATGGGGATGTCTTGGGGACAGTCCAGATTGAAATTGAGGACACACAGGATATCCTGAGATGTACGAAAGTACATACATTTCCTGGGACTGGTCAGATATATCTATATCAGATTCCCATGTCTTCATGTCTTTTTATGCATTAAAAACAGAGAAATATTCTTTGAGGTCCTTGAGGACCTTGCCCATCCCTTGCACTTCCATGGATAGACAACCTCTTTAGTTATAAGAGGGACTGATCAGATATATGAAAGGATACCTTGAATGAGGGCAGCGCGAGAGGTGTAGTCTATGTGGACTTCAGCGAGGCTTTTGAAAAGGTTCTGCAAGGTAGGCTGCTCTGGAAGGTTGTATCACATGGGATTTTGGGAGAGCTAGTCGACAGGGGACAGAATTGGCTTCATGGTAGAAAGCAGAGGGTGGTGTGGAAAGTTGTTTTTCAGACTGGAGGCCTGTAACTTGTGGTGTGCCTTAGGGATCAGTTCTGAGCCCATTGCTGTTTATCATCTATATCAACGATTTGGATGAGAATGTACACGACATGATGAGCAAGTTTGCTGAAAGCAGTAAAATAGGTGATATTGTAGACTGTAAAGAAGGTTATTAAAAATTACAGTTGGATCTTGATCAGCTGAGAAAATGGGCTGAAGAATGACTCATGGAGTTTAATTGAGATAAGCATGAGATGTTGCATTTTGGGATGTCAAACCAGGGCAGGATCACTGTGAACGATGGGGCCTGGGGAGTTGCAGATGGATCAAGGAGCACAAGTTCCCTGGAATTATCATCACAGGTAGATAAGGTGGTGAAGAAGGCTTTTGTCATAATGCCCTTCATCAGTCAGGGACCTGAGTAAAGAAATTGGGATGTTATGTTACAGTTGTACAACATTGTGGTGAGGACATGATTAGCAATTGGAGAATTGTTCAGTTTTGGATGCATTAAAATAGGAAAGATGCCATAAAGCTGAAAAGGGTGTTGAGAAGATTGCTGAGGATGTTGCCAGGATTCGAGGCCCTGAGCCCCAGGGGGAGATGAGGCAAGCTGAACTTTATTCCTTGGAGTGCATGAGGCTGATGAGTGATCTTTTAAAGGTGAATAAAATCATAAAGAGAATAGAGAGAGTGATTGCACGGATTATTTTCCCCAGAGCAGGGGAATTGTGAAATAGAGGGCATAGGTTTATGATGCGAGCGTAAAGATTTAATAGGAACCTATGGGCAATTTTTTCACACAGAGGGCATTGTCTACTTGGAACGAGCTGTCAGAGGAAGTAGTTGAGGCAGGTACAATAACAACATTTAAAAGATATTTGGACAAGTATATGGATAGGAAAAGTTGACCAGGCGAGATGGGGCATCTTGGTTGGCAAGGACAAGTTGAACCAGAGTATATGTTTACGTGCTGTACAACTAATTACTCAACGCTGTCTGTGTAGGAAGGAACTGCAGATGCTGGTTCATATCTGGTGAACCATATCATAGACATGCAGCCAATTTACTTCTGTACAAAGTAATCCTTTGAGATAGTACTAGAGTGTGAAAATATCTAAAGAAAAGTATATCTGTGTTTTTCTGCATTGGAATAGTTTCCTTTGCTAACTGTAAATAAACAATACCAATAGACAATACACAATAGACAATAGGTGCAGGAGTAGGCCATTCGGTCCTTCAAGTCAGCACCGCTATTCAATGTGATCATGGCTCATCATTCACAATCAGTACCCCGTTCCTGCCTTCTCCCTATATCCCTTGACTCCACTATCTTTAAGCGCTTTATATATCTCTCTCCTGAAAGCATCCAGAGAATTGGCCTCCACTGCCTTCTGAGGCAGAGAATTCCACAGATTTACAACTCTCTGACTGAAAAAGTTTTCCCTTATCTCCGTTCTAAATGGCCTACCCCTTATTCTTAAACTGTGGCCCCTGGTTCTGAACTCCCCCAACATTGGGAACATGCACTGAACCTGTTGCACGCAGGCAGAAATGGGAAAATAAATATTATAAACAGCTTGATATTAAAACAAAACCTACCTCAGCAAGGAAATAAAATTTGTTATAGAATTCATTATCAAACCAGAAATAACTTCTGAAATTAATAGAAAACAATGTAATTTGATATTAAAACAGCCCCATTATCCATTATAAATTCCTAATGCTACATCTCATGACTTCCACCTGGGTATTCCACAACTCACCCATGATTGCACCATGAGACCTTGTTGTACAAACACGACGCAAATGTAGCTAAACCTCCAGGCTCATTGCTGTTCCCTCTACAGACCAACTTTATACTTTATACCCCAAAGATTCAACACCAACCAAATTGCACAATGGCTGACACATCAATACACTGCTGTATCCATTTACTTTAGCAAGCTCACAATAGGTTTTCCAGTTAAAAAAAAAGACCCTGTAATTATTGCTTGTAATTCGATTTAAGATTTAAAAAAAAGAAACAATTCATGAACAGAATGCTTCCTAGGTCTCAGGTGTGCTGTGTCTATTAGCAGTGTGAAAATATTATCACATCTGATCTTTCACAATACCCTCACCAATAAAGCACTTTTATTCATCTTTCTGTGGATTCTATTTAATATAATATGTTCTATTGCACAAAGTATATTGATGTGGTGGCGGTATATTGTTGAGGATAATGGGGCTGGTTTATATGGTGATCATTGAAGAGCTGCTCTCTAAGGATTCCAGCTGCTCAATGCCACTTCCCTTCTTTCTCCTCGTCAGGGTCCTCCTCCTGCAAGCGTCCTGCTCTCCAGCTGGTGATAAGAGCCAGCTCTTTGTGATTGCAAGGTAATGCAGCAAACACCCACACATCTGAAATCTCATGCCTTTACCACAAAACCCTCCAAAGTGATCCAGGCAGTGAAGCATTCGTATGAGCTCGCAGGCTGTACATGCAATAATGCTGCTCGGTGTGGGCCAGCTCTGCAGCTGCACCCAGGTACTTGTCAGGTGTGAAACATAGAAACATAGAAAGTAGGTGCAGGAGTAGGCCATTTGATCCTTCGAGCCAGCACCGCCATTCAATGGCTGATCGTCCAAAATCAGTACCCCGTTCTTGCTTTCTCCCCATATCCCTTGATTCCATTAGCCCTAAGTGCTATAACTAACTCTCTCTTGAATACATTTATTTAAATCACTTCTCAAGATCACTATTGGATCTTCCACCTCCCCCACATCCCTTCTTTCAGAGAGAATTTTGCATGGGGCTTTATAATTTTTTTCCCTTTTGTTGGCCCTCGTTATTTTCCATATTCCTCATGCTTAGGGCACTTGCATCACCAGAGAAAGTTTCTCCTTATTTAAGCCATCAAAATCTTCCATGATTTTGAACCTCTGTATCACATCTCTCCTCAGTCCAATGTGAACAACCTCAGTTTATTCCGGTCTCTCCACATACCCTCTCAAATGAAGTGGTTGGATGACGAGCTGATCATGGGAGGAAATCAGTGTGCTGTTAACTTCCAGACAATGCCCATAAGTTTAGTTTAGTTTAGAGATACAGCATGGAAACGCCCGTAGTCGGGATCGAACTAGCGTCTCTGGTGCTGCAAGCTCTGTAAGGCAGCGACTCTACCGCTGCGCCATCGTACCGCCCCAAAACAATTCTAAGATCTGGAGACCTGGAATCATTTATTTAACTTTATTGGTGAAAAGTTGACTTTGAGTATAAAGGACTGACGACATTGAAGTAATGAAAGATTCTCCATGAGAAATTGATTATGTAACACCCTCAGAGTTGCAGGGGAGAGTGACTCATGGGCATGGATGTCCACAATAAACCTGAGGAATGAAAAAAGATTGAGAATTGCAGTAACATTTCACAGCTGGAAGGTGTATTACAGAACCAACAAGAAATATTTGAAAGAAGTAAAGTCTTCACTTGGTAATAAGATAAAGTAAATCGTGTCGACAGCCTCATGAAGATAGAAACTTGATGTTCGGGAGATGCTGGAGATATAATTAGCTAAATAGGAAGGCTAGTTGAGGGGTTCATGCAGGTTTAAGTATGACCTTCATCATGGGGTATAGTACAAGAACATGGCAAAGCTTCAGAGTAGAAAACTAAGATGAAGTTCCTTGTGGTTGGGAGAAACAATGAAGAAGCAACTGCTCCAAAACAAACTTCAGCTAAATTGCTAACAGAGAGAAATGGTTACCTGTTCTGCTTTGCCTGAATGATGATACTTACAACAATATATTTAAAAAATCACTGATGCTGCTAACAGCTTCTCCCTATTTAAGCTATTTAAACCCTCATTAATCTTGTTTTCTATCAAATCTCCTTCAATCTTATTTGCTCCAAGGAGCAATGTTTGCACCTGCCAATTTCCTGGCATGATAACATGATACAGAGGAGCAAGGTAGAGTATGGCTATGTGTGTTCATCTGTCACTGGAACCAGTCTATTTCACAAGATAAATTCTTCACTGTTATATTATAAGGAAGGCTTTACCCAATGAGTTGCGCGACTGCTTATCTGAAGGTTGAAACTTTACAATATATCTTCAAATAAATCAAGTTGAATCATCCTTCACATGAGACTGAAAGCAAGATGCAAAATCTACTAATTATTGCTGTATAGTAATTTTTCATAGAATGACTCACATGAAGACGGAAATTTATTACAGTGAAGAACAAAGAGCCATGTGAAAATCAGTTGAAGATCATATTGTTGGATATATATTATATCTTTCTGGATAACTGAAGTGGGCAAATGATCTTCCATCTCTTTAACTTCCATATTCAGTAGACAATTCCTTGCAATTTCTTCCACATTCAAGGAGATGAATGGGGCATCTTGGCCAGCATGAAGGATTTGGGCCGAAGAGCCTGTTTCCAAGTTGAATGTCTATGACTCAATGAGACTCCACCATCAGATGCATCTTTCCCCTTTTAACATTCAGAAGGGACCATTCCCTTTGTAACTTGGCCTTATGTTCCACCACAACACCTACCCTTTTACCTCTTTCTTCCTGCCATCCAAGGGTGTAGATCGTTCTTTAAGGTGAAGCAAGAATCTACCTGCATTGTTTCCAATCTCATGTGTTGCATTCAGTCCTCTTGAACTGGTTTCCTTCACATTGGAGGAAACATTTACCAATCAGATGAACAAATTTCTGGGCAAATCCTAAACTCTCAGGGACAACTCTGACATTCTAATTATAGATAGAGGTTAATAGAAAATAGGTGCAGGAGGAGGCCATTCGGCCCTTTGAGCCAGCACCGCCATTCATTGTGATCATGGCTGATCATCTACAATCAGTAACCTGTGCCCAACTTCTCCCCATATCCCCTGATTCCACTAGCCCCCAGAGCTCTATCTAACTCTCTCTTAAATTCTTCCAGTGACTTGGTCTCCACTGCCCTCCGTGGCAGAGAATTCCACAAATTCACAACTCTCTGGGTGAAAAAGTTCCTACTCACCTCAGTTTTAAATGGCCTCCCCTTTATTCTAAGGCTATGGCCCCTGGTTCTGACTTGGACTTATCCTTTTACTGCTATCCAAATGCACCGTTATTACCTCTTTAATAATTGACTCCAGCATCTTCCCCACCACTGATTGGCCAGCATGAAGGATTTGGGCCAAAGAGCCTGTTTCCAAGTTGAATGTCTATGACTCAATGAGACTCCACCATCAGATGCATCTTTCCCCTTTTAACATTCAGAAGGGACCATTCCCTTTGTAACTTGGCCTAACTGGTCTGTAATTCCCTGTTTTCTCTCTCGCTCTTTTCTTGAAATGAAATTGCTTTCCATTTTTAAATTTTATATTATTTTCTCAATCTGATCAATCTATCAATAGACGCTTGCACTGTTCTAATAAGGCCCAATATGTTTAAAAACAGCACCTCATTCTTCCATCAGTGCCCAACACAGCCTTCTGGGCTCAAGATTGTATTGTTATTCTAGAAACAATGTTGTATAAGAAATGGTCTGTTCCGCTGTATTACCCATTTGTAATATTCACAGTTCTTCTCTCTTCACCTTCACTCTCTGATGGGCATTGCCTAGAGTTTTGATCTGCATTTCACAGCTTTTACATATTCCTTTGTTTGCATTTACTGTAATGTTATATAGAGAATAAGCACCAAAGCAGACCTTTCAGCCCACCAAATCTGCACCAACAATCGAACATCCATTGACACTAATTTTACATTAATCCCATATTTTATTCTGCCCACATTCTCATCAAACCCCCCCACTGCGATTCTACTATTTACATACACGCTATTGGCAATTTACAGTGGCCAACTAACCCTCCAGCCTGTACAGCTTTGGGATGTGGAAGGAAACCCTCCATGGTCACAGGGAAAATTTCAGACAGACACCCCCGTAGGGCAGGGTTGAACTCAGGTCTCTGGAACTGTGAGGCAGCAGCTCCAGCAACTGTGCTACCTTATCAGTAATAGTTTTGTTGTATTTATCCCTCACTGAGCCTCTCTGCAGCTAGAATGTTTTCTCCTATTCTCTGTTTCCCAGTCTAAAAAAAGGTCTACAACCTAGAATATTCACCCTGTTTCAATATCCACAGATGCTGCCTCACCTGCTGAACGTTTGTAACATTTTCTGTTTTTATTTCAGATTTACAGCATCTGCAGTTTTTTTGCTTTCAAATGATTTTCTGTCTGCATATTTTTACGGTCAGTTATTTTCATAATTTATGTAATCTATGCATGCGTTTAAGAGTACTTTTCAAATTACTGATATATGGCACCATGTAAACAGAGACGTAACTTCCTCTTTCTGTGCTTAACCCTTTGCTGAGTTAGTGTCCATTACAAATTGGAAAAAGTATATTATTGTTTACAAATTGGAAAATGTATATTATTGCCAGAGAATTTTTTTTTACAGAAAGTGTTTGAAAAATATTGGACTTAGTTTTAACTGTGTAGTGAGAATCAGAGGGATTATAGTAAACAATTGATATGTAGGAAGGAACTGCAGATATTGGTTGAAACCAAAGATAGACACTAAATGCTGGAGTAACTCAGCGGGACAGGCAGCATCTCTGGAGAGAAGGCATGGGTGACGTTTTTGGTCGAGAGCAATTGATCTTCGGCAAAGTGATTCAAAGCTATTTTTAGCACCTAGATATTGCTGGCATTGGCTTTGCCAGTTTCTGACCAAATGCATTTAGAACATAGAACAGTACAGCACAGAAACAGGTCTTTTGGCCCACAATGTCCTTCCTGAACATGGTGCCAAGTTAAAATAAGCTCCTCTGCGTGGGGTTATCTGGCTGTCAGGTGGATACGTCTTTTTATCTGGCAGGTCAATGTTTTCAGACATAGGGAATGATTTGCAGTACTTGAATAAATAGTTAACAGGAGGTCAGGAGATTTTTGTGGTTGTAGAAAAAGGAAATTAGCCTGGGGTAAACCTGGTCCAACCATTCCCTGTGGGTATTTTTCTGGATCACAAGTAAAGTCACACCTGATAACATTAACCTTTATTTTGGAGTCTTCCAGTTCTCGTTTATCCTTCCAGGTTGGTCTTAATTTACAGTTTCTTCCGAACTGAAAAAATAGACAATCTCTTTGTTGCCTGGAAGCACTGCCCATATCCTAAAAAAAACATGAGGGTAGCTGGGGAATTTAAATACAATTAATTGAATAAATCTGGAATAGAAGGCGAAAATGCATAGTCCAAAAATATACCTCGGCCTTGAATACATTCAGTGACTCCATGTCAACTTTTCTATGGGATAGGGGATTTTAAGTTTCATAACCTTCTGAGAGAAGAAATGAGTGACTCCTCAATCTGAATTACTGCCCCCTAGTCCCGGATTCCAAAAATGCAATCATTTTGTCAGTCTTTTTCCTGATAATCTCAATCGGAATAGAGTCATAGAGTCATAGAGTGATACAGTGTGGAAACAGGCCCTTTGGCCCAACTTGCCCACACCGGCCAACATGTCCCAGCTACACGAATTCCACCTGCCTGAGTTTGGTCCATATCCCTTCAAACCTGTCCTATCCATATACCTGTCTAACTGTTTCTTAAATGTTAGGATAGTGCCTGCCTCAACTACCTCCTCTGGCAGCTTGTTCCGTACACCCACCACCCTTTGTGTGAAAAAGTTACAGCTCGGATTCCTTAAAATCTTTTCTCCTTCACCTTAAACCTATGTCCTCTGGTCCTCGATTCACCTACTCTGGGCAATAGACTCTGTGCATCCACCCGATCTATTCCTCTCATGAATCTTGAATAGTTCAATAAATATTCAACATACTAATTGCCAATGCACATGCAATTTCAAATATGCTAATTATTGTAGTATGAATTAAAAATATTCATTTTCTCATAATGTTGCATCCTTTCTAAACTCCAATGTGATTGCATACTTCACTCTAAATCATTACAGATAACAACAATTGGCCTTATCATGGATAGAAATCAGCCTACTGGAGAGAAATATTTTTAGAGGTTATGAATAGAATCTCAGATTAGATTACGTCTATGTTTGATTTCTTATTTCTGTGGTGTAAAAAAATCTATCTTGAGCTTTTTCTTTATTTTAGCAATGACTCGATGAAATAACATTACACTGTTGAAGAAGCGGACATTTTTCACTTGTAGGGCTTTTATACTGTCATTGAAGCACTGAAGAACCATATATCAGATTTGGTGCTCTATTTGTATTTTGGCTATTGAAGAATTAATTCTGAATAATATGCACAATCTGAATACAGGAAATTCATGCACAAAGTGTCATTAATGTGATAAAATACTGTTTGAAATCCTCAGTGCTCTGAAGGACACCAGTGGCCATCTGCTACTTCTGGTGGAGTCCTGATTTGCAGCTTCAGCACATTAGAACATAAACAAAAAGACAAGGATGAGTGAACCAGCTGATATTTTATTTGGAATTTACTTCTGGTCTCATTGCAATGAGCCTATTCAACTCAAACAGCAGCACAGGGCCTGAACATTGTCAACTGGTCACTACATGAAATTGAGATTTGAGCTTAGACATACCCAGAGCTAAATACTAAGTAAAAGTTGGAAGAGGGTCTAGGAAAAAATATGCGAAAGGGAAGCTGATTAGTGAACATATCATTATTGAGGTGAATCTTTCCTTCTACATCCTGAAATTCATAAAATCTGGACAGAAAATATATATTTTTGGAAGGTTTTATTATTCTGACATGGCGATGAAATTTTTTGAATTAATATTAACACGAGCAATCAGCCAAAAGTAAAATGTCACTGAAATTACATAGCAAATGGTTACATTTTATGTCCTGTTTTTCCCTCCAAAAGCCTTCTCCAATCCTCCCTTCCCCGTCACATCAAAGGGGATGAAGTGACCCTATGACTCGAAGGGCCGAATGGCCTCCTCCTGCACCTATTGTCTATTGTCTATTGTCTATTGTCTATTACCGTCTACCTACTCTTGGGCAAATGCAGCAATCACTCTGATTAAAGATGGAAACTCCCAAATACTAATTGGAGCTTTGTGACATTAATGAGTGTGTTCCCTTCCACAGTGTAGTGGCATACAGCAGCGGGAATAGTGTCAGTGGAAAAAAGTGTCATTATGCTCCTCTGAGTTCTTGCCTGAGATAATTTCTTGCAATGCAATAAAGGAACCAAGAGAAGAAATTACAGTCCACGACATCTGCATCTTAAATTGTTTAATGTTTTTAGATGTAGACTTGACTTTAGGTTAGATGGAACAGGCTAAAAAAGGCAGGGTGAGCCAGAGAAAGAGAAAATAGTAATTAAAGATGCAATAATAAGACTTAATTTCAAATTCATCCTAAGTTTTGAATGTTTATAGCTTACTAAATAGTTTTGTCAAGGCATTGCACCAAGTCTGGAATTCATTCACTGTTTTAAGCAATGATAATATGCAGGTTGGATTTAGATATAGTTTGTTAAATCATAATACTACATAAAAGAATGTCATTAAACCCATACTGCTCATGCCACATCTTTGAAAGATGTATCCCATTGGAAGGATTTCCAAAAGACCAGGCAGTCATTAATTGAATGTTTCTCACTCCATGTGCTTTCACATAGAAGACTGTGCACCACAGGAAGTTTAAAGACTCTACTCAACCAACTCAGCTTGTCTGTAATCACCTACATATGGTCATGTTGACATCTCCAACGACAGACTTGATGCCTCTATCTTACATTAAATTCACCATTTCTCCATTAATTTCGTTTGAAGCAGAAAGCTAATACTTGGATTCTAAGAGATCATAGCTGCTACAGCTCTGGATCATATCAACGTGGGCACAGATATGGCAAGTTGCACTGCATTCCCAGAGCAGTCATCAGATACATAAAAGATAGACACGAAATGCTGGAGTAACTCAGCGGGACAGGCAGCATCTCTGGAGAGAAGGAATGGGTGGCGTTTCGGGTCGAGACCCTTCTTCAGACTTACACACAAACACACAAGCACGTAAGCTGTATAATTAAGATGAAAAAACCCTGATGATCTCACATGCAGTACAAGCCTCGCATCATGGTGCAATACATAACCAATGAAAAGAAAAAAAAATAAGAATGGTGTAAGTGTTGCGCATGGAAGGAACTGGTCATTGCGATTATGGTCTCAGGTTCTTTTGAACGAGTATGTAGGTAGAGGAATTTAGACCATTAATAGTCGCTGAACTTCATACTAAGCTGGAATGTGATTCACTGCCCTACGACTGTAAAGATCAGTGAACACTTTCTGACATTGAGACTGACTGTTGCTGTTTGCTGCCATTGACTTGCTACCTCTGGATGACACTCTGGCTTTCTCAAAGGTTATTAGGGGAATAAAACGGTCTGCATTTGCTGCCAATGTTCCGTTTCCAATGTTCAAAGCTGGGTGTTACACTGATATCCCGATCATTTTCTGCAGCCTTCTGCTATTGGAATTTTAAATACAAAATAATTTTAAATTACTCATGTATGCCCTCTTGGTACTAGTGTATAGGTCTGTAAGCTTCAGCAGATCTCACACTGTGCACATTCGACCTTCACACCACCAAGTAGGACATAGGGCCAAGTAGGCCAGAAAAAAAATCAAAGTCCATTTATAATCAGTTCCAAAGATTATCCATCTTTCTTTCAAAACAGCTATTTGTTTCTAGAATGAAGTGATACAGTTTTATCGATAGATGCTCCACCTATGGAAGCTGAAACCTGCAATCTACTAATAGCAATATAACTGTACAAATATTGCAGACATTCATATTGTTTTGTCTCTCTGCATTTTTAGTGTAAGCATCAGCCCATTTACTCTAAGCAGGTGAATGCTTCAGATAAAACTGCAGAAAGAATTGTGGAATAATTGGCTCTAATAATTGCCAAATATGGCATTGTTCATTATTTGCACTTTGGCAGCCAGTGACTTTGTTGAGCTTAAGATTAAAAAGCGGAGCTTTCAATAAGCAGAAAGGATCTAATGCTGAAACTAACAGTCTCGGGCATCCTTTGGATAAAGTATTACTTCCATCTGAAAGCTGTACAAAATCATAGAGAATGGTTCACTCCTCTGCTTTTTGGTTGAGTGGGTGGCTGCCCTAAATCTGTTGCTGATTATAATTGACAATGCGGTTATATTACCAGCTGATGTGACACAACTTTAAATTTGGTAAAATTTAAATTGAAGACGAAGTTAGTGTAGCAGCCCTGCTACTTTACCAGGGTCACATTAATTAAAGTGAAAGGGCTAAGTAGACTGCAGCTGTATGTTTCTATTCAGCTGCTGCCTGACCTGTTTTTACAGACAGCACATGGTGAAATGACAGATGTGTTTCCTCCAGAGTACAAGGGTTCATTAAACTCACATTAACTGGAAAAACTCACTTACAATTAACGACTGGCCTCATTCAATTTATTTTGATAAAGATTGTGTGGAGACTTTATCACATATTAAGATTATTTTGATATGACATTATAAAAGCATAATCTTATTAATCTTTGCAAAAATAATTTGAAGGGAAGACCTCAGTGCTGTAAACTTCCCACATGATATAGATGGACAAAAGTCGTTTGATCTCACTAAATGTTTTGGCAAAAATGTCAAAAAGGTTTTGAATTTCCCTTATTTCTCACTACTTTCCTTTATGCTCAGAAGAGCTCTCCGAAATGACACTGGGCATCCACAGAACAAGAGGCTCAGTAATAACTATAAAACCTTCCAAGATCTGATGATCTGCACATTTGAAAAAAACCTTTGAAGCAATTCAGCTCAAGGAAACTTCAAAGGAAGAAAGATTTTCTTAGCCCCACTATGAAACACTTAACTTTCTGGTATGTTGCTGTGTTTGATGCTCACAAATATTTTCCAGACTGATGGCACCATGTGTTTGAACAATGTCCTATGACCTTGGAAACTGGGAGCAAACCCAGCTCAGACTGATAAGAGGTATGTTTCCTTTCTGACATTCTTGTAAAGAACCAAAGTGAGTTTTTGACTGACTTGTGAGTCCTTATTGGATCTGTACCAACAAAGTAAAATTGCACGGAATTCAGCAATTATGCACAATAATTGGTTGGTGCTTCGGTGAGGCATTTAGAGCGCGCTGTACTACCAGAAAGGATACCAAAGCATTAAAGTGAGGACCACACGGCCTAGTCAGGTGGACCTAAAATCCTGTTTCTATTAGAAGAACAGGTGACTTCTCTTGCAGGCATGATTGATATTTCTCCATGGACTAAGCCCAAAAGCTGAGTATCTGGTCCTTACCACATAGCTGTTTATGAAATCTTGCTGTGCATAAGTTACTTCATAGTCATTGAAACGCAGAAGCAGGACATTCAGCCCATCAATGCATGCTCCTCCTGGCAAAGTAATCACACGTCCCATTCTTCCCCTCCTTATTTTTCTGTACCCCTGCGATTTGCTTCATCTTAAAGGAGATGTGCCAGGAAGTTTTTTACACAGGTGGTGGTTGCCTGGTACACGCTACCAATTTAAGTAGTGGAGGCAATTATGGTAGTAGCATTTAAGAGGCTTTTAGAAGGGCACATGGATATGCCCGAAATGGAGGGATACAGATCATGTGCAGAGAGATGAGATTAGTTTATCTTGGCATTTTATTCAGCACAGGGCGGTACAGTAGCGCAATAGTTGAGTTGCTGCCTCACAGTGCCAGAGATCCGGGTTTGATCCTGACTATGAGTGCTGTCTGTATGGAGTTTGCATGTTTTCATTGTGACCGGGTCGATTTTTTTTTTTTTTTCCCGATTTCTTCCTACATTCTAAAGACGTACAGGTTTGAATGTTAATTGGCTTCAGTAAATTGTAAATTGTTCCTAGTGCGTAGGACAGTGTTAGGTTAGAGTACAGGGTTATCACAGGAGGAACGTACAATCTCCGTATAGACAACACCCGTGGTCAGGATTGAACCTGGGTCTCTGGCGCTGCAAACACTGTAAGGCAACAACTCTACCGCTGCGCCCAAGATAGACACAAAATGCTGTACTAATTATCCTGAGCCTTGCACTCATGACTTGGAGATAGGTGTTCCAATTTTATCATGACAGCTGTAAACTTATATTCTATTTTGTTTTAACAAATCTGAAATAAAGAAACATGGAGTTGGTAGTGATGAACACAGAACTATGGATTGTTAAATAAAATCATTCACCAAACCAATGTCCTTTAGGAGAATAAATCTGCCATCCGTACCAGGATTATCCAATGTGGAACCCAAGTCTCACCGCATTGTAGTTCACTCTTAACTTCCTTCTCAGTTCTGGGGCAAAAAACAAGATGGGTGACAAATGCTAGCTGCCTTCATCTTTTAAATGAACAATAAGGATAGGAATTTAAATATGGCAGTTGTTATATGAATAGCAGAGAAGCAATAGAATTTTAAAACTATGTGCAGGTGCACATCTTGATAAGCTTGTGATCGTGTATGTGAACTGAACAGAGGCAAATCAAAAGCAACCCAATCTGCTTTTGGTTTCTCCACTGCAAAAAATACCATGTCATGTGCGCACATTACGGAAACTAAATCGAAAGAACAACAAGTGACTTATTGCTTCATCTTAAGATTTGGGTTTCTGGTTAGTACAAAAGGAAGAAATAAATGGTAGATTTTGTATTTCCCACAAGTTGCGTGGGCAATACCAAGAATAAAACTGGAATGTGGCAATGATATGTAAATTGCATAGAAATAAAAGTATTTCTGCATGTGTTTGGAAGAACCTTTTTAAATAGACACAAAAAACTGGAGTAACTCAGCGGGTCAGATAGCATCTCTGGAGAAAAGGAATAGGTGACGTTTCGGGTCGAGACTCTTCTTCAGACTTCAGATGCTGTCTGACCTGCTGAGTTACTCCAGCTTTTTGTGTCTATCTTCGGCTTAAACCAGCATCTGCAGTTCCTTCCTACACTAAACCTTTTTAAATATTTTATTTTTATTTTTATTAGCAAGGAAGAAAGAGAATTACAAATATAAAGGTTATGGGGATAGATCCGGGAGATGATGAGTATAGTTGTACATCCAACCCTAAACTCAAGTTTTAACTTTAGTTTTAAATTTTAGTTTTGTGTCAAACCCATTTACATTTTAAAAAATTCAATAAATGGAGACCAAATTTAAAAAAATAGATCTGGTTTGTCAATTAAGACAAACCTTATTTTTTCCAAATGCAAGGTCTCGGTCATTTCCGTAATCCACATTTTAATTGTGGGGGTTACTGTTTTTTCCCAAAATTTAAGTATTAATTTTTTCGCAGGACAGAGAAGCCGAAATGTATTGGAGCAATGGATGGCCTTTCAATAGGATACGTTTGAGTATGTGGTTTGCTAGGGTAGTCGTGGGCTCAATTAGAGACTACAATGGAGATATATTGCCAGAAAGAATTGGTGAGGTATGAAATGTTATTTATAGCGGTGTTTACTGAGAGAGGATTTTGCTAATGCTATGGTAGGACATTGCTCAGGATACTAGTTGAGATGAAAATTAATAGATAAGATTGTCTAGAAAGGCTGGCACTATTTAAGGTATGGATATTAAACAGTTTGAACGAGATAAATTCTGGGTTGTTGAGGGAAGCAACAGACACAAGAAAATAGCAGGAGTAGATCACCAGGGCCCTGAGGCCTACCCTACCATTCAATTGGATCAGTGTTGATCCATGCTGTCCTTAACTCCTCTTCTGTGCCAGTTCCTCATGACCCTCAATTCCTCAATCTTTCAAATACTTATCTATCTCCACACATGTATCTAACGTAGCCTCCGCCATGCTCAGGGGAAGAGAATTCCAGAGATTCACCGCCATCTGAGACAAAAAAATTCTACACACACTAATTTTCAGATGGCCAGGTACATGTTTTGCTGCTGTGTCCCCTTGGTCATGATCCTCCCATGAGTGAAAAAGGCGGTAAACATGAAAATGCTGTGAAAATAGACACTCTGATTAAAGATGGCTGCTCACCATCAGAGTCTGACAGGCATTTCAAGATATGCAATTAAAGATCAGCAACTAAATAAACAAAGAAATAACTCGAAACTGATATAAAAACATGTGCCTGTTGAAGTTGAGACAAAGCATATGGAAAGGCCCACGCCTGCCAATTCCATAGAAAGCAAAGGAAATTTATTCAAGAAACCAATGTCTACTTAAAGAGCAGGGTGAATTTATGACTGATACTAACATAACCTCATTCCACAGAGGCGGTAAACTGCCCTGGAGAAACTGTTGTGGCTGGATGTATGGAGAGTTAGCTCAGTTATTTACAGCAGTATGGTTGACAAGAGGTTTGCTCAACCTTCTCCAGTTTGGCTGGATATACCAATTTCGTAGGTACTTAATCAACTCGGAAATTCTGGAAGGATGTATGACCTTTGGAGTGGATCCAGAAGAGATTTATTAGTTATTGTGTGCAACATTCTCAATTACATGAGCGTACCATATCATATCATATCATATCATATCATATCATATCATATCATATCATATCATATCATATCATATCATATCATATCATATATATCATATCATATCATATATATACAGCCGGAAACAGGCCTTTTCGGCCCACCAAGTCCGTGCCGCCCAGCATTACATTAACACTATCCTACACCCACTAGGGACAATTTTTACATTTACCCAGCCAATTAACCTACATACCTGTACGTCTTTGGAGTGTGGGAGGAAACCGAAGATCTCGGAGAAAACCCACGCAGGTCACGGGGAGAACGTACAAACTCCTTACAGTGCAGCAACCGTAGTCAGGATCGAACCTGAGTCTACGGCGCTGCATTCGCTGTAAAGCAGCAACTCTACCGCTGCGCTACCGTGCATACTGGAGAAGTGGTCCAGTTCTCTCAAGATCAGAGAAAGTTAAGAAGATATTTATGGAGGTGAAGAATTTAGGTGGAATAAATAAAGAAAAAAACTGTTTCTGCTTGGAGAAAGCAAATATTCAGAGGGTACAGATTCAAGGTGAATGGCAAAAGAACTGGAACGATGACGAGAAGAAAAAACGTTTATAAATAATAATGGTTATGATTTGGATGACTGGATAGCAGACAGATTTAGTACCAGTCGTTCAAAGGTATTTGGTTAATTATTTGAAGGAGAATCCAAAGAGCCTGTTTCAGTGCCATATCTGTCTATGACTAAAAAAGTAGGAAAGATATAAGATGATAATATAAGTAAGGGTGTCATAAGTAAGGATGATAATATAAGTAAGGGTTATGGGACGAGGGCAGGAGAATGGGGTTGAGAGGGAAAGATAGATCAGCCATGATTGAATGATGGAGTAGACTTGATGGGCCAAATGGCCTTATTCTGCTTCTAGAACTCATGAACCTATGAACATCATGGAAGTGTAAACTTAGATATAGTTCTTAGGGCTAGCGAAATCAAGGGATATGGGGAGAAGGCAGGAACGGGGTACTGATTTAGGATGATCAGCTGGCTGGCTCGAAGGGCCGATTGGACTACTCCTGCACCTATTTTCTATGTTTCTAAGTTTCTATGTAAAGGAGATGCTGAAGTAGTTGATTAGTTCTTCAAGGAACCATATTCTGAGTTGTGTAATATAACTTGTCCTTAATTTAACAATAAATGCAATTACTTCCTTTCACAAAAATATAAACTTACATTTTGAAGTTTAAAATATGTGAAACTTTCGGTCTCTTAGGCATTGATTGGTTAGAGAACAATCCTTATTTACACATTTTGAGATATAACAATAAATCCAAACAAATGTAGCTATGGTTTTGCAATAATTGTTTTGCCAGTGAAAGAAAGATCTCAAATAACATTAAAAATTGGTGTAAGCGCTCTCTTCAATGTAGCAAGGCACTCTCTCTCCAAGGCACTTTACAGGAGTATAAAATAAAAATTGACCAAGCCAATTCAGGAGAGATTTTGACAAGCAAGAGATAGATTTTAAGTAGCTTGGTAAAGGAGAAGGTTGAAATAATGTGATATTGAGGCTCAGAAGAGGAACAGCAATATTTAGGACACAGGAAACTAAAGGTCAAGTGATAAGAACTGGGGAGACCGGAGGCCAAAGTGTGACGACCATGGAGATCCCAGGATTGCAGCTACCGAAGGTTGCGAATGGACAAAGGTATGGAATCGTGGAGAGATATGAAGGGAAAGATGAGAATGTTAAATTTATGCCATTGCTGGACCAGGAACTAATATAGATAACTGCACTCAAGGTTGATTAACGAGTGGGATTCCTGTGGGTTAAGATGCCAGCAACAGAGTGTTTGAAGAAAGAAGGTAGACGCAAAATGCTGGAGTAACTCAACGGGACAAGCAGCATCTCTGGAGAGAAGGAATGGGTGACGTTTTGGGTCGAGACCCTTCTTCAGACTTTCTTTTGAAGACAGAAAATGGGAGGCCAGTTAGGAGAAAATTGAAATGTTCAAATCTGGAAGTGAAAAAGCTTGAACGAGGGTTGCTGAAGCAGATGTGCTGAGGTAGGAGTGGTGATAAATGCATTTATAAAGATAGAAATGGACTGTGTTGGTGAAGAATCGGCCACATTGTCGACCGTTCATTTCGCAGTTAAATAGAATGCAAACATTAAGTATAGCTAGGTATAACTTCCGAGGATGTAAAAATAGATAGAATCAAAGGAGCTGTAGTTAGGGAATGAAATCTGAACGTAGAAGTTTAATGAATTACATTATAAACGATTCATTCAGGTATTCTAATCCAAGTAAACCATCTTAATACAAAATCACTAGTAATGT
Organism: Rhinoraja longicauda; assembly: GCF_053455715.1. Taxonomy (NCBI): domain Eukaryota; kingdom Metazoa; phylum Chordata; class Chondrichthyes; order Rajiformes; family Arhynchobatidae; genus Rhinoraja; species Rhinoraja longicauda. Next base: position 17,813,128 of record NC_135961.1, read on the forward strand.
ACAAAAAGCTTTCCAAGTCTCAATTAACACACTATATATCAAATATAATTAACCTGTCATTTTCAACTTGAGAAAATAATATATTTTTGCATCCTTTTAATTTTATTTTAGATACATATTAATATTTAGATTTTTCTCTGATTTAAAAACCGTTCCACCAAAGATAGATAGATAAATTCTTGATGAGTACAGGTGTCAGGGGTTATGGGGAGAAGGCAGGAGAATGGGGTTGAGGGAGAGATAGACCAGCCATGATTGAATGGGGGAGTAGACTTGATGGGCCGAATGGCCTCATTCTGCTCCTATCACTTATGGCCTTAAGACCTTATTCTTTTAAATAAAATGATCCGTACCATTAAAAAAACCCAAATTGGGTGCTTTACCTGGAGTTTCTCAACATCTTAATGTAACATAAGATTCTGTAACAAATTAGCTGGTTTTCTCCTATATCACAACTGCACTTAGCTTGGATATGTTTCTGATTTACTAAATTGGGCTTTACATTTTGTTAGAAGGGGAAGGATGTCTCCTCTAAAGGCAAGCTATATTGGGTATTGCCACAATGACTATGCAACTAAAGACATGTGATATCTCCAGCAAAGAAGATGCATCACAAAGCTACTGTCCTCCTTGTGGACTCCAGAAGGACATTATGTTTTGCAGAGGTTGTAATTTTTTTTTAAAGTGCACTGGTATTCCAAAATGAATTGAATCATGTGCAGGTAACCTGATCGCAAGCTAAATAAACCAAATGAGGAGAAAGTCCAGGAAGCTGATTTCTGGATCAGGTTCCCAAACATATTAAATGTGCAGTTAGATATTACACCTATGCGTGTGCAGCCATCACAGATCAAGTGTATTTTCCTAAGTCTGACACCCAGTTCTGTGTTTGAGCCCAACAATCAGGATTATGGCATTAATGATCCCTACTGCACACATTCTTTATGGACTTTCACTTAATACTGTAAGCCTGCTGCGGAGTGGAATAAAAGTGAAAGCATACCGTCTGGAGTTAAGCTGCCTGCCGCATGTTTGTGATCCAATTTAAAAGGACCCAAAATTCAAAAATGCTCCGAAGAAAGGTTTCACAAAATTTAATCCTCACCGTTTTCATTTCTCTAACTCGGGATTCGGCCGATTGTATTAGCACTGTCAGCTTGAGGGATTGTAAATCAGGCTTTTATTGAGATTATTTTTTTTTTAAAGGAGGGTGATTCTAAGCAGCAGAAAAATTTGTAAATATCTTTAACTCTAAAAGCAGAGACATAATGTGGAGCTCCTTTATCACCAGTAGTTCACGTGGACAAGACAGCTGATTGAATGTCCGTTTATTAAATATGGAATTTCTCAAACAGGTGAAGAATTATGGACATATTTTGTTGCCTTTGAAAACCCAACATAGACAGCAACTAAAGCTCAAGATGTTGTAGGTGATATCTGAATACTATAGATTAAGAATCTTTACACAGTTTTCCAGAAGTAGGAGCCTTCAGTCTGAAGAAGGATCCCAGCCCAAATCATCAACTATCCATGTTCTCCAGAGATGTTGCTTGACCCATTGAGTTACTCCAGCACTTTGTGTCCTTTTGTATAAACCAGTATCTGCAGTTCCTTGTCTGAAGAAGGATCTCAACCCAAAATATCACCTATTCTTCTCCAGAGATACTGTATGACCCGCTGAGTTACTCCAACTTTAGTCTTCATCAGTCAGTGTATTGAGTATAGAAGTAGGGATGTTATGTAGCAGGTCAGGCAGCATCTCGGGAGAGAAGGAATGGGTGACGTTTCGGGTCGAGACCCTTCTTCGACCCGAAACGTCACCCATTCCTTCTCTCCCGAGATGCTGCCTGACCTGCTGAGTTACTCCAGCATTTTGTGAATAAATCGATTTGTACCAGCATCTGCAGTTATTTTCTTATACTAGGGATGTTATGTTACAGATATACAAGACATTGCTGAGGATGCATGTGGAGTATTGTGTTCAGTTTTGGTCACCTTGCTAAAAGAAGAATGTTGTTAAGTTGGAAACAGTGCAGAGAATATTTACGACGTTGTGCCTGGACTTGAGAGGCTGGGTACAGGGAGAGGCTGGACAGTTTGTGACTATATTCCTTTGAGTGCAGAAGGATGATGGGTGATCTTATAGAGGTGTGTAAGATCATGAGGGGAATTGATGGGTTGAATGCACAAGTTTTCTTACCCAAGTAGGGGATCAAGAAGCAGAAGACATAGGCTCAAGATGAAGAGGAAAAACGTAATATGAACCAGAAGGGCAACTTGTTCACACAGAGAGTGGTGGGTATATGGCATGAAATGCCAGATGAGGTAGTTGACGCAGGTTAACGACATTTAAAAGACGTGTGAATGGGCACATGGATAGGAAAGGTTTAAAGGGATATGGGCTTAAATACAGGCAGGTGGGACTACTGTAGATGGGGCATCTTGGTCGGCATGGGAAAGTTGGGCCGAAGGGCCAGTTTCTGTGCTGTATGACTCTATGACCTCTGTTAGACACTCGTCAAGTTTGTTCTTTCTCAGAAGTAAACAGAGCAGCCTGTTCATTACTTCTCTATCTTTATACCCACACATTTCTGGCATAATCCTTGTAAATCTTCTCTGTGCCCTCACCAAATCCTTGTCATTGTTCAGTGGCCAGAGTAGTGCACAGTACTCTTTGTGTGGTCCAACAAAGGCTTGATAAAGTTTAGCATAACTTCCCCACTCTGCAGTCTCAATATCATTGTTCACAGTTGAGTCATGCACGTATCTGGAAGCTGTTAACCAATCACATCAGGTTAAATCCACATCAACATGAGAAATAATTTAGGGAATATTACAAGGCTGCTATTTGACAGAAGAGCAAATCAGGCAGAGTGGAATGAGGGTTACTAATCAGTAAAGGTGAATTATCTTTTCCTTCCCAAATGAACACATCCCATTACATGGAGGCCAATATTGAAGGATCTTTTTTTTTGAGGTACAGCGTGGAAACAGGCCCTTCGGCCCACCGAGTCAGCACCGACCAGCGATCCTCGCCCATTAACACTACCCTAAACACACTAGGGACAATTTACACTTATACCAAACTAATTAATCTACAAACCTGTGTGTCTCTAGAGTGTTGGAGGAAATAGAAGATCTCAGGGAGAACCCACACGGTCACGGGGAGAACGTACAAACTTCATACAGACAGCACCCGTGGTCGGGATCGAACCTGGCTCTCCAGAGCTGCAAGCGCTGTAAAGCGCTGTAAAGCAGCAACTCTACCGCTGCCCATTTGTTTGGATTTTTATAGATTGTGGATCTAAATGGATCGTGGATTTTAACAATAGATGAGATACTCTAGATAGACACAAAATGCTGGAGTAACTCAGTGGACCGGCAGCATCTCTGGATAGAATGAAATGGTGACATTTCGGGTCGAGACCCTTCTTCAGACGGAGATTCAATTGTAGGATGAAGCATCTAAATCTTGTCCCCACTTTCGTTCTTCTATTCAGATATCTTTTATTTAGTTGTAATGATTTGCCAACTGTATACAGTGCATTCAGAAAGTATTCAGACCCCTTCACTTTTTCCACATTTTGTTATGTTACAGCCTTATTTTAAAATGGATTAAATTCTTTTTTTTTTATCATCAATCTACACACAATACCCCATAATAAAAAAGTGAAAACAGGTGTTTAGAAATTTTTGCAAAGTAATTAAAAAGAAATAACTGAAATATCACATTTACATAAGTATTCGGACCCTTTACTCAGTGCTGTTGAGGCACCTTTGGCAGCGATTACAGCCTCAAGTCTTCTTGGGTATGACGCTACAAGCTTGGCACAGCTGTATTTGGGTAATTTCTCCCATTCCTCTCTGCAGATCCTCTCAAGCTCTGTCAGGTTGGATGGGGAGCATCGATGCACAGCTATTTTCAGGTCCCTCCAGAGATGTTCGATCGGGTTCAAATCCGGGCTCTGGCTGGGCCACTCAAGGACATTCACAGACTTGTCACGAAGCCACTTCTGCATTGTCTTAGCTGTGTGGTTAGCATCGTTGACCTGTTGGAAGGTGAACCTCCGACCCAGTCTGAGGTCCAGAATGCTTTGGAGCATGTTTTCATCAAGGATCTCTCTGTACTTTGCTCCGTTCATCTTTCCCTCGATCCTGGCTAGTCCCCCAGTTCCTGCCGCTGAAGAATATTGCTGCCACCACCATGCTTCACCGTAGGTATGTTATTGGCCAGGTGATGAGCGGTGCCGCTTGGCATTCAGGCCAAAGTGTTTAATCTTGGTTTCATCAGACCAGAGAATCTTGTTTCTCATGGTCTGAGAGTCCTTTAGGTGCCTTTTGGCAAACTCCAAGCAGGCTGTCATGTTCCTTTTACTGAGGAGTGGCTTCTGTCTGGCCACTCTACCATAAAGGCCTGATTGGTGGAGTGCTTCAGATATAGTTGTCCTTCTGGAAGTTTCTCCCATCTCCACAGAGGAACTCTGGAGCTCTGTCAGAGTGACCATCGGGTTCTTGGTCACCTCCCTGACCAAGGCTCTTCTCCCCCGATTGCTCAGTTTGGCCGGGCGGCCAGCTCTATGAAGAGTCTTGGTGGTTCCAAAGTTTTTCCATTTAAGAATGACGGAGGTCACTATGCTCTTTGGGACCTGCAATGCTGCAGAAATTGTTTTATACCCTTCCCCAGATCTGTGTCTTGACACAATCTTGTCCCGGAGGTCAACAGACAATTCCTTCGTCTTCATGGCTTGGTTTTTGCTCTCATATGCACTGTCAACTGTGGGACCTTATATAGACAGGTGTGTGCCTTTCCAAATCTTGTCCAGTCCATTTAATTTACCACTGGTGGACTCCAATCAAGTTGTAGAAACATCTCAAGGATAATCAATGGAAACAGGATAAACATAAGCTCAATTTTGAGTGAGATAGCAAAGGGTCTGAATACTTATGTAAATGTGATATTTCAGTTATTTCTTTTTAACTACTTTGCAAAAATTTCTAAACACTTTTTGCTTTTTTATTATGGGGTATTGTGTGTAGAATGTTGATTAAAAAAAAAGAATTTAATCCATTTTAATATAAGGCTGTAACGTAACAAAATGTGGAAAATTGAAAGGGTCTGAATACTTTCTGAATGTACTGTATAATTTCAAAAGGACAGAACAAGTAGATGCCCATAATCACATAAAAATACCTGGTGATTAATTTGAATTTTGGAAGTGTTGGCTCGCCATTTGCTCGTGCAGGCTGTTAGAGTTCTTTCTTATCACCAGCAACGACTCAGAGCTATTCCCCATTCATTTCAAGGTAGGCAGTTCTGATTGCCAAGGCTTTGGAGAATACAACTTGCCAAAATGAAATTGCACTCTTTGCTGGCTCATACTTAGAAGCCTATCTGAGCAATAAGATTCCTGACCTGGTCTGGAATGCACGACCTGGTCTGTTTCCCTATCCAACGTGAAATAAAATAAGTAAGGGGAATTAAAATCATTCACAGTAAAAATAAATGAATACATGTCTTTAACTTCACCATCAGAATGACAGCGAAGGTCAAAATCTTTTCATTATGTCTTTTAAAACCTGTCTGAACACCCATTGGTACAATGCTCTTTTGGTGGAATATATATGATTCTTTGGGGTGGATTTCTGATAGGACTATCCATCACTTTGTGACTGTCCCGACTCAGTTTTCCACACTGAGCATTCTTGAATATGAATATGATAATTCAGAGAACGACAATGAACCCCAGCAATGACATTTTAATGAGCAGGTTGTTGAATGGGAAGCTCCCTCATAATGCCCTCTCCCATCGATAGTGGAATCTGACAGCTTCACAAATACTACCAAGAACTATCACCTACATTCCACATGACAGTTCCAGGAATGGGTGCTAACTGGGATGACAAATTCCCCAGAAACCCAGTTTGCCTTTCACTGTTGTTAGTGCGTGGACAGATAGCTATCAGTAGCAATTTTAGAAGAGGAAGGTAATCCTAGTCAAGAATCCTGCCCATTTTTGTCCTGATTGCAAAGGGAAATAAACCCTTACAATGTTTTTATTGACCGATTTACCTCTTTTATATTGTCTCCAGTCTATTATTTAAGTTCAATCTATATATTTGAACTCGTCTATCATCCTTTCCTGTAATTCTCTCCCTCACCCTCATTGCCTCCCTTCACAAATCCTTCCACAGTGGCCAAGCTTGGGTTTATCTACCATAACATCACACCATGCAGCTCAGCATTAATATATTTTTGATAAAACTCGTCTATTATGCCTTGGGACATTTTTCTAATAAGTCATTGACGGTGCCTTCCTTCCTCTTCAAAAAATATATTAAATTGGTCTGACTGTCATACAACTAGCTGAAACCATTGCTCAGATTGTTGGCATTAATATGTGACTGAGTGCAGTCAATTGCCTATTCAATTTAATCTCAATTTAATCTCAAAGCATATTTGAGATTTTTAAAAACGTTAAAAAAATACAAAAAACACTGCAGATCAGGCAGCATCCGTGGCATGAGAATCATTGAAGATCAAAGACCCTTTGCCCTGTTGAGCTTTTCACGCATCTTGTGTTTTATTTTAGATTTACATGCTGCTTGAAAGCCCATCACTTGGTCCTCACTGGCCCCATAGCAAAAGCGTCCACGTCGCGGGGCTGGAAACTGGAAGCGTCCTGAGCTAATTCTGCTACCACCATCATCTATTGAACAAGTGATGGCTCCCACTGATTGTCACCGGAAGTTTGTGTCCTTTTCAGGACGGACGATGTAACATTTGAAACATGGATGATGGACACAAAAGAAGAAGACTCGGTCCTCACTGAGATCTGGGACCTCCTACGACCTTACATAAAACCTCACATGTATATTGTGCTTGCGTTGCCCTTAAAAGTCAGAGTCATCATCTTAGCCATGGGATCTATTCAGGCTGCTGGTTTCAGCAGCATCTATTCGCTGCTGCATGAGTGAAGTACCCCAAACTCCATACTAAAGGAGAGAAAAAATCATCTACTTTTCCTTCAGCTCACAGCAGCATACAGAGTGTATACAGCCATCTTGTTACGTTGCAGAAATTCGATGACTGCCTTAATGCCTTTATAAAGTGCTCCCTGTTAAACTCTTGCCATGATTCCAATGCACAAGGAAGATGCTCCCTGTGGGCACTGGCTTTCATTACGTCAGCTATCATCTGCAGAATATCTCCATTCAGTCTTAAATTAATTATTTAATTAGACTTTACTTCTCCATCCCATTTCCGTTTTGATGTCTCTGACTTTGGCCTCTTGCAAAGTTCCAATGAAGCTCGAGGGACAACATCTTATCTTCCAGTGGCGACACAAGAGACTACAGATGCTGCAATCTTGAGCACAACAGCGTGCTGGAGGAACTCAGCAGGTCAGGCAGCATCTGGAGAGGAAATAGACAAGCAAGGAAGCAAAATTCTTCAAAGCATCCATACTTTGGGTATTCACTCCCCAGATGCTGCCTGCCTCGCTGAGTTCCTCCAACAGCTTATGTTTTGATTTTATCTTCCAATACTGAATTCAGTGACTTCTTAGAATCATAGAATGGTGTGATGCAGAAGGATGCCGTTTAGTCCATCACACCTGTACCAGCTCTCTACTCGAACAATTCACCAGTTCCACCACATTGGTTGATATTCAGCACGGATTGCAAAAGATATCTTCAGCCATTGATAATCCAAGATGATGGTAAATGAATTCTGTCGATCTTTTCTTGCCAAATTACTGTCTTAGCGTCCAGCATTCTGAAATTGTATTCTCTTCCTTGATTTGGCACAACACCTTCAGTTGCTTCGTCGAAAAATAGTTCCACTCCAGGGCCTTATTCAAATCATCCTCAGCTTGCCTGTCTTATCTTCACACATCAAGCATGACACCCAAGGGATGGCACAGTGATCGCTGCCACCAGCCTTTCAGTTTCTCTCTGGCAGTTTCTGGCACAAGTCCTGGCTGGTGTGCCACACCAGTTCCCCTCATGCAGCTCTGGATGATATTTTCCCTCTAGTTTTCCATTTCTTTCAGACACATCTGCAAATTCATCAGCAAATGGCCCTGGTTAAATGTGGTACTTACAGTTCTAAATCAAGTTCTCTGTACTGTCTCATTCCTGTTCACTGGGGTGCCCCATTATCAGACCAGCACACATGTTTTCATGTGCACGGTGGTGTAGTGGTGGAGTTGCTGCCTTACAGTACCAGAGACCCAGGTTCAATCCAGTGACAAGTAAAATGGATGAAGGGGAGCCAGTGGATGTAGTGTATCTAGACTTTCAGAAAGCCTTTGATAAGGTCCCACACGGGAGATTGGTGAGCAAAATTAGAGCACATGGTATTGGGGGTAGAGTGTTGACATCAATAGAGAATTGGTTGGCAGACAGGAAGCAAAGAGTAGGAGTAAACGGGTCCTTTTCACAATGGCAGGCAGTGGCGAGTGGAGTGCCACAAGTCTCGGTGTTGGGGCCGCAACTATTTACCATATATATTAATGATTTGGATGAAGGAATTAGAAGTAGCACTAGCAAGTTTGCAGATGACACAAAGCTGTGTGAACTGTGAAGAGGATGTTGGGAGGTTGCAGGGTGACCTGGACAGGTTGAGTCAGTGGACAGATGCGTGGCAGATGCAGTATAATAATATAGATAAATGTGAGGTTATCCACTTTGGCGGGAAAAACAAGGAGGCAGATTATTATCTAAATGGTTGTAAGGTTAGGTAAGGGGGAAGTGCAGCGAGACCTGGGTGTCCTTGTACACCAGTCACTGAAAGTTGGTGTGCAGGTACAGCAGGCAGTGAAGAAAGCTAATAGCACGTTGGCCTTCATAAGGAGAGGATTTCAGTACAGGGGTAAAGAGGTTCTGCAGTTGTATAGGGCCCTGGTAAGACCACATCTGGAGTATTGTGTACAGTGTACAGTTTTGGTCTCCTAATTTGAGGAAGGACATCCTTATTATTGAGGCAGTGCAGCGTAGGTTCACAAGGTTAATCCCTGGGATGGTGGGACTGTCATATGAGGAAAGATTGAAAAGACAAGGCTTGTATTCACTGGAGTTTAGAAGGATGAGAGGGAATCTTATAGAGACATATAAAATTATAAAAGGACTGAACAAGCTAGATGCAGGAAAAATGTTCCCAATGCTGGGGGAGTCCAGAACTAGGGGCCACAGTCTTAGAATAAAGGGGAGAAGGAATTTTTTCATCCAGAGAGTTGTGATTTTGTGGAATTCTCTGCCACAGTGGGCAGTGGAGGCCAATTCACTGGATTAATTTAAGAGAGAGTTAGATAGAGCTCTAGGGGCTAGTGGAATCAAGGGATATGGGGAAAAGGCAGGCACCGGTTAGTGATTGTGGATGATCAACCATGATCATAATGAATGGCAGTGCTGACTCGAAGGGCTGAATGGCCTCCTCCTGCACCTATATTCTATGTTTCTATGTTTCTAATCCGAACTACATGTGTTGCCTGTAGGGAGTTTGTACTTTGTCCCCATTACCGCGTGGGTTTTTCCCAGTTGCTCCGGTTTCCTCCCACACTCCAAAGACGTACAGGTTTGTGGGTTAATTTGGCATCTATAAATTGTAATTTGTCCCTAGTTTGAAGGATAGTGTTAGTGTGCTGGGATTGCTGGTTGGTGCGGAATAGGTGGGCCAAATGGCCTGTTTCCGTGCTGTACTGTATCTCTAAACTAAACAACAACAAACTCTGCATTGTGCTTCTTTCCACTCATTGGATTTTTCCTTTTCGGTTTGCATTTGTTCAGTGGTCCAATGGCTATATAATTGTATGTTGTTAGCGCTCGTATTGTGTCTTTAAAATTTCTTTCCACTTCTTATGGATGATATATTTTGCACCACTGGTCCACTCTTTCTTCTATTCCAGTGGAATGAAAGATAGGTGTTGGATACTTGGCCTACTCATTTGTTCACCTTTTCTATTTGCTCTATCCTGTTCCATGTCATGACTTTGATCTAAACATATTCTCTCTCTGATGGCTCACTGAAACTTTAGTCAGCTTGTGCAACATTGTTTGGCCCTTATTCCCTTTACAGGTAGTTCCTTTGTACCGTGCATTCCCTCGATGAAAATTGGATGTAACATGATCGATGAATGAGGGAACACTATTTATATTACCCTGGCCTAATTGTTTAAAATGTAATTTTGATTGAAAGTAGAGAACTGGTAGGCAGAAAAAAAGCTGTCTTGGAAAAAAAAAAATCCATGTAGCCTTCCCGCAGTAATCAGACACCCATTGTTTTTTATCTCTTACTTTCAACACGGGAGGCTTTTGAAATTGATAAGCTTCTCTTGACACTGGTGCAATGCTCTATTAAATATTATGGGCTTTAATATTTTTAGCTTGCAGTAACAAAGATAAATTCATTGCTATTAAAAGACATTTATTTTTGAAAATCCTTTGGGGAAAAATAATTTTTTTGTGAGTCTGAACCTCTGGACTTTAATCCCCTTTTCCCTATTGCACATTTGCTTTAATAAAACACTTTCCTTCAATGCAAGATTTCTTCGTAACACAACTATACGTAAGAGCAGAACTATCTGTATTATTATTTTCTGGTACCATGCATCCTCCTCCCCCTGTACCTGTGAAATGTGTCCAACTTCTGTACATTTGTGACATTGCTTCCCATAAAAGGAGAATTACTATATCTACTTTTTCTGGTCACGCTGTTGTTTTTTCATTTCTATTCTTTCTGTTTGATTACTTATGCGGAAACACATTGTCCACTATCCAACTCATCAACTCTGGCTTTGGATTAATCCAAGGCACTTCAGAATTTGATACACTTTTCAGGATTTGCTCTGTTTCTCTCAGCAGTTTTAGGTTTAGAGCGTTTTAGAGATACAGTATGGACCGAGTCCATGCTGACCAACAATCACCAGTATACTAGTTCTATGTTCTCCCAGTTTCGCATCCTATACACTAGGGTTAATTTACAGAAGCCAATTAACCTACAAACTTGTGCATCTTTTGGAATGTGGGAGGAAACCGGAGTACCCGGGGAAAATCGACACGGTTACAGAGAGAATGTACAAACTCTGCATAGTACCCATAGTCAGGATCGAGGCCAGGTCTCTGGTGCTGTGAGGCAACAACTCTACCACTGTGCCATCATGCTGTAGTTGCTCCCTCAATCCTGTATTTTGAATTATGCGATTAAACCTGTCACTATCAATGTGTCCTTCAGATTTCCAAAGTTACATTCCGTGGCCAGTAACTTTAGATTAGCCCAGGATATGTCAAATATCTCACCCATTATAAGAAAATCAGGAATATCCTTCTTGTCCTTCAAGCCTGCTCTGCTCTGCCATCCATTGAGATCATGGCTGATCTTCTGCCTCACTGACAATTTCTAACCCCATATCCCTCCGTCCCAAAAATGTCCAGAAATCGATTGATATTTATTTTAAATGATCAGTGATTGAACCTCCATAACACTCCCTGGTAGAGAATTCCTAAGATTTGCTACCCTCTCATTCTCACCCATCGGGGAGATTGCAGGCAACAGATGGGATTTTTTTTTAAACAGCTACTCCAAGCCTGTCTCTTCATATTTCAACCCACTTGAAGCCATTTGTGCTTACAAAGTACTTGTAGTTAACCCGCTGATGTGGAGGGCTAGCTGTTGTAGCCCCATGTGGAACGGAGTGGCCACATGCTTTGTGAGAGGGACAGGGTGTTTGGGTCATGTGGAACTGATAACATTCTTCCATGGTGGCATAACTCTTTGGCAGGCTTTTCAATCCCTGGCAGAACTGCTTACGTGAGATCCATAAGTCCAGAGCATGCCCTCATCAACAGAGCAGCTCAATGTCCTCATCCTCTAATCCACTCTTCCGTTAGTTTTCCCAGCTACAACATCCAGTGCTGTTGACTAGTGCTGGTACTTCACCAAGAGCAGCTCTTATCAACTCAGTCTCTCATCCAGTGGGGCAGCCAATGTTGCAGCATGGGGATTAAAGAATGCATGACCATGGGGATGGACTTTTTCCTCTAGGTCTTTATGTGAAGAAATCTTCTGAGGCCATGAAGGACCATAAAAAAATAGAAGAATGCTGGTCCACTCTATTTAGGTAGTCTGGCACTGAGAGGCTGGGCAGGATAGACAAGATTCATGACATCGCCTGATACAATGCAGGTGCCTGCGCTAAGGCATAGCTTTAAGCTCTATGTCGGGTTAAGCCAGGTGAGTGCCAGACAGCAACTCTGATCGGAGATGGCTCCAACCTCAAAAAGTCCAAAACTAAGTTTGGTGCCCAATATGCTGCCTGATGCATCTCCAGTTCTACACCTGATCCTTGTGTATTATTGTGCAGAAACAGAAGACAAATGTTTATGAACAATGATGATTTCCTAGCGAGAATGGTTGGGTGCCAGACAAGAGTAACCCACCATGCATAACCCACCTTGACTGCACCCAGCAATGTGGAGACGTGTTACTTAAATAATTAACATAACATAAAGACTAAGCTTCAGCCTTGCTCCTGCAATAACCCAAGATGGAACATCTACAGGGTTAAATTAGGGTGTATAGTCATAAAGTCATATAGCACAGACATAAGCCCTTGCATCTACTGAAAAGACACTGATAGTCAATGATCCATTTACACTAATCCTATCACTAAATCTACTTTATTCCTCCTGTATTTGAATGAACTCCTCTCCCCCCTGATTCTACATTCATTTGCAGAATGAATGGTAGTTACAGCGGCCAGGTAATGTACCAACGTGCACAATGTGGGACATGGGAAGAAGCGTGAGCATAAGGAGAACGTGCAAACTCCAAACAGACAGCTCTGGAGGTCAGGATTGAACCCAGATATTGAACTCAGTGCCACTTTCCTGCATTGAACCCATATTCTTTGATCCCCTCGTCACATAAACATTCATTGGTCTCTACCTTGTTTAGTAACTGAGTCTCCACAACCACCCAGCATAGAAAGTTCCTTAGATTAGGATGAAGAAATTTCTTCTCATTTCAGCTGGTGAGAGGATGGTTCGGTTGGGAAGAAACTGTCCCTGTCTGGTATTGTAGAATTCTGCTTCTCTATGGTGTTAAAGATGTAAGGTTAAAAAATAATCCTTTGGTTCATGCACTAAATATGCAGCATAGCGGATAATGAAAATGAATTTCAATCCCATTTTTTTTTTTTCATTCTTTTCCCTCAATTTTCCCTTCCTATCCAATTATTCCTTCTCTGTACATTCTTTTCTGCACCCGATTTAATATTGAATTCACCAATTTTAATTTGCACCTCCATCTCAGTCCTTTCAAAGTTAATTTTCCTGTCCTTCAGATTGATTGAATTCTTCAGGGACTTTAGCGAGGCTTTTGATACATGACACACAGGTCAAAGGAGTAACCCTCCCTCCCAACCCCGCCCAGGATCCAAGTCAGAGAGGAAAACCACATCCAAAATTCACTCCATGCCACAAAGGGAAGGGTAACAGTTGATGAGTATTTTGGGGTCTGAAAAAACGTTACCAGTTCCGTGAGGCATAATGCTCAACCCCTTGTTTTTTTGTATAAATTATGTATTTCAGATTTAGACTTGAGCAAGGGGAGGCTGCATGATAAAGAAGTTCACATATAGCACAAACAAATGGCTGTGTAATTGACAGTGGGAAGAAAACTTTTCCGCTTCTAGATAGGGAATGCACCAGAAATTGGATGAATTTTGAAAATGGTGATGGAACAATAGGTCTCCAGATTGTATTTTCATCAATTTGTAAAAGGTCACAAGACAGGTTAATAAGGCAGGATCCTTTCCTTTTTATACCTGGGGCATAGACAATATATTTATAGGCAGTTTATGTTGGAACTGTGCACAATGGAGGTCAGGCCACCGCATTTGTGCTACATATATTTCTGGTCATCACATCACAGGAAGGCTGTGATTGCAACAGGGAGGTTGCAGAGGACATATATTTGAGATTGTTGCCAAGACTGGAAAAATATTGTTGTGAGGAAAGATTGGTAGCTAGAGTTGTTTTTGTTGGAACATTGGAGGCTGGGGAGAGACCTAGAGACCTACTTGAGGTGGGGCAAGCTTGAGGGGCCTGATGGCATCACCTGCTCCTAATTTATTATATGTGAATAAAGTTACAAGACAACCACCAAAAAAGTCAATAAGATGGATCAATATCCCTCATTAGAACAGCCAAAAATTAAGCAGAGTTGATTTCAGATGATTGAAGCACAAAAGGAGAGATTAGGAGAGAGGTTTGTACTCTGAGAATGGATAAGGGTCTGGATCCCACTGCCTGAAAGGATGACAAATGCAGAAACCCTCACCATAGTTAAGAAACCCTTGGGTGTTTTACTTTCAATGAGATTAGCTTGTTTTATTGTCATATACACCAGGGTGCGTTGAAATTTCTTCTTCACACGAAGCTCACAGAGTAAACAGTGTACATACAGTAATGACAAATACAACGCATAACATGGTGACGTGCAAAACAGTAGAATGGTGCATGATTGTAGCACAAATTCAAGTGGTGCAAAAGAATACCAAAGCACCTTAATAGAATAACCGAGAGATAGTTAAGATTAAGAGTGTGTGGCAACGCCTCAGGTGTGAAAGAGATAGAAACATAGAAACATAGAAAATAGATGCAGGAGAAGGCCATTTGGCCCTTCGAGCCAACACTGACATCCCATATGATCATGGCTGATCATCCAAAATCAGTACCCATTCCTGCTTTCGCCCCATATTCCTGATTGCATTAGCCCAAAGAGCTATATCTAACTCTTTTGAAAGCATCCAGTGAATTGGCCTCCAATGCCTTCTGCGGCAGAGAATTCCAATCTGTGGCAGAGAATTCCAGAGATGATTGGTTCAGGAGTTAAATATCAGCAGGGAAAAAGCTGGTCTGGACAGCTGTATTTAATATCTTGTATTTTCTCTGAAATGATAGTGGAAAGAAAAGGGAAGGGCCAGGGTGGCAGATATCCTCGATGATACTTCCAGACTTCCTGATGCAAAACACAGTGAAGCTGGAAGAAGGGTAGAAGGAAGTGACAAGCCTGTGATGGATTGGGCTGTGTACATCACTTTCTGTAGATTCATGAGCCGAGTGCTTGCCATACCTGGTTGAGATGCATCTTGTCAGAATACTTACTATAGCCTATCTGTAGACGTTTGAGAAAATCCTTATAGACATGCCAAATCTTCTTAGGCATCTAGGAAAGCAAATACGCTGATGCACTTTCTTGGTTACTGCATCAGTGTGAAGGGATTGGTAAATACATCTCTTGATGCTCCAGAACACATCATCAGTGATGTAACCTGGGGTCATTGGGTGTTTCGGGTCTTTCAACATCAGACACCCTCGCCCGGGCGACCCAGCCGTGGGTGATCAGACCACGACTCGTGTTCAGGTGGCAATCACTCCTCCCCATGGACCTCTCCTGATCCAGAGCCATCTCGAGGCTTTCTCCGCTGCCATCTGTGGTGTTCCTGATGGCTCTTCTCCTCCCCATTCCGGTGATGCCCAGTGCACTCAAGGCCTTGTAGAGCGATTGCCCTGCAAAACCTCTACAGCCAACCTTGATGGGCACACACCTTGCCTTCCAGCCCTGCTGACGGCAGTCTATGACCAGCTCTTCGTATTTGGTCTTCTTTCTCTTGTGGGCCTCCTCTAGATGGTCCTCCCACGACACTGTCAGTTCCAACAAGACAATGTTTTTGGTCGCCTCTGAGACCAAGAGGATGTCCGGCCTCAGGGTGGTCATGGCGATGTGCCGTGGGAACATTATCTGTTTCACCAGGTCTACAGAAAGCTGCCAGTCCTGTGCAGTCGCCAGGATTCCTGACGGATTCTTGGCTGCTGTGGTTCTTGGCAGCTGCACTCCAGCCTTCACAAAGGTGATCATCTGGGTGGTGGGGCATGCTCATCTGCAGCTGCTGATTCCCATGCTGATGGTTTTAGATTGCTGGTGATGTAGATGTATAGGAACTTGAAGAATCTCTGCAGCAGCTCCAGTGATGAGGACAGGGTTGTGTTTGCCCCCCACGCTTCCTTAGATCAATAACCAACTCTTTCGTATTGCCTACGTAAGGGCTAGGTTATTATTCTGACGCCATGACACAAGTTCTCCATCCCTTTCCCGTTCTTTGTCTCATGGTTGTTGTGGCTCAAGCCGACAGGAGTGGTATCATGGGCAAATGTAAAGATTGAGTTGGTGTTGTAAGTGGCTGCAGAGTCCTGTCCTCACAGGGAATAGAGCATGGGAATATCTACATAACCCTGAGGACCATCACTGTTGAGACTCAAGCTGGGGAAAGTGAGGACCTATTCTAACTGACTGAGGCCTGTCAGTTGAGGAGTCCAGAGCCAGTTGCAGATGGATACCACAAGGCCAAGTTCCAGTAGTTTAGGGATGGGCTTATTCAAAATTATGGTGCTGAAAGCTGAACTGTAGTCAATGAATAGCCTCCTGACATATGTGTTCTCATTGATCAGGCTATCCAGGGCTGAATGTAGTGTAAGAAAAGTGGACTTCCCCCATAGTTCTATATTTTCATGTAGGGGTATTCCAAAGACTGGCTTCCAAAGCTCTTCATTATGCTCCATGTCACTTGGCAAAACTGCTGCCGGCAAGACTGAGTAATGGTACGGCAGATTCTGATGAGGCGGAGCAGTTCTTTTCTAACCGGCAGGGATGCAATGGGCTGGATGGCCTTCCGATGCATCATAGATTCTCTACAACAGTTTCAATTTGCACTTCCAGCGACTTGGGCTGCAAAATATTACAACATAAACGTACAAGGGCAAACCTAACCAGAGGCAGATGCAAGAAACGTCTTGCTGCAGGAGGATTTGTCCCAATGCACCAGCAAAAATGTCGAAAAAGCAGATAAAAATCCTCCCCAAAAATCTACATTTCTGAAAAAGATTAACATGACACACGCAGTTTTAGAAAAAAATTGCCTGCGGACTGGTACATCAATATACAGCTGAATATGTTTCAAATGGGAGAGCAGAACTGCCATTGTACAACATAGAGAAAGCTGCATGATCCAGCGTGGGATCCATGTCAATGAAATTTGGAAGTATAATGAAGCTTGCAATGCAGCCCTGATAATTCCATTTTTGTCACTGCTAAATATGGTGCACCGGTTTTCTGATGAATGCTTGCTCCCAGTGATGGCCTCCATCGCCAGGTTTGGAAGGCCAGGCCCACCTAGACAGACACTGAAACAATGTTTGAGAATTCATCTTACTTCTCCTTTACACAACTGCTGCTTTTACAATCGTCATCCTTTTTTTTATCAATGTCAGTAAAAATAACTGACAGAATTCTGACTGGCAAAGGCGGTTTCAAATTTCATCTTCTCCTTCTGTCAGATCTGGCACTGCTTCTCAGTTAAATCATGCCTCTTGTTCTGTTGCCTCTTTGTTAAAAATCTGCTTATTGCATCTGGCCTCGCAGACCATTTTTTATCTCTGGTCCTAACCTTCTTAGATCCAATATAATATCTGCCAAATGCAACTTTACTGAAAAGATGCATTGACTGGTATCTTCCTGAACCTACAGAGTCTATTCCTGCTGCTTTCTTGCCAAATCATTCTGTCATACCTTGTATGAATCAACATAGAAACATAGAAAACAGGTGCAGGAGGAGGCCATTCGGTCCTTTGAGCCAGGAATCTAAGTGCTGAGTGGAGTCTTGCTGAGTGACTCCAGCATTTTGTGTCTACCTTCGATTTAAACCAGCATCTGCAGTTCTTTCCTACACATGCTGACAGAAGTATTGCTCAAGCAGCAGACTTTGAGGAATATACTATCGGAATATTGGACTTCAGGGAGCACAAGATTTGACAGATGTGGTGAAGATAACATTCATGTTTCTCATTATTGTTAAGTGGAATGGAGGACGCAAAGTGTATTCTTTACCAAATTCATTGGAATTTAATTTGAGTTATAAAGCAATTGAATAAGGTCAGTATTTTCTTGGGATTGTCTGGCAAGAGAGTGAGATAGGATACAAAGTGCTGGAGTAACTCAGCGGGTCAGGCAGCATCTCTGGAGAGGAATGGGTGACGTTTTGGGTCGAGACCCTTCTTCAGACTTCAGACCAGACTTCAGACTTCTGTCAGCATCTTCTACTTTTAATCTTCTTACAGTCCCTTACCCTAAATCTATGTCCTCTAGTTTTATCCTCCACTAATATAGGGAAGCGATTCCTTGAGTCAATCCTACCCATATCCCTCATAATTTCTCATGTTATCCCCTCTTGATCTCCTCTGGTCCAGGAGGTTAATGTCTCCAGTCTCTCCTCATAACTGAAATGCTCCATCACAGGCAATATCCTCATGAATCTCATCTGCACCCTCTTCAATCATATCTGCCCTACGGTATGATGATGAGAATTGCATTCAGTACTCCAGGCAGGTGAAACATACTCCATCACATCTTGATGTGTTCTTCGTAGACAGTTGAAAGGATTGGTGCTTCAAGAGAGAGTTTACAAGGATGTTACCAGGGCTAGAGGGTGTGAGCTATAGGGAGAGGTTGAGTAGGCTGGGTCTCTTTTCCATGGAGTACAGGAGGATGAGGGGAGATCTTACAGAGGTGTATAAAGTCATGGGAAGAATAGATCGGGTAGATACACAGTCTCTTGCCCAGAGTAGGGGAATCGAAGACCAGAGGACATAGATTCAAGGTGAAGGGGAAAAGATTTATTAGGAATTTGATGGGTAACTTTTACACATAAAGGATGGTGGGTGTATGGAACAAGCTGCCAGAAGAGGTAGTTGAGGCTGGGACTGTCCCATTGTTTAAGAAACAGTTAGACAGGTACATGGATAGGACAAGTTTGGAGGGATATGGACCAAACACAGGCAGGTGGGACTAGTGTAGCTGGGACATGTTGACTGGTGTGGGCAAGTTGGGCTGAAGGGCCAGTTTCCACACTCTATCACTCTATGACACTACACTGCAACTTTGCTAGTCTCTGACCTCTTGTAGCTATGGTACTAATGCAACTGGTGCAATTGAGTTTCTGGTCACAATCCCGGTGAGGAGGGGGACTAGGCAATGTTAATGCTATTGATTGGCAGGGGTGAATGGTTTGATTTTCTTTCTGTGATCATTACCATGTTCGATTGTTTCATGAATGTCACTTGCTATTTATCAGTCCTTGCCTGGAGATTGTCTCTATCTTGCTGCATGCGGGCATAGACAGATTCATTTGCTGACAAGTTGCAAATGGAATTGAAAAATAGGCAGTTTTGGAAAATATTCCGACATCTGACTATACGATGCAATAAAGCAGCTGATTGACCCTAGGACACTGCTCTGCGGAAGTCCTGCCTGGACTGAGATGATAGACCTCCAATAATCACAACCACCGTCCTTTGTCCAAGATATGGCTCCATCGGTTGGATTATTAAGATGCTGTTTACTTATCTGAGTTCCTTAACATCAGATTTAGACAAGAATACCTTAATCCCTCTCATTGCCTTTGGAATTTAGTTCGTAAGTCAATGTTTGAGCCAAGGCTGTGATGAAGTCTGGAGTTGAGTAGTCCGGGCAAAATTCAAATTGAACACCAGTGAGCAGGTCATTGGTGAGCAAGTGCTGCTAGGTTACATTGTCAATGACATCTTCCATGACTTTGCTGATGATTAAGAAAGAACTGTGAAATGGTAATTAGTTCGATTGTACTTGTCCTGCTTTCTGCGAACAGCACAAACATGAGCAAATTCCCACCTTGTCCAATTGATTCTAGTTCCGTTACTCACCACTAGGGGTACAGCTAGTTCTGGACCACACATCATTAGTACTACAGCTGGGATGTTGCCTGTTTCCATAGTACTTGGTAAACCCATTACACTCAGCTCTTTCTTGATATGGCATGGAGTGAATCGAATTAGCTTCTATGATGATGGAGATCTCAGGGGAATTGAAGACAGATCATCTATTTGGCATTTATGGCTGCAGATATTAACAATTTACTTCAATGCCGAGATTCACAGTTTGCCAGCGACATTACAATGACGTTATTGGAAGCTTCCATGTTTTTTTAATTCACTTAAACATTCCTGACACCAATTTGAAGATCCGTGAATACCCTTCACCAGACTTGATTCAAATGAGGCATTGAGGAGAACTTTGACCCCCTCACTAACTTCCCAACACTCCAATCTCACACTCACAATCGGCAGGAAGGAGTTGGGATAAAGTGGGGAATGGGCGTTGTGACTTAAAGTGGTCAAAAAAAAATCGAAACCCGATTCTGACCTCTCACTTAATGCCATATTTTCAGTAGTGCAAAAGAATATTTAAGCACAATAACAGAATAACCAAATGAAATAGAGTTAAGAATAAGGGGTGTGTAGCAGCAACTCGGGAATAGTGTGTAAAAGAGGTGATTAGTTCAGGAGATAAGTAACAACGGGGAAATAGCTGGTCTGGACAGCTGAGCTTTTAACCTGTATTTTCTCTGAATAGATAGTGGAGAAAAAAGGGAATGGCCGGGGAGGCAGCACGGTGGCATTGGACGATGCTCTGGAGAGGAAGGTCAATGTTTTTTAATGTGTTAATAAGGCTGCTTTTCTCTGAATATTGCTGCAATTTAATCGTAATCATCCAGATTTCATTGGCCTCAGGAAACTAAACAGCTTAAGGAAGGAGGAAGCTTACCGACACAACACATTATCCAACACAAATCTTCTGCCAATTATAACTAAAACTATTGTAATTTCTCTTCTCTCTGCAGGTATCCCTCTCTTTTTCCTCACAATTATGCTCCAGGTTCCTCCTCCTACTAACCCATTATATTTACTGGAAGGGTTTAAATATCCACAGATGATAGAGAATGTGATTGGAGGTAATACAGTTAAGGTTGAAAAAAGATAACTGTAAGTCTTTAAACAGTTAGAGCACAATAGCCCATTTCTGTTCTATGAACCCAGTGGGGATGGTATATGCCTTTGATCACTAAAGTATGTGAGAGAATTGGCCACAAACTGAATTACTTTGAGATTTGGTTCCATTTAGTTAACAGTCAGTAACCAAAGAGGTTATCTCTCAATATAATTAATTGTAAGATTCTATATTAGAATTTCCTTGATATTTGAATCATTAGAATTCAAGTGTACAATTTAAACTGTGTCTATTCCAACTATGCTAAACTTATTGGAACTTAGCTCTGTGTATTTCAGTTGTTTTATTGAGAGGTGGTTTTACTGTGATCATATGTAGAGAGAATGTTTTACCATTTTATTACATTATGCATTATTTTATCTGACTAAAAGTAAGCATATTAGTTCTATTTTGTTTGATTAAAATACCCTAGGGCTACTGATTCTTCAAGCTTACAGTGTATTCAGAAAGTATTCAGACCCCTTCACTTTTTCCACATTTTGTTATGTTACAGCCTTATTTTAAAATGGATTAAATTCATTTTTTTTATCATCAATCTACACACAATACCCCATAATAAAAAAGGGAAAACAGGTGTTTAGAAATTTTTGCAAAGTAATGAAAAAGAAACAACTGAAATATCACATTTTCATTTCAGACCCTTTGCTATGACACACAAAATTGAGCTAAGGTTCATCCTGTTCCCATTTATTATCCTTGAGATGTTTCTATAACTTGATTGGAGTCCATCAGTGGTAAATTAAATGGACTGGACATGATTTGGAAAGGCACACACCTGTCTATATAAGGTCCCACAGTTAACAGTGCATGCCAGAGCAAAAACCAAACCATGAAGACGAAGGAATTGTCCTTATACCTCCAAGACAAGATTGTGTCGAGACACAGATCTGGGGCAGGGTATAAAACAATTTCTGCAGCATTGCAGGTCCCGAAGAGCACAGTGGCCTCCGTCATTCTTAAATGGAAAAACATTGGAACCACCAGGACTCTTCATAGAGCTGGCTCCCAGGCCAAACTGAGCAATCAGAGGAGAAGGACCTTGGTCAGGGTGGTGACCAAGAACCCGATGGTCGCTCTGACAGAGCTCCAGCATTCCTCTGTGGAGATGGGAAAACCTTCCAGAAGGACAACTATATCTGCAGCACTCCACCAATCAGGCCTTTATGGTAGAGTGGCCAGACGGAAGCCCTTCCTCAGTAAAGGCACATGACAGCCCACTTGGAGTTTGCCAAAAGGCACCTAACAAGATTCTCTTGTCTGATGAAACCAAGATTGAACTCTTTGGCCTGAATGCTAAACGTCACTTCTGGAGGAAATCAGGCACCGCTCATCACCTGGCCAATACCATACTTACGGTGAAGCATGGTGGTGGCAGCATCATGCTGTGGGGATGTTTTTCAGCGGCAGGAACTGGGAGACTAGTCAGGATCAAGGGAAAGATGAACAGAGAGATCCTTGATGAAAACCTACTTCAGAGCTTTCTGGACCTCAGACTGGGGCGGAGGTTCACCTTCCAACAGGACAACGACCCTAAGCACACAGCCAAGACAACGCAGGAGTGGCTTCGTGACAAGTCTGTGAATGTCCTTGAGTGGCCCAGCCAGAGTTGAACCCGATCGAACATCTCTGGAGGGACCTGAAAATAGCTGTGCATTGACACCCCCCATCCAACCTGACAGAGCTTGAGAGGATCTGCGGAGAAGAATGGGAGAAATTACCCAAATACAGGTGTGCCAAGCATCATACCCAAGAAGACTTGAGGCTGTAATCGCTGCCAAAGGTGCCTCAACAAAGTACTGAGTAAAGGGTCTGAATACTTATGTAAATGTGATATTTCAGATATTTATTTTTAATTACTTTGCAAAAATTTCTAAACACCTGTTTTTTCTTTTTTATTATGGGGTATTGTGAGTAGATTGATGATAAAATATATATAATTTAATCCATTTTAAAATAAGGCTGTAACGTAACAAAATGTGGAAAAAGTGAAGGGGTCTGGATACTTTCTGAATGCACTGTACACGTTAAGGCTATTTAAGATTTGCCTTTCTTAACAAAATGTGGTAAAATACAAAGCCTTTTTTTAAATATGCTTTTATTATGAGATTCCTAAACTCAAGTTTTACTAAGAATACCATTTTGTAATGTGTTAAGGTACAATATTTGGCAACAAATCATTAAAATTATCTCTAATTGTTTAGGTGGAATGCATTATTCATTTTCAAACAGTGAATCACATTATGTAAAAGTTGTCAAAAATGATGCAAGTTACTCACTTTCAGCTCTTGAATCCAGGCGGCCACATCACCAAATCATTCATTGACATCCTTCCTTCTCTGGCTAGACAAGATGGCATAAAACTAGAAGCAGAAGCGACTAACGAGAGGAGAACTAGTAGAACTGCAATTCCTAACCCTCATAAAGGAAACAGTGATCAACATTGTCGGAACAGTCAAAACTGAAGTCATAGAACTTAAAGGGGGCGGCTTCCAGAAGGAAATTGGTGAGTTATTACACCACAATACTTGGTTCACATAGACCCATACCATCAAGTCTGGTTCTCTATTTGCCAGTATCTATTTGCCCTGCATACTTCCTGCATATATTCACTGGTTGTGTGGAACTTGCTCACCAATATAGAAAATTGTGCAATGTATCCCACAAATGTCTGGACATGCTTCAGAAACCATTTTATGGCGATCGTAGGGATCTTGTAATTCCCACAAAATAGATGCTAACAATCCTCCCTACTTGCTGACTAGCTTCAGTCATCCATCTTTGAGAATAATGATAATATTTATATTGTACAATAGACATGTATTAGGCAATGCATTCTATAAGGTGTCATTTGTAACAACTGATTTTTCAAAATTATTTTTAGTTAGTTATTGTAATTTGCAAAAGCAGACATTTCCATCTCAAAGAGTTCATATGTCATTGAAAAAAAGGAATAGAGCATAATGATTTTCTGGAGACACAAGAGACTACAGATGATGGAATCTGGAACAAAAATCAAAGTGCTAGTGAAACTCCTGCATTAGAGTTCCAGGATAACAGCAATAAAGATTTTCTCCTTTATAGTCATAGAGCCATACAGCATGGAAACAGGCCCCTTCGGCCCAACTAGCCCATGCCAACCAACATGCCCCATCCATGCTAGTCCCATCTGTCTGTGTTTGGCTCATATGATAGCTTATTGCACAGAAACTCTTATGAATCATAATTTTCATAAATTATTTATCGAAATATTAAGCATAAAATGGCTTTTATTCAGCATTAATGCTTTAGTGGTCATCAAAATAATAAGTCACATTTGTTGAAAACCAAAACAGTTCAATAACCAATAAATACCTCAAATGAAATAATGTGATATCTGCAAACAGCACCAGATGCAAGCCCTGTTTACCGCCCTTATGGTGCATTTTTATAGTAGATAGAATGCTTTTGCCCGCCAATTACACCAAACAGTTCAGTATAATATTCATTGCATGTAACAGCTGATTTGGTCAGATGCTTCATTGACTGTGCTAATGGAAACATTATCACAAAAATTACTGAAAATAGCAGTTTTGTTTAATTGTGCAAATAATTAGCTATTTAAAATATGCTGGGGGCATTTTTGGTGTGTGGTTTAAAGTGTGTGCTTTTCAATATTGTTTTTTATAAAAATCCATTATACTGAACTCAGAAAAAAATACCTAGAGTGCCCACTATAGAACTCCAGGTAAAATATAGAAAATAACAATGTGGCCTATGCCTCACAGCATCCCAACATAAATAACTAAAACCAATACACTGGGTTGAAACTAAATGAGCCTTTGGATATGGCTACATTTCTTGACAGATGAAATATTTTTTTCTTATTCTGCAGGTAACACTAAATTCATTTTTTTAAATCATAGCTGTGCTATATTTAAATAGGATATGAATGAAGAGGGCAAAAAGAAATCTAACATTTTTTCACACAACTTTTTCATACAAAGGGTGGTGGGTGTTTGGAACGAGCTGCCAGATGAGGTAGTTGAGGCTGGGACTATCCCAATGTTTAAGAAACAGTTAGACAGGTGCATGGATAGGACAGGTTTGGAGCGATATGGGTCCAACGCACAGGTGGGACTAGTGTAGATGGGACATGTTGGCTGGTGTGGGCAAGTTGGGCCTACTTCCGCTCTGTAAAACTCTATGACTCTCTATAAAACCCATAGTAGTGAAGATTTAAAAATAAATATACATTAAAAATCTCCTTCATTTTAATTGATTTTTGGAGACCAGGGAATGTTTTCTTTTTTTTTCCAGAATAAGGAAAAAAAAAATCCATCTAAGTAATGTGGAACAGAGACCAGGCGAGAGGTTGTAGCTATTGGCTATACATGTTGAAACAGAAGCCATTGCAAAGTTAAGCAGTTAGTTTGATGGGTAATTTTGGAGAAAGGTAATTAAGTGATATGAGATTGGTACAGCCCAATGGAATTGAGAACTCTCATATCTGTTGTTAAACCCGAACCAATTCCCAGCATATTTGTGCTGTTATGGTTGATCTCCAACAACCATAGCCACCTTCTATTGTTCTAAGTGTGACCACATCTGACGGAAAATGTTCCTATGGTTCTGTGGACTTTGCTTTGGTGTAGCTCCATGGTGCCACGTTTAATCAAACACTACCTTGGCGTGAAGGCAATTTAGCAACCTCAATTAACCTCTGAAACGCAACTCCTTTCTCCATGTCTGGACTAAGACAGGTATGGAGTCAAGTAGAATAAAAGCTGAGCCTAGGTGAATAGCTACTTGGTAAATATCCCCAGATCACACTGCCAACCATGGCTTCCATCAGTTTTCTGATGATTGAGACTAGAATGGTAATTAAGTGCAATGGATTTATTCTGCTTTTTGTAAATAAGATATGCCTGAGCAATTTTCCATATGTTGTTTGAAAGCCTATAGTGCAGCTGTGCTAGAATAGCTTGGCTAAGACAGGACTAAATTTAAAGCACTCCCTTTGGATGTTGTCAGGCTGCTAGCCTTGGGTGTATCCATTGCTCTCAGTCATTTCTTGATATCATTCAGTGTTTCAAATTGGCTAAAAAGTAGCTTTAGTGATCATGGATGCTTATGTGAAGGTCAAGATTGATCTTCCAGTCAACAATGGTTACATATACTTTATCCTTATTTGTTTAAAGGAACTGGAAGAATGAGGGGTGACCTTATTCAACCATATATGTAAGTGCCCCTTAAGAATTGACAGGGTCGATGTTGGGATGTTTTCACTAGTGAGAGTCTCAAATGAGGAGATATAACTACAAGGATAGAGGTCAGTCATTTAGCACTGAGGTATGGAGAAATTTCTTCTTGCAGAGGGTGGTGAATCCCTGGAATTTTGAACATCACTGGAATCTCTGAATCTCTGGAACATTTAAAGAAGGGTCTCGACCCAAAACGTAATCTATTCCTTTTCTCCAGAGATGCTGTCTGACCCGCTGAGTTATGCCGGCTTTTTTGTGTCTATCTTCTGGAATTTTCTGCCTTGGAGGCTGGTGGAAGTTGGATCACGTGGAGGTCTATAAATATTTGATAGATGAAGGAATAGGGTATGGAGAAATGACACAGAAGAGGAGCTGAAGCCTAGCTCAAGCATGATCATATTAAAAGGTGGGACATGCCAGATGGTCCACAACTGCTCCAATTTCTTTGTGTTCTTTCGTCATGTTCCTGTTCTTGTGGAGATGGACTTTGCTATCGTTTAGGATCAGCGTGTTCATGGAGCCTCCTTTACCCATTTGTTGTGTAATTGGCCACTATCATTCACGACCGGATATGTCATGATTAGAGAGCTTTGATCCGATTTATTGCTGAGCTCCATCTCCAGCAAGCTCCCTCTGCTATGTAGCCTTGTTTTGTAGCTTCACTGGTTTTACGTCTCATTTTCAGGCCTGCTTGGTACTACTCCCATACAAGGAATTATATTGGGTTGTTAATTCAGAAAGAAATGGGAAACAAAATACTTAACAGATAAGAATATGTGAAAATAATGTTTAAACGAATCAAGTATTTGAACCTGCTGATGTCTGAAGATAACTTCAAGGAGCCTATAGTTAGAATGGTTAAATACAAAATGAATAATGCCATGAGAGACCTGGCAAATGCAATAAGATATGTAAGTTAAAGTCATTTTACCTGTAGAGGATTGTAACAAATGCTGCTGTTCATCAGTATAATTATAAATGCTGAGTTAGAGCATTTTATAAAGAGTATGTACATGGTTATGAGAAAATAGTTACCTGAAATTGTACTGACAGCTCAGTAAAGAAAAAGATGAAGATATTTACCAAAAAAAGCCAGTACGTTGGCCACAATTTACTTTGTGTTCATTTTGGTCACTGACACACAAAGCAATCAGTTAAGGACCTGGCAACAGTTCAAAGATGTCACAAGACAGATCTCTGGTATCAAAGTTCTGTTGAATGACTGGGGGAAATTTGAGCTCTTTCTCTTTGAAAGAAGGTAACTTAGTGAGGCCTTATAGAATTTGGAAGATGTTAAACAGTATGGATAAAGTTGATCCAAAGAACTGCTTCAAGGTGCTCAGGATGAAACAAGAGGGTATTGTTCAAATCTGGATATATGACAGATGTCAGGAAGGAGTTTGTCATGTTCTTTATCATCAACATTTGGAATGGTTTTACAAAAGGAATATTGGAGGTGCAAACCTTAGATTCATTCACAGGACATAGGAACATACAAAGAAGAGAACACCATTCAGCCCTTCAAACGTGTTAAACCGACAGATGAAAGATGGGGTAAAATAGGGTGCTTTCATCTGTAATATTTCCAATGACCACCATCAAATTTAAGTCATATGGAAGACAATTTACAAATTAATACACAGTTGTTTATTGCTAACAACTAGAAATTATATCTTAAGTAATGTCGGGGCCCTGACCATTAATTTAGTATCATTAAAAAAAAATCTGAAAATATCAAGTAAAAGCAAGTGAACACAATTCAGGACAATGGTTCATCTTTTAAAATATCTTTAATCTATGCTCTACTGAGACTTTAGTAAATATTTTTCATCTGATATTGTATGCACATCAAACCTACAACAATAATTTAGAGCGTAAACTTTAAACTATAGCACATAGAGTTGACATGGTTGTTTTGTTCTACCAGGCAAGTTTAGATCAAATTTACCTCAGAATTATTGAAAATTGGCCAGAAACACTAATCAAAACAGAACAGCTTAGGAACAAGTAGTTACATAAAACACTTACTCCAGTGTTTGAGGAGAGAAACAGTAACATGAAGCAACTCCTCCAAGAATATGAATCATGAGAACCAAAAAAGAAATAAATCTGCTCCCAGCAATTTTCATCCCCTTTGTGTGACACAATCTTCTAGAATATCCAACCAAATTGGTTTGGGATGATGCTAATCTACCTTTTTCAGTTTTATCTTCATATTTAATGTTATTTTAAAATATTGATGTTTTATGAATTTCAACAAATACAATCTAGTAGCACATGTTTCAATACTAGTGTGTTGCTTTGTTTATTTCATAATGTTCTACTGTTGAAAATCCTTAATTATTAAATATGTATTTATGTGAATACTCTTCAGTTTATTTACACGTTTATTATGATTCATGTTGGAGGCAGCATACCAATTCTCATGACTCGTGCTTTGGAACAAGTCCCTTTATGCCTTTATGTTATTTTACAAATAACCATATAATATGTGGATAGATTTTATTCAGAACCACGTAACAGATGAGAATTCATTCTAAGGCAGCACAGGCTTTGTGGGATGGCACTGGGACGGTGGTAGAAAAGGAATGACGAAGGCCCTGAATGCTTATCATTGAAAATAACATTCACACTTCTAGATCTACAGTAATCACTTGCATACTGAGGCGCTCTGAGAACTATTGCTTTGCAAGAATATAAATAAAACATAACTTCACAAACCACTGAGCGTGCCTATAAGTGTTGATAAAGCAGAAAACGGTCCAAGGTCATGCTTAAAAACATTACTTCAAGTGGAAAAAAAGATTGATAATAGAAAGGAGAGAATAAAGAAACAGCGAAGAGGATTTTATTAATGTTCTTTATGTAGAGCACTAGCTGTGTAGTGTTTGTAGATTTTTACAGTGAGATCAGGAGAAGGCAATTCACAATGGATGGTACTTAAAATGTCTGAAGGACTCCTCGACTAATCACTTCATTCTTAATGGCTCGATGTTGTCCTGGACCCATCCCTGGACTCCTCTGCCTGTAACTCCTACTCAAAGCCATTGCATTCCTGTGGCCACTTGCTGAGGACTAGATCAGCTGACCCCTCATCAACACCCAACAGGGCCCTCATTGAAATGGAGCAGGGACCTAGCGGCAATTCAGCCTCCAAAACTACATGCCTACCCACACTTGCAAGCATCTCCGTAGCCATCTCTGGGAAAGTCTGTGAATCAAAACCCACTAAAATGAAAAGAGAAGGAATATTGGAGGACACTGATGGGCCTTCCACAGCTTGATCAGTGTGAAAAACTGAATGTTCTCAAAATGTCTCTAAGACTCGCTTAAAAACTAATCAAAAAGATTTAAATTATGTGAAAGTGAAATAAATAAGTGTAATTAATAACACATTTAATTCCAACAGATAATTACAAACTGTAAAATAAATTGAAATAATCACAAACCTATCTGCGTACCCCATTCTTTCTGACCCCAAGTTTGTCAACTTCATGAAGTTATCATGAAGTAGCTTCATGGTAGTTACTTTAACACCAACACTTTCTACCTAAAGCTAAAGAGCTAGATTAAGGGCGATGCGGTGCCACAGCGGTAGAGTTGCTACCTTACAGCTCCCTGGTATGTGTAGGATAGTGTTAATGTGCGGGGATCGCTGGTCGGCGCAGACTCAGTGGGCCAAAGGGCCTGTTTCCGCACTGTATCTCCAAACTAAACTGAACTAAACTAAAAATATAAAATCCGCTCACACTTACTTTTTAGCATATCACTGTTCTGCCATTAAGCTGAATATGGCACCCAGTGCAGGTGCAGCTGTACTGCCATCTGACCTCCAGCTTGTCATGCATGCTCACCTTTCACTGTGCATGCACAGGTGACTGTGTTATGCTGAGCTACCTGTGGCTAATCACCTTCAGGAAACATAGATACATACAGTAGATACATAGATAGATAATAGGTGCAGGAGTAGGCCCTTCGGCCCTTCGAGCCTTTCAATGTGATCATGGCTGATCATCCACAAACAATACCCCGTTCCTGCCTTCTCCCCATATCCTTTCATTCCGCTAGCCCAAAGAGCTCTATCTAACTATCTTTTGAATGCATCCAGTGAATCGGCCTCCACTGCCTTCTGAGGCAGAGAATTCCACAAATTCACAACTCTGTGTGAATTTTTTTTCCTCATCTCAGTTCTCTTATTCTTAAACTGTGGCCCCTGGTTCTGGACTCCCCCAACATCGGGGACATGTTTCCTGCATCTAGCGTGTCCAATCCCTTAATAATTTCATATGTTTCCATAAGATCCCCTCTCATCCTTCTAAATTCCAGTGAATACAAACCCAGTCTCTCCATTCTTTCATCATATGACAGTCCTGACATCCCGGGAATTAACCTTGTGAACCTACGGTGCACACCAGCTAGCAGCATAGTTTTGTCCAAAAAATTAAAAAAGATTAATGCCTGGTTGTTTTGGGCTATTAAAATACAAAACGATGTATATTTGGCCACCAGAGTTTAATCTAAAACTTACAATTACTAGGGTTTTGCGCCATTGATGTTATACTGCAGCAAGCGTTATGGTCTATTTTATTTTCATGTATGCATTTTAAAACTGATAGTTAAAAAAATTATGCTGTCTCCTGTTCTGTGTTGCTTTTGAAACATACAGTGAGAAATGACCAGCAAATAATTCAAGGATGTTCTGAGATTTGCAATGGCATTAAGAACCTTCATTCATTCATCAGGGAGCAGAAAGATGCTGAACAAAAATGGCGGAACGTCCATATGACCTCCCAAATTACATGCCTACCCATACTTACAAGCATCTGTGTACTCAACTCTGGGAAAGTCTGTGAATCAAAACCCACTAAAATTAGGTGGAAGCAAACCACTCTCAATTCTAAGAGGCTGCCTAAGAGGGAGAGAGAGAAACTGAAAGATAGAAAGAGAGAGAGTTTAGTTTAGTTTATAGATATAGCGTGGAAGCTGGCCTTCTGACCCACCAAGTCCACGCCAACGAGTGATCACCCTTACACTAGTTCTATCCTACACACTAGGGACAACTTATAGTAACCAATTAACCTACAAACCTGCATGTCTTTCAAATGAGTGAGGAAACCGGAACACCTGGAGAAAACCCATGGGGTCACAGGGAGAACATCCAAACTCCGTACAGATAGCACCCGTAGTCAGGATCAAACCCGGGTTTCTGGAGTTGTAAGGCAGCAACTCTACCGCTGCGGCACTGTGCTGAGGTGGGGGTTAGGATAGTTTCTGCAGATTGGAAGTTAACAAATGCACCTCCACTGTTCTAGAGAGAAAAAACAGGATAATAATGCACCTGAGCTGGTTATTAGCTGCAAGAAAAATGCTGGAATCTATAATTAGGGACATGGTAACAGGGCACTTAGTAAAATCATAGTGTGATTGGACAGAATCGATGCTAGTTCATGAAAGGGAAATCATATTTCACAAGGGGTTGCAAATATCTGGATTTCTGTATCCCCGAGGATTCATCTCAGAAAATTAAGGCATATATACTGTACAGGATGTGAATATGAATAGACTGGAAGGTAGCTAATGTTGTGTCATTATTTAAGAAGAGCTTCAAAGAACAAACCTGGAAACTCCAGATCAGTAAGCGTCTCATCTGTGGTAGGAAACACAAGAAACTGTTCATTCTGGAATCTTGAGCAAAAAATAAAGTGCTGGAGGCACTCAGCGGGTCAGTTTGCATCTGTAGAGGGAATGGACAGAGAATATTTTGGGTAGAGACCTTTATTAAGACTAATGGAGTAGCTGGGGGAAAATTGGAAAAGAGAGGTGTAGGCAGTTGAAAGCCTGGCAAATGATAGGTGGGTACATGAGGGGTGGTGATTAATAGGTGGGTGGAGTAAATAACAAAGGCTAGAGGTGAAAAGTGACAAAAGGATGTCAGATAAGGAAAGATGTGGAGGAGTGAATTAAGTATAGGTTAGGATGTTATGTTGCAGCTGTCTAAGATGCTGGTGAGGCTGCATGTGGAGTATTGTGTTCAGTTTTGGTCAAACTGTTATAGGAAACATATCATTAACCTGAAAAGAGTGCCAAAAGACTTACAATGATGTTGCCAGGACTTGAGGGACTGAGTTACAGTAAGTGTGCAGGAAGAAACTGCAGATTCTGGTTTAAACCAAAGGTAGACACAAAATGCTGGAGTAACTCAGAGGGACAGACAGCATCTCCGGCAAGAAGGAATGGGTGACGTTTCAGGTCGAGACCCTTCAGTCTCGACCCAAAACATCACCCATTCCTTCTCTCCAGAGATGCTCCCTGTGCCGCTGAGTTACTCCAGCATTTTGTGTCTATCCTTGAGTTATAAGAAGTGGTTGGACAGGCTAGGTTTTGATTTCGTGGAGACTGAGGGGTAATCTTACAATGGTATACTTTGGTAAATTTGATGCATTATAAGGCTCTATGTGAGTACATCTATTTTCAATTCATTCAATTCACTGTGATCATTGAAGATAATTTGGAGGAAATTGATGGGAAACTATCAAATGGCTCTGATAGATCAGCAGTTACCACCACAATTGTTTCAATGTCACAATTTCACTTTTTTCAAGAGTTAATGTTCAAGCTGTTATATAAAAAGCAGTTGTTGCTGCTCCATCTCAGAAACGATTGCCAGAATGGCTATTTCTCCATCTATTCTACACCATATCCTGAGGTTGTTTGCATTTTCCTTCTATCAGAGTTTGCACGCTGCCCTACACAGAAGTTTGAACATGCCTGGGGTATCTGCATGTACTTAGCTTGTGTACTAAAATAGAGTAGACTCAAGCAGAATGGGAAGGAAGGTGTTCCATGGAAAACAAGTGAGTGAATTATGGAACGAGGGCGTAATTGTGGGAGAAACTAATGTTTCTTAAAAGGCTACCAAAGAAAATGGAAAATACTTTTGAATGCTAATGAGAAAAAAGCATTGTAAAGGAAACTATGGTGATTACAATGATTGAGAGGTGGTGTAGCATGCCTGGGAGATGGGTTTGAAGATAGGAAAAGAAGGGAGGGATGTTATTGAGGGAACTGTATGCTAGTAAGGAATTAAGTGGTGGGTCCAGGCCAAATTTTATACCAATACAAATTGAAAGTACCATTAAATTCTCAATGCTCAAAACATTCATGATTTTTTGTTGAAAATAACACAAATTTCCAAACTGCAGGAGAGGTAATGAGGTAAGTAGGTTATCGGCAAAGAAATCTGCTAAACTCCAGCAGTATCCCATAGTTGGCTAGCTATACAACACACTTAAACAAGAGCGTCTCAATGACTCTAAAATTGCAGTCTGCTGCAAATATGCATAAGTTCATCTGATGGAATTATGTACCTTGAATGGCTCCAGCATCATTAACCACTCTAATATGATTCCAAGGAAAACATTTGCTCAAATCCTGACCTAGTTTGCGGACTCAATGTATTTATCTCATTTCTGTTAAGAAGAGATATTGACAACCTCCAGGCTATGCAGGTTGGTACACAATTCTGACCGACTCGTCCTTTTAAAGAAGAAGATGGAAAAGTCATGAAAGCACCAGAATTAGATCTGAGATAATAAAGATGCAGGAGGCTTAATACAAATAAATGATGCTAGAAGATGTGTTCCAATCCTTTGGCTGCAATGAAACATAAATAATGGGAATGACACATCATTCATTCAAAGTAATGAGTTGATCAAAAGCAATAGCTGTGGACAAAAGATTAAAGATTAAATATCCATCTCCTGATGAATATCAATAGGAAACTTTAACCTTTATTTTCCTTCTGAAAGGCTTACTTCTCAGAATAATTGTTTCAGCAAATAAACATTAGGCAAATGACTGAAATGGAATGTTGTCCAATTATTCTTGAGAAATCATGCTGAATAAAAAAGGGGATGGACTGGGAGACTATTGATTTATACAGTGGACAAACGGTCTCTTAAGTTTTACAAAGACATTAATAAATCAATGTTAGCATTTCATTATTCATTTATCAACAAAATTCAGCACAACATTTCCATTAAACTTGATGGAAAAAGTCGCAAAATCTGTCATTTCAGGACAAAGCATTAGCCTTTTAATCTTTAGACTTTTAAAATAATGGAATTACTTGAACGAATTTTAGTTTGCAAAAAGGAAATTGTAATGTCCCTACATTTTAATCAATTTGCCGTACGATTTTCTAAACATTGCTAAGATGCCACTTCCCTTCTTAATATATTGTTTTTCTAGGTCATTTTAAAGTAGCAACACATTGTTGATGTGTTTGCAATTGTGAAATTATTGGGAATTTTTAGTGTTTTAAAGATTATAATCGTTTTAAAGATTGGATATCATTGTTGTTAGCTTCCTATAAAAGCAATGTTTTTACCAGAAACTAGAAGAAAGATCATTAATCGGATTCATTTATATCTTAAGTTTTATCATAGGCAGAAAATTGTGGTGGTTTATAATGGTAATAAACATTTTGAAATGTTAGGCAACAAGGAAGCCATGAATCTAACAAGCCCTATGGCAGAATCACTAAACAACATAAAGACTTGCCATAATAGACCTCTCTGTCATTTTCCTCTGCTTTGTGCCAGGAATAGACATTTACCATCAGAGTAATGGTAGTTTCCATTTGTTAACGATGTTTTGACATTGTACATCAAGTAATCTGTCCTGGAACTTGTTTAACCCTTTACACCTTATGATATCAGAAATTATTTGGAAAACTTAGCTTTAAAATAATAATTTACCTTTCAGTGACAGGATAAGCAATAAGTTTTAAGAGAGGCACAGGACTCCAAGTAGAAAATCTTATGTATGGGAGCTTGTCCATTCAACTAAAATATCATTCTGGTGATGTCAAGAGCAACCCCTAAAGCGATCGAGGCTCTCAAGACATATTAAATGGTGCATTTTTGATCACGCATCTGCATTAAAACCCACTGTTTTACTAGAAAGCAACTAAACAACTCAGAGATTGTAGATCTGCTACATCTAATCGTGAATGTTGGGGCCAGATTAAATAACCAAAGGCAAAGAGCAAAGCATCCAGATGAGGAAGGCAAGCGGAAGGGATTACTGGAGAGAATTCTGAGGGTACGATGGACATGCGTTTGGAAATACAGGGATTGATTAGAGATAGTCAGAATGGGTTTTTGAATGGGAAATCATGTCATGAATTTTATTGAGTTTATTCAAGGAGTAACCAAGAAGGTTGATGAGGGCAGGGTTGTACTTCAGCAAACCCTTTGGTAGGCTGCTCTGCAAGGTTAAATTGCATGGGTTCCGAGGAGAATTAGCTATCTGGGTAAAGAATTGGTTTCAAGGCAGGAAATAAAGTGTAGTGGTGGAAGACCCGGAGACCATTGACTAATGGTGTGCCACAGGGATCAGGGCTGTGCCCATTGCTGTTTGTCGCCCATATCAATGATTTAGTTGACAATGTATAAGACATGATAAACTAAGTTTGCAGATAACGCTAAAATAGACCATAGACAGTAAAGATGGTCATCCAGGATTACAGCAGGATCTTGATCAGCTGGGCCAGTAGGCAGAGGAAATACAAATGGAGTTAATTTAGATAACTGTGAGGTGTCATATTTTGGGAAATTAAAGTAGGGTAGGGCCCTGGGGAGTGTAGTAGAATGGACGGGCTTAGGAGTACAAGTACAAAGTACCCTGAAAGTAGTGTTGCAGGTAGTGAAGAAGACTTTTGGCACGCTGTACTTCAATTGTCAGGGAAATGAATATGGAAGTTGGGACATTATGTTACAGCTGCACATTACGTTGGTAGGGCTACACTAGATTATTGTCTTCAGTTTTGGGCAGCCTGCTTCAGCAAAAATGCCAGCAAGCAGGAAAGAGTGCAAAGATTCACAAGGATGTTGCCAGGACATGAGAGTTTGAGCTATAGGGGGTGAGTGGGCAGGCTAGGATTTATTCCTTGGAGCACAGGAGCCTGAAGAGTTGTATAAAATCATGAGGGGAATAAATATGGTGAATACACAGATTCTTTTTCAGGGTAGGTGAATTAAGAATGAGAGGGCATAAGTTTAAAGTGAGAGGGGAAACATTTAATAGGAACCTGAAGGGCAACTTTTTCACATGGAGACTGGAGGGGACATGGAACAAGCTGCCATTAGACCAAGCACAGGCCCGGTGATCGTTTCGCTGAACACCTCCGCTCAGTCCGTCTCAACCAACCTGATCTCCCGGTGGCTCAGCACTTCAACTCCCCCTCCCATTCCCAATCTGACCTTTCTGTCCTGGGCCTCCTCCATTGTCAGAGTGAGGCCCAGCGCAAATTGGAGGAGCAGCACCTCATATTTCGCTTGGGCAGTTTACACCCCAGCGGTTTGAACATTGACTTCTCCCACTTCAGGTAGTCCCTGCTTCCCCTCTCTATCCCCTTCCCCTTCCCAGTTCTCCCACTAGTCTTCCTGTCTCCGACTACATCCTATCTTTGTCCCGCCCCCTCCCCTGACATCAGTCTGAAGAAGGGTCTCGACCCGAAACATCACCCATTCCTTCTCTCCTGAGATGCTGCCTGACCCGCTGAGTTACTCCAGCAGTTTGTGTCTACCTGCCATTACTATTACTATTTAAAGTAGTTGAAGCAGGTACAATAACTACATTTAAGACATTTGGACGGGTACAAGGATAGAAAGATTTAGCCATTGGGTGAGGCAACCTGTCGGCAGACATGAATTGGGCCGGTGGGCTTGTTTCTGTGCTGTATGACTCTGACAAGGCTGAATTGTTGGCAATATCATGTAAATGGAACATCAGGACAGAATAGGCTACTCAGATATTTGAGCCTCTTCCACTGTTCAATTAGATCATTACAGTCTCTGCACTAAACCTATATGTGTGCTTTCCCTTCAGTCCCTAAAAAAATTTAGTCATAAAAAAGCTTCCTTAGAATTAAAATGATCATCTGGTGTAAATGACCATTTGTACAAGATATATGTTTTGCACATACTCTATGTACAGTAGTCATTATTATAGATTGTGAATGGTTATGACAACAGCAGTTTTCCTTGTAACTTACTGTCAGCTACCCTTCTATTTCAATTACATGGCCATTATCAATTGCATGAGCTTGAACTTAAACTATCATAGTGGCACAGTGGCACGGCTGGTATAGCTGCTGCCTCAGAGCACCAGAGACCCAGCTTTGACCCTGACCTTGGGTACAGTCTGTGTGGGGTTTAGACGTTCTCCCCGTTACCAAGCGGATTTTCTCCGGGTGCTCCAGCTTCCTTCCACATCCTAAAGATGTGTGGGTTTGTAGGTTAATTGGCCAGTGTAAATTGCCCTGAGTGTGCGAGATAACACTAAACTTGTGTGTATGGTTGATCAATGGTTGGCATGGACATGATGGGCCAAAGTGCCTAATTTCATGCTGTGTCTTTCAATTCAATTCAATTCTGTTCAATTCAATTCAATTCAGTTCAATTCAGTTCAATCTCTTGTGTGGAACTTTATCAAATGAAGTTAATTTAAGCTACATCCATAGATATTCTTCCCAATTAATTTGGTTATATTCCTCCCCAAAAATCAATTAGGCTAGACTGTAAATCAATTAGGCTATAATGTTCCCTTAACAAATCTATGTTAACTTTTCCTTCTCAGCTCAATTTCATCGCAGCATTTCATAATTCTTAGTTGAGTTTTAGTTTAGAGATACAGCGCGTAAACAGGCCCTTCAGCTCACCGAGTCCGTACTGACCAGAGATCCCTGCACATTAACACCACCCTGCACACATTAGGGACAATTTTTACATTTATACCAAGCCAATTAATCTGCAAACCTGTACGCCTTTGGAATGTGGGACGAAACCGAAGATCTCGGACAAAACCCATGCAGGTCATGGGGAGAACGTACAAACTCCGTACAGACAGCACCCACAGTCAGGATCGAACCCGAGTCTCTGCTGCTGTAAGGCAGCAGCTCCACAGCTGCGCCACCGTGTCACCCTAGTTCTTAGTTCCATATTCCACTCATTTTCCCATAGTAGGTGTTAGATATTATTTCTCCATTCAGTCTACCCACGTTATTACGGACTTCTTTATAAGGGAGTTCGGTTATAGCAAATGCAATCTGTGTAACCGAGGCATCCACATGTATCGGGAACAAAGTCGTGAGTATGTTGTTACACTGAGTGGTTGGAATGAACCTTGTCTCAATCTGTGTTTACTCATTTTTTTTAATGTTTATTGGCTGTTTTCCCAACACTGTACATATTTACCTCCCCTTATTCGGTTATAGCGAACAATTGACAATAACGGATACTATCCCCCCCTCCCCCACCCCCCCAAACTCTCATGGTCAATTATAATAAAGTTCATCTGTAGTAGATGTTAGATAGGTCTATAATATCAGTTTCTTTCTCAAATGCCCTTTTTAAGTAATGGAGTCCATTTGCAAGTGTCTAAACTCTCATTACATCAAGGGAATTTTGCATACATATGGTTAAAGTGTCTGTAATTTCCTCACCTACTTCCTTTAAAACCATGGGTGGAACCCATCAATCCCTGGGGATTTGTCAATCTTCAGTCCCATTAGTTTGTCCAATGTTGATTTCTTGCTTACGTTAACTCGAGTCAGTTTCAGCCCTGGAATTTCAAGCATATTATCCTCTTCCTCTTTTGTGATGACTGACACAATGTAATTATTCAAAGTCTTCCATTTCCTTATTTTCATTGGCGGCATGACCAACAATATTCCTACATTTAAAAAGCCCACATTACCCTTGACCAGTTTTTCACTTCTAAAATAAATATAAAATATTTCATGTTATTTTCTAATATCCTTGCAAATTCCCTTTTATTTGTTACTTTTGCAACATTTGGCCTATGTTTGCCTTTCTTTATTTTTCTGTTCTTTGTATCTGTTCCAGATTCTTGGACCTACACTATTCTTTGGACTTTAGATACTCTTGTCTTTGTTTAACTCTCGCAACTTTATTGACCATGGCTGTTGAAAGCCACTCTTGCCTCTTTGCCTTTTGCCTCATGTTATATTCAGCTAAATTCAGTTTTAAACACCTCCCTCTGATCCCAATAATTATTTTGATGAGATTGATGTGAATAGTTTCGCCCCATCTTTTTAATGTCAGCCTTAAGAAAATTTAGAATTTTAGTAACCATGTTTAAGATTTTTTTTTCTTTTCAAGGAATTTTGCCTTCCTGTTAGATTATTAACCAGATCTGCTTCATTACTTATTACTAAATCTACTATGACCTGGCATGTTAGCATTTCGTATTTGCTCCTGACATTTGACTGCAAGGCCATTTTATGCAGACTTGGACTCTGGCTTCTGATCCTGCTTTACATTCCATAGAAATTAGCAGACCAGAGATACAGCCAGGCACACAAGATAAAATGCTTTCTTTTAGCAAGTGATTAGTGTCCTAAGGAATGACTCCTGATCTCACAACCCATGACAGCTAGAGGGAAGAATTATCAGTTTGGTCTATATAAAGAATAGGTTTGTGATCTCGTACGCTATATAGCTTCGGTACTGAGATTTTTTTTTACTTTCAACGGAATGAAACAGAGCCACAAATGACCACAGAGAACATATTTAACCATCCACCCCAACAAATGATAGGATGCCAGGCCCAATCCAATTATTATCCATCAGTTTGAGGGAAATCAGTAATAAGGATATTGATATCATAAACTTTCATCCAAGATACAAATTAATACAGATGAACAATGAATAATAATAATAATAATAATAATAATATTCATTTATTGTCATTGCAACGAGTACAACGAAATTAAAAAACAGCCAATCCTGACGGTGCGTACAAACATATATGCAATAAATGCAAAAACAAATAAATACATAAATACAATTAAATTAAGTACAAGATTTTTTAACGGTGTTGCCTAGTGCACAGGTAGTGTTCAGTTCTCGTATGGCCCTGGGGTAAAAACTGTTCTTAAGTCTGTTTGTTCGGGATTTGATTGACCTGAAACGTCGACCAGAGGGCAGATGAACAAACAGACGGTGGCCGGGGTGGGATGGATCTTTTATTATTTTGCCTGCTCTACTGAGGCAGCGCAGGCTGAACAGGTGCTCCAGGGAGGGCAGTGAGCAGCCGATGATTTTCTGGGCCGTCGTGATGACCCTCTGAAGGGCCTTCCTGTCCTTTTCTGAGCAGCTGGCATACCATGTGGTTATACAGTATGCCAGCACACTCTCGATGGAGCAGCGATAGAAGGACAACATGAGCTTCTCCTGCAGGTTGGTTTTCCTGAGGATCCTCAGGAAGTGGAGTCTCTGCTGTGCCTTCTTTACTGTGGTGATGGTGTTGGTAGACCAGGTGAGATCCTCTGCGATGTGCGTACCCAGGAACCTGAAAGCTGGTACCCTTTCCACGCAGACCCCATTGATGTAGAGTGGGTCGTAATCTCCACTGGTTTTTCTAAAGTCAATTATAAGTTCCTTTGTTTTGGAGGAGTTCAGGACCAGATTGTTCACTGAACACCATGCTGCCAGCCTTTGGATTTCATCCCTATAGGCTGTCTCATCTCCTTCTGAGATAAGTCCAACCACAGTCGTGTCATCCGCGAACTTGATGATGGTGTTGGTGGGATGGGTGGGGGCGCAGTCGTGAGTGTAGAGGGAGTAAAGGATGGGGCTCAACACACAGCCCTGTGGTGAGCCGGTGCTCAGTGTAATGGTGGAGGAGAGGTGAGGGCCTATTTTGACTGTCTGGGGGCGGTTGGTCAGGAAGTCCTTGATCCATTTGCAGATGGTTAGGGAAAATCCAAGGTCGGAAAGTTTGGTGACCAGTCTGCTCGGGATGACCGTGTTAAAGGCAGAGCTGAAGTCGAGAAAGAGCATCCTCACATAGCTCCCCTGGTGTTCAAGGTGGGTCAGTGCAGTGTGAAGAGCAGTGTCGATGGCATCCCCTGTAGACCTATTTGCTCTGTAGGCAAACTGGTATGGGTCGAAGGTGGGTGGGAGGCTGGCTTTGATGTGCTGCAGGACCAGTCTCTCGAAGCACTTTGTGATGACCGGTGTGAGTGCTACCGGACGGTAGTCGTTAAGACCGCTGATGACAGGCTTTTTCGGCAGTGGGATGATTATGGCGGACTTCAGGCAGGGAGGGATGGTGGATTTTAAAAGGGACAGGTTGAAGATTTTTGTGAAGACCTCAGATAATTGGTCTGCACATTCCCTCAGCACTCTGCCCGTCACACCATCGGGGCCTGCAGCTTTCCTGGGATTCACTGCTCTGAGCACTCGCTTAACGTCATACTCCTGCACAGTGAAGGTGTTGCTCTCAGGTGCTGGAGAGGGTGTAATGTCTGCCACTGTAGCTTTCACCTCGAAACGAGCAAAGAAACAGTTAAGTTCCTCAGCCAACGAGGCGTCGCCGTCGGCAGTCGTGCGGTTGCTGGTCTTGTAATTGGTGATGTGCTGGATGCCTTGCCATACCCGCCGTGGGTCATTGTTGGAAAAGTGGTCCTCAATCTTCCTCTTGTAGGACGCTTTGGCATCCTTGATGCCTCTCTTCAGGTTGGTTCTAGCAGCACTGTATAGAGCTCTGTCACTAGACCTGAAGGCGGTGTTACGGTCCTTGAGGAGAGACCTGACATCCTTTGTCATCCAGGGTTTTTGATTGGGGTACAACCGGATGCGTTTGTCGACGGTGACATTGTCAACGCAGTTTTTGATGTAGCAAAGTACAGTTGATGTGTACTCCTCCAAGTCCTGATCCTCAAAAATATCCCAGTTGGTCCTTTCGAAGCAATCCTGCAGCTGCGAGGAAGCTCCTTCAGGCCATGTCTTTACAGTCTTTATGGTGACTGGAGCCTTCCTCCTGAGTGGGGTGTATGCTGGGGTTAGGAATATGGACAGGTGATCTGACTGCCCCAGGTGTGGTAGTGGTGCTGACCTGAACCCCTTCTTAATATTTGAGTAAACCTTGTCTAGTGTGTTTTTCCCCCTGGTAGCACATCTTATGTGTTGTTCAAGTTTCGGGAGAACTGACTTTAGGTCTGCATGGTTGAAGTCCCCGGCTATGATGTGGGCTGCTTCTGGATATGTGCTCTGTTGTGAGTTTATTGCACCTAGCAGGTAGCCTAAAGCTGTGCTAGCGTTAGCATTCGGTGCATCTGGTACAGCAATGAAGGATTTCTTCTTCGTCATATTTAAATGCTCATGTTTCTGGATTTGATCCGTTCACGTGTCTCATCAGATGTGATAAAATGGCGAAAGCAAAAATGTCAATTTGAATTCATCAGTTATTGTCCATTTGGAATGGCAAGGTTTACTTGAATGTACTACACTTCTAAAATAAATTTGGACAGGCACATGGAAAGGAAAGGCGGAGGAATATATCCCAAAAATGGGCAGGTGGGACTAGTATAGATGGGGCATCTTGGTCAGCATAGGCAAATTGGGTCAGAAGGCCGGTTTCTGTGCTGTATAACCATGACTGATCTTATGACTTTGAGTACTTCATTCGAGTCACATAAAAAACGACCTGTTTCATCGTTATTGTGTTACCTTCTCCCTCACAACATGAAACTTTTCTCCTAAATTTTGCCAAGATCTAGGATTGATTGACTGAAATGGTGATCTGTTTGAAATAGAATTTGCACCAAAATTATTATAAAACTAAAGGATTTAACCAGGAACTTATAGTTGTTATTCACGTACCAATGTTAAGAAATTAATTGTGGAGGTTAATAAAGGATAATTCCACATAACCTCTTCTTCTTCTTCTAAACCAGTACTTCAGAATGATGGATGCCTTGCTTTTGCTCCAGTTATGTGAACTCTGAGGTGGTTAATGAGACCAAATGTGGGATCCTGTGACTCTTCCATAGATGGGGCAGGAGCTGGCTGACAGGGTGGGCATGCGGGTGGTTTGGGAGATATAGAGGTATTTTTTCCTAATACATGGTCTCAAAGTTCTCAATACCATCTCAAACGCTCCTCCTCTTTGAGTGATCATTACACAGAGATTCCCAGAAAACAGTGAGCATGTTATATTTTTTCAAGAAGGCTTTGAGCATGAATCATTTCCTTTGTCTACTTGGTAATCACTTCCTGTGACAGAGCTTGGAATACTTAGAAAGGACTAGATCAAGTGGACTCGTTGGGTCCAAACCTCTCCTGCATTGGTCCAGCACCCTTTGCTCTCCCCCTCCCCCTCCCCCTCCCCCTCCCCCTCCCCCTCCCCCTCCCCCTCCCCCTCCCCCTCCCCCTCCCCCTCCCCCTCCCCCTCCCCCTCCCCCTCCCCCTCCCCCTCCCCCTCCGCCTCCGCCTCCGCCTCCATCTCTGCCTCTGCCTCCCCCTCCCCCTCCACCCCCCTCTCCTCCTACTCCCCTCCTTGCCCCTTCCCCTCCCCCCCACTCCATCCCCCTCAACCCCCCTTATCCTCCCTCCTCCTCACCCCCTCCCTCCCCACCCCTCCCTCCACCCCCTCCCTCCCCCCTCCCTCCACCCCCTCCCTCCCCCCTCCCTCCCTAGGAGCTAGATTTAAACTTTAAAATATGAATAACTTTTAAAATATAACACCGATTTCAATGAAACTTCATCCATTAACACCAAAGGGACGACGGTGAGTAAGGTGGGCCTAAAATTGTCGCGCTATCGTGTACCATTTTGGCTGTGGTTCAGGAACAAACAAACAAACAAACCAGTTTTAGTATATAGATTACACTAATTAGGGAGGGGCACCATCATTTTGTTAAAGGCAGACCTAACCTAATTAGAATCTGATCCTGAATCTGGTGGTACATGCTTTAACTTTCCTAACTTCTGGATGGAAGAGGGGAGAAAAATAATGTGCTGGGGTATAATTGATTCTTGATTATGGTGGCTACTTTCCCAAGACAGCAAGAATTGCAGATGGGTTCAATGAAGTAGGGAGAAAACTGGTTTGTGCGATGGACTGGGCTGCATCCACAACTCTGCAATTTCTTGCAGTCTTGAGCAGAGCTATAGCCAAGCCATGTTCTGATGTATCCTGATAGGTTGTTGTCTAAGTTGGTAGGTGTCATTGGATACAGGGCAAACCTCTGTAGTTTTCTAACGAAGTAAAGACGTTGATATGCTTTCCTGGCATTACTTCAATGTGGGCAAATTGTTGGAGATATTTATGTCTAGAAATCTGAAGCTCTCGACCATTTCCACCACCATCATAGATGCAGACTGCACCCTGTACACCACCTCATTTCTAATGTTAATGACCAACTCTATGGTCTTG
Organism: Rhinoraja longicauda; assembly: GCF_053455715.1. NCBI lineage: Eukaryota > Metazoa > Chordata > Chondrichthyes > Rajiformes > Arhynchobatidae > Rhinoraja > Rhinoraja longicauda. The sequence goes on from NC_135961.1 coordinate 17,857,555, forward strand.
CTGATATTATGCTATATACATTGATATACGTTAAGCATGTTTACACAAGAAAAACTTAAAGCATAAAGTGTTTGAGAGATTGATTTTGCTTACTTTATTCTGCATTAATATTCCCACTCTATTCTCTCATTAAGTTCACTGTGAAAAGATGGGGTACAGTACCACAGGCATTAAACATTTTTATCCAAGTGGTTGTTCTTCCTGAGTCATCCTTGATTTTAACTGATGCCCCATACATGAGTGCTTCCACAATGGCTTGTAGATCATCAATGAAAAGGCCTTGCCAATTTTCCCCTTCATAATCCAGGGCATTTATAGCATCCCTGCTGATGCCCAGCTGACATTAACACTATTACAAACCTGGGACTTTATTAACAACCTTGGTGAATGAGGAGAATTAAATAGTTTATTACATTTGTTTCTTTTCTTTCTCCATATAAACTGAAAAGGAAGTACTTGGAATAAAATTACTGGTTATCGTAACACCTTCGTTTATACCTAATTGAATTTACCAATTACAGAGCCGAATGTTTGTGAAGTTCGCTTTAAATTGCTTGTATGGTTCTTAAATAGAATCATCCAAAACTGAGTATTTTAGCAGTGGGGCTTCACGCTGTGAAGAAAACATGCCTATGCTGACTCTATCAAACAAGATTTAGCACATTTACACTAAATTAATTGCTTGTAATTACAAAATTAATTAAAAAGAGAATATTGTCTGTAACTTACACAGCAGGCATTCTGATACTTCACAGGTTCTGGTATCATCCATTGCACACCACAGATGCCTCCAGGGGCCTGTGATACATCTGAAAATTAGGGCATTTGGGTAGGGATGCAGGTGAGCCAATGTAAAATAAATGGATAATTTATGACGGCTTGTAATTTTATGAGTCATAAAATAGAAACACGGTTGCTTTTGATTTAAGAGTGAGCGTGCATTTTACGTAGGCTCCGAAATGGGCATCTGCCTGTGCATTAATTTCCTCCCGTCACCAACTGTGGTGAAAGATTCTTTCTATTGAGTCACTCAAGAAGTATGGACCAGTTTTCATTTTAAGGCCAAGCTTTTCCTCTATATTTTCAGATGTTTGTAAAGAAACAAAAGTAACAGGGACAATAGTGATGGGTTCTGACTGGTGATGCTAGTTTCTGGCCATAGATTCTAGAACTAATGAACTGGAAGTTTACGATGCACTTCTCAAACTTCAAATAACCCTTGCTGTCCCTCTCTTTCCATCCCTCCCCCTTCCCAGTTCTCTGACCAGTCTTACTGTCTCTGACAACATTTTATCTCTTTGTTGTTACCTTCTCCCAGCCAACAATGATCTATTCTACATTTTCTTTGATTTCCATTCCCTTTGCCCTGTTTTCACACCTTCATACTTTCTTATCTATCTATCTATCTCCCTACCCCCTGACGACAGTCTGAAGAAGGGTCTTGACCCAAAATATCACCCATTCCTTCTTTCCAGAGATGCTGCCTGTCCTGCTGAGTTACGCCAGCATTTTGTATCTATCTTTGGTTTAAACCAGCATCTTCAGTTCCTTCGTAGGAAGTTTATTCTTATATATTTATTCATTCACAGGACCTGGACATTTTTGGCAAAACTAACATTTAGCACTCAATGCTCTTGACTTACTCATTTGATTTGCGATGTGGTGGGAATGTAACTCATGCTTTGGATCTTCGAATACCAGTCCTTTCACCTACCCTGCCCCACAAATAGTTCCACAAGGAGCAAAAATTCACTTCTTATCTAAACCAGATGGTGTCTCTTGACTTGAATATGCTGCTGGGTAGTTGAGAGTGCAAACCTTGCAATGACAAGCAGTTGGAATTTACTTCAGGAGTTCGGGATATTACTAATCAGCTGCTGTAAGGCATTAGCTGGGCCCACACATGTCTTTTATTGCAGATTTGAGGAAGTTTTAAAGATAGATTAAAAGGGTGCTGAGGGAGAGAATATGTCCCCTTAAAGATCAGCTGAGTCATCCTTGTCTGGAGCCACAAGAGGGGGAATATATTAAATTAATATCTCCAATCAGTTTATACTGAGGACAAGATACTGGAAGCTAAGGAACTGAGTCATTTGAGTTAGGTGGCTCAGCGATAGAGTTGCTGCCTTACAGCGCCGGAGATCTTGGTTCGATCCTGACTACTGGTGCTGTCTGTGCGGAGTTTGTATTCCCCGTGACCACGTTGGTTTTTCCCAGAACAGAACTGCTCCAACTTACATTTGTTCTCTTTGGTCACCAACACCTTAACTTCAAAGTGCTCAATGTTGTGTTCAAATCTCTTCAAAAAATTCACTATACCTACGCATTTAATCCACCCCAGCACAACTCATTGTGAACAATCTGCTCCTCTAATATTCACCTCCTTCTTTAACCAACTTTGTGTTTCCTCAAAGTACCTCTCTGAATTATCAGTGTTTCCCTTATAATGGTCCCATGAAACTCGTACTGTATAAAGGTGCTTTACAAATTGCTGTACACAGCACATTGTGCAATGTTTGGTTAGATTCACCTTAAAGTGTGCATTCTGCATATATTTTTGAAAGCATTAGCCTATACTTGACAATAATAGATTGCAGAATCTGTCTGCTTTCACACAAATAGAAAGGAAGTTAAAAATGACAATAATATTTCTATGCATTTCCTCAACAAAATTTATTTTGCCTACAATAATTTCACCTGATCAGAAAGTATTCTGTACAGAATGGCTGTCAAATTGATTCAAAATAAAAATTACGAGCATATACATATGGTTTAATGAAACACGAAAGAGGTTGAATGGTTCAAACTGTTGAGTGGCATATCCAGCCTATTCATTTGTTAATTTCCTATTCCTCTGCCCTTTCCACGTTATCAGGGAGTAGTCAGAATGGAAAACGTTATCCTTAAAGACCTCATTTATCAAAAGTCTAGAGTTGTTACTTGTTATAAACAAAAAACTTGGAAGCAAGACACACTTGCAATTTGGCTAGCATTTGGAATTACTTATTCATCCTTACCATTATTACTATTAACAGGATGTTATGATTTATTTAACTGCTAAAGCGGGTGGGAAGACAAGGTGGATGGTGCCCTAACAGTGGTCCTCCCCTGATTTATTACAGCAGTGCTTTAATTTTCCCCCAGGGATATGTGTAAAAAAAAAATCTACTATGTACAGCATGCAAAATATAACGTGGAATGCCATAACATTTTAAAAACCCTTTAGCTATTTCCAAAACATATGAGTGTCGCTGGAAATGTTGTTATTGGTATTGGTCTATTATTGTCATGTGCATGAATATACAGTTAAAAACATTGTTTTATATGATATCCAGGCAATTCATACCAGACATGAGTACATCAGGTAGTGCAAGAGGGAAAATAAATAAAGGGCAGAATGTAGTGTCACATCTGTATTGTTACGTGGATGTTGCCAGGACTAGAGGGTCTGAGCTATCGGGAGAGGTTGGGTAGGTGGACTCTATTCCTTGGAGCGTAGGAGGATGAGGGTAGATTTTATAGAGGTGTATAAAATCATCAGAGGAATAGATTGGGTAGATGCACAGAGTCTCTAGCTGGGACGTGTTGGCCGGTGTGGGCAAGTTGGGCCAAAGGGCCTGGTTTCACAGTGCATCACTCTATGACTCTTTGCCTCTATCTAGAGAGAAAATGCTAATTTAAAAAAAGGTAAAGTTCGCAACAAAATAGATTGAGAGATCAGGGATACATCCTTAGCATATGGGAGGCCCATTCAAGTCTGATAACAGCGGGGAAGAAGCTGTTCTTGAATCTGTACATGGTTTCAAGCATTTGTATCTTCTGCCCGATGGAAGAGGGAAGAATAGAATGGCTGGCTTGTGAGTATTTGTTGATTACATTGGGTATTTTCCCAACGCATGGTGAAGTACTGATGGGGTTGATGGGAGGGAGGCTAGTTGGTTTGATGGACTGGATGTGTTCACAATTCTCTCGAATGTTTTGTGGTCTTGGGCAGAGCAGTTGCCTTACCAAGCCATGATGCAACGGATGAGATGCTTTCTACAGTGTATCTGTAGAAATTGGTAAGAGTCATTGGGGATATGCCAAATTTCCTGAGCCTTCCAAGGAAGATGAGCACTGATGTGGTTTCTTGGCTGAAACATCAATGTGGTTAGACCAGGACAAATCGGTATTTTTGAAATTGACACCAAAGAACTCAAAGTTCTTGACCATCTCCACTTCAGCACTCTCCATGCAGATGGGGCATGTATTCCATCCCACTTCCTGAGCTTGATGACCAGTTCCGTTGTTTTGCTGTGTTCAGCAGTGACCTTGGGTACAGGTACACTCGAGGCTGTCAACGCAGTTCACATCATTCCACTGACATTCTGTTAAAAGTGAGCAATAAAATGCATGAGCTCATCAGAGAGGTGCACCTTGATGTGCTAGGGGAACGCTAGGCAACATCTTTGGAATTCAGTTCTCTGCATACTTACTGATGTAGGCTGTGACGGCAGAGGTGTACTCATTTAGGTTGGCTGCTGAGTCCTTGAACACAAAGCTGTCGTGGAGCAGTCAAAGAGCTCCTCTGTTTCCTGAGACCAGCACAATATGACTTATTGGACTGGATCCTCATGCCTCGTGCCTGAGTTTTCTGCTTTTAAGCAAGGAGGAGGAACACAGCCTAATGGTCAGACTTTCCAAAATGTGGGTGGAGGATGGGGTGATGGGTATCTTTGCAGGAAAAGGGTGTCTGGACTTCTGGTGGGACAGGAGATATGTTGATAGCACTTTGGTAGCACACTCTTAACATTTGCCTAGGATGGGTGACATTTCAGGTCAGAATCCTTCTTCAGACTGTGATATGATTATGATAAAATAATGTACCAAAACAAAGACATTTCATGCAGTCTTTCTTCATGCAAAATTAATCACAATATTATCTTCTGGAGGTTTTCACTTTGGAATACCTGTTGTTCTTGTATATGACTTAGTTGGATTGATTGTTCTCACGTGTAGTATGATTTGACTGTATCTCAATACATGTGATAATAATAAACTAATATCAAAGGTGCCAGTTGACCTCTAGGGAAGATTACATTGACTGCAGCATAGAGTCAAACCTTTCCTTGCCAAACATTTACCCCCACTACCAACACCAATCCCAACAAAAGCACACACATATTAAATTCAGCTGTCATTGATAATGTAACATTCACTATTAATATTCTCATTCATAGAGCATGAAGGAAAACAAAGCATTGTGTTCACTTGTCGTATTATGTGCAGTTCTAATTACCTAGCTGTAGGAAGAATGTTATTAAGTTGGGAAAGGGTGCAGAAAAGATTCACAAAGATGTTGCTGGGACTGTATGGATTGAGTTATGAGAAACTAGGTTGGATGCGGCTGGTTTCCATTGAATGTAATTGGATGAGGGGTAACCTTACAGAGGTATATACAATCATAAGATGCATTGATAGGGTGACTGGTCTCAATACCTTTTCCAGAGTAGGGGAGTCTAAAACCAGTGGGTCCAGGTTTAAGGTGAGAGTTGAAAGATTTGAGAGAACCTGAGGGGCAATTATTTCGCACAGAGGGTGATGGGTACATAGAACAAGCTGCCAGAGGAAATGGTAGAAGCATGTGAATTTATAACCTTTAAAAAATATTCATACTGATACATAGATAGGGCAGACTTAGAGGGGTATGGGCCAAATGTAGGCAAATGAGACCAGTGAGGGAAGGCACCTTGCTCAACATGGGTGAATTGGATTGAAGGGCCTGTTTGAACTATATAACTCTATGACTCCATCATATTTTGCATAACTTTTGCGAATCCCAAAGTAACCATATCACTGAAGTAGTTTTGAAGTGTAATGGATGAAGTGATGTAAAAACAGAGCAGACAATCTTAGCTCAGCAAGCTCCCATTATCTATTTTTACATTTGATTAAGGGCATTTGATTTTGCTTTGGGCAAATGGATTAAACCTTTATTCTTCTTTGAAAAAGAGTGATATGATCTTTTGCATCCACCTGAGTGGCCCTCTGTTTAATGTCTCACCTGAAATACAGTATGTTCAAAAGTGTACTTTTGCACTGAAGTGTACTTTTGAACAAACGTGCACTGCTTTGTTTTGCATTGGTGGATTAGTTTAGACTTTTGCGCTGAAGTCTTTGGAATGGATAGGGTCATGGAGCTGGGATCATGGGCTAACAGCATGGAAACAGGCCCTTCAGCCCAACTTGTCCATACAGACCAAGTTGTCATTCTGGGCTTGTCCCATTCACCTGCATTTAGCCCATATTCTTCCAACCCCACCATGTGTCTATCTAGATGAAACTTAAACACACTGTGCAGCACGGTGGCATAGCAGGAGAGTTGCTGCCTTACAACGCTTGCAGCGCCAGAGACCAGGGTTCGATTCTGACTACGGGTGCTGCCTGTATGGCGTTTGTATGTTCTCCCCGTGACCACGTGGGTTTTCTCTGAGTTTTCTTCCCACAGTCCAAAGACGCACAGGTTTGTAGGTTAATTGGCTTGGGTTTGTATACTTGGTATAAGTGTAAATTAGTGGGCATAAGTGGGCAAAATTAGAACACATGGTATAGGGGTAGGGTACTGACATGGATAGAAAATTGGTTGGCAGACAGGAAACAAAGAGTAGGGATTAATAGGTCCCTTTCAGAATGGCAGGCAGTGACCAAAGGGGTACAGCAAGGCTCGGTGCTGGGATCTGCAAATTGAGAAGGAGAAGATTAAATCAGAAGTGTCAGTGTTGCAGTTGAACAAAAGGGACAAAGAAGGCAGGAGAGAGGAGCTGGCCAAGGTCGACTGCAAAAGGATCCTAGCAGGAATGATGGTGGAACAGCAATGGCAGGAATTTCTGGGCACAATCCAGAAGATGCAGTATCATTTCATTCCAAAGAGTGGGATATGGGAAGAAGGCAGGAACGGGTTCCTGAATTTGGATGATTAGCCATGATCACAGTGAATGGCTCAAAGGCCCAAATGGCCTACTCCTGCACCTATTGTCTACTGTCTAATTAGTCTCTTGTTTGTGTAGGGTAGTGTGGATGTGCGGAGATCGCTGGTCGTTGCGGACTCAGTGGGCCGAAGGGCCTATATTTGCGCTATATCTCCAAAAAAAGCAAGTACATACATGATCTTGAATCCACAAACACAAACACACTTAGGTTGCTTGAATATACAGTGCATATTTGTCACTTCAGGCATTCTACCTAGAAGGACACATGCAAGCTGTAAACAAAACATATTTTCATTCACTTTCATAAAATTTCATTCACTGAATTTGTGCAAATCCAGAACAGCTACTGTTTGGAGATAGAGTGTAACAATTAATTTTGACTGACAGCAAAAGGCATGTTGAATAAATGTGCAACATTAAACACTGACCTTAAAAATACACATATGATAAGTTCCAGCTAGTGGATTTTAAATTTACATCACTATTATACTCATTTAATATCATTTTCACTAATATTGCTAAGGATTCCTTTCTTTCAATGTACCAAATACACTAAAGCCCATGCTGATATGTGTTGTGTTAAAAAATATCTAAATATAACTGTGGATCATTGTGGGTGTGAATGGAAAACAAAGAAGTTATGAGCTATGCTCCTATTACTGCGTCATTTTATTGCCCATAATTATGTTGTTATGCATGCTGCCCACTTAAGCTATATGTGGAAACCCCTCAAAAAGACAGTGGATGATTGATGGCATGTCATCTTTAATTTGCACAAAATGATGAAAATAAGCAAGTGCTTTGAGAATCTAAAAAGTGTATATTTACCAAAAAATTATAAGATGCCAAAAAGAAAACAAAGATGAAAGGCACATCTATTTACAGAGACTTAAATACTGAGCCACTTAGAAGCAAATTGTAATACTGAACTTTCATATTTCAATGGAATGAATAATTAAATCAAAATATTTCTTCAGTTTGATTCCTGAGTTGTCCACACAGATAACAACAGGCTTGTATACACTGGAATTTAGAAGGATGAGAGGAGATCTTATCGAAACATATAAGATTATTCAGGGGTTGGACACGTTAGAGGCAGGAAACATGTTCCCAATGTTGGGGGAGTCCAGAACAAGGGGCCACAGTTTAAGAATAAGGGGTAGGCCATTTAGAACTGAGATGAGGAAAAACTTTTTCAGTCAGAGAATTGTGAATCTGTGGAATTCTCCGCCTCAGAAGGCAGTGGAGGCCAATTCTCTGAATGCATTCAAGAGAGAGCTAGATATAGCTCTTAAGGATAGCGGAGTCAGGGGGTATGGGGAGAAGGCAGGAACAGGGCACTGATTGAGAATGATCAGCCATGATCACATTGAATGGCGGTGCTGGCTCGAAGGGCCGAATGGCCTCCTCCTGCACCTATTGTCTATTGTCTATTGTCTAACAGTAAACCCTCGCAATAGAGGTCCTCTATGTAAAGGATTTTGAGGCTCCTGTTGCACCAACCCACACTTCCGCCAGTTACCCATTGAGCTGGCACCACGTGAGTGTTGCTGGTTGTGGGAGTGGAGAGAGCACACCGCATGAAGGTGGCATGAGTACTGGACCCGACCCTAACGCATCCTGCTTGGGGCCGTGGGCTCCACGACTCCCCTGTTAGTTTAATCTCTCCCACCCAACGCAACAGTTCTTCCCTCCCGGCCTTGGCTTAAACTTTACCCCCCTCACTTGTTTATGACGGACAATCAACAATAACAGACACCATCCTCCCCTCCCCTCCCCCCCTCCCCCCCTCCCCCCCCCACCCCCCGTGGTCCGTTATTGCGAGGGTTTACTGTGACACCGAGAATAATATTTAATTTTGTAACTATATACATTTGCCAATATGTTTTCATCTCTCGGCTGTGCTTTGTCAATCTGATTTCTCATAGGAGTAAAATGAAAAATATCAACTACATGAAAAGTAATTCCACAATGTGGAGGAAGGAACTGCAGATGCTGGTTTAAACCGAAGATAAAGTGAAGAAGAGTCTCAAGCCGAAACGTCACCCATTCCTTCTCTCCAGAGATGCTGCCTGTCCCACTGAGTTACTTCAGTTTTTCGTGTCGAGTAATTCTACAATTGTGAACAAGGCTAATGCTATCACCTCTGCATCTGACTTTAAATACAACATCAAACTGATGTGCTGTAAAATTTACCTTAATGGCAAATAATGATCGAAAATGAAGTGAGTGGCAGTAAACTTAACTGTGTTTCCAAATGATGTTAATTCACACAACAAAGCTACTTATTTAGACATCATTATTGGAAAATGTAATTTCATGCAGTTTGACAGTAGTGCAACTGAGGAAGATCAAGATTTATTCCTCTTATTATACGTTAAGTGTTTGACTGCACTTATGCATACAAATAATATATGCACAAGTAATGATTTGAATGCTGATTATATTTTTATATAGGGTGAATCATCCTATTACATCTTAACGAAGTGCTTCTGCAGTTCGATTCACAGATGAGTGTAATCCATGTGCCAACTCCCTTTACTTGCACTGTAAAAACTGGTTCCTATATTACAACTGCCAAAGTGTAGATCCTCACTTTTATCGGTCTGTAAGGATGCAATCAGGATAAGGGAGCCAGTTTTAGCAATGTAAATTCGACCAGCTGGTGCATAGATACTGCTCTTTTGTGAGCCAATCTACAGAAACACCAAATGCAAAAGGACTGAATAAAAGTCTGAGTGTTGCACTTCAGGGATGTTTGTTTGAGTCCCTAATATTTCTAGTTTTTATTAATAACTGGGTATGTTTACATAAGACATCGAGATAACAGGCAGTCGGGTCTGAATGAATACCAAATATCTTCAAAAGGAGGTGTAACATATCAGGAGGTGGCACATTGGCCTTAATCAGCCAGAGTATTAAGTATAAAAGTTGGGAGGTCATGTTGCAGTTGTATAAGATGTTGGTGAGGCCACATTTGGAGTATTATGTTCAGTTCTGGGCACCCTGTTGTAGGAAAGATGTTGTCAAGCTGGAAAGGGTACAGGGAAGATTTATGAGAATGTTGCCAGGCCTAGAGCTATAGGGAAAGGTTGAGTAGGCTGGGACTCTATTCCTTGGAGTGCAGGAGGATGAGGGGTGACCTTATAGAGGTGTGTAAGATCATGAGAGGAATAATTTGGTTAGATGCACAGAGTTTCTTGCCCAGAGTTTCTTGCCCAGAGTAGGTGAATCGAGGACCAGATGACATAGGTTTAAGGTGAAGGGGAAAAGATTTAATCAGAATCTGAGGGGTAACTTTTTCACACAAAGGGTGCTGGATGTATGGCACAAGCTGTCAGAGGAGGTAGTTGAGGCAGGGACTATACCAACATTTAAGAAACAGTTAGACAGATACATGGATAGGACAGGTTTGGAGGGATATGGACCAAACTCAGGCAGGTGGGACTGGTGTAGCTGGAATATGTTGACCGGCATGGGCAAGTTGGGCCGAAGGGCCTGTTTCCACACTGTATCACTCTGAGACTCTATGACTCTTTCAGGCCTATACCGAAATGAGAAGTATAAAACTTTGTAAAAAGTAACACGTGGGCGACATAAAAAAAGTGTTTAAATAATTGGGAGGCCAGCCACTTGCTTGACCATAAGTGAGTACTCTGTTGTCATTTAGACCCCCAGGCTTCATTGATGTAGAAATAGGGCACTTCCTTCTGCTACTGCAGGGTGAAAATGAAATGTTCCAATATTGGGCAACCTGAAGCAAGAAGGTATTCTGACTGGATGCACCATGGCCTGGCATGGCAATGCCAATGTGCAGGAACACAAAAAGCTGCACAGAACGGTGGTCTCACCCCAGTCCAACACGGTCATAATCCTCACATCCATCAAAAGCATCAACATGAGGTGCTACCTCAAGAAGGCGGCATCTATCCTCAAGGATCCCCATCATCTGCCCATGCCCTCTTCTCACTGCAACCATCAGGCAAGAGGTACAGAAGCCTGAGGTTCTACACCACTTGGTTCAGGAACAGCTACTTTCCTACAGCTATCAGGTTCCTGAACAAACCTACACAACCCTAACCCTATCTAGACAATGGAACAAAATGACCCACTTCATGTGCTACTTTGAACTTTTCTTTTCTAATTATGTTTTTGCAATAATGTCCCGTTTTGTTTTGCACAATTTCTTTCTTTAAGAATTTTATGTGTAATTTACATACATTTATTTTTTTGTGTGTTTGTCTGAATCTGTGTTTGTGGTGCTGCTGCATGTGATAGTACGTGCTCGTGACGATAAACTTGAACTTGGACTTACTGGCACGAGGGTCTCTACCCCACTTCTACACCCTCCTCTCTCCAACTGTGTTGAGGTAGAGTCACAATTCCATGGCTGATTGCCCATGCTAATTTAATGAGGGCAGAGGAACCTACTTTGACCTGAAATTCAGAACATATAGAACAGTAGAGCCCTGGAGCAGATTATCTGTCTACCATGCCTGTGCCACCCAGTCTAATAGGTGTGCCTGCACATGGTCTATATCCCATTATTATCTATTCATATTCCTGTCTAAATCCCTCTTAAACATTGCTATCTGCTTCTACCTCCTCCCCTGACAGCGCATTCTAGGCACCCACCAATCTAATTTTTTAAAATTGCCCTGCTCCTTTAAGTTACCCCCCCTTTCACCTTAAAACTATGCCCCCTAATACTTGCCATTCCCATCGTAGGAAAGGACTCTGACTCTACTCTATCTATGCTCCTTGGAATTGTATATGCTTCTATCAGATTGCACTGCAACCTCCAATGCTACAGAAAAAAACAAACCAAGTTTGTCCAACCTCGCTTTATAGCTGATATACCCCAATCCAACCAATATCTTAATAAATAAAATATATATATTTATGCTGGGGGAGTTTTGCAGATCAAGCAGCTTCAATAGACAATAGATAATAGGTGCAGGAGTAGGCCATTCGGCCCTTCGAGCCAGCACCACCATTCAATGTGATCATGGCTGATCATTCTCAATCAGTACCCCGTTCCTGCCTTCTCCCCATAACCCCTGACTCCGCTATCCTTAAGAGCTCTATCTAGCTCTCTTGAATGCATTCAGAGCATTGGCCTCCACTGCCTTCTGAGGCAGCGAATTCCACACATTTACAACTCTCTGACTGAAAAGTATTTTCCTCATCTCCATTCTAAATGGCCTACTCCTTATTCTTAAACTGTGGCCCCTGGTTCTGGACTGCCCCAACATTGGGAACATGTTTCCTGCCTCTAACGTGTCAAACCCCTTAATAATCATATGTTTCGATAAGATCCCCTCTCATCCTTCTAAATTCCAGTGTATACAAGCCTAGTTGCTCCAGTCTTTCAACATACGACAGTCCCGCCATTCCGGGAATTAACCTAGTAAACCTAGGCTGCACGCCCTCAATAACAAAAATATCCTTCCTCAAATTTGGAGACCAAAACTGCACACAGTACTCCAGGTGCAGTCTCACTAGGGCCCTGTACAACTGTAGAAGGACCTCTTTGCTCCTATACTCAACTCCTCTTGTTATGAAGGCCAACATTCCATTGGCTTTCTTCACTGCCTCTGGGGAGGGAAATAGGAAGATGTCGTTTTGGGTTGTGGTCCTTCTCCAGCCCATAAACCCTCTAAGATTTCTGTGCTTCGGATACATTGACCTCTTGTCATAGAGTCATGGAGCTGTACAACATGGAAACAAGCCCTTCAGACTACTATATCTGTTCTGACTTTCATGCCTATCAATGTCTACATTAATTCTAGATTCTTCCTCCACTCTGCCTTCATTTGGGTACATGTCCAGATGCCTCTCAAATGTTCCAACTGTTCCTGCCTCCTCCACTTCCTCTGGAGCTTAATGCAGTTACCAACTACTCTTTGTGTGAAAAATGTACTCTTCTGATCCCCTTTAAACATCTTCCTCCCTCCTCCAATCTCACCTTAAACCTATACCTTCCAATTTTTGGCGACTCAACCTTGGGAAAGACACTGATTTTCTACCATACCAATATCTGACATAGTTTTCACCCTTCAGCTTCCTTGGCTCATGTAAATCACACAGCGCATCTGACCTCTCCATATAACTTCAGTCTGAAGAAGGGTCTCGACCCAAAACGTCGCCCATTTCTTCTCTCCCGAGATGCTGCCTGACCTGCTGAGTTACTCCAGCATTTTGTGAATAATCTCCATAGTAACTCAAGTCATTCAATTCAAGCCACATCTTTGTGAATTTTCTCCTGTTCTCTCTCTCTAGATTAATCACATATTTCTTGTAGTTTGACAACTTGAACTGCACCCAGTATTCCAAATGCAGCCTAACCAATTATTTGTACAATTGTAACATAAAGTCCCTACTTGTGTACTCAGTGCCATGGCCAAAGAAGCCAAACATACTTCCTTCTTCACGACCTTTTCCAACTGTGTTGCCATTTTCAGGGAACTATGTACTTGTAACCCTCGGTCTCTCTGTTCAATAACACTCCCTACCCTGGTTTATTGTCACAAAATGCATCACCTCATATTTGTCTGAATTAGATTCCATCTACCATTCCTTTTCGCACCTACCCAGTTGATCAATATCCTGTTGAAACCTTAGACAATTTTCTTCACTTTTCACCACCAATCTTAGTATCATTTGCAAACTTACAAATCATGCAAACCTACACTCTCATCCAGATATGTTGTAACAAATAATGAGGACCTGGCACATATACTTGCAGCACTTTGCCAGTCACATGCCTCTAATCTGAAAAACAAACCCCCCACTCCCACCATCTGCCTCCTACCACCAAGCCAGTTTTGTATCCAGTTGGCTATTTCACCCTGGATTCCATATGTTCAAACCTTCTGGATCATCCTACCATGTGGGACCTTGTCAAAGGCCTTACTAACTTCTACATAGACAACATCTACCACCCTGACCTTATCAGTCCTTTTGGTCACATCTTCAAAATAATCAGCCAGGTTCGTAAGACATGATTTCCCATGCACAAAATCTTGCTGATTATTTCTAAGCAGTCTTGGCCTTTCCAAATGCAAATAAAACCTATCTCTCAGACTCCTTCCCAATAATTTTCCCCATCCACTGAGTAAGGCTCCCAAGCTTATTCCTGATGCCCCTCCTGAAGACACATTAGCTATCCTCTCGTTTTCCTATACCTCACCCATAACTACTTGGACTTGGACAGGTTGGGAGAGCGGGAAGAGAAGTGGCAGATGGAATATAGTCCAGTAAAGTATGGAGTCATGCATTTTGGTAGTTGGAATAAAGGCCTAGACTATTTTCTAAATGGGGAGAGAATCCAGAAATCAGAGGTGCTAAGAGATTTAGGAATGCTGGTGCGGGATTCCCAAAAAGTGCATCTGCAAGTCGAATCGGTAGTAAAGAAAACAAACTCAATGATAGCATTTATTTCAAGAGGGCTTGTATACAAAAACAGGGATGTACTGTTGAGGCTCTATAAGATGCTGGTAAGGCCGCATTTGGAAGTCAGTGGATATTTTTAATGCAGAGATAGATAGATTCTTGATTAGTACAGGTGTGAGGGGTTATGGGGAGAAGGCAGGAGAATGGGATTAGGAGGGAGAGATAGATCAGCCATGATTGAATGGCTGAGTAGACGATGGGCCGAATGGCCTAATTCTACTCCTATCACATGACCTTATGACCTTATGATTGCTGACAAAGTTACAAAGATCTCCACTAGGGCCCCAGCAGTGATCTTTCCTACTTCCAATAACATCCTAAAATGCACTTGGTTTGGACCTGGGGGTTTATATGCCTTGTGTTTCAGGACCTCTAATACCTCTTCCTTTTAAATGTTGATATGCTCCAGAATATAACTATTCCTTCTCCAAAACTCACTAGCTTCCATATCCTTCTTCAGGATAAACACAGACAAGAAGTATTCATTTAAGATCTCACCCATTCCCCATGACTTCATGTTGATCCTTAAGGGAACCTACTCTCTCCCTTAGTGACCTTTCATTCTTAACATACTTAAAGAATTTTCTTGGATTCTCCTTTATCTTACCTCCAGAGATATTTCATGGCCCCGTTTTGCTGTCCTAATTAACTTCTTATGTGTACTTCCACATCCCTTATATTCTTCAAGGGACTGGCTTGATCCCAGCCACCTGTAACTAAAATATGTCTCTTTCTTTTTCCTGACCATACCCTCAATATCCTTCGTTAACCAAAGTTCACTAATCTTTCACTAACAAGAACATGCTGCCCTTAACTCTATTGTCTCACTTTTAAAACCTTCGACCTGCCAGACATCCTTTACCTGTTAACAGCCTCTCGCAATCACGTTTTGAGAGTTCCTGCCTGGTGCTACTGAAGTTAACCTTGCTCAACTGAGGGCTTTAATTTGAGGGCCAGTCTTGTATTTTCCATGACTATTTTGAAACTAATAGAATTATGGTAGTTGGTGCCAAAATGCAAAAATCAGATCCAATTGAAATTCAGCATCAAGATTTTTGCTAGAACTATATACTGCCACCATTGGTAACAAAAAAAGGATCTAATGAAAACTTAAAAAGGGAATACAAACATATTTTCACAATAATACTTGGAAATTGGAACAGTACTTTTAGAGTTCAGTCAGAAGATTGTGATTTACAGTGGCTATCCGGCTCATGGAAAATTAGATCTACACTATGCTTCATTTCTGCAAATTCAGGGTTTTGCAGGGGCATGATGTGAATCATAACAAGCCCATTAACACATATTGAGGCCAATCACATTTAAACAGAATTTGTTTGTGTACTTAAAGTGTCGTGACTTGCAGGACTTATCAAACTAGAGGTGGACTGTGGGATTAGGCTAGATAGCTCTTTTACGACCAATACAGACACGTGGCCAAATGGTTTTAGAAACAGGAACATAGAAAATAGGTGCTGGAGGAGGCCATTTGGCCCTTCGAGCCAGCAATGCCAGTTCATTCTGATCATGGCTGATCATCCCCAATCAGTAACCTGTGCCTGCCTTCTCCACATACCCCTTTATTCCACTAGCCCCTAGAGCTCTATCTAACTCTCTTTTAAATTCATCCAGTGAATTGGCCTCCACTGCCTTCTGTGGCAGAGAATTCCACAAATTCACAACTCTGGGTGAAAATATTTCTTCTCACCACAGTTTTAAATGGCCTCCCCTTTATTCTTAGACTGTGTCCCCTGGTTCTGGACTCCCCCAACATTGGGAACATTTTTCCTGCATCTAGCTTGTCTTGTCCTTCTATGATTTTATACGTCTCTATAAGATCCCCTCTCATCCTTCCAAACTCCAGGTTTTCTATATTATGCATGTTCTATGTTTCCATGATCAGGACCTTGACTGAACACAAGGGACATGGTAAGTTGTCATACTTGATCAACTGTTGTTTTGAAATGAAATGCAGTTGCTCTCTGTACATCTCCAGATTTCAACTCTTTTGCACATGTTCGACCAAGGCTGTAATGAATTCCAGAGCCCATTTACATTTCCTCCAAGGCTACCCCTTGTTATTCACTAATACCTTTATCGCTCTCTTCCACTCAGCTCCACCATCTTCTTAGATAGACACAAAATACTGGAGTAACTCGGCAGGTCGGGCAGCATCCTTTCTTGGAGGAAAGGAATAGGTGATGCTTCAGGTCGAGACCCTTCCCCAGACTTCTTGTTCATTTAATTTCCTTTATCTTCCACCCTATTGCAGATCTGTTCTGACAAGGGGTCTTTGACCTGAGATGTTGGCTCTGTTTCCCTTGCTGATCTGCTGAATGTTTCCAGTATTTTTCATTTTTGCTTTTTCTTTGCCAACACCTTCCCTGTCCCCATTGCCCTTCCCCATATGTTCACCCTTCATTTACATTTTAAAACTTGATTTGACTTTACTGAGTTCTGACGAGGTGTTATATCAAACATTACATTTATTTCTCTCTCCATGGATGTTGCCTGAAGGCTGGCTATCTTCACTTTTTTCCTGTTTTTATCCTAAAGCCAAATGGTCTTAGTAGAACCATTCTGCACTTAATTGCACAAGTGTGCATAATGCGCCCTTCACAAAACTGACAAATTAAAGTAATTGATGAGAAATAATAATTTATTCATGAAGGTGATATGCATCTGATCAAATTATTGGGCATATGTGCAGATGGATGACAAGCATAGCTCGTTTCACAATCTTCTCCCTATTTCAGCTTTTTGGGCAATGATTGCTGAGTAACTGAGTTGCTTTGCCATAAAAATCTTTGAACTCTGGTTATTGCTCCCTGTTTTCATCTGCTGGTGAATACCCAGACTTTCTTTCAAGGTAACGCGTAGAAAACAACAATAATTTGGATGTCCTGCTAAATGGCACCTCTCCCATCATCGGTATCTTATTTTTCTTCTTCAACTTGGCAATCATCTTCCCCATGAAAAGCCCCTTTAAGACTCATTGTATCCATTTTTTGTTCTCGTCCTTGTGTGTCACTATGGATAGGTTTCTATAGCTGCATAAATTTGACATTCTTTATTTCACAACATACAATCTTTAAGGCCTGTTAAATAATAACACTATGGATTACTATAAAAATAATTCTGCAGTTGTTTGGGGCCCTGGTGAGACCGCATCTGGAGTATTGTGTACAGTTTTGGTCTCCTAATTTGACAAAGGACATCCTTGTAATTGAGGGAGTGCAGCATAGGTTCACAAGATTGATCCTTGGGATGGCGGGACTGTCATATGAGGAACGATTGAAAAGACTAGGCTTGTATTCACTGGAGTTTAGAAGGATGAGAGGGGATCTTATAGAGACATATAAAATTATAAAAAGGACTGGACAAGCTAGATGCAGGAAATATGTTCCCAATGTTGGGGGAGTCCAGAACCAGGAGCCACAGTCTTCGAAAAAAGGGGAGGCCATTTAAAACTGAGGTGAGAAGGAATTTTTTCACCCAGAGAGTTGTGAATTTGTGGAATTCTCTGCCACAGAGGGCAGGGGAGGCCAAATCACTGGATGGATTTAAGAGAGAGTTAGATAGAGTTCTAGGGGCTAGTAGAATCAAGGGATATGGGGAGAAGGCAGGCACGGGTTACTGATTGTGGATGATCAGCCATGATCACAATGAATGGCAGTGCTGGCTCGAAGGGCCGATGAGCCTCCTCCTGCACCTATTTTCTATGTTTCTATGTAAATCACACATACATTCTACAAGTCAGTGAAAAAAACAACAACAAAAAATTGGTGTAAAACACAATTAGAAAACAAGTCCCGGATATTACAAGGGTGGTCAGTGGTGTTCAGTTGGGATTGTGCGGATCAGTTGAAGAACCAACTGGTTGTTTTAATGTGGCTGGCTGTTCCTGAACCTGCCGGTGTGGGACCTCAGACGTCTGTACGTCCAGCTCGATGGCAGCAGGGAGAAGAGGGCTTGGCCCAAATGATGAGGATCCCTGATGAAAGATTGAAAGATGCCGCTTTCTTGAGGCAGCGCCTCATGTAGATGCTTTCTTTAACATGGCACAACACATAATAATCATAACAATTATTTTCACAGACCATTATGTTTATTGAAGCCTAATAGAGCCATCTCATTCACTGCAGCAATCTCTACACAGATTCATAACAGTGGCAATTGTACTGAAA
The DNA here is from genome assembly GCF_053455715.1 of Rhinoraja longicauda. Classification (NCBI taxonomy): domain Eukaryota; kingdom Metazoa; phylum Chordata; class Chondrichthyes; order Rajiformes; family Arhynchobatidae; genus Rhinoraja; species Rhinoraja longicauda. Next base: position 17,876,165 of record NC_135961.1, read on the forward strand.
GGTCTAGATATTCATCAGATTGATGGTAATAATCAGCAAAGTGAAAGTATTTCCAATCATGACATTACACTGAAATAAAATGAGATCACATGGTCATGCTTATCTGCTTTATCTCAAAAATTAGATGTTATTTCATTACATTTAGATACATAAGCTGAGGTATTTAATTATGTGAAATAAAAAGTAATCACATTCATTCATTCTCATTCCCACCTCTATTTTTGATTTAGAATCAAAGACTAAATGGAGTTAGTCTTGTAAACAGCATAAATTATTTTAGGGATTATGTGCAGAAATAAATTGAGAATAACGCGAGGATACTCTTTAACAGATAGTTAACTGAGTTTTAATTAAATGAATCTGTATTTAAGTGCATTATGTGAACAATACCTCAATTAATGATTGGATTGCATGGTAGATTGTGGTGCACATAATACTATTTGATTAAGTATATACAAACCAAGAACTGCAATGCTGGTTAATACACAAAAGGACACAAAGCGCTGGAGTAGTTCAGCAGGTCAGGCAGCATATCTGGAGAACGTGGATCGGTGATGTTTCAGGTCAAGACCCTTCTTCAGACTGATTGTAGGGTGTTGGGGGAAGAAGAAAGCCGGAAAAGGGGAGAGGCAGGCCAAAGGCTAGAAAAGGGGAGATATTTTATAGCACTGATGATATTGCACCCCTCCATCATTTTTTGATATTTAGTGACAAACTCTTGGAGTTTGCTCCTACAAGATGACAACTAAGGTCACTGATGCACCAGTCTTCAGTCTTTAGTTTATTTCAAGATATAGCATTTATTTCAAGAGGGCGTGAATACAAAAACAGGGATGTAATGCTGAGGCTCTTATGGAAGCTGGTCAGGCCACATTTGGAGTATTGTGAGCAATGTTAGGCACCATATCTGAGGAAGGATATGCTGGCTCTGGAGAGGGTCCAGAGGTTTACAAGAATGATATGAGGAATGAGTGGATTCACCTTTGTCGGCATTGGGCCTGTTCTCGCTGGAGTTTAGAAGAATGAGGGGGGACCTCATTGAAGCGTACCAAATAGTGAAAGGCTTGGATAGAGTGGATGTGAAGAGGATGTTTCCACTAGTGGGAGAGTCTAGGATTAGAGGTCATAGCCTCAGAATTAAAGGACGTTCCTTTAGGAGTGAGATGAGAAAGAATTTATTTAGTCAGATTTGGTGAATCTGTGAAATTCTTTGCCACAGAAGGCTGTGGAGACTGTCAATTGATATTTTTAAGGCAGAGATAGATAGATTCTTGATTAGTATGGATGCCAGGGGTTATGGGGAGAAGACAAGAGAATGGGGTTAGGAGGGAGAGATAGATCAGCCATGATTGAATGGCGGAGTAGACTTGATGGGCCGAATGACCTAATTCTGCTCCTATTACTTATGACCTTATGACCTTCAGTTTACTCCACATTGAGTTTCCTGTTTAGCTGGACTTGAATCTGCTGCAGTTTCAAAGAATGTGAGAGGCTTTATTGAAACTTACAATTCCTGTATGGCCTTCAGAGGATGTTTCCCGTCTGGTAGAATCCAGAACTTGAAGTCACTGTTTTAAAATAAGGGTGTCAACATTTAAGACAGAGATGAGGCAAATATTGTTCTCTCAGTAGGTTGCAAGTCTTTGGAATTCTTTTCCTCAAAGGGTGATGGAAGCTTGGTCTTTGGTATGCTATTGGTATGGCAATGGTGTATAGGTACTTGATGGGAAAGTGGGTGAAAGGTTTCTGGTGGCATAGGAATGCAGAGTTGATGTTACAATCAGATCTGTCTAGATTTTACTGAATAGCAGATCAGGCTGAAGGGACTGAGTGTCATACTCCTGCTCCTTATTTGCATGTTCATATGTCCATAGCTGATGCTATGCCAGTTTAATTTATTGTCACGTGTACGGAGGTACAGTGAAAAGCTTTTGTTGCGTGCTAACCAGTCAGCAGAAAGACAATACATGATTACAATCGAGCTATTAACAGTGTATAGATATATGGTAAGGGAATAACTTTTAGTGCAAGGTAAAGCCAGCAAAGTCCGAACAAGGATAGTCCGAGGGTCAAGAAAGAGATAAATAGTAGTTCAACCCTGCTCTCTGGTTGTGGTGGGATGATTCAGTTACCTGATAACAGCTGGGAAGAAACTGTCCCTGAATAGACAATAGGCAATAGGTGCAGGAGTAGGCCATTCGGCCCTTTGAGCCAGCAGCACTATTCAATATGATCATGGCTGATCATTCTCAATCAGTACCCCGTCCCTGCCTTCTCCCCATACCCCCTGACTCCGCTATCCTTAAGAGCACTATCTAGCTCTCTCTTGAATGCATTCAGAGAACTGGCCTCCACTGCCTTCTGAGGCAGAGAATTCCACAGATTTACAACTCTCTGACTGAAAAAGTTTTTCCTCATCTCCGTTCTAAATGGCCTACCCCTTATTCTTAAACTGTGGCCCCTGGTTCTGGACTCCCCCAACATTGAGAACATGTTTCCTGCCTCTAACGTGTCCAACCCCTTAATAATCTTATATGTTTCGATAAGATCCCCTCTCATCCTAAATTCCAATGTATACAAGCCTAGTCGCTCCAGTCTTTCAACAATCTGGAGGTGTGCTCTGCTCCATAAGCATAGTTTGTGCTGTCCTCTGTGGATGGCTTCTTCCAGATCTTGCCAATAATAAACATCACTTTCAGAGAATGGTAGTGACATAAGATGTTAATTAGAGGTGAAATGAATAATGAATGCATCAGGGAGAAAACATCACTGTTTGCAAAAACAGGGAAGGAAAGTCTTTGTGATTGGGATGGAAGGAGGAAGTGTGCATGAGCATGCATAGTCTTTTTCTGAAAGACAGAAATAAGAAGAATGCAGAAGAGAGGAAAGAATATTTTCATGAAGGCTTGGATTCATCTTGGTTGCAAATTGCATTGTTTCATGCTTGAGAAGGAACAATTGATACAGAAAATGTCACAATTAGTTAGTTACAACAAGAAGTTGGCAGGAGCAAAGAAAAGGTTATAGAACATACTGTGTTTAATGCTCTGAAGCAATTTGGAAGGGGAGTGTTCTTAAGGTTTGTCTACTAATAGTATTCATAAGGCAGCTTCTGTGTTAAAAATGCTGATAGGCTCCATATTTTATTAGAAATATTAACCTGTAATTAAAAAAAATATTCAATTTATTGGCCATTTATTTGGCAAACCCCTCTCTTCAAAGTGGTTGTTCAGTCAAAGCTTTGAGCATTATTGCAGAAAATACTTTGACAAACTTTATAAACCAGTTATTATTTGGGGAGGAGCACACTACCGATTACGATAGCACGCTACTGATTACTATTGATCAGCCTTAACAGCTTTGGAGAAATTGACGGTGAGCATTTTATTCACCGGCTGCATTCAAGACAAAGGCTTTAAATATTGATTGTCACATTTTTTGAGAGAGGTATCACTTGAAACATTATCTGTGATCACTGCCAACTTCAAGCTCGAGATTTGATGATAGAAATGGCAGCCAAAGAATGTATTCCAAGAGAGAGTTAGATTGAGCTCTTTGGGCTCACGGAATCAAGGGATATGGGGAGAAAGCAGGAACAGGGTACATTCCGGATGATCACCCATGATCATATTGAATGGCTCGAAGGGCCAAATGGCCTACGCCTGCACTTATATTCTATGTTTCTATGTTTCTAACTGAATCTAGATGAGGTGTCCTTCTGCAGGTTGAGGATAGGTTGGCAGTTATAGATATATTGCAGATAATGGAGGCAATATAGATTGGCATATAATGAAGACGTCAGCACTAGTTCCAGAAAAAAAGCCATTAATGGTTCTGTGGACAGCTATCACTTGAATAGGTAATTGAAAGAAAATCTTCCCTCCTTTCAGTTCCATGATCAGATCTGTTTGGTCTGCAGAGAAATGATATTGCTCACCTTGAATAAAGCTCTCCACAAATACCCACCAATATTTAGCATGGACTTTCCCTTTTCAGATTGCAATCAGATATCACGTTCTAGAGGTATCATCATATTGGCCGAGTGGGCAACTATTAATATTTGATTTATCCATTATAAAGTGAGATATCTGATGGCAGAATAATCTGTAGCAGTTCAGGACCAGTGAAATTACTAATTGTTCATTATGATTACACATTTTAAAACAAATTTACACCTCTTGCAACAAACATACATACCACTTACACGATAACAGAATGTGAGAATAATTTGTTAATGCCCAAAGTATTTATATACTGAAGTTTAGCTCAGTACATAAACATCTCATGATTGTGCTGGAGATGACTGCAAAACTGCCTATACCTGACATATGCCTCCATCTTTTTCTTGTCCAGAGCCTCAATATCACTTGTTATCCATGGTTCCTGCCATGTGCCAGTCTTGCCTTTCACTCTCACAGGACCATGCCTAACGGCTGCGGCTCTCTGGCAGTCTGTTTGTCTTTTTTTCTTTTTTTTGTTTGTGTCGGTGTTGGGATGGTTTTTGTTTCTGTTTTTGGCTGTGTATGTGTGGGGGTGGGGGGGAAACCTTTCTTTTATTAGGTCTCTTCCCTGGGGCGCAGCTCGGCCGCGGGGCCTTACATCGCCCGGCGCGGCTTGGCCGCTGGACTTAACATCGCCGGCGCGGCCTTCCATCACCCGGTACGGCCGCGGGACGGTTCAGCGCTCGGTGCGGCTCGGCCGCGGGGCCTTCCATCGCCCGGTGCGGCTCGGCTGCGGGACGTTTCAGTGCCCGGTGCGGCTCGGCCGCGGGACTTAGCAGCGGCCGCGGGGCCTTCCATCGCCCGGCGCGGCTCGGCCGCTGGACTTAACATCGCCCGGTGCGGCCGCAGGACGTTTCAGTGCCCGGTGCGGCTCGGCCGCGGGACGTTTCGGTGCCCGGGGCGGCTCGGCCACGGGTCCTTCCATCCCCTTGCGGGGGCTGTGCGTGTCGTTTGCCTCGGTAGGGGTCGAGCTGTCTGTCCGTGGGTGCGGGGGGAAGAGAGTGGAAGTTTTGTTGCCTTCCATCACAGTGAGGGGGTGTTTGGAGTCACTGTGATGGATGTTTGTGTTGGGGTCGGGTGTCCTGTGTTCTTTTCTTTTTTGCTGTGTCTTGTGACTGCTGAAATTTCGTTCGGTATTTATACCGAATGACAATAAAGTTCTGTTATACTGTTATACTGTTATACTGAACTCTCCCCACCTCACTTTTAAATGCCTCCCACTTGCCACTCCTGATCTCACTGAATGAGGCTGAATGGCATACTCCTGCTTCCTTTGTTTGGGTTTTTTTTACACCGCCCTGCCTTTCGACATTACATGCACCCAAGCATTTTCCTGTACATGATTGTCATGGTCTTCCAATGGTAGCCTCAACAGAGACTTCAGTAGCAGAATGTACATGCAACATCACCATCTAGGGAACTGGGGGCCTTAGTTGGTGGTGTAAGTTGTTGCCTTACACCACCAGAGACTCAGGTTCAATCCTGACTATGGGTGCTGTCTATATGGCATTTATATGTTCTCCCGGGGACTGTGTGGATTTTTTCCAGGTGCTCCAGTTTCCTCCCACAATCCAAAGACATACAGGTTTATCGGTTAATTGGCTTTGGTAAAATTGTAAATTGTCCCTCGTGTGGTAGGGTCGAGCTAGTGTGTGGGGTGATCGCTGGTCGGTGCAGATTCGGTGGGCCGAACGGTCTTTTTCTATATCTAAAAACAAAACTATAAACAAAACTAAACTGGCACTTGAATTCCCCTTTATCCCAACACTGCTGGTAGGACACTCATTCCACTGAGATCTCCCTCACATGGTTCACACCAACGGTGTCATATCTTATTTTTTAATGGTTTAGAAGGAGGTCATTAACTCAATGGGTCTCTGTCAGTTTACAAAGCAATTCCATCAATCCCATACCCCTATTTACTTCCCTTTAATGTATTCTCTTCCACCAAGTCTCGGTATTTGAGTTGCTCTCTGAAAGTGTCCTAGTCAGGTAGTACCTCTTGAATACCTGAAAGGCACAAAGGAGGCTGACGGGTGAAAGAGGCATAGCTTAACACCATCTGCAGCTTGCAATTCAAAGTAGTCAGTGGGATGGGCAGGAGCTGGGAAGCAGGAAGGAAAATGAGGTAGGAACTTATCATAGTCTTCAATAGTTTTGCACACCAGTGTCTTTGATTGTTCCATTTATATGCATTATTATTTCTGAGAGGTGAGGGGTGACGACATCATAGCTGTGTATGACCAGCAGCAGTTTGCTGCTATTGGATTGTTTTTCCAGCAAGAGGGAAGAGTATTGACTCAATGTGCCTGGCTGAAGTGTCTGAAGAACGGTCTTGACCCATAATGTCATCTATTCCTTTTCTCCAGAGATGCTGCCTGACCCGCTAAATTACTCCAGATTTTTGTGCCTATCTTCGGATGATGTGCATATCCTACACTGTCACTGCACTGAGTAGCTCCTTCACCCCAAGTGCATGAAGGAGAGATATAGGAGGTCCTTCCTTCCCGCTGCTGTAAGACTGCACAACCAGCACTGCTCCCAGCAGACGAGTCAACAATAACAGCTAAGAACACACAGAAAACTGATGACAATTTATGTATCTTTTATTTATAATGAATGATCTCTTGCTCTCTTGCTATCCACTTTGCTGCTGTACCACTGTAAATTTCCCCGGTGAGGGACGAATAAAGGAATATATTATCCTGGTTGAATTGCTGGCAATGCATGGAATCTATGAAATGTGGGTGTGAGATTTAGAGTAGACAATAGACAATAGACAATAGACAATAGGTGCAGGAGTAGGCCATTCAGCCCTTCGAGCCAGCACCGCCATTCAATGCGATCATGGCTGATCACTATCAATCAGTACCCCGTTCCTGCCTTCTCCCCATACCCCCTCACTCCGCTATCCTTAAGAGCTCTATCCAGCTCTCTCTTGAAAGCATCCAACGAACTGGCCTCCACTGCCTTCTGAGGCAGAGAATTCCACACCTTCACCACCCTCTGACTGAAAAAGTTCTTCCTCATCTCCGTTCTAAATGGCCTACCCCTTATTCTCAAACTGTGGCCCCTTGTTCTGGACTCCCCCAACATTGGGAACATGTTATCTGCCTCTAATGTGTCCAATCCCCTAATTATCTTATATGTTTCAATAAGATCCCCCCTCATCCTTCTAAATTCCAGTGTATACAAGCCCAATCGCTCCAGCCTTTCAACATACGACAGTCCCGCCATTCCGGGAATTAATCTAGTGAACCTACGCTGCACGCCCTCCATAGCAAGAATATCCTTCCTCAAATTTGGAGACCAAAACTGCACACAGTACTCCAGGTGCGGTCTCACCAGGGCCCGGTACAACTGTAGAAGGACCTCTTTGCTCCTATACTCAACTCCTCTTGTTACGAAGGCCAACATTCCATTGGCTTTCTTCACTGCCTGCTGAACCTGCATGCTTCCTTTCATTGACTGATGCACTAGGAAACCCAGATCTCGTTGAACTCCCCCTCCTCCTAACTTGACACCATTCAGATAATAATCTGCCTTTCTATTCTTACTTCCAAAGTGAATAACCTCACACTTATCTACATTAAACTGCATCTGCCATGTATCCGCCCACTCACACAACCTGTCCAGGTCACCCTGCAGCCTTATTGCATCTTCCTCACAATTCACACTACCCCCCAACTTAGTATCATCTGCAAATTTGCTAATGGTACTTTTAATCCCTTCGTCTAAGTCATTAATGTATATCGTAAATAGCTGGGGTCCCAGCACCGAACCTTGCGGTACCCCACTGGTCACTGCCTGCCATTCCGAAAGGGACCCATTTATCCCCACTCTTTGCTTTCTGTCTGTTAACCAATTTTCTATCCATGTCAGTACCCTACCCCCAATACCATGTGCCCTAATTTTGCCCACTAATCTCCTATGTGGGACCTTGTCGAAGGCTTTCTGAAAGTCGAGGTACACCACATCCACTGACTCTCCCTTGTCAATTTTCCTAGTTACATCCTCAAAAAATTCCAGTAGATTTGTCAAGCATGATTTCCCCTTCGTAAATCCATGCTGACTCGGAACGATCCCGTTACTGCTATCCAAATGCTCAGCAATTTCGTCTTTTATAATTGACTCCAGCATTTTCCCCACCACTGATGTCAGACTAACTGGTCTATAATTACCCGTTTTCTCTCTCCCTCCTTTCTTAAAAAGTGGGATAACATTTGCTATTCTCCAATCCACAGGAACTGATCCTGAATCTATAGAACATTGAAAAATGATCTCCAATGCTTCCACTATTTCTAGAGCCACCTCCTTAAGTACTCTGGGATGCAGACCATCAGGCCCTGGGGATTTATCAGCCTTCAGTCCCATCAGTCTACCCAAAACCATTTCCTGCCTAATGTGGACTTCCTTCAGTTCCTCCATCACCCTAGGTTCTCCAGCCCCTAGAACATTTGGGAGATTGTGTGTATCTTCCTCAGTGAAGACAGATCCAAAGTAACGGTTTAACTCGTCTGCCATTTCTTTGTTCCCCATAATAAATTCCCCTGCTTCTGTCTTCAAGGGACCCACATTTGCCTTGACTATTTTTTTCCTCTTCACGTACCTAAAAAAACTTTTGCTATCCTCCTTTATATTATTGGCTAGTTTACCCTCGTACCTCATCTTTTCTCCTCGTATTGCCTTTTTAGTTAACTTTTGTTGCTCTTTAAAAGAGTCCCAATCCTCTGTCTTCCCACTCTTCTTTGCTATGTTATACTTCCTCTCCTTAATTTTTATGCTGTCCCTGACTTCCCTTGTCAGCCACAGGTGTCTCTTACTCCCCTTAGAGTCTTTCCACCTCTTTGGAATAAATTGATCCTGCAACCTCTGCATTATTCCCAGGAATACCTGCCATTGCTGTTCTACCGTCTTCCCTGCTAGGGCCTCCTTCCAATCAATTTTGGCCAGCTCCCGCCTCATGCCTCTGTAATCCCCTTTGCTATACTGTAATACCGACACTTCCGATTTTCCCTTCTGCCTTTCCATTTGCAGAGTAAAACTTATCATGTTGTGATCACTGCCTCCTAATGGCTCTTTTACCTCTAGTCCCCTTATCAGATCAGGATCATTACACAACACTAAATCCAGAATTGCCTTCTCCCTGGTAGGCTCCAGTACAAGCTGTTCTAAGAATCCATCTCGAAGGCACTCTACAAACTCTCTTTCCTGGGGTCCATTTCCAACCTGATTTTCCCAGTCTACCTGCATGTTGAAATCTCCCATAACCACCGTAGCATTACATTTTTGACACGCCAATTTTATCTCCTGATTCAACTTGCACCCTAAGTCGAGGCTACTGTTTGGGGGCCTATAGATAACTCCCATTAGGGTCTTTTTACCCTTACAATTTCTCATTTCTATCCATACTGATTCAACATCTCCTGATTCTATGTCACCCCTTGCAAGGGAATGAATATCATTCCTTACCATCAGAGCAACCCCACCCCCTCTGCCCACCTGTCTGTCTTTTCTATACGTTGTGTACCCCTGAATATTCAGTTCCCAGCCCTGGTCCTCTTGTAGCCATGTCTCAGTGATCCCTACAACATCATACTTGCCCATGACTAACTGAGCCTCAAGCTCATCCACTTTATTTTTTATACTACGCGCATTTAAGTACAACACTTTAACTTCTGTATTTACCTCCCCTCTCACATCGTTCACAATTGGCCCTGCCCTTAATTTATTTTCCGCTCTAGAACTTCTGTTCCCATTCTTCCGAGAGTCTTTTGCAATATCTCCTGTATTCCCTTTTACCTCATCTTCATATTCACAATTTGTTAACCCCTCCCCCCCACTACTTAGTTTAAAGCCACAGGTGTCACACTAGCAAACCTGCCTGCCAGAATGTTTGTCCCCCTGCTGTTAAGATGCAACCCGTCCCTTTTGTACAAGTCACCCCTAGCCCAGAAGAGATCCCAGTGGTCCAGAAATCTAAATCCCTGCTCTCTGCACCAGTCCCTCAGCCATAAATTCATACCCTCTATCTCTCTGTTCCTGGCCTCACCAGCACGAGGTACCGGTAGCAGTCCAGAGATAACTACCTTCGACGTCCTACTTCTCAGCGTTTTTCCCAACTCTCTAAACTCCCGCTGTAGCACCTCCTTCCTCTTCCGCCCGACGTCATTCGTGCCCACGTGCACAACGACTTCAGGTTGATCGCCTTCCCTCGCTAGGATTTTCTGAAGCCGGTCTGTGATGTGTTGAACCCTGGCACCAGGGAGGCAACAGACCATCCTCAAGTCCCTCCTGCTGCCACAGAATCTTCTATCCGTCCCTCGGACTATGGAGTCACCGACCACTACGGCTCTTCCAGACTTCGGTCTCCCCTGTCGTGTATCCTTGCCAACAGGTCCGCCACTCGGACTGGAAACGTCTTCTGCCCCGACAGTTCCCAAGAGGGTATACCTATTTGCAATAGGCACAGCCACTGGGGTCTCCTGTAGTCCACGTCCACTCCCCCCGGAAACAGTCTCCCACCTTCGCTCGACCTGGACCCTTGGCGTGACAGCCTCACAATAGGTCCTGTCGAGGAAACTCTCGCATTCCCGGATGGCCCTGAGGTCATCCAACTGCCTCTCCAACTCCACCACACGTCCCTTCAGGAGCTGCACCTGGACACAGTTCTTGCAGGTGTAGCTCCCAGAAGCTCCCGCGACGTCCCTGTCTTCCCACATCCTGCAGGAAACACACCGCACCAACTTTTCCGCCATCACCTTGTGCCTATAACCAGCTCTGGCTTAAAACAATGGTATCCTCCTCACCTCAGCCTCCTCGCCGAAGACTCGCAGCCAAAGACTCGCACTTTTCTCACTGGGCACTGGGTAATTGTTTAAAAGTCAAACACTTTAAATGTCAGAAGTTGTCACCAGTTGAGTTATGGGAATGGTGTATTGGTCACCATATGGGAATGGTGTATTGGCAAGACTAGTGGGACATGGCAATTAACCATCTAGTCACTGATCATGACCACTTGTCTTTTAGGTTTTCTTTAGTTTAGAGATACAGCGTAGAAACATACCCTTCAGCCCACAGAGTCCACACTGACCAGCGATCCATGCACATTAACATTACTCCAAAGACGTACAGATATGTAGGTTAATTGACTGGGTAAATGTAAAAATTGTCCCTAGTGGGTGTAGGATAGTGTTAATGTACGGGGATCGCTGGGCGGCACGGACTTGGAGGGCCGAAAAGGCCTGTTTCCGGCTGTATATATATGATATGATATGATATGATATCCTACACACCTGGGACGATATGGGATAATGTTTACCGAACCTGTATGTCTTTGGAGTGTGGGCGGAAATCGGAGCACCCAGAGAAAACTCACGCATGCACGAGGAGAATGTAAAAACTCCATACAGACAGCACCTGCAGTCTGGACTCTGGTGCTGTAAGCCAGCAATTCTACCGCTGCGCCACTGTGCCACCCAGTACAACTGTCATTGTACATAGGTCCTTGGGGATAGATTTGTGGCAATGTTTTTCTAGTCTGGGTCTGGAGGACTTCCATGCCCCCTATAGTTATAGAACACCCTTCTTCCTCTCCAGCTGTGAAATCACAAGATTTCAAATGCAGTATCCAAAAATTGGTCGTTCCCACCCGATGTTTTTACCTATATTAAATTGCTGCACAATTTCAATGAAGGTTGCTTCTAAAATATCTTTCTTGTCCACTTATCATCACTTATCTCCATTTGGAAGGCAGTACCTGGACTTTGTGAGGTGTCTATGCTGAAGTAAATGATCGGTGACTATTTCCTTACACGTTCTTACACTATTTTCTTACCTGTTCCTTTGTACAGGTCCATGTTTATACTGTATATTATACAACTATCTCATTGTTCCCTTCTAATTTGTTTTCATTTTACTATCCTCACCAGCAAAAAGGGGAAATACTGGTAACACCATTGTGAAGCAGATGTCTATTGTTATAGTTATCATGGAGTATCGTTTATTTTGTTTTCATTTGACACCTTCCTGCATTTTTACTTATGTGATTACAATTTTGTGATTATATCCTACGCAGGTCAAAGACCACATGTTATCAATAAAAGGAAGTCAGCACAAATTATTCATAAAAGTTCAATATTTTGCTCTGCCTCTCTCCAAGCCTGACATCACATTGTACTTGTGTCGGAAGGAACTGCAGATGCTGGTTGTACACCGAAGATAGACATAAAATGCTGGAGTAACTCAGCGGGACAGTCAGCATCTCCGGAGAGAATGAACGGGTGACATTTCAGGTCAAGGTCCTTCTTCAGACCGAGAGTCAGGGGAGAGGGAGACTAGAGATATGGAATGGTAAGGTGTGAAAACAACAGATCAAAGCAGGCGATGATAAGGAAATGTAGAATGGTACATTGTTAGCTGAGGGGAAGGTGACAAGGAGGCATACAGAGAGAGAGAGGGAAAGAGGGGGAGAATAACCTCTTGCGTTCCCTCTCTCTCCGTCCCTACCCGACCCTACTTCTCTGACCAGTTTCACTGTCCTCCTGATTCATTTTATTGATCCATATCTCCAGACTTCCTCACCCCTGGCTCTCAGTCTGAAGAAGGGTCTCAACCTGAAATATCACCCATTCCTTCTCTCCAGAGATGCTGCCTGACCCACTGAGTTACTCCAGCATTTTGTGTCTATCACATTGTATTTGTTTGGTTCACTTTCAGGGCCTTATGCTGTAATAATCACTTCCTGTAATAATCAGTGGGATTGATGCTACCATGCAGAGAGCCCATTTAATGTGCACATGTAAGAGATTTAAAATAATTATTAATTTTGTTCCCTCTGTTTGTCTTCCGTTTAAAAGATGTGAATGTCACTATTATATTCTGTAAAGCTATTGGTATTGGTTAAAAGGCTAAATGAAAATATTTTTCAATTTTTTTAATACACTTGACACATTAAATAGATCAGGCTACAGATCAAGACATGATTTCAGACAGTAATTATATGTTTGATAAAATTATATTGAACAACAATAAAATTGTAAGAGCCATAATTTACAATAAAACAACTGGTTTACAATTTAGCACATTATTGCAGAAAAGATTCTTAATCCAATTATATGTACATGGAATTATTTTGCAAGATTTATGACTTAAATATTAGAGGTTTTCAAAGATACTGAATAATAATTTGACACAGAATTTGATCGAACGGCAATTATGGAAAAAATATACAACTTTTCTACATAAACAGATTTGGCCACTGTTATTAATTTGACTTGTGATGAGATTTTTTTTACTACTTAGATGCTTTAACTTCGAAATTGCTTTTCATGATACCCATTTAATGTCTGCAAAGCAGGTGGCAACACATTAAATCTGGCGGGATGCAGGCAGACTGTGCATTTCATGCCAGAGATGTATGTGCTGCTTGCTGATGGTGAAAGGAAGATGTAACAAGGCCCATGGCAAGATCAGGTCCTATATGTCTGGAGATAAAGGACTGAGAAGCTCAGTACTCTCCTTACGGAAAAGAAATGAGCCACTGTTTCTAATCATATCATATCATATCATATCATATATATACAGCCGGAAACAGGCCTTTTCGGCCCACCAAGTCCGTGCCGCCCAGCGATCCCCATACATTAACACTATCCTACACCCACTAGGGACAATTTTTACATTTTATCCAGACATGCAGCCACCATCAAAATGAATGGAGAGACACGACCGATCTGTGAGCTCCCACTTGGTCCCCTCTCTATCATTCAATCGGCTGCAGCACCTGCCCGAGGCATGCCACTGGCACTGCAGCTTTCCACACCCAATGCCAATTCATTGGGGAGCTGAGCAAGCCACATAGTTTCTACTGATTGCTGGTTTTATTTCAATAAGGGTTGAAAACTAATATTGCACAAACATTAGACATTGATGAACATTGATAAGAAAAAAACTTTTTCACCCAGAGAGTTGTAAATTTGTGGACTTCTCTGCCACAGAAGGCAGTAGAGGCCAGTTCACTGGATGAATTTAAAAGAGAGTTAGATAGAACTCTAGGGGCTAGCGGAATCTAGCCTTTCTGCAGCCTTTCTTAAATAAAGCACAATATTGGCCACCCTACAGTTCTCTAGCATCTCACCCATGGCTAACACCCATAAAGTTCAGCCAGGCTCCTGAAACTTCTTCTCTAGCTTCCCACTGTGTCCTTGGATGTTCCTGATCGGCCCACTGAGATTTATGTACTTGCATGTGTCTTTAAGTGTCTATCACCTCCTCTACTGCAATGCAAACTATCCCCAAGACCTCCTCATTGATTTTCCTGCATTTCCTCGTCTTCGTGTCATTCTCCATGTTAAAAATAGAGCAGAAATATTAATTGAGGATTTTGCCCATCTTCACACATCGGTGTCTACTTTGGTTTTTGAGGGACTTTATTCTCTCCTCAGTTACTGTTTTTCTCTTAATGTACATGTTCAATCTTTCTAAATTCTCCCAGGCTATCTCATGACCCCCTTATGCACTCCTGATTTCCTTCCTGCATCTTCTATACTCCTCCAGGGAATCATTTGATCCCAGTTGCCTGAACTTGGACCATGCCACCCTCGTTCTTCTGACCAAAGGCTCAATATCTCTTGCCATCCAAGGTTCTCTACTTCTGCCAGCCTTCCCTTCACTAACAGGAACATGCGTACCTTGACCACTTGCTATATAAGAAAATAACTGCAGATGCTGGTACAAATCGAAAGTATTTATTCACAAAATGCTGGAGTAACTCAGCAGGTCAGGCAACATCTCGGGAGAGAAGGAATGGGTGACGTTTCGGGTCGAGACCCTTCTTCAGACCACTTGCTATCTCACTTTTAAAACCCCCCCACTTGTCAGGCATCTGAAATATAAATATATCATTTTATTCTTCACCGAGAAAGTTAGGTATATAATCTTGGTGAAATGATGAAAATGAAATAATGAGCATGAGGGTTACTTATCCTATCAATGCTATTTATGCCACATACAAATGCTTGACATATCTTAGAATGTGAAATAAAGAATACTGGTAAAGAAAATATCCTTTTCAGAACTCTGCTTCTCAGTTTCCTTGTTTCTGTTCATTATTCTCAACAATGATCAATAACCAAAATTCCTGTGTTGCCCACATTTGTTGGCAAGATACTGTAAATAAAATTTGATAAAGACAAACAAAAATGTACTGTAGTAACCTAAAAGAGCTGAAAAAACGTTATTGGCAAAGTGTAGAAGGACAAACACTGGAAGGACCATTAGGTAAACATTAAGCTCCCTCCTATCGAGTTTATGTTAAAAACAATTCTTAGTTGGCAGATTGTGGTTATCTTTTACTGCAGTTGTATCATAACACCAGGTTATTAAATTTACTTCTAATCTCAATTTCCCACACTTTTTCTTTCTCAGTGTAATCGTGAATATTGTTGAAGGTGCCAAGCAAATTCTACAGAGTAGGGTTGGAAATACAGAGACAAGAAACCCTCTGTGCTTTCAAACACTTATTAACAACTGGTTCAAGAATGGCTGAGCCACTGACCTGAAATGTGTTTGTTTACATAGCTGGCAGGTCTGAGAATAGTAAAAGCTTTTTTTTAAATAGAAGTATAAAATGAAGAAAGGAAAGAAAGACACTCACTTGCTGGGAACCTTTGTCCAGTAATGAGAATTTTCTAGTTCTGATCTTTTGATGAAACAGGTCATGTCTCTCTATCGCTGGAAAAAAGGTGTACGATATGATACGATATGATATAACTTTATTTATCCCAGGAGGGAAATTGATCTATGTAATATCTTTACCACTACTAAAAAAAATTGGATTTTCATAACACAAACAATCAAGAAAAGCTTTATATATCATAAAACATTTAATTTTTCGTAGCAATATTCTCTAAGGATTTAAATGAACACATTGGAGCCCCTCTAATGAACCACTTGATAACTGGTGTGGGCTGGTGTACTTTAGTGTCACAGAAATTCACACACTCAGGGTGAATATTTGGCCCTATTCTCAACAGATTTCAGCAGAGAGAATAAAAGGGCATTAATATAATTCCCTTTCCATTGACTAATGAAAGGAATGTTAAAAAAAAAATCAATATTTGGTTCTTGATCTCTTCTTTTGCCGAATACAACATATAAACATGAAAGAGGACAAGGTGATACACTCTTACTCCAGAGTACTTAAGAGAGAGAATCAGCCCTTTTTTTTTTGTTTGATCGCCTATATCCTTTGATTCCCTGCTCTTCTGTACCTTATCAAAGTAATTAATCTTACATTTTCTGACGTTATACTCAACCTGTTATCATCTTGCCATGAAAAATATCTGGATGTAGATAGAAGAGGGAGATAGGATGTACCACCACCCAGGCCTGAATATACATTGATGTTAGTCATTGTGTTGAGGTAGTCAACTCTGATAGGAGCACTCTGAAGTTTTAAGTCATGTTGTGACCACACGGCAGCTGACCATATGATACTAGATCCATTAACATCTGATCACATAACCTCCACGTATCACATCAGCTTTACCTAATGAAGATTACTGCAATTAATGAAGAATACCTGCAACTCAGTATCTTTATTATAGTTTTGTACCACCTAGTGTTTTGTGTGAGAAATTCCTACCAAAAAGGTATAAGAATTGAATTAAGGGGAAATGCTCTGTTTATTTTTGCCCCGGTTCACTTCTTGAAATTTGTTTCCGTTTCTGTTCTCAGAATTAACATCATTGTTTACAATATTGCTCATAATGATCTTCACTTATTTAAACTTCTCTTTTTAAAGAATTCACCTCTCTAGCTGATTGGGGGCTCTGCTCACAAATAGAAACCCCAGTTCCTTGTCGTGGAGTCATAAAGTTCTAGTCATACAGCGTGGAAAATGGCCCTTCGCCCTCACTGGCCCACACAGACCATCATGCCCCACTAGACCTACCTGCCTGCATTTGGCCCATATCCCTCTAAACCTATCCTATCCACGTACCTGTCTAAATGTATCTTAAATGTTGCAATAGTACCTGCCTCAATTACCTCCTCCAGCAGCTCGTTCCGTACACCCACCATCCTTTGCGTAAAATAGTTGTAATTCTGGGAAGATTCAAGACCTTATTCAATGCTTACACATGACAAACAGTCCAACGTTCAAGATACTTGGTAACTCCCAGATATTTTTGCATGTGTTACAACTCAAGAACCACAATAGATGAGAAGACGTCACAGTCAAAAGTATCCCGGGCCATCATTCCTGTTACATCTGATTCACTTGGCACAGTGGTGGCATGCAGCTCATAACGTTGCACATGTACACTCGACAATCTGTTTAAAAAATATATATTGGGTTGTTTACTTCTTCAAATGTTTCATTTGATGGAAATTGCAAAGTAATTGGTTGGATGTAATTGTATCTTCGCTTGTTATTTTCATTGCTGGCTGTCAAAATCTTTCCCTGGGGAATAGTGTGAAGTATTGGAAGGATTCACAGATTGATTAACAGCCTAACAGGCTGCAATGTAAATGCTCCTTCCATAGCTGACTTCTGCTGGTGAGGCTGACCTTTCAACTGACTCAACAGCTGTCACTAGTGAGTTAAGTAATCAGTTTTGTTTGCAGAAAAGAACAGTTTCATCTATTTACAATGCACAGTCTTCTATTTCTCACAGTCCAAATTGTGAAATTCTCCCTTCTCCTTCCTTCGAATCTTTCACGTGCAACTGGAATGAGCCTGTTCATTGATATTAAGACACTGCCAGTTCTGTTCATTCATTAATTAGAAATCCCAATTAAACACTGAGCAAAAATTACACGCATGTACCAGCAAATCTTCATGAACAAGAAAACTGTACAGGTAGAAACAAAATAACAAGGATATTCACGCTATTATATCTTTTGATGTCATTCTGGTTAGATATTCGGCATTGTTAACCACAAGGTTATATCTCCAAATAAATAATTAAGATTTGAATATGAACCTTTTTTTGTTGTGCTTTCACAACGTACCAGCATCCTGACCTGATGCAGTATAATACTGAACCTGAAGATGAAGGAAATAGATGTTTCAAGATGTTTTCAATGTTTAGAATTTTTTTTTTTAAACTTCTTACTTGCCATTGACAGCCACTCCTCTGTTGATCAACATCTTAAATCTAGAGACAATGGTTTTCTAAACATAAGATTGGTTTTTGGAATCATAGAGTCATACGGCGCAGAAACAAATTCTTCAGCCCAACTGGTCCATGCCAACCAAGATGCCCTTCTATGTTAGTCCCATTTGCCCATGTTTAGCCCATATCCCTGCAAACCTTTCTTATCCAAGTACCTGTCCACATTTATTTAAATGATGTTATATTTCCTTTGGTTGCTCATTCATAAACAACCCTCTGTGTGAAAAAATTACCCATCAAATTCCTGGTAGTTCTTCCCCCACTCACCTAAAATCTATGCCTTCAGGTGCTTGATTACCCTACCCTGGGAAAAAGACTCTCTGCATCCACCCTATGATTTTGTACACCTTCATTGTAGCGCATCATTCATGAAAGCACACCATGCATGAAACACACATTGTAGATCCCTGCAGCCTGCGGGTTGTAGTCTAAAGATAAACACAACGTTAGTCACAGATTTGAGTCGTCTCGACCCGAAACGTCACCCATTCCTTCTCTCCTGAGATGCTGCCTGACCCGCTGAGTTACTCCAGCATCTTTTGTCTACCTTCTCTAATAATCACAATAATCAAGCTACTCTTACTAGTGGCAGAAGGATTGCTCAGTAATAAAATAATATGAAAGGATGTGCCTTTCCTTATTTAGAAAAATATTATAAACTTGAAATGTAGTGAAAAGAAGAATGCAAACTCTAATAAAATGATTCTAAGGTGAATTTAATATTAGAATCTCGTTTTCCTCCAGTTTCCTTCTATGCATTAAAGGAATCACTAAAGGGCCTGTCCCACTTAGGCGATTTTTTAGACGACTACAGGTGACTAGGCTGTCGCCACACGGTCGCCAGGGTGTCGCCTGTAAGGTCGTGAGTAGTCTCCAAAGAGTCGTAGCGTTTTTCTGGCCGCCACTGGATTTTGAAATGTTAAAAAATCTTCGGCGACAGTGGGTTTGATGTCAATGATCGTAGCTTGACGTCTCCTGACGTACGTGATGTACGTTGTCACCGGTGCTGACTTCGGTGAATTCCATTGGCGACTACTTACGTCAACCTGCGTCAACCGGCGACAGGTATCGGCGTGAAGAGAAGTCAGGTTGCGACAGGCATTGGAAAAACCCGTCCACAGAAGTCAAGGTACAACAGCCAGCCGCGATGCTGATGAATGAGGACGACAATCTACGACAATATACGACCATCTAGATGGCAAGGTACGACCATACCGGCGACAACCTATGACAACCTCCGACTACCTCCGACTAGGTCACTGGTGCCTCCGTAGTGAACGCCCATGGTCACAGGACTGGGCGTCTTCTCTTGAGGACTGGACATTGTGCGTTTTTCACTCGAGGACTGTGTGTTTCATCTGGAGGACTGTAGCTCAACATGGCATCGAGGAGAAGGAAGGGGCAGTGTCCAACCCCCATACCCATCCACCAGGCAGGTGGAGACTGAGGGACCCAGGAGGAGGAGGCCCAGGAGGAGGACGCCCAGGAGGAGATCAGGGAGGTGCCCTTGTCCTCACCACCAACCCAGCCCTGGTGAGGACTGGTGAGGCCTCAAGAATACCTTATGGCTTCAGTGTGGAACAAGAAGGTGAGCTGGTTGAGTGGTGCCAATCGTACCCTCAGCTCTATGACGAAACCACCAGCAGTACCAGAACAAATCCGGGAAGACAGCAGTACTTGAGGCCAAGGCCAAGGAGTTCCCTGAATGCACCTGTAAGTACCAACCTCATGTTGTGTGGTAACTGTGGTCTCCATTCTCTTGCAAGCAAGCGATTCACACTGATATGTATAATTTTTATTTTTACAACTGAACAACTAGGTGTCCTTTTCAAGAGCCAGAGGACGAGATATGAGAAGCTGTCCCAGAGTGCAAACAAGTCAGGGTCTGGTGGCAAGACATTGACACAGAGGCAGGAGTGGATCCTGGAGAAATGGTCCTTCCTGACGTCACACATTGGGCGTGTTGAGACTCGATGCAGCACCAAGAAAGTAATTATCACAAAACAGAATAGTCATTGTGAAATTGATTATTTGACTGTCATCTTGCTTGCCATGTCCTGATGGTCTTGAAAGTTTGTAAAAACAAATGTATTTCCTTCCAGTTTGACAAGAGGTTACCACTTCCCAGAACCTCGAGTGAGGACGAGTCTGATCCTCTTGAGGGAACCTCTGGATCCACCACCTCCACCAGTCAGCAGCGCAACAAAAGGAGCAGGACCACTGCCAGCCCCATTGCGTGCTCCACCACAATGGAGGAGGGAGAGGCAAGTACTTGGGACATTTTTGACAGAGTTCTCTTCTCATCCATCCATCCATCTTCTTTTTTTTATTATTTAAAAAAATTAATTACCTGTATCTTACACATTTATGTTGCAGCTCATGCAACAGGCAGAAGAGGCCAGGGAGGCCAGACTGGGCATGGCACAGCCCCAGACGACACATGAGAGGGCTGTTGACACATTCCTTGGATTTCTGAAGACTGAGCTGCTCAAAATCCCAGAGGATGTGTGGTTTAACTACACCATGGCTGCCATGACAATTGCCCATAACATCTCCCAGCTGATAAATATTTTCAGTGATTCTTGTGGGATTTTGGGGACATTTGACTTAAATATTTGACCTTAATTTTTCTATTTATGTATGAAATATTCACAATTATTTCATGTGTGTTGCAGAATCTGCTGCAGGTGGGAAACACGGGACAGCAGCAGGTGGGACATGCTCTGATGAGACCACCACAGCAGATGACACTGATGGGACCACCACAGCAGCAGGCTCACCAGGTATCTCATTTTATAATGCTTTTTGTGAATTGGACTTGATATTCTTTGTCACACACAGCTTGTTAAAAGTTTTTTATTTATTTGCCTTTCACTTAATATTGATATGTTTCTGTGTTGCAGCCACAGTCAATGATGGGACTACCACTGATGCCACCATCAGTGATGCTGATTTACACCGAAGATAGACACAAAATGCTAGAGTAAGTCAGCAGGACTCAGACTTCTTCCAGTCTGAAGAAGGGTCTCAACCCAAAATGTCACCCATTCCTTCTCTCCAGAGATGCTGCCTGTCCTGCTGAGTTACTCCAGCATTTTGTATCTATCTATAGAATTACATGATGTTGGGTAAGATTACCTTTTTTATGTGTGGAATAATTCCATGAGATTATTGACTTGAGACATAACAGTAGTTTATTTTTTCCCTTGCAGTCCCTGGAATGAAACAGAATAACATTTTTGGTTGTTCCATGTCAGAAAACTCATGTAGGCATTCCAGATGCAAACCACTGCAGCACCCTCATACAATTTCTGGGTCTGAAGAGCAAGAGGCAACATCTGTATCTGTGCCATGAATCCTTTGGAGTTCTGTGGAGCAACTATTGGAGTTCTGTGGAGCAACTATTGGAGTTCTGTGGAGCAACTATTGGAGTTCTGTGGAGCAACTATTGGAGTTCTGTTGAGCACCTATTGGAGTTCTGTGGAGCAACTATTGGAGTTCTGTAGAGCACCTATTGAGCATTCCCAAGACAGCTAGTCTCTCCAGCACAATCAGGTGAGCCAAATACTTGCCTTTCCTCTGTAGCCTCCCTCTTCTCCCACCCTGATCCTCTAATCTCCATGAAAACCACACAATGCCCTGAGACCCAGGGACTGATTTATTAGAGATACAGCATGGAAGGAGGCCCCTAGACCCACCCAGTCCAGCAACTATCACTCGTACACGTTCTATCCTACACACTAGGGCGAATTTCCAGAAGCCAATTAACCTACAAACCTGCATGTCTTTGGAATATGGGTGGAAACTGGAGCACCCGAAGAAACCCCACGCGATCACGGGGAGAACGTACAAACTCTGCACAGACAGCACTTGTAGTCAGGATCAAACCCAGCACTCTGGTGCTGTAAGACAGCAACTCTACCGCTGCGCCACTGTGCCACCCAATCTGCCAATTCCCTGATCTTCCACTACCCTACATATCCCATCCCCTCTGCCCGATCTACGTGGTAGTTTCTGGCTTTCATTGATCTTTCTCTTCTTAGACTAGAATCTGATGATTCCTCTCTCCAACACTGAGCATAATAAAGGCTCACTAGAGACAGTAGCCACCACGTCACAACCCCACTATCCCCAACTACCTCTACCTCCCAATCCCATCCCACACCCCAATCCTGATCCTGGTCTTGGAACAGAGTACAAGACTGTGTAATGCCTAATTAGTTGTCCCTGAGCTTTGCACTGCAAAGCAGCTGAACATTGAGGCGGCACCATTTTTAACTATGACTTTTGGGATGCCATAATATTTCTATGCTAAAAACCTAACAAGAGCATAAATAAATATAAATGGAGGGGAACATCCTCTAACATGGCCAAAATTCAATATCAATATTCTATCGACGGTCCAAATACAGATGGAATCATTTATCTCTCACATTGTTGTTTTGTATTTTATATTTTATATTTTATATTTGTATAATATTTTATATTTTGTATTTTACATTTGTATAAACTACTGTACTAATACATAAAAATCAACTTTGAACTTCAAATGCAATTTCATGGCTATGAAAGGCATTGGGCATTTGGGGAATATTGAAGGCAGAGTTCAATTGCAAGTCTTTCTTTTAGTGCTAAATTCCATTGAGCTATTTTTAATTGAATGTAACAGTTATTTGTAACGTACTGAAGCTTCAATCATTATTTGGTCACATATAATCAATGAAATTATCACTAACAGTTAATAACCCGGAAGAAAATAGATTTTATGTTGTTGAGGAAAACCAGGGGAAATTTGCAGATCAGATTAAAGGCATTAAAGAAAAAGTTAATCAAAGCCTTGGAATATGCATTATTTCAACATTGATTACAATGCAAGAGTACTTCATTAGTGACTTTCATAAATAATATTTGTGTAACCCACAATGCTGTCTCATTGCCATTTAAAGTCAGTAAAGCACATTTTAAACCATGCTATCCCAAAGTAACCACACTTTGGGATATCATGATTTAGAAATTGCTTTAGAAACTTTAAATGGCATTGAGACAGCTTTCTGGGGGTACCCAAATGTTATTTGTGAAGGGCACTTAAAGATTGGGGTCTTCAGATTGGGGTCTTAGAACAGTATTGCAGGAATACCCTTTGATCACTTGAAAACTCTTCAGTGGCTGGCATTTAATATCCCAGGCACAATCTCACAATCTCTGCAGCCATCTCTCGAAGGGAAATGGAAGAAACTCATGGAAAGTTGGATGCTGCAAGGAGATGGAAGAATACTACCAAGGAATGTCTAGCACTGGTAGTCATGGAAATGACAGAAAAGTCAGAGAAAGCCAGGAACCGACGATGAAGGCAAGTGACTGAGCTACCTGGTAGAACTGTAATCGTGTATTCTGCCAATAATGGAAATCAGAAATAAAACAGGGAGTGCTGTGGAAAAAAAAATATCCGAGTGAAAAAAAGTTCCTCTAAAGTTAAACTATTCCCTCTTAATGTTAGAACCTGTTAAGGGGAAATATTTTTCCCAATCTACCCCACCATCTACGCCCCTCATAATTTTGTGCATCTCTGTCATGTGCTCCGTCAGCCTCTTCTACTCCAAGGAACAAAGACGCAGCCTAACAAGTTTCTCATCTGACCTGAAATGCTCCATCCCCGGACAACATCTCAGTGAATCTCTTCTCATGCCCACTAGTACAATGATATCCTTCCTGTATTGTGGCAGTAAGTGTGCACAAGCGTGCCCAGCTTTCTGGAGACCTCCTGCTGACTTCCAGCAAAGCGAACACTCAATCCTGCCCAGGTGCCCAAGTCAGAGCATCAAGCTTCTGAAGGGAAAAGTTGGTTATTGACTACAGTTACTGTGATATCGGATCACCTGGCTCTGGAAGATCCAGCCATTATGTTATCAATCTGAAAAGGCAAGGAAATTCTACTTCTAGATAGAATGGGAATAATTGAATAATGCTGCAGAATAATGCTGCACATAGATGACCGAGAATGATTTTATATGCATCATTTATATACACCTATCTTCCATTCACTACAGCTTTCTGGTGGAACTACCCTGCTTTAATCAGCACAAGATGTTTCTGTCTCCTGTTTTTATCTATCCTCCTCCCCTCCCCCACCCCTCTCCCCCCCCCCACCCCTCCCCCCCCCCCCCCCCCAGACCCCCTCCTTCTCTCCCTCTCCCTTTTTCTCTCTCACACACACACACACACACACACACACACACACACACACACACTATCTCTTTCTTTCACACAAAGATACACATTCATGGGAAAAAATCAAGAGAAAAAGAGAGAGAAAGCAAGAGAGAAAACATTGCTTTCCTTTGCATACACAGACATATACGTGGACAGTCTGGTAGGAAAAGGGAACACTAGGACACTGACCGTACTCTAACACGCATGTGTGTGCGCACACACACACACACACACACACAGACACACACACACACACACACACACACACAGAAAGCAAAGTTTTTTTGTGTTCCAGTTTTAAGTTCAAGGTTATAATAAAACACACTGACGACTGCTAATGGACTATGAAACTACCTTTTGGAATTCTGTTGCAGAAATGACCTTGAGGGTGCAATAATGTTCTCATTGTTTGGGAAATAAAAGCATTTCT
Source organism: Rhinoraja longicauda (assembly GCF_053455715.1). Lineage (NCBI taxonomy): Eukaryota > Metazoa > Chordata > Chondrichthyes > Rajiformes > Arhynchobatidae > Rhinoraja > Rhinoraja longicauda. The sequence goes on from NC_135961.1 coordinate 17,900,983, forward strand.
GGAATCTCCAGTTTAAAATTTATCACTGTAGGTTGAAAATACTATTTATTGTAAAATATTTATACACTGAGTAGGCACATTTACATTTATTTTAACAGTGCAAACAGTGTTTTAGAGTGACTGAATCAACTGTTGAAAATCAAAATGAATTGATTATGATTAATATGTGGTTAAAACAGCTCTGATATTTCTCTGAAGATCTGTCCTGGACTTCGCATATTGATGCAACAATGAAAGCCCATTAACGCCGCTACTTAGAGGATTAAGGCGATTCAGTATGTAATTGAATACTCTCTTGTATTTTTACAGGTGTACAGTAGAGAGCACACGGAGTGGTTGTATCATGGTCTGGTTTGGCAACGAATGCTCAGAAACGAAGAATATTGCAAAAAGTGGTGAACATTTCCCAGTCCATCACGGTTACTGATCTCCCCACCATCAGAAGGGCTCTGTAGGAAAACAAAAGTGCTCAAAAAAGCAGCCAGCATAATCAGAGACCCAAACCACCCCGGGCACACACACATTTCACTTCTCCCATTGGGAAGAAGGTATAGGAGCCTGAAAACTGTAACGTCCAGATTTAGGAGCAGCTTCTTCATTACAACCATCAGGCTATTAAACAGTACAACCTCCAAATAAGCTCTGAACCACATGGATTTGGGGGCATTGTTTTTGTCTTTGCACGAATATTATTTGTTTATATATATTTATATATATATATATATATATATATATATATATATATATATATATATATATATATATATATATATATATACATATATACATATATATACACACACATACCCACACACACACATATATATATATATATATATATATATGATATAATAAATAGATTTATATATATATCTAAACAAATAATATCTATATTTATTTATTTATTGTTTGAATAATGTACTACAGCCTTAGATAATACCCATGCAAAGGATAGTGAGCAACATGCCCCATGCCTTGCTAGTACCAGAAAGTGAGCATATCTAAAAGGAGGAAACCAAACTTATTTCAGACTTTCAACAGCATTTTGAGTCCACCACTATAGAAGTCTTAGAAGTGATGATAGACTAGAAGCTGAATTGTATAAGGGATTATAAAAGCTGTGTACAGAAGAAAAATGCTGCTATTACTGAAAATCTGAAATTCCTACCGTTGCGAAGGCAGCCTTACTGCATGAGGGGAGATTAAACAGACTATGCCTGTCCTCACTGGATTCGGAAGGAGTTTGACAGAGTGGATATAGAGTTGCTGTTTCCCCAGCTGAGGATCTAGAACCAAGCGTCACAGACTCTGAGTCACTGATTCAGTGACTCGGTGTAGGGGGTTAGCGAAAGATAGACACAAAATGTTCAAGTAACTCAACGGGACAGGCAGCATCTCCAGAGATGTTTTCCCCATCTTCTACGTTTTCCCCAGTGTCTATCTTTAGCGTGAACCAGCATCTGCAGTTTCTTCCTACACATAAGAGGTTAGCTATTCAGGAGAGGGACCAGAAAGAATTTCTTCACCAAGAGATTGTAAACGTTGGAATTCATTGCCCAAGAGAGCTACGAAAGCTCAGTTAAAGACTGTTAGAGAGATCAATCTATTTTTATATCTCATGGCAATCAAAGGATCTAAGGTTCATGCAGAAAAATGGCACTGATTTGTATTTTATAAAATATTTTGAAGGGGTACTAGCGGCCAAATTGGTTTGTTTTATTTAACACGTGTACTGAGATACAGTGAAAAACTTGGTTTTTGTGAGTTATCAAGATAAATCATCCAAACTGTACGGAATATAACGTTACTGTGCAGAATGGCCTTCTGCTTCTTTTTTTACGTTCTTGCATAAATCCTGCAAAAGCGAGGGTAGTTTGTTAATGAATGTCACACCTCACAAAGTTGAGATGAAAGTAGTTGTCCTTGCATTGGGCAACATTTGACCACGTGCTATATCACGGCACACTGGTAAAACTGATCAATGGGTGTCAAGTGGAAAATGCTCTAATGGTTAGAGTCTTACCTCGTGCAAAATCAGGTGCTGTGGTTAATGGACATTACTGCAGGAGATCTCTGGAACAGTGTCCTAGGCCTGACCATTTTTAGCGGCTTCATCAACGAGTTTTATTCTACCCTGAGGTCAGAAGCAGGACTGTTCACTGGTGATTACACAATGTATAATTCCAATCGCAAGACCTCAGCTGAAGAAGCATGCAATAAGACCTGGTCAACATTCAAGCATAGAGAGATAGGAGGCAAATACCGTTTGCACCATGAAGGCATAAAGAATGATCCTCTCCAACAACAGAAAATCCAACTACCTGCCCTTAGCATTCAGTGGCATAACCCATCCCTGAAGTTAGTTTAGCTTAGTTTACTTTAGAGATATGGCTTGGAAACAGGCCCTTCAGCCCACTGGGTCCATGCCAACCATCAATCACCTGTTCACACTAGTTCTATGTTATACCACTTTCCCACTCCCTACACAGGGCAATTTACACAGGCCAATTGGCCTACAAACGTGCATGTCTTTTGAACTGGAACACCTGCAGGAAACCCAAGCCATCACAGAGAGAACAAGTAAAGTCCACGCAGATAGAACCCGAGGCCAGGATCAAACCTGAGTCTCCGGCGGGGTGAGGTTGCAGCTCTAGCAACTGCGCATTATATCAAGGACTGGAAGTTCATCTGCGGACAAAAAATCAGGTCAGGGTTTGGGTATGTTGTGAGGTATGCACCTCCTGACCCACTAAAGCTTTTCCACCACCTAAAAGGAAAAGGTCAAGAGCATGATGGAATATTCTCCATTTGCCTGGGTGAGCAGAGTTCCAATAACTCAAGAAGCTGACCACCATCCAGGAAAACAAATGGCCTGCTTAACTGGCATCCATCCACCACTGGTGTACAGTTGCTACATAATATACCATCTACAATGAGTGCAACAATTACTCTCTCAGGCTACTCTAGCAGGAAGAAGGGTCTGAACCCGAAACGTCACCCATTCCTTCTCTCCCGAGATGCTGCCTGACCTGCTGAGTTACTCCAGCATTTTGTGAATAACTACTCTAGCAGGACTCCCTCAACCACTCTCTACCATTCACAAGGATAGAGCAGCACATCCTTGGGAACACAAGTGCCTGCGGTTCTTCTCGATAGTGTATACTGTCCTGACTTGGAAATATATTGCCAACCCTTCATAGTTACAGGGTCAAACTTCTGGAACTCCCTGGCCAAAAACATTGTGGGAGTAACTTCACCAGAAATAATGCACTGTTCAAGACGGCAGCTCATCACCTCCTATTCAAGGGAAATTTGAGATGGGCAATGAATGTTATCCTTACCAGCGTTATCCACATCCCAAAACAGATTTGTTTAAATGGATGCTATGTATTTATTGCTGTATTTATCATTACTGAATAAATACTGTTTACTCCGTGACCTGCAGATGAACATGAAATTTAATTGCACTCTGGTGTATATGACAATAAACTAATCTGTATCTGTATTTACAATTCGTGAAATATATACCCGAAGTATGTGGCTGTGATAATGGCATGAGGATGAACCATGTGATTATTAGATACAGATTTTTATTGTTAGATATTGCTGACAACAAAATATTGAGGCTTGAACAATGCCTCAACTGGAGGTGTAGCTTTTAGATGGTGTATTTATTGACATTGACCACATACGAGGTCATGATTTTTATGTGCAGCATATCTAGATTGTGAGGGCTTAATTCATGACATTGACAACCACAACTATTTCCTCCCATTGTTTTTACAATGTGATTCTAGAGGGCTTCCTGCCACCTAGGTAGACAGACCATCTTTCCAATCAGGTGCAGGTTTAGAATATAATAATGTCCACGTTATCCTAAATTATGTCAATGTTCCAAGGCCGAATAAGTTCTTAAATGCCGGTCTGCATGTGCTACCACCACAATGTATCTTCCTTTAAAGAGGTGCTAGGTGACATTAAATAATGCAGGATACCTTCAATTGGTGTTAGCCTATAATTAAATTGGAATCCCTCCAGAGGCAATCAGTCAGTGAACACTGTTGTTGGTGCTGACCAAATACAATAATCATTTAAATGACCAGTCAGTACAAAGAACCAAAGCAATGTACTTTAATTACTCAAATTTGCCCCTTCTGAAAATTTCAGGTGAACACTTTTTTTTAATCAAAAGTTGAAAGGTCACAAGTTACAAGCAATATAGAAGAGGAGAAAAGAACAAAAAAGGTAAAGTCACTCACTGGGTTGCAAGGGACAAAGGGAACTAAATTACATAACAATTGATGGTGCAGAGTAAAAGGAGTTTGCAATGTGGTAGATGAGTAAAAGGACACATGATGAGTCAAGGGAAGTTTTAAATAAATTAGCGAAATTATTATTTGAAATTGTTTAACTCAATTTTGTAGCTGGTCATTCTGCATCTCATTAACAGTGAGATACTGTACCTCAAGCTGCATTAGACAATAGACAATAGATGCAAGAGTAGGCCATTCGGCCCTTCGAGCTAGCACCGCCATTCAATGTGATCATGGCTGATCAATCTCAATCAGTACCCCATTCCTGCCTTCTCCCCATACCCCCTGACTCCGCTATCCTTAAGAGCTCTATCTAGCTCTCTCTTGAATGCATTCAGAGAATTGGCCTCCACTGCATCCTGAGGCAGAGAATTCCACAGATTCACAACTCTCTGACTGAAAAAGTTTTTCCTCATCTCCGTTCTAAATGGCCTACCCCTTATTCTTAAACTGTGGCCCCTGGTTCTGGACTCCCCCAACATTGGGAACATGTTTCCTGCCTCTAACGTGTCCAACCCCTTAATAATCTTATACGTTTCGATAAGATCCCCTTGATTTCATTGTAGCAATTGTAGCATTGATTTCATTGTAGCAATTTAGGAGGTGAAGGGTAATTTGAGAATGAGTCAGAGAATTAAATGCTGATTATTGAAAATCCATGGTGATGTTTAGAGGATTAGCGAAGGAGTTTGCAAAGCCATCGGCTTATTTATCTGTGTAGCACTTACTTTTATATGAATGTAATAAATGGGAGTTGGATTATGCCATTTGGCCCCTTGAGTCGTTCAAAACATCTTGGTTTATCTCCCATCTCAATAGCATTTCCTGCCCTATCCCATATCCCTTGGTTCCTCTAAGATGTAGAAATGCATTGACTCTGTTTTGAATGAAATCAATATTTGGTTTTCCACAACTCTTTGGAGTAAATATTATTAAAGAATTACCACCACATTAGTGAAGAAATCTCACCTCATTTTGGTCCAAATGGTCTGCTTCTTAATCTCAACGGTGAATGATTTATAATTTACAATGATGTTACCAGGCCTCGAGTGCCGGAGCTGTAAGGAGAGGTTGAACAGGCTAGGACTATTTCTTGGAGCTCAGGAGGATGAGGCGGGATCTTATAAAGGTGTACAGATTATGAGAGGAATAGTTCGGATCTTTTGCACAGTCTTTTGCCCAGAGTAGGGGAATTGCAAACCAGAGGACGTAGGTTTAAGGTGGGGGGGGAAAGACTTAATAGGAACCTGAGGTGACTTTTTTACATAAAGGGTGGTGGGTACATTGGAATGAGTTGACAGAGCAGGTTGTTGAGGCAGCTACTATCATAACATTTAAGAGACATTCGGACAAGTACATGGATGTTGGTCGGCATGGGAAAGTTGGGCCAAAGGGCCTCTTTCCACACTCTGTGACTCTATTACTCTATTGTATACTAAATTAAAGAATTGTACGGACATGACTGTTTCACATTAACTCCAGGAATGGTAGTGTGAGGAAAAAGGCCATGTAATGCATCTCCTTGACTTGCACTGCAAGCTGTCATGGTAGAGAAGGAGACTGGTGTGGCTAATTAAGCAGCAGACATTAGACCAATGCAAGGAGTGCTGTAAAGGAAGAAGCAGGAAGGGTGTGGTTGGTAGCTGAGATGATGCAAGTGATCCAATTAATTAGGAGGTTAGTGAGAGAGAACTGCAGAAAAGGAAGGGATGAGAACAGGAAATGGAATGAACACCAACAGCCACAGTGGAGGCAAATTTGCAACTGAGGAGGGGGAGGGAAGTAAGTAAGTAAGTAAATAAATGCACTAGAAGCACTAGAGCAAAGGGTGGCACTGGCAGAGAGAAACTGGGAGAATGGAATAGATGCCCTACATGATACAGAATAAGAGGAAGTTCAGCTAAGGTAACTGTGGGAGGCTATGGTTAAGCCCAGTACTTCCAGTTTTTATACAAATATTGTGACTACAAGAACAGGGCTGTGGCTGGGTACTGATTTTCACTTCCTGGCCTCTCAGCAGTGACTTTTCATCAACAAATAGACTGATGGAATACTTATTATTCACCTGGATAGTGCAGAATTGCCCATAACCTAACATCTGAGTACTGTGATACACTTGACTGCTCTACATCCCAGTTAGACTCGAGATTTGCCCTTTTAGCTCCATCACATTATGACTGAAGTATTAAAATCTATGGGATACTTTAAGGTTATTTCAACAATGTCCTCTGTAACTTCTGCTACTTCCAGGATAGGACTAGTAATACCACAGGAATACTATTCTGACGAACACATATTAATTTTTCTTCCATATTATCTAGTAAATCTTTAGGACGTTCCCTAACTAACAGTGTCAAAGTCAAACCAGGATCAGAAGCAGTTCAGTACCACATTCTAAGGACAATTAAATATTAATGTACATCTTTGCATTCCACGTGTAAGGCCCTCCGTATCATAGAGTCGTAGAGTGATACAGCATGGAAACAGGCCCTTTGGCCCAATTTGCCCACACACCGGCCAACATGTCCCAGCTACACTAGTCCCACCTACCTGTGTTTGGCTCATATCCCTCCAAACCTGTCCTATCCATGTACCACTCTAAATGTTGGGATAGTCCCTGCCTCAACTACCCTTGGCAGCTTGTTCCATACACCACCACCCTTCGTGTGAAAAAAGGTTACCCCTCAGATTCCTATTAAAGCGTTTCCCCTTCACCGTAAACCTATGTCCTCTGGTCCTCAATTCACTTATTCTAGGCAAGAGACTCTATGCATCTACCTGATCTATTCCTCTCATGATTTTATACATCTCTATAAGATCACCCCTAATCCTCCTGTGCTCCAAGGAATAGAGTCCCAGCCTACTCAACATCTCCCTATAGCTCTAGTCCTGGCAACATCCTCGTAATCCTTTTCTGTACCCTTTCCAGCTTGACACCATCTTTTCTATAACATGTTGCCCAGAATTGAATGCAATACTCTAAATGCGGGCTCACCAACATCTAATACAACCATAACATGACCTCCCAACCTCCCTACGCAAGAGTATCAAGAGAAATGTTACTTAACTATTTAAATTGTAGATCTTTTTGGAAATTTATATGAAGTAACTATTACATTTTTAAACTTTCAGTTGTCAATTAATTGTCAATGGCAAATACATTCAGCAGTTGAATCCATGGAACTGCAGTAACTATGTAACTAGTTTCAGTGCAGCAATGCCAAAAGCACATTGGAAAATGCATTGCACCGTTCTCTGCTAAATCCAACAGAATAGGAAGGTTCTAGTTTTAACACAAAATCTGCGCTGAGTTGAATGGTTTCAGCCAGAATATTTCAATCAGCTTCAGTCATCTCAAATTAAGAGTACGAAAGAGTAACTGGATATTGGTCATCATTGGAGTAAAACAACATTCTCAGCAGGGTTGTAAGGCTGGAAAAGGAGGAGGAAGGTTGAGTTGAATTGGAAGAAGAAAGGGATTTAAAATCCAAGCATTGATGAATAAATTGTCAGTGGAGGTCACAAAAAAGCACTGCACTAATTGGTTTATAGCTTAAGTTAGGATTTGCAGAAGACTTTTGGTAGACTTTAACTTCAGGAAGCATGGAAGATGAAAGGCAAGCTAAAAACTGGAATAATCGAGTTTAGACATAGCAAAAGCATGAATAAGGATATACAAAAAGAGATCTACAATCTACAAGATGAAAAATTTGATGCCTCGTTGATTAAAAACGACCTTTTTGTATTCATACGAACTGTTTCATTTTTAATGTTATGCTGTGGATTCCCTTGGCAATGAAGTACAGAAAGAGTGCTGGGTTAAATTATGAAAGAAAAATAGGAAGTTGAAGAGGATTGCATGAAAATGCTAAGGCTATTTTCAGGCAAAATCAAGGAGAACTTATTGCTTCTTGCAACAACTGAGGAAATAATGGAGGCCATGACCATTATTTTCAAACTCTCTTTCATAACAAGGATGGTGCTGAAGGAAAGAAATAGTGCCAACATGATAACATGACTAAAAAAGAAAGAATGTAATAGATTGAGCAGTTATAAGTAAGTCAACCTAATTTGGTAGTAAACTAAGTGGAGGAACAGTTCTCAAGGCAGATAAAACATTACGTGGAAAGCAAAGGTTAACCAAGAGTAGGCAGTATGGAAATGATATTTTTTGATAAGGAAACAATTAGTATCGGTAAGCTCAGGGGTGCAGTGCTGCCGGAGCTCACCAGAGCGCCGCTCCAGCCCCTCTGTAAAAAAAAAACCCAAAATAAACAGCGGGGAATTTAACAACGGCCGCTCCGGCACCAGTGACAGTTCCGGCACCTAAACAATTAGCACTGCAACACTGGGTAAGCTTGATATATTTTAGGTCATCTAAATAGAATTTTGCAAAGGGTTTAATAAGGTCCTACATGGCAGACTGATTATAGAAGTAAAATACTTGAAGGAAAATGGAATGGTAGATATTAGATCCAAAATCGTCGATGAACTAATGCCCCTTCTTCCATGCTAAAGTTGCTAAAGTAATAACATCAACCTATATCCCTATCTCCTGTCTCTATCCATCGATGGTGATGATCCTTTCAGTTCTCTCGACTCAGCAAACTAGAATAATTAAACTAAATTAATCCTTGCCCCCTCTGTATTCCCCTTCTAAACTCCTCCATAAAACCTATATTCCTAATATTTTATTCCTTGGCCAAACAATTATTTTTTCCTTGTGCTTATCTGAAGTGTTATAATTACACTCGAGAAACTATTACTAAATACAAATTGTTTCGATGTTTGTTTCAATTGCAAATATATTTTAAGGATGAATTACTAAGTATCATTCATTACAGTCAAACTTTAATATGTATTTTAACTTATCTAATTTGATCATCCATATAAAACTGTTCTATTGTGGATGAACTGCAGAAAGTGTCTAGGAATTTTACTGCTCCCAGCTCACACTCAAATTTCATGCAAGAGGCCCAACATTTGGTTTGGAAATGCTGTAAATCTGCAGTGTATCACTACTATTGTTCACATACATATTGTGAACAATAGGAACAGCATACGTTAATAATTTGCTTGGAAGCTTGCTAATGTGCAGAAATATTATTCTACTACCGACTTCACAATTTGAAAAAGATCGCAAAAAGTCTATAATGCTTTTGAGATCCAAATTATTTTGGTAGGGATTATTTTGACTGATTTAGTGACTTAAATATTGGGCAAGTAAATGTGAATTGCAATTTCTAGGGAATGTATGCTTACCTATAAGGTGGTCTGAACTGCTGATTCCAAGAATATTACTCAGATGAAAGCCTAAATTCCTGAAAGCACCTGTGTTAATATCTTTGTTCAATGTTCCTCCAGTATTACATTCGAAGATCTGACTGCAATACTGATCACAAAAAATTAAATAGCTAAAGGAAATACTCTATTGTGCTGCCCAATGGATGGAACTACACAGCAATTCAGGAACAACTTTCAGGCATCTGAGGAAAATCACTGAGGAAGGCCCTGGCAATTTTTTTGTTGTTGTGGCAGACAGCTTGAAGGTCCCACTGTAGTTATTCCAATTGGAACTTTCTTAAAGATGGTCATGATTATGATGGCTTTGATATCCCAGACATGGTGGCAAATGGAATACAGAGTAGCAAAGTGTACGGTCATGGACTTTGGTAGAAGAAGTAAAGGTGTGGACTATTTTTTATAAATTGGGAGAAGATTTAGAAATAGGAAGTGCACAGGGACTTGGGAGTGCTTGTGTAGAATTCCTAAAAGGTCAATGTGCAGGTGAGGCAAATGAAAATTTACCTTTCATTTTGAGAGGACTAGAACAACAAAAAAGGAAGTAAAGCTGAGGCTTTGTAAGACACTGGTCAGACCATATTTGGAATATTATGTGTACTTTTCAGCCCCAAATCTAGGTAAGGATGTGTTAGCATTGGAGAGGATCAGAGGGAGGTTTAAGAGAATTTTCCTGAGGATGTGTAGGAAGGAACTGCAGATGCTGATTTAAACCGAAGATAGACACGAAATGCAGGAGTAACGCAGCGGGACAGGCAGCATCACTGGAGAGAAGGAATGGATACCGGTTCAGTTCTCGACCCGAAACGTCACCCATTCCTTCTCTCCAGACATGCTGCTTGGTCTGCTGAGTTATTCCAGCATGTTGTGTCTATCCTGAGGATGATTGGGTTAACGTTTGAATGTTTTCGCTGGCGTTTAGAAGGAAGAGAGGGGATTTCATTGAAACCTATCGAGTAATGAAAGGCCTAGATGGAGTGTATATGGAGAGGATGTTTCCAGTAGTGGGAGAGTCTAGGACCAGGGAGCATTGCCTCACAATAAAAGAGGTCTCTTTAGAATAGAGATGAGGAGCAATATTTTTAGCCAAAGGGTGGAGAATCTGTGGAATTTATTGCCACAAATGGCTGTGGGGGGCATGCCATTGGGTGTTTTTACCACAGAGATTAGCTTCTTGATTAATAAGAGTGTCAAAGGTTACGGGGAAAAGACAAGAGAATGGGGTTGAGAGAGGAAAATAGATCAGCCATGTATGAATGGCGGAGCAGACACGTCAGGCTGAACGCCTTAATTATGCACCTTTGTCGTGATATTATGATCTTATGATATCTCCTCCACATTCAATACTTTAGTCAGATGTGGTGAATCTATGGAATTCATTGCCATGGATGGCTATGAAGGCCAGGTCAATGGATATTTTTAAGGTGGATTGACAGATTCTTGATTAGCAAGGATGTCAGGAGAAGGGGAGAAGGCAGGAGAATAGGGTTGAGAGGGAAAGATATATGAGCCGATTCAAGATTTCAAGATCAATTTATTGTCAGCCATGATCACATTGAATGGCAGTGCTGGCTCGAAGGGCCGAATGGCCCCCTCCTGCACCTATTGTCTATTGTCTATTGTCACATGTACCAATTAAGGTACAGTGAAATTTGAGTTACCATACAGCCATACTAAGTGAAAAGCAACAAGACACACAGCCACATAAAATAAAATCCATAAACAAATAAAATAACATAAACATCCACCACAGTGGATTCCACATTCCTCACTGTGATGGAAGGTAATAAAGTTCAATCATCTTCCTCTTTGTTCACCCGTGGTCGGGGCTGTTGAACGATCCGCAGTCACCACTGCCGACTGTCTGAGGTCGTCACGCCGGGATGATCAAAACTCCCCGCGTCGGGACGGTTGAAAAACTCTCCATGGCATGAAGCTGCCGAGTCAGCCTCTTCTTACCAGAGATCGCTCATTTCGCGATGTTAAAGCCCACAGGTCCCGCGGTTGGAGCTCTCCACAGTCGATCCTCGGCAAAGGATCGCAAGCTCCACAATGTTAAAGTCCGTGCCGCATCCACGGCATGAAGCTCCAGGCCGGTCTCCAGGAAAGGCCGCCAACTCCTCGATGTTAGGCCGCAGTGGGGATGGGGATACGATACGGAGAAAAATCACATCTCCGTCGAGGTAAGAGATTGAAAAAAATGTTTCCCCCAATTCCCCCCGACCCCCCACATAAAACAAACCAAGAAACACTAAAACATAGTTTTAACACGTACTTAAAATAACAAAAACAGTAGAAAGGACAGACAGACTGTTGGCGACGCAGCCAGATTGAATGGCGGTGTAGACTTGAGGGGCTAAATGGCCTAATTCTGCACCAATAACTCATGAAAAAATATGCAGTTGTACAGGGCATTGGTGAGACCGCACCTGGAGTATTGTGTGCAGTTTTGGTCTCCTAATCTGAGGAAAGACGTTCTTGCCTTAGAGGGAGTACAGAGAAGGTTCACTAGATTGATCCCTGGGATGACGGGACTTTCATATGAAGAAAGACTGGATAGACTAGGCTTGTACTCGCTGGAATTTAGAAGACTGAGGGGGGATCTTATAGAAACATATAAAATTCTTAAGGGGTTGGAGAGGCTAGGTGCGGGAAGATTGTTCCCGATGTTGGGGGAGTCCAGAACCAGGGGTCACAGCTTAAGGATAAGGGGGAAGTCTTTTAGGACCGAGATGAGAAAACATTTCTTCACACAGAAAGTGGTGAGTCTGTGGAATTCTCTGCCACAGAAGGTAGTTGAGGCCAGTTCATTGGCTATATTTAAGAGGGAGTTAGATGTGGTCCTTTTGGCTAAAGGGATCAGGGGGTATGGAGAAAAGGCAGGTACAGGTTACTGAGCTGGATGATCAGCCATGATCATATTGAATGGCGGTGCAGGCTCGAAGGGCCGAATGGCCTACTCCTGCACCTATTTTCTATGTTTCTATGTTTCTATGCAGGAAACTAGATTGTGAACTTGTGACTTAGAAACATAAATACATAGAAAATAGGTGCAAGTCATTCGGCCCTTCGAGCCAGCACCACCATTCATTGTGATTATGGCTGATCATCAACATTCAATAACCTGTGCCCAACTTCTCCCCATATCCCTTGATTCCCCTAGCCTCCCGAGCTCTATCTAACTCTCTTTTAAATTCATCCAGTGATTTGGCCTCCACTGCCCTCTGTGGCAGAGAATTCCACAAATTCACAACTCTCCGGGTGGAAAAGTTCCTTCTCCTCAGTTTTAAATGACCTCCCCTTTATTCTAAGACTGTGGCCCCTGGTTCTGGACTCCCCCAACATTGGGACCATTTTTCCTGCATCTAGCTTGTCCAGTCCTTTTATAATTTTATATGTCTCTATAAGATCCCCTCTCATCCTTCTAAACTCCAGTGGATACAAGACTAGTCTTTTCAATCATTCCTCATATGACAGTTTCCAGGGATTAATCTTGTGAACCTACGCTGCACTGCCTCAATTACAAGGATGTCCTTCCTCAAATTAGGAGACCGAAACTGTACACAAGTGACTTAACCTACTTGAGATTGACAAGATAGTTTGCTGTGGAATAATGTCAAGGAGGCTCAATCATGGGGCATGGCTGAGGAGTAGATTCCAGTAGACCCTGATTGTCTTGGCCATGGGTACTGGTTGCCTCCCTGTCCTTAAGAAATTTCCACCTACTCTTGGTTATCAAAAGGGTGTGTACATGATTGTTAAAGCCACAAATTACCCTGTGATTGTTCCACCAACATTTATTCTTCAGATCAGCTTTCTGTTAGGCCTCAGCCTGTAGAACTGTTTCAGGGGCAGCAGAGCTTCCAATCCAAGTAGACCTTACATTTGTAGTTAATTAACTCCTAGATCTCCTGCTTATTTCAAGGGCAGCACAGTAGCGCTACAGTGGAGTTGCTGCCTTACAGTGCCAGAGATCTGGGTTTGATCCTGACTAAGGGTGCTGTCTGTACAGAGTTTGTACATTCTCCCTGTGAGCATGTGGGTTTTCTCCAGGTGCTCCAGTTTCCTCCCACATTCCAAAGACATGCAGGTTTGTAGGTCAGTTGACTTCTGTAAATTGTTCCTAGTATAGAAGTAGTGTTCGGGTTGAGTTGTGTTTCATTTGGTTTAGCTTATGTTTACGTGTACCGAGGTAGTGATAAGCTTCTGTTGCGTGCTAACCAGTCGGAGGAAAGACAACACATGATTACAATTGGGTGGTTGCTCGTTGGGAGGATCCCGGAGGGCCGAAGGGCCAGTTCCCTCGCTGCATCTCTAAACTAAATTAAACTAAACTAAACAGAATCAACCACCATACAAAGAGTTTGATATCACAAATACTTTGACCTCCAACTACTCAGATGGTCTGTGGAATATCGTTCTCAAATTTAGAGGTTTGAAAAATTTTTGCTTTAATTCCATGTCTCCTAAAACAGTCATTCTTTTCCACATTCCATTGGGACAAAAAATCACCAGCTGGATAGGGGAAATGTTTCCTGGATGTTCTCCAAGCCTCCTTGAAAAAATGTAACGTCATAACAAGAGGAGTTGAGTATAGGAGCAAAGAGGTCCTTCTACAGTTGTACCGGGCCCTGGTGAGACCGCACCTGGAGTACTGTGTGCAGTTTTGGTCTCCAAATTTGAGGAAGGATATTCTTGCTATGGAGGGCGTGCAGCGTAGGTTCACTAGGTTAATTCCCGGAATGGCGGGACTGTCGTATGTTGAAAGGCTGGAGCGATTGGGCTTGTATACACTGGAATTTAGAAGGATGAGGGGGGATCTTATTGAAACATATAAGATAATTAGGGGATTGGACACATTAGAGGCAGGAAACATGTTCCCAATGTTGGGGGAGTCCAGAACAAGGGGCCACAGTTTAAGAATAAGGGGTAGGCCATTTAGAACGGAGATGAGGAAGAACTTTTTCAGTCAGAGAGTGGTGAAGGTGTGGAATTCTCTGCCTCAGAAGGCAGTGGAGGCCAGTTCGTTGGATGCTTTCAAGAGAGAGCTGGATAGAGCTCTTAAGGATAGCAGAGTGAGGGGGTATGGGGAGAAGGCAGGAACGGGGTACTGATTGAGAGTGATCAGCCATGATCGCATTGAATGGCGGTGCTGGCTCGAAGGGCTGAATGACCTACTCCTGCACCTATTGTCTATTGTCTATTGTTTATTGTCTTCACAATCAAATTGGATCACTGGCCTGTGACCTCTCAAGTTGGTGAAAGGGCGTTCAGAATGGCATTAAGAACCTGGAGTCACTTCACCGTCTGTATCTCTCATTTCCCTTATCGCTAACCAGTCTGAAGAGGGGTCTCAACCCAAAACATCACCCATTCCTTCTCTCCAGAGATGCTCCTGCCTGTCCCGCTGAGTTACTCCAGCATTTTGTGTCTAACTTCGGTCTATTCATCTGTTGCCAGATGTTAACAGAGGTGGAGAGCCGCATTTTTCAATCCGCCCACCATTTAAAGCAATTCCTTTCCTCATACCAGTCTCACCAGTCTCCCCAGATACTATGCAGGATATTTTCTAGAGTAATTGGATTTTAAAAAACAACCTCATTAAAAAAAACAGTCCAATTATATTCCAATTCTAACTTTTTTCAGCTACTACCAGAAGGAAGGTTTAGACTCAAAGTTCAAAGTATCAAGTCCAAAATCCAAATATTTCACAAAATGGTTTATGAACCTGGGGCGAATAAAGCAGGTCGTGGTATTAAGTTAGGAGTCCAAATTCAAAAAATAACTAACTGATGGTTTAGCAATATGCAACCACTGAGAAAAGAATGTCTGGCCACCTAAAAACAAATGTATCTATTTATCCGATTCACACTTTGGCATAAAAAGTGGGCCGGCTTTGGAGCTGCGGAACGTCGGAGTCCAGTTTGTTTTGATAACTTGCTCCAACAAAAAGCAGCACGTGTTTTCTATCTCCCTCCGGAGTTTCAAATAAAGTCTCGAAGTCTTTCAGACTGCAGTTCGGGGAAACAACAAACGTAATCAGTAACCTCAGAATCTGCTGCCAGTAATCTGGAATCCACATGAACGGGTGGCACTGCACAATATTGTTATAAAAATATGAATTATTGTACGAGTGATCCATCTGGTACGTCCTGTGTGCAGTCTGTGATAAGAGGTGTCCAATGTTAATAAACAGGTTTCCTCTACACCTCATCAGCGCCTTCCTTTTCTGAGCAATTGTTCCTTTAATGTTTGGCGTGTTTTTCCATTTATTCAGAATTGCGCCTCTAGGGTAGATGCGAGATTATTCGTCGCGTTTCAAAAATAAGTGCCAAGAATGGAGACACCTGTTTTGGAAAGAGGCTAGCGCTAAAAATGATTATAAAATAATCCTTATAGGCCGCAGTGACCTCAAAGAGAATTGTTATTTACTCCCCTGTTGGAAACTGTTGCAATCGCCTCCCATTCCAACATTGTATTTTCTTTTGCAATTTATGCCTCAATAGGAAAATCCAAGTTGTGCACAAAAACACACAACCCTGTCGGAACAATAAAACACTAAAAATTATAGCTTATTCCAAGTGAAGGAGAGTTTGTAGAGTGAAAATGGGGAAGGAACGAAATCAACCTGTTGGAGCAGAAAATGAATAACCCCTTAAATAATCAACGAATTGAAACGTCAATTGATTTTTTTTTGTTGCCTTTAGCGTTACATTTCCTATGTAACGTTTACTTGTTCAAACCGTAAGTACGTGACCGGAGTTAACTGGATCACATAATTTAATTTATTTACCTCGCCACACATTTCTTGGGCGCAAAAGTGAAATGTTTATTTGAAATCCCCCGAAGTAACATGTCCTACGATCTATTAACTACTTTTGTATCAAATACTTTTGAATTGAAATAAGAGACAAAGCGATCATTTGTTTTATTATTATCCACTCTCTAATGATTTTCGAAAGCCCACCACTCCTATACATATACTATTTATGATGAGCTGGACCATATTCTAAACAACTGGATTTGCACCTTCAGAGCATGGTTGCTTTATAATAGGATAATTTAATAACATTCATAAAGCAGTCTTTGTGGCTATTTCAATAAGTTTCAATTGATCCAGTTGTGTTAAAAACATGTCTTAATTAATTATTTCTTCAGTCAAGTTAACTAGTAATTGTTAACTGAAAATACTGTATATGTTTTTATTTTTTATTTTTATGAATCTTCCCATTTAAGGCCACATTCAATCATTTCATCAAGTGAAACGTTTTTTAATTATAATCAACATTTTTGTTTTATAAACTATAAATGGGCCAAACAGACACAAATTATACAGAATCCCACCCAGAGAAAGCACACAGCACCTTTATTGCTTAAACCCAACCTGTTCAGCTATGAGCAATGCATGCTTTGCAACTGCTTGGCATATGTTGAAGAAAAAAACCTTAAGTGCTTCGACCCTGATCTAGTTTTTTTAAATATAAGATAGGAATATTTAAGTAAGTATTAAAACCAAATCATTAAGATGTGATTTTAGGAAGCATTTCTGCAGTAAAAATAGATTATGGGAATCTGGAACTTTCTTAACCAAAATAAAATTGTTGAGTCTACATGAATTGAGAAATTAGAATTGGAAAACAATAGATTTTGATAAGTGAGAATATAAAGGATTATATAAAAGAATACGAGTAACTGGAGTTAAGATACAGACCTGAAATGTTCTAAATAAGTGATGGAAGTAGCTCATCTAGCTACTCCAAATACATTTTGGAGTTTTTGAGCTTAGTGAATTGGGTTTAACCGTAGACAGAGACACCCTGAGGTTAATTTATACTCATTGGTTTAACACTGGATGGAATATAAAGCAGTGCTTTGCAAATTGTCCAGAGGGTTGTAGACACAATCAACTGCAAATGCTGGTTTACCAAAAAAGGACACAAAGTGCTGGAGTAACTCAGCAGGTCTGGCAGCATCTCTGGAGAATACTACCTGACCTGCTGAGTTACTCCAGCACTTTGTGACTTATCCAATAGGTTTACTGGATGTTCTCTAATCATTTAGATTAATTGCTAATATAGATGATAGCAAATTAAGGATTGCCTGTTATCTTTAAATATTTATATTTTGATTGCTGGCTGAAGACCAAACTATGATTAGAATGTGCTGAGTTCCCTCAGCAGCAGACATGAAAAACATGTAAGACTGTGTTAGAAAAGTATTCCCCGACTGGAACTTATTGTCAAACACCAGTCCAAGTTTTAGAAATGTCTGCAGTACCAAGGAAATTGACCATGTCATAGAAAATACCATTGAAATGTAGAATAGTACAAAACAGACGAGGCCATTCATCCCAGCATGTCTACATCAGCTCTTTCAAAGAGCATCCAGTTGTTTCCAGTTACCTTTTGTCATCCAATATCCCTTTCTGGTTCAAGTGTTCATCCAGTTCACTTTTGAAAACTCTTATGGAATCTGTTTCCACAGCCCTTCGGGCAATGCATTCTAAATCCTAGCCACTTCTTTTCTAAATTTGGTTCCAAAACTCATGCTATATAAATTTAAACAATTCTAACAAATCTTTCCATTGCCTTCTGTCTCACTAAGTAATCATCAAACTTATTTTCAGAGTGAATAATAAAGAAATAAAACCAATGGATAATATGGGAATATGGAGAAATGGTAAATTGCACGATTAGACAATAGTTGGTTACCCTTTATTTCCAGTCGCTTGCTTTTTTTCACTAATACCTGATGCCCCTGCTTAAGAAATGTGCAGTCTTGGAAATTGATATTTTCCAGCACAATCAATGATGAGAGGATTCCAGATTTCTCCCAGGTTTAAAATGAAAAAATACTTTTAGATTTCAGTTTTAAATGGTCTGGCAATAATTTTAAGATGCACCCACTGAGCATTAAAAATTGTATCTCCAACCTTTACAGGTCATTTCAAATATTATAAACATATTATATTGTTCCTTTACATGTAAATGAATTATAAAGAAAGGCTTTCACAACATTATGATCCTCAGATCATTTTGTAACGGTCTTCCATCTGAAATATTAATTCTGTTCTCCTTATTCTTGTTTGAAATTGTGAATTTATGACCAATAAGGGAAGTAAAAGGATCAGGTCTGATGTGTCAGTGTAAAAACAGCACCTCCAGTTTTACGGTTCGACAGTAACTGTTGAGCTCAAGCCGATAAAATTAACACTAAGCCGTCTCGATCTGGAGAATCAGCGCTGCCTTCTCCCCAAAGTCCAATGTATCCAGCCGAAGCGCCAAACCTGACACCAATAACACTCGGAGTGCAAAGTAACAAATTAAACACGCAGAATATTAAAAACAATTGTAAATGGAACATAACTGTCACAATTGTAAATTTCACGTTGATGAAGCATGAAACATGGAACTGCTACGTTCAGCACTTCAACACCGACATGTACACAATCAAACATCGCTCAGACCCAATTTACACTGTTATAGACGTGCATTAGATGGGCAGAAGAATCATTTGTGATACGGTCTTTCAAACAAAGCACGACAACTGACGTTGATGAACAAAATGGTGTTGCACAAGCATGTGATAAGGACTGCTTGTCTTGATGCCTCGTCAACTTGGATTCAACTCAACATTAGCAAAACAACCCCTCGCTACAGTGGATCACGTGACGATGGGAACAGCAAGCCACTGAACTGGATGGGTAGGAGTCAGTGAGTCAATGATTCCACATCATCCTTGCAGTAGAGATGCTGGTAAGAATCCCTTTGCGCGGAATATGTGGGGACCAATAATTTAATCTCACATTAATAAAGTAACTGCCGAGAATGGGTAGAACTGTCCTTTGTTTAAAAAACACTGACCTAATATTGTTGATACATTTAAAAGTGCATCGTCCTTCTACATCGACTGAGAAATGCATTAGAATTTACTTCACCGTATTTATGTTGAAATAAACACCAAAAAAACCCATTAGTTTTACTGACATCGTTAGATGTCAGACATACTGACATCCCCATTATCCTTTCCATCCGTTCCCAAAACTTGGCACATGGGTGTTGAGTGTCGAAGAAGAATTCTGGTTCTCGTTCGTCTTCGGGGTGTAATTCTTGTATAATTTTGACAATGCAAACATTGGTGACTCATCATTCAAGATCTTCCTTGTATCAAAAGAATAAAGCCATTTCCCAATTTCAGCAAAGTCCTCCCTGTTTCACCAACGACACCTGCAGCTTGTTTAACCAGCTATCTTAGTCGCCTTAAGCTGTGGGAAATGCGCCCACTCTATGCAAGAAACCGGGCTGGGTAATAATGATGCACAAAACTATCCGCGAGTGGGATATTTACTGAGAAACAGTCAAAAGTCACAATATTAATTGAATTGAGTCTCCATTATGTTTTATTGGAATACGCCACATCTCAACCCCGCATCGATTAAGAATAGAAGCGTTCTTTGAATGAGAGCCTGACAATCAAAATAATTACCTTTCTGGTTTTACGAAGTTGCTGTACTAATGGAAGAAACACGCGGGAGTCAGTAACTCATGTAATTCGGTATGAATCGGATCTGTAATGAAGGGCCAGTTTACTGTTAGTCAGAGGTTACCATCCAACACGAGGCCTGCAAAACAAGAGCACGCGAGGCATAATTGTAAAATACCCACACCCCCAAGTCCCCTTCGCCCCATGCAATATGTGTTTTCTGTCGGGGTGAAACGCTTTTATAATATTCTATGAGGTAACCTTGAGTTTGGCCAGCCCAACTCGGGGAAATGCACAGCGTGGGGACCGCTGGACATCTCGAACTCAACTCGCCATTCAGAAATGATGAGGTGAGCTTGCACGATGAAACTCCGAAAATGCAAAGCTGCTTACGTATAAATCAACTACCGAGAGGAAATACTTTAAAAGCAAGTGTTGCGAAACGCAGGGGAGGGGGGGGGGGGGGAGTTAAATGTCACCCGTGGGGTATTAATTAAAACCCCGGGTGGAAATAAAAACGAAGACAATGTTAATTAAAATCATAAAGGAATACAGTTGGGATTGCAGAAACACAGAAACTGAGAGTTAGACGACTGTGAAAATGTTTGGACATATACTTTATCGCTGATGGCTAACTGCGAAACTATTTCACGAGTGGGTAACTCTTATCGCAGCTAAAGTTTTCAGCTACCATCAACGATAGAACATATTCCATATGTCCAAACATTTTGGACTCATTAGTAAAGTATACTTTAACAACGCATCCTTTAAGATGGCCCAAGTTGACTAAGGAACAATGAGGTTAGTGATCTACTTAAAACGCGCTCGTCTTCGATTTAAATATACGATTAACCCGCTACTGTAAAGATTATCACGATCACGATTCAACAAATCCATGGACAAACGATACCCACGTTCCTGGTTATTTAGCGTTAGTAAGCAACTGGTGTACCTACTTTACCATAAAGCCGGTCCCCTCTAAATCTTCCGCTTGAATTTGAACAACGGAGAGGTGGAGCTCATGCTCCAGATTTCAATGTATCATTTCCCATATCATCTCAGTTTATCCCATCGCGTATCCTGTATTTTACAGTTAAAATGTGTAACCGTAACCTAGATTTTAAAACTGCAATTGAAATCAAATCCTGTTCCTTCTTAATTTTGAATAATACGTGTAACTTGTGCCCAGCTAATCCCGAAAGGTATTAATCGCTAATATTTTTTGCCTGATAGACAAAATTGCAATGGCGTGGTCTCTACGGTGACATAACAGAGTAAGATAAAAAATCTTTCAATCTAATATGACGAGGCACACCGATATCATATGTGATGAATGCTCTTTACAAATCAACAATTTAAATTAATACCAGCTGGCGTAATCTTAACGTATAACAAACACTCATTATTTCAATTGTGAAAATAGTTATTCGATCATATTAGCTAGTGTTTTTGGATGGCATGCCACAAAAGATGGGGCTATCTCGATTTGATGGTATCACTTTTGTGGCAACCAAATGTTGGGACGAGATCTCCAAATGACACCTGTTTCCTTCTGTTTATTGCACATTAAATTATGAACAGGTTTGTCAGGGCAACCGAAGAAACAAGAAATCTACAGTCATCAGATGAGTCTGATAAAGTTACTTCCCATCACTTCGTTGTGAATTTTTAATTTGCAGGTGTTCAGATAAGGATTCCAAATTTTAGTAATTAGGAATTCTGATCATTTTCAATCATAATTTTATTGTTCCGAATAGGAGCATTAGAGTGATCGGTGAAAGAATAACGTTTTTTTTGTTCTGCTCGGAAAAGTGGATCTTTAGCTATGGACAGATATAGCTGCGTCGTTACAGTTGAACTATGATATGTATTCGCAACACGAGGACAATACGATTGGCGCGCATCGAAAACTGTTTGAATGCAGAAAGCTCCGTTCCTTTTAACAGCGGCGTATGTCAGAAAAGACTATTGTTTGTCCTAAAGTTTGAGATTTAACTAATCCGATTGAGAAGTGACAGCAGATTTCATCCCACTTGCGTCTAGGAATTCTGTGATCTCTCTCTCTCTCTCTCTCTCTCTCTCTCTCTCTCGAGAGAGAGAGAGAGAGAGAGAGAGAGAGAGAGTTGGATTTAGTTCTTAGGGCTAAAGGAATTAAAGGATTTGGGGAAAAAGCAGGAACGGGGTACTGATTTTAGATGATCAGCCATGATCCTTTTGAATGGCGATGCTGGCTCAAATGGCAGAATGGCCTCCTTCTGCACCTATTTTTCTATGTTTCTATGTGATTGAATATATTTCTAAGTCAGGCACTCAAAGGCGTCAAGAAGAGAAGTTGGCTGTTTTCTCAACCCAGAGTTTCATTAAACAAAATAAGCATGAGGTGCCTCGGCAACTTTAGGACAATATCTTAGTGGCGAAACACATAACCCCGAGGATTTCACTGTAAGTTCAAAGAAAGAAATATACAATTTACCAGGCTTAACCATTAAATATTGAATCATTTTCAATTCCTCTCCCCATTACCGCACTACATTGAATTCGTGCGCCGGATAGGTATAGGTCGATAGGTCGAAACTGCGAAGTCTCTTATTGTTTTCAGAAGATACATCGCAGTTTACAGTCGCAACGGTTAATGTTATCAAATTACACTTAGAATAACAAATCCGTGACTTAAACACAGCATTAACTAATATATAGCAGAGACAAAAAGTAACTTATGGATCTCTAAGCTTAACTTTGACAGTCACTCGGCATCATAAAAGAATCAAGAATACACGATTAGGAAATTGCCATGGCGTTTTGATAAATAACATAATAATATTTATGTATGCTTAGTGTATTAAAAGGAAATAACATATCAGGATTAACATTGGTTTAACTGGGATTTATCACCACAACTATTTGCAAGTACAGATTTCATTAAGTATTCCGCAAAAAAGTTCCCCATTCTGTTATTTCCACTGCATTCCTCCACTTTCGATGTAACCATCCCACTAAACTCACTAGTAGTTTTAACCACCTAATTTAGATTTCATGGATTGGAAAAAGTGACACATCCTATACAAACACCGTTAACCCCTTGCAGCACTTTGTTTATCTTCACTTTCAGCTTTCCCTACCAGAGATTAGGGTTCCCCCAGAGTCCGGATGCGGTCCGAATATTGATTGCGCATCGTTTTTTTCCCCCATCGCTACACTGGCATGTCCGACATCAATCCTCCCTAATGTCTATTGTCGACAATAACACATGGGTTTTTGTTTTGTTGCTCGGCTTTAATATTAGTGAGCAGATCTTTCTTTCTGTATATCAACTACACATTGTTGGAGGTACAAAAGAAAAGAACCCCCCCCCCCCAGCTCCTATGCTCTTTACTTCTGAAATCAGATTGCACGAGTCCAATCCCGGGGAAAATAGGACAATCGAAATTAAAATATATATATATATAGAAATAAATTAGTTTATTGCAATGCGCGGCTCGGCGGCTGCAGCCAAAGTTGGCACTTGCTGGACACAAGGCAGCATTGGTGCGGGCAGGGGGTGGGGAGGGGGGGGGGCGGGGGAGACGCAACCTCAATCCCGGAGCACGTGACACGCCTACCCCGCTCCGCCATCCCATTGGCTGAAGGCGGCGGTTTGAAGGCGACCGCCAAGCCTTGCCTGATTGGACGGCGGCGATCGCGCTCGCCATTGGCCCGGGGCCTGGGGGCGACGTCACAAAGACTGTGACGCGCGTTCTTCCTGTTTCCTTCCCCGCGTCTTGAAGTGTCTCTTCAGCGGCTCGCGCAGAATTAACAATCAGGGAGAGGAAGGCGGCGCGAAGCCCTGCCTCCTGGAGGTATACAACCCTCACCATCTCTGCCCCCCTCTCTCTGTCTCTCTCTCCCTCCCTCCTGCAAGCAGCAAGCTCTCCTCCTCGCAGCCCACTCACACTACAAGCACAGTAAGTAACCTTGCTCCTTGCTTACCTTTTTTTTCCCTCCCTGCAACGTCCTTCAGAAACTTTAAAGGCTGCTTGCAGCTGGCTCCCATACCTTCAAAGGGTTTCCTTTTTTTACTTGCATTTCCATGTGTGTTTTGGAAAGAGAGAAAGAGTAGAGAAGTATTTCTAACCCCTTTTTGTTTTGTACACAATACGTTGCTTGTTTTCCAAATATTGCATTGTACTCTTTTGTCCCATCATCTGCTGCCTCTTTGTCTTTAGTCAAGTAGAGTATCCTAGGTATTTCGTGTCTCATCATGCAACGGATTTGTTTTTGATTTGTGTGGATACTTTCTTCCCCCCCCCCCCTCCCGATCTAGTACAGATGTGTTAGTTTCGGTTTGCCTTCTTTTAGGATATAATTTAGTTAATAAACGTGCTATTGTACAGTTGGGTTCGTCTTGCATTGTGCTCACGCTTGTCTCTTCTTGAAACTTTAATAGAAATAGTGATTACATTAAAGGTGTTTTAAAGTGTACGGTCATATTGGTTGTAGTATTTGCTCCTATCTCTTCCCCAGCCCCCTCATTCTCCCCCCCCCCCTCCCCCTACATACACATACATGGTCACAAGGCGGCTGTATTGATGGTCAGATATGGACAAAGAAGTTGTCGTCACAAGGTGTCCTTTGTCAACAATTCCCCCTTGTACCCACTTGCATTTTTGTTCTGAAATCTCAGGGAATTAATCTTGCGTTCGTAGTAATAACGCACGAAACTCCGACCTCGCTCTTGATTGTACTTAACGTGGAGGTGCGCTGTCAGATGGAATGGTCGGCTTTGCATTGGCAAGGATTGATTAAGAGTAAACAACATCTAATTGGAAGCTACGTTTGAGCAGTTGGAATGATGATGCGTGCGGGGAAAAAAAGGTGCATTTTGTGTTAATGCAAGCAGGTTGTAGATTGCTTGGAGAGGAGGGAGAGAAATGCATTGGCCTTATCGGGAAAGTGAAATCAACTTTCTGAAAGTGGATTTTGCAGCATCGCGAATCTTGGAAACGTAGTTTTATGATTTCAGTAAAACAACCCAAAAACGGTTGTTGCCGGTGCTGCCCTTTATTTGCGCAGTGCTTTCTTTACTTTGAGCTTGGTGGAGATCTGAGTTTGTTCTCCCGCGACTGTGGCCTTTTTAGAATTGCCTTTAATTGTTTACAGACAATTCAAAGTCGCTGGCATCCCCGCGTGTCTTGTACATTGTTCCCGAAATTGATGTTTACCCAGGCAGCTGCTGGATGCCTGAAACACAGGCGCAGCAACGGAAGGATCGCCTTGCTAATGTTTTCCTGACGGTTCACCCCCCGCCCCCCCCCCCCCCCCCCCCCCCCCCCCCCCCTTCAAACGCCAGACCCCGGCTGAAAGTGAGCTGGTGAGCACTTCAAGGCAGATTGTTTTGTTTCAAAAAGGCGAAGTTTCAGGATGGTGAGAGGTGTTGAATGGTGTTGGCAGTAGTCAGACAGTGCGCATGGGCACAGGCAGACAGGTGTGCTGTGTCTCGGGCAGGTGCAGCGTCTTACAAGGGCTCAGCAGCGTCTCGCCTTGTGAAGAGAGGCTGCCATCAGATCCCAATGAAAATCACGATATATCAAATTGAACGCCCTCCAGAGACTAAACAGTTTCTTCTCTCCAAACAAAAAGGTATTGTCCATCGCTGGTACGCGTATTTTTTTGTTTTGTTTACAAAATTATAATATGAAGTGCTATAAAATCTGCAAAAGCTTGTTTTCGGATACTTGATAAAGGTCCTCGTTTAACAGGAATAAATTGATCTGGGAATTGTGCTGGACACAGCAATCCGGTCCAACCGCAGCGCTGCCAGGATCACACTTCGCTTAAAATCCCCATTAAAACTTTAGAAAGATTGATGCTTGGAAGTCGGTTGAACTATCAATTTGTATCTGTAGAAATAATTCAGATAAATAACTGAGCTGCAACGGTGTTTTCCTCGATAACATCTCTTCACGTCCCTTAGTGTCCATAAAGTTTAATTTCCCCGAAGTGCTTCCCCTGTACCAATTATAGGTAGATAATTTATTTAATTTTTCCATAATATATTGACCCTGCATATATCGGTAAACACAAAACTGAATAGGTATTTATTATACCGAGGAAACCTACATATGGTGAGGTTATAAAGTCAGTCATCTATGATTATTCAAGTTTTATTTTCTTCCACAGCAGATTATCCAAGTTGTTTTTGCTCTAGCCTATATACTTGATTAGATGCCTTGTGCAGACTGTTATGTATTGGGTTCAGCTTTCCAGAAGAAAACTAGGCAGATAATACTCTCCTCCAATGATTTAGCTTCGCTATGTTTTAATTAACGTTACATGAGAAAGAGAAATTGCTTGAGAATTGTTGGATGGATTAAAGATAAAGTTATTAATTATGCATTTAATTCTGGTATAGAATGGGAACCTTTTAACAATTAGGTGTGCTTTGATATTTTTATGCATGGCTGTATTGTGAGAAATTAAAAAGGAGTTATTTTAGAATCATTAAATTGTTCTTTAAAGAGTGCTGTCTTTCCACGTCCCTTAGTCAACTCAGAGGCATCAACATCCACTTGAACCAATTTCTCCGTTTTCCCTTTTTCCATTCTTTCCACACCCTCAACAAGACAGCTAAACAGCAACTGTTGTCTTGATGTAAATGCAGCTTAATAAACAGTTGAATTAACGCAAACATTTCCTGAAACCGCAGGTGAATAAGCATGTAGAGGAAGATGGCTCTTACTTCTGGTAACCAGGACACCTTACTCCCAAGGAAAATAACTGTTGAGAATGTGTTCATCCAATTGATTTTGAGCTGAAGACTGTACATCCATTTTTGTTTGCTTAAGATGATAATTAGAAGTAATTTATATTTAAATGCATCTCATACAGTTAGCCGTTTCCCTCTACACAATACTCCACATATGCAACACTTTAAAATATATATATATATTGATGATATCTGTTAACTCTCTTAATCTACGAAGCATATTTATTGATGTTTAAAATGACTTTTAACTAGTAAAGGCATGGCTGGAATTTTAAAATATTTTGAAGGCTTTTTACTGTTGAATTCTTTAAAGATAAATATAGAAATTTGCTCTAGGAAGAGTAAGAAATTAACACATTTGATTTTGCAAGTTTGAATGCCTTCTAAGCTGCCCTAAATGTTTAAACTTATCGCAGGCAACAGCTTACATTGGACGTAAATTAACCAGGAGGACTAAATTCTCACAACTGTGTTATCCTAAGTATTAAATTTTGCTCTGGTCTCATATTAATTATGAATTATGACGAGCACATAGCAAGCCTAAATATCAAATCTTCCGGCAGGGAAGCAGGTTGTTTTTATTTAAAATTGTGACGGTCCGTTTCCAAATATCTGCAGGTTGAAAGTTGCTTAGTCGATGCTTGTTTCTGTAGAGATAATCACTCACAGCTGTGGTGCTGTAGAATATGTGGATGTTTTTACAGGTGAGTTGAAAGGGACGGGAGCAAATCCAAAATGTCTGCATGTTGCCTTTGGCAAGCAGCCGTGCTATTGTGGAGATGAGTGCTGTTGAGTTGATGCAAAAGTTTCACATAGAGTAAATCTAGCATGAAAAATATTTTGTGATTTTCTGTTTTTGTAGGTTAGAAACTTAAACCCTAGTTTCAGGCACATGTAACATCCATGGGATTACATCTATGTGAGTTAACCAGGCATGGATCACTTCTAAGTTAGCTTTATGTGAGAAACGACACACACATTAGTGTATTTTTGATCTTGGGAAATTGGGAGTTCTGACATAAAAGGAAATCCATTCCCTTCCTTTCCCACGCTTGTACTCCATGTTTTCTTGCTTTGTCACTAATTAATTTCTAATGTGATTTTTGAGGCTATAAAGGAATTCTCACATACATTGTATCTGAACCTCTCGGTAGATTTTATATAACATTTCCTTTGATTAGTACGCTCATTGGTGTATACAAAGTTTTTAACTGATGACCTTTGATTAGTTAAATATTACCATAACATTTGAAAAGTGATGTAAATATTTAGTAATGTCATTGTCAATGGTGTTTTTTAATGTACAGTATGAATCTGGAAGCAATTTCTTACCACCATTAGCATTCGATAACCTTTTGCCAACAATTAACTATTTATAGGTTTTAAAAAAGAATAAATGGACAGCGTAAATCTATATTTAGGTTTGCTCTGCTGCCTTTCATTTTGTGTAGTCAGTAATGTCATATCTCATGGCATTCTTTGAATGAAGTGCAGAAGAAATGAATGCAATTTAGTAAGTTCATAAGTTAACTGTGCATAGAACAAAATTAACAAAGCTAAATCTGAACAGATTACACAAATTTGTCAGCATGGCTTTTTAGTAAATTACTTTTGCATTAAACTGCAGTGATGCAAAATAGAAATGCATAAAACACTAGTTATATTGATTTGTTCTTGAATTATTTTCAGATTTTTGTATGACTTAATCAATATATTTGTCTGCATGTTTTTCTTTCACTTTGGTTACTTTTCCCCTTAAGGTAAATGATAACACTTGTACTTGTGAATTATATTATTGATGCTCAAGGAGCTTATTAGCTTTAAAAAAAAAAAAATCTTAATCTATCCCAAACCATGTGAAAAGAAATATTTGTAAAAATCATTTTGCACCAAAGGCATAATGAACTGTGATAAATGTAATGTCCCATAACTCCCTTTACCAGCACTTGCCTATTTTATGCAGATTTGAGGTCAGGAAATTTGGAGAAAATTAAAGAAAATGATTCATCGGTCCTTTTGTTCTATTGGCTAGGGTCCCGGGATTCTCGAGCTGTGCCCAGATGACAAGCCTTTGAAGATGGCACAATAACAAACCAGTGATGCCTGATCATGACAGCATAGCCCTGCTAACCAGACATACTAAGAGACGAAGAGTCGACATTGGAGTGAAGAGAACTGTCGGAACATCCACGGTGTTAACTAAAGCAAAAGGGAAGCTATTTAGTGTCATGAATTCCCAAAGTTCAGATCAGGACATTGAGTGCTCAGTGGTTCAGCACACAGATGGGGACAAATCAAATGTGCTCCGCAAGCTGCTGAAGAGGGCAAACTCTTATGAAGATGCCATGATGCCTTTTCCTGGAGCTACCATAATTTCCCAGCTACTGAAAAACAATGCAACTAAGAACGGAAGCACGGAGCTCAATTTGCAAACCAGTGGTCTCTCCAGCACGGGGTCAGAGGCAAATCAGGAGGATGTTTGCAGCAACTCTTCAAGGGAAAGTGGCCAAGAATGCCTGTCGCCATTTAGCAGGCCTAACATGAGTCAGTTCGACGTGGATCGGCTTTGTGATGAACATTTGCGGGCCAAGCGTGCACGAGTTGAAAACATAATTCGAGGCATGAGTCATTCGCCAAATGTGGCACTGCGGGGTGGAGAGAACGATCGAGATGGGGTACAGCAGCCTGTGAGTCCCCGAGAAAGTTACAGGGAGAACAAACGCAAGCAGAAGCTTCCCCAGCAGCAGCAACAGAGCTTTCAGCAACTGGCTACAGCCCGGAAAGAGCAAAAGCGAGAAGAACGGCGGCAATTGAAGCAACAACTGGAAGACATGCAGAAGCAACTGCGCCAGCTCCAGGAAAAGTTCTACCAAATATACGACAGCACGGACTCTGAGAACGATGAAGATGGCAATCTGTCCGAAGACAGCTTGCAGTCAGAAACTGCTGATACTAGAGCACGAGACCGGTCCAACCATGAGATATCAGAGTTGGATCCAGGACACTTCCTTGATCGTGCTCGAGCTCTTATTAGGGAGCAGGAAATGGCGGCAGAAAATGAAAAACTGAAGAGAGATGGCCACTCAAGGAAAAGCCAAGGCCTAACCACCTTGCATGCTGAAGGGAAACAGCTCGCTGAGACGCTCAAACAAGAACTCAATTCCACCATGTCACAAGTAGTGGACTCTGTCGTCAAAATGTTCTCTAAATCCTCCCACCAGCTTCCTCGGGTCTTCCCCCCTATCCAGATTCCACAGGCGAGATTTGCCGTGAATGGAGAAAACCACAACTTTCACACAACAAATCAAAGACTTCAATGCTTTGGCGACGTTATAATTTCGAACCCGTTGAATACTTTTGCCAACATGCACGTGTCTAATTCCTCGGACCAGACGGAAGCACTGCCTCTCGTAGTACGCAAAAACTCCTCCGAGCAATCTGCGTCCACCCCCTCCATGGGAGGCCACCACGTTTCCCATCACCAGTCCCCGCTCTCAGCCGCAGCAGGGTTTTCATCCCCTGCCTTTCGCCATCCGCTGCCTCTTCCTCTCATGGCCTATTCCTTTCAGAGTTCGATAGGCAATGCCTCCAGTGCAGTATCTGGGAAAGACAGGTCATCTCCCGAGTCCTTGGACCTGACCAGGGAAACTGCCTGTCTGCGGACCAAAGTATCATCACACCACATGAACCATCGTCCCTGCTCACCAATCCATCCGTCCAGCACAGCGGAAGGTCTCTCGTTGTCTCTTATTAAATCTGAGTGTAGTGACTTGCAAGACATGGCAGACATTTCACCATACTCTGGAAATACAATATCCTTTACTGATTGTTCTTTAGTGTCTTAAATAGGTATATGCAACTAAAAAGAGTTCCAAGTTTTCACCCATATTGTTCCCATGGCATCTCATTAGAATTGAGTTGAACTTTAAGCAAGGGGTCCAGTCATTGATTTTTATTTACCATCATTATCTGTTTTTGGATAACCCAGACAGTGAAGGTGCAACAAGTGCATCACCCCCACCCTTTAATGTTCTGCAAGTTCAGTGCAGCTGCCTGCTATGCATGATTAACCTCTGTTCAGCTGTACACAGAAATCTTTTGTCCTTGTATATACAAAGCAAATGATTTTAAAAGCTTGCGAGCACAATCAGAGTGGGCTCAGCTAAACTGAACTTCTTTCACAAGATTTACTGTACTTTTTTTCCTCTTTTTCAAACAGATAACTCAAAAATATTTCATGAAGTACCGAAATGGTGCACCAACTGCAAATTGTCCTATTTTAAAGTGCCAGTTCTCAAAACAGCTTTCCCTTTTGTTTTATCCTATCACTTTGTTGAAGTAATAGAGCTTCTATTTTTACTGTAAAGATTTGTTGACAGGAGTCAGTAACATACGGCACCATTTATTGTTGCTTAGCAGCACTCTGCGGAGTTTCGTGAATTTAATGGCCAGTTACATATTTCATAGGTGTCGAAAATGCACTTTTTAAATTGCCGCTATGAATTTATCACCTTACCTTGAAAGTTACGTTAAGGTACATATTGCTTGCCCTTTATTTTGGCCTACGCTATACACAAATTTTGGACTGGAGTATGTTGTAGGAATTTTCAGGTATTTAGCTAAACTAATAGAGGATGCTCAGCCATTTCACTCACATAGTAATAATTTATTGTCCTCAAAAAGAGAAATGACTTTTACTGTGTACTATTTTGTACTTATTGAACTAGAAAGATTATGATTGTATTAAAACCCATTATGTCCAACTGCACACAGTTGTATCTCAGTTACTTTAACTTAATGGTGAAATATTCTGCAAGCTCATGAATAGAACCATAGTAATTGGACCGGGGTTCTTTACTGTACCCCCTCCCCACCCCACCCCACCACACCACCATCCCAATCCCTAATGTTAAAGGAAACAGTTGAATGGCTGTTCTCAAGATTTCAGCCTTGATCCTCCATGACACAACCCTCCTTTTGCATCTCAAGAAAATAACCTGTAGAACACAACATCATTTGCATACTGCACATTGGAGCTGAGCTACTTGCTCGGGGCAAGGCTAATATACGAGTACATTCAATCTCCATGGAGCTATCAAAAAAATAAGATGACACCTAGAGTTGTAAACTAAAATATAATATTAGGAACCAGGCAGAGTGAAACTACAATCAAGTTCTAATGCTTCCAATCATTGGTCCAGTGCCAAAATATTTAATTGCGAGTAATCTGGTAACTAAGATCACATTACATATGATATGGAATAATGGAAAAGATGATAACTTGAACAAGATGGAATTTAGAAATTCTACTTAAAATTATCTACTCGATCACAAATTTTGTGAATAATTATTTTCTGGCAGCAATAGGCATACAGTGATACTTATAAAGCAAATACTGCTTTGATTATTATTTTTTTAAACAAAACTTTATTGTCCATCTCAAGGCTGGATTTTAAAAGTCTTCTCGGGCTGAATTGAAAATGGCAATGTTCCAGTTACACTGCTGCTGTCTTTAATCCATCCAATTGTACAATTTTATATTGTCCTGCACTGACATAACTCATCTGCCTCTCAGGTAATTCTACATATTTGCCTTATAAAAACTCTGTATGCAGACTACACACAAACTCGTGTGGTGTTTGAATAGTCTTTAGGTTCAGCTGCAGTGCAGTATTTCTCTGATCTTTTATTTTCCTGAGCAGATGTCTTTCATTAATTTATGGATTTATCATCTTTTCTTTTTTTTACACCTGGCAGCTGGCTCAAGTTTCAGCAGTTATTGTCTATTTTGCATGACATGTAGAATTGAATGTCATCTGTCTTAACAAAGCTGAAGCTAAAAGAATGAGGTGAGCCACATGAGCTGCTGGGACAGAGCTGTACGTTTTCTTACCTCCTTAATATTTATTTGTGCTCATTTCTTCTGGCCTTGAATGGGCTGTGCTCACATTCTGTGCAGCTGTATGTTTACAAAATCTATTCCAACATGAGTCATTGTGCGTGTGTAAGTATCCTAGAAACAGCCAGAGCTTTCTTGAGAGAACAGTTGCTTTTAGCGTAAGCACTTAAAAGGGAAAATGGTCAGTTCTGCTTTACATTATTGTGAGAAGCAGTGGCATCAATTTTGATGTAGCATGATTTTAAGATGCTTTTTGTGGTTCCTATTAGAAACAAGTTAGGCAAAGTAGCAGTTACCCAACATTATTTAAAAAATGAAGTATTTCATTAATATGATGTATTAATTATTAAGGTTGTTTTAAGAACTCTCAAAAATGCCTTAATTTAATTTTTTCCGTTTTCATTTAATATGATTAGATGTCGTAATATGTCGTAGCATTTAAAGAACGAACATATAAATTTGCAATTTTGTCTGATCATTATGTATTTTTACAAATGTACTACGCAGATTTCCGATCCTATAACTGACTGAGGAAATCAAAATGAAATAACATGTCAGCAGCTGTTCATATGCTCACGCTTTACGTTGCTTTGTGTCGTTTACCATTTTTTCCCCTTCTCTGTCATCTCTAAATATAATTATTCATATTGAGGCATAGTCTCAAGGACAATCATGGTGCTATGGAAATTAACCATTCTTCTTGAACTAGCTCGAGTAATATGTGCAGGCATGTTATTCCATGATCATTGCAGAACCCTACACTGTCTTCATTTAACAATCATGCATATTTTTTTGCTGCAGGCGGCAAATTTGCTTGATTTGTTTTGTCCCTCGGCTTGGAGCACTGAGACCAATGGCGGTATTTCAACTGCCAACATAACTCTAACCAGATAATTTCAAGAGGGACCTGGGATTAAATTTGGAGTCCAGCTGGGATGACTCAATAACAATGGTGTACATTTGGTAGCTCAAGCATTGGGCGCTCCCTCTTTGACATTTCTTTTCCACAAAGTGAGATTGGGCAGGTGATTCACTTTAAAAATAACACACATGCTCTTTAAATAACACAAATATTCTTTAATGTTTAATTAATAAAGTTATTGTTTAATGTAGCTCTTTAATGTCTAGTTGATGTTCTGTATTGTGGTGCAATGTCATGTCAGTTTTTGCTGTGATATTCTGCAGAATATAAAATACAGTTTAATCTAACTTTCTTTTAAGATAAGAGGAAAGTATGTCCAGAATGAAATAAGATGGAAAGAAACTATTTATCTCTACACCAGATATAATTAGAATATGTATTTTTACCAACAATTGTGCAAGGATATTAAACTATGGAATGTTAATCTTATTAAAGGGTGGTTATAATTAGTTATGTGATTTATTAGTGCAAGGTTGAACAAATATTCTTTTTACCACCTCTATCCACAAATTGGAAATAAATTTGAAGTATAAAGCTTTAAGTAATTGCAAACGTTCTCTGTACCATGGTGATTGGGCACATCCACCATGGATCAGCACTACCAAGAACTGCAGATATTAAATTGAGCTGCCCTGGCCCTTTAAATGCCTTTTTAGCAAGCACAGCGTCCCACATAGAATGATCGCTGAAATGCTGGTTGGACACAAATAATGAAAGCATAGCACTTGATACCATTTACTTTCAAACGATGCTCCTCATCTGTTTTTGTTGTCTTTTAAAAAAGGGGGTCCAATGATAATATTAAGAGATTAGAATTTAAGCAGTGAATGCATTGTAACAGGAGGATGTTGACAGGCTGCAAAGATGCACCCCTTTGCTGAGCGGCTTTGAAAGAAGTCGTCAGCAGTTTGTTTAGAAATGGTAAAGAACGTGCACTTCTTTATGAAATTCCTGAGAAGACAGATTCCAATTTTCCTTATCCATTGCAGGCAATATAAAAACATATGTTCCTGTTAACACAGTGACGTAAATCGAGAGAGAATAACTTTGCAGTAAAAATTTGCATCATGATCCATTTGTTTGAATGGCTAAGAAGATAGCCAGGATCAAATTAATTTTGAATGTTTTATATTTTAAATGTAGACAAAAGGAGCTATAGATAATGAAATCTGGAAAACACAAATTAAATAAATGTACTATAAATTGATACAATTTGAATAAACATTTAACTTTGTGTCAATGTTTTATTTAAAATCATTCCTTGAAGGAATAATAGTGCAGATATTCCTGCTATAGAATTCTTGGAAGGACACAGTAAACGTATCAGCTGATCTAACAAATAACACATGAAAATTAAAGTGATTCATTTTCCTCCATTGCCTTTAAATTTTGGTATAAATTCACAAACACTAAACAGATTAATGGAGTTCATATAATCCAATAAAACTTTAAAGTTCATTTAGTTATTTGGATTAAATGCAAATAAATTAATCATTCTTTGAGTAGTTACATTCTTCTTCTGAAGGTGTACACTGTTAAATGCCATAAACCAACCCCATCCAACCCACTGAACTCTAAAGAAGAAAGGATCTGCAATAAACAACATTGTCTGTTGTCGGTCAGACTGATTTTCAATAATATTTAATCCATCCTGGAATTGAAGATGCAGAAACACATTATTTGCGTATTCCCTTATTTCATTCCTTCTGAAAATGAAAGTGTTCTTAGCCCAGGAACACAATCCATATCCTTGTGCAGGTATTTGGCATAGAGATATAACTTGCTGGGGCATAGATAAATTAATTACATTCGTGTGATTTTTATATTAACGTAAAAACATGAGGGGTGATTTTCACAGGAATCTGAGAAGTATGACATTAGAACCGGTAAGTGGGAGCAAAAACGACATTGAAAGTTCATGAATATGGGAATGATCTCTACCATAAAATTACTTGGGGGAGGTGGAGGTAGCTGGAGCAGCAGACCAAGGTCAGGACTGGGAGGCCAAAGATTCCCAGTGAAGTTTGCGAGAAAACATTTTCTCCACCTTTCCCAAAGGATTCAACAGAAGTAACTTTTTCTCCACTTATTTTGGTCTCTTGCGGCAAGTCCACGACCCCACCTATTGTTCTGTTGTCATGGTTAACTCCGTGCAGCCTCATTAATAGAAATATGGCTGCCATGTTAGAATTACCCAGCCTGAATGAAGGTAAATAAAGATAATGTGGTGGGGGAGGGGTTAGTGAAGCATGATACCCTTCCTCCTGCATTCTATTACTAGCCAAAGGTGAGTGGAGGCCAGGGGTAACCTGCATCATTGTTTCCCATCTAACTGAGAATAGAAGCAGTTAATGTAAAACATTCTCAAAAAGTATCTGGAGCAAATTCATTTGCGTTACACATTGCTCTTGTGGCTACCAGAGCCGTGCTTGTTAGATGATGAAAAGATTGGAGGCAGCTGATTTTTTCACCTGTGGTTGCTCTCAACAGATGTGGGAATTTAACAAATTGAAATAGACTAAATTTTGTAATAAACTTTACTAAAATCGGATAAACCATCGACTAAAATTTCATCTTGAACCGCTGCACAAGTTGTAGGTTTGCACAATATATCCGTGTAAAATTGAGTTAATGCCACTTTCAACTCCATGGCGAGCAGTTTTACTTGGCTTTGCTGCATCATGAGGCCTCAAATTACATCTGCCCTTCCTAGAAACACCCACAGAGCAAGTTTCTGACATGGAATCTGCCCATCAAGTCAGTTAATACATATCCCTTCAAAACATTTAATTTTGATATTAACTTTAGTAATTTAGTCAATAAGAGATTTGTGACTAAATGATAAGTGGATTATTTGCATGGTTGCTATTTATAAAATAACATTTCCTCATCTCGATATTTAATAAGGCTTAAATCTGAATAAAGCATGCTTTCTGAGCAATTAAGGATGAACAATAAATATCACATCACTGCATCCCAAGAACAAATTGGAGTAAAATTGTGGACCAGTGGACAATATTGTAGTAATCCAAGGTTTTTGGGAAAATAAAAGCAAGATCAAGTCTGCAAACTCACTACTTTCTTAACAGCCATATTTTTATGTGGGCTGCCGTAATTTTCATGATAATACGAATGTAGGAAAAACTGTTGTACTGAAGTACCTGAAGCTGTCATAGAGTAAATGAGCTCAGAAGCAGGTCCTCAGCTCACCATGTCCATGTGACCATCAAGTGCCTACAATGCCCTCCATAATGTTTGGGACAAAGACCCGTCATTTATTTGCCTTTGTACTCCACAATTTGAGATTTGTAATAGAAAAAAATCACATGTGGTAAAGTGCACATTGTCAGATTTTAATAAAGGCCATTTTTATACATTTTGGTTTCACCATGTAGAAATTGCAGCAGTGTTTATGCATAATCCACCCATTTCAGGGCACCATAATGTTTGGGACACAGCAATGTCATATAAATGAAAATAGTCATGTTTAGTATTTTGTTGCATATCCTTTGCATGCTTGGTCTGCAATTCATGGACATCACCAGTTGCTGGGTGTCTTCTCTGGTGATGCTCTGCCAGGCCTGTGTTGCAGCCACCTTTAGCTTATGCTTGTTTTGGGGGCTAGTCCCCTTCAGTTTTCTCTTCAGCATATAAAAGGTATGCTCAATTGGATTCAGATTGGGTGATTGACTTGGCCACTCAAGAATTGACCATTTTTTAGCTTTGAAAAACTCCTTTGTTGCTTTAGTAGTATGTTTGGGATCATTGTCTTGCTGTAGAATGAATTGCCGGCCAATGAGTTTTGAGGCATTTGTTTGAACTTGAGCAGATAGGATGTGTCTATACACTTCAGAATTCATTATGCTACTACCATCAGCAGTTGTATCATCACTGTTGATAAGTGAGCCAATACCTTTAGCAGCCATACATG
This sequence comes from Rhinoraja longicauda, assembly GCF_053455715.1. Lineage (NCBI taxonomy): Eukaryota > Metazoa > Chordata > Chondrichthyes > Rajiformes > Arhynchobatidae > Rhinoraja > Rhinoraja longicauda. Next base: position 17,938,573 of record NC_135961.1, read on the forward strand.
ACCAGGCCATAACACCCCCACCACCGTGTTTCACAGATGAGGTGGTATGCTTTGGATCTTGGACAGTTCCTTCTCTCCTCCATACTTTGCTCTTGCCATCACTCTGATATAAGTTAATCTTTTCTCATCTGTCCACAAGACAATAGACAATAGACAATAGACAATAGACAATAGGTGCAGGAGTAGGCCATTCAGCCCTTCGAGCCAGCACCGCCATTCAATGCAATCATGGCTGATCACTATCAATCAGTACCCCGTTCCTGCCTTCTCCCCATACCCCCTCACTCCGCTATCCTTAAGAGCTCTATCCAGCTCTCTCTTGAAAGCATCCAACGAACTGGCCTCCACTGCCTTCTGAGGCAGAGAATTCCACACCTTCACCACCCTCTGACTGAAAAAGTTCTTCCTCATCTCCGTTCTAAATGGCCTACCCCTTATTCTCAAACTGTGGCCCCTTGTTCTGGACTCCCCCAACATTGGGAACATGTTATCTGCCTCTAATGTGTCCAATCCCCTAATTATCTTATATGTTTCAATAAGATCCCCCCTCATCCTTCTAAATTCCAGTGTATACAAGCCCAATCGCTCCAGCCTTTCAACATATGACAGTCCCGCCATTCCGGGAATTAATCTAGTGAACCTACGCTGCACGCCCTCCATAGCAAGAATATCCTTCCTCAAATTTGGAGACCAAAACTGCACACAGTACTCCAGGTGCGGTCTCACCAGGGCCCGGTACAACTGTAGAAGGACCTCTTTGCTCCTATACTCAACTCCTCTTGTTACGAAGGCCAACATTCCATTGGCTTTCTTCACTGCCTGCTGAACCTGCATGCTTCCTTTCATTGACTGATGCACTAGGACACCCAGATCTCGTTGAACTCCCCCTCCTCCTAACTTGACACCATTCAGATAATAATCTGCCTTTCTATTCTTACTTCCAAAGTGAATAACCTCACACTTATCTACATTAAACTGCATCTGCCATGTATCCGCCCACTCACACAACCTGTCCAGGTCACCCTGCAGCCTTATTGCATCTTCCTCACAATTCACACTACCCCCCAACTTAGTATCATCTGCAAATTTGCTAATGGTACTTTTAATCCCTTCGTCTAAGTCATTAATGTATATCGTAAATAGCTGGGGTCCCAGCACCGAACCTTGCGGTACCCCACTGGTCACTGCCTGCCATTCCGAAAGGGACCCATTTATCCCCACTCTTTGCTTTCTGTCTGTTAACCAATTTTCTATCCATGTCAGTACCCTACCCCCAATACCATGTGCCCTAATTTTGCCCACTAATCTCCTATGTGGGACCTTGTCGAAGGCTTTCTGAAAGTCGAGGTACACCACATCCACTGACTCTCCCTTGTCAATTTTCCTAGTTACATCCTCAAAAAATTCCAGTAGATTTGTCAAGCATGATTTCCCCTTCGTAAATCCATGCTGACTCGGAACGATCCCATTACTGCTATCCAAATGCTCAGCAATTTCGTCTTTTATAATTGACTCCAGCATTTTCCCCACCACTGATGTCAGACTAACTGGTCTATAATTACCCGTTTTCTCTCTCCCTCCTTTCTTAAAAAGTGGGATAACATTTGCTATTCTCCAATCCACAGGAACTGATCCTGAATCTATAGAACATTGAAAAATGATCTCCAATGCTTCCACTATTTCTAGAGCCACCTCCTTAAGTACTCTGGGATGCAGACCATCAGGCCCTGGGGATTTATCAGCCTTCAGTCCCATCAGTCTACCCAAAACCATTTCCTGCCTAATGTGGATTTCCTTCAGTTCCTCCATCACCCTAGGTTCTCCAGCCCCTAGAACATTTGGGAGATTGTGTGTATCTTCCTCAGTGAAGACAGATCCAAAGTAACGGTTTAACTCGTCTGCCATTTCTTTGTTCCCCATAATAAATTCCCCTGCTTCTGTCTTCAAGGGACCCACATTTGCCTTGACTATTTTTTTCCTCTTCACGTACCTAAAAAAACTTTTGCTATCCTCCTTTATATTATTGGCTAGTTTACCCTCGTACCTCATCTTTTCTCCTCGTATTGCCTTTTTAGTTAACTTTTGTTGCTCTTTAAAAGAGTCCCAATCCTCTGTCTTCCCACTCTTCTTTGCTATGTTATACTTCCTCTCCTTAATTTTTATGCTGTCCCTGACTTCCCTTGTCAGCCACAGGTGTCTCTTACTCCCCTTAGAGTCTTTCCACCTCTTTGGAATAAATTGATCCTGCAACCTCTGCATTATTCCCAGGAATACCTGCCATTGCTGTTCTACCGTCTTCCCTGCTAGGGCCTCCTTCCAATCAATTTTGGCCAGCTCCCGCCTCATGCCTCTGTAATCCCCTTTGCTATACTGCAATACCGACACTTCCGATTTTCCCTTCTGCCTTTCCATTTGCAGAGTAAAACTTATCATGTTGTGATCACTGCCTCCTAATGGCTCTTTTACCTCTAGTCCCCTTACCAGATCAGGATCATTACACAACACTAAATCCAGAATTGCCTTCTCCCTGGTAGGCTCCAGTACAAGCTGTTCTAAGAATCCATCTCGAAGGCACTCTACAAACTCTCTTTCCTGGGGTCCATTTCCAACCTGATTTTCCCAGTCTACCTGCATGTTGAAATCTCCCATAACCACCGTAGCATTACATTTTTGACACGCCAATTTTATCTCCTGATTTAACTTGCACCCTAAGTCGAGGCTACTGTTTGGGGGCCTATAGATAACTCCCATTAGGGTCTTTTTACCCTTACAATTTCTCATTTCTATCCATACTGATTCAACATCTCCTGATTCTATGTCACCCCTTGCAAGGGAATGAATATCATTCCTTACCATCAGAGCAACCCCACCCCCTCTGCCCACCTGTCTGTCTTTTCTATACGTTGTGTACCCCTGAATATTCAGTTCCCAGCCCTGGTCCTCTTGTAGCCATGTCTCAGTGATCCCTACAACATCATACTTGCCCATGACTAACTGAGCCTCAAGCTCATCCACTTTATTTTTTATACTACGCGCATTTAAGTACAACACTTTAACTTCTGTATTTACCTCCCCTCTCACATCGTTCACAATTGGCCCTGCCCTTAATTTCTTTTCCGCTCTGGAACTTCTGTTCCCATTCTTCCTAGAGTCTTTTGCAATATCTCCTGTATTCCCTTTTACCTCATCTTCATATTCACAATTTGTTAACCCCTCCCCCCCACTACTTAGACCTTTTTCCAGAACTATGGTTGCTCTTTTAAGTACTTCTTGCCAAACTAAACTTGGCCATCCTATTTTTGTGGCTAACCAGTGGTTTGTATCATGCAGTGTAACCTCTGTATTTCTGTTCATGAAGACTTCTGCGGATAGTGGTCATTGACAAATCCACACCTGACTCCTGAAGAGTGTTTCTGATCTGTTGGACAGGTGTTTGGGGATTTTTCTTTATTATAGAGAGAATTCTTCTGTCGTCAGCTGTGGAGGTCTTCCTTGTTCTGCCAGTCCCTTTGCGATTAGTAAGCTCACCAGTGCTCTCTTTCTTCTTAATGATACATAGATACATAGGTACAGGTGTAGGCCATTCGGCCCTTCGAGCCAGCACTGCCATTCAATGTGATCATGGCTGATCATCCACAATCAGTACCCTGTTCCTGCCTTCTCCCCATATCCCTTGATTCTTCTGGCCCTGAGCTCTATCTAACTCTCTTTTGAATGCACCCAGTGAATTGGCCTCCACTGCCTTCTGAGGCAGAGAATTCCACAGATTCACAACTCTCTGGGTGAAAAAGAAATTTACCTACACACATGTACGTCTTTGGAGTGTGAGAGGAAACCGAACTGTTCCAAACGGTTAATTTTGGTAAACCTAAGGCTTGGCTGATGTCTCTACCAGTTTTATTCTTGTTACTCAGTCTCATAATGGCTTATTTGACTTTCATTGGCACAACTTTGGTCCTCATGTTGATAAACAGCAATACAAGTTTCCAAAGGTGATGGAAAGACTGGAGGAAAGACTAGGTGCTGAGAGCTCTTTTATACCTGCATTCAGGAGGGGTTTAAGCATACCTGAGGAATTACAAACACATAAACCATGTGTCCCAAACATTATGGTGCTCTGAAATTGGGGGACTATGTATAAACACAGCTGTAATTTCTACATGGTGAAACCAAAATGTATAAAAATACCCTTTAATAAAATGTGACAATGTGCACTTTAACCACATGTGATTTTTTTTCTATTATAAATCTCGAATTGTGGAGTACGGAGGCAAATAAAAACATGATAGGTCTTTGTCCCAAACATTATGGAGGGCGCTGTATCTATACTAATCTCATTTACCAACACTTGGCTTGTAGCCTTCCATGCCTTTGTGATTCAGGTGCTTGTCTATATACTTCATAAACGTTGCATGAATCTCCACCTCTACCACACCTTCAGGCAGTAGGTTCCAGCTTCCAACCTCCCTTTAATAGGTTGCTCAGTAAATTTCTTGTACCCTGCCTTAAAACTTGTCCTTGTGTTATCCACCTCCATTTTCTTTTTATTTGTTAGTCATTTTATTAATTAGCTGGCCATCACATTTTATAAATTTAATTGGTAAATCAATTAAGCCACATCATTTAGATGCAACGATATAACATTTATATTAATTTTTTCTTCCAGGAGATTTTAGCCTGGTAAATGCAATATTATCTTCTGTTTGCCAAAGTGCCACTGGCGTAACAGATGTAAGCCTGTAAAATTGCTTTGTGCAACTCATAATCTTATGGGATTTTTAGCCTTGTGGCAAATCTGTAATAATAATTTAGGCATTAATGATCATTAAGTTATTTTCCACCAGAAAATTTTGTTTTAGATGTGGGTTTTTTTTCAATGCATCATGCTTGATTTAAAAATAATGCAGTAAGGAAGACTGGATAACAAAGTTTACCAGTTTTTATAGTTGAAAGAGAAGGCCCATAGAGAGCTGGTTGGGAATATAATTGAGAGGTTGAGATGCCATGATTAGAATGGTCTTGCATTTCCAAACCAGTGAGAGAGAGAGTGACAAATTATAGTTAAGTTAATTGTATGTTTAAACAAAGTGGATTCAACATAAACCATTATTACTTTATCAATTTAACTCTGCTAAATATACATTAGAGGGCAGATTGTGAACTGTTCTTGATCTTCATTTTTTTTTAATGTAAAATTTTAACATGTTTTATAATGGCATGGACCTGCATATTCCATTTATAATGAACAGAAGGATGCTCAAATCACATTGTCACATATTCTCCAAGGCTTAATGTAAAATTTAATATATATCAACTGTTTAGTGTTCCTGTATTAATATTCTAATATTGTCAATTCATTCAACCCTAATCTCTCTTTCCCAGTAGTCTTCCTTCAGTGATCTGGATTGGGTGCGTCAAAATTCACCAGTTGGTTTTTAAATTTTTGTATTCGAACTGAAACTAACAAATGGATGCTAAAGGAGTGCATTCCTGAATAGGAATTTAAATTGGGATATAGTTCAAAAGATGATTTCCTTGCAAGTCTGCAGTTTTCCATATGGTAATGTCTACCTTGCAATATTTAGTTTGCATCTTTAAAGCATTTTGAAGGTTCTGTCTGTTTCTTGTCCTTCCATTATTTCCTTCAGCGCAGGCAGGCATTGATTCTTTTAGTTCTCGGCACTTCATGTGCCACTGCCGAACAGCTTGCTATACTTCCTTTCATTTGCCATCGTCATTTCACTTATGCATTATGACAGATGGTAGTGGAGAGTGTAATGTTCTTTTAGTCTTCCCTATCAGTCTAATGGAGGTCACAGAAGGTTTTTCAACTCTTCTCTCTTGGCACAAGAAGCATGTCAATCATGAGTTATCATCTTAGCCATCATTAAGCTTTTGAAATACAAAGCATCAGCTTGATCTAGTTGCTTAAGAGTTTGATCCCTCAGATAGGATCTTCATTTACAATGATTTCACCTCAAATAAATTTGTAGATCTTTTCAAAATGACTTGTGTAGCCATGGAAGTTAACAGCATTTTTGCGCTTAAATGTAATCTTCAATAGAATACCCTTTGGAATAACTTCTGGAAAGTACCCCTTAATTGACCTTCCGGGGCCCACATTGATTTTCTCCACATGCATCTTCATTTCTGATAAATTATAAAGCCATTAATTTGTGGAGGAAATGGGGGGCGAACTGCAGCGCAGATGTGCCAAAACCCTACTAATGCACAAAGCACAAAAGAGTGCCAAGGAAGCAATTTGAAAAACAGAATTGCTAGATTGTTACGGTTAGCCTCGCATTAAACTTTCTCTTGGGAACTATTTTAGGAAGCTTCTGTCTACAGAGCTGAAGGGTAGTAATATTTGCAGATAAATAGGTTTCTTTATCAATGTAAGAAAAATATATATTGATCAGCTGGCCCCTGGAGGCTCTTTGACTGTCAGAAACTAACCTTTCATACATCTTGGTTCAGTACCCCTGCGTAGGTCAGATATCTCCAGATCTACTCACTAACCTCTCTGTGCAAGATTTCTAGGCATACTGTGTTCTCTGCTATGAGCAAAGATGTTTAATTTTTAACTTTATAATAATGCCCTTATTTGTTTTGTGAGTTTCTTTTGCATCTCCAGCTAACTTGTTCAATTGTAATGTCAGTTGTGACTTATTCTGACACAATATAATAATTGTCTTCATTTCTTCTCGAATACTGCAGCTTTTATCAGTGAAGTAACAACACTGTAAGACTTGTGATGATTGTAAGTGTTGTATCCATCATTACTAATCTATAAACAGTGCAATATTTCTGTTCTCTCCTGATTAATGTCCGGGGTTAATAACAGTGCACATTGAAATAATTAAAGATTTGTGTACCTTCTAGTTAACTTTGAACGTGAGGATATTGTGGGAATATTGGTTAGTTTTTTAAATTTATTTAGTCTTTTCAGAGGGTCACTAAGACATTGCTCAGCAGAAGTGTTCTCTTCAAACAGTATTGTTTCCCATAAATGCTCCGTAGATTTTCCTTGACACTCAGCATCGTACATACAGGAGGGACTGTCACCCAACCACCTCAAAAAGGCGAAGCTGATGTTCTTCTACACCCGGTACCCCAGTTCAAACATGCTGAAGATGTTCTTCTCTGACGTGAAGGTAAGTCTGAGGAGATTATTGCATTTTCTGTGGTCATGCCTATTGCAATAAGCACAAAAAAACAATGATGGTTCTTGTCTTCTATGTACTATTTAAATTGTTCTTGATGTAGTTATAGACTGAGCATAGGGATGGTGAATAAACTGGCAGATTCAGGCCACATTATTCAACTGAGAATATGAAGGCTGTCCAGTAGCAGCAGCATCCTCCCTCTGCTCCTCCTATATTTACCCCTCTGATTTTCTGATTTGAACTAGTTGCTCTTCGCCCAACTCCGTGTCACCTGCAAAATGGCTATTACACTTATTTTAAACGCTTTGAATATTAAGTTTTAGTTTGTTCAAAATTATCTTAATGAAAACAGCCTGAGACCATTGTGGAATTACTACATCTGATAATTTTCATCAAACTTGGGAAAATTGGTTAGTTTTTTTTCATTTAGTCATTTCAGAGAATCAGTAAAACATTGCTCAGCAGAAGTGCCTTCTTCACACAGCGTCTGAATGAATAGATCCTCTTTCCCTCCCTCTGAATTGGAAATCATTTTTACTACTTGTTAATGATTGTTACACATTCAACAAGACACACATTCCTGCAAAGTTATCTTTTCATCAAAAGAACAAAATCACAGTAGTGATAAACTGTAGTTTGGATATCGGTCAATATAAAATGAAACTCCAAATTTTATAATTTAAAGAATATTAAGTAGATACTAGGCAAACTTTAAAGAATTATTGCACATATTTATATTTTCCTACTGAGCTCCTTTTAAGCCTTTTGCAGTTGACACTTTCCCATCCTTTGCTGTAAGTGACATAATAATAACCATCATGTTCAGAATCGTAGATGCATTTTTTTTAATGTTAAAAAAAAATAATCGTGAGAGTGGTTTCCAATTTTAGTGTTGTTCCAATTTATTAGAAGTGCATGTTGAATTAAGTACAGATTTTGGACTGTACATAACTGTAAGTTACTTTAACTAATCTGAAAACTAAAAAAAGCAGTCCTTCATCAAAATACAAAGTGTGAAGATTATTAATGCTTAGTTAAGAATAATTACAATTTGTAGATCATTCATTGTATCCCCTTAATTATGAGAAGTCTCATTTAGGGTTGGAAATTACAACTGTGTTTTTGGATTACGTGATCCAAATTTTAGAAGCCGACAACACAATATCAAATAAGTGATGTTTTATTTCAATCAAAGGTTAAACTTCCAGGTTGTTATTCACCATGAAGACCAATGTGGTTGATGATTTTGACAGGGCAGTTAATGGGCATTCATAAAATCATGTACCTTTTTTATCAATCTTTCTCCAAAGGAAAATATATGTTAATACCAATTTCATGTTTAAGCTTCGTATATTTCTAAATATATCTTCAGAATATCTCTAAGTAGACCATTTATACTTTGGGAGGTGTTGACCAGTGAGATTAAATGGATTGCTTAGGGCAAGATCCCATCCCACAGTAGATAACTACCACAAGTGCACTCTGGAAGCCAGATTACCAACACTCACCTGGAATAAAGAGAGAATTTACAATTATGGAGTGAAATAGTGAAATGACAAGCAATTGACAAGTGCCTTTCACATCCTCTGAATATTCCAAATTTTTTTTAGTCAATCAGATAATTGCACTAGTGACAACTGTAACAGCATTATCACTTACTGGACAAGTATCAGCCAAGAATGTGTGTTTAAATTCTGGAAAAAGGGCTTGAATCCATAAACTACTGTCTAAAGTAACAATGCTATTAATGCTTCAATTTAACATTATATCCAATTAATGTTTCCTATAGTTTTTCTCGGGTTATCGAAACATATAAGATTATTAAGGGGTTGGACACGTTAGAGGCAGGAAACATGTTCCCAATGTTGCGGGAATCCAGAACCAGGGGCCACAGTTTAAGAATAAGGGGTAGGCCATTTAGAACGGAGATGAGGAAAAACTTTTCCAGTCAGAGAGTTGTAAATCTGTGGAATTCTCTGCCTCAGAAGGCAGTGGAGGCCAATTTTCTGAATGCATTCAAGAGAGAGCTAGATAGAGCTCTTAAGGATAGCAGGAGGGGTATGGAGAGAAGGCAGGAACGGGGTACTGATTGAGAATGATCAGCCATGATCACATTGAATGGTGGTGCTGGCTCGAAGGGCCAAATGGCCTACTCCTGCACCGATTTTCTATTGTCTATTGTATGGCTGGTATTCCCCCTTGTTCACCACAACCCCTCCAAAAAAGTAACGTAAGTTCCATTAAAATATTTCCACTGGGTTTCCAGACTACCAGGTTATAAATGTTTATGCTGCTAATAGTTATCATCAGTTGTCGATATTTTCCTAAAAAAAATAAATGCAGATGGCTGGATTATCAGCCTATTTGAAGAAAATGAGTAATTAAGGTGATAGAGTCACCGTTCTAATTTTATTTTGGGGAAGGAATGATTTTTTGCTTTCTTACATTGAGTATTAGAATAGTGGACCTGACAAGAAAGGTCTCTGTATGCCATGGAGAGTTTTTCTCTGCTCCATCCTCAACTGCGAGCTTTGCTTTCCATCTTTTTAAAGTTGGGGTATCACCAAAAAGACAAGGTGTTCATATGTAAATGTGAAAACTTTACATATTTGAAATTGCCATCACTGGAAGTGATAAACAGCATTATTAACCAATCTAAGAGTGAAAATCACAAGATACCAGTGGAAGTGGCTCTGTGCTAGTAACAGTACTTTATCAACTGAAAGGCTAGGGGTAGTTCAAAGGAGCACTGCTCTGGTGAACACCAGTCAATTCCAAACATTGGCCTCCCAATTTTGCTGTACATGTATTGCTTCTCCCTCTTAGAGGGCAAAAAAGAACATCTGTTTGTTTTCTATCCTTCCGACAGCCACACTTGAGACGTATGGAAGTGTGACATTCAAAGTTCATTTATATTCTGATGCACCATCAGTGTTGACAGGCACACAGGACGACCAGTGATGGCATATTGTTAATATAAAACTACCTTGTGATTGCATGGTTTAAGATCCATTAAATGTGCCTGGGGTCATTTGTTAAAATCCTGAAAACCAGTTTTTAAGATTGAAGTATACGAGGAAGATCTATTTATGGAAGCTTTTAATGGCATTTTTTTCTTCAACAATTGAAGGAACATGTGCCCTAAGATTCAAAGGGCTACTTACAATTTTTATCTTTTTAATATGCCATGCCTCTATCACTGAATATTAGCTCATTGTAAAAGTAAACTTTTGACACAATAATTAAAGAGGGTGGACAGAGATTCCATTAAGGGAAATAACACCAGAACTTTTTTTTTCAGAAGCTTGTGTTAAAAAATATATTTTATTTGATTTAAATTTTCCTGTTAATTCCACAAGAGGTACATATACTGTCTAAAGTTTCATCAATGGATTTAACTTTGTTCAGCTGTTTCTACGCATTAATTGAACAGTTTACGATTTTGATACAAGACAAAATCCTACCTTTGGATTGATGTCCTTGTAAGCTTCCATGTAGTTGAATGATGGCCAGCCATAAATTCGGAGGTCCTCACCAAATGAAGTGTGTGAATCTTAAGAATGAACTCTAAGACAAGTATGGTACAGTGGAGTTATGGATGGCCATCAGATTTGCTGGTACTTAGCAATTTCCAATTTGCTTTTGAGTTATTTCTAGTGCAATTATGTACCACTCTCCTCGCTCCCCCCAGATTTTATTTTTGCTGGTAATACCATGCATTGTAATGCAGAAGTGGGGTGAGGTGATGTGAATTTACAACCAGGACCAATACTATTTATTATTCTCCAGTGACTGTACTTGATACAATCACTATTATTGCACAAAAATGAATTAAGTGGATTAAAAAAAATAATTAGAAAACATAATACCCAATAGTTTTTCAATTTGATGTACTTTTTCATTAATGACATCTTTTTATTACTTAAACGTTGATGTAATGCCAGGCACACTTAGGATAGTGTAATGGAAACTTTGATTTTGGAGTAATAAATTTGCTGAATTCCTGGAAACCTATTACTTGCAGCACCGAATATTACCTGGTCTGGCTTTCTCACCAATTTAAAAAAAGAATCCTGAGCTTGGACTGTTCTATGATATTAATGCCTAGAAACTCTTCACAGGTTTGCAGGGAAAGTTGAGGTAGAGACTGTGGATTGTCCCTGTTTATGAAATTAATTCCCTTGGATTCAGAACAATTTCTAGCCAATATAGCCCATGAACTAAAAAGATATCATCAGCAGGAGCATATCAAAACTGCTGGAAGAGCTCAGTGAGTCACACAGCATCGGAGGAGGCTTGGGCTAGGTGAATGTTGTGGGCTGAGACCATGCTGGATGGATGGGCCCCGATGAAGGGGTTTCAACACACAACATTGATCAACCTTTTGCCTTCACAGGTGCTGCCTGATCCACTGAGTTTTCCCAGTGGCTTTTTGTTTGCTCCAGATTACAGCATCTGCAGTCTCTTGTGTCTCTATGTGACAGTAGCAAGATTGGGCTCACAACCCTTATTGTTCAATACTCCAATCCCTGATTCTGTGCATCATTCACTTTCCCTACCTGAGCTCCCTATCCCTCTGTTCCTTTAGTGTATTGAGTCATTGAGTATATTCAGTCTTGAATATACTTGATGTTTAAGTATCCACAACATTGGAAATTTCAATAATTTTCAGCCCTCTGTTGTAAAACAAAAGATTTTTCCTCAGTATTAAACAGTTAATCGCTTATTCTGTGATTACACTTCCTGGTGTTGGATTCTCTTGTCTAAGGACTGATTTCTTTGCAACTAGTCTGTCCTTTTTTACATTTTTATATAATTTTACAGAATTACCTCATTTTGATTGATTGAAAGCTGCAACATGGAAGCACCATACTTCAGCCCACAGAGTCCATGCTGAACATCAATCGCGCGTTCACACTAATTCTATATATTTTTTAACTCCAGTTATGCACATTTTTATCAGTCAACATGGGACAATGTTCCCATTCCATATCAGTTTTTCGCAAGCAGAAATGGCAACTGGAATGACTAATGCTGCACCTAGTTGCTATATATTTTGGATGTTTTGCAAAACTGCTGTTAAATTTTAATTGCTAAGGTGAAGTTATTTGCAAGGGACCGAGCATAGCATTTAAGATTTAAAAAATTAAATAAAGAACCATTTTTGTATTAACAAGGTAATATGATTAATATTATTGCTTAAAATAACCCAAATATTTAGAATCACTCATGATCACCGAGAATGGAGTTCATCAATATATTAAAAATCTAATTTTCTCTTCTATCCTCTTGCCGTCTGACAATCCCAACCCCACCAACCCCCAAACATTGACTAGTCGATCACTGCCTAACTAGATTAAGGTGTCAAATTGATTTGTTTTATGGGTCTTTTGACTGTGCTCATTGAATATTTAGGAAGTTTCTTCAGCAAACACTGGGATTGGACATGTCCCACGGGAAGCATTAATCCGTCTCAGGAACAACTAGGTTGCAAAAAGAAGAGGCCTTCTCTTGTTCCTGTCACTTGTTTGTGATGCACCACTGAAAACCTTAAAAGATCAAGATTACTATGTTTGTTTAAAAAAAAACTAATTCGGGAACTGTTAATGTTTGATAAGCAAAAAGTGACACAAGTCTTAAATGCTGAGCCCTCATGTTTGAGTGGCTCTGTTGTTTTGGCCAGTGCATCTCTGGTATTTCAATTCTGTAACAATAGGTTTTAAATCTCCCTTTATACCCTTCTACCAAACACTGTCATGTGGACTTATTTTTTTTTTGTATTCCCATTAGGTCATCTACAGGCCATTCTAGAAAAAATACCCTTTCTTTTTTGTCTATTCTTGCATGTAGGAGACAATGTCTTGTAACAATACTGAAGCTTAATCTCCATGTCAAAGCAATTTTCATTCCCGGGTGCGCAGGCTGCTATCGTTTTGTTATGTTTTGTTTCTTAAACTAAAAGAATTAAAAAGGAACAGTAGTCGTCATGGGGCCTGCAGTTCTTATCTCAGTGTCTGGAAATTTGGACAGTGTATTTTGCTGCAGAGATAACATGGAAAGAACTCAGAGTTCAGCAAATAGTAATGGGTTTAAGTTCTATTGAAATCAACAGCAAATCAGATAATGGGGTCCTTCAGTTGTCTTTTTAATCAGGTCCCCGCAAGGCTGAATGGAGACAGAGCAGACACACAGAGTGAAAATATAATTCTTGGATAGGTTAAGTACATGTTTGAACTCTTGCAGTCAGAGTGATTTGATGATGACTTAATCATTTTCTGGTCAATTATCTGTGAGGACCCTTGCAACTGGAAGGCAATTATGATGCAAGCTGGCCTTTAGGAGCTGCACCAGCTTCCACTTCTGTTTCCATGTTACTTAGCCTTCACTGCCATGAATTTTCATTCACTTCATTATCTTAAATTCACTGGAATAGAAACAACTTTCTGCTTTGTAATTACACACCCATTAACTGTCAGCTTGATAGAAGCAGGCAGCCCTCTTCGTGGCCAGAGCAAGTGCTTGATAAGTGCTCACTGTGATTTTTGATTAATGCACACTTTGTGCCGTAAATGGGAAGAAAAATGATAGATGCCTATGTTCAGAAAAGCCTTTCTGATGTACAGGCAGTATAAATTTACTGGCTTTAACTTGACTAATAGAGATTTAGCTGACCTTGAAGGTACATGAAATCCTATTGGAGAGGAGGCCAACATTTGTTATAGACTTGTGGGTCCCCATAAATGATCAGGGTCATCAAGCAACTAGGTCTGAAGTCGGCTACCATGAGCAATCCAACTTCTAAATAGTTTGACAATAGCTATGTCTGGAAGATTGTCCATGACCCTGACACTTTTATGGAGAGAGAGTGGTTTGAATAACTACTTTGAAAACCATCCACTTTGGTCACTTCAGTTGCCAGCTGTGGCTAATATACAAGGTAGCTCTAAAGCCTTGACCTTTAACATGTTTTAATAGCTCTTGAAATAGCAATGGTGATGTTATTGGGGGGCAGAGAAGGGGCAGAGGCTCTTAGTCAGTTTACATACAATAACTATTTTACTGAACATTAATTTTCAGTTCGAAATGAATGGTTTTGACATGCAAGTTTTAGTTTTCTTCATGAAATGGGTAAACTGGAAACAGTCCAACACTTGCTATATGATTGTGTTCTTCAAAGTTGGGACAGCAAGAATATTGGCAGTAATGAAATTGGAGCCTTCACCTCAGCGGGTGCCTTTTTGGTTGTTTGTCAGAAGTTTTGGGAGGTAGGAGTATTTTTAGATGCTATTTTTGTGTCCCCTTGCCTTCCCTTTTGAAATTTGCCTGGTGAGGACCAGGCTTCCTTTGCATCCTGATTCTCCTTGGGGCCAACCTAATAAACTCCATGTCATTGAGGTTGAAGTAGAGACCTCAGCATTTGAAATCATCTGTCCGTGTGGGACAGAGGACTTCCTTTTGGATGGTTAAATGTTTTGCCGAGGAAGTACCCAACAATTTTCTCTAAACATCTTTTCCACACATGCTGAGCTCAGAATGCAAATGAAAATTTGGAGCTCGGAGGGGAGAAATTTGTCCTCTCGCAAGCACTAAATATCTACATTTTTAGCAGCTGCATACTGTTTGTGTCCAAAAGTGGAATGTAACATGCACCAATTACTTTAATGCACATTTGGTGCTGCAGACCCTGATATTCGTTTTTTTTCTTCCCCAGACTAAATACCTGACCTAGTTCAGTTAAACAGAAAAATCCTTAAGTCCATACATCATTGTATTATTTTTCACTACAACACCTCTAAACTAGAGAAACACAGTTACTGGGAACATTAAGGCTGATGGCTGTATTAAAATGGGATGTTCAAAGGGTTAATTTACCAATAACATTTCATTACTTTGAAATATGATTGTCCGAATGATTTTATTTGTTTGCAATTATTACACGATTGTGATTGTTGATATAAGCCACAATATCTATATATGCTTTTTTCTCTCCTTTTTTTGGTGGCATCCTTTGAAACAAAGAACCAAATGTTGTAAAGACTGTGGCACTTCCAGACCTTTTCTTATTAAGTCTGACATAGAAGTATCTTGGGGTCCTATATATATTTCCATAAGGAAAGGACGTTTGTTTCTCCGCACTTTCTTCTGGTGTTCTAGTTATCCACAAATGGATGTTTAGGTAAAATAAAAGAAAGGGAAATTAATATACAAAAGTGTAATTTTATAGTCCAACCTAAACTATTTCATCACAGAAATGAAAAAAAAGCCAAGATTATAAACACTCATCCCAACCTTTACAATGCTGAAAATTTACCATATCCATTTGAAGTTCATCATTTAAGATTTAGTTCTAGTGCAGATTTTGTTTTGTGCAATTGGGTGGAATAATGGTTGCATCTTATACATGCTAAAAAAGAAGAAGAAAAAAGTTTTTAATAACTTTTCCCAAGATGGATTGAGTTTATGGAGAAAATGTGATTCTGCTGAACTGGAGGAATATATTAACTGAAGAGATTGTGCAAGGGATTTTTAAAATGTTTTTTAGCATTGATCTATTAATCATGTCTATTGTTATATATTTTAGAGCAAAGTTGCTTCATTTAGTGTGAGAAATATACAGTTTCTACTGCACAGTACGCCTGTGGTGGATGCAGTATAAACGTATGATCATGTAAAATAGTTGTTTTGGATTTATTATGGAACATAATATTTTATTTTAAATGTTATTAACTTAAAGCATAGTGTCTAATTGAAACTGAATCTGCTCATCCTGTTGTATTTTTCAATTGGCAGTTTAATAGGTGCATCACCTCACAGCTTATCAAGTGGTTCAGCAATTTCCGAGAATTTTACTACATCCAGATGGAAAAGTTTGCTCGTCAGTCTATTAACGATGGAGTAACAAGCACGGAGGAGCTGACTGTCTCCCGTGACTCTGAACTCTTCAGAGCCTTAAACATGCACTACAACAAAGCAAATGATTTTGAGGTACGGGCTTGTTTGTTTTTATGTGAGCATTCAACAATGAGTGTGAAGACTGATGTTAACATTGTTTGGGCAGCAACCCTAGTTCATCATATGTCATGCAGAAGTTTTAAGTTTTTTAAACTTTGAAAACACTGGAATCTTTGGCCGGCTGTCTGTTTTATTGCTCCCACATTGTGAGCTACTGAAAGCACAAGCTGATGAAAGATTAGTTACAATAATACTGTTGAAAATGATATTGGAAACCTAAGCAACACATCCTAACAATTTGTGTCTGCTAAAATTATGTTACGATCCCAAGCAAATTAAATTAAATTCATAGCTCGAGGTCCTAGTGTTGAAAGTTTATGGATCGCTCTTTGTTGTCTGCTAATTTTGTGCTTTGACCTTGGGTGTTCTCAGCAGTTCGTCTTTGATGTCAGTGAAATTTAAATTCCACTGTGTCACCAAACTCTTAGTATGACGCAATCTTCTTTTTAGAGGTCACCCGAACTAAAATATTTAAACATGTAGTGCCCATGCCTACAATGTGGAAGGAAGTAAAACTAATTTTTAAATATACTCCACATGGACCAATATTTTATAACAGATTATACTTTCTTCTTTATAGCATGTTTACTAAATTATTCAGCAGATTTGTAAAAATTCAGGTACGGATAAGTAATGAAACAGGGATATAGTCGTATTAGTTTCATATCTAATTTTCCAAAGAAAATGCACATTAGGAAGGGAATATTAAGTGTGCTGCTGCTAAGAGCTAGGAATGATCTCATTCAACAAATTTATAAAAGAAAATGTAAGGAAGGGGAATTCAATGTTTATTTTGAAATAGGAAAAAACTCTAAAGAATTGGGTCAATTTAGGAGAAATCTAGAAAACAAGTAATAATTCAGAATAATGATGGGCAACTAGAATGTGGAAATTGATGATTTGCACCAGTGAATAAAAAGTTGCATTGGGAAAAGGTTAACATGAATTGAATCTGCCTTAAACAAAAATGGAATAGGGAACAAAATATTCTCTTGAAGTAACAAAACCTACTTTAACACCACCCTGTTTCCGAATGAAATATCTGGCTGTAAATAAAGTGCTTATTCATTTTGGTTGAACATATGAAATTGAGGCCATGATAGCACAATGGTAAATTCATCTTGGACCCATGCTGTTGAACTTAAGTAATGCCCCCTTTTCCATCGTGTGCTTTGTAGCTGATTGGGGCAGTTGTGAATTGTGCCGTTAAGTAGAGGTCCATGACCTTAATTGTGCCTTTAAGTATTGCTTCGAATCTTGAAGACTGGGAAGCACAATCAATAGTCAGAGGGACGTTATTGGCAAGGCCTGTAGTGTATTCTTGAAAGTTGGGAAGGTTTGAAGTCAGTGGGGTGCTTGAGACTGGTATTAGGTCATTGTCGGTCAGCAGAGTGTTTGGTAAGTACTGAAGTTCCACAAGCTTGGGAAGTGTTTGGAAATCATTAGATTTTGGGATTATGTGGGAACGTCACAAATCAAATCAAGAATTTAAAGGTGACCTACTGCAATTGGGTTTCCTGCTCTGGCCTGGGCCATGCTTGGGAATGTCTACCATGAGCCCTCACAAAAGCAGACATCACAGACCATTCATACCCTGCTTCTGAATGAGGAGCTTCTGACTCTCATAGACATCCCAGAGATGGGGTACAGACACACTTTGCTTGTCATGGGATATCACATTGCGTATCAAAGGTCTTTGGTGTGCAGCCCAAGTTAAGGGCCTGTCCCACCTAGGCGATTTTAAGGCAACTGCCGGCGACTAGGCTGTCGCTGAACGTTCGCCGGGGTGTCGCGGGCATGATCGTGAGGAGTCTTCAATGAATTGTAGCGGATCTCGGCGCGTCGCGGAAAAAAATTCCAGATAGAAATTTCTCGGCGACAGCTGGCTTGTCGCCAGGTATCATAGCTTATTGCGGGCGCTGTCGCATGCTGTCCCCAGGTTTGCTAGGTTGTCGCAGATGCATTTAGAAGCATGTAATATTAAATTAAGAAAAGGCATTTGAAGATACCAGAAGATAGTTTTGTTTAACCAATTTATTTACCGTCAGGACATTTGACAGGTAGATTGGAGGCGACAGTTTGACGGTCAGGTAAGCGTGGGAATTTCACGATGTTTCTGAAGACGGTGTAATCTCTTAGCCAGGTGCTAGTTTCACAAAAAAAGTTACTTGTATCGACCTGATTCGGCATTGTCGTGGTCATTTTCATAGGGTAAAAGAAAATTTTGGCGATCTGCTACGACTTTGACAGTCGCCGACAGTCGCCTTAAAAATTGCGTAACTGGGACAGGCCCTTTAGACACACAGAGGACCCTAGCATGAAAATGGTGGAATTTACAATCTGGGTGCTAAGTCACAGATTCGTATTCATATATTTTAATTTTTCTTAGAATTTGGATTTGAAATGGTGTTATGTAATTCAGTTTTGAGGCACAACAATTAATTTTCACTGCCATGGTCTATGTCTGGATTGTCCATATTGACGAAGCTGCTATTGGGGAAAATACATCCAGCATATCAGGGATTCATTATTTTCTAAAGCAGCCAATTTTATCGCACTAAGAAAGCATTCGACCCTTAAAGGCAAGATTCTGCTTGGCTCATGAAGAAATCAAACTTGTCCTCTGCAACAGTGGTCAATGTTGCACAATCCCAGGTCTTAAGAAGAGAGGTGTAGGAGGGAAAGACAAGGAACTGCAGCTCAGGGGGAGAGAGGTTGCTGAGGGTGGAGTTAAGTAAGTAATTGGAAGAAAGAGAAGTTGTGCAGAAAGGGAAATTTAGAGGAGGACATGGTGCATTTGAAACGGAAATGATCTATGAACATCAGACTGGAGGTGTATTTCACCTACTGACTCTGTAAGGCATTCAGCTGATTAGACCAATGACTGTTAAAGTCACCACAGCGTAAAATGTTGTTGGTGCATTAAGCAACAGCAACACTGGGTCCATGATGATCGATGATACACAATTCTCAGTCCCACCCCACAACTTGTAAAACATATAATGGAAAGACCTTACCTCATGTATTTTGCAAGTTGTAGGGTGGGAATGGGGTCTGTATATCATGGAGCAGTGATCTGACAGCTTCATATCCAAAGTAGGAAAACTCTAGGTTACATTCTGATTTTGCAGGGATTTGAAGCATATGAAGATGGAAAGATGCAGGATGACTAAGGTCATGGAGAAATGCATGTGCAACAGAGTCGGGTGGGGCCCAATGGAAAGAGATGGGGTGGGTGGTGGCTATTGCTTGAAATTGGGGAATTCAATGTTCATACCTTTGGGTTGTAACCTATCCAAAACAGTACTTTGTATGCTATGTGTGCACATCCAAATATGCACACACATTTCTTCCACCATCTCCCACTACCCCTGTCACCATGCTCCTTTCCACTCCTCCGTACATACATCCACCATCCCCGAGTCCCATATTTTCCTTTTATCCCTCACCACTTTCCCATCCCCCTTTTCCCATTCCACCCACATCCCTGCCTCTGGCTTAACATCTCACACCTCCTCTCCTTTCCTCACCTCACACCTTTTTGGCTACTTTTCACCTCTAGCCTTGGTCACTTACTGCACCCATCTGCCAATCGCCTCCCTCACTTGTATTCACCTATCACTTGGCAAGCTTTGCCACACTCCCACCCCTCTTTTCCAGCTTTTCCCCCTACTACATCAGTCTGAAGGGTCCCGACCTGCAGCATCATCTGACTCTTCTCTCCTCAGACACTGCCTGATCCGCTGACTTCCTCCAGCAGCTGGTCTTGTGCTCGAGATACCAGAATGTGCAGTTTCTCATATCTACTTCTTTCTTTACCATCTCTACAAGCAATTGACGCAGGAAGGAACAAAATATTTTTTTCTGTAACATTTAATTTTTCAATGTTAGAAAGGTTGAATGATAGTAATTATGTCAGTAAAAGACAAAGAATTAATAGACAGAAAATAATGCAGAATTATAACTTTAAGATGTTTAAATATTTCAGCCTAAGACAATTTCTGCTGATGAGCAGAGGACCAGTTCAATTGCAGACCTGATTTAGAAGAAAGAGATGTTAAGAAATAGTCATGCACTGTTTCCGGTTGTTTGGTTAGATCTGGCCTGCCTGTGTGCTTATTTTGTTTGCACCTGCTTTGTTTAATGTGTGTAGTACAATGCTGTTGTTATGTTATTTGAATAAACTAATTCTAAACTTCCTCATCAAGCTGCTTTGCACTTCGAATCATTTTTATATCGAGCATCACTATTTATTGCACAGTGATCAATTCATTCGCAGCTCAGCAGGTATAATGGCAAGAATTAACTTGCTGCATTGTTTAGCAAGTTCCTACAGAACTTGGGAGACTAAGGTTGAGATGGTACTTTTGCAAAGCCAATGGCAGATGAACAACATTTCAATATTTGTCTATAAATTAGTATCCGTTCATAAACTGAAGTATTTGTCCATAACTTTCAGTTCTAATGCAGTGAGCGTGCCATTGGCAAAGACAGAAGTTACCACCTATCCTCAATATTGACTCTAGAATATAGATGGTGGGGGATTTTGCGATGATAATGCTATTGAATGTATCAGCTTATGCTTGAATATTATTTAGGTGTTTCTGCATTTGGATGCTGACTGCTATATTTGCCGAGGAGCTGTGAATGGAATTTGGATAAGCAAGGATGTTTGATATAAGTGATTCCAAGTGCAAAGCTGCTTGTTGAGGAAGTTTAGAATCCAATTTATTCAAATAACCCCAAGACAGCTGTATTACACGACATACATTAAACAAAGCAGGCACAATCCAAATGAATACATTACCAGACCAGTCTGAACCAAATGAGAGTGGTGTATTCATATGTCTTCTGTGATGCATCTTGACTGCCCTGAATCTTATAACTCAGACTGGCAATTGGAGTGGTCCACCAATGCTCAGCAGAAATAGTCTTGGTCTGAAATACTTATCTTTTAGCAGTGCAGGACCTTCTTGAACTATCTATTTACTGTCTTTAATTAGGAATTACAAAATGAGCAAAACTTTGAAATCCACAATAGCTGAATTATTTTCACTATATTTGGTTTTACTGTGCATTCTATTTCGCATTGTCAAACTTCTTAACACCTCTTGTTAGCAGAATATTCTGAGAATTTCTAAATAAACCCTCTTAATGCTGCTTCTGACTAGCTCCTTTTTAAAATAATCCCTTGATGTGATTTTAATGGCAAATAATATATTTGCTGCAACTTCTGAATCTCTGTCAATTCCCCTCCGTTTGAATTCTGGTGGATGTATTTATCCTATTTTTCCAGTAAATGAACTAATACTCTATAGCAGGAGAGGAAATTTGTGACTTATCTCTTGTGAGTAATAGAGCTACTTTCTTCTTGGGCTGAGCTGTTGTTTCAAGATCTCACCTCTGCATCTGTTTAAAAACCCTGCAGCTACAAATTTCTGTACTTTAAAAGCAAATGACTATTTTTGTTTGACCCATCATCTCTTTAATCTTGCCTATTATTCATGTTTTGTGATCTGAACTTGTATTCCTGCTACAAAGGGAAATATTTAAAAGGGACCTGAGGGGCAACTTTCTCACAGAGTGGGTGATGGTAAAAAGGAAAGAGTTGCCAGTAAGAGGCAGGTGTAATTATAACATTTAAAAGATCTTTATTCGGGTACATGGATAGGAAAGGGTTAGAGGGATATGGGGTAAACACAGACGGATGGGACTAGCTATTGGCATGAATGATTTGGGCAAATGGTGCCCGTTTGTGTGCGAAATGATTCTGATTCTAATGCATTTCGTTATTTTCCTGGGAATGTGTTACTACCTTTATGTAGTCCTAAAAACCCTTAGAGATATTTATCACCTGGTATCTTAGGTAGACATAAAATGCTGGAGTAACTCAGCGGGTCAGGCAGCATCTCGGGAGAGAAGGAATGGGTGACGTTTCGGGTCGAGACCCTTCTTCAGACTGAGGAAGTCTGAAGAAGGGTCTCGACCCGTAACATCACCCATTCCTTCTCTCCTGAGATACTGCCTGACCTGCTGAGTTACTCCAGCATTTTGTGTCTACCTTCGATTTGAACCAGCATCTGCAGTTATTTTCCTACACACCTGGTATCTTACCTCACCATTGTAGCTAATATTATTTTGTCAGCGTTACCTGACATTGCATTTTAACCACGAGCATCCCCACGTCTGACCTTTTAGAATGGAAAATAGACAATAGACAATAGGTGCAGGAGTAGGCCATTCGGCCCTTCGAGCCAACACCACCATTCAATGTGATCATGGCTGATCATTCTCATTGATGTAGCTGTAAAGAAAGTTGGTGATAGGATATTTCATGAGAGTACCTGCATTGATGTCCTGAGTGGGATAACTAAGCTTCCAACATCCACGACAATTTTTCTTAGTGTGATGCATGATTCCAATTATAGGATAGTAACAGAGCCACGTAGGGTGGAAACGGGCCATTCGGCCCACCTCGATAATGCTGACAAATGGGGACCCATCCTTATTAATCGCACTTTCTAGGACTTGGCCCATAGGCTTCTACACTTAGGGAATTCGAGTGCTCACCAGGGCACTTCTTAAACCACCAATTCTGCTTCCACCACTCTCTCAGGTAGTATTCCAGGTGCTCCCCTCTCTGGGTAAATAGGTCCATCACAGATCCCCTCCAAATCTCTTTCCCCATCCCCTAAATCTGGGGTTATCTAACCCTGATTTGGAAAAAGTTTCCTGCAATCTACCCTATCAATATCCTTCATAATTTTATATACCTCAATAATGCTCCCTCCTCTTCCTACTTCCTACTTCCTCTGCTCCAGAGAAAACAGACTAGCCTCAGCAGTCTTTCTTCAGAACTGAAGTACTCCATTCCAGGCAACACATCCTCATGAATTGATATTGATATTTGTTGACTTTCTCTTCATTGTGGAGTCTTAACGTTGCACACAGTTAAAAGTGACCTCGATGTCAGGAGCTCTCCCACCGTGCCTTGTTGATTCAACTGTTTGTTTCATTCTTGGGCCATGATTGTGATGTGGTCTGGAGTCGTCAAGCCCTGACAAAACCCAAAATAAATATTAGCAGGTTATTAGTGAGTAAATTCAGCTTATAGTACTACAAACAATACCTTCCATTATTTTCTGGCAAATGAGAAGATACCAGCTAGGTAGAAATGAACTGGATTGATTTTGTCAGTTATGTTTTGATGATAGGATAAATCTGGACATTTTTCCATACTGCCATGTTTATTAAAATCTTGTGACCAACAGGATGGAACAGTTTAATTAGAGTTGTGGCTACCTCTGGAGCACAACTTTTCCATCTACATGATGTTCTGTACCTAAAGTATTTGGTTGTACGCATTGATAGCTGATTTTCAATATCATGTGAATTAATTTAAATTGGTTGGAAACTGAAGGAAAAAGGAGTATAGATGCTGGTTTACCAAGGAAAAACACAAAATGCTCAGCAGATCAGACGGCATCCCTGGAGAATATGGATGAGCAATGTTTCGGGTCAAGACCCTTCTTCAGACTAACGTGGATAGGCAACGTTTTGGGATGTATTCTAACAATTTTTTCTTTTGAACTACATTTATGTTGTGATTTTTCTTGACCCGAAACATTGCCTATCCATGTTCTTTTCTCTCACATAGAAACATAGAAAATAGGTGCAGGAGGAGGCCATTTGGCCCTTCGAGCCAGCACCACCATTCATTGTGATCATGGCTGATCATCCGCAATCAGTAACCCATGCCTGCCTTCTCCCCATATCCCTTGATTCCGCCAGGCCCAAGAGTCTATCAGATTCTTTTAAATTCATCCAGTGAATTGGCCTCTACTGCCTTCTGTGGCAGAGAATTGTACAAATTCACAATTCTCTGGGTGAAAAAGATTTTTCTCATCTCAGTTTTAAATGGACTCCCCTTTATTCTTAGACTGTGGCCCATGGTTCTGGACTCCCCCAACATTGAGAATATTTTTCCTGCATCTAGCTTGTCCAGTCCTTTTATAATTTTAAACATTTCTGTAAGATCCCCTCTCATCCTTCTAAATTCCAGTGAATACAAGCCCAGTCTTTCCAATCTTTCCTCATATGACGGTCCCGCCATCCAGGGGATTAACCTCGTGAACCTACGCTGCACTGCCTCAATAGCAAGGATGTCCTTCCTCAAATTAGGCGATCGAAACTGCACACTATACTCCAAATGAGATGTCACCATGGCCTTGTACAACTGCAGAAGGACCTCTTTACTCCTGTACTCAAATCCTCTCGTTATGAAGGCCAACATGCCATTAGCTTTCCACTGCCTGCTGTACCTGCATGTTTATTTTCAGTGACTGGTGTACAAGGACACCCAGGTCTCGTTGCACTTTCGTGATGCTGCCTGCCCTGCTGAATTACTCCAGCACCTTCTTTATTTGGAAACTGACCTCTTCTGTGGTGGGGACTTTGTGTTAAAATAAGACTAAATAGATTATCCATTCAATACTGCTAGCTGAAAATATTTGCAAATACTTCAGCATTGTCTTTGGCATAAGCATACCGAGCTCTACCATTATAGATGATGGGAATCTTCCTGTAAGCTGTTCATTTGTCCCTTATAATGCAGAAGGCACAGCTAAGCAATTTCAATTATTCAATCAGATCAAAGCTTTGCAGTCCTGCAGTACTATTCAAGATGGAGGAGTATCATTCAACAGCTCAAGGAAGATGGTAAGTGATAATCAGGAAGGTGCATCCTTTTATTCTGAAGTCACTCTGACTGCTTTAGACCGGAAGTACTCAGCTAGATGTACCTACTTTGCATCTGAACCAAACCAGAAATGCTCAGCCTTCAACTTGTACATTTCTTTTAGAGCTAATGTCAGAAATGCATTCCACCAATTGAAAGTTTTTTTCTTTTAAACTACATTTATTTAGTGTTTTTTAAGAGTTAGTTACCTAGAGAGATGGAGTAAAAGAAATTAAAACCAATCTTCAATATCTTCTGCGTGAATTTTCTTGTTGCTAATAGTACAATATAAAGAAACAACAAGTAAATAATTACTGCCTTGAAACACACAAACAATATGTGCAGCTGTCTTAAAATAGATGCTCTTCCCTTTTTAGAGGCAATGAACTTAATGTCAGTAACACTCATAGTTTCATTTAGTAGCAATATTTTGAATATTGAGGCCAGAGATACTTTTATTCAAATGTAGAGCCCAACAATATGAAAATTACATTAATTCATCACATGAGCCTCGCTGTAGAAATGTCTTGTGATATATTGACTTTAAAACAATAGGCAAATTGGAGCATCAATGAGCAAGAATCTTGAGGTACAGGTCAGCATAGGTTAATGTGAACAGAAGGTAGAAATATGGTTACATCTTCTGTGAATTAATCCATGATTTGTTATTGCGTGCCATTTTTGAACTCTTTGGGGTCAACCTGAATGGACAATTTAATCCTCTGCTTTGTCATCCACAAAATTCAAATGAGGCAAGACAGGGCAAGGAAGGTATTTTAGAAAAAGATGGATTAGCACCTTTCAATAAATGATTATGAATATTATACAGGTCTGCTTGGTCTGGCCTGAGACCTTGTGTGATTCCTAGCGAAAGAGTGAATAATAATAATAATAATAATGCATTACATTTATATAGCGCTTTTCAAACACTCAAAGACGCTTTACAGGAATTTCTAGAACGTAGAGAATTGAATAAATAGATAAATAAGTAAACGTACAGAAAAAGGAGACAGAAGGTGAGGTGACCTTCAGTGGTAAATTGACAAGCAGACAATCATTGCCTTCCACTGTAAAGTTCAGACTCACAATTAGACTTTAATGCTGCTTGCAACATCTTGCAGAGAAATGGCATTATTATGCGCCCTGTGTATTCAGTTTTGTTTCGGTTTGGTTTTGAGATACAGCGAGGAAACAGGCTCTTTGACCTACCTTGACCAAAAATCACCCCGTACACTGGTTCTATCCTACACTCTGGGGACAATTTACAGAAACCGAATAACCTACAAAACCGGACGTCTTTGGAATGTGGGAGGAAACTGGAGCACCTGGAGAAAACCCACAGGTCATGGGGAGAACATGCAAACTCCGTTCAGACAGCACCTGTATTCAGGATCGAACCCAGGCCTCTAGCCCTGTAAGGCAGCAACTCTACCACTGTGCCGCCCACTATTCTTGTCACAACGGTTCTAAAGAAGCTAACCCCCCCCCCCCCCCCCCCAGATACCTGTTGTTTTTGTTAATCCACATAACAAATATCCAACCAACTAGTCACTTCTTCACCTTGCAGAATCTGATTCATGCTAGTTAACATGCGAAAACATTGTGCAAAGGATCCTGTTTCCATGTTCAATGTTTGCGTTAAATGGAAGCGAGGCAGCTCTGTTGTACAAAACATGATATTGTGCTAACTTGTTTGCATTTTTTGTTCTTCTGAATGCAGCTCCATTATTTGAATATACTCCTGATAAGGTGCACAAAACCACTGTTCCAAGCACATGTTAAGTTGTTACTTCTCAGTTTATTTTTAACCCGGCCTATTTGCTGTTTCAGTCAGTATGCAATGCTCTTGCTGACCTGAAATATACAGCTTTTGCTTTCTAGCCTTGGCTACATTTAAAGAAGGTAAGCAATTAATTAACTTTGCCCATAAATTGCCCAGAAGAGGCCTCTTGGAATTTCATTTGTCTTCAGTCTCTGGCAAAATAGAAAAATTATGTTAAATGAACCTCATTGGAGAGCCTGAAATAAATTGAATTTATACCCTAAGCTAGTTTCCATTCTTTAATTGAGACCTGGTGTCACATGGGAGATATCACAATTTTATCTATACAGATTTCCAGCTAACTTTCTGAAAGTTCATACTTATCACGTATCAACATACGTATTCGTTATTGTTACGTAATCGCATTCGAATATGTATTTGTTAGGAAAATGTTATTCAAACGTATCAGCAAAGGAACTATGAATCAGCAAATGATAATCAAAAGAGAAACTATCGTGTTTAAAATTCTAAATTATGGATCAAAGTTGGCAGTGCACAAGAGCTGCCAAATTTTAAGTACTTTGCAATTTCTTTTGACCAAGATTTTTATTTCCGTATTTAAACTGACCTTTTTCAGCTGGGAGTATGATTTGTAACATTATAGTGTTGCACATTTACAAGAAATAAAATCAGAAAAGTTGGGAAGTACTTTGCATCAGGCAGCAACTGTCGAGAAATAAATTGAGTTAGCCTATCAGATTAATGAGCTAAGAATCTAGTTGTATCATTAAACATAATCAATTTCTAGTACCTGTCTATTATCATGTACTGTATTTGCTGCTTGTGCAAATGTAGATGTTTTTGATTGTTAGCTGAAGATATTCAAAGTGTCAAGCTATAGTTCATGGTCTGCAGGTTAATGATCAGTGATTAAATGCTCTAATGATTGGTAATAAGTTGTTCATTAATCAAAAAGTGCAGAATACAAATGTAAAATTGTGAAGAACAAACACCTCTCGGGCAAAACTAAATATTTTAGTGTATAAAATATCAGAAGATGCTAAAATGTTAGCCACTGTCCCTGAGGAAACTCTGAAACAATTCAGCTGTACTGTATTTTATTTTCTACAGCATTCCAGATACTTTGGTAATTCTTTTAAGAAAGTAATCACACTTTGAGTTCCAAGTATGAATAGAAGCAAGGAGCATCATTATTCAGGTTTGCAGGTATAATCTGGTTGCTATAAAAATTGTATGCCTCTTTTCATAACATATTATGATACCAATACCAGCCAACCTTGCCAGTCTGGAAATGGAACCATTTCAATCTCATTCCTGCATTCAATACATTTTTTCGCAGGTTTTTCTCACTGTATCACTGTCTCTCCATCCAACATTTACTCACCAACCTTTCCACCATGAATAATTTTAATTTTATTCTTTCAGTTTATTGCCCCTGGGAAAAAAAATTAAAATGCATTTCTATCTGTTGTCTGTAGTGGTGTGAAGAATTCCGGTCCATTGCATCTTGCACTATAGAGAAGCAAGAGATAAGCAATGTAATAGTCTAAGGACCACTGTCAGCACCATCTTGTTGGTGATCATGGGGAAATGCTGCATTCAGGGCTGAAGTCTGGTGTGTTGCTCAGTATCATGGGCAAAGAATGAGAAGGAAGTGAGAATGGTTGTAGATTAGATGGTTCGCATTTTGGTGATAATAGGCTTTGCTTGAATTGGACCATGAACAGTGTCTAGGTGATTAGAATAACTCGGGTGGGGGGTGGCTTCAGGTGAGGGGACGTTTGGAAAGTTGGAAAAGAAAAGATTTTGTAGGATGGCAAAGTAGCCCGACTATATTAGGAAGCAGCAGAGAAAAATACTTCTAATCTAAGGCAAGGCAGAGAAAAATGATTCAAATACATAAATGTCGGCCTGTGTATAAATTGGGAAATGTAGGGTGTAGGATAAATCAGAAATTTAGAGTTATGCACAATAAGATGATCAAGGAAATTTTAATCTGAGTATAAAATGAATAGTTCAAATTAGTTCAAATACTGTCAAGGACAAACTTGTTTATGTGTAAGAGATGCTATTCTAGATCAGTGTGTTATGGAAGCAGCAAGGGTTAGATCTAGTATTGTGTAATGAGAAATGGTTAAATGATAGTATGGTGGATAAGAGGTGTTTCAGGAACAAATATAACAGCATTTTTTTTAAAGGTTTAAAGCAATTTAGATGTGCATGGTACTTCAGATGCATGGAAGAAGACACAGAAAGCCTCCCAGAAAAGAGATCTGCAGAATTAGTGAATAAGGGGCTCATGGAAATGAGCATTCGTGAAATATAGTATTGTAGAAATTAATGAATTTGAAAGCTGCTAAAATGACCTGATGAGCTGTGTCTTAAGGTCCTTTTTAGGAGTTGGCTATGGAATTGTGATGAACAAAATGTCATGTTTGGAAATTGCACATGTTTCCAAAGATTGGAAGATGAAAAATTAAGACAACAGGAGAGAGAAACGAGGAACTAGAGATCAATTAGTCTGATGTTCGCAAGGTAAATGCTGGAGTCTAATTTTAAAGAAGTTAGAAAAAAAGGACGCCTTGGTGAAAATAATAGTTTGTCAAGATTCAATGTGGGTTTGGGAAAGAGAACATAAATCTGCTAAGAAATTTGAGATTGTTAGCAACAGTGTAAATAGGGATGCAGCAGCTGAAGTGAATATGGACTTTTAGGGTAAGAGGTAGAAAGAAAACATCTTTGATAAAGGGACAACACGTTCTGCTATGTACAGAACTCCCTGGTTGATGCATTAATGAGAAAAGTTAGAGAGAAAAAAGCAAACTAAAGGATTTCTTAAACATGAGAAATAAGATTGAATCAACTACCTTGGGTGTTTTTGGGCATGGTGCAATAAATGTTGGGATTGGAAGCAATTGATTTTGTTTTAAATCTTTTTCTTGTTACAGTACCTTTACAATCATTCATTTCTTCTATTATGTTGTGCTTGTCTTCTATTTACTCCATCCCTTCTTATTGCTTACTACATGTTATTGCCAATAATCTCCATTTCTTCCATCTGTGGTACTCTCAACAGATATCTCAAGTTTGCTGCTTCCAGCATTTTCTGTTGTTTTAAAAACTTTTATTACAGATTTCCAACATCCAGATTTTGTTCAGGATATTTCTAGATTGGAGCTTAATTTTACATTTCATAAGATCACCAGATCACCTAGAAAATTACAGCAATTCAAAGGGTGACATTTAACTGGAATTACAGTTTGATCATTAGATTTTATTGACATTTTTAGTAATGATGTAGTCATACAGAATGGAAACAGGCACACCAGTCCAACTTGTCCATGCCAAGATGCCCCATCTAAGTTAGTCCCATTTACCCCATCTCTCTCGAAACCATTCCTATCCATGTACATGCCCAATCATCTTTTAAAAGCTGTTATGGTACCACCTAAGCTGCCTCCTCCATATACCCAGTACACTCTGAGGGATATTAAACAAATTGTATGGGAAGATAATTTTGCAGTACAATTTCCAGGGCTGGACTTCTCTTTGCACTACAGGCCCCAGGCAACTGTAAACTAGGCCCAAACAAATTGCATTTCATGTACCCAACTACAATGCCGTCCAAACTCCTTGATATTTTTTGTTCCATGAACTTTCTTCCAATTAAGTGTTGCACAAAGCTGATGACAGTTCCAATTCTTAATTATGATAGCGCTCCAATTATATTCTTGCAAGGGGAGGGAGGACTTGCAATATTGTATCCAGCTTTACTGGTGCAGGATTTTTCTGGTTTTTTAATTAATTTTTTTGAGCATTTTTAAAATGTTTATCATCTGAAAATTAGCTGAACTATTCTATGGTTTATTTATTTTAATGTACTTTTCTGGCTTGGGTATATCACATCAAGATATATTAAAAAAAAGCTCTGTTAGAAATTTGTGAAAAGTCTGAGATTAATAAATGTTTGTTGCTTTAGTTGGAATCTAGATCTTGAGATTACTCCTTGGGGCTCCATTGCCATAGGTTCCCACTGATATATATATATATTTATATACGTGCATTTTAAATTCAGGCTATTCTAATAAGATTTGGGGGATACAAACACAACATCGGGACATATTTGGCTCTAGCCTCCGATCTGCACCTTCGTAGGAAACTCCAGCCAAAGGGCCTACATCACAGTAATTAATCCTTTAGATTAATTAACAGTGAGAGCTTTGACAGTTGGTACTGGCATGAACAAGCATGGCCAACAGAAAATATAATAAAGCTCCATTTAAAATTAAAACTGTATATATTTTAAAAGGTGATTACTGGCTGGTAATCTAATCCGGCAATTCAGATGTCTGTTATAAACCACTCAAACATTTTTCTCGCACTTTATGTTACCATGTCAAGGCTTCAATCAAATAACTGCCTTGTAATCATTTCCAGGTATCCATTATTCTCCACAAACCATGCAGAATTGTCTGGTTTTGTGTAATGCATTTACAGAATATTATTAAGTTTATAAAATAAGTGGTTGGAGGAAAAAGACGATCAGTTATATGGTCATTATTTTCATCAGGGTTTAGATGTACTCAGATGGAAGAACACTGGTTACATTTTAAATTGTGTTTGGCACAATCACCACAGTCGGTAACACTTGTGAACCTTACATGGAATAAACAATATGAGGACAATAGGATTACAAAATCCTTAAAAGACATGAAGCGATCTAAATTCATTAGCAGTTTTTTTAGACAAGGATGATGAAAAACGTTGTACTCCATTTCCCTCCTCAACTGCCATTGGCCTGCTGAGTTCCTCCAGCAGTTTGCTTTTTTTTTTTGCTCAAGATTCCACCATCTGCAGTTTCTTGCCTTCACTAAAGGTAAAATTGGTGATGTTGGATTTTAAAATGATACATAGAGTCATAGTGATACAGTGTGGAAACAGGCCCTTCGGCCCAACTTGCCCACATCGGCTAACATGTCCCACCTAGTCCCACCTGCCCGCATTTGGTCCATATCCCTCCAAAGCTGTCCTATCCATGTATCTGTCTAACTGTTTCTTAAATGTTCGGTAGTCCCTCTCTCAATTACCTCCTCTGGCAGCTTGTTCCATACATCCACCATTCTTTGTGTGAAAAAGTTGCCCCTCAAATTCCTCTTAAATCTTTTCCCCTTCACCTTAAACCTATGTCCTCTAGTCCTCAATTCACCTACTCTGGGCTAGAGACTCTGTGCATCTACCCAATCTATTCCTCTCATGATCATGTACACCTCCATAAGATCACCCCTCATCCTCCTGCGCTCCATGCGTAGTGCAAACCAACTTGAGTGAGAGCTTAAGAACCACCTGAGATTAATTGCAAAAGTTAGCAATGCATTAATCTTACCCATTAGATAAATCAAGTAACATTTGTAGTTATCTTCTCCCTATTAGTTTTTAATTTGTTTAAGTATCAGGTCCACCCTAATGTAATGAAATAGTGCTTGCGGTTGGTTACTTAGCTGGCGGAAATGGATGTGAAAACCTCTTTATACAGGTGACAAACTCTGATGTGACTGCAGAGTCACTGGAGCACTAGCTGCTGTGTATTTAGAATTGGTGCTGTTAGATTTTAAATTAGTTAATTTAATTATCATGACAGTTGCAAAAACACATGTTAAACAAAGCAGGCACATGATCTATGAAAGTATAATATGAACAGACTGGTCCAAACTGCTGCCTGCATTGTAACTGCGCTGCCATCATTTTCTGATAGCTCTGTTTCTTGTACCCAGGTGAAAGTTTGGAGAGAACCCCACCATTCAGGGAAGACACATATACTGAAATATATGGGTGTCAGGGATTATGGGGAGAAGGCAGGAGAATGGGGTTAAGAGGGAGAGATAGATCAGCAATGATTGAATGACGGAGTAGACGATGGGCTGAAAGGCCTAATTCTGTTCCTTGACTTATGACCTTGTATGTACACTTTTTAAAAAGTTTTGTCACTTGGTACATCGATCGGTTTCGTCTTTTAATTATGGAGCTACAGAATATTTGACATTCAAAGCCGTGAAATTCATCCATGCATGGATTTCGCATTATCAGTTCTCCCTGTTTATAACACCTGCTTTCTTTGCATTCCAGCTCGTTTCGCAGAACTTCTTACAACTCTTAGTGCTAACAGAATGCCTTGACAATATCTTAACAACTCCTTGTGATGCCTTTTACTGCCTTAGTTTCATGATCTCTTCACCTTTGTGGTAACCTTTCCCATATATGGCCAGTTTAATTCTCTTATACTGTATTGGGTGTCTGGTAGATTTGTCATGTGCACGCATGATTACTTTGTAGTGGTGGAAATAATTTACTGGGGCTTAAGCATCTTTTGATTTTGCTTACGGCATAATTCCTGGGCTAATGTATCATTCTAAAAATCTTCTTTCTCCTTAAAAACGTTTCAAAGCCTGAAGCCCCTTATTTCTGTATCTTAAAAACAAACTTAACCGGTTTTAAACCTATCTAAAAACATATGCAATAACAGCAGGAGAAAGTCACCCAGCCCATTTTGAGCCTGCGTAGCAAATTATCGAAATCACAGCTGATCCTCTGCCCCACACCATTTTCATGTGCTTTGTATCTCCTTCCGGTACTCAGCCTTGTTGTTGTTTGAAATCCTGCACAAGACCGTGGTATCATTGGAGAATTTGTAAATAGAGTTAGAGCAGAATTTGTCCACCCAGTGGTGAATGTTTAGAGAGTATTGTAAGTGGCTGAGAACACAGTGACCAGGGCTTTTGAGAATAATTGTGGAGGATGTTTTGTCATCTATCCTTGCTGATTGTAGTCTTTGGATCAGGAAGTTAAGGATCCAGCTGTGGGGCTGGTGGGGGCTGCTGAGTCCTGGGCCCATGAGTTTGGTCAGAATTATGGTGTTTGAGGCAGAGCTATGGTTAATAAATAGGAGTCTAAACTGGGTGTCGCCTGTTATCCACATGTTTCAGGAATGAGTATAATGCCAGGGAAATGGCACCTGCCATTGACCTGTTGCAGTAGTTGGTGAATTACAGTGGATCAATGCTGTCTGGGAGGCTGGAGTTGATGTACACCATGATTAACCTCTCGAGGCACTTCATGATGGTGGATGTCAGAGCCACAGAATGGTAGGGTGAGGGGTGGTTGTGAGGGAAGGATCAAATATCTCAGTGAATGCTTATGAAATATGAGAAGGCTATTATTATCAAGGCATTGAATGACTACCACTATCCGCTGTTCCAGATGTCAACTTCTCTACCTCGGTGGGGCCAAGGGCAGGTTCGGCGATCATTTCGCTCAACACCTCCACTCAATCCTCCTTAACCTGATCTCCCGGTGGCTCAGCACTTCAACTCCCCCTTCCCATTCCCAATCTGTCCTTTCTGTCCTGGGTCTCCTCCATTGTCAGAGTGAGGCCCAGCGCAGATTGGAGGAACAGCACCTCATAGTTCGCTTGGGTAGTTTACACCCCAGCGGTATGAACATTGACTTCTCTAACTTCTGGTAATCCCTGCTTTCCCTCTCTATCCCCTCCCCCTTCCCAGTTCTCCCACCAGTCTTCCTGTCTCCTCCTATCTTTGTCCTGCTCCCTCCCCTGACATTAGTCTGAAGAAGGGTCTCGACCTGAAACGTCACCCATTCCTTCTCCCCTGAGATGCTGCCTGACCCGCTGAGTTACCCCAGCATTTTGTGTCTACAACTACAATGCTAGTCAGTCACTGCTGTGCAAGAGCCCAGGCACATACAGTCGCACTCTCTTGCTCTCACGTTCTCTTGTCCTTGCACTCTCTCTTGCTCTTTTCTCCCCCAACAACCCCCTCTTTGGAAATAGCAGTTTCATTTGCAGATCCAAGTATTTTGTGCATTTTTTCAATTGATTGACTGTCAAGAATGAACCAATAATCTGACAATGGTGACTAAGCACACTTCCTCCAAGCAGTTAATTGTTACTGTAGCTGGGAAAATTCAAAATGTAGCTGGATTATTATTTCTGCAATATTACGAAGATTTTATTCACATTTCACGTTTGTTTCAAGTGTATTTAATTTAAAACAGTTGCAATGAACAACTTCTTGCAGAGGATGGTGAATCTGTTGCATTTCTCTGCTCCAGAGGATTGTAGATGCTAGAATAGTCGAGGAGAGATAGAAAATTGTTGAAAGATCATTGCATTGAGTGCTATATGGGTTGGCAGAGAAGGTGAGGCCGGGTGCAGATAAACCACAAGGGACCCAGTGGCCTAGTCCTACACCCTATTTTCTTATATTCTTATGTAATTGAGTTTAAACACTTGGGAAAAATTATATCAAATGAATGTCCCTTATTTATACAGTTCTGCTGTATAATTTAGATTTACTTGATAAATCGAAGAATGGTTAGGACTATAGACGAGAACTAACCATCTAATTGTTTGTCTTTGTTCTTCGATTAGGTGCCTTTAAGGTGCTTTTTTGCAGGGTGCATCTGTACACCCTCTTCTACTGTGAGCAGGTAGAATTTTCACACTGTAGACCCTGTGTGTTTTGGGGAATCGTTTCCTAATCTGCTTCTTGGACCTGATTATGGCAGTACTCCAGGTTATTGCATAGGCTCAGGCAGCAGGGAATATCCTTTCTTTCTCTTTCCTACCATCAATTAATGGTGATTATCTGGGTCAAATGAGAGGCGTTTGAGTCCAACAGCTAAAGAAACGGTAACAGCTATGAATGGTGAGAGTCTTTTCTTATTGTGCAAAGTTCACTTATACTAGCTTATGTGTGACAAATTTATTCTCTAATAATGGGCACAATCTTCAATAGAAGAAATGGGGCTGCAACACGGCTTATTCTAGATCGTATTTCTACTTCTCTGCCCCGGGTCTGCTATTTGCCAACCTATACATATACACACACAAATTAGTTTGTGCACCACGGTGTGGCTCGATGAGCAGCTTCTGTTTGAAGAAGCAGCTGACCTGGTGGAAACACATTCAAACGATGGATGCTTGCACTCAATGAAGTGTGGAGTCGATATACATGTTTCACTTCCAGCATCAATGGTTCCTCTTCCATTTTGGACTTGCAGGCCCTACATTCATGAGGGAAGACTTGATTAGAGTGGGAGGGAAGTAGGCTGGGAACAAAAGGTATGCATTTTATTGCATACCGACTAAGAACCTGCAAAACTATTGTCAGATTTATTTTTAGGGAAAGAGCAGGATAAGGATTATAGTGTGAACATGCATGCAAGGGATGTGTACCTCGTGAAAACCCAGCTCCCATTCATCAAGCAGATTCTGTACAAAGAGCTAGAAGTAAGAAGAGTTTAAAAAAAACTATATCATATCATATCATATATATACAGCCGGAAACAGGCCTTTTTGGCCCACCAAGTCCGTGCTGCCCAGTGATCCCCGCACATTAACACTATCCCACACCCACTAGGGACAATTTTTACCTTTACCCAGCCAATTAACCTACATACCTGTACGTCTTTGGAGTGTGGGAGGAAACCGAAGATCTCGGAGAAAACCCACGCAGGTCACGGGGAGAACGTACAAACTCCTTACAGTGCAGCACCCGTAGTCAGGATCGAACCTGAGTCTCCGGCGCTGCATTCGCTGTAAAGCAGCAACTCTACCGCTGCCGTTCTCTGAGTTCACGAGTTTTGTCACTCCTCACAGCTACACCTCTTCCCTCCTTTGCTGCAGCTATGGAAAAGCACAAATGCATGCAAAGCAAACGCCTGAGTCATTTAATGAGGTGTAGGAAGGAACTGCAGATACTGCTTTACACCGAAGATAGACACAAAATGCTGGAGTAACTCAGTGGGTCAGGCACCATCTTTGAAGAAAAGGAATAGATGACGTTTCGCGTCAAGACCCTTCTTCAATCTGCTGCCTGACCCACTGAGTTGCTCCTGCATTTCGTGTCTATCTTCATTTAATGAGGTGCCAGCCTGAATTTATCATGCTGCCTGGGACTACAGGACAATGTGGATGTATTGTTAATCCTACCTCCTATTTGTCTGCTCCAATCAAATAAAAATTCCTGCAAGACAATATCAATCCTTTTTGCATTTAAAAAATGTATTTGTGAACTCTCGTTGTGCTTGTAGTTGCTGCATAACTGTTCAAAACTGAGTAGATATGATTCCTGACTCCAAAAGGGTTAAAGTGAAGATTGATTCCAGCCAGATATAATCCTAATTGCAGTTTAGTCATTTTAAGTTTGTGCATCTCATTCACTTTCAGGAGCTCTGCCAGCTGAAGACAGCTGAGCATTGAACATAATCGAGCTGCAGGGCATTCAGTTTTGTTTTAGTGACACAAAGAACAAAGCTTCAGTAAGTTTTATTATCATCCAGCAATGAGGTTGATGGCAACTGTAACTATGACCATATCGCACAGACATTATGCAAGGTATTCAAATGTAGTGGTTACTTCAGGATATTTCTGTAAGACTGTTCTAACAGTGATCACCATTGCTGCCCTTTGTTGCTGTTAAATAATATTTCAGCAGAGCACCTTAGTTTAGAGATACAGTGCAGAAACAGGCCCTTCGGCCCATCAAGTCCGTTGTTCCCCGTGCACTAACACTATCCTACACACACACACACACACGGGACAATTTATAATTTTACCAAGCCAATTAGCCTACAAACCTGTACATCTTTGGAGAGTGGGAGGAAACTGGAGAACCTGGAAAATCCCCACACAGATCACAGGGAGAAAGTACAAATGCCGTTCAGACAGCACTCGCAGTCAAGATCAAACCCGGGCCTCTGGCGCTGTAAGGCAGCAACTCTACCGCTGCACCTCCGTGCCGTGTCTGTAAGACTTTTCGAACAGTGATCATCATTGCTGCCCTTTGTTGCTGTTCAGCAGGGTATCTCCCATATTATACACTGCAACTCTTCAAAGGAACAAAAACTGCACTTATTCGTTAGGTTTCTGGTACTTAGTTCAGTTTTGAGATAACTTTGCGGTGTGTTTTATATACTCTCTCTTCATATTTATTGGTGTACATCCACAATTAAAGGAGAAGTGAATGCGCTAGTGGAGATACTTGCTGAGGGAGACTGTGGCTTTGGTTTGGGTAGTTTTACACATTATATTGAGGGTTTTTTTGTTGAAGGAAACAACCCTTTACTCGCAGCACTGTAAATGATAGCACAAAATGTCACTGCAATTCAGTAAAGTGAAATTATTTTGTTATTTTATAAAGGCATGAAGGATCACAACAATTAATTTACAGTTTTCAATTGATTTTCATCATTGCGCAACCCAGTGTTTCTTCACCACTGTATTTGGCAAACTCTTGAGACACTTCAATAGACAATAGACAATAGGTGCAGGAGGAGGCCATTCGGCCCTTCGAGCCAGCACCACCATTCAATGTGATCCTGGCTGATCATTCTCAATCAGTACCCCCTTCCTGCCTTCTCCCCATAACCCCTGACTCCGCAATCGTTAAGAGCTCTATCTAGCTCTCTTCAGAATCTTGCTGGATTGAAAATGATAATCACTTGAGTTAGTAAACATGACTTTGGGCAACATCCCGTCATGAAAGCTTTAATGGGAAAGTGGTTGGGGGATCTCAATCCAAGATGTCCGTACACAGAGTTGTTTGTGAAAGGTGAAGGTCATGTCCCATTTATTGCATTCCCAACATTTCACTCAAATCAATTCTTCACTTTTTAGAACCCAAGTCATATAATCATTCAGTACAGAATGGTACATGATCCTTCATGCCCCTGCTGTTCAAAAAGTCTTGTCTTTACACATCACATTTACCAAGCCAACTATGTCGTGGTAATTCATGTGCTCTCCCACAAGCTTAAGCATTGTGAACATACCTGCCTCCATCACCTTCTCCTGCAATGCATTCCTGATTGCAATGAACTGCTGAGTGAAGAAAAATTCCTTTGTTCTCCTGCAAACCTTTGACTCCACGCCTTAAACCTATGTCTTCTGGTCTTTGACATCTGTGTCTTGGGTATAACCGTCTTATCATCAACCCAATCTATACATCTCATAATTTTGTAGAACTCCATCAGAGGGTGAGAGGGACTTGCAGGATTTTTTTGCTGGGAACTAACTGGATCTGAGGGGCCAAAGAACATTCTGGTTTATAGTCAGGCAAGATACAGTGCAACTTGGAGAGGACTTGCAACTGTTGGTGGTGTCAATAGTCAATAGTCGTTTATTTGTCACATACACATAAATGTGTAGTGAAATGAAACATTACCCGCAGTTGAACAATAAGACCAATAAGAATAATCAATAAAAATGCAATAACACATACAATCACAAACTAACACCAAACAAAAAGAAACATCCATCACAGTGAGTCTCCTCCAGTCCCTCTTCACTGTGATGGAAGGCCACAATGTCTTTTCTCTTCCCCTGCCGTCTTCTCCCGCGGTCAAGCTGTTGGAGTTGCCACGTCGGGGCGGTCGGGGCTCCCGACATTGAAGCCCCCGCTGGGCGGTGAAAATCCCGCGGCCTATTCCAGGCCGCGCCGGACGGTGAAAGGTCCGCGGCGGGCCGACCCAAGCCCCGCGATTCGGGTCGGGCGAACACGCTGCCTCTGCCGCTGCCGGAGCTCCCGATGTCGGCCCCCACCCAGGGGCCTGCGGGCTTCCGACGTCCACGCGGCCTGTGCCGGAGCCTCCGGAGACGAGTCGCAGCCGCTCCCGCAGCATCCGAAGGCGGCCAGCGCTGCAGGTGGTGAGTCCGGGCCGCGGACTCTGAACCAGAGCCCCAGGTGGTCCCAGGTGCATGGCCGGTGGTAGGCCGCAGCAGGAACGGAGACACGACACAGAAACAAAGGTCGCGTCTCCGTAAGGGAGAGAGAATTTTACAGTTCCCGTTCCCTCCCACCCCCCCCCCCCCCCCCCCCCCCCCCCCCAACATAACATACAAACCCTACACCAATTGTCGTGCTATCGTGTACCGTTTTGGCTGTAGTTCAGGAACAAACAAACAAACGAGAGTTTTAGTATATAGATATATATGTGTATATAATATATATATATATGATATTTCATATTTATGTTATATATCATATTTATGTTATATAATTGATTACAATTATATTTAATTTTATTCTTCATCATTTTACCCATAAGATTCCGAAAATAGCCCTTTCCAAATTCATGCGTGGTGTGTTTGTGAGATTTCTTATGGGATCTGCTTCTGTAATCCTTTCAGGTTTTATATTCCAGATCTGTAAAAACCATCTGTGTGAAGGTAAACCATCTTTAATTATGTTGCCATTTACAGGCCTTCCCCAGGTTACAAATGAGTTCCATTTTTACAGATGCCCGTAAGTCGACATTGTCTGTAAATTGAAAAGTACACAAAATACACATAGAACCATACCTGCACAGTTTTGTAATGCTTGTAGTTGATCATTGCCAATTAACATGAGGATTTATGGATCGTCTTCTCCTAGCTAGGTATAAGGATGTTCGACACTCAATGGCTGGTTTCCATGGACGTGAATCATCATTGGATGTTACATTGTTTAAGGGAGTATCGTTATACAATTATCAAAGGAAGTGATTGTTGTTAATTTCCAAAACAAGTCGTTTAAGTGGCCTCCCATGTGAAACTGACTGCCAATGTTTTTAAGACAATGGTGCCTGATTATTGCAGGGTAGTTACATTTAAACAAGTTATTTTTCCAAGACTGGTTCTCGTTTAGATTTAGTAATATTTAGGGGAGCTCTGATAGATGCATATATATATACATATATATACATATATCGGTATATAGGTATATATATGTACTTATATATATACTTATATACATATATATATATATATATACATATTATGTACACATATACTTAATGTCCATAAGTCAGGCATTTTTAACCTTGGGACGGCCTGTACTTTAAATCTGACCACTGGTTAACCATTCACCTATTAAAAGAAACTCGCTTCCATTATTCGCTCTCTCAAATCTCTTCAGAATTTTGAATGCCCTGCTTGGATCTCTCTTAAACCATCTGCAAGTTTTTCTAGTCTCTTCAGAAAACTATAGCCAGTCATCCGAGATAAACATTTAAGTAAACTTCCACTGTATCTATATACTAAAACTCTCGTTTGTTTGTTTGTTTGTTCCTGAACTACAGCCAAAATGGTACACGATAGCGCGACAATTTTGCGCCCACCTTACTCGCCGTCGTCCCTTTGGTGCTAATGGAAGAAGTTTCATTGAAATCAATGTTATATTTGTAAAGTTATTCACATTCAAGTTTAAATCTATCTCCTAGGGAGGAGGGGGGATAAGGGGGGTTGAGGGGGATGGAGGGGAGAGGAGGGGAGGGGGGATGGGGAGAGGGGGAGAGGTAGAGGGAGGGGGAGAGGAGAGGGTGCTGCACCAATACAGGAGAGGTTTGGGCCCAACGAGTCCACTTGGTCTAGTCTTCTCTAAATCCTGATGTCCCTGCTTAAGAATGATGGTGAGAATCACAAGCATTAATTCAGAAGATGTCTGACAGTGTGATTTAGCATGACTTCTTTATTTATGTATTAATTGACCCTACCTACAGTTCAAGTAATTTGTTTTCTCAACTTCCTTGCCACCTTCAGAAATTGATGAATATTTGCTCCAATGTCCTCTAGTCTTATACTTGACCCCTCCCCCCTCTGCTCCACCCACCTCATAAAAATAGGACCAGTTTGATTTCATGATTTCTCCCTGCCATTCATGCATAAATTATTTCGTAGATGTATCTGTCTTGTATTACCCTCCTCATATCTACTACTATAATCCATGTCACTCTATTCTCGTGTTTTGTCTTATCTGCCAAGTCAATTTACATTTTAAAGTTTAAATCTATCTCCTAGGGAGGGAGGGGGAGAGGGAGGATAAGCGGGGGTTGAGGGTGATGGGGGGTGGGGAGGAGGGAGGAGGGGAGGGGAGGGGGAGGAGAGGGTGCTGCACCAATGCAGGAGAGGTTTGGACCCACTTGGTCTAATATTCCAATAAAAGTAAATCTTTGAATAACAGTCCCCAATACATGCTGCTGTACCCTTCTCAGTAAAACATCTCATCAACTTTTTCCTCCAAACTATTTTTAAAGCGTATTGTGTATTTGGAAGCTTTAGCTCAACAGATAATCATGTTTCCCCCCCAAAAAAAGTCGCCCATTCAAGATAATTGTAAATACCTCATTGTGGGAGGTATTGAATTTTATTTCATGCCATCGAGCAGTTTTTCGTGTGACATAATTTTTTGGATAGTGATTTTGAATATTCAGTTATTACTTTCTGCTGGCATAGCTCTTGTCAGGATCTGGGGGCAACATTTAATTGCCTAGCACCTTTTTTAAGTGGCATGCAACTAATGTGCCTCAGGTCTGGTTCCTAACTGTAAATGGTAACTAACGTTGAGAATCGTGACCTGGCTGATCGATATGTCTGATGAACAAATGTAAAGAGCATGTAGAATGTGGACAGATGATGTTGGTCCTGTGGGCTGGAAGGTCATCTGTGAAAATTAATCATGGGTCGTATATAACACTGTGGGGCATGTGCAGGGTAAGCAGATGATGCCCACCACACTTGTGCTATGTACGAGGGATCACCAGTCTTCAGACTTTAGAGATACAGCGTGGAAACAGGCCCTTCAGCCCACTAAGTCCGTGCCGACCAATGATCACCCTGTACACTAGCGCCCCATAGACCAGCGCATTCTTACACACTAGGGCCAATTTACAATTTACTGAAGACAATTAACCTACAAACCTGTATGTCTTTGGAGCATGGGAGGAAACCGGAGCACCCAGAGAAAACCCACGTGGTCACTGGGGGAATGGACAAACTCCATGCAGGCAGGATCCATGGTCAGGATCTAACCCGAATCTCTGGCGCTGTGAGGCAACAACTGTACCGCTGCGCCACTGTGCCGCCCCAATCACTTGTAGGTTTTTGGGAGAATCATCCGGATGTCAGCAGATAACATGTAAAGGGCAGTAAGACACATGGTATTCATGTGGAGTTGGAATGGATGCCCTGAAATATGTATAACTCTAAACATTATAGTTCTGCAGTACACTGCGCCCTTTTGATCAATCTGTATCCTGCCCTAATTACAGAACTACAGACTATTAGAATATCATAAACCTTTAAAATTTATGCATGGCTTAAGAACAAGATGTTAATCATTCTTCTTGCTTTTAATACCTGCTTCCTTCACATTCCAATTTGTATTGAATGGATCCGAGAGCCAACTGGCTGTATCTCTAAACACTGGTGATAGTTCGTACATGGCACAAGTGTGGCGGACATTGTCTGCTTTACCCGCACATTTCCCCAGGGTGTGTTGAATAGTTCCAATTCTCTGAATAC
This sequence comes from Rhinoraja longicauda, assembly GCF_053455715.1. Taxonomy (NCBI): domain Eukaryota; kingdom Metazoa; phylum Chordata; class Chondrichthyes; order Rajiformes; family Arhynchobatidae; genus Rhinoraja; species Rhinoraja longicauda. The sequence continues at coordinate 17,981,625 of NC_135961.1, forward strand.
ATTCAAGAGAGAGCTAGATAGAGCTCTTAAGGATAGCGGAGTCAGGGGGTATGGGGAGAAAGCAGGAACGGGGTACTGATTGAGAATGATCAGCCATGATCGCATTGAATGGCGGTGCTGGCTCGAAGGGCCGAATGGCCTACTCCTGCACCTATTGTCTATTGTCTATTGTGAGTCCAGCAGAGCCATGAATAGTAGTATAGTCCCAATGAGTCCTGCAATCAGCCAACTCCAGCCCAAAGTTTACAGGAAGCCTTGCTTCTGCTACCAGCTCTCTGAGGGGGCAACGTATCTAGTGTCCAACGTGTTTAATTTAGCATCATGTTCGTCACAGACCATGTGGGCAGAAGGGCCATATGGTTCTATGTGCTATACTTGTTCTTATTATGGATGGCACCCACTGTCCAAGGATCCTGATCTATCTTTCTCTAAACAATATCCACTCAGACCCCCTTGCATATGCTTGTCAGATAACTCTCTCTCCCAAGTTCCTATCCAATTCTCATTAAAACATTACATTTAAATTTATATTTACCATTTCACAACCCCTGTTCGGGTAGGAAAATATTCCCTTTTTTTAATCAATCAACTTAAATCTGGGTCCTTGACCCTTCTGTCCAAAACAACAGATTCTCTTTATTCATTTTGGCTCGGCCCTTGATTGAATACTTTTACTGATTTACCTGTTAGCCTTCTCAGTGAGAAGGAGAATAGATCCTGTCTATTGACGGAACTGAATCATTCTTTCCTCGATCATTCTTCCAAATCTATTTTTGCGCAAACTCGAGTCTTCTCATCTTCCCTTCAGCACAGTGACCAGAATTGTGTGCACAATACTCTAGTTGTGGTTAAACCAGTATTTTGTTTCAGTCTACCTAGCGTGCCTTTATATTCTCTGCCCAATCACTGAGTCTTACTTAGTTCTAATCACTTTCTCAGTCTTTTCTGCCACTTCCACAGATTTATACGCATTGTTACATTTTAGAATAGTTGTGGTGCAAGCCCAACCTGGTGGGAGAAAGCTTCAGAACCAGTTTATTCATTTATCACGAGAATGATGTATCAATGTTAAACAAAGCAGACAGACAATCCAAACAAGTAGAGCATTAACAGATCAGGTCAGACCAAACAGCAGCAGTAGTGCATCAGCACATAACTCTTGACCACCCTGATTTCTTCTAACCTGCTGGTTGATTCATTCTTCGCTTTCATCAAAAGCCCAGGCAAATGCTGAAATATTTACACCTCTCAACATTATAGTTCTGCAGTATACGGCACCCTTTTGATCAATCTGTATCCTGTCTTAATTATAGACCTGCAGATTATTAGACTACTCTGATCCTTTAAAATTCATGCTTGGCTGAATAACAAGATGCTATTCATTCTTCTTGCTTTTAATACTTGCTTCACTCACATTCCAATTTGTATTGTAAATCTTATCAAGATTTTTGTGAACACAATGTCTTGGGAATGAAACCATCTATCTCTTACTACCTCTACTTTATAGACCAATGATTTGCTTTTTATGTAAAATATTTCATGTTCAACCTAGCTTCCTCTTCTATTCACTGCGATTTGCTTACTGGTAGAGTTATTTGCACTTGCTACCATGTGTGCATAATTACTTTGGAGCCAGGAAAGCAATTTACATCTCCTAGCTCATATTCTCTCTTGTGAACAACTGTTGTTTGTTTCTGGGACTGAGGTATAATATTAAAGTTTAGAAGCAGGAAGCTTCAAGTTTCTGGTTTTTAGAAATAAGATAGAAACTCTCTGCATGTAATGCTTAGTGTTATTTATTTTTTCCAAACTTGCTGGAAATACTCAGCAGGTTGAACAGCAACTGTGGAGAGAGAAACGGAGGAAGGACATTTCAGATGAGTGAACTTTCATAAGCTTTTTGAATTGCTTTGGTAATTACGGAGTTTTATGTATAAAATGGGGGACGATTGGGGATTACATTTTAAATTGAAGATTTAGTGCGATGATTATCGTAACAGCATTGTAGTATCATAGCTGAGAAAAAGTAGCAACACATTCATTTAGAAACAGTGTAGCAGAGGACATTCAGTTGTAGATATTTTCAATTTAGACCAAAATGGAAAATAAAGGATTGATCATTTGCTAAAATGGAAAATAATGGATTGTTCATTTCCTCAAGTGATCCCTTTTGTTTCACCAGTCACCATTCCTCATTTTTCCGATCAAAATACCTCACCTCACTTGTATGTTAATTGCCATCCACCATGTATTTGCCCTTTCCACCAACCTATCTATATCCTTCGCCAATTGCCCATCTCATAGCTTAGCGCTCTTCCAAATATTATGTCATCTACAGAATCTTTTAAAATTGTATTTGGTTTCAATTTGTAATAATATACATCCAAAACAACAACCCTAGCACTGATCTTGACAAACACAAATATATGCCTGAAACAACCTTTTCAATATGATTGTTCCTAAACCAGCTCCACCCCATGCAGGTACTCTCTCTTTCATTTGGTGCACTTCAATTATGTCTTCACTGATGTTGTTATCTCATCAAAATGCTCAATAATATTAGTTGAACATGGTATGTCTTTAACAAATCTATGCTGGCATTCCTTTTTCAATACATTCTTGTGCAAATGCTTATTCCTTTTATTAATGATTATTGTTTCTATCCCCTATCTTTAAGTTTAAACTGACTTGACTGTCATTGCTGTGTTTATTATTACCTTTTTTGTGAACATGGGTGTAATATTTGCAATCCTTGAGTCTTCTGATAATACTCGAAAGAGGATAAGAAGATTATGGCCAGTGTCTCCACAATTGTAACCCTTCTCTCAACAATCTAGGATGCCTCTCATCCCAATCTACTTTTATAGTCTAGAAACAAGGAAATGCAGATGTTGGAATAACTCAACGAGTCAGACAACTTTTCTGGAAAATATGGATATGTCACATTTCGGATTGGGACCCGAGAAGATTATCCAGAGATGCAGTCTGACCCGCTGAGTTACTCCAGCACTTTGTGTACTATTACAGTCTTAAGGTAAGTGTTACCAACAAGTAAACACTATATGTTCTCTATATCATTTTTCATCAGCCTAGAAGTTCTGGTTTTGACGGCACTACATTTTTCCCAAACAATTAAACAATCTTCTCGACTTCTGTGATCAAGGAGCAGATGAACGAGATCATTGATCCCCTCCCCCTCCACCCTCCCCACTCCCCACCTCAAGTACTCACAAGGTGCCTTTACCTCATGCATTTCACTCTTGCTATTTTCTCTTTTTGCTGCTTCATCTCAGCTGAGGATGTGCTCAGTCTTACAGGCTGTTAACACTTTTTACTCGAATATGATCACTCCTGCTTCTATCCATAATGTGCTTGATGGTGTACAGCCATAACTCTTCACATTGGTTGACATGCCATGCAATGATTTCCTCCTGGGGTTAGATATGGATGGTCAGCTTCCTTTTTTGAAGAACTGAAACCATGACATCAATTAGTATTGGTTGTTTCACAATATTTGCACAATATTTGGGAAATTGTTCACAGAATCACAGGAGGAGGCCTTTCAATCCATTGGGAGTCTGCATCAGCTTTATGTAATAACAAACCAGCTGATGCTATTCCACAGAATGAACCAAAAGTCTAGATTTATTAAAAAGCCACTTAATTGTTGATCCTAGGATGTTTCTTTAATTCATTTAGCTTTTCTCATTTAATTATCGGAGAGTTTCGGACAAACACGTTCCGTGAATTAGCTTATATTTAAGAATTTCAGTTTTTATTTCCTATTTTCTCATGGCTGTTTAATTTCAAGAATAAATATAAATTCATTTGACAGAAAATCATTGGAGTTTCTGTTCTATAAGTAAATGATTTGTGCTGTTTCTAACTTGTTACTCTGAAGAGATTATCAGGTTGGTCTACTTGCGTGTTTTAAGTGCATTCCACTTGGAGGGGGAAGAATGTATAAAAACAAGGAAAGCTGCCACGACTGTTGTTTCCTGTAATATATAAACTTTTAGAAACAGGAGATTGTGCAGGTGTTACTGCAGTTCACAGACTGATTTTGAGTTGTCAGTTTTTCAAATGCTGTTGCCTAATTTTTGCTAGCTCTTAAGTTGGTTTCTATGTTGGCCAGATCTGGCTATGGTATGGATTCCAGCAACATTTTGTAACCCAAGTCGAGTGATGAGCATTGCTTATAATTATTGGCAGAGAGTTTAAGGTGCATCATAGGGACCTCATTGCTCCTAGTATTCACAGGGAGGATGATGCATGTTATTTTTAAATTGAGGGGAAATTGGCTTGGCTACCCAATCAAGTGAAGCTAAACTTGTAGCAATCCCTCTACTGATAGTGTAATGAACTTCTCTCTATGTCTTACCTTCAGTGTCTCTGTTCTCTAACCTGCTTTGCTTCAAAAATTTTGAACAGATTATTAGTCAAGTCAAGTCAATCAATTTTATTTGCATAGCACATTTAAAAACAACCCACGTTGACCAAAGTGCTGTACATCTGATTAGGTACTAAGGGGAAAAAAATGAAACATACAGTAGCACGCAAACAGTTCACAGCGCCTCCTCAATGAGCCTCAAACGCTAGGGAGTAGAAATAGGTTTTGAGCCTGGACTTAAAGGAGTCGATGGAGGGGGCAGTTCTGATGGGGAGAGGGATGCTGTTCCACAGTCTAGGAGCTGCAACCGCAAAGGCGCGGTCACCCCTGAGCTTAAGCCTAGACCGCGGGATAGTGAGTAGCCCCAAGTCGGCCGACCTGAGACCTGGAGTTAGAGAGGGGGGTTAGAAGATTTTTGATGTAGGGGGGGGAATGTCCATTTAGGGCTTTATACGTGAATAGGAGGAGCTTGAAGTTGATTCTGTACCGTACAGGGAGCCAGTGGAGAGAGGCCAGAATCGGGGTGATGTGGTCCCTTTTCGGGTACCCGTCAGGAGTCTCGCTGCGGCGTTTTGGACCAGTTGCAGGCGGGACAGGGAAGATTGGCTGATCCCAGTGTATAGGGAGTTGCAGTAGTCTAGGCGGGAGGAAATGAAAGCGTGAATAATTTTTTCTGTGTCGTCGAATTGGAGGAAAGGTTTGATTTTAGCTATGGTTCGAAGTTGGAAGAAGCTGGCTTTTACCACAGCGTTAACTTGCTTATCAAATTTTAATGCAGAGTCAAATATCATGCCGAGGTTTTTGACATGCGGTTTGACTAGGCAGGATAGACTTCCAAGACTGCCTGTTATCGATTTGATGGAGTCGGGGGGGCCGAATAGGATGACCTCAGACTTGCTCTCATTTAATTGGAGGAAGTTCTGTGCCATCCAACATTTTATGTCCTCAAGGCAGTGTAAGAGGCTGTTTAAATTTGACTGGTTGTTGGGTTTCAGGGGGAGGTAAAGCTGAGTGTCATCGGCATAGCAGTGGAAAGAAATGCCGTGCCTTTGAATGATTTGGCCAAGGGGGAGCATGTATAGAGAGAAGAGAATGGTGCCTAGGATGGAGCCTTGTGGAGAGGCTAGCTGGAGCAGAGGAATAACTGCCTATGTTGATGGCGAAACTCCTATCTTTGAGGTACGAAGCGAACCAGTTCAGGGCAGTGCCATCAATGCCAACCGCGTACCGGAGACGGTCAATAAGGATGGTGTGGTCCACTGTATCGAACGCTGCGCTGAGGTTGAGAAGGAGCAGGATTGCACAGTCGCCGGTGTCGATGGCGAGAAGCAGGTCGTTGTGTACCTTCAACAAGGCAGACTCTGTGCTGTGGTGGGCTCTGAAACCTGACTGGAAACTTTCCAGGATGGTGTATTGGTGCAGGTAGGGCACTAATTAGTTTAGAATTGCCTTTTCAAGGACTTTTGACAGGAATGGCAGTTTGGAAATGGGTCTGTAGTTGCTAGGCAAGGTGGGGTCTAGGTTAGGTTTTTTCAGTAGGGGCTGGACCACCGCGTGCTTGAAACTGGTTGGAACAGTGCCAGTGGCCAGAGAACTGTTGATAATAGAGAGGATAATGGAGAGGATGCTGGGCAGTGGGGGCAGGATCAAGGGGGCAGGTTGCAGGTTTCATAGCGGAGACAAGCTTTGCAAGGGAGGATAGAGTGACGGGTTGGAAGCAGTCCAATTTAGATGAACAGACTAGTGAGACAGCTAGGTCACGGGTGGGAGGGGAAATGTTCATTCTAATGTTCTCAACTTTGTTGGTGAAAAATTTAGCGAATTCTTCGCACTTAGCTTAATTAGGTTCAATTGCTTCAATTTAGCCTAGATTCCTTAACCTATTTCTGTTACACACGCACCACACTGAAGTGTTCCAAACCAAAATTCATGAACAGCAAACTCTATGGTTAAAATAATGTTGCAAAATTCCCTCCCTGACCTCTCTCAAACAAGTATAGATCACTTCAATTGCTTCAATGTTATTTTCATTCCCTGAGCTTGAACCCCTTTCTTGCAGCTGGTTTTTCCTCTTGCATTTGTCCTCAGACAATAGAATGTACACATGGGGTCAAACTCCAAATAAACACCAAACACTAGTCTTTGATCTCCTCCAAATATAATGGAGTGCCTGACAATCTATCTTTAATTCCCCGCTAGTTATGGACTATAATGACCGAAGCCACCAAATGTGATGATCTGGGGCTAAAATAATTCTTGGCTTCATTGGACACTGTTTTTTGGCAAGTGGACGACTTCTGGGTGGGGTGGTTGGGGAGAGTTGGTACTTGCTTAATAATATATAGAACTTCTGTGTGTAAACCAAAGTTAATTAATTGCATCCTCGACCATTAATCATTTACAATGTACGGATGTAGTCATTTTACTTGACTGGAATGTCTCTTTTTGGTTATTCTGACATTTAATTTCAGTGGCATCAGCAATTCCTTTAAATGTGTGTATATATAACAAAGTGCTTCCATGTCTGACAAGTAATAGCTATATGAACAGCATATGAAATATTAAGCCTAACAGATTCAGCAAATTATACATTTGCCAAATTTTGAGTCATCAAATATTTTAGCACTTGTTCTATATTCTGGAAGTGAGTGTTCTCTTATTATTGTGCACAATTTTATTCCAAAAATTCAGCCTCGTTTTCTGGCCCATCCACTGTTACTTCTCATTCTCTCCCTAATTCACTCTTCCCATTCACCTCCAGCACTCGCCTCCATTACTACCCCTCTCTGTCAGTGACCTTGTGGGGGTTTGTGAAATCATGAGGTGAATTGATAGAGGGAATACACAGTCATTCATCCAGAGTAATAGAATCCAGAGGACATAGGTTTAAGGTGAGAGGGGAAAGATTTAATAGGAACCTGAGGGTCAAATTTTTCACTCAGGTTGGTGGGTACATGGAAGGAGCTGCCGGAGATGGTAGTTGATGCAGGCACTACAACAACATTTAAAAAACATTTGGACAGGTATTTGGGTAGGAACGGTTCAGAGGGATATGGGCCAAACATGGGCAAGTGGGACTAGTGTAGATGGGGTATCTTGGTCAGCATATACGTTGGGCCAAAGGGCCTGTTTACGTGCTGTGTCCTTTCATTCTTTATCTCCACGATTACTTGCACACACTCACTGACACTCGGATGGGGAGCTGTACTGTATGAAAGCAGAATATAATTTATGGCAGGATATGTTATATATTTGCATCTGGAAAGGATTCGCTGATTATTTGTCTTTTTCTTGTATATATGTATGGATGTGTATGTATGTATATATACACCATACATATACAAATGATTTTTGTATGATAATATGGCATAGAAGCTTCATTCAAAGATCACAGCAATATATATATATATTTATTTATATACACACACATATACATATACATAAATATATATACACACACACATATACATACACACATATATATATATATGTGTGTATGTCTATGTATATATTTATGTATATGTGTGTGTATATAAATAAATATATATATATATATTGCTGTGATCTTTGAATGAAGCTTCTATGCCATATTATCGTACAAAAATCATTTGTATATGTATGCTGTTTGTGTTTTTATATATATATATATATATATATATATATAAACACAAACACCATACATATACAAATGATGTTTGTATGTTAATATGGCATAGAATTGTCATTCAAAGATCACAGCAATCCATTAAACCTTTCAAATTAGAAGCAGTAGAAACATTTGCAGCACACAGCAAAGCAGAGCAAAAGTGTATTCAATGCCCGAGGTAAGATGCCATCCCTCTAACCCAACAAACCTCTGCTGAACTGTTATATTCCAAGATACAGCCATTGCAAGTAATGCCAGTTTGTTCGACTGGTAGTTAATGTAGTAAAGCTATATTCATTGCAACAAACACCACGACTCTGTATCATTGCAAATTACCAAAGCACACACACACACACACATTGACATACACACACACACACACACATATATATATATATATATATATATATATATATATATATATATATATATATATGTTTGTGTTTTTGGATACTATGTATCTAACCCTAGAGATGACTTCATTTATTATTTGAGAAGTCTCCGAGGTTTTGTGATTGGACTTTTGCCTCCCTCAGTTGCTGTAATGAAAAGATTGTCCCTTCTAATGCACTATTGCAGTATTCTAAGATGGCGCCCAAACCAGGCGACTCACTGTGTGCTGTCCCAGAAGTTGATCTGTCATAATTCGTGACAATCGCTCCACTCCTTTAAAACTCTACTCCATCGGCAGGTTCCCTTTATCCTGTATCTCTGTACACTGTGGGCGCCTAGACTGTAATCACGTATAGTCTTTCCGCTGACTGTAAAGCATGCAACAAAAGCTTTTCACTGTACCTCGGTACACGTGACAATAAACTAAACTATTGCAATGCCATCTTCAACTCTGACCTACCCCTTGGCTGTTATAAAACGTGCTCTCAAGTGAGCAGATCAATTGGCAGTCACAAAGCGAAAAAAAAATCCTTCTCTTCCTTTCAAATGATTTATTGGTTATTTTGGATGTTGCCTCTGTTACTGTTCCCCACAAGAAGCAACCACTTAACAAAGATGAACACTAGCAGGAGAGCTCGGCCAGCAGTAGCTTCTCCCTTGCTTTGACCTACCCCAAAACCTTCATAATTAATCGTCCTTCAGAGATGGGAAGTTCAAAGGCGGAATGTGGTGATGTCTATTGTCTGACATTCAGTTCCCCTTACCCACAGCTTTGTCAGCTTAGTTCTTTTTTCATTCCAGAGAGGGTTATCAATTTTAGCAAAGACTGGGCTCTTCAAACAACTGCTGGGAGTCACAGCCTATGGTGAAGCGTGTATTCATGTATTCCCACTAACAATAACGTTAAAATGCAGAAGCCAATAGATCAAAAGCAAAGGTGTGAGGGATTTCAGTGAGCAAGCTGAGTAAAAAGGAATCCTATACTGACAAAGCACAAATTATTCCGTGAATAACCTTTTGAGTTTTTATGCCTACTTGTAATAGACCTTTCAAATTCTACATGACACAGATTAGTGCTTTCTAAATGTCACACAAATAATCAATCAAAGAGAACTTCTTCAGGTATTTTTCAATATTCTTTTAACCGTTTTGCGTTAAGGTTACCAGTGTTATTTGGAGCTGCAGCTACTAACCTAAGACAGCAAATGGCCTGCTGCAGAGGGCAGCTCATAGGAGCATTGTTGCATTGTATCGTATTCATTCTGACCACGGTCTGGATGCAGTAATAACAGTTGTTTACAATCAGCATATTCTGCTGTTTTTTTGTCATTAGTTGACAATGTTCTGGTACTATTGGTGTCCCTCTCACCTTTGCTCTCCCTTGTCTCTCGCCTCACTCAATCCCTCGCTCTCTTGCCTCTCCCTCTCTCTTGCCTCACTTTCTCTTGCCTCACTCTCTTTCCTCTCACCACTTCACTACCTCTCACCTCACTCTCTCGCCTCACTCTCTCTCCCTCTCGCCTCACTCTCTCTCCCTCTCGCCTCACTTTCTCGCTCCCTCTTGTTCTCTCCCTCTCACCTCGCTCCCTCTCACCTCCCTCCCTAGTTTCACTCTCTTTCTCACCTCTCTCTCTTTCACTTTCTGTCTCACAGCCTCTCCCTCACACCCCACTCTCTCACCCCCTCCGCCCCACTCTATCTCGCTTTCACGCCCCTCTCTCCCTCTGTCTCATTCCTCAATCTCTTGCCTCAGTGTCTTGCTTTCTTTCTCCCACGTTTTCATCTTCACCACCAACATTTTCATAGGGAATTGGATAAATACCTAAAGGCGAAAATAAATTGCACAGTTACAGGGAAAGGCCAGGGGAATTTGACTAATTGGATAGCCATTACAAAGGGGTTGGCAGAGCTATGATGGTCAAAGTGCTCCCTTTTAGTTTTCTATGAACTGACTGCTACAAAGTTATCACAATGAAAATAATTGGCAAAAGAAAATCATTCATCTAGTACTGTGTGATATGTTCTGAAATGTGTTGATGCTTAAAAGAAACTTCTCCATGTAGTATCCATCATTTCGTTTCCGTAGGCTACAGATTTTTGGACCCCTCTCAGAACTGTCAAAATCGTATTTTTCAAATTATTACAAAAAACATATCTGTGTTCTTTTGGAACATTTTTCTATTATAACTCTCAAGATAAAGCTCTTATTGTGGTTCTCCCTCCTCATTCTAACAATGTTCCATGCAAAGAAACCTTGTGGGCCAGTATAAGCTACTTTGAACACGTGGCATTGGACGAGGTGAGATCAATTGAGGCGAGTGTATACTCTGAGCAAAACAAAAGGGTTCCTTGAAGATCTTCACAATGCTTGCTTTGGTGTGCCTTGGTATTACATTTAAATTTGCTCATAGTTGGATTCCTGGATTCCCATCTTTCACAATGCTGCAGATACAAAATCAAGATGTGTCAATGCTCAGGTCAGGTTGAAGCCACCATTTTAGAGATGTCCAGTGCTTTATAATTTAAAAAAAACATTAATTTCTATATATTTTAACGTGCAGAGAGGACACAGGTTAATAGTTGTCTAGCAAAATAATGTGAAACTTAATCATGTTTGGGGATTATTTTTAGAAAATAACTCTATAATGTTAGGTCTGACAACTCAAATAGGTTTCAGGTGAAGGGGAAAAGATTGAATAGAAATGTGAGGGGTAACTTTTTCAAACAAAAGGTGGTGGGTGGATGCAACAAGCTGCCAGATGAGGTAGTTGAGGCTGGGACTATTGCAACGTTTAAGAAACAATTAGACAGGTCAATGGATAGGACAGGTTTAGAGGGATAAGGGGCAAACACAGGCAGGTGGGACCAGTGCAGCTGGGACATGTCGGCCGGTGTGGGCAAGTTGGGCCAAAGGGCCTGTTTCCACATTGTATCCCTCTGACTCTAAATGCAAAATCAAGACCCGACACAGTCACCATGGCCTCAAATAACATTTATTCCCTAAAGAGTCTTGTAGCAACGAATTGTACATGAAACATTTCTTGAATCATTTGTATTGATACTATAAAATGCTTCACCCAACTATAATTACAAGTAGAGCATTAAAAGAAAATGGTTACCATGGTCCATTGTGGCTGTGAAAGGTCTAGGAATCTGCCAGCTGCCAGCTTTTATTTTTAGATTTTTATTTCATGGTATTAGTCTATATATTATGGTTTTTCAATGATTGGTGAAAATAGGTATAGGTATGCAGAGTGCATTCATAATATAAAAAATTGTACATGCATATTTCACTTGCATATTGTCTGTGCTTGGGATTACCTTTTTCCCCCAAGTTCCTTGTAATTATTATCGTGCGCAAGAATAGGTACAATGAAAAACTTGCTCGCAACACTATTGCAGGCAAATAAACTTGGATAAACACACAAAAACATAAATCATACATAAATTGCACACACACTTCTCAAGACAGTAAGAAGGAAGAAGTCTGCGCAAAAATAAAACAAACCATACGTACAAAACACAGTGAGAGGACAATGGTAGTATAAGAGGTGGGCCCCAATGTTCTGTTGTCAAAGTAAGATTAGGGGTATGCACTTGGTTCAAGAGTTTTCGGGAAATGGCTGTCCCTGAACCTTGTTTAGTTTCATTTATTAGTTTATAGATACAGCACTGAAACAGGCCCTTCGGCCCACATAGTCCACGCCAACCAGCGATTCCCGCATACTTACACTCTCCTACACACTAGAGACAAGTTACAATTATACCAAGCCAATTAACCTCCAAACCTGTACGTCTTTGGAGTGTGGGAGGAAACCAGAGATCCCAGAGAAAACCCACGCAGGTCACATAGAAACATAGAAACATAGAAAATAGGTGCAGGAGTAGGCCATTCGGCCCTTCGAGCCTGCACCGCCATTCAATATGGTCATGGCTGATCATTCAGCTCAGTAGCCTGTACCTGCCTTCTCTCCATACCCCCTGATCCCTTTAGCAAAAAGAGCCACATCTAACTCCCTCTTAAATATAGCCAATGAACTGGCCTCAACTACCTTCTGTGGCAGAGAATTCCACAGACTCACCACTCTCTGTGTGAAGAAATGTTTTCTCATCTCGGTCCTAAAAGACTTCCCCCTTATCCTTAAGCTGTGACCCCTGGTTCTGGACTCCCCCAACATCGGGAACAATCTTCCCGCATCTAGCCTCTCCAACCCCTTAAGAATTTTATATGTTTCTATACGATCCCCCCTCAGTCTTCTAAATTCCAGCGAGTACAAGCCCAGTCTATCCAGTCTTTCCTCATATGAAAGTCCCGCCATCCCAGGGATCAATCTGGTGAACCTTCTCTGTACTCCCTCTAAGGCAAGAACGTCTTTCCTCAGGTTAGGAGACCAAAACTGCACACAATACTGCAGGTGCGGTCTCACCAAGGCCCTGTACAACTGCAGCAGAACCTCCCTGCTCCTAAACTCAAATCCTCTTGCTATGAATGCCAACATACCATTCGCTTTCTTCACTGCCTGCTGCACCTGCATGCTTGCTTTCAATGACTGGTGCACCATGACACCCAGGTCCCGTTGCATCTCCCCTTCTCCCAATCGGTCACCATTCAGGTAATACTCTGCTTTCCTGTTCTTGCCGCCAAAGTGGATAACCTCACATTTATCCACATTATATTGCATCTGCCATGCATTTGCCCACTCGCCTAATCTATCCAAGTCACTCTGCAGCCTCCTAGCATCCGCCTCGCAGCTAACACTGCCACCCAGCTTCGTGTCATCCGCACGAAGAGAACGTACAAACTCCATACAGACAGCACCCGTAGTCAGGATCGAACCCGGGCCCCTGGCACTGTAAGGTAGCAACTCTACCGCTGCACCCCTGTGCCGCCTGGTGATGTGTGACTTCATGTGTCTGTACCTCTTGCCTGATGGTAACAAGCAAGAAGAGAGCATGACCCAGATGGCGAGATGATGCATGCCACCTGCTTGAGGCAATGCTTCATGGATGCCTTTGATGGGAATGACTGCAGCCATGCTGGAAAGGGTAGAGTCCATCGCTCTCTGCAACCTCTTGCATTTCTGCACGTTAGAATTGCCATACCAGACCATTATGCAACCAATCAGGATATATTCTATAGTGCATAAGTAGAAGATAGACACAAAAAGCTGGAGTAACTCAGCGGGACAGGCAGCATCTCTGGAGAGAAGGAATGGGTGATTTTGGGGGTTGAGACCCTTCTTCAGACTAGTTAGGGAAAAAGGAAACGAGAGATGCAGACAATGACGTAGAGAGATATTGAACAATGAATGAAAGATATGCAAAAATGTAACGATGATAAAGGAAACAGGCCATTGTTTGCTGTTTGTTGGGTGAAAATAAGAAGCTAGTGCGAGTTGGGTGGGGGAGGGATGGAGAGAGAGGGAATGCTGGGGCTACCTGAAGTGAAAGAAATCAATATTCATACCACTGAATTTGTAAGCTGCCCAAGCAAAATATGAGATGCTGTTCCTCCAATTTGCATTTAGCCTCATTCTGACAATGGAGGAGGCTGAGGACAGAAAGGTCATGGGGAACTGGGAAGGAGAATTAAAGTATTTAGTATCCAGGAGATCAGGTAGGTCTAGGCGGACTGAGTGAATGTGTTCAGTGAACACCTTCGCTCAGTCTGCCTGGACCTACCATATATGGCAGTTTGTTTGATTATTTGTTGCCATGCCAATTCTTTTAAACTTCTAAGAAAGTAGAGGTGCTGGCGATTACATCTGTGTGCTAGGCCCAGGGCAGGTTACCCAAGATATTAATGCCATTAATTTGAAGATGCTAAAGGGCCTGCCTCACTTAGGCAATTTTAAAGCGACTGCCGGCATCTAGGCTGTCGCCGACAGTTCGCCGGGGTGTCGCGGGCATGATCGTGAGGAGTCTTCCAAAGATCGTAGTGGATCTCATCGCGTCGCTGAGAAATCAAATGTTTGAAATCTCTTGGCGACAGCTGGCTTGTCGCCAGGTATCGTTGCTTATTGCGGGCGCTATCGCATGCTGTCCCCAGGTTTGATAGGTTCTCTTAAGATGCATTTAGAAGCACATAATATTAAAATAAGTAAAGCCATTTCAAAATACCGTAAAATGCTTGTGTTTAACAAATTTATTTACCGTCAGGACATTTGACAGGTAGATTGGAAGCGACAGTTTGACGGTCAGGTACGCGTGGGAATTTTTGCGATGTTTTTGGCCTCCGCCATTACATTTAAAGTGAGCTCCAAACCCAGATATGCAACCCAGAAACCAGATATACATCTCCCTTACATTTTCAAAGAATGCCCACACACTTTTCACAAAAATCCACTTAACCACTTAAATTTTTTTATTTTTTTTAATACAGCTATTATTAAACTGGAAGTAAATCCAGTTTATTCCTTGTTAGAGTGAAGCTTGTTTTTTAAGTAACCCATACAAGGTGTTATAGTTCAAAACTCTCAAGTACTTACCGACTTGTCAGTGATTTCAGCGAAAACCAGGACGCCGGAGAAGCATTGACAGCGTGGGAATTTTCGCGATGTTTCAGAAGATGTTGTAATCTCGACCTGACTCGGCATTGTGTTGGTCATTGTCGTCGGGTAAAAGAAAAGTTCGGCGATCTGCTACGACTTTGACAGTCGCCGGCAGTCGCCAAAATGATCGCCTAAGTGGGACAGGCCCTTTAGTGGGACAGGCCCTTAACTCTCCCCACCACTGATCCAGCAATGAAAACAGACGCATGGTCTCTCAAATTCCCCTCTCTGAAGGCAACTCATTACACCCGTGATTCGGGCAACCACAGGCGTAATCAGTGAATTTATAAATGACATTGGAGCTATGCTTAGTCACATGGGTGAGTGTAAAGAGAGTGAAGCGGGGCTAAGCATACAGCCTTGAGGAGCACATGTGTTGATGGTCAGTGAAGAGAAGATGATAAATCATAGACATTTTAATCATTTCTATGTGTTCTGTGAATCGGTAAGAAAATCATCTCTGAATTGCTGTTAATGTAAAGGATAATTCTGAGAATATTACATCTCTGATGGTCTTTGCCTCTCCAGATATCTCTGGGTTCTCTAGGGTGAAGTATGATATTTATATTTGCAGTGTTCAGCAACAAACAATAATTCACATTTGGAATAATGCCTGCATTCAGAACAAGATCCAAGTAAATGATATGTAGTTTTCCACCCATCATACTGCAACTAGTGTTGTACTATTCTGCGGTTAATCCATGTGTTTACTGCAACTTTATTCTTCGTTCTAATAGAAGCCACAGCTGGTAAATGCAATATTTCATTTGGGTCAATAAAAAAAACCACTTGTTGTGTTATGTTTCCTGAGGCACTCAAAATGGAATTGAGGCAAAGTTATCAATCAAATGATACACTTTTCACTTTGTCTTCCCTTCATAGATTCACAGATACACCATAAAATGTGTGTGTTTTATCTGGCAGTGCATGCATATACATGAAACTTTGTGAAAATAGAGGTAACTGCTGTCGATTTGATAATGCAAAAGGGCTCATGAAAAATTGAAACAGTTCTTATGAATCTTTAATTAGAAGCAATGAAAAGGGAACTACTCGAGCCAAATGCTTTGTTACAATCACTCCTCATTGGTTACTTGCTATTATTCTTCCACCTTCACAAGCGCACAATCAGTTAAAGCTGACAAAAGTCACTTGAGGCTCAGACACCTGTAGTGACACAAACACCTCTGCCACACAGAAAGCCTGTTGGCAAGTAATTAGTGCCACTTGAAAAGAGTTTTCTTTTCAGTTTTTATTTGTGTCTAATCCACTGCTTAACTCCTGTACATGAACCTCAGTTTTAGTTTTCCTTGTTCATAAGTATCTTTGATTCAGCCTCTCCCTGCTGCCGAACCTCCGAAGGGTTTGCTTTCATTTTTTTTGTCTCCCATGTCACCTTGTATGCAGTCTGGTCTGTGACACTGATGGTGATTATGTCATTATTTTGCTCAAGGGGGCTTTGACACATCTGCAAAGCTGCTGCACATCTTCTTCCAGCACTGGCATACGGCCCACATCCCCAATGCTTCATTAGTCATCGCTGCCTGGCCCTCACCAGACAAAGCGGCCGGCTCCGAGCTGTCTCCCCTCTGCATTGTCCATGCTGTGCCCCTTGTCAGCGCCTGTGATTGGTTTATTCATGTACCTCCTTTACTTGTTCTCGCTCCATGTTCCAGATGTCCTGATTTCTGCCTGCATAAGCACAACCTCACATATGAAAAACAAGGTGACTTTTTAACCCATTGATTTCACTGTGACCAAAAAATTACCTTGCCCACTCGCGAACTAGAATTTAAAAATGTTCACAGTTTAGGGACTGCTAGTATTTTGCACTGTTTTGTTTTGCGTTGTGGAGATGTTGAATCTGGAGGAGGGAGGGTGTGGGGGTCACTTGCCTGCCTGCAGACAGAATTTGACCATGTGACACGTGTTAGTGCATTAATGGTTTTGAACTCTGAGCAGAACTACTCACTCACTCCTGATTCACTCCTCCATAACTCCACACCCACTCACTACCACCCACTCATTCCTCCCGCACACACTCCTCACTCGCTCCACATCCACCCTGCTCGCTCACTCCTCACGCTCATTTCTCACCCACCGACCCCTCACCCACACTCATCACTCATTCACTTCCTCACTCCTCACCCGTCCATCCCCCACTCACCAACTTAACCACTCTGCACTTGCTCATTCCTCATCTGTTTACTCCTCATTGATTCAGTTGCTCACTCGACACTCACTCCACAACCACCCCTTCACTCGCTCACCTCATGCACTCATCCCTCACCCAACCGCTCACCCCACAATTACTCGCTCCGCACTCACTCCCCCCTCACTCATTCACACCCGTCCACTGTTCACTCACTCCCCCCACATTCACTCACACCTGTTCACACCTCACCTACTCACACCACACCCACTTGCTCACCCACTCCCCCTCACTCACTCCTCACATGCTCACTCTGCACTCACTCCCCCCTTGCTCATGCACACCCATTCACTCCTCACTCACTCTCCCCTCATTCACTCACACCTGTTCCTTCCTCACCCACTCACACCACACCCTCTTGCTCACTCACTCACTTACTTCTCACCCATTCATTTTCATACCAAGTTTTTATTTTTACGTAACTTAATATTGCCTTTCAAGTTGCAAATGCATCAAATTGTAGGGAGGGTTTCATCAGAGCACAATCTTTTTATATACACAAATGTGGCTCAATACTGGACATCTGGTGCTTTCTTGTCGGATTGATTTCTAGCCTCTTGTTATATATTGCATTTCAGAAGATGCCCAAACACACAATGACCAAATAGGCCTGACTTTAATTCCTTATCAAGCATTGATTCTTGTAGGTCACTTTTAAGAACTAATTTGACCTTTAAAAAGGTAAATCTGACAACTTTGGGAAGCTGATGGGAATTCAGGGTGAAAATTTTTGAAATACAAAATACATGAATATGTTTTATTCTTCATTTTCCTGAGTAAAGTATAAATCATATTCTGATGGACAGCAAAATTAGAGTCAGGAATTTAACATGAGCAATGGTTAACAATGGCATATGTTGGAGGTAGGGGCTTCAGATGAATTAACTGATTTTTAAAAAAAATTATGAATACTTGCGTTATTTATTCACTCTTCATCCTAACAATGTATCTGAGATTACTTTAGAGATGTAAATTAATACTGCTTACCAGCAAAAGTATTTTCTTTAACTTCACATGGACAGTTTTTATGCATTGGAAGATCCCGCATTGTTGCCATACTTACCTTATGAAAAAATATTTGTTGGTTTGCATTATTTGAAAAATCCTTTCCAAAGCGAAGTAATTAAAAATGGCTGATCTCCCACTTCAGTTTGAAAAGATTCTGTGATGAAGAGCCATTTCAATTCCTTAATATTCACTATTTCCAAAAACATCTGATTTAATCTTCTAGAGAGTAAATCGTTTATCATATAGCCTTTTATATGAGTCGTAGGATGACTTGATAGCAGTATATTTAAAGTCCATTTAAATAAAATTCACACCTGAAGGATTTCCTGGTGGAATAATATGTAATATGTTTAAAACATGGTGCATCATATGGAAAGGTTTATAGGGATATGGGTCAAACGTGGGACTAGTGTAGATGAGGCATCTCGGTCAGCACAAGCAAGTTGGCTTGAAGGGCCTGTTTCGGTGCTATATGACTGACTATATTATAGGAATATTGTTAATACGAATCAGGTGAGAACTTGCTGGATTTGCATTTGAGTTTTTTCTTCTTTTTTTCCGAAAGAAGTTATTCTTTTAAGTGGTGCAGACTTGTGAAAATTCGACAGAAGTAACTGACTCAGTAACTAAACAAATAAAAAGAAAGACTATTTAATTGTATCTGTCTATTCAATTGCAGGATATTTGTGCAAATTAAAAAAATAGACCAAGTGGTATATTTCTAGGAGTATCAATGATCTAATAGGTATTGACTGAAATTCTCAGCTCACTAGTGGTACCATTTGGGAGTTGGGACTGTTCAAGGAATGATAGCTTGAGTTCATAATGAACTAGATTAATTGTTAAGCTTTAAATTGCCTCATTAGACAAAGTTAAAGCTGTGGGATGCAAATACAGTAATATGTATTTTTAACTACAAAGGCACCCAACATATTGATGATCTTGAAAAATTTAGAGGGGCCAAAGAAGAAATAGAAAATTCAATTTAAACAGAATCTCACCGTTTCTGTATTATGAGGAATCAATTGAAAACCAGATGACTTTTCTGTCAATTGTTGCATAGCATAAAGCTGTTTTCATAATATAATTTTCATCAAATTCCTGTGGGATTTCCACTCCTGAAAAATAACTACATAATTGCACATCAACAGCTCCAGAGGCATCAATGCTATTAAGTAGATTATGCCATTAAGAAGTCCCACATGGTGATTTTAGTAGAAACATTTCAAACAAGTTTTTTTTTGGAGCTTAGCTGGCTTTAATAATCTTTTGGCATTATTCTTTACTGTCTGCTATCCCATCTGTATCTGTGAGTATTCTAATCTGCAACGATCACACCAAGGAACAGAGTTGTAATTAAAAGATATGTTCCAATGCAAAAATCAAAAATTCCAGACAATATATGATAAACTATGTATTGAGTCTCAATGTACAGAAATTGTATGAAAGCCACATTTCTTTTTACAATTCATACTAATAGAGAAATAGTGCATACCATGTTTAAGGAAAATCTGTTTGCCTAAAAAGTAACTATTTTTTAATGTCCTTTTACTCTGCAGAGGTACAACTGCATCTGGGTATCAGGAAGGAAATGGCTTCCCTAGGCACAGGAAGTTTAAAGGAGCTATTTCCTCTTTGGTTCCTAAGTGATTACTGTAAGGCTTTTGGAAATCCCAACTTCACTAATTGGTATCACACCATATTTAATGGAGCAGTGTGGCATTTCTATTGTTTTGTAAAAATAGAGACATTTGCAAAAACTGGCACGTTAATACTGTGTATTAAGACCAATGTATAGGTGTGCCAAATGAACTCCAGCACTAATTGCAGATAAATGATTTATATGGTACAAATTTGTACTTGTATCATAAAACATATATCGTAGAACAGTAAAGCACAAGAGCAGGCCCTTCAGCCCATTGTGTCCCTGCCGAACCTGAGGTGAAGACCATCTCTCATCTATCTGCGCATAATCCATATCGTCCCATTCCCTGCATAGCCATATGCCTATCCAAAAGCCTCTTGAATGCCACTATTGTATCTGCTACCACCTACAGCTGGCAGCACATTCCAGGCACATCGCCCTCTGTGTAAAAGACAAGTTGCCCTGCACATCTCCTTTAAACACACTCACCTTAAAGCTCTGCCCTCTAGTATTTGATTGTTCCACCCATAGGAAAAGGTTCTACTCTATCTATGCCTTCATTTCATGCACTTCTATCAAGTCATCCTGCAATCTCCGTTGTTCAAGAGAAAACAAACCAAGTCTGTCCAATCTCTCCTTACAGCTAATTCCCCCTAAACAAGGCAACATTCTGGTAAATCTCTGCACCCTTTCCAAAGCCTCCTCTTTGCAAAATGAATAGTGGAGTCAAATCTTGAGGTGCCAATGTTATTAATTACTTACTTTTTTTTTTCGTTCCCCACCCACAATACAAATTTAATTTGTAGCTTTACAGTAATAGACTAATTAATGCCACAATCTGTTGTCTTGTCTTATTCATTTAGTTGGATCGGATCTTAAGGCTATATTGAGGGGGAAGGTATACCACAGAAATAGCAGGTATGAAATTGGGCTCTGCTATTGCCATCGTTTAAGGATGAAAGTGACATTTGATCTTGCAGGCAGAGTCTGCCAGAGTTGCACAAGACATCATAGTTATGATGATAATAGCACATACATATGCACTACCTACTGGTATTAGTTATTAGCTATCCAGTGAAATCACATATATGAGGACGATCAAGCCATACACAGATACGACAAGTAGTGCAATGAGAATAGAGTGCAGAATATAGTGTTACAGCTTATCGTGTTACAGTTATAGAGAAAGTGCAAGTAAAAAACAAAAGTACAATATCGCAAAAAGGTGGATTGGGAAATTGCACCTGAGCTTATGGAACGACCTTTCAGTAGTCTGATAATGCTGCGAAAGAAGCTTTGTTGAATCTGGCTTTTATATCGTCTGCCTGACAGGAGAGGCAGGTAAAGTAAATAGTCTAAGATGTTGTTGCCTATTTTCCTGAGGTGTATGGTGTAGAACCACACATTTGAGGGGGTGGTGGGGGAGACTGGTTTGTTTGATGGACTAGGCTGCATCAACAACTCTCTAATTTCTAGGAAGGAACTGCAGATGCTGGTTTAAACCAAAGATCGACACAAAAAGCTGGTGTAACTCAGCGGTAGAGGCAGCATCTCTGGAGAGAAGGAATGGGTGATGTTTCGGGTTGAGACCCTTCTGAAGAATTCTGAAGAAGGGTCTCGACCCGAAACATCACCCATTCCTTCTCTCCGGAGACGCTGCCTGTCCAACTGAGTACTCCAGCTTTTTGTGTCTATCCTTCTCATTTCTTGTGGTCTTGAGCAGGGCTGTTGCCAATCCCAGTTGGTAAAAGTCATTGGAGACATGCCAAACTCCCTTAGTCTTTTGGTGTGCTTTCTTGGCTGTAGATTCAATGTGGTTGGTCCAGGACAAATTATGGGTGACATTTATGCCTAGGAACATGAAGCTCTTGACCTCTCCACTTCGGCACCAATGACGCTAACTGGGGCATGCACACCACCTCCTTTCCTGAAATCAATAACTAGGAACAAGAGAAACCAAATTAGTTTTCAGATGCAGATAGGGTGGGGAATGCGTAGGGGTTCGGCAAGGTTACATGGTATAGTAGTTTCCTTGTGTGCTCAATCTGCATAACATCATGCACATCGGTTTTGTAAATCCCAGTCTTCTGTGCAATTAGCTGCAGCGTTTCTCCATTACTTCCAAAGTGTTGTGAGAAGCTCAAACTTTGATTATGATTGCTCACTATGATGACGTTGGCGCAACGGTAGAGTTGCTGCCTTACAGCGCTTGCAGCGCCGGAGACCCGGGTTTGATCCTGACTACGGGTGCTATCTGTACGGAGTTTGTACGTTCTCCCCGTGACCGCGTGGGTTTTCTCCGAGGTCTTCGGTTTCCTCCCACACTCCAAAGGCGTGTAGGTATGCAGGTTAATTGGCTTGGTAAAAGTAAAAATTGTCCCTAGTGTGTGTAGGATAATGTTAATATGCGGGGATCGTTGGTCGGCGCCAAAAGGCTTGTTTCCGCGCTGTATCTCTAAACTAAACTGCAGTTTGAAATGAATGTTACAATACATGGGCAGCATGGTAGTGCTGCATTGTCAGTGATTTCAGCGAAAACCAGGACGCCGGAGAAGCATTGACAGCGTGGGAATTTTTGCGATGTTTCGGAAGACGCTGTAATCTCGACCTGACTCGGCTTGTTGTGGTCATTGTCGTCGGGTAAAAGAAAAGTTTGGCGATCTGCTACGACTTTGACAGTCGCCGGCAGTCGCCAAAAAAATCGCATAAGTGGGACAGGCCCTTTAGGCATCTTTCTGCATCTGTCTCAAAAATATTGAAAGACACTCCTTGCACTACTCTTTGAAGAACAGATTTGCAAAATCTTTCACTATTCGGAAACATCTTCTTCATTGCCTCATCTCTGTCTTATATAGTGACCCTTTATTTTTAAGCATTTTTAGGTTCTCCCACAAGAATAAACATCCTCTCTATATCCACTAGGCCATGGACCCCTGAGGATCTGATGTTTCAATCGTCCCTCTCACTCTTCTAAATAAATAAATATAGACAATCCCCATAAAATTTGTTAGTGCATGCTATACACTACATAATAGAATTTCTAGCTCAGCTTCTAACAATGCCGCATGCATTCGCTTTTTTTACAAGATATCCCCATTTGGGCTCTGGTGTGGGGCTCAACTTTACCCTTGGACTTTGCAGTGAAGAGATTAATCCAAGACTGATGCTAAAATCAGGAGTTAGGGCAGTATAGAGTAATACAGCATGGAAAGGGCCCAACTTGCCCATCCCTACCAAGATGCCCCATCTACACTCGTCACACCTGCCCACAATTGGCCCATATTCCAATAATGCCTTTCCAATCTATTTACTTATCCAAATGTCTTTTAAATGCTGTTATAGATCATGCCTCAACTACTTCCTCTGGCAGCTCATTCCATATACCCAACACCTTCTCTGTGAAAATGTTGCCTCTCAGTTTCCTATTAAATCTTTCCGTTCTCACCTTAAGCCTATTTCAACTGGTTCATGATTCCCCTATTCTGAGTAGAAAACTGCACATTCCCCCTAACTATTCCCCTCATAATCTTATACGCCTTTATAAGATCACCCCTCATCCTCCTGCGCTCCAAGTAATACAGTCCTAGCCTGCCCAATCTCTCCCTATAGCTCAGACCCTCAAGTCCTGGCAACATCCTTGTAAATCATCTCTGTGCTCATTTCAGTCTAACAACATCCTTCCTATAGCAGGGTGATGGAAACTGAGCACAATACCCTAAATGTGGCCTCACCGACATCTTGTACAACTGTAACAAAACATCTCAGCTTCTATACTGAATTTCCTTGAAAGCCAATGTACCGAAAGCCTTCCTGATCACCCTATCTATCTGTGATGCCACTTTCAGGAAATTATGTATAAGCACTCCCAGATTCCTGTGCTCTACAACACTCCCCAGGGCCTGCCGTTCACTATAAAGGATCTATTGTGGTTTGACAATGCAACACCTCTCACTTATCTACATTAAACTCCATAAACCATTCCTCAACCCACTTGGCCAGTTAATCAAGATCCTGCTGTAAGTTTTGATAACCATCTTCACTATCTACAGTACCACCCACTATAATGTCAGTACGTTTAACATAATATTAGTCTGTTTTTTTCAGTGAAGGACTGGGAGAGATTGCATTGATAATGTTATCTTTTACTTTTTAAAATAAATATTTCATCTTTGAGCCTGAATATGATTTCATGCACATTTACATAACAAGCCTATCTCTAAACTGTACCAAGTCACATTTATCAACTGTTAGTATCTAAGATTGTATTCATTTATCCCATATTTAACTTTGTCATTTAGCTAAACCAGTTATACTTTGCCACTGCTGTTTCTACCATCAGATTAAATTCTATCTTGCCTTCTTATTCTGCACATGTCAGCTCCATCTTTAAAAGAAGGGAAGCCATTTTAGCACTGGTATTTATTTGGCTTATTTTTGTCACATATATACAGTGAAAAACTTAGTTTCTCAATTTTCTTTGCTTCTTTGTTTCTTAATCTTGTTTGTGTTGTGTGGGAATCATTTTAAGAAAGCCTGCTGCTAAAGTAAGAGCTCATTAGTTGCTGTGTGAGACTGACCTTGACAAGTCAAATCTATTTTGTTATAAAACTGATTGCATTCAAAGAGATGACCTTTCAAGACACTTACATGGCAGAAATTTGAGTACATTTTACTGGGACATTTGCCTGCTTAGGGTGGATATTTTGCAAAAGCTATCATTATGATGCTTGGTGTTCATGTGTCGTGTTACTTGAGGAGAGATTAAAATATTCAGGATTATGTCAAATAGACGAAAGAAAATTATTTATTATCATCTGCACAATCAACAAATTAAGATTTCTTGCACTTGCTTCCAGCTGTTTGCCCTTTAACTACCAAGACATTTGTTCTCTCAAGTCTCCCCCATTTTTTGTTAGAGTGCGATGAATCCAAATCTCAAAATATATTAATCTCATTAAAGAGTCTTTTTTGCTGTCTCTATGTGCATGGGATGTGCTACCAGGTTTCACTTTTCAATGGTTTAGCTTCAATTTTAGTTTTTTTAGTTTAGTTTGGTTTATTGTCACATGCAGCGGTAGAGTTGCTGCTTTACAGCGAATGCAGCGTCGGAGACTCAGGTTCGATCCTGACTACGAGTGCTGCACTGTAAGGAGTTTGTACGTTCTCCCCGTGACCTGCGTGGGTTTTCTCCGAGATCTTCGGTTTCCTCCCATACTCCAAAGACGTACAGGTATGTAGGTTAATTGGCTGGGTAAATGTAAAAATTGTCCCTAGTGGGTGTAGGATAGTGTTAATGTACGGGGATCACTGGGCGGCACGGACTTGGTGGGCCGAAAAGGCCTGTTTCCGGCTGTATATATATGATATGATGATGATACCGAGGTATAGTGAAAAACCTTTTTGTTGCGTGCTCTCCAAGGATGGTTCAGTTGCCTGATACCAGCTGGAAAGAAACTGTCCCTGAATCTGGAGGTATGTGTGTTCACACTTCTGGTGTGCTCCAGTTATGGTACACCACCCACCAGGCATAATAATTCTCATGTATCTACTTTATACAATCTCTTTATCCTCCTGGCAGCTACATCAGATCCCCTTCTAACATATTAAATGCAAGGGGACATTAATGAGTTTCTGCAATTTTGGTGAATTCAAGTCTTGTATCTTTCATGAGATGGGCAAAGTAAAATGATGTAGACGAGATATATGCTTCCATTCTGATTAAGAACATGTTTCAGGATATCTTTCAGATTCAAACTGGATGATATTGAGCTCCATCTGGTGTAGTTTGTGCATTATATTACTGATGTTCCATTGTAACTTCCTCTGCCGACCTGCAAACATAAAATGCTTCCTCAACCAGCAAACTTGAACATTACCTTTCCATTTCTCTCAAATTATAATCCAAATCCTGGCAAGCAGAGATCCTGGAATAGGTTTCAAGGAAATGTGCATTTTCCACATCTGCCAATCAGAAAATAATTGTGTTGCTCCATTTTGACCTCGGTGTCCCACCCAATGATTGACTCATGTCTTAAGCATACCTCTAATAAGACATAGGAACAGATTTAGGCCATTCAACCCATCGAGTTCACTCCACCATTTGATCATTGATTATCTATTTTTCCCTCTCAACCCCATTCTCCTGCCTTCTCCCCATAATCTTTGACACTCTTACTAATCAAGAACCTTTCAATCTCCGCTTTAAGCATACTCCATGTCAAGAGTCAAGAGTGTTTTTATTGTCATATGTTCCGAAAGAGAACAATGAAATTTCTCCACTGCTGACTGTGTGAATGAATTCCACAGATTCACCACCCTCTGCCTAAAGAGATTCCTCCTCATCTCTATTCTAAAGGTACATCTTTTTATCCTGAGGCTGTGTCCTCTGGTTCTAGACTCTCCTATTACTGGAAACATCCTTTCCATGTCCATTCTTTCTAGGCCTTTCATTATTCGGTAGGTTTCAATGAGATTCCCCCCCCCCCCCCATCATCCCTCTAAACTCCAGTGAGTACAGACGCAGATCCATCAAACGCTCCTCATGTGTTAACCCAATCATCCCCTGGATCATTATTGTAAACCTGTTCTGGACCCTCTCCAATCCCAGCTCTTCCTTAGATATGGGGCCCAAAACTGCTCCCAAGACTCCAAATGTAGCCTCCCCTTATAAAGCCGCAAGGCTTTAATCTACGCTTGTTATTTTTTGCTAATAATTTTTTTGTGTGGAGCAACACCTTCTGTGCCTTCTATGTAAAGTGACTATGATTTCTATCCCCCTAAATAATCAACTGTATTAGTCATGAACAATAAATCCAGTCTGAAGAAGGGTCTCGACCTGAAACGTTGCCCATTCCTTCTCTCCAGAGATGCTGCCTGACTCGCTGAGTTACTCCAGCATTTTAAATTCACACCTTCATTGATCATCAGTACTTGCCAGTTGTCAATCAACATGTCCCTGATCGATTTCTCTAGTTGCCCTACAAATGATATCAAGCCAACTGCTTAAAAGTTACCGTTTTTCAATACATGTCTGACTTCAGAGAGCTTTACCAAATTATGACTAACTGATTTATAAACATAGAAAATAGGTGCAGGAGTAGGCCATTCGGCCCTTTTAGCCAGCACCGCCATTCAATACGATCATGGCTGATCATCCAAAATCAGTACCCCGTTCCTGCTTTCTCCCCATATCCCTTGATTCCGTTAGCCCTAAGAGCTATATCTAACTCCCTCTTGAAAATGTTTCCTCACCAATTTTTAATATTCTAGGTGGTCCGTTTCCTTAGAAACCAGTATGAGTAAGACTTTGCAGATGGTTAATGATTATTGGCTTATTGAGATTCATACTTTATAAACATGTTTTTCTCACTTTGGCAGGGCAGAATGGAGTTTTTTTAATGTGATGCTTACAGAATGGAGAAATACCATGCATTTTAGTTACCAATGTCTCTTAAATCCAATATAACTTTGATCTAGTAGCTGCCTAACTGTTTAATCTGTGGTTGGGGTGTGACTCCATTTGAAGAAAACTAAGGAGGATAATCCGCCTTTCCTGTGGTTTAAAAAATAATAATAACGTGCAAGGAGAGGAGATAAAATATAACACAAGATGCAATTGTAATTTATTACA
Source organism: Rhinoraja longicauda (assembly GCF_053455715.1). NCBI lineage: Eukaryota > Metazoa > Chordata > Chondrichthyes > Rajiformes > Arhynchobatidae > Rhinoraja > Rhinoraja longicauda. Next base: position 18,009,100 of record NC_135961.1, read on the forward strand.
CAGCAACATTTTATTAGTTTATTTTCTTTTTGTCAGAGTTATAAATTAAGCTTGTCCATTAGCCCTGCTGTTCCTTTAGCCTGTCTGATGAGTGATTGACTTAAAAGCTTATGAATCAAATTTTGTTTTAAAAGTGCTAGAAAGAGATCAATACATAAGCTATCTTATCATTTTTAAGTGTGTTTATCCAGCTTTGTGTTCGAAGACTGGTGGCTGCTTCAAGGCCAAATAACATTTGAACCTTGGTTGCAACACGTCAGCTCATTTTGAAACCATCTTTATCTAACTGAGAAACCTGAAATCTGTTTGACAAAATGACACGAGAGCCAGCTTATCTTGGAACAGAGTTGTATCTCACATAGGTCATTGATTCTGTGAAATTAATGTTTACAAGTTGGCCTGTTTTTGTAGACAATTTTTGCTTTGAGATCGTACATATTGGTCGTAGGAAACGTGGCTAAAGAGGGTATTTTTCTTTCCATAATTTTATCCTTTTGCTATTTTTATGTTTTAAATTACAATAATGATGTCTTTTGGGGAATCATACTTCCAATGAATAAAAATCAAACTTTTTTGCTGGTAAGGATTGGCAAATAGTCTCCAAACCTTTTGGCTAAAGGTGTTTGTTTATGTCAGTTATCAATAATATGCAATGTACTCACTTTGTTCCTTTACCTGGCTTATTTTTACTTACTTTGACGTCTGCAGCAATCTGTTAGCCGGCAATTGGAATTTCAACATCAAAATAAGGTTTATAATTTTTTTTTTAAACTGCTGGAGAAATTTAGTGGGTCAGGCAGCATCTTTGGAGGGAAATGGATAGATGATGTTTCAGGTTGGGATCTTTCCTCAAGGTTGATAATCAACAGTTCAATCATTTATGAAAATCAAAGTAATTAAAATGTCTATTACTTTGCCTATGTTCTAATCTTTCATTTATTTGTGACATACATAAGTCTCTTTAGTTAAGAATTGAAAATATGGTTCATCACTTACATTACACAAACAAACCAACAAATTGTTCCCAATCTTGCTTCCTATTAAATGTTCTGAAATAGTGCTTACATTATTGTTGAACTAAACTAGCTAAACTAATATTGCTGATCCCATCATATCAGACTGTTGTTATAATGGACTAGATCGTCCAACCTGTGTTCTCCTCCTAGGATCTCCAGCCTCCTGTCTCAGCTACCTCTTGGTTTCTGACCTCCACCTTAGCCAGAGCCAGGCTCTCTTGCCTCCTTCTCAGCCATTCATGGAGCTTGTCATTGTCTGCACAATCCCAAACCCCACACTCAGTTGTTTCTGTAACAGACCCTGCAAGTCAAACTAACCAAAGCCCTCGACTTTAACAATTTAAGGCAGACATAGACAGATTCTTGATTAGAACAGGCATCAAAGGTTATGGGGAGAAGGCAGGAAAATGGGATTAGGAGACAGAGATCAGCCATGATTGAATGGTGGAGTAGACTCGATGGGCCAAATGGCCTAATTCTACTCCTATAACTTGTGAACTTGTGAAGTGAAATCATCTTAAATATCTGGTGTGACGGTGGTGGGAGTACAAATGTGTTGATGAGCTAACTAAATTCTCTCTGTGCAATTCAATAGTATGATTAAATGTTTTCAGAATTATAATAAGAGTGTATACAGTTAAATCACTGTCTCCTTTAGAAACTGATTTGCCAATTGACCTTTGCAAATTGCCACTGTTCACATAATAAACCATGCTGTCCTGCATTTTGTTTGCCATATCTACATCTCAGAAACAATTCCTTGCAATTCATCCTGCATATTATTTAGGGTTTTAGTTATTGTAAATGAAACAGGAAATGATGGAAGTACTTGGCATGTCAGATAGCATCTGTGGAAAGAGAAGCAATGTTACTGTTACAGTTCATCAGACCTGGAAACGTTCTCTTTCCACAGTTGCTGCCTGAGCTGCTAAGCATTTCCAGTATTTTTCCATTTTACTGTACATTTATTTCATCTGCAATATTTTGTCTTTGAGCTACTGACTTGCTTTTGCCCCTATTTACAGCAAGTACATTACAATCTTTGTTCACAAAATGCTGGAGTAACTCAGCAGGTCAGGCAGCATCTCAGGAGAGAAGGAATGGGTGATGTTTCGGGTCGAGGCCCTTTTTCAGACTGATGTCAGGGGGGCGGGACAAAGGAAGGATATAGGTGGAGACAGCAAGATAGAGGATCTGGGAAGGGGGAGGGGAAGAGGGGACAGAGGAACTATCTAAAATTGGAGAAGTCAATGTTCATACCGCTGGGCTGCAAGCTGCCCAAGCGAAATATGAGGTGCTGTTCCTCCAATTTCCGGTGGGCCTCACTATGGCACTGGAGGAGGCCCATGACAGAAAGGTCAGACTGGGAGTGGGAGGGGGTGTTGAAGTGCTCATCCACCGGGAGATCAGGTTGGTTAAGACGGACTGAGCGAAGGTGCTGAGCGAAACGATCGCCGAGCCTGCATTTGGTTTCGCCAATGTATAGAAGTTGACATCTAGAGCAGCGGATACAATAGATGAAGTTGGAGGAGGTGCAGGTGAACCTCTGTCTCACCTGGAAAGATTGTTTGGGTCCTTGGATGGAGTTGAGGGGGGAGGTAAAGGGACAGGTGTTGCATCTCGTGCGGTTGCAGGGGAAAGTGCCCGGGGATGGGGTGATTTGGGTAGGAAGGGATGAGTGGACCAGGGAGTTAAGGAGGGAATGGTCTCTGCGGAACGCAGAAAGGGGAGGGGATGGGAAGATGTGGCCAGTAGTGGGGTCCCGTTATAGGTGACGGAAATGTTGGAGGATGATTTGTTGTATACGCTGGCTGATGGGGTGGAAGGTGAGAACGAGGGGGATTCTGTCCTTGTTACGAATGGGGGGAGGGGGAGCAAGAGCAGAGCTGCGGGATGTAGAAGAGACCCTGGTGAGAGCCTCATCTATAATGGAAGAGGGGAAGCCCTGTTTCCTGAAGAATGAGGACATCTCTGATGCCCTAATCTTTGTTACAATCTTTGTTGCTCACTACACTCATGGCCTTGCTGCCATGTTTTTGTGGAATACCAAGCATAATAAATAAAATGTCTCCTTTTAGAGATCTTTTAACAATTGGCATTAATATAGCACCTTCAGTGCAAAAAGAAGTCTTAAAGAACTTCACTGGGCCATTAAAATGAAACATTAAGCCCAGAAGAAGATATTAAGGAGGAGTTCAATGAATTGACTGCTTAAAGACTTTTTTTAGAATTTTTTTAGGGAAAATATAAAAAATAGACAATTTCAAAAGAATGGGTTTGAAAATCTAACTTAAAATTCAAGTAATTCAAAAATGTAGCAATATATCATTAGTCAGACAATATGGAATTGTGTTTAATTCAACCTTTGAGTTCCTATCTCAGTCACATAAGTCTGCCTAAAGTACTGACATGTAGGAACCAAAAATCATTGCTAAGTTGTCACCAGGTCACCCTTCACCAGACCCTGAAAATGAATAACGATAAATGCCTGGAAGGCTGATATCCTGCTCTTCAGCTGACCTCTTGAATTTGTAGGTTAACCTCCACCCCAACCATACTTTTTTGTTCCTTTTTGTGAAATACAGAAGGTCCTCAAACAAGAGTTATCCCTATCTGGTTGACTCAGTAACTAAATTTCCATCAGTATTAATGAACATTTGAGACACCACATTGCATTTGGTGCACATTTGGTCATTATTGCCTAATTTTTGGTATGTATTTGGATCCAATGCTTTGTGGGATTTACCTAGAATGAATCATCACTTTCTGTCCAAAGTCCAGTGATGGTTTTATCTGGAAGTCGGAGTAAAGTTCTTTTTTATAACTTGCAAAGATTGTAGGCCTCGGTTTGTCAATGGTGAAGCTAACATTTTCAATGGTAGATTCATTTACTATGGGGTTATTATTACAATTGGAGTTTGAGTCTCAAATGTTATACCATATCATGTTAGATTCGCTAGGCAGTGGATTGTTTAATAAATATTGTGTTGGGACATGGATTTGTACAGCAAAGATTTGACAAGTTTTATTTTGATATACCGCAATAGGATTGTCTTTGAAGATACATAATCATGTATAAAGGGGAAAAAAGCCCCAGTTTAGTATAATGTCAATATAATCCTGTCATTTTCTTTGGAAATGCAACCTTCAGAATAAATAAAGCTTGATAATGGTAGTTTTAATCCGTTTTTCTATTTATCTTTGTTATACTCTGGGTGGTTTACAATTGCATAAAATAGAGCTGTGCTTAATACCTTAGGACTTCTAACTACATTGAACTCATTTATCATATTCACTGCAAAAACATAAATTACTGAATTTAATTCAGTGCTTTAAATAAATTGAGGAGGAATAGAATTCCAGGCGACCCTACAATCACTTTGGAATAGATAGTGAATATATGACAAGCCTTTCTTATTTAACAACAGGAAATTATTTGAGGCTATTTGTTAAAAAATATCATTTCCATTGATTTTAATGCTTACCCTGTTAAACTGTGACTTCTCCAGAATAATTAGTTTAATTTTTAAATTCATTTTCCAATCTATTGCTTTGGAGCAGAAGGCGGCCTTTTGGATCAGCATCTCATCGCTAAGCAGAAGTGTTGCCTCTCCCCCACCCCCAGCTGCTCTCGATCGTACTCCAATTTTTTAAGTGTGTAGGATTATGAAAAGACTCTACTGAAATCTACCTATAAATCACTTTGGAAATTTACTTGACAGAATATAAATGAAGGTAGAAGTGTTGTCAGCCTAGCTGTAAAGTTTATTGAGGTTGATATTGTGTTCGTGCAATGACCTGGGGAAATGCTGATTAAATATTTTTGAGTAATGCACTGGACCCTAGCGCTTTGTACAAATGGTCGTCTTGCATTTTTGTTCGGCATTCATATAACTCTGCTCATAAAAAGAGCTACAAAATGTAAATATGGCAGCATTAAAGCTTACAGCCGCAGGAGAAGCAAGACCTATGTCCTGGTAGGTTTGCAAGCTATTAATGCTGTATGTTTCAATTTACTGGGAGTTCTAATTGTGTGTTCACATGCTGAATGCTTTTGTTATCCAATATGAAAATCATTTTACTTTCTTCCTGTATTGCTTTTTAACCAATAAAGATTAAATACTTGTAGCAAATCGATAATACCCCAGTGCCTCTTGCACCCTCTTTTTTAAACCTTACAGTCCAGGACATGCACAACCTTTCAGAATATGTCTGTTGCTGAGAGGCATTGGGTAATAGTGAGAGGAGTCTTAGATAGTTTGTTAGGACTTTTGACTATTTTAAATTATATTCCAATAGACTACCACAGATATTATCAAAGCAATGAAAAATCACATCATGCACCCATTCTTCTAAAGATGCACCAACTTGCATCCAAATGGGTAGAGTGAACCTTTGTCTCTTCGCAGATCTTAATTGGGGTTTTTCTGCCCAAAATGTAAGTAAGGAATTCCACTTATTTATTAGTCCTTTTATGTAGCAATGAGGTTGCTAGGTTTTCTCAGCTGCTTTCTTGAACAACTGGCCAAACAAAACCATTTCCATTCAAAGGAACAAATCAGAGAAATATAAGGAAGAAATGCATATCATGTGGCAGCTTATTTTCAGTGATTTGCTTCTGTTATCTTCAATGGAAACACACATTGGAAGTGCTTTGTAACATACATAAGCTGCTGTATCTTGTATTCATTTCATTTGATTGAGGATGAATTTATACCCCTATCTTTTCTAATATGATTGCTCCTCCATCAAGAGATATCATAAGAATTGGTGTGCATACATCTACTCATTGGGACAATTGTATTTGCAACCCAAATGTGCCTTAGTTTATTCATTTCATTTCCGATTGCTTTTTCAAAAATTTCCAACAAAATTGATATTAAATTTACGACCATTTTCTTCACATTTATTTCATCTTTTCTCAATGAATGCTGTTCTGTGAACCTCTCTGCCTGCAGAACTATTTAGCAAGTAATTGCACTAATCATTTCATGTTGAAAGCTGTGCAAGGTGAATACAATGTCCTCAGGTTTATATGTGGAATTAACTCCACAGAGCAAGTCCCCAGCTTATGTCACTGCTATCAGGAGATGCAACTCTCCTTGATCAATATTTGCTCAACAAACAGCAGGGATCGGAGAGTTTGTTCAGAGAAATCATGTGCATGCAAGGGTGAATGAATGTTCGGTGAAGTACTTTGACTATTTGCCTCCTGCTGTTTTTTTGCCTCCTCTTGAGTTGTTCTTTGTTCTTAACCAGGGGGACATGCACCTGCACAATTCCCCAAACAAAATAACAATTGGAATGTCTACAGAAAAAAATTCTAATAACAAATAAGTGTCATTCTGGTTCCTTTATTAGAATCAGCAATTCCTAGAAATAACACGCTCCATTTCCTCAGCATCAGGTGGCAACAGTCAATCAAGCCATCGCGAGCTTGTCAGAACAAAAGAGCGCGTAGTTTGCACAATGTAAACGCGGTGACTTTGTGCCAAAGAACCACCCCATCTCTAACTTGCTTTCCCTTCAGGGGTCATTTGTTTGATCTTCTAACTGTCCCTAGACTCGGCAGCACATAATAAAAACCTGACATAGCAGCCTGCCTGCCTTCTGTGTCCTGCGGATACTCATCATAAGTGTCAGGACATACCAAGGTTAGCGGTCACTGAAACAATGCACGTTTGCCTGCCTTTGCAAAATACAACTGAACCAACATTGCTAGTAGGAGGGGAGAATTTTGTGAAGGTGAAAGAAATAGGAGCTCAGCCTTGGTTATTTTGCAAAAAAATGAATTTGCGAAACCAAGTCAAATTAATTCAACCCCAAAGCACTACTTTAGATCGTGTAGTTCCTCAAACAGTTTGTTTTGTTGTTCAATTGTTTTTATGGTTAGAAAATGCTGCTGTGGTACCGGCTCATTTTTTGACTGTAAAAGGGAATCATCCACTTACTATTATAAGAAGATAACCATGGGGAGGGCAAGGAGAAAGGGGTTATTGGTATTTTGGATTCTCTTGACTCTTCGCCTTGGAGAGAGGGTTATTCTTGTCACTGCCTTTTGTCTACATCTGCTGACTGCTTGCCTGCAGCCAGCAGCATGCTTTAACTGTTCGGTCACCTCCTAACATCACATGCATCAGCTGTTGTGCTTTTGTTAGAGGTTTTGTACGTCTAATCCAGTGTGACCATATTGCTGCACAGTAAATCAAATGTAGATTGTTGCTGGAATGACTTCCTCATAAATATTTTAGACAACCTTTACTGCCTTTATTCTTAAAAATTGAAAACCAGATTAAACTTAAATGCTTGTCTGCTGAGTGTATAGATGATCTCTTGATAGTTCCTGCTGTTTATTGTAATTTAGAGAGAGTGAGGACGTGGCATTAACCCTCTGATGACTGAGACCTTTTTTTGGACCTTAGCATTTTCTCATTTAACCTTGACGTCCTGAAAAGGAAAAATTGAAGTAAAATTTGACAAACCTCTCGCACTATAGTTGGAATTTATACGAGGGTTAATTTAACATATTTATTAAATGGCTTTTTATAATATTTCTAAATGCCGCTCATTTACTGCGAATAGACAGGAATATCATTTAAACAGTGGTGGAACACAACAAGATTTGAATCTTAATTTGTAATACTATTGAACTAAAATTGAAACCTGCGCACTTCAACTGATGACAAATGAATATTTATGATTACTTAGCCAAAGATGTAGCCTGATTCCTCCAAGTTAAGCTTATTGTGGAAGGTCAAAGCAAAAATGGTGAGTTGATTATATTTCCTCTACGTGCAATAGACCCAAAGTCCTGGACGATTGAAAGCAGTTAGAAAGGTGATGAAAGTAAGTGTAGCTTACAGGAAAATTATAGAGCGCTACAAATGAGGCGCATAACAGCAGAAGTGAAGAATAGTAAAGCATTGAGGCAGAAAATCACCTTCCTTGCTTAAACGAAACCCACATATATGTTAGAGCAGTGCATTGTGGAATGGAACCAAAATTGCATTGTCAATGGAACCAAATTTCACACGTGGAGCACAACAGTCAGCTGCTGCTATATTTCACCTTTAACAAATGTGAGCAGGGACAAAACTCTACCCCTTTGCAGCCAATTGAAGCCAATTCTGCTCCCAGCTCCAACAAGTAAGGATTCAAAATGATGCATTACATGATCTTTTAAGACTGTGGGTGACATGATTGTTTGGGTTCGTTGAAAGGAAGAACCTTCTAAAATGCTATGTTGTAAAGGGTACACTTTCAACCAAAAGAGAATCTCTCAAAAGAATATGTTGGCTTTATGGTAAGCCGGGAGGCTCATTAGGTGGATTTTAACACTTTTATTGATAAGAAGTATGCAATAACTTGTATTAAAAATTGTTTATAAATGTTTGGGTACAATTTTAGATGTGAGGATGATTGCATTAGTTGCTGGGATTTTGATGATATCTTAGCATTTTCCTACTATACCGTCAGGTCAGATGAAAACCCCATTAGCTGTGAATAATTGTATGGTGACAATGTGGTCATGTGGTATGGCTTTCTCACTTATAGAGTAGCTGATTGTAACTGCCATCAATAGCCTTTCACTTCTCTAATTTGAAAACATATACATAATTAGATTTGAATTTAGTTTGCATGCATTTTGACTTTGATCTGGTAATTTTCAATAAAGTTCAGTTGCATTGAAGTGACGAGAAAATTTCTTAACTATAACAGTCCCAACAACCTCCCTTTATAATTCTTGAATAACATTATTGAATTCTCCTCATCATGAGAAACGTCTGTCATTTCTCTCCCTTGTGACTCTACTGGAACCCTCTCATTAGTTGTTCCATTTGTCAAACTTATTTTAACATTATACAGACAGTCCCTGGGTTATGTAAAGGTTCTGTACTTCTTCCTAAGATAGAAATGTCAATTTTTTTTAAATAGCTGCCACTATATCGTATCACTCTACATACACTTACTATAATTCATTTGTTTCAGCAAATATTCTCCCTAATGCTGCCCACTATTGTACAAATGGAACATGTACTGTATTCAGTCATAAATTAATACCACAAAACATTCTTATTATTTATAATTATAGTAGTAGTGCTTTTCAGTAAGGAAAGTTGCACCTGGGACTTTGTTTTTTATTTGCACTGGTATCGTAGTTATTAATTTATAGATTTTTTGTTTATTATATGTTATCTACATACAATGTTTACAGGCATTTTATGCTGTTATGCATATGTTCCACTTGACTTGAAAAATGCTTAAAAATATATATGGGAAAATTTGTGTAAAGTCAATATTTAGTAAGTTAGGTTATTCGTAACCCTTAGAGCCCTTGTGAAATGCTGCTTTAGGTTTTCATTCTGCTGTGGCATTCTGCAGAAGATTTCATAGATGTAAATGCTATCATTTTCCTAAAGAAAAATATGTGAGAAATAAAAATTTCTGAGATACTTGGCTGTTCTGTACACGAGTTGTAATCCTTGATGAGTAAACTTGTTTCGAAGAATGGCTGGCATCTGCGTATGCAAATAGCTGTCAAGATATGGTTAACAGTCAAATTCAGGGAAATCTTGCAGTAAGAAGTTCCTTATTTTATCAGGCAACACCCAGCATGTTAAGGTTGGAAAGAAGCAGACTTTTGAAATTGTGGAATTAATGGCATATTTTTCTGCATATGTGCTCACTACCCACAGGTTTTGCACCCATTAAAATTGCTAGAGGATACTGCACGCTGGTAGGCATGCGAATGGTGTGTCCCAGCTTCAGTGCCACCTATATGTTACAAAGTACATGATCATCATTTATCTGTTCCTTAACATATGAAGATTCAAAAAAATTAAATGAGATTTGCATGCTGTTCTGCATTATTGCACACAAGCAGCACATTGTCAAACAAGTTTATTATGGCTTTGTCATCTAAACTTTTCAGAATCTTTGATCATTCATGCATCTGTCTGTACGTATTAGCTTTGCACACATGTATCACGTTTACACACCTATGTGTGTTTGTTTATTATTGAAGGTAATTTCAGTTCATAAGGACATTCCGCTATGAAACCTGCAACCTGCCCCCTTGATCCTGCCCCCACTGCCCTTCTGAAGGATGTCATTGCAATAGCCGGTCTCAGCATCCTCTCTATTATCAACAGTTCTCTGGCCACTGGCACTGTTCCAACCAGTTTCAAGCACGCGGTGGTCCAGCCCCTACTGAAAAAACCTAACCTAGACCCCACCTTGCCTAGCAACTACAGACCCATTTCCAAACTGCCATTCCTGTCAAAAGTCCTTGAAAAGGCAATTCTAAACCAATTAGTGCCCTACCTGCACCAATACACCATCCTGGAAAGTTTCCAGTCAGGTTTCAGAGCCCACCACAGCACAGAATCTGCCTTGTTGAAGGTACACAATGACCTGCTTCTCGCCATCGACACCGGCGACTGTGCAATCCTGCTCCTTCTCGACCTCAGCGCAGCGTTCGATACAGTGGACCACACCATCCTTATTGACCGTCTCCGGTACGCGGTTGGCATTGATGGCACTGCCCTGAGCTGGTTCGCTTCGTACCTCAAAGATAGGAGTTTTGCAATCAACATAGGCAGTTATTCCTCTGTTCCAGCTAGCCTCTCCTGCGGAGTTCCACAAGGCTCCATCCTAGGCCCCATTCTCTTCTCTCTATACATGCTCCCCCTTGGCCAAATCATTCAAAGGCACGGCATTTCTTTCCACTGCTATGCCGATGACACTCAGCTTTACCTCCCCCTGAAACCCAACAACCAGTCAAATTTAAACAGCCTCTTACACTGTCTTGAGGACATAAAATGTTGGATGGCACAGAACTTCCTCCAATTAAATGAGAGCAAGTCTGAGGTCATCCTATTCGGCCCCCCCCGACTCCATCAAATCGATAACAGGCAGTCTTGGAAGTCTATCCTGCCTAGTCAAACCGCATGTCAAAAACCTCGGCATGATATTTGACTCTGCATTAAAATTTGATAAGCAAGTCAACGCTGTGGTAAAAGCCAGCTTCTTCCAACTTCGAACCATAGCTAAAATCAAACCTTTCCTCCAATTCGACGACACAGAAAAAATCATTCACGCTTTCATTTCCTCCCGCCTAGACTACTGCAACTCCCTATACACTGGGATCAGCCAATCTTCCCTGTCCCGCCTGCAACTGGTCCAAAACGCCGCAGCGAGACTCCTGACGGGTACCCGTAAAAGGGACCACATCACCCCGATTCTGGCCTCTCTCCACTGGCTCCCTGTACGGTACAGAATCAACTTCAAGCTCCTCCTATTCACGTATAAAGCCCTAAATGGACATTCCCCCCCCCCTACATCAAAAATCTTCTAACCCCCCTCTCTAACTCCAGGTCCCTCAGGTCGGCCGACTTGGGGCTACTCACTATCCCGCGGTCTAGGCTTAAGCTCAGGGGTGACCACGCTTTTGCGGTTGCAGCTCCTAGACTGTGGAACAGCATCCCTCTCCCCATCGGAACTGCCCCCTCCATCGACTCCTTTAAGTCCAGGCTCAAAACCTATTTCTACTCCCTAGCGTTTGAGGCTCATTGAGGAGGCGCTGTGAACTGTTTGCGTGCTACTGTATGTTTCATTTTTTTCCTTAGTACCTAATCAGATGTACAGCACTTTGGTCAACGTGGGTTGTTTTTAAATGTGCTATACAAATAAAATTGACTTGACATGATGGCCTGCATCCTAGTGTGCAGGAAGTTTTTTTTGTTTGTTATATATTATCTGTGTATTAATAATACACAAATAATAAGATAATAAACAAAAAAACTTAAAGGAAATGGTTACAGAGAAAGTGAATACATTATTTTTAATCTGCCAAAATCCTCTGGAATATGATTCCAGAAGATGGGCAATCCACAGAAATAATTCCACTCTTCAAGAAGGAAACTGGCAGTCATGTAGCCAAGCATCAGTTATTGGGAAAGCACAGGTACCCATCATTGAGGAGATAATAGTGGAACATTTAATTAATCATGCAGAATCAGCGTCCAAATATTACAACATAGAATTGCGTATGACAAATGGGCTGGAGTTCTTTGAGAGTGTAACAAAAATCTAGTGATTATTAGCAGAAGTTCTAGAGGGTTGAATACACATCGAGGACACTACATCCAGTGATTCCCCATTCGCTACATATGATGGGTTATCATTAGATGTAGTATATTGGGATTTTCAGATGCGTTAGATACTGTGCCACAGCAGGTCATTCTAGGAAATATGTGCTTTGGGGATAAAATAGATAGGAGAGGGTTTAACAGACAGAAGCATTGTGATAAATGGGCTATTGCTATCAGATGGGGCTGCGACTGTATACTCTTTGTTAGTGATGAAGATGAGGGAATCGTGCACGCTGTAGCGAAATTTGATGATATAAAAATAGGTGAGTTAGCAAGTTGAGAAGAATGCAGAGAGTCTGCAAACAGATTTGGATAGGTTATATGTTGTGCAAGAGATTGGCAGATGGAGTCTAATGTAGGAAAATGCGAGGTAACCAAATTTTCGCACAGGAAGGAAGAATGAGAAAGCAAATTATTATTTAAATGAAGTGAGGCAAAAACAAAATGTAACACAAAAGGATCTGGGCATCCAAGGACATGAAACATAGTTTCATGAAAAAAAGTTTGGCATGCAGATACTATGGCAGATAATTAGGAAGACTAATGGGCTTATTCCAAAAGGGTTGGAAGTTTAAACATGGAAACATTTGGATGGAAATTTACAGGGTGCAGGGCAGAAACTAGATTGATGGAATTATAGGAGTGATGGGAGCAGAAATGCATGAAAGTTGCATGAAATGTGGTCAAGGACTAAGAAAAAAAAGTATAGGGAGATCATGATGGTAGGCAATGGCAAATAATTGACAGTCAGTTTTCATAAGGAAGTGACGTAAGAGGTATGCAGCTGGAGTGAAAGTAGCTGGTTATAATTCTAATGTTTTGTCCCAGAACACAGTTTTGATCAAATGTTTCGGTTCATTTATGTTGCACTCTTCATAACACTAGTGTTCACACTGTTAAAGCAAACAAACTGACTTCTACTGATTGGAAGTTATGATCCGAATGTATAGGCAGAAAATGCTGAATGTACATTTAACCAAGAAGTTCATTAAGTCTAACTCATTATTCAAGGGCATTGTTATCCCTGGAAAATGTTCTGATTTTAATATACTGCAAGTACACTGAATGAAATCATTAATATTTGTCTCAAAATGTAACTATGCTGTCAAGCTTATCAGGCGAAATAATATCTCAAGGCACAATGATGAACACATAACTGCCTATGTAAACCACTAAACCAAAGAAAAGAAGCAGCATGAGTTTAATTCATAATGTACATAAATATTAAAGTTAAGTATCTGAAAATATTTCCAACAGAGCACAATATTTCAACAAAGTGTTATGTAATTTTTCAGCACTGAATTTCATTTTTATTATGCGTGCTTCTTTTAAAACGATTAACTGTTTTTCTGTTGCAAATTGCAACAATTGAGCTTTGCATCAAATTAAAATTATAGAAAATGTTGAAAGCTTGCAAATTTCACTTGAATGTTTTGAGTGTGGAGCTCGGAAATGAAAGAGGATAAAAACATAAAGATCATCTTTCTACAAATAGCCTTCCTGGAATAAACTGAAAACTGCAAACTTTTCCATATTTTGGGGCTGGGTGTGCAGAACTGCTGCAAGCTTCGGTGAGGTTGATGAAAGCTCAGCTGCCTGCCCTCCCCTTTTTTAATAAATCAGAGACTTTGGATTGAAATTGAAAACTCGACTAATGTCATTGTCTCCTTCTGTATCAGCAGGTTCCGGAGAGGTTCTTGGAAGTGGCTCAGATCACATTACGAGAGTTTTTCAATGCCATTGTTGCAGGCAAAGACGTTGATCCTTCCTGGAAGAAGGCCATCTACAAGGTCATTTGCAAGCTGGACAGTGAAGTCCCGGAGGTTTTCAAATCTCCAAATTGCCTGCAAGAGCTACTACACGAGTAAAGATGCCCAGAACCATCAGACGTAATATATCTTTTCCGTTCTGATGCCTGATCTTTGTATTGTTGCTTTTACTTAGCTCTGATTTGTTAAGTTTCCATAATATTTTATCCTTTTACATTTGACCTTATAAGGAGGTTATTCACCACAGCCTTGAACCTACTAATGCTGATACATGAGCCCTTCTGTTTTGAAGGTTATGTTTGGTTTGATTTACTGAAGGAAAAATGAAGTGTGTGTGTGTACTTTTAGTTTTAATATTTCACGATATCACACCTAAAGTGGTCTGCTCTGTCAGACAAAGGGTTTATTATTAATGATTAGTTGTGGCAAATGGCAAATAACTATGACATCACTGGGACAATAAAGCAACTGCCATAGGATACAACACTGCACACTAGGAGGTTTGGCCCAGCTATATCGTTACCAGAGATCTCTAAGCCGGCTATTGTTTTGATTTCAGGCATGATACCAATTGATCTTTTGCCCCCCAGAATAGAATGCACCATACAGCTCAGCCATACCTGTGGTGTCACTTATGTATCTAAATACCCACCACCTGCAAATGGCATGTGTTTCATTCCCCAGTCTCCGTAGCTGATATGGGCCACGTTGTCTTGATCCCCATCTTACAAACAGCTATTGCTTTTTCCACCAAACACACAATTTTTCTAATAGAATTTTACAGTTTCACCAACATGACCACTTCACGTGAGAACAGCCTCTCTGCTGCAGAACAATTCTGCTTTAACACGGACTGAAGATGGCGTTCCAGTGCACTTCCAATGATTCCAGGTGATTCAGGAAAAATTCATAACTGGCCCAATCACCAGGCAGTGGTTTTATTCTCCAGGGAGAAAGTAATCCTTACAAAAAGCAAAATCTCTCGTTAATTTGTTAGAATTCAGCAAAAATTAACAGATCGCTTAAATGTATTTATTTAAAATGAGGCTATTCAGCCAGCTGGATGTTCATTAGTTATTTTATACTCCAATGATACTTTTAATTTCTGGAATAACGTATTTTAATAAGTTCAAGTACCCTGTAAACTGACAGATTTTCAAGCCGAGAAATGTGCTGTGAACTTTATTTGAGATTTTTCCTGGCTATGCTAAAGTTGTATTGTTATAGGCTGACTGAAGAAAATGAACTTGAAAATTAAATGATTGAGAGTGTGTCAGTTTACCACATTTCAATCCATGAAGGGACAGCAGATTAACTTTATTTAAGTTGGGGGAATCTATTTGGGTACTAAAGAAAAACTAAAATGCAAAAAGAAATGTGCTTCAAAGTGCAAATCATTGCAAGACTGCTGAGTGCATTGAGCACATAATTGTAACTAGAATACAGGTTCTTTGTGAAAATGGTTACTTGTACATAGTGTGCAAAAGTTCTATTGACACTGAAAGTCATATGTTCATAAACATGCAATACTGTTAGAATCTGTTTTAAACTAAATGCCCACCACAGGGAATTTGAAACTGTCCAGATCTAATCTGATTACTTTTCACCTGCAACTATGTGAAACAGTTTGCATGCTGTTTTACAATATTTGTGCAAGTGCATCAAAAATATTTAGCTTCATTTGAAACCACTTCATAAGCAGCAGGTTTTTTCTTCCTTGTCCCATTCCCCCTTTTTTTTTTACCAGTTTGGTTTTAGGGTTGGCACTGACTACTGAAAGCATCCCGGGTTATTAGATGAAGGGAACATACTGAACCATGTACAATTTTTAAAGTTTATATATAATATAATATAATATAATATATATATTTACACAGTCGTACTGAGATTACCTTCATTCGCCTGATTTAATTGTTATTGGAGTGTAACTTTTAATAGTAATGTATTTATTTTATTTACCAACATAATTACTACTGAGAACAAACCTCCGTGTTATGACTGATGTAGAGTTCCATCTGTGTCAGTTTATTTGGGACAAAATTGGCTTTAAACTAATTCAATTTGATGACCGTACACATTTTGAGTCAATCAGATCCACTAGCCAGTACACACATAATATATTTAAAAGTGACTAAACTGAGGTATAATGAAGTGTTAGAACTGGGTTTGAATACAGCCACTCTGCCTTTAATAGCAGTTTCTGACAACATGATGAAGCATGTAAGTGTGCACTTTCTGAATACACAATTTATGATATACTACTCTAAAAGAATTGGCATAATTATTGCACCTTTTTGAAATGTATTTTAACAGTGACTTTTCAACTTGCTAGCTCACCACAATCCAGTCTTTTACCAAGAAGGATGACAATGCTGATTTTTTTTGTTGTATCCAAAACCACAGACTGAAAATGGATCAATTTCTGTTTCTGCCCTATTTAAATCTAAATTGTGTCAAACCTATTGGTTTATGGTGTGTTACACATTTCATTTTGCCTAATTGGATTGTAATTTAAGACCATGTATAAAATCAAATCTACCAGTTAGATTTTAAATGGGTTGTGTGATTAGAAATTTCTGGTGTGCAAGCCAGAAATTCCAGATTGTAGGCAGTGATTCACTCAATTTCCAGGTTGCTGAAAGGCTAATACTGCATTATAATTCTGACCAGGAAGTGTGACTAGAAAAGTTTCTATTAGATTCGCAGTCCACTACCTTAGATAATATCGAACTAAAGTGTAGCTAGTCAGGGTAACTGGTCAATGCAGTTATATGCAGTTGCTCACCATCAGATTCTTGTCAGCAAAATGACTTTGTCACTTTTGGATGAACCCATAAATGTTTTTGAATTTGTTCACTATATTTAAGGTTGAAGTGAAATGACTTAAGGATAATGCAAATCTAAATTTAGAACTCTCCTATTATTTTCTCTCCATTTTATATTAAACACATTGGGGAGTAATATATCATGAGTTGCAAAAGCTGAACTTACAATATAAAGGTATTTGATTGTTGAACTCCACCTCTGAAATTTACATTAATTGACTTCAATGGAGCTAAATCATTGAAGTAGAGTATAATGTGTAGCAAGTACTACAGCAACGGTCCAGAACAGGCAAAGGTGAATTTCTTCCCTGACATGTGTTCATTTTGCTGCTCAACAGTATTGATTCTATTTTCAATTTAGGACTATGTCAGTTAAATGGCGTCTGCAAAACAATGATTTTTTTGATTTTTTTTCGAACATCTTGCACTGAGTATTCCAGAATTTGTCAGTGTTTGGATGTAAAGGACCAATTGTCAGCATGTTCTGAATAAATTAAGACTGAGGTGGATACCAAAGCAGGCCTGGCTATGGAACTATCTGTGTTGGATTTCAGCATTACAAACCTAAATGCCCTGCAGAATGTGCCAATACATCAACACATTTTGGAGCATGTGAAAAGTTTGGAAAAAATGATATTACATTTTCAAACTTTAAAAGAAAATAATTCTAATAATTCATTTCTAATATATCTATTAGACAAAGATTAACATAGTTGAGAAAGCAGTTTCAGTGAAAAATATTTTTTTAACTTCTGATATATGTAACAAAAGTTTCAAATTTAAGTTACGTGAATATGGAATAATAGATTAAACATTCATATTTAGCGCTGAGGCTTTAATTAGAATTCTTTATTTTTGATTTGTTGTCAGAAATGCTGATCGTTGAGTTTTAATTAGTCTCAATTAAAAACAGAATTCTCATTTTGCGGCAACAGACGTACAATGAATCATTGACTATGAATGTTTAAAAATAACTCCATTTGTTTTGTAAGACATTTTCCTTGATTGAATTCACCCTAAGAAAATATTTCTCAAGATCAGAGCACTTAAAATCTATATTGTACAAAATGTTAAATTTACAGTGTTTAAATTATGGTGAGTTTGAATTTTAACAATGTAAGCAAATCCTATGTCACAGTTTAACTAATTTTAACTACAGCTGATATAATGAAATGCTGGGAAGCAATTAATGTCAACATATAGCCTTAAAAATCTGCTGACATTGAATTAGCAGCACGTTGGCTGAAATGCCCAATCACATGTAGAAAGCACTGTACAATTAAGGCAATGCAGACAATAAAATGAAGTGCCATTGTATTCACTATGCATCTAAACCAGGTTTGTCTTAACTTTGGTATGCCCCCAGAATGCTGAATCCTTCATTTGATTTTGTGTTGTGCTATGCACTCACTACTTAGCCCTGCCTGGCAGAATTATGTACCAGTCACTCAGTCTCAATTAATACTGGCATGTTGTTACTATGAAATTTGAAAACAAACTTGTCTAATGAAATTAGTTATGAGTATTGGTGAACCTATTATGGGACTGACCTTGCAGAATACAAGCTAACAATTCTATGCTGACATTACAATGTGGTCTCAATTGGAATGTAACGATTATCACAAACAGAGTTAAGGGCCCTACTTTCCAGTGTTGTTGTTTAGAGGGTGAGTGTAAGATCTATCAAATAATTAAATTGTGCACAAAATTGCGAAGAATACAGTGTGCCCTGAAATTTTGCAAAAAAACAAAAAGAATGGGTTCCAAATCATCTCAGTACTCTTCTGTAATAGCGGCACAACTAGTTGAATGGGATAGCTTTGTAATATGATTTTAATAAAAATGCATTCAACAGCCTAATTGTAATTCCATTTAAACTAATTTCACTTTGTCCAGTATATAAAGAATGTTCTGGAAATTTCATTTGAACTGGAATGCTTTTAAGAGAGCCATAATGCCTTTGTGCCTCCAGCAACATTTTTTCCCTTATAAACCTGAGATCATCACGATTGCTTCACAAGGTTTGCTGTCATTATACTGGCACACACTTTACGTATTCATGATGTAACAGCTACAAGAGGCAGGAGGTCAGATGTTTCAGACTGGAAATTTGTACAGTTTAATATGAGCTCACGATGGATGCTAAATCTGTAAATTAAAGCCCATTTCTGTATTCTCATTGCTAATAGAAATTTAACATTGCATATAAACTTGAGGTGATATCCTGTGCCTGGACCTTAAATGCACCAGCTTGAAGGATACAAACACCTTCACTTTCCCAATTTCCCACATATACAATTGTTCTTGTGCCTTCTGTGGCTGAACATTTCTTAATTTGGGATTCTTGAGGATTTCCTTTTTATTCATAACCAACTGCAATAAATGCCAGATTTACTGAGTGATAGCTATGCATATATTGTATCTTTATAAAAATAAAACAGCTGGAAAAAAATTTTTGAAGAGAATTTTTAGAACAGTTTGATAAAGCAAATTATTTTTTCCTCTTCAATTGTTTGCTCAGCATTCGAGTATGGGAAATCTTGTAGAAGCCAATTTTTTGTAACTGTGGTGCAAATTTTGTGTTTTCATAGATTATAAAAGTAGTATAGAAGCAATATTTCATATGATGTGATATATGTGTGAAGAGAAAGCTGACTTTTCCCTTTAGATGGACAACTTTTCTATTTTAGACATGCTGAAAATATGTTTTGTGAAGAGAATGTTTTGCTGTGGCCACTGCGACACTTATATTTATGACTATTGCAGGATATGCCGCAGAGAATGGTCACAGTACTGAGAAAATTACATGGCAGACATTATTGTAGTATTTAAATAGTATGAAGTATTTACTCGCATATTTTGTTGCAGTTTGGTTGTGCCTCAGAGTATCAAAGCTGGTAATCTGCTTTAAGTTTCTGATTTCATATTTTTGATTTTTTAAAACACATTGTAAAATAATTGCATAAAAAATATGTGGGTAAATATTCCACAGAAGTTTAAAAAGGGAGCCCTCGAGAAATGCTAACCTTAAATTACCATTTATGTTAATTTAATTTGGTTTGCAAACTTTTCTTTTCATTTAAATGAATCACCGTTCACATCCAATTTGTTGCTGTATTTATTGCTGTCACAGGAAATATAATGCATGTTGTGATACTGATCATTAAGTATGTATTGAATTTCCTATGAAAAAAACTGCCAATTTTCCAACATGTAAGTTTGGTACCCCTTGGAATTCTAATTAGATTTATAAAAATTCTTTGAAGTTCACTTTATTGTTTATTGTATTCAGAATCCACAATTTCTGCGTTCATTATGACTTCTGTATCGTAAAATATTTACAGAATGTATATTGCATCTACCCAGTAAATAAATGAGAGTAAATGGATGAATCCTGAGACCTTCCTTGTGGTGATGTCAGTGGCATAGAAATCAGCAGCTACATCAAAGCACATGCACTTGTAAACTCTGTAATTTACCCAGGTCCTGACCACACTATTTTATTTAAGTGGTAGTTTAATGTTGACCTATTTTTTGAGAACTCCCTTAAAATTGAATGACAAGGGAGAAGGCGATTTTGGAAATGATTACTACATATTGCACTTCTATTGCAGAATGTGAAGTTGAATGAAACGCGCTCATCTTGTCATAGAGAACTGTGGGATATGAACTGCCTGCGATGAAAACGCTTGTATGTATATGGTTGCAGAAAAGTGACGAAAACACTGCCTTTATATTATTTAGCAATATGTTGTACATAGCGTTATGCTCATTTTTGTATTAAATACCTGTTAATTTGAAAATAGTGCAGTAATTAAAACTGACATAGTCAGTGATTTGATTTTCTTTTCTAGCTAGAGACCATTTTGATTGTGGAATTTTGTTGTTGTTAATTGTTCTGAAGACTGCATAATTTATTGGTTTAATTTATCCTAATTTATTTGAAGGTGTACAATTTTGTATTGCCAGGGATATACTGTAATAATTGATCATGTAATGAAATGATGATCCCTGTCTATGTCATGGGGTGCAGTAGCCAACTGACTTAAGCAATGGTTATTAAATTCTGCTTGGCAGCTACTAAATTTTGAAGATAAAACCTTTTGCTGACTAACTGATTTCATTTTGTGTGTTTTAAGCTTTTTTGTATGGTATCCAGACTTTTACCTTTGCTTTGTACCACCTACAAACTACAGTAGTTCAATTGCCTTGTGTGCCTTCCATTCTTCTCTGAACTGAATGTATGTGCAGTATATATGCAAGCTTGTGCAGAATAAATATAATTCCAAATACATTGTTTGCACTTATTTTGTGTTTACTCTTCACATTTTTATTTTCTGCGGCCAAATGATTTCACTCGCACCTTGAGGGCAACAAAATGAGGTCATATAGAAGTAAAGAGCATTTTAATTTCCTTACATATTACCTGGTCTTTTATCTGTGCTTCCATTTTCTTCCTGTGTACAGTTGGATGTTAATGTGTATAAGATTATTAGGGAGTAAATGTAGTGGGTAAATTATTGAGATGGACTCGGAGCAGCTTGGAAGAAGCATTCCAGCCACATTGCTTAAAAATCATTCTATTTACCATTCAAGCACCAGATATTAATGCCTAGTGTATGCATGTATTTGATAAAACTAGCACATCAAAAAGGTTTTCAGTAGAAAACGGATATTTGTATCCGACTGTATTTTTCTGCCTCGTGTGGTTGCATTTAAACTGGTGTGTCCATGTAAAGCAACACGCTAATTGTACATAGACTCATCTTGAGGTCAATGGAGGTTATTGATGTTACAAGACTTTTTTTGGAAGATGCTTCATTGTTAATATGCACATCCTGAGGTCACTGAAAATAGTCATTTATATATATATATATATATATTTTAAATGCTTCCTTGCTAGATCCTTTAAATTTCCATTTGTAATTCGTTGCTCTTTGCCTCGTGTCATTGGAGCCAATCAGGTTCAAATGTCATTTACCCTTTGAAGTATAACATTTCAAATATGACTTTTTTTCAACATGACATTTTGAGTTATGCCAGACATGTGGCCAGTTCAAAGCTTTCCACATAAACATAAGCAAGAGAGAAATGCAGAGCAAGTGTCAGAGGAAGGTTCCATTCAAGTGTGTTTTAAATTAAAGTGAGTTAACACAGACTTAAAGATACTGCTTAAATTTACTACAGCAGCTGAAAGAGAGTGTTAATGAATCAAATTACAAATGCTTGTATGCAGTGACGAGGCTTTATAATTATTTCATATCAATGTGGGCAACAATATCCTGTTATTTAACATTTAGAAAAACATGGAATTTAAATTCTGAATCTATTAAAGAGTTTTGAAGATTAGTGAAAAAACAGAACCTTGTGAAGTTGTGGGAGACAACCCAACATTCCTTCTAGTCAGAAGTAACAAGAAGAGAAAAGTTGGTAAACCCACATCTGGGAGGTCTAGTTTAGTTTAGTTGTCACGTGTACCGAGGTACACTGAAAAGCTTTTTTGTTGTGTGCGCTATGCAGTCAGCGGAAAGACTATACATGATTCCAATCAAGCCATCCACACTTACAGACACAGGATAAAGGGAATAATGTTTAGTGCAAGATAAAGTCCAGTAAAATCCGATTAAAGATAGTCAGAAGGTCTCTAGTGAGCTAGATGGTAAGTCAGTATCGTTCTTTAGTTGGTGATAGGATGGTTCAGTTGCCCGATAACAGCTGGGAATAAACTGAAGAGGCAATTGAGCATGGAGCCAGCCAAAATCAGGAAGAAAGGACAGCATGTTGATGTGGGTTAGCACTTAAATACTTTCCCTATTCATTAAGAAGGCTTTGAAGTAAGAAATTCTTGATTATAAATGTTGCATCTTGTCTGAAATAGATAAGCTTCACAATTCATATTCAGCCTAAATTCAAGGTTCATCTGTTGGAACGTTGAAGGAGCAACAGTAAAAACATGAATGAAAGATGAAACAGCAACACTACCAATCAGGGTGGAAATTACCAAGACTAGAGAGCATAGTTTTAAGGTTGGGAGGGGGCAAAGTTTAAAGGAGATGTGCGAAGCAAATGTTTTAACACGGAGTGGTGGATGCCTGGAGCACAGTGCCAGGGATGATGGCGGAGGTAGATATGATAGTGGTTTTTAAAAGGCTTTTAAATAGGGATATGGAACATGTGCAGGCCTTGGACCTTTCCTGTGTTGTATTGTTCTATGTGAATAGATGCTGAACAGTAGAACACAAACTTGAACAGAAATATTGGCACCATATACAGAAGGGATTGGACAAGATCCAGTCCAAAACCAAAATTTGTAAACTAGTATATGGGAAAAATAACTAATTTCCTTGTTTAACTTGGTTTTAGATCAGGATGGGACTGCAGCTATTTACAATATACATTAATGACTTGGATGAAGGGATTAAAAGTAACATTAGCAAATTTGCAGATGACACAAAGCTGGGTGGCAGTGTGAACTGTGAGGAAGATGCTATGAGGTTGCAGGGTGACTTGGACAGGTTGTGTGAGTGGGCAGATGCATGGCAGATGCAGTTTAATGTGGATAAATGTGAGGTTATCCACTTTGGCGTTAAGAATAGGAAGGCAGATTATTATCTGAATGGTGTCAAGTTAGGAAAAGGGGACATTCAACGTGATCTGGGTGCATCAGTCACTGAAAGGAAGCATGCAGGTAGGTACAGCAGGCAGTGAAGAAAGCCAATGGAATGTTGGCCTTCATAACAAGAGGAGTTGAGTATAGGAGCAAAGAGGTCCTTCTGCAGTTGAACAGGGCCCTAGTGAGACCGCACCTGGAGTACTCTGTGCAGTTTTGGTCTCCAAATTTGAGGAAGGATATTCTTGCTATTGAGGGCGTGCAGCATAGGTTCACTGGGTTAATTCCCGGAATAGCGGGACTGTCGTATGTTGAAAGACTGGAGTGACTAGGCTTGTATACACTGGAATTTAGAAGGATGAGAGGGGATCTTATTGAAACATATAAGATTATTAAGGGATTGGACATGTTCCCAATGTTGGGGGAGTCCAGAACCAGGGGCCACAGTTTAAGAATAAGGGGTAGGCCATTTAGAACGGAGATGAGGAAAAACTTTTTCAGTCAGAGAGTTGTAAATCTGTGGAATTCTCTGCGTTAGAAGGCAGTGGAGGCCAATTCTCTGGATGCTTTCAAGAGAGAGCTAGACAGAGCTCTTAAAGGATAGCAGAGTCAGGGGATATGGGGAGAAGGCAGGAACGGGGTACTGATTGAGAATGATCAGCCATGATCACATTGAATGGTGGTGCTGGCTCGAAGGGCCGAATGGCCTACTCCTGCACCTATTGTCTATTGATGCTCAGTTAGTGCACCTGGGTTATAAGGTCTTCCTCTTAAGAACAGTGGGTAATCATCTTCTGTCCATTCTCTTGTTCTGTGCTTCAATTCATTGTGATCATGACATTAAGAAGGGAGTGAGAGACTTTACACATCAGGGTAGACATAATTATTTGTCCCATACATAAGTAAGTATGACCAGTTGAAGCCAGAGTAAGTGAACATGTTATAAGAAGCACCAGCAAATAATTTTAAAGAGAAAATATGAGCACTGAGTAAAGATACATTTTGTAAGTGATTAGTTGGCCTTTTTGGAGTAGTAGAATCTGTGTTAATAGAAATTAAATTGTTGAGAGACTGGCCAAACCAGAAAACCAAAATTAATAGGCCTTAAGTTACCAAAAATGAGATTTGTCGCATGTTCTGCAACCGATTCTACAGTGAAAGAGGATGGTCAAAAATGCACGTGGAGCATTTGAAAGAGGACTTAAAATTGCAACTGCAGAGATAATGTGATATGTGGTCTCCAAGCTGTTTACAGGAAAGAACAAGAAGTGTAAACGTGATATCCCTGAACATCCTGGAGTGGAGTTGGGCACAAAATGGACGGCTATCTCTTCTTCAACCCTATTACTTCTTTGTTGCAATTTACTGGAAATATTGTTGAAAGTAGTGCAATAGAATCGGTAATGTATTTGAATCCTTATGAACAAGGGGATATGCTCTTTACGCATGCATTTTATTAATTGAAGAAAGTGAGAATGAATCAAATTAGGTACAGAAATGGAAAGGTAAGTTGATAAATACAAAAGCATTAACATTTGTACTATCTTGAGAATCATTTTCTATCTACAAATGAGGTCCCATGGTTTCGGGTTTCTTTTACAGGTCTCCTGCATTGAATAACATAATAAGACAATTTAGCACTAATTGTGAATGGGTTGATGGATGGATAGATGAATGGTTAAGGTGCTCATAATTGTGATATGGGAAGCCTACAGATCCTGCTATTCATCAGAAATCAAAGCTGCTAATGTAGACACTGTAGACAGTATAGATTAATACAATGTCATCACTTCACTGAGGTATTCTGTCAATTGATTAAAAATCTACAATGCGAGAGTTAGATAATTTTGTTTCAGAGCCATCTAAAGTAATAGGATGTTCACAGCACCCAATGATGTTGGGGAAACTCTACTTGATTTCACTACAGTAGCAGGGAGAATTGTCAATGTAATCAAAAACAGCGCTTAAAAAAAATTCAATCAATGAATTGTTATTATGAAGTGAAGAAGTGAAAAGGACTAACTTCAAAGAAAGAAACTTAAATATCCAAAATAATTTCCTCTCAGATATGTACACAAAAATTGCAGTTCATTAGGCATTTGAGCGAAATATGATTTAAGATTTTTGAAAATACAATTTTGAAGTATTGACACATTTAAATGCACATTCAAGATTGATTGACCATGGCACTAAAAGGTTATTGCATAGTTTATGTACTGTTACAAGCGTATAGTAATTTGAAGAGAACAAGCAAAGGAAGTTGCTATCTTAATGACTCTAGGTGGATTTGTGAAGGGCAACTCAATGACCTCATCTCAGCAACTACAGAAAATGCTGGTAGACTGAAGGTCAATCAGTATCGAAAGGAAGAGCTACCAACCAGGCTCATCAGTGTGATCCTAGTATCTGGGGTATTTTATTGAACAGATATCTTCTTATAGATGATGACTCCTGGGTGTCAGGCTTCCTCCTGGCAAGTAACCCAGCGTATGTGTGATCCTGATGATCAATCATCACTACAAAGAGAAAAATTGTGTTAATTAATAAATAACTCCCTCCAAGGTGTGCTCAGTTTAATTTGATATTTTCCTTCTACATGTACCAGTTTTCAAATAATTGTAAGTTCAAATCTGTTCGTAATCAAAATAAAGAAATTCTGTTATTATTCAAAATAAAGAAATTATATTTAAAATACTTAGTTGCGTACCACAAGCCTTTCTAAAAAAAAGAAACCAAAGTGAAAATAACCAATGGAGCCAGAGGAACTAAATTGTACTAGTATATTTATTTCAGTGATAGGACATTGGAAATGTACTTACCAAAGAGTAAAAAGGCGATTCCAGGCTATTTTGCGTCTCTTAGGAAATTTGACCTGGGTACAACACTGATAAGTGTGAGGTGCTGCATTTTGGTAGGACAAATCAAAATAGGACGTACAGGGTAAATGGTAGGGAATTGAGGAATGCAGTGGAACAGAGGGATCTGGGAATAACTGTGCATTGTTCCCTGAAGGTGGAATCTCATGTGGATAGGGTGGTGAAGAAGGCGTTTGGTATGCTTGCCTTTATAAATCAGAGCATCGAGTATAGAAGTTGGGATGTAATGTTGAAATTGTACAGGGCATTGGTGAGGCCAAATCTGGAGTATGGTGTGCAGTTCTGGTCGCCAAATTATAGGAAGGATGTCGACAAAATGGAGAGGATACAGAGGAGATTTACTAGAATGTTGCCTGGGTTTCAGCACTTAGGCTACAGAGAGAGGTTGAACAGGTTGGGTCTTTATTCTTTGGAGCGTAGAAGGTTGAGGGGGGACTTGATAGAGGTTTTTTAAATTTTGAGAGGGACGGACAGAGTTGACGTGGGTAGGCTTTTCCCTTTGAGAGTGGGGAAGATTCCAACAAGGGGACATAGCTTCAGAATTGAGGGACAAAGGTTTAGGGGTAACATGAGGGGGAACTTCTTTACTCAGAGGGTTGTGGCTGTATGGAATGGGCTTCCGGTGGAAGTGGAGGAGGCTGGCTCGATTTTATTATTTAAGAGTAAATTGGATAGGTATATGGATAGGAGGGGATTGGAGGGTTATGGTCTGAGTGCAGGTAGATGAGACTAGGTCAGGGAGAATGGTCGGCGTGGACTGGTAGGGCCGGACAGGCCTGTTTCCATGCTGTAGTTGTTATATGTTAACATGGCAGAAGTTACAGTCAAGCTGCAGATGTGATTTCAGTTTCATAAGCACATCAAATTATGCAATTCCATGTATGAAGATCCGTTTGAAGCATTGGATGGGAAACTGGACCCATGTTGTCATGGGAGTAACCATGTTTTCATAGCACAACACCAATGGGGATTACACTGTCCCATATTTGCATTTTATCTTTCAAACGCAAACCCTTCAGTATTCGTGGAGACACAAGAGATTGCAGATGCTGGAATCCTGAACAAAAAAAAAAAAACTGCTGACGAAACTGAACAGGCAAGGCAGCGTTTATGGAGGAGGATAGACGCAAAATGCTGGAGTAACTCAGCGGGACAGGCAGCATCTCTGGAGAGAAGGAGTGAGTGATGTTTCAGGTCCCTCTTCACGGAGGAAAATGAGCAGACAAAATTTTGGGTCAGGACTCTGTCAAACTGATGATCCCATTCAGTGTTGTCCAATCTGAAACATTATCTATCCATTTTCCTCCACAGATGCTGCCTGACCCACTGAGTTCCTCCAGCAGTTTGGTGTTTTTTTAATCTTGGGGTTTTTTACCTGGGGTTACGAGAGATAGATCAGCCATGATTGAATGGCGGAGTAGACTTGATGGGAAAAATGGCCTAATTCTACTCCTATCACTTACGATCTTATGATGTACCTGTTATTCCGATCAATATTGTCTCCACTAACACCCTGATCATGTCCTTTAAGCCAATAATATTTTCCCAAACTACAGCATTATCCCAGGACCATCCTCTAACCCGACCCAATTGCAATTCACCAATCTCCTTACCCAACACACTGATTCCCATCAAAGACAATAAATTGAGGTCACTTACCTGAACTCTGACCTTACCTCACTGACTCAATCCCACTACACTGATCACTTATTTGGTCACTTATGCAGGCCCTGATTGTATACCTAAACTCCAATTTCCCCTCATGCCCTCTGACACTTGACCTCTGACACTGATCCAGTCCTAGATTCCGCTCACAAACCTGACTAATCCCCAGCCCAGGCCACATGCCTGATTGCTAACCCAAACCCAACATATCACTGAGCCTTTACTAATTCACACCGCTTGCATCCTGGGCCCAACTCTGGCCACTTACCAGATTGCCAATCTGACCAACACAAGTACACCAGGCTGTGCACCAATGAAATTGAAACTAATGATAGGTGCAAAAAGCTGGCGCAATTCAGCAAGTCAGGCAGCATCTCTGGAGAAAATGGATAGGTGATGTTTCGGGTTGGGTCCCTTTTTCAAACTGATTGTAAGTGGGGGGTGGGGGAGGAGAGACTGGAAGCAAGAAATAAATCTGGACAACTTGGTGCCGGCAATAGATGAACTCCGGTAGGGAGGTTCCCTGATAGGCTGATTGTTGGCTAGGGCCAGCGTGATCCCGAGGGATACATCATTACAAACTGCGGAATTGGTTAACCAACTTTTACTGGAGGCAGGGGAGAAAGAAGGAGGGGAAGGGGAGGGGTGTTTGTGGACGTTACCTAAAATTAGAGAATTCAACGTTCATACTGCTGGATTACCTAAAATCAGAGAATTCAATGTAATTCAACAATTTAGTCCAGCATGTTGTGTCTACTTTTGGTATAAACCAGCATCTGCAGTTCCTTTTTTATTACAATTAAAGCTAAAATCAGAATGATATTATGCATGATGTAAACGGAATTAAATGACATATATACTGAAAACAAAGTCGGCCGGGAATTGATCAGAGATTTACCCAGCCCAGACCCATCCTCAGACACAACGTCACCCATTCCTTCCCTCCAGAGATGCTACCTGTCCCGCTGAGTTACTCCAGCATTTTGTGTCTGACTTTGGTGTTAACCAGCATCTGCAGTTCCTTCCAACACATTTTGCCTTTACCCAGCCCATTTTAGAACAGCAACAGTAAAACTTGAGTTTGGTATTTTAAAAACCTGTACAAAACTATTGCAAATGTTGCCGACTACATAGTCAAAATTCAATTTTACGTACTCTAGCAGCATTATTTATTTGCCACGGTGACAGCTTGGAAACAATTTTGATCAATTCCCAGCCAGCGTCCACGACAAGAAAATATCGACACCCGAAGAAATCCAAGAACCAGCATATTTCAGAAATTATTTTCATTAACAATGGTTTTTATTCTTTTAGGGGGCAGAATGTGTTAAATTTGTAATTTAGAATGTATTTAATCACTTTTCTGAACTTTCTTGCGAATAAGGAAAAAATGTTCTTTTTGACCTGCTGGCTTCAGCAGTGCTGTCTGCAGCAGTGCTGTCTGCAGATCTGTTTAAACTTCAAATGCAAATCACATAAAACAAATGGTGATCAGATACCAAATATGTTAAAATGGCAGTGACGTTCAGCAACAATGTGAAAAAGGTGTAAAGTATGATTCATTATGTAATCTTTTTACATAGTCATGTGATGATTTTGCTATAATTCAGTAACATGCCAGTTATTTCATGGTGTGGTGCAGTCATATGATACTGTTCTTTGTGTTTCATTTGCCTATCGATGTTGCATTAGTTACATAAAGCAGATGAAATAAACGGGGGCATGTATTAATTATTGTATTGAAGCCCACAATTATATAAGGTAGTATGATATGCTAATTTAGAGGTGTTGAAGTTGAAGAAAAAGGAAAATTAATTTCTTAAAATAATGAGATCAGTTTAAAACACACTTCAATTAAATCTTTAATCTACTGTGTAATAACCTCAGTGCAATTAAGGTAAAATCTGAATCTAGTCCAGTTCTGTTATTCAAGGATTATGAGTTACCAGCGTTCCCGGGAGAAGACCAACATCCCATTGCTATCTAACTAATAAAATATATATATGCATTTATATATATATATGTGTGTGTGTGTATTCTTACATGTATCTGTATGTATGAATGCACATTGTGATAATATATGATTAAAATCTGAAGAAAAGCAATTCAGTTTTTTCCCTTCAACCTGCTACCATCTCTATTACCAGCCGTGCGTTCCACTCCAAACTCAAATTTAAATCTAAATTGGAAAAGATCCTTGTAAACAGGGCTATTGGGTGAATTTAGTGTCACTGTCAGACACAACAGCCAGAAGCAGACAGTTTGAAACGACACCACCACTGGAACCACCTGCTTTCTAAATTTCCCTGAAATCTTTTCCACCACCACTCTCTGCAGCGCCTCATGTATGGCTGAAGAGGCATCTTTGTATTATACGAACAGTCTGCTCCATAATCAAATACCATCTGTCGCTACATCTGAACCTAGTTTTAACATCTGTGCTTTCTGGTTTTAACAAAGCTTTAAAAACCAATTCACAAGTTTCACAGTCCACTGCCCAGATACAAAATTACAAACTCAAATGTGTGTTTTCAAATATTTGTCAATGTATTCTTACACTAGAGTTTGCAAATCGTTGAGATGTTCCCTCTCTGAGGTATTTGTGAGATTAAATACTATTCACCTCAGCTTGGGCAGCCAAGTGTAAAGGAACAACACTTGTTCCTGGGAGCTGCAGCAACCTTTGCCTGTGCCAACAGAATCTGCACATGCCAATTGAGAAACAGCAAATTGATCAGCACGGCAACCTTTTTACTCCAAATGAGTATAGATACAGTGATGGTAGAGGCAGGGGGAGGGAGTGTATGGGCTAGCGGTGGAAACTAATTGGTGTAACTATTGCATCTGACTGTATAAGAGGAAAAAATAGCCACGTAAAACCTACACCACGATCTCAGGAGTGTGTTGCACTTAAAAGCCAGGGTGACTGGTAGCTGAATTATTTTTTCCTTGCTCCCTATCACAGGTACTATCGCAATGTTTAGCAGGTACCATTGCAACGTTTCAGAAACATTTGGACAGGCACATGGATAGGACAGGTTTAGAGGGATATGGGCCAAATTAGGGCAGGTGGGACTAATGTAGATGGGACATGTTAGTTGGTATAGGAAAGTTGGGCCGAAGAGCCTGTTTCCACAGTGTATAACTAACTCTATGACTATAATTCTGATACCTGTTCAGGCAGATGAATGCTAAACACATTAACTCAGCCTCCTTCTATCCAGAGATGCTGCCAGTCCCGCTGAATTACTCCAGCATGTTGTGTCAATCTTCGGTTTAAACCAGCATCTGCAGTTCCTTCCTACAATAGATCAATAAACCTCTGATTGTCAGCTGACCAACAGGAGACAGGCAAGATAAAAATAGAAAATGATTTTAAAAGAACACAATATTTAGCAGCACGCCCTGAGATTAAAAATCAACTGCCATTGGGTGTGAGATGAGGCAAGTTCATTGCTTCTCTGAGTAACAGCTAAGGAGAACTTTAGTCATCAGTTTTACCCAGCCTCCTGTTAGTTATTTCCGTCAGTCATAGATTCTGAAACCTGCCCTTGATTTCAGGTCACATTGATTAAGTAGAAGCAGAAGGATTTCTAATTTGATTAAATAAAACCTATACATGGATTAAACAGCCATATGCTAATATAAGGACAGGCATTGTTAAAATGTGGAGGTCATATGTAAATGAAATGTGTAACTAAATTTAAGTTTCTCTTTGTAAATGAGGTTAAGATCTTTATTTAACTTAGCATCATTACATTTAATTCCTAATTTCATTTTTTTTTGTTTTGATTGAACAAAAACTTGTCTAAATGTTCCAGCTCTATTTCATTCAAGTGACAGAATCCCAGTTCAGTTACTCAGGCTACACATTGACAATATAGGTTGAAATGGTGACACTCTTTTATCCATTCATGTGCAGACTTTCTTGTTATCAATGCTACCACATTTTATATCCTGGTGTTTAGTTGAATCCAGCTTCTTGAGCTCAATCTCATTTATTAAATAATCCATTCAAATCACTAATCCTCCCCTGTGTGTGTGTGTAAAAAAAAAACTTTCTAACATCTGTCTTAAATTTCTTTCATCTATCCTACAGAAATTTCTTTTTCACCAAAAAGATTCTTACTACGAAATCCAGTTTTGAGCCTGAAGATTCACTTTATTTCTCCAAGCGGATCCCTTTCAACTAACTTCACTTATCTGGGTAATAAGTGGTTTAATTTATGATGATCAGAGTTGAACAGAGTAATCCGGGCATTGCTGCAGGTTGACTTGAAGAGATTTGAACACGATTCATTTGGCAACATAATCCATCATCTTGTTAGCTTTATTGAGTACTTTTGCAGACAAATCAATTAGCACCCCTTTCTTAAGCTAGTTCTGTCCTACCACACAGCACTCTATTTTAAATTCCAAAGTGGAGCATCTTCTATTTCCCCATTCTGAATATAATTTCCCACTGATCATCCCAGGGTGCCTACCTTACAAATGCCACTTAGTGAGAAGGAGGGGAAAAAATCACCCAGAGATTCTTGCCCTCCCCGCTATGCGATAGTGCTACTGGAAAGAACCTCCAGGTAGCCATCATTAGAGTGGAATATTGGAGCTACCCTTAAGCTGAGCATGGGCAGTCTTTGGCAAGGCACACAGTACACTGCTATCAAACTCTGTCCTTATGTGTTGGAAGGAACTGCAGATGCTGGTTTAAACCAAAGATAGACACAAAATGCTGGAGTAACTCAGCGGGATAGGCAGCATCTCTGGAGAGAAGGAATAGATGATGATTCGGGTCCAGAAATGAAATGTCACCTACTCTATCTCTCCAGAGATGCTGTCCAGCTGAGTTACTCTAGCATGTTGTGTCCTTATCTCTTAGGGTGGTCAAATGTGCACTTTTAAATAAAGGTCACTGGATGATGATCAGATGTAAGAGCATTGCTGATTTATTCGAGGTCTAGGAATGGAGCTTATTTATTGCACAACCCAGGCAGGTGCGGCACCTCAGATCTACTAATTTGGCAGCGGCTGGCACCATCTGATATGCAGGACATTGATCAATGTCTGGCTGATACAGGCATTCAGTATTTAGATGTTCAAACGAGAAGTCGCCAGTTCATTCTTCATGGTCCTCATTACTCAGGAATGTACGCCCTGACAAAGAATCAATGACGGACAGAAAATTGGTGAAGCAAAAAAGAGGAAAAAAGATTTGCATTGTACCTGCGAATCATGCTGCATCAATTAAACAGAGGGACACATAAGATACAGTCACTTGTGCGCTGTTATAAGTAGCAAGTGATCATAAGTTCTAAAGTGGGTGTTGCATTTATCTGTTTGTAATTTTTCAATATCAGCAGCATCAGCAAATCAATTTTCATTCATTCCAGTTATCATGATTATGATGCAATGGGCAAGCAATTCTGGAAGTGAAATTGTACTTAATATCCAAACCCAGTTTGGTTTAAATTATTATGCAATATTCTGCATCATTAGAAAGGAGACCAATTTGTTGCAAGAACTGATATAATACAGTAAATAACAAGCCTCCCTATATAAATCTGTGGAATTCTCTGCCACAGATGGCGGTGGAGGCCAATTCACTGGATGTTTCCAAGAGAGAGTTAGATATCGCTCTTAGCGCTAACGGAATCAAGGGATATGGGGAGAAAGCAGGAATGGAGTACTAATTTTGGATGATCAACCATGATCATATTGAATGGCGGTGCTGGCTCGAAGGAACGAATGGCCTACTCCTGCAACTATTTTCTATGTTTCTCTGTTTCTAAATGGCTACAATAATGTAAATAGTTTGATATATCCAGAGACTTGAGGAAATAACGTGAGGAAATAAAAACATATTAAATGTGTGTTGTCCGAGCTTTCCTTTAACTTAGCAGCACATAAGATGCAACAGCTGTTTTGGAATTGAGTCAGCCTTGTGGATGTCCATTGAGTGAATGAGACTGTGGAAGGCGAGAGAAAATTAATGTACAAGGACTTTTTCTAAAAAAACATACTTCAACACTGACAGCTGGCAGTCTGTTAGGAAAAAGGTGATTGAGAAGGAAAGAAAAACAAAGAGTTGTAGGACACTAAAAGAAAAGATTTCCTAGTGCTTGGAAGTCATTACATTAAAACTGACGGAGATGTTGGCTGCAATTAAAGTGCAGCAAACAAATAACTAGATTGAAATAAATTTTGTTAAAATATTTATTCTCTGATATCACTGAGGCTGGATTAATTACACCTAAGCAAGCAACAACAGCAAATTGATTTGCATTAGTTCCAGTTATCATAATTAGCATTATATTGAAAAATCACAGGCAGATGAATGCAACACCCATTTTAGAACTTAAGCTCACTTGTTACATTTAATAGTGCACAAGAGACTATATATAATGTGTCCCCTAAGGACTTCAACAGTTTAATTTATATCTACAAGTGCAATTCTTAATTGTCTTGATAATCCTTTATTTACCTTCCTTGACTCTGGAGTGTTTAAGGTCTCATTTTAATCTAAGCAAAATATTTGCAAGCTACTCTGATATATTTTTGTCTCCACTGTGGAGGCGTGACCTGGGAATGAAAGAGTAGTATTTTATGTGCAATGATCCTTGAAGCTGTCCTTGATTTCTGTTTAAAGTACAAGTATCATTTTCCTTGTTTTCTTGAAAGGATACCATAAACCTATCATTTATGGCAGCGTGGAATCTGAGATTGTGTCCATAACTGCGGTGATTTAAAATGCTCTGCAACCTCTATTTTCAATACGAACAAAATACATGTATATAACAACACTTTATTTTAAATAAGCTGGGGCCTTCATTAATGTAGTGCAAACACAAATGCCATATAAATGTATTCCTAGTCTTATAGTAATATCTCAAAATAACTAATATTATAAATCATCACGAGACAGATTATGGTTTTCCTTTTGTCATTGATCCACAAATAGTGTGTGTTTAAAGGTATTTAATAGCACATGGATATTGTTAGTATTGCAGTGACTGCAGAATTATTTCTCCATTTCTTATTTTCAATGAATTAAATCAATGGTGAAAATTAAGTTTGATTTTAATCAATTCAAACTCTCCAATTTAAACTTGCAACCAAAATGTAAAATGACAACCTCTTCTGGCCTATCTACGCATTCTGAAATAAATTACTTTATTTGTATAATTTGAATAAGCAAATCAAATTAATCAAATTTAAAATAAAATTATATTTTGTTTGGTGGTTTTAATACTACTGAAACAAGATGTTGTTACTTACATCAAAATGTGGATCTGAAACAAAATTATCAAGTCTGCAAAAGCAAAAGAATAAAAATGAGCAACATGGTTCTTAATTTATAAAATTGTTTCATCTTCTCAAATGTAGAAATATCACCAGGAAATTAAATGGGAAATAACAAAAAGTTAATGGTAAACTGGGCCATTCTAAAACAAGAAACTATCTTTTGGGTCTTCTCTTCAATATGAGTTACAGTAAACACTGAAATTAGCTAAAGGATGTAACGGACAGACAAAATATCACAGCATCTATTGTTCAGATGTGGAAAGATTTCACAGATAATATCAGCCAGTTTCACAATGTGCCATGCAACATGACTGACTCTACCATCTAGAAGAAAGATTATTATATTAAAAAAGTGCTAATCATGAACCGTGTGGTGATGATAATGTTTTCAGATTCCTGCCTTTACTTCCAATGCATTATTGAGGGCACAATAAAATCCAAGTGCTGTGTTACGTGGAGAACAACCTTTTTTGTTTTTATAGGTCAGGAAACATAGAAAGCACTACGTCTTGCATGAACTGCAATTAGAAACAGATGTTGCCTGCTTAAAGGTATATAGGTGACAATGTGACAGTGCTGGTAGAGTGAACATGCTATTTGTCAGACAACAGATGTTTTTCAGTTTCTGCGCCAGAATCATAGACCTGACTTTGTCACAACCTTATGTATGGATTAAAAGCTACTGCTAAATTTCAGCCTGTTTTCACTTCATGCAAATTTAAAGGGAGAAAGCGATTGCAGAGTTTCCCTTCATTTATTTGGAACTCATGGTCAAATCTATATTTATTCTTGAAATGTGAGAAAGACTTTCGTAATAACAGAATAGCTCAAAGAGCTGTGGCAGATTTTTCCTGCAAATTAAGCGGTGATTGAAAAGTAGGCAGGCATGAGTTTACCATACAATGCTGATTTACAAGTGATTTTTCAGAAGATATGTCTTAGCATCATTTGTATAATGCTTCCCCCCCCCCCCCCCCCCATTGCAGCAATGATTTAGATTTTATTGAAAATGTCCATGAGTCACTTTGGGATAGCCTAAAGTAATGAAAGTCTTAATATTTCAGATTTCCAGCATTGTCAGTATTTAGCTTTATTTTGAGTACAAAAAAAAAATGAAGTCATTTTAGAGAACCAGCTTGTAATTAGTTGTTCTAAAGTGATCCAAGAACAGAAAATGAGGAAACCATTCAGCAGGTCAGGCAGCATCTATGAAAAGAAAATCAGATGCTAACATTTCAGATCGAAGAACCTTCTTTAGAAGTGGATAAAACTAGTTTCAATTGAGTGTCTCTGATCCGAAATGTTAACTCTGCTTCTATTTTCTAGGACTCTCTGCCTGACCTGCTGAGAGTCTCCAACATGTTCTGCTTTCATTTAAGATGTTCTGCACCTGTAGGTTTTTGATTTTTCTTTGATGTTTTGAATGGATTTATACTGGAATCTACTCCAATAATGTAAACTACAACTTAAAATAACATTTTAAAATTGTGAAACCTAGGGACAAAGTACTATAAATATCAAACGACAGAGTTTATAAATATTATTTAGATACTGATAATAAATATTCAAATTGAGGAAATCAGAAGTGTCACATATATAAACCTACCATATGAACTGAAGGATAATTAGCAGTTAAATAACTATACCAAGCCTTGTCTTGGTTCTTATCTAGGTTTATGAACAAATTGAACTGCACAACCTTTCCAGGTTTCAGCTTTACACAACATTTGTTGAAACACATAAAGTTACGAGATAAAGAGATGGTGAAAAGCTTAAGTAAATTCAGAATCAAAGGTTTTATTCAGGCTACACTCAAATTTCCCATACCTGTCTCCAATTCTTTGCACCAAATGCATCTCAACGAATTAAAAATGACCATCTCAGGTCCAATGAAGCTGCATGTGAATTTCCTGTAACTATGCATGGTCTAAATAGATATAAAATTACCTACAATTTTACGCATAGCTAGAAACAAAATGACTACTAATGTTTTATTGTGTATTTTTAAACATTTTGAAAACCGTGCTCAATCAGAATTACACTGTGATTTCTACTTCTCTGAATAGCCTTAGATTTAGATTTTTTTTAGATTTAGATTCTACAGCGCAGAAACAGGCCCTTTCGGCCCACCAAGTCTGCGCCGCCCAGCGATCCCCGCACATTAACACTATCACACACCAGGGACAATTTTTACATTTTACCCAGTCAATTAACCTACAAACCTGCACGTCTTTGGAGTGTGGGAAGAAACCGAAGATCTCGGAGAAAACCCACGCAGGTCACGGGGAGAACGTACAGACAGAGCCCGTAGTCAGGATCGAACCTGAGTCTCCGGCGCTGCATTCGCTGTAAGGCAGCAACTCTACCGCTGCGCCACCGTGCCGCCCTTAGTGTTACATATTAGACACAAAATGCTGGAGTAATTCAGCAGGTTAGACATCATCCCTGGAGAAAAGGAATAGGTGATAGTTAGGATCCAGACCAGAGTCCAGAGATACTGTCTGACCCGTTGAGTTACTCCAACTTTTGGTGTCTATCTTCAGTTTAAACAACCATCTGCAGCTCCTTCCGACAGATTACATACTATACATTTCTCTGATTGAATCTTCGCTGTACCTGATGATGCAAAGTGCCTAATATTTTCCACACTGAATGCAAGAACTTTTGTGTGAGTCCCGTACTTCCTTTAGCTTTGATTGTTTGCAACGATTTAAGTTAGTTTTCAGTCAATTTTACATTCTGATGTTGCTAGTAGGTTAGGAAAGAGATTTATCTGATTTTGGCTATAACTTCTCAGTTTACTGTCCCAAAAGTAATTCTATCAAGAGAGATTTGTCTTCACAGTAAAGACATGCAATAATGAATAGAAAACTAAAATGCAATGGGATCTTAGAGTCATAGAGTCCTACAGCACAGAAAGAGGCCCTTCGGCCCATTGTGTCCACGCCATCTTCTAGGGATTTGTTTATAACGACAATTATACTTTGCACTACAACACCATAAATCCTAGAGGAGATAGTGATGGATATAAGCGGGTGTTAATTGTATTTCAGTATATTGTGGTGCAGCAGGATGCTGGTTCACAGTGATATTCCCCAGACATTGCATTCCTGATCTCAGCTGTGCTGTGAGGGAACACACCTCCCCACAGGGAGGAGAATGGATCTCTTGGGGAGATGAGTTCTCCCAGCTGCTGCCTAGAAACCAGCATCAATGGAGGCCTGGGAAACATCACCTGTCCAGCTGCTCAAACTAAAGATGGGGGGTGCCTGGGCAGGGGAATGACCAAAACTTCAGCTAAAAATGAGAACTCTGTCACTGGTCTAAAATTTGGTGAAAATTTTCACCGAGCAAAATGTTCAACTGTGAGTTCCATGCAGAGACATGCACTCGTTGCAGGGCATTACATTGCTCGGCGCAAAGTTCATGGCATAGCTTTGAAACCTCTTCAAAATCAAAGAAACCGCAAAGGGACAGAACTTTCCTTGGAAAGATCATGGGAAAATGAAGCATAAAACATCATCCCTATTAATATGCTGAAATGTACACAAAACTAAAATATTTCCATTTATCTGTTTGTTCCTTAAGCATTCTTAGTCTTAATTGTCCGTTTTAAGTAATCACCAGAAAGCCTCCTGCCACGGTGACAACGTTCAGCTGATGGGATCATAATCCGTTATCCCTCTCCACGCTCATAGAGGCAGACCCCTAACTTTTTGCTGCCATCATGTGGTTTGGTGGGGAATTGGGATGATCTCCCCAAGCAGTATCTCAACTGTTAATGTGCATCTCGTTTTTTCATCCTCTAAGGTTCGTTGTTTTTCTTGCGATCTGTGCCCTAATCTTCGTTTTGCGTTAACAATAGTTTGGATTGCAACGAACGTTACAAGAGCGATTTCTGCACAGCTTTGCATCATCTGCCTGTCTGTCTGTCTGTCTGTCCACTCATTGTCAGTGGTGCAGACAGAATCCTGTCAATCGTCCCGGGCAAGAACGGGAGTAGTAAAGAAGATAATCCTAATTGGATTAGACCGTTAATTGGCTTCTGTAAAATTGTCAATTGTTCCTAGTGTGTAGGAGAGGACTCGTGTACACACTAGTTAGTGTACGGTCGTTGGTCGGTGTGGACTCAGTGGGCTGAGTATTCCAGTATAATATACACACGGGGTGACGAGGCAACCAGAAGAATTATCTGAAACTTCTCAAGGGTGTTTGAGAAATCAAATGACAAGATCTTTCTAAGAAGGAACCACCCCCGAAGACATGGATGAGCTGACCTGTGACTCCACGTGGTTGGTCACCTTTTACACCAAAACAGGATTTGCGTTTGAAGCAGGAAATCACTTTCAACTTTAGTCTTCCATGGTTCCAAAATAGACTAAGGAATATTTTGTATGATTG
This sequence comes from Rhinoraja longicauda, assembly GCF_053455715.1. Lineage (NCBI taxonomy): Eukaryota > Metazoa > Chordata > Chondrichthyes > Rajiformes > Arhynchobatidae > Rhinoraja > Rhinoraja longicauda. The sequence continues at coordinate 18,048,717 of NC_135961.1, forward strand.
CATTTTTTGGTAATCATTTGGTAAACGCTCATAGGTCGCTCGTGGTATTGCTCATGGTGAGTTAGAAGTCAAACTAATTCATTATTTCAACTTATTTAACTCTCAGAAATAATCATTGCCATTGAATGTTCTTGAGGCAAAAAAAGGCACAATGTCATGCAGCTGTGTGTGTGTGTGTGTGTGTGCGTGTGTGTCTACGTGTGAGTGTCTTCTGTGGGTCTGTTTGTGGTGTGTTCACATATGTGCATGCCACTCAGTATTTACCTCCTCCACTGCTGTGTCTGTGGAATTCTCTGCCACATAAGGCAGTGGAGGCCAATTCACTGGTTGTTTTCAAGAGAGAGTTAAATTTAGCTCTGGGCTAAAGAAATCAAGGGATATGGGAAAAGGGCAGGAACAGGTTACTGATTTTGGACGATCAGCCATGATCATAATGAATGGCAGTGCCGGCTCGAAGGGCCGAATGGCTGACTCCTGCACCTATTTTTCTATGTTTCTCAGCTTTTCCTTGGACTGATGAAGGGCTGCCTTTCAGGTACAGCAGGCAGTGAAGAAAGCCAATGGAATGTTGGCCTTCATAACAAGAGGAGTTGAGTATAGGAGCAAAGAGGTCCTTCTACAGTTGTACCGGGCCCTGGTGAGACCGCACCTGGAGTACTGTGTGCAGTTTTGGTCTCCAAATTTGAGGAAGGATATTCTTGCTATTGAGGGCGTGCAGCATAGGTTCACTAGGTTAATTCCCGGAATGGCGGGACTGTCGTATGTTGAAAGGCTGGAGCAATTAGGCTTGTATACACTGGAATTTAGAAGGATGAGGGGGGATCTTATTGAAACATATAAGATGATTAGGGGATTGGACACATTAGAGGCAGGAAACATGTTCCCAATGTTGGGGGAGTCCAGAACAAGGGGCCACAGTTTAAGAATAAGGGGTAGGCCATTTAGAACGGAGATGAGGAAGAACTTTTTAAGTCAGAGAGTGGTGAAGGTGTGGAATTCTCTGCCTCAGAAGGCAGTGGAGGCCAGTTCGTTGGATGCTTTCAAGAGAGAGCTGGATAGAGCTCTTAAGGATAGCGGAGTGAGGGGGTATGGGGAGAAGGCAGGAACGGGGTACTGATTGAGAGTGATCAGCCATGATCGCATTGAATGGCGGTGCTGGCTCGAAGGGCTGAATGGCCTACTCCTGCACCTATTGTCTATTGTCTATAATACATTCCTTTTGACCCAGAAATAGTTGAGTCACTTCTGTTTTGATCACTTCCACTGGTTCCTGCTGTTCTTCTACCTGCCATTAGTCCTTGAGCCTTTCCCCATTGTATGGACAACATATTAGTGCCATTAGATAATAATCTGCTAAATTCAAATTTATCAGTGAAGCTCTGGCTCCTCCTTCACAGAGATGTTAATGGTTCCAGCTGTCTTCGAAGTGTTGATATCCTTCATTGAAGAAATTCTTGTGGCACCTTCTGCTAACATGCTCAGCACCCAAACAACCCCTATCCTCCAGAGCAAAGGCAGGCAACATCCAATGGAGGTGCATTGCAGGCTGTTTGGAAAGCATGTCGGCACAGTTGGTGCTGAGCATAAATTGCCGCTGCTCAAGAGTTTGCAAGCTGTTGGTGGCATTTTGCTCCCTTCTAACAGTTCCTCCTTCTGCTCTCAAGCTGCTGCCCTCCTCTGTTGGCATATTGGGATCTATGTTTTCAGTTGGGGGAGTCAATAGAGAAAATAACCAATCTCCCGATCAAATTTTAATGTAGTGTCAGGATTAAGATACAATAAAATCTTTTTGGAGGCATTAAAAGCAGTCAGGACGGAGCAGTAAAAATCTCCACTAAAGCAAATGCTCTAATATGTGGCACGGATGTTCAGGAAAAAAACTTGGCAGAAATCGTGGGTAAGCATCGCACCAGGGTTTAAAGATTAATGAGTACAAATAACTTAGGGATCACATTTGTCGGCTGCGTGAGGGTTTACGAGAAGCGAGTGGTGATCTGGCTGGTTTCTGCAGCTCAGCTGGTACAGTGGGTGCTCTTTGCAGGAGGCGTTTAGATAACATGAATCCTGTGGCCATATTAAAATGTCACCATCTCATTCTCCGTATCTTTGCACATCGGAAAATTTGCTGCCGTGAGAATTATGTTTAAAACCAATGTAAACAGAAAGTTCATAAACAATGCACATTGTAACTTGGTAGGCAATTTTAACCTTTCCCCAGTGGAAACTGAATGCAGGTGTTAAAATTGTCCCTTCACAAGTTTATTGTGGGGGCAAGTGAAATGGGGGCACTTCTCTAATCTGAGACCCTGGCAACGTTGGCACCCTCTCCCCCTCCTCCAATCCCTCATGCCGCAGCCTTGCCCACTTCCTGGTTCCAAGATCCCTATAAGATTCCCACGAGGAAGCCTTGGCAACCAATCCGTGCTGGCAGCCATGAGAGGCTTGATGTGCACAACAGAGTGAAGCAATAAAAGCTCATGATAAATTTCACGCTGGTATCACTTTGAAGAAGGGAAATAAAGGCACCAGTTTGGTCGCATTCAGTATTTCAATTATTTCTTTAAATGATACAGGTGTTTCCTATGTGGCTGCAGGGATATCACACGATTTCAAAACCCTATCAAATGGTGGTAATTAAATATAGCTAAATATTGAACCGATCACTCTGTATTTTAATAATAGGAAGCACCAATAATGTCAGTGTGAAACATGTACGGCAGAAATGAGCCTGAGACTGCTTAGTTGTTTTGGACCATGTCAGTAATTATTCTGGCAAGACCCAAACCTCAGTTTTGGAGCCTACAGCACAATGCTACAAATCCCACACAACGTATTTTTGTAAAATTCCTAAATGATAATTTATTTTCAATTCAGAGAAAGAATTACATACAGTATACATAGCATGTTAAAGCCACTATGTAAGTGGAAGTATTATTAAATATGTTCTTCGTTATTAAATGCTCTCCATTTGAAATCTGTTGAAACAACTGGTTACTGTTTCATATTCAAAATCCCATGAGCAATTGAAGGGTTTTCACATGTGTTTTACACCATTATCTTAACGAACAATAGAACCCTTAAACAGTTTTGTATAAAAGATGGCATCACAAGCATTTTTTTTTACTATGAATCAGTTTCACACCCTCTCAAAGAAAATGCTGGAAATACTTATGTCAGGACGCATCTGTGACAACAGAAAATGTGCGTAAATATTTGCAGGTTAATGGCCTTTTTCTAACTCCAGTTCATGATGAGATTTACGCTGCCTTTAAGATGTTCATGAGAAAGGTTCAGATGTTACTAGGCTCCAAAGAAGGGTTACAACCTGAAACGTCATCCGTTTATTTTCTCCAGAGATGCTGCCTGAACTGTTGAGTTGCTCCAGCACTTTGTGTCTATCTTCAGATGGTTACTATTTCTCTAACTGTTTCTCCCTGCCCAATGATTATTCTACCCTATAAGAACCACAGAGTGAAAAGCCATTGTGTGACATAGTGCAGATTCTTCCACTACAATATGGCACTGTGCCACTAGAGATAAAAAAGCTAGAGTTTCTGCTGGAGACCTTACCTGGATGGTGCAAAGAGAAGAAACATTCAAGGTGACTGAGAGTCATATCACGGAACATGGTATTTCCTCCCAAACAAGTTTATTGTCCAGGAATTGTTAAAACGATCGTGGATAAAAATGTAAAATCCATTATATATTTTGAAAGGGATATTACAAGTTAGTACAATGTTGTTTTCCAAGTTTATCTGTCTATTGATCAGCCATGATCATATTGAATGGCGGTGCAGGCTCGAAGGGCCGAATGGCCTACTTCTGCACTTATTTTCTATGTTTCTATTTACAGAGCTGTCAACTGCAACTAAACATTTTGGAGAAGTCAAAGATAATACAAATTGCTACAGAAACTTAGTGTTGGGCTGCATCCCTGGAGAACATGGACCTAACAGAAGAAGGCTGAAGATTAGGCACAATGAAATGTCTGGTGCAGGCATATCAGAAAGCCTGCATGCAATGTCAACAATGTACCTGCTTGAAAATTGGAGAATTACAGAAGAAATTATGCAATCAATCCTGAAGCAGCTGATTTAGCCACTAAATAATGCCAGTCGGGTATTCAACTTGTTTGTGTAAGATATTAGCTGGAATATTGTGCTCTAATTTAGTAGCACTGGTCCACACTCTGACTCCCATGGACTTTAGCAATGTAAGCACTGACGTCTTTACCAATAAAGCAGCTCAGCCAAATCGATCTACAAGAACAGGTTTCAATGGGTATTGTGGGACAACTTCAGCAAAAATGATCAGTAACTGGGATCAATCTTAGTACTAAATCTAATCTTATAAACAGTTTAACTTATTAATGTTATATCCATTTAATAACTTTTATCTTTTCTTTTGAAGTAAGAATTGTATTGTCCTGCTTCAGGACATATGACAATAAAACACTCTTGATTTGATTAAAATTGAACATCAATGGGAAATGGAATCATAAGAAATAAGACTTTGGAGTTAATACTGCATGTTGTGAACCAAGGGACACGTGGATCTGGTTTGTTTCAGGGAATAGAGATGGTTTGAGTAAAACACAAAGTGCAGGAGTAACTCAACGGGTCAGGCAGTATCTGCGGGGGGAATGGACGGATGACATTTCAGGTCGGGACCCTTCTTCAGAGGGTAGTAGAGGGGAGAACATTTGAAAATATGGAGGTAGAATAAAGCCTAGCAAGTGATAGGTGGATAGAGGTGAGAGGGGTTTGATCGGTAGATGGGTGAGCGGTAGGACTCTCAGAGGGGGAGATGAGACAATAGACAATAGGTGCAGGAGGAGGCCATTCGGCCCTTCGAGCCAGCACCGCCATTCAATGTGATCATGGCTGATCATTCTCAATCAGTACCCCGTTCCTGCCTTCTCCCCGTACCCCCTGACTCCACTATCACAGATCTCCCATCGGAGAAAGGGGAACCTCTTCAAAGAAGACATACTTTGAGAAGATTTCACAGTGGAGCAGTAAAATGGGGACATAAGCAACCACAGATGCTGGAATCCTGAGTAATATACAAGGTGCTGGGGGAACTCAGTGGGCCAGGCAACATCCCTGGAGAAAATGGATAGGGTTGGGAGTTCTTGTGTGGTTGGCAGTTTATTGTCTAGTGGTATTGTTTTATCATAATCAGAACAGTGCACTTTCAAATGGAGAATGCACTTTATGGCCTATTGGGTAACAGTGTGAATGTGATCCAAGATTTCCTATGTACGTTATAATAGAGCATGACCATAAGACACAGTAGCAGGATTAGGCCATTCACCACATCGAATATGCTCCGCTATTTGATCATGGACGATCTATTTTTCCCTCTTTATCACATTCTCCTGCCTTTTCCCGTAACCTTTGATGCCTTCACTAATCAAGAACATATCAATCTCTGCCTGCAAGATACCCAATGACTTGGCTTCCACAGCCGTTGGTGGAAATGAATTCCACAGATTCACCACCCTCTGGTTAAAGAAATTCCTCATCCTCATCTCCATTCTCCATAATAAAATCAATTGACTACTCTAATTGCCCCAAGAGCTAAATTGATTACGAATCAATTCCATAGCTTCCCAGCTACATGCTCCCCAGTACAGATTGGAACCCTTCACAAGGCTGACAAAGGGAGCCCTTCCGAGTGAATCCCCAACAAGACTGCAACAGGACAAATAATCAGACGTGAAATCTGTGCTCAGTCTAGGAGAATCAGTTCAGTCGCTGCGCAAAGAAAGAAAATGACAGCAAGTTGTGAAGAAGGATATAATAGTGTTAAAAATGTAGGCTAAGAAAAATTACTTTGAAAATGTGGGCTCTGGCAGCATAATATCAATTTCAAAGAGAATACAGCTCCATCTAAAATAGTCTGACCCCAAAACATCACTAGAGCACACTCTAATCACAGGAGATGTACTCTGCTAATCCCACCCCTCATCAGCTGTGCTGGCCCATTGTAATGAATATGAAAATTAAATCCTTTTTAGCTTTGAGACCAAGAATATTTTCATCTTTGCCCTGAAGGGAAAGCTTCATACAGTTGTAGGATTACAAGGTGAACCCGCAGGTCACGAAGAGACCTTTCCTTTTCTCATCAAAGAATTCAATTTCAGAGCCCAAGTCTTTTAAAATAATACATTCTTGCAACTCATGAACAGGTTTTATTCATATCTGGTATGGGAAAAAAAAAAGCTTGCAGAAGACGAAAAGAGGATCAGAGGTGGGGATGGAATATTATTATAATCTGCCACACTCACACATCAGCCTTTTACTGAGTAATCACAGATAAATTGAGGATTTACATATTTAAGAGGGGAAGAGAACCTCTGTATGAAAATTTTAATTCAAAGATCAGTTTCCAGGACTTTAACTCTTGCAATCCTGTGCATGTCAAATTATTTATAGTGATGTGGCAAAGGGTAGCTTCCTTTCCAATGCACAATGAAGTGTAACTTCAGTTGTTTTTTACAGAAAAGTTAAATTGTTGTTAGTCAATAGACAACAGACAATAGGTGCAGGAGTAGGCCATTCGGCCCTTCGAGCCAGCACCACCATTTAATGTGATCATGGCTGATCATTCTCAATCAGTACCCCATTCCTCCCTTCTCAGCATACCCCCTGACTCCGCTATCCTTAAGAGCTCTATCTATCTCTCTCTTGAATGCATTCAGAGAATTGGCCTCCACTGCCTTCTGAAGCAGAGAATTCCACAGATTTACAACTCTCTGACTGAAAAAGTTTTTCCTCATCTCCATTCTAAATGGCCTACCCCTTATTCTTAAACGGTGGCCCCTGGTTGTGGACTCCCCCAACATTGGGAACATGTTTCCTGCCTCTAACGTGTCCAACCCCTTAATAATCTTATATGTTTCAATAAGATCCCTCTTATCCATCTAAATTCCAGTGTATACAAGCCCAGTCGCTCCAGTCTTTCAACTGTATTTTTCTTTGTGTTTTTTTCTTAAACGCTTTGACTTTAGAGAGATAAAACGCGGAAACAGGCCCTTTGGCCCATCGAGCAGCAATCACTCCCTACACTAACACTATCCTGCACACTAGGGGCAATTTACAATTTTACCGAAGCCAATTAACCTAAAAACCTGTATGTCTTTGGAGTATGGGAAGAAACCGGAGCATCCTGACAAAACCCAAGGACACAGGGAGAATGTACAAACTCCGTACAGAAACACCCGTAGTCCGAATCGAACCTGGGTCTCTGGCGCCTGAAGACCAGCATTCTACCGCTGTGCCACTATGCAATTAACTTAGCGTTTCTACAATGATTGCAGGTTTGTCATAGAAAATATCCTAAATATTAGAATCAGCTTGCCGATTTAGGTCAATTGATTTAGAATCAAATGATCAGTAGCCTCTGTTCCTTTCCATGTTATGGGTGAACAACAGCATGTAGGTTGCGAAAGATACAAAGAGGGAAACAGAAGCAACGAGATAAATGCTATGTTAATGCAGCAGTTGATTTAAGGAACAGAACTTCATCAAAGATGAACTGTAAGATCATGATAAATTGGTAACATAGACACAAAATGCTGGAGTAACTCAGCGGTACAGGCAACATCTCTGGAGAGAATGAATGGGTGAAGAAGGGTCTCGACCCGAAACGTCTCACTTTCCTTCTCTCCAGAGATGTTGCCTGCCCCACTGAGTCACTCCAGTATTTTGTATCTATCTTCGATTTAAACCAGCATCTGCATTTCTTTCCTATACATTGGTAACAGATTACAACAATAGTGCAAAGTTACCGTGACCTTAATAACATCCTTATGTTGATTATGTGCATGCATTTTTATTTCTCTACCCCCATCAAACAATGTTTACATTGGTTCCTATGGCAACACTGGGAATGGCAACATGCATGTATGTATGTTCCTTGAAAACCATAATCTGTCGGGACTCAGAAAGCACAGATCATAAGTAATCTTGCGTCTTAAGGTTCCTCTTACTATTGTTATGAAAATTAAAATCAGAATACATTAATCCCTGATTTATGCATCGTAACCACAGCATGTTTCATAAAATGGAATTCTGTAAGCTATACCTTTCTTAACACTACAATGTTACTGTTATCGTTTAAGATAAATTAAAACTTTATGGTAAATAGTTTGCTAGTCTGGTAAAGATAATTTATCACTGTGAAGTCTGGGGGCGGTGACTTTAGATCCTGCTCTGTGTATAAAATATGGACCCATATTTACTGCGGTGAACTCTTGGAATAGCAGGTGGTTTATTCGCAGTTGCATTTACAAATGTTTTATTATAAATGTGATTCTGGTCATATTGTTGCTCCCTACTATTTATTGCCCTACAAAACAGAGTGCAAGGCTGAAGGAAGCAGAAAGGCGGGGAGACCCAAAGGTTAAATGAAGGGTAGAAATTCTTCTTCAGTCTCTATGTAATAGCCCCTTTCCACTGTTTTTCCTCGGCAAAATTCAGTTCTATGGACCTCCATTACAAAAGAGGATGACAATCTGCTGTTGTTAATTTGTTGCACTTTTGAAGGTCCAAGAGTGGGCCAAACTTGTTAATCTACTGGAGCGTCAACATTTTCCTCTAAGTGTGATAATGGTGGCAGTTTGGATCTGCTGAAATCTGATTGGGATCTTGGTAGCATCAAAAAATGGCACCATCATATTAGGTAAGCAGTATTTTGGTGAGTACTGTGCTGTGGAAGAAAAAAAATGAAGCTTGCGTTTTCCTGATTATAGGAAGGTTATCAGTACCTGGCGCATGTATTCTGCATCAACTTTCTCTGCCATGTTCCTCCCTCATACTCTCTCCCTCTCCATACCCTGTACACCTCACTGGGAAGTTTCCATATGCATCAGGGACATTTCAGAAGCTGATTGATGTTCCAGTATTCACGAGTAGGAAGGAACAGCAGGTGCTGGTTTATACCGAAGATAGACACAAAATGCTGGAGTAACTCAGCGGGTCAGGCAGCATCTCTGGAGAAAAGGAAGAGGTGATGCTTTGGGTCAGAACCAAGCCAACAAAGGGCCAGTATGGACTCCACCCTTCCTGAGGTCATCTGTTGCTCGCCCAGTTTGTTCTAATCTTTTCTCACCTCCAGTCCCCCACTCTATCTTTCAGTCTGAGGAAGAGTTCCACCTTGTGCCACTGTGCCACCCTCAAAATATCTCAGTACATTTTGTTTTATCCACCTTTGGTTGATAGCCACTACAACAGATTCCTGAGCAGAGCAAGATTTGAAGAGCAATTTCTAAAGGAGGCTCATATTCAGCATTAGTTATCATTATGCTCTCAACCCCCCCCCCCCCCCCCCCCCCCCTTCCCATATTAACAGGTATGAGATGCTTAACCAGTGGCTCCACAGGATTCGTCATAGAGCCATACAGGCCCTTTGGCCCAACTCATCCATGCTGACAAACAAAAATAGACAGGCATAAAATGAAATAGTCATGGGACCTACTGCTGTTTAATTTGGAAGCAGAAATTCCTGCTGATAAATCTGTACACTCAAGGAATGAAAAACTTGTGATGCATTATAAATCCCATTGCATTTTTAGGGGGGAAAAACGACACAGAGCATTAAAAATGTAAATATTCACCTTGTTTTCCACAGCATCCAAGTGGGGCAGAAATAATAGGAAGCTTCGAAAGCAACATAAATTACATGCATGACACGCAAATGAAAGCTTGCATCTGACCACACAGCATGAATTTTACATAAAGCAAAGGGTTTATTAGTATTGGGTTTTAGTGCAGAAAGATGAGCTCCAAAAGGAAATACATTTGGAGAGCATTATTGAGAACAGATTTTGTCTTGATGGAATATATATAACCCCCATAGTTAAAGGGCATTAGTTCATTTTCATTAGAATTACCAGATCTGCTCAGGAAACCTTTATTATGATATTAAACAAGATTTAATAAGTGAAAGTGACTTGTAGTGGTGATCATGAGAATTAATCAAGCGAGCTTCTGTCACTCCCATTGCAATATGTTCACTGGGTTCCTAAAAACCTCTTTCACGTTCCGATTTCTTGAAGTGGATTTTTTTTCTGACAGTTTGGACCATAAGATATATATCCTATTTAAAACTTTGATGATACGTTTTCACTCGATTTCAGACAATTTTAAAATAATTATTTTCTTGATATAGTGTGGTCTTTTTCATATGCTGGGATCTAAATTCCACATTTGCCACACTTGTTTCTCAGCCAAGAAGTAGGGAAGATAATGAGAAATCTAGCAAATGTTTTAGCCTGGAGTTAATTGGTACACTTGCCAAGGCCAAAGCTAAATAACTTGTCCTCTGATGGTTATTTTAGGTGGCCCTGTTCTCTGCCTGTGGGGAATGCAGCATAAATTTAAATATTAATGTGATGATTGCTGTTGAATAAGGACTGTTGGCTAAATTTAGGCGTCTGGTTTGTCGCATTGTCTGCTACAATGTCACATTTGCTCTGAATAGTCGCCTTTTGCCTGAGGATCTTCTAACATGGCAGCATTGGAAGTTTCACACTTGATCCTTTGCAAGAAAATGGCTGGCAGAAATAGACCACCGGTTCATCTTCAATGTAAAGTCCCCTTAAATTTATTGATGTGCTTGTCTGCGCCTCACAACTGTGTATCCCTCAATGAGGCTGATTATCTCCTGGTTTCAGTTTATTGGAAGAGGTTGCTTTGAGTGCCAATCTCAAGTCAAGTCAGAAGAAAGGTCCTGACCTGAAACCTCACCTGAGTCTAAAGAAAGGTCCCGATCCAAAATGTCACCTCTCCATATTCTCCAGAGATGCTGCCTGATCCCTAAGTTATCCAGCACTTCGTATCTATCTAAGGCAACCCTTATTAAAGGTGTTCATTTTCCTTTTGTTGTTTAGGGAATTTGGCCTTTGCTTGCAGAGCCAGCATTTATTCCCTTGTGGAACTGGTAGTGAAAGTCCATTTTCAACTGTTATGGTCTTTCCGGTGAAAGTACTGCCACGGAGCTTGTGGAGAGGGTGATCCATTTGTTAGACCTTGTACCAATGAAGGCTTACTATTTGGATGGAAGCCTGTGGGTTGTGGTTTTTGCCTGCACCCAATGCCCTTGTGTTCTTGGTGATAGAGGTTGTGCATTTGGAATGTGCTATCGGAATAGCCCAGGCAAATAACTGCAGTGCACTTTGTATACACTACAGTCACTATGTACCAATGGTGGCGGGAATTAATACATTGACCTATGGACAGGTTTTCAATTAAGTGGGCTGTTTTTCAATTAGTGTTGAGCTTCTTCAGTGATATTTATTTTTACAACCATGTGCATCTAAGCATGTGAAAGGTATTTTATCACCCTCTTAATTTGCAGATAAAGGAAAGGCTTTGGGATGTTGGAGATTGAGCCGCTTGTCACTCTTACCCAATCTTTCGACTTTGGATCTACAGCACAGAAAAAGGTCCTTCGACCCACCGTGTCTACTCTGACCATTGATCACCCCGCACACTAGCACTATCCTACATACTACGGACAATTTACAATTTTTACCGAAGCCAATTCACATACAAACCTGTACGTCTTTGGAATGCGGGAGGAAACCAGAGCACCAGGAGAAAACCCACGCAGTCACAGGGAGAACGAACAAACTCCATACAGGCAACATCCGTAGTCAGGGTCAAACGCGGGTCTCTGGCGCTATAAAGCAGCAACCCTACTGCTGTACCACTGTGCCGCCTTAACCTCTGACCTGCTCCTGTAGTGTAGCACTGATGTGGATGGTCCAGTGATGACACCGGGAAAGTTGATGGTGTGAAATGAGCAATGGTAAGGCTACAGAATGTCAAGTTCAGTGGCTAGACTCTTTCATGGAAGGGATCATAGCCTGGCAGTTTTACAGCATGAATGTTACTTGCCACTTACCAACCCCTGAATGTTGTCTTGTTATTGTTACATGAAGGCACGAATTGCTTCATTTGCTTAAGAGCAGTGAACAGTACCAGGGGCAATTACCAGAGAATATCCCCGCTTCTGATCTTATGATGGATGAAGGGAAATTTCTGAAGATATCTACAGCATGGTTATTACTCGAAGATAGATCTGGAATTAATGAAGCCTAACTCCGTGTTCATCCACAATTGCATGCTCCAGTGCTTCAGTTATTCTTTGGTGCACATATATGAACTAACTTGGCATAGCATGACACATGAGCCTTTATCACCAGTTTCATTTCTCGTGGTTGAGGGGAAGGGGAAGAATGCTGGACATCGGCTGTTTGATGTCAACCAGCATCTACAGTGATGTGTAGGAAAGAACTGCAGATGCTGGTTTACACCGAAGACAGACACAACATGCTGGAGTATCTCAGCGGGTCAGGCAGCATCTCTGGATAGAAGGAACGGTTGACGTTTCAGGTCGAGACGCTTCTTCAGATTCTAGTCTCGACCCGAAATGTTACCCATTCCTTCTATCCAGAGATGCTGCCTGGCCCGCCAAGTTACTCCAGCATTTCGTGTCTATCTACAGTGATGCCCTGGGTCAAGGATGCTTGACTTCCAACAACACAACCACCTTCCGTTGTGGAATCCATCTCTCCTCATTTATCCACAGGAAACATAATTGCTTCTCGCTACTTATTATCCGGTTATTTATTTTCCAGCCTTGACAGATCTGGCAAACTATTAATTAAATTATGAATCAAACTTTTTTCATATTTCTTCAAAGGTTCTGAGAATCTTTGCACTCTTAGATGGCCAATTAATTTGAAGTCCCTCATGCCTTTAAAATGTATTTAATGCAAGTTTCATCCAGATGACTCCCTGCACAAGACAAACGCTGGACAACATCAAAAGAATATATACGGGAATTGACTAATAAAAAAATCCTTGGGACTTCTTTGGACTATTATTTGGATTAATTGGATAGTCGAACCTACATTTGGTCAATTCTGAAAATGCTAATGTTTTTTCATTACTTGACACAATGATAAAGTGACAGGGTGATTAACTAAATGTTTAGAATCTTCATTTTATCACATGCAAAATATAATTTCATAACAGCTTTTGGTGGTGAATCTGATCTAATGAAATTAGATTTCCTCTGAAATTGTAATACAGCAACTATACTGGTTGCTTATTATTATATTTGATGCTTGTGATATTGAAATGATCTAATTTTAATTTCTTCACATAATTTTACATTTAATATTATATATGTGCATGATCGTATTTAAATGGGTCAATCAATCCTGTGACAGATGCAAGACATGTTGGCTTTCACAGCCTTACCGTTGGCAACTAGCCTAGATGTTGCATTTAATTTAATGAAGTTTACAAATGTCAAGAGTCAAGAGTGTTTATTCGTCATATGCACAGGGTATGAGCCGGGACAATAAAATTCTTACTTGCTGCAGCTTTTCAGGCACAACAACTAGAATAAATATACAACAAATACGTTGTTTAGTGTTTTCTTCTGGTCTGCAGTTTAGCTTAGTTTATTACTGTCGTACAGTGGTAAAGTGAAAAGCTTTTCGTTGCGTGCTATCCAGTCGGCGAAAAGACTATACGTGATTGCAATCAAGCCGTCCACAGTGTACAGATGCAGCACAATGGTATAATGTTCAGAGCAAGATAAATTCCGATTAAAGATCATTTAAAGGTCTCCAATTAGGTAGATGGGAGGATGGTTCAGTTGGCTGATAACAGCTGGGAAGAAACTGTTTCTGAATCTGGAAGTATGTGTTTTCAAACTTCTGTACCTCTTGCCTGATGAGAGAGTGGTGAAGAATAGGTGACCGGAGTGAGACTGGTCCTTAATTATAATCCCTTCACCTAAGTCATTAATATATATTGTAAATAGCTGTGGTCCCAGCACCGAGCCTTGCGGTACCCCACTGGTCACTGCCTACCATTCTGAAAGGGACCCATTTATCCCTAATCTTTGTTTCCTGTCTGCCAACCAATTTTCTATCCATGTCAGTACCCTACCCCCAATACCATGTGCTCTAATTCTGCCCACTAATCTCCTATGTGGGACCTTATCGAATGCTTTCTGAAAGTCCAGGTGCACGACATCCACTGGCTCTCCAGAGAAGAAGTAAAACATAGCAAAGATGAGTGGGAAGCCAGAGGATTGGGACTCTTTTAAAGAGCATCAGAAGATAACTAAAAAGGCAATATGGGGAGAAAAGATGAGGTACGAAGGTAAGCTAGCCAAGAATATAAAGGAGGATAGTAAAAGCTTCTTTTTTAGGTACGTGAAGAGGAAAAAAATAGTTAAGACAAATGTGGGTCCCTTGAAGACAGAAGCAGGAAAATGGCAGATGAGTTGAACCGGTACTTTGGATCTGTCTTCACTAAGGAAGACACAAACATTCTCCCAGATGTTCTAGTGGCCAGAGATCCTAGGGTGACAGAGGAACTGAAGGAGATTCACATTAGGCAGGAAATGGTGTTGGGTAGACTGATGGGACTGAAGGCTGATAAATCCCCAGGTCCTGATGGTCTGCATCCCAGGGTACTTAAGGAGGTGACTCTAGAAATCGTGGACGCATTAGTGATCATTTTCCAATGTTCTATAGATTCAGGATCAGTTCCTATGGATTGGAGAATAGCTAATGTTATCCCACTTTTTAAGAAAGGAGGGAGAGAGAAAACAGGAAATTATAGACCAGTTAGCCTGACATCAGTGGTGGGGAAGATGCTGGAGTCAATTATAAAAGAAGAAATTGCAGAGCATTTGGATAGTAGTAACAGGATCGTTCCGAGTCAGCATGGATTTACGAAGGGGAAATCATGCTTGACTAATCTTCTGGAATTTTTTGAGGATGTAACTAGAAAAATGGACACGGGAGAGCCAGTGGATGTCGTGCGCCTGGACTTTCAGAAAGCATTCGATAAGGTCCCACATAGGAGATTAGTGGGCAGAATTAGAGCACATGGTATTGGGGGTAGGGTACTGACATGGATAAAAAATTGGTTGGCAGACAGGAAACAAAGATTAGGGATAAATGGGTCCCTTTCAGAATGGTAGGCAGTGACTAGTGGGGTACCGCAAGGCTCGGTGCTGGGACCACAGCTATTTACAATATATATTAATGACTTAGATGAAGGGATTAAAAGTAGCATTAGCAAATTTGCAGAAGACACAAAGCTGGGTGGCAGTGTGAACTGTGAGGAGGATGCTATGAGGATGCAGGGTGACTTGGACAGGTTGTGTGAGTGGGCAGATGCATGGCAGATGCAGTTTAATGTGGATAAATGTGAGGTTATCCACTTTGGTGGTAAGAACAGGAAGGCAGATTATTATCTGTATGGTGTCAAGTTAGGAAAAGGGGAAGTACAACGAGATCTGGGCGTCCTAGTTCATCAGTCACTGAAAGTAAGCCTGCAGGTACAGCAGGCAGTGAAGAAAGCTAATGGCATGTTGGCCATGCCAAGAGGAGTTGAGTATAGGAGCAAAGAGGTCCTTCTGCATTTGTACAGGGCCCTAGTGAGACCACACCTGAAGTATTGTGTGCAGTTTTGGTCTCCAAATTTGAGGAAGGACATTCTTACTATTGAGGGAGTGCAGAGTGGGTTCACGAGGTTAATTCCCGGAATGGCAGGACTGTCGTATGTTGGAAGACTGGAGCGACTGGGCATGTATACACTGGAATTTAGAAGGAGAGGAGATCTTATTGAAACATATAAGACTATTAAGGGATTGGAAATGCTAGAGACAGGAAACATGTTCCCAATGTTGGGGGAGTCCCAAACCAGGGGCCACAGTTTAAGAATAAGGGGTAGGCCATTTAGAATGGAGATGAGGAAAAACATTTTCACTCAGAGCGTTGTGAAGCTGTGGAATTCTCTGCCTCAGAAGGCAGTGGAGGCCAGTTCGTTGGATGCTTTCAAGAGAGAGTTAGATAGAGCTCTTAATGATAGCGGAATCAAGGGATATGGGGAGAAGGCAGGAATGGGGTACTGATTGTGGATGATCAGTTATGATCGCGGTGAATGGCGGTGCTGGCTCGAAGGGCCGAATGGCCGACTCCTGCACCTATTGTCTATTTGTAGGTTAATTGGCTTCTACAAATTGTCCCTAGTGTGTAGGATAGTGCTAGTGTATGGAGTGATCGCTGGTCAGCACAGACTAGCTGGGATGAAGGGCCTGTTTCTACGCTCTAAAGTCTAAAAGTCTAAAGTTCATCAGTCAGGGTATTAAGTATAGAGGTTGGTATGCTGCAGTTGTACAACACATTGGTGAGGCCGCATTTGAAATATTGGATTCAGTTTCAGTTACTCTGTTATAGGAAGGATGGTGTTAAGCTGGAAAGAGTACAGAAAGATTTATGGTGATGTTGCCAAGACTCAAGTGCCTGAGGTATAGGCAAAGGTTGAGTAGAATAGGACTTTATTCCAAGAGTGCAGGAGGCAGTGGGATGATCTTACAGAGATGTGTAAGATCACGAGGGGAATAAATATGGTGAATGCACAGAGCATTTTATCCAGAATAGGGGAATCAACAACCAGAAGACATAAGTTTAAGGTGGGGGGGGGAATGGGGGGGAGGAGTATTAATATGAATCAATAGGTGCTGGAGGGGCACCTTTTTCACATTGAGGGTGGAGGGTATATGGAATGAGCTGGCAGAGGAGGCAGTTGAGGCAGGTACTATAACATTAAAAGACATTTGGATAGTTACATAGATAGGAACGATGTAGAGGAATATGGGCCTACTGTGGTCATATACGACTGGCATCTTGCTCAGCATGAACAAGTTAGGCCCAAGGGCCTGTTTCCATGCCGTATGTCTCCATGAAGTACTTCACTTAGCAGAGGGGTTCAAAAGCGGAGAGCATTGAATTAGAGGAATTGGGAGACGGAGTAAAGAGAGCATTATGAAATTCAGATTCATCCATAGGTGGCTGGGATCTGAACGTATCTGCCTGAAGAGGGGATAGAATCAGTAAGCCTGATCATATTTTAGAAAATGACTGGGAATGCACATCAAGTGCTGGAAGATGTGCTGGCACATCAAGGGCGGCACGGTAGCGCAGCGAATGCAGCGCCGGAGACTCAGGTTCGATCCTGACTACGGGTGCTGCACTGTAAGGAGTTTGTACGTTCTCCCCATGACCTGCGTGGGTTTTCTCCGAGATCTTCGGTTTCCTCCCACACTCCAAAGACGTACAGGTATGTAGGTTAATTGGCTGGGTAAATGTTTTTTAAAAATTGTCCCTAGTGGGTGTAGGATAGTGTTAATGTACGGGGATCGCTGGGCGGCACGGACTTGGTGGGCCGAAAAGGCCTGTTTCCGGCTGTATATATATGATATGATATGATATGAAGATGGAATCAGGCTGGATGCTCCCTTCAACCAATATGGACACAATGGGCAGAGTGGCCACCTCCTGTGCTGAAATTTTCTCTGCCTCTGTAGGGTGTTCTGGCATGACACTAGGCCAGGCAGGGCAGTTTCTTTTGCAACGATTGACTGGTCCATGGCATCCAGTCATGAGATGAGCTTTCATTTCCATCCCAACTGAAATGGTGAATTTGACACTTATCAATAGTTTGGACCTCTGACTGTTGGTCCAGTAATGCATTCACTCTGCTTTTATGTCCCTCCTGAGTCCCACTTTGTCTCTCTTTATTTGGCCTGCCTGCCTGCTGCCCATTGTTCATCCCCAAGCATTCACACTGCGTTCATCACATACGTTGTCTTATTTCTACCGCTTCACAGAAGACAACAGTTACTTAAACCTATATCATCTGGTTGTCGATTCTCCTACTCTGTCCATTCACCGAATCCCCTCATGACCTTATACACCTCTATAAGATCACCCCTCATTTTCCTATGTTCCAAGTCCTAGCCTGTCCAACCTCTCCCGATAGCTCCGGCCCCCAAATCTTTGCAACATCCTCGTCAATCCTCGCCAAGTCTGCCTGTCCCTTCCTTCTTTGTTGTTTTTTCTAGTATGTGTTCAATGTATGTTTGTAGTGTTCTTTAGCTGGTTTTATATGGGGGGGGGGGATTGGGGGAATTTTTTTCTAATCTCTTACCTCGACGGAGATGCGATTTTTTTCCGTACCGTATCTCCGTCTGCACTGCAGCCTAACATCGAGGAGTTGGCGGCCTTTGCTGGAGACCAACTTCAAGAGCTCCACCGTGGGAGCCTGCGGACTTAACATCGCGGAGCCCACAATCCCTTTGCCAGAGATCGACCTCTGAGCTCCAACCGCGGGAGCCTGCGGACTTTAACACCGTGGAGCTCGCAGTCTCTGGTCAGGGACCGACTTCGGGAACTCCAAACTGCAGGAGCTTCGACCGTCCCGACGCGGGAGCTCCGACCGCCGGCTCCGGGACCTTCGATCGTCCCGACAGATAGTTCGACTGCCCCGCCCGCGGGAGAAAAATGGGGGAAGAAGATTAGACTTTATTGCCTTCTATCACAGAGAGGAATGTGGGGAATTCGCTGTGGTGGATGTTTATGTCATCTTTTATGTAGTTGTGTGGCTTGTTGCTTTTTTAGTATGGCTGTATGGTAATTCGCCTATCACTGTACCTTAATTGGTACGAGTGACAATAAAAGACCTTTGAAACCTTAAATCTACTCTGCATTCTTTCCAGCTTAACATCCTTCCTATATCAAAACTGAACACTATACTTCAAATGCGGCCTCACCAACATCTTGTACAACTGTAACATCCCAACTTCAATACTCAATACCCTGACTAGTGAAGGCCAATGTACCAAAAGACTTCTTGACCACCCTATCTACCTGTGACACCACTTTCAAGGATCTATCTAATTGCTCTGTTCTTTGACACTCTCCAGGGTCCTCCCATTCACAGATCCTGCCCTGGTTTGACCACGAAAAACAACACCTCGCACTTATCTGCATGAAATTCCATTAACCATTCCTCAGTCCACTTGTCTGATCAAGATCCTGCTGAAATTTTGATAACCATATTCACTATCTCCAATACCACCCACTTTAGTGTCATCTGCAAACTTACAAACCATGCCTTCTATATTCTCATCCAATTTGTTGATTATAAAGAGCATGTAGTGATGGGTCCATCACTACCGATCCCTGATGCACACCAATAAGTACAGGCCCGCAGTCTGAAAAGCACCTTCGCCCTCACCCTCTGCTTCCTGCCGTGAAGCCAATTTTCTATCTAGTCGGCTAGCTCCCTGGATCCCATATAATCTAACCTTCCAGAGCAGCCTATCATGTGGAACTTTATCAAATGCCTTGCTGAAGCCCATGTAGACAATGTCTACTGCTTTGGTCTCATCAACCTTTTCGGTTGTTTCCTCAAAAAACTTGACCAGATTCATAAGACACACTCTCCCGATGGTGGCAATAGTCACCTGTGGCGTCCCTCGCTGCTTCCACCATCCCCCAGGGCTGCTGCAATGCCAATGTATGGGAAGGTAGTGTTAAGGTGGGTGACAGCTCCAGTCTCCTCACAATCACCTGCTGAAGTGTGACCACCTCCACTGCTCCACTGCCAGAGACAGTTGCCTACAAATCATGCCTGCACACTGTGCTTCTCATATAAGTTCATAAGTTACAGGAGCAGAATTAGGCCATTTGGCCCATCAAGCCTACTCCTCCATTCAATCATGGCTGTTCTATCTTTTCCTCTCAACCCAATTCTCCTGCCTCTCCCCATAACCCCTGATACCCTTACAAATCAAGAATCTGACTATCTCTGCCTTAAAAATATCCATTGACTTGGCTCCTCTGCGGCAATCAATTCCACAGATTCACCACCCTCTGACTAAAGAAATTCCTCCTCATCTCCTTTCTAAAGGTACGTCCTTTTATTCTGAGGCTATGGCCTCTGGTCCTAGACTCTCCCACTAGTGGAAACATCCTCTCCGCGCCCACTCTATCCAGGCCTTTCACTATTCTGCCTTCATCTTTGCCAGTCATTTCTCCCCCCGTCAGTCTCGGCAAAAGCTGCCAGTTTGTGGAGATACCTTTTGTGCCTTTCCAAAGGGTGTAGAAATTTACACCCCTCTATGCCATAATTTTCTTTAATTATCTAGATCCCTTTAAAATGCAGCTGCTCGCAATTTTCTGCCCTTGCAACAACTGTGCTCTTTCATCCATCCAAATCTGTACATGGAACTGTGCATAATTTTGAATCTGTATTGACCCATGCAAATTGGGTTCTTTTAGCACATCATCATTCTGCCAAGATTTGTGCCAGCTCTTAACTACAGCAGATAAAAATCAGCCTCATTATGTTCCATGGAGATTTCACCATCTTTTAGTCTACTTATCTGGAAAGCGCTCTCTTGGACAGGAATTAATTTACAACATGAGCTGTTTTAGTGGAGGCCTTTTTCACCCTCTCACTATTTCATGATTAGTATGAAAAGTAAGCTCGTTTTCACAGTGAGAAGTAGCGTAAACTGCAGCACATTCCAAAAAATTACCATTCATGTTGATAAGAAACCATAAGGCTTGTGACCAGAATGACTTTCGGGCAGCTGTGTGCCGACACTGTGACTCTAGAGCAATGCTAGCGTAAAATAGGCAGCTGGAGAGTCAACCTTCTCTGCCAGTTTGATTCCAGAGGAAATACTCTAGCAATACTTCTATGCTTCAATACTTCTAGCTCTGCCTTTAGACTTTGACTTTCGAGATACAGCATGGAAACAAGCCCATTGACCCTCCGAGCCAAAGGGCACCTGGTGAAATCTGACGCGGTCACAGGGAGAACATACAAACTCCAGACAGACAGCACCCTTGGTCAGGATTGAACCTGGGTCTTTGGCGCTGTAAGGCAGCAACTCTACCGCTGCTCCATTGTGCCGACCCTGGAATGAATACATCCAATATTCCAAGATCTGCATTTATAGACAATAGACAATAGACAATAGGTGCAGGAGTAGGCCATTCAGCCCTTCGAGCCAGCACCGCCATTCAATGCGATCATGGCTGATCACTCTCAATCAGTACCCCGTTCCTGCCTTCTCCCCATACCCCCTCACTCCGCTATCCTTAAGAGCTCTATCCAGCTCTCTCTTGAAAGCATCCAACGAACTGGCCTCCACTGCCTTCTGAGGCAGAGAATTCCACACCTTCACCACTCTCTGACTGAAAAAGTTCTTCCTCATCTCCGTTCTAAATGGCCTACCCCTTATTGTTAAACTGTGGCCCCTTGTTCTGGACTCCCCCAACATTGGGAACATGTTTCCTGCCTCTAATGTGTCCAATCCCCTAATTATCTTATATGTTTCAATAAGATCCCCCCTCATCCTTCTAAATTCCAGTGTATACAAGCCTAATTGCTCCAGCCTTTCAACATACGACAATCCCGCCATTCCGGGAATCAACCTAGTGAACCTACGCTGCACGCCCTCAATAGCAAGTAACACAGTAACAAAGCAATATTCTAGGAGTACAGATGTGTTGGCTGCATTAACCAATGGACCCGACATTTGATTGAAAGATACAGCATGGAAACCGGGCATTTGGCCCACCGAGTCCATGCCGACCATCGATCATCCATTCGCACTAGTTGTGTTATCCTACTTTCGCATCCACTCCTTACACACTAGAGACAAATTGCGGAGGCCAATTAACCCTACAATCACGCACATCGTTGGAATGTGGGAGGAAAGGGGAGCACTCGGAGGAATCCCACAGGGACATAGAGAGAACATGCAAACTCCACAAAGACAGCACCCATGGTCAGGATTGAACCTGGGTCTCTGGCTCTGTGAGGCAGCAGCTCTACCATGATAATATTTGACATGTTTTTTCATATGATAACAGCATACCCAGGTTGTTATCCTGTAACATTGGTAAATTTATATTGGATTTAATGAAAGAAGATTGATCCAGTACTACAGTAGACCAACCAGAGTGATACATTTATATCATGGTACTTGATAAAGAAAGATCTCAATGATTTCCATCAGTCCCTCTAAAGGGAAAGTACAAATGGTGCTGGGATTTTATGCTCATTAGAAGAGGACAGAAATGTCAGTGAAGTCGCAGCATTTGTAACCTTGCAACCACGGTCTTCAATTGAAATGGGCTCTAATATCAACAGTCTCACATCATCAAGGGGAATCTGTGCTGTCTGACGTTCCATCTAGAACATAGAACATAGAACAATATAGCAGCAGGAACAGGCCTTTTGGCCCACAATGTCTGTGCTGAGCATCTGTCAAAAAACACCTCAACCAAAGTTGTTTTTTCTTGTTCAAGTATCTCCTTGTTCTTCTCGAAGGAGATAATTAACTCCAATGCACTAATCCACATCGTTACTTTTCAACTCAACTGAAATTTATCACACGGAACTTAAGGCATTTCCCGGGCTATGTCTGGAGAAGGGCAGCACTGTGGTGCAGCTGTAGAGTTTCTGCTTCACAGCGCCAGAGATCTGGTTTCGATCCTGACTACGGATGCTGTCCGTACGGAGGTTATACCTTCTCCCTGGGTTTTCTCTGGGTAGTCCGGTTTCCTCCCTCATTCAAAAGAAATACAGGTTTATAGGTTAATTGGCTTCTGTAAATTGTCCTTAGTTTAGAGAAGGCTGAATTAGTGATAGTTCATATTGATATTGATAGTTAATAGTGATAGAACTAGTGTGTAGATGGTTATGCATGCAACCTATACTGTAGCTACCTTATCACCACTAACCACGCCCCATCCTATTAGTACAACTGTAGTCTCCTCCCTTTGTTCCACCCTTTTTAGGTCCCGGTACGTCTGAAGGCTGGATGCAGTCAGTGCTGGGACGTGTGTGCCATGTGCTATAATAAACTACCAGTAAAGGTTACAGGGTGTCAGAGAACACTCCTTTACATGGTGTCAGGAGTGGGATGCGAGCGTTTCCCGTTTACCGGTTTTCATTTATTTTGTTCCCGTTAGTGCCCAGTTTCGGGTTTCCCTCGATATGGCGTCCTCATGCCGAAAGCCATCTCCCCTTGTCTTCGATGCCGACATTGCGGAACGATGGTCGACTTTTGCGATGGACTACACTCACTACGTCAATATTGCGAACCGGAACGACCCAGCCGCGGTCAAAGCATCACTTTTGCTCAACCTGGCCGGTCCCGACGCAATGAAGAGAGCTCAAGCCTTTGTCTATGCACCAGCGGTCCTGGATGACAACGACCAGCCGGTCGAGCCAGCTGAATCGGCCGACGACCCGGTATGTCTTTTGCGCAAATTCGCGGAGCTATGCGACCTGCCCTCCAACCGTATACTGGAGCGGGCCAGGTTCTTCTCACGCAAGCAACAGCCGGATGAACCTGTTGAATGCTTCATTGCCGACCTGCGACACCTTGCCCAGCGGTGCCGATTCGAAACCATGCGCGACCAGCTCGTCAGAGACATTCTCGTTACCGGTATGGTCGATCAGAAGCTGCGTGCCGACCTGCTGCAACGGCCTGACCTAACCCTGACTCAAGCAATGCATGCGTGCCGCATTGCCGAAGTGGTCCACCATCCTCACGGACAGAGGGGGTCTGACAACCGAGCCGTAAATTTAACTGGAGTTGCTGGACAACGACGGATGAGGGAGAACTTTCGCCCTCCACAGCGGCCCGTTCGCACACCCCGGGACCCAAGATCTAACAAGTGTCCTAACTGCAGCTACGTACACTCCTCAGAATCACAGTGCCCAGCCCTTGGGAAGACATGCAATTTCTGCGGGAGAAGAAACCATTTTGCAGCTGCCTGCCGATCCCGTGGGAAAGTTCCCTCAGCTCCCAGACAACTCCTAGACAATCTTTTGCAGGTTGATAGCGAGATGGACTCTGAGCCCAGCTTTTCCACGGGAGATGTAAGTATTTACACTCTCCTCCACAGCCGATCTCGCCTCCCCGATCCTTCTGTGAACATAACTGTCAACAATAAGTGTTTCTCTGCTAAACTTGACACGGGGGCGAAGGTGAACGTAATGTCAACAAAGCTGTTCCACCGGATAAGGAATAATGAGCTGCTGATTGCCGACCGCTCTGTTTTGCGTGCCTATGGGGGAGAGGAACTAACACCTGTGGGGAGGGCGACCTTCCACTGCGTGCTGCAGGAAGGTTCCCAGGACCTGTCTTTCTTCATTCTGGACAGTGACTGTGTGACGTTGCTTAGCAACCGGGCATGCCAGGATCTTGGGCTGGTGTCGTTTAACCATACGGTCCACAAGGTGCAACCTGTGATGGATCCACTATGTGAGTACCCAGACCTGTTTGACGACAAGCTGGGGAAGCTGCCGGTGGTGTACAAGATCGCGACAGACCCATCTGTGGAGCCCGTGATCCGTCCACCCCACAGGGTGTCTTTTGCCATGAAGGGCAAAGTGGAGAATATGCTCAAGGACATGGTCAACATGGGAGTGCTGGAGGCTGTCAGCGATCCAACCGTATGGGTCTCCACCATGGTCGCCACGTTGAAGAAAGGAAAAAATGAGATACGGGTGTGCATTAACCCCAAGGACTTAAATATGGCAATTAAACGGCCCCACTACCCCATGAGGACTGTCGAAGATGTTGCCGCCCAGGTGGGACAAGCTACTGTGTTCTCCGTCCTCGATGCAAGGAGCTCGTTTTGGCAGATACCCCTGGACAAACGCTCCACGGATCTGACCACGTTCAGCACGCCCTTCGGCAGGTTTAAGTTTTTACGGATGCCGTTCGGCATCAACTCTGCCAGCGAGGTATTTCAGCGTTCTATGGAACAACTATTTGCAGGTCTGCCCTGCGCGATTATTGTGGATGACATTCTGGTCTATGGGAGGGACGTGGCCGAACATGACCACAACCTCCGGCGGATTTTGGACCGTGCCCGGCAGATAAATTTGAAGCTCAATCGGTCAAAGTGCAAGTTCCGGGTGCCTGAGGTCACATACGTCGGACACATCTTCACAGCCCAAGGGTTAAAGCCAGACCCGCAAAAGACCAGCGCCATCTCTGAGCTGCCGGCCCCGACTGACGCTGTCAGTCTGCAGCGCTTCCTGGGCATGGTGAACTACCTGGGGAAGTTTATCCCCGACCTCAGCGAGTTGAGCGCACCCCTGAGACAACTCACAAAGAAGGACATTGCCTGGGCATGGTTTCCACACCACCAGCAGGCGTTCGACCTGCTGAAGACGAGGCTGGTCAGCACACCAACACTAAGGTTTTTTGATCTGCTGCTTCCAATCGTGGTCACCTGCGACGCCTCCCGATTTGGACTGGGTGCTGCCTGCCTGCAACTCCACGCTGACGACTCGCTGCAGCCTATCTCCTATGCCTCTAGGACAATGACGGCCACAGAGCAACGCTATGCTCAGATAGAGAAGGAGCTGCTGGCGGTGGTTTTCGCGTGTTCGAAGTTTAGAGACTTCTTATTCGGCACCAGGTTCACCATTGAAACGGATCACCAGCCACTGGTGACAATACTTAATAAACCGATACACTGCGCTCCTGCCAGACTACAGCGGATGATGCTGCAGCTACAGCGCTTTGACTTTAAGATCGTATATAAGAGGGGCACCGAGATGCATGTGGCTGATGCACTGTCCCGGGCCCCCCGGACCTCCTGCGACCAGCACCCCTTCGAGCAGTCGGACTTACAGGTACTGAACGTCAACTTCGTCCCTTCTCACCAGCTGAAATGCCTGGTTGAACACACCGCAAACGACCCCGACCTGCAGCAGCTTGCTGCTGTCATCAAGCGCGGGTGGCCCACCAAGCGGAATTCGTTGCCTGCCAGCGTCCACCCCTATTTTTTGGTCCGCGATGAGTTAGTCCTCCGGGATGGTATTATTATCAAAGGGCACAAGGTTGTCATCCCGGAATCACTGCGTGGCTTGTATTTTGATGCCGCCCACATGGGACATCCCGGTGCAGATGCCACCATCTCACATGCCCAGGACCAGTACTACTGGCCGGCCATGGCTAAATACATCCAAGCCCGAGTCGATTCCTGTCCGGACTGTCACTCGCTTGCCCCGCATCAGCAAAGACAGCCACTTTTGCAGCAGCCTGCACCTGAAATGCCCTGGACTTCTCTGGCTGCCGACATTTTCGACTGGCGTGGTAAGCAATACCTTGTGCTAGTAGACTCTTACTCGAATTGGTTCGAGGTGGACTTCCTCCCTGCCATCACCTCCGAGATGGTGATCAGCAAGCTTCGCCGCCACTTTGCCACGTTTGGTTCCCCTGTCCGGCTGCAGACAGACAACGGTCGCCAGTTCACCAGCGCTGAGTTTCGAGCGTTTGCCACAAAGTGGAACTTTAATCATTTCACTAGCAGCCCGGAGTACCCTCAAAGCAATGGTCTAGCGGAACGGGCGGTCCGGAGCGCTAAGCACCTGCTTGAACAAACCCGCCTCTCGAACGGGGATTTCTATCAGTGTCTCCTGAACCTTCGCAACATTTCTCGAGACATTTCCATGGGATCCCCTGCCCAGCGACTCATGTCCCGAGTTGTCCGCCCTCCGATGCCTATTGCCCAGCAGTCCCTGATGCCTAAAGTCCTGCAGCCTGCTGATGTCCAGAAACGTATTGCCCAAAAACACGAGATCCAGCGACGGTCGCATGATAAATCCTGCCGCCCTCTTTCTCCACTGATGCCGGGACAGGTCGTCCGTTTGCAGACGTCCACCGGCTATTCCCGACTTGCCACCGTCGTCGGGTTTGACACCGCGCCACGTTCCTACCTCGTGGATTTCGAAGGGACTGTCTACAGACGCAGCCGCCAGCACCTGTTGGCGGTTAACGAGCCCAAACCACCTCCTGCGGTTCCGTATACCCCTCCATCGCGTGTCGAGCCTTCCTCCACTAACGTACCCTCTGCTCCCTGCATGCCACGGTCGGTCCTTTTGCCTCGGGTAGCCCCCCCTGCTCCTCCCGGGTTTGCTCCCCAGGCTCTGTTGTCCCCTGCAAAATCTTCTCTCTCTCCAACTTCAACTCGTTCTACCCCTTCATTTTCGCCTGGCTCTCCTGTGTCTCTCCGTTCCCCCTGCAAGCTGGGTTCTCCACCCAGCTTCTCTCCTCCTGTTTCTGTTCTTGTCCCCCCTCCTACTCTTTCGGGCGGGGAGGGTGAAGGTGCTGTGCGCACTCGCTCGGGTCGGATTGTAAAACCTCCGGCTCGCTACGGAGAATATGTCTAGCTTTGCAGGTACTGTATAATAATCCTGCTACTGTAGTAACTTGTTTGAATTGTAAGGGGAAGGATGTAGATGGTTATGCATGCAACCTATACTGTAGCTACCTTATCACCACTAACCACGCCCCATCCTATTAGTACAACTGTAGTCTCCTCCCTTTGTTCCACCCTTTTTAGGTCCCGGTACGTCTGAAGGCTGGATGCAGTCAGTGCTGGGACGTGTGTGCCATGTGCTATAATAAACTACCAGTAAAGGTTACAGGGTGTCAGAGAACACTCCTTTACATAGTGTATGGGTGATCTCGGACATAGTGGGCCAAAGGGATTGTTTCCATGCTGTGTTTCTAAACACAACTAAACTAAACTAAACTAAAACTAAAATAAACTAAACAGGATTCCCGTGCTAACACAGAAACACCAAATCTCTGCTAAGTCTCTGTGAAGTTTTGCTTTATACATTCAACTTTTGTACTCCTCTTGGACACCAATGCTGGAAAACAGATTCTCCTCACTTTCTACTGGATGACTTGTCTGATATTGCCTGTCTATATGCTGCTAAATATTGAGCGGATAATAAAGATTGTATTTGTGGCATTTGAAAATAAATACTGGCATAGAAGTTCTTGCCAGAAGTGCCACCCACAAAAATGTCCAAAAAAAAGCTTCAACTGAAAGTCCTGGATAGAGTGGATGCGGAGAGAATGTTTCCACTAGTGGGAGAGTCTAGAAGCAGAGGGCATAGCCTCAGAATAACAGGACATACGTTTAGAAAGATGAGGAGGAATTTCAGCCAGAGGGTGGTGAATCTATGGAATTCATTGCCACAGATGGCTGTGGAGTCCAAGTCATTGGGTATTTTTAAGACGGAGTTTGATAGATTCTTGATTATTAAGGGTGTCAAGGGTTATGGGGAGAAGGCAGGAGAATGTGGTCTAGAGGGAAAGGTACAGTAGATCAGCCATGATTGAATGGCGGAGTAGATCCAATGGGCTGAATGGATTAATTCTGCTCCTATGACATGAGCCAATGAATGGCCTACAAAATCAGGTTCCTGGCTTAGTCACTGTCAAATCTAGAAAATAAATATAAATGTTTATGAACATCTCAAACTATTAGAAATTATTCAAATTAATTAATAAAACGTGAAAAATAGATCAGTCATGATTGAATGGCGGAGCAGAGTCGATGGTCAAATGGCCTAAATCTGCTCTAATATCAGATGATCTTATGGATAACAATATAAAAATCATTATTTCTTTAAAATGAATGTAAACCATTAACATTTGAAACACACAAATAATTTTAAATATTTTTGATTATTCCAAATTTGAACCCAAATAATTCAAAGATTGCTAATTATGTAGCATTTGCCTTTCTCCCTTTTAGACTTACATGACATGTAACTGTCAGACATTTTAGACCATGTTTTGAGTCTGAAGAAGGGTCTCGACCCAAAATTTCACCCATTACTCCAGCATTTTGTGTCTATCTTTGGTTTAAACTAGCATCTGCAGTTCCTTCCTACACATATAATTGTACAGATTCCCCATTGCAAAGTACACTCTTTGCCACGAGTTTATGCAGAGTAGAGAAGGGGAGTAAAATTTGCAATACCCCAGGTAAGTACCTTGTGAGAAGTTTGGGCATTTTCTGTTTGCAGCTAGTGATCCTGTTCTTCAAAACACATGGAAGGAAAGATGCCAGTAGTTCCATGTGGAAAACTCAGACCTTTGAAATGTTTGTGGGACTAGTGCCGTTCTGCTGATTACCAGTAGATGGCAGTGTCGGAACACAAATCATACAACTGGTTAAAACACAGTTTACTGACAAATGCAAGATGGACACAAAAAGCTGGAATAATTCAGTGGGACAGGCAGCATCTCTGGAGAAAAGGAAATTGTGACCTTTCGGGTCGAAGAAGACACAAAACGTTGCCGATTCCTTTTCTCCAGTCTGACCCGCTGAGTTACTCCAGCTTTTTGTGTCTATCTTCGGTTTAAACCAGCATCTGCACTTCCTTCCTACACTTACTGACTGATGCAACCAGCCAGCAATTACAACTGTTTATAAAATTAGATCTTTTGCATGAGAACAATACTAAATTATATGGAACTTATCCCATTAACAAAGTGTGGGTGATATCTGAGTCAAATGCACTGTGATGGTACAATTTTGCTCGCTGCTCTATTCACTTGCAGAGTTTCTAGTAGCAGATACCCACAGTTCATCTATGACAACATGCTGAGAATATTGCAATCAACCATATTGTCCAGTCATGGACCACTTTTGTTTGTAAGCCTGCCTCTTGTCTGGACTTTGCAGTATTGAAAAATGTTAGGAAATTAAAATTCGAAGCAGGGCAAATGAATAACCCTCCTTCCCCCCGACCTCTCCCCCCACCTCCCTTTTCTTTTCTCACCCTCTTTAGAGATACAGCGCGGAAACAGGCCTTTCGGCCCACCAAATCCGCACCAACCAGCGATCCCCGCACATTAACACTAACCTACACACGCTAGGGACAATTTACACATTCACCAAGACAATTTACCTACAAACCTGTACGTCTTTGGAGTGTGGGAGGAAATCAAAGATCTCAGAGAGAACCCACGCAGGTCACGGGGAGAACGTACAAACTCCGTACAGACAGCACCCGTAGTTGGGATCGAACCCGGGTCTCCGGTGTTGCAATCGCTGTAAGGCAGCAACTCTACCGCTGTGCCGCCCGGCCTCCCTCTTTTCTAAAAGAAAGAAAAATACTCTGTCAAATGAAAAGTACTGTTAAATGCTGCAATACCATTGGGATTGGGAAGGGAATATATGCATTTTAATCTTACTTCTAAATGTGCCTGTGGTCATTGGACAACATGGGTTAACACTTGGTTTGTGACTGTGGAGTGTTTCTAAAGAAAGGTTAAAGCAGCTGTGTTTCATGGTGTTCCATTGGAGCATGAATTCACAGTGAATGGCGGAGATCTGGGGAATGTTGTAGAGCAGACGGATGTAGGAGTGCAGCTATATTGTTCCTAGGTAGATCAAGGGGCCGGTCAAGCTGGACCAGATTGGACTTTTTGCACATTGGCCTTCATCAGTCAGAGTATTGAGTATAGAAGTTGGGATGTTATGTTACAGTTATACAAGACATTGGTGAGGCCACATTGGAGTATTGTGTTCAGTTTTGGAATTTGGAAAAATGGTTGTTAAGCTGGAAAGAGTGCAGAGAAAATTTACGAGGATGTTGTCAGGGCCTAAACTACAGGGAATGGTTGAGCAGGCTAAGGCTTTGTTCATTAGTGTGCAAGAGGATGATGGGTGATCTTATAGAGATGTATAAGATAATAATGGGAATAGACAGAGTAGATGCACAAAGTCATTTAGCAGGGGAATCAAAAACCAGAGGACATAGGTTTAAGGCGAGAGGGAAAAGTATTAATAGGAACCTAAGGGTACTAGAGTGTAGAGTGCAGAATATACTTTACAGCATTATAGATTTACAGTGAAAATGTTCAATGTCTGCAATGAGGTAGGTTGGAAGTCAGGACTACATCCTAGCTTATGGGAGGTCCATTCAATAGTCTGATAACAGTGAGGAAACAGCAGGTCCTGGCTCTTGGGGTACATGCTTTCAATACCTGCCCGATGGGAGAGGGGAGAAGAGAGAATGGCCGGGGTGAAAAAGATCCTTGGTTACGTGGTTGTTTTCTCGAGGTAGCATGAAAGGTAGATAGAATCGATGATGGGGAGTCTGGTTGTGCGATGGATTGGGATACATTCACAACTCTGCCATTTCTTGCGGTCTTGGGCAGAGCAGATCCAAAACCAAGCTTTGATGCAACCCTATACTTTGCTTTCTATGGTGCATCTGCCAAGGTTGGTAAGAGTGAGAACATAAAGAGTTTCAGATGCTGGCTTACAAAAAAAGGCACAAAGTACGAGAGTAACGCAGCATGTCAGGCAGCATCTCTGGAGAACTTGGATTGGTGACGTTTCTGGTCGGGTCAGTCTGAAAAAGGGTCCTGACCTGAAGCGTCGCCTATTCATGTTCTCCAAAGATGCTGCCTGACCCGCTCAGTTACTCCAGCACTTTGTGTCTTTTTTTTAGTTGGTAAGAGTCGTTGGAGACATTCCGAACTTCCTTAGTCTTCTGACGTATTTGAGATGCGGGTGTGCCTTTTTGGACATAGATTCCATGTCATTGTTCCAGAACAGTCTCAATCATTTCCACTTTGGCACCATTGATGCTGATTGTGGCATGTACTGCACCATGCTTCATGAAGTCAATAACTAGTTCATCATCTTGTCTTGCTGACATTGAGAAGTTGTTGTTTTGATACCATGTTGCTAAGCCTGTGCCCCATCTCATCATTGGTCGATATCTAGCCCGCCACAGTGCTGTAATCTGCAAACCTATAAATGGAATTAGAGCAGGATTTGGCCACACAGTCGAGAGGGACTGGGAACATATCCTTGCAGGGCACCAGTTTTGAGAATTATTGTGGAGATATATCGTCGTCTGTCCTGACTGATGGTTGTCTGTGGGTCAGAAAGTCAACGATCCAGTGGCAGAGGGGGAGCTGAATCCTCATTCCAGGCCTTTGGAGGTTAATTTTGATGGGATTATGGTGTTGATGGTGGAGCTATAGTCAATAAAAAGGAGATAGACACAAAATGCTGGAGTAGCTCAGTGGGACAGGCAGCATCACTGGAGAGGAATGGGTGACATTTCAGGTTGAGACCTTTCTTCAGACTTAAAGTCACGGGAAAGGGAAACGAGAGATGTAGACGATGATGTAGAGAGATATAGAACAATGAATGCAAGATATGCAAAAAAGTAACAATGATAAAGGAAACAGGCCATTGTTAGCTGTTTGCAGGGTGAAAACGAGAAGCTGGTGCGACTTGGGTGGGGGAGGGATGGAAAGAGAGGGAATGCTGGGGTTACGTGGTTAGAGAAATCAATATTCATACCACTGGGTTGTAAGCTGCCCAGGCGAAATATGAGATGCTATTCCTCCAATTTGCGTTTAACTTCACTCTGACAATGGAGGAGACCTAGGGCTTCACCCGATCAATAAATAGGACCCTGGCAGAGGGGTCAATAGACAATAGACAATAGGTACAGGAAGAGGCCACTCGGCCCTTCGAGCCAGCACCGCCATTCAATGTGCTCATGGCTGATCATTCTCAATCAGTACCCCGTTCCTGCCTTCTCCCCATACCCCCTGACTCCACTATCCTAAAGAGCTCTATCTAGCTCTCTCTTGAATGCATTCAGAGAATTGGCCTCCACTGCCTTCTGAGGCAGAGAATTCCACAGATTCACAACTCTCTGACTGAAAATGTTTTTCCTCATCTCAGTTCTAAATGGCCCACCCCTTATTCTTAAACTGTGGCCCCTTGTTCTGGACTCCTCCAACATTGGGAACATGTTTCCTGCCTCTAACGTGTCCAACCCCTTAATAATCTTATACGTTTCGATAAGATCTCCTCTCATCCTTCTAAATTCCAGTGTATACAAGCCTAGTCACTCCAGTCTTTCAACATATGATAGTCCCGCCATTCTTGGAATTAACCTAGTAAACCTATGCTGCACGCCCTCAATAGCAAGAATATCCTTCCTCAAATTTGGAGACCAAAACTGCACACAGTACTCCAGGTGTGGTCTCACTAGGGCCCTGTACAACTGCAGAACCTAGATGTCCCAGAGATAAGTGTAGGCCCAGGGAGATGGTTGGCAAACTGCAGTCGATCAAACTCCCTCGTTGTCTTCTTAAAGCAGGTGGGGGCCTCATAATGGGGTGGTGAGAGCTTAAAAATGCCTGTGAATACTCCTGCCAGTCGGTCCGTGCAGATCTGAGGGTATGTCCGGAGATTCCATCTGGGCTAGGGGTGACTAACATTGTTCCACCAGCCTTCTGTTCAAAGTGAGCATAGAATTCATTGAAGATAGGCACAAAAAGCTGGACTAACTCAGCAGGACTGGCAGCATCGCTGGAGAGAAGGAATGGATGACATTTTGGGTCGAGACCTCTCTTCAGACAGTCTCGACCCGAAACGTCACCCATTCCTTCTCTCCAGAGACGCTGCCTGTCCCGTTGAGTTACTCCAGCGTTTTGAGTCTATCTTCGGTTTAAACCAGCATCTGCAGTTCCTTCCTACATATAGAATACATTGAGCTTGTTGGGGACTGGCATGTTGTTACCAGCAAAGCTGCCCAACCACATTGTAGCCCATCGTAGCACCAATGCCGAGTGTCCGTTTTTACCCTGAGACTTTAGCTTGCTCCAGAATTCCCTCCTGGCATGTTTGGTGGCTCTGCGAAGGTCGTAAATAGATTCCTTCTACCACTTGGAATATTTTTGACCTGACCGCTTCAGCCTCGGACTTCACCTTCACGTGCACATTATCTTCTTTAGTATGCATTTCTCTGCACACTTACTGATGAAACCTGCGATTCTCAAGTAGGTTGGCCGCAGAGTCCTTGAATTTGGACCAGTCCACCCCAACTCAAAGCCATCATCGAGTATCTCATTTGTTTGCTGGGAGCAGCACAACATGACCTGCTGTACCGGATTTCACTGTTTCAGTCTCTGCTGGTAAGCGTGTTCTGCTTGTAAGCATGTTCTGTTATTATTTATTTTTTTTAGATTTAGATTGAAACAGGCCCTTTCGGCCCACCAAGTCCGCGCCGCCCAGCGATCCCCGCACATTAACACTATCCTACACACACCAGGGACAATTTTTACATTTACCCAGTCAATTAACCTACAAACCTGCACGTCTTTGGAGTGTGGGAGGAAACCGAAGATCTCGGAGAAAACCCACGCAGGTCACGGGGAGAACGTACAAACTCCATACATACTTACATACTTACACAGAAATATCCAATTTTGGAAAACACTCCCTATATCATTAGTTGGTCGTAGTAATGCTATAAAGATGATCTTTCTTCCACAGCTACTATACTTATTTCAAGCAATTCCGATCTATCTTCCAAAAAAGTTTTTTTTTTAAATTGATTCAATTGTTACTAATTTTATTTGGGACTACAAGACTCATAGAATAAATAAAAGACATCTATGTAAGTCTAAAATTAATGGAGGAATTGCTTTACCTAACTTTTTATTTTATTATTGGGCGGTTAATATTAAAAATATAACCTGCTGGTTGGATGATTCTGATCAACAACCGGATTGGTTAAAGATGGAGAAAGAGGATTGTTTACCATTCGATATTGGTGCGATCCTCTTAGCTCCAATAAATTTAAATAAAAAAACATATGGAGGTAATCCCATTATACACAGTGTTATCCGTACCTGGAAACAATTAAAGCTTACGTTAAAATTGAGTAAATTATCTGTTTTCCTTCCTATTGCGAATAATCCGTCTTTTAAACCGTCTGTCTTAGATAGAGGCTTTGCTCAATGGAAAAGTTATGGAATTAAAAGGGTGGGAGATCTTTATCATAAGGGAACTTTTCTTTCTTTTCAGGATTTACAGCAGAAGTACGGATTACATGTCAATAATTATTTTAGATATTTACAACTTAGAGATTATGTAAAATCACACATGCAAGAATATAAGTTTAGAGGTCCAGAAACACTTGATGTATGCCTGAATCGACATTATAATTCAAATAAATTAATATCCTTTATTTACAATACTCTCCTTGACACTGACATTCCGTCATCAGAATCTTATAGACGAGCATGGGAGGACGAATTGAATCAATTTATAATGCAAGATATATGGGATGAAAGTTTACAACATATACATCAATGTTCATTGAATACTAGACATTCCTTAATACAATTTAAAATAATACATAGATTACATTATTCGAAGACGAAATTAAATAGGATTTTTCCTAGTATCTCTCCTATTTGTGATAAATGTCAATTTCAAGAAGCTAATTTAACTCATATTTTCGTAACTTGTATAAAAATGCAAAACTTCTGGTTGGAGATTTTTAAAATAGTTTCTAAAGTTATTAATAAAAAATTAGATATGGACCCAAAATTAATTATATTAGGATTATCAGAACATACTACAAATTTTACAGTAAGTCAGGTACATTTTCTTGATTACAGTCTAATAACTGCGAAAAAATTAATACTTAAATTTTGGAAAAAACCAATAACCCCCACAATTAAAATGTGGACTACGGAAATGACAGAGACCCTGCATTTGGAAAAAATAAGGTTTGCCTTAATCGACAAACCTGAGTTGTTTTAAAAAATATGGTCTCCATTTATTGAATTTTTAGAAAAGTAAATGGGTTTGGCACAGGACTAAAATAAAAAATTTAAATTAAAAGTTGAAACTTGAGTTAGGGGTTGGATGTACAACTGTGGTTATTGTCTCCCTGATCTACTCCCTTTAATTTTTATTGTTAGATCCTTTTTTTTAACCCTCTTACTCTCTCTCCCCAAGTTTATAGTTTTTTATTTTTATTTTTACTTTCTCTCTTCAAAAATTTAAAAATTGAAGCTATGTAAGAACTTTGTAACAAATGTGTTTTTTCTTATTTCTATTTGTACATATGCTTTTCAAAAATAAAAAATATTTTAAAAAAACAAACTCCATACAGACGGCGCCCGTAGTCAGGATCGAACCTGAGTCTCCGGCGCTGCATTCGCTGTAAGGCAGCAACTCTACCGCTGCGCCACCGTGCCGCCCTTATAAGCATGTTCAGTTTGTCAGCATGTTCAGTTTGTAAGCATGGACCAGCCAGCTGGTCAGATTTTCCAAAATGGATTGAGGATGGGGCAATGTGCATATTTGATGTGTGTGTGGCACTGAATGAGGGTGTTTGGGCTTTTGATTAGACAGGAGACGTGCTGATAGTATTTTGGTAGCACACTCATTTGGTTGGCCTGGTTATTAGAGTCATAGAATGGATACCAGTACTTCAGTCCAACTTGCGCATGCCGACCAACTATCTATAATAGTGTCTCCTGCCAGCATTTGGCCCATAGCCCTCGAAACCTATCCTGTCCAAATGTTTTTTAAACATTGTGACACTCCCTGCCTCAACTACCTCCTCTGGCAGCTTGTTCCACGATGCTCATGAATAAAATCTGCGGATACTTTGTTTCAAGGCTTGTGACGTGTGTAGTTCTTCAATTGCAAGCTTATCATCGGCATGGGGTAGGATGCTGACTGCTGTCCAATGTGAATTCCCACGGCAGGTAGCAGGGACCACACTTCACGATCAGATATTCCAGGTAGTTCCAAGAGCTCGCCGGGCCCACTACATTCAAACACCACAAGGAGTTTATTAGGATGTTATTAGACCCCTCCACCCCTAACCTTGGCTCGGGACACTGAACAATCCATCTGGTGAAGTGAGAAGCCCTCTGATTATGCAGCACAGTCAGGTAAGGCAGGGTTGAGCCAGATCTCTGTAAAACAGAGCACACAGAAGTCTCTTAGTTCACTAAAGTAGGTGAGTCTAGCTTTCAGTTTATCCAGCTTGTTTTCAATAGCTTGGATGTTTTCCAGCAATATGCTGGGGAGGAGATACTTGAAACGACATTGTTTCAGTCTCGCTTGCAGTCCAGCGCGCCGCACACGTTTTCTGGCTAGGTGGCTGCCCCTGGCTGGGCTCGGGAGTTGAGGTGAGAAATTGGCTCTGCCATGATGTAGGTGGGTGCACCAGGTGCCATCGAGGAACCAGGTTGAGGCATCGATGCAATGGTATTTTAGGCTCTCGGTCTGGTCGGGGCCTGATCTCAAGACTCTGTGTCAGACACACCGAGAGTTCGGGGACCCCTATCGGTATGGTTGCCAACTATCTCACTCCCAAATAACGGACAAGGTGATGTCACCGTCCCGCGCCCCACGTGACCTCATCCAGCCAGCGGCCACATGCTCCTGCTCCGTTAGGCGGCGCCCGGGCCTATACTGTCCGGACCTACACTGTCCGTTGTAAGGGGTTTCTGTGCCGAGCTTTCGCCCGACCTAAGGTCCCCGTGCCTTGCTCTGATCCCTTGACCAGGCCGCGCACACTGGTTCCCCGTGAGTGGTTTGACCCACTCACCCCCTACGGTTCTAGACACTGGACTTAGATGCAGGAGCGTTTATAGTGCAGAAAAATTCAACCAGACCAGATTTGAAAACCAGGGTTTAAATGAAAAAGGCTTTTATTTAGCACTTGGGACTATTGTCCATGAATACTTATACAGTTCTATAAGGCATATCTATAAGACACATACCGAATTACATGAATACTTTTGACTATGAATCATAAAACGCACAGTTCTACAAGACATATACACAAATACCCTTTTACTCTGAATTCTAAAACGCACAGTTCTACAAGACATATACACGACTGTAAGATGGGGAACGTACGACACATCGCAAAATTGACCAACACATATTCCTTTACACACCCACGTTTATTCAAACCACCCTCCCCTCTACACTAAACTATGTCCAGGATATGCAAGATCGGGGTACATGCTCACCATGGGGCTATTACTGGGGTTACTGGCTGTTCGTTTTGCAGTATTTCTTCTCGAGTTGCGTGCCTGTTCCTCTCTCTTGCATCCGTTCTTCCTGCCTGTCTTTTCTTCCTCCTGCATCCGTTTGACTTCCTTCTTGCGTGAGTTGCAGGTTTCTTCTTGCATGCCTTTAAAACCCAAAGGTCGTGGCCAGTTATACTATTCTAACCCGTCCTATTTCCCGCCAGATCTTGGGATCTCTTTGTTTAAAAGATATGTATTGAGTTTTCTCTCTGATCTGCGCTTATGTCTGGGGTGTACCGGGGATGGCCAGACGGTGTTAATTGGTATTTCGTTGCGAGGTGATGGGTTTAACTGGTTTCCCATCACCTACCAGGTAGTTTTCTATGGGCTATTGTGCTCCCTTAATGAGATTAACTGTGTAGGTCGGCTTGGGGCATTGTGAGTATGCTGATGTCAGCGCCCCAGTGTCTGGACTTCGACCTGGTTTCGCAGGTTTCTGCATGGCCAATACCCATCCATTGTTCTGGCCGTGGCTTTGCAGAAACCTAGAGACTGGGCTGTAAGGTTTTTGCTCTTGTGGCTGGTCACGAGGTCCTGCGGCCATTTTAGGACCCACAGATTGTGACATCCCTTGGTAAACTGACCGCAGCCTTTCTCCGCTATCAGCCCCAGTCTCCCGTTTAAAATGTCCAAACTGCAGCTCTTTGGTTTGGTGTTGCTTTCAGAATGAGGGAAAACTTCTCAAATCTTACACCGTGCCTACAGTGTCCGGGCCTTCAGTGTCCGGGCCTTCAGTGTCCGGGCCTACAGTGTCCGGGCCTACAGTGTCCGGGCCTACAGTGTCCGGGCCTACAGTGTCCGGGCCTACAGTGTCCGGGCCTACAGCACCCCCTGGGCCTAACACGGGACAAAGGCGGTCTCGTAGGGGACAAACCAATTTAGTCCAATATACGGGATGTCCCGGCTAATACGGGGCAATTGGAAACCCTATGCAATCGGCCGTGTTGGTTGGGCCTGTTTAGTCCAGTAAGAACTTTGATATAGGAGCTCACCAGATTGCCTGTCCTGAAAGAAGATTCCAACAGAGGTGTACAAAAAAAACTAAAAACATTTCCTGCTGGAATAATCCCTACGAGAGAATGATTAACTTTTAAAAACAAGAACAGATTTGATGAATGTGCTTTCTTTGGAAAAACCTGAGTCATCTCCTAATAATTCCACATATGTTGCAGCTGTTTGCAAGTGACTTCATTCCTGTGACTGTTACATGTGTTACTAGGATAAATTGGGTCTCGATCTTAAAATACAAGGATCTGATTGCAAAAATAAGCTTCAATTATTTATCTCTTCCATTTTATCCACATAACGTTAAGATTGCTGCACCACAAGAATTTTAAATAGATACATGTTTAATGTCAAAAATGGAAAGCAAGGATACTGTGCATGCCATTTTATTTTTGGGAACTCCACTAGGAATACTTGATAGCATGATATATCTTTCCTTCAGCATCATCAATGGAAAGGAACACAAACAGAATGCTGGAAGAACTCAGCAGATCAACCTTTCCTCTGCTTCTTGTTCCACTGAGTTCTTGCAATGTTCATTCCTAGCTTCCAGCTATCATCAGTGGAAATTAAACCTATATATACGGCTATAAGACCATAGAAGCAGAATTCCCCCCCTCCCTAGACCCGTTTCAGTTTGCATATCGAGCTAAGCGGTCCACTGAGGATGCCATCTCCTCTGCTCTACACCCAGCCCTCACCCACTTGGACACTAAAAACTCATATGTTAGGATGCTGTTCATAGACTTTAGCTCAGCATTTAACACCATCATCCCCCAGCAGCTGGTTTGTAAACTAACAAATCTGGGCTTCAGCCCCCTTCTCTGCAACTGGCTGCTGGACTTCCTCACTGCCAGACCCCAGTCCGTACGGGTCGGCAGCAACACATCGGACACCATCACGCTGAGTACGGGTGCCCCACAAGGATGTGTGCTAAGCCCCCTGCTCTTCACCTTGCTGACCCACGACTGCACACCCACCTACAGCTCCAACCACTTCGTCAAGTTTGCGGATGACACAACAGTGGTGGGTCTCATCAGCAACAACGACGAGACCCACTACAGGAAGGAGGTGGACCAGCTGGCCGCGTGGTGCACAGACAACAATCTCTTCCTGAATGTGGAGAAAACAAAGGAGATTGTTGTCGACTTCAGGAGAACGCACACCCAACACCCCCACCCACTGACCATCAATGGTGCTGCTGTGGAGCAGGTGAGCAGCACCAAATTCCTGGGGGTGAACATCACCGAGGATCTCTCCTGGAGCAACAACATCACGTCCATCGCCAAGAAAGCCCAGCAGCGCCTCTACTTCCTCCGCAAACTGAAGAGAGCGGGAGCCCCCACACCCATCATGTACACTTTTTACCGAGGCGCCATCGAGAGCATCCTCAGCAGCTGCATCACTGTGTGGTTCAGAAGCTGCACAGCCTCCAGCCGCAAGACCCTGCAGCGCATAGTGAACACTGCTGAGAGGATCACTGGCGCCTCACTCCCAACACTCCTGGTCCTTTACACCACCCGCCTCACCCGCAAAGCATTGAGCATTGTGGGTGACCCCTTCCACCCCTCCAACAGCCTCTTCACCCTCCTGCCTTCAGGGAGAAGGTTTCGCAGCCTGAGGTCAAGCACCACCCGACTAAAGAACAGTTTTTTCCACCAGGCTGTCAGGATGCTGAACTCTCTCCCCTCCCTTCCTCCTCTCTCCCCTGCCCCTATTGGACCTGGACTTTAACACCCCACACACACGCACATCCAGCAGCAGACACTTTAAAAAAAAATTTTTAACGCATTTGAAGTGACTATATTTTATATTTTATATTTTATGTTGATTGTTGTTTGCTGTGCCTTTTTAATTTTAACTTAGTTTTATGCACTTTGTTCCTCGGGATTGTGGGAAACGGTATTTCGATTTTCTGTCTGTGTAAACTGGCTGAGGATTGACAATAAAATTGACTTTGACTTTGACTTAGGCCACGGCTCATCGAATCTGCTCTGCCATTCTTTGTTTATTTAGTTTAGAGATACAGCGCGAAACAGGCCCTTCGGCCCACCGAGTCCGCACCGATCAGCAATCCCCACACACTAACACTATCCTACACACACTTGGAACAGTTTACACTTATACCAAGCCAATTTACCTACATATCTGTACGTCTTTGGAGTGAGGGAGGAAACCGACGATCTCGGAGAAAACCCATTCGGTCATGGGGAAAACGTTGCTGAACTATATTTCCCTCTCAACCCCATTCTCTTGCCTTCTCCTCGTAACC
The DNA here is from genome assembly GCF_053455715.1 of Rhinoraja longicauda. Taxonomy (NCBI): domain Eukaryota; kingdom Metazoa; phylum Chordata; class Chondrichthyes; order Rajiformes; family Arhynchobatidae; genus Rhinoraja; species Rhinoraja longicauda. Next base: position 18,089,623 of record NC_135961.1, read on the forward strand.
TTTGACAACTTTACTAATCAAACCTTACTTGTCTATCTCCATTTTAAAAATATCCAAAGGACTTGGCCTCCACTGCAGTCTGTGGCAATGAATTCCACAGATTCACCACACTCTGGCTGAAGCAATTCCTCCTCATCTCCATTCTAATGGTACGTCCTTTTATTCTGAGGCTGTGCCCTTTGGTTTAATATGCACACATATATACACAGACACACACACATATATATATATGCATATATATCTATATATCTCTATCACCCTATCACTCCATACAGTATGTGTGTGTGTGTGTGTGTGTATATAAAGCACCTGGCCAGTTCAGTCTTTAAGCTGTTACTTGGAGGAATGCCAGTACTGTATGCAGCAGCATACGGCCCAATCATTTTCCACCTTCAGAACGGATTGCATGCTTCATAAAGATCCAGTGCTCAATTCATTTCTATTTAGATCCTAGTGGATGGCCACATTTGCATGAAATTACTTGTAGACACTGTTTAACTGTCAAGCTGGTGCAGAAGTGTGGTGACTCTTCTGTTGCTGGTCCCAGAAGATGATCCACTATCGTCCGATACAATGATCCCACTCTCTTCAATCTTTTTTCCACTTGTAAATCTATCATTATTTCTAGCTGTACTGCCAACAACCTATGCTGAGAAACAATGTTCTGCATGCTGCACGGTATTTTTCTCTTCACTCTACACGTGTACTTGCGTATGACTTGTCTGTATTCTTATGTAGTATGATCTGATTTGATTGGATAACACACAAACAAAAGCTTTTCATTATACCTCAGTATACATGGCAATAAAAATTAACCTAACGAACAATATCCTTATTCAATGAACAATACTCCAGCCAGGGGTAAAAGTGTTCAAGGGAGACTTCAAGCCTTTTGCACAATATTGATAGGAATACTAACAACTAGATAGCAGTTTGTATAATTGTATTATAAAAAGAATAAGCTGCATCCTATAACCACGAGAACTAAGACTGTTGACATGCATGCCAAACTTTAGCATGCTTGAAAGAATACAAGATTTAATTTACTTAAAATGCATGCCTAAAGTTAGACACTCAGTCAGACAAGCCGTTTATGGAGTGTTCCCAAGGACATGACCTTTCTTCTCTTAATATTTATTCATAAACAATGATAATAATTGCAAAAGCAAAATAAAGTTAATGCTGGAAATCTGAAATAAAAACAGAAAATACTTAAAACGCACTACAGGATCAGCATCAACAGTGATTTTACACTGTCTACAGGTTCTGCTTGATCTGCTTAATACTTCCAGCACATGTTGTTTTATTTTATACGACCACGAATAGTCCTGCAGAAATGTCATCAATCTGAAGCAGGGTCGTGACCTGAAACATCCTCTGTCCATTTCCCTTCCACTGATGCTGCCTGACAAGCCAAATTCTTCCAGCAGTTGTTTGTTTTTTTTTGCTCACAAGATCATATGCGCTGATAATTGCATAATTCCCAAAAGCATGCAAAAGTACAAACTGAGGAGCTGTATACTAGCCTTTACACAAAGCAACCGAGTAAGGCATTCAATCAATGAAAACAAACACTCTCATGCATTTTCAGAAATCAGAAATTTGTACTACATTTCTTTAAATATAATGAAGAATAGACCAGGCGCAATTGTGTAATTGAAGTGAGTGATAAAAGTTGGCAACTTATTGTATTGACTAATGCAGATATAAATATTGTAATGATGTTGAGATACTCAACCCCTGTTGTGACTGTTACTAAAACCACTGGAGACTGAAGCTGATAAACGCAAAGGGTCTTTATCGTTCACGATAAGCAACCTTTCTCATGGTGACAGAATCATCAAAGTTCATGAAGTGTTTATAATGTTAAGAACAAGGATAACAGTAGGTGATTCAATAGAATTACAACAGCTACAATGATATTGTTTACTTCACTATTTTATGTCTGGCAAATGGTTTCATTGGGAATGACATATTTACAATGGCAGCACACTGTGGCTGAATTTCCACCCTTGAATGTCCAGACACCTGTGTGCTAAAGTAGTCTAAAAGCTTTTGAGGACACCCAAAATTAATATTGCAATGGCTAACTCTCCACTACACAAATATTCCTATTATTGTTGGACAGAGCAAATATAGCCATGACGGTGTTTGATGTGTGCAACAAGGAACTGCAGATGCTGGTTTAAACCGAAGATCGTCACAACAAGCTGGAGTAACTCGGCAGGTCAAACAGCATTTCTGGAGAAAAGAAATAGGTGACGTTTTGGGTCGAGACCCTTCTTCAGATGTGTTTGATATGCTAGGTGACAAAATATATCTGATCTGGAACACTCCTTGGTCTCTTTTACAATCATACAAAATAATGTAGTGGCAGGTACATGGTGCCTGGTTTGATGCAGGCCAATAAATGCAGGCCTATTGCCTTAGATCTGACTGATGCAGAAAGTCTCATTGTCTTGTCAGTTTACAAACGATATCTCTTTCTGAAGAAGGGTCTCGACCCGAAACATCACCTATTCCTTTTCCCCAGAGATGCTGTCTAGCCCGCTGAGTTACTCCAGCATCGTGTAAACCAGCATCTGCAGTTCCTTCCTACACTCTCTTGAACAACCTCCTGCTGGGGGCTGGTAGCTTGCACTCAAACTGTTTGTTAACAAAGCTGTCTTTTTAACTTCAAGATAGACACAAAATGCTGGAGGAACTCAGCAGGACTGGCAGTCATCTCTGGAAAGAAGGAATGGGTGATGTTTCTGGTCGAGACCCTTCTTCAGACCTCACCACCCACCCCTTCTCTCTGAACTCCCACCAGCCCCCCATCATAATACATCTGTAGTTCCATCCTACACCTTTTTAACTTCAAGATTGAATTAGATGTAGAAATCAAACACAGGTTGGGTGAGCACCAGGCGTGGAGCAACTGCGTTTGGTCCATGGCACCACCCTGAACTTCTCGTTGATTGTCACTGTAATTCTCAATGCTACTCCCACTCTGACTTATTGGGCGGCACGGTGGCGCAGCGGTAGAGTTGCTGCCTTACAGCTAATGCAGCGCTAGAGACTCAGGTTCGATCGTGACTAAGGGCGCCGTCTGTACGGAGTTTGTACGTTCTCCCCGTGACCTGCGGGGGTTTTCTCCGGGATATTCGGTTTCCTCCCACACTCCAAAGACGTACAGGTTTGTAGGTTAATTGGCTGTGCAAATGTAAAAATTGTCCCTAGTGGGTGAAGGATAATGTTAGTGTGCGGGGATCGCTGGGCGGTGCGGACCCGGTGGGCCGAAGGGCCTGTTTCTGCGCTGTATCTCTAAAAAATATATATATATAACTCTGTAAAGATAGGGAATACATAATAATTTTGTATAGGAAGGAACTGCAGATGCTGGTTTAAACCAAAGATAGACACAAAATGCTGGAGTAACTCAGCGGGACAGGCAGCATCTCTGAAGAAAAGCAATGGATGACGTTTTCCTAATTTAAAAAAAAAAAGTTTAGTGGCAGGTCCACTAAATGTTTCACTTAACGTTGAGAACGATTTAAAATATATATTTTTAAAGTTGTCAGTGAGACTTGAACCAGGTTGTTAGTTGTCCATAACCAGGGGCCACAGTTTAAGAATAAGGGGTAGAACTGAGATGAGGAAAGACTTTTTCAGTCAGAGAGTTGTGAATCTGTGGAATTCTCTGCCTCAGAAGGCAGTGGAGGCCAATTCTCTGAATGCATTCAAGAGAGTGCTGGATAGAGCTCTTAAGGATAGAGGAGTCAGGGGGTATGGGGAGAAGGCAGGAACGGGGTACTGATTGAGAATGATCAGCCATGATCACATTGAATGGTGGTGCTGGCTCGAAGGGCCGAATGGCCTCCTCCTGCACCTATTGTCAATGGATGTTTAAGAAAATAAGAAAGATGCTGGTACAAATCGATTTATTCACAAAATGCTGGAGTAACTCAGTCTGAAGAAGGGTTTCGACCCGAAACGTCACCCATTCCTTCTCTCCCGAGATGCTGCCTGACCTGCTGAGTTACTCCAGCATTTTGTGAATAAGTCAATGGGATGTTTCTTTTGTTTTTGGTGTTTGGTTATGATTGTACGCGTTATTGCATTTTTTTTAATTGATTATTCTTATTGGTCTTATTGTTGAACTGCGGGCAAATTTTTCATTTCACTGCACATTTATGTGTGTATGTGACAAATAAACGATTGACTTATTGACTCGAGCGAGAGCTCTTATGAGAGAGGTCGGAGGCGAGCGCTAGGACCCGGCTGAGCACGGGGCTGGTCGCGGAAGCGAGCGCGGCTGGTGGGGCTCCCATTGTAGCGGGTGGCGGTGCGCGGGACTGGGTCGGGCAGGGGGCCGCGCGGTCCACTCGCCGGAACAAAGTGACCGTGCAGCGCGTGCAGCGCCAGCGCAGAGTAGCAGCAGAGCCCAGAGCAGAGCCTAGTCTGTGTGTCTGTCTGCTTCCAGGGAGGGTAAGGGGGACTGCTGGACTGCGGAGGATCTGGGCTGTGCAACATGCCAGCGGCCGCCAAGAGGTTCCTGAGCGAGGGCAAGGGGAGAGGGCTGCAGACCAGCAAGGATCTGCAGGTCGGCGAGCTGCTCTTCACATGCCCAGCCTACACACACGTCCTCACCATCAACGAGCGGGGCAATCAATGCGAGCTCTGCTTCACCCGGTACGTGCGACAAGACGTCTTCTCTGCAAACTTGCTGCTCGCTAGCTAATGTTATTTTGCAGGATGACGAGATCCCATGATGGGTCCTACTGTGTGTGGCTCGGTGGTTGCAAGGTGCCAGCGTTCAGTATTTCCGTGCTTTTAATGTCCCCCCCCCCCCCCCAAGGGGCAAGTTGCACATGGGGGAAGGTCTGGAGCACTTTATTTGAAATGGCATAATTATTTCAATAACATAATTACTATTGGTGTTGCTGGTGTCCGTTGAAAGTCAAGTTGACCACACTTGATCCTTTCAGTCACCCTGGAAGTATTTGTGGAGCGCTGTTCTTGTATGGAGTTGGAATTCCACCCATTGGAGAACTCAGTGTCATTTATAGAATGATCTATTTTAAAAAGCACAGACCAGTGCAGCACAGGAACAGGCCCCTAGGCCCGTGATATCAGTGCCTGTCACGGTGCCAAACACAAGCTAAAACCGCCAGCACATGGTCTGTATCCCTTCATTCCCTGTCTGTTCATGTGCCTGTCAGATAGCTTCTTAAATGTTGTATCTACTCCCTTGGATTGTGTTCCAGGCGCCTACTACTGCGTGAAAAATGAAGACCTGCCTTGTAAATCTTCTTTAAACTTTTCCCCTTTCACCTTCAACCTATGCTGTCTAGAATTTTATATTTTCACCCTGGCGAAAAAGACTTGGGCCATCTATCCTGTCTATGCCTCACATACTTTTTACATACATACATACAACACATTTTACATACTTCTATCAACATGCACCTCAGACTCCAATACATCCAGGGAAAGCAATCCAGGCCTGTCCAACCTTTCTTTCATAGCTTATACTCTCTAATCCTGGCAATATCCCACCTCTTTACTTTCTCCACAGTCTCCTTCTCCTTCCTGTAATGAGAACCAGAACTGCACATAATACTCCAGATATGGCTTGCTGGGCAGCATGACGCCAACTTTTATACTCCATGTCCTGCCTGATGAAGGCATGACATATATCTTCTTGACCACCCTATCTACTTTGGTAATCATTTTTGAGGTGCTATGGATTTGCACTCCAAGATCCTTTTGTATATCAGTGATCCATGAGGTCCTACTATTTATATACTTTTGACCTCTCAAAGTGCACCATTTTACACTTGTCCAGATTAAACTCCATCTGCCATTTCTAACTGATTTACATCCTGCTGTAAACTTTGATAACCTCCCTCACTATCCACAACTCTGCCAATTTTAGTGTGGTCGGTCGGTCTGCGTTTGTGTATGTGTGTGCACGTGCGTGTCTCAGTTCCTGCATTGGTCCCAGTCATAATAATTCTCCACAATTACCCTCTCCTACGACCAGGCCAATGTTTCAAAAGTGCAAAGATGAGAGCGAGTCATACATTTATATAGACCCTTTCCTTTACTCCGCTTGCCCCACTGAAGTTTGTGACCTTTAGATTTCCTTTTCTGACATTTTTTAGAACTCTTCTCTTGATTATAAACAGTCTGAAGACAGAGTTGTGCACAAGAATTACATCGGGGGTGAGGACTTTAGATGTGTGGAGAGATTAGAAGAAGTGGGATTGTTCTTCCAAGAAATGGTTAACGGATTAGATAAACTTATTCAAATATTTAAAATATGTTCTAGACAGGAGGATTGGTATCCAGCCGACAAATTTTAGAGAGCTGACAAAATGACCAGATGGAAGATTATTGGAAGATTCTTGGTATAATTAGATTATACCAACATACAGTGAAATGTTTTTTGCGTACTAACCAAACAAATCGTACCAGACACGAGGATGTCGGGTACTGGAAAAGAGAAAATAAGCAGAATGGAGAAAAGAGTGTTACAGTTACAGAGGAAGTACAGATAAAAAATAAAGTATAACGACCACAATGAAGTACTTTGGAAAATCAGGAGTTCATCCTCTGCATCTGAGAGGTCACCTGATAACAGCGAATGCGAAGCTGTACGTGAATCTGGTGGAATGTGCTTCCGAACCTTTGTATCTTCTGCCCGAGGGGAGAGGGTAGAATTGCATTGAATTTGAATACTTTATTGTCAAATGTGACGTCACAGTGGAATTCTTTGCTTGCACACCCAAGGTATGCAAATAGTCATCCATAAAGGGCGCTTACAAAGTGCAAATATCCTCCTGCGCCAGGTCTCCCTTTGTTCTTCCCCCCCCCCCCCCTCACAGCGCCCCCCCCCCATGCCGGGTCCTTCATTGTTGATTATTCTTCCCTCTTCCCCCAACGGCGGTCTCCCCATTCCGGGTCCTCCTTCATTCCTTTCCTGGTGTGAGTGGCCCTTGACTATGTTGGCTGCTTTCCTGATAGAACATGTAGTATAGATGTAGTTGATTTGGGGGGGGGGGGGGGGGGGGGGGCTGATTTGCCTTTGTAACCTTCTGCTTAATTTCTTGTGGTCTTGGGCAGAGCAGTTGGCAGACTAAGCTACAATGCATCTGGATAGGATGCTTTCTATGGTACATCTGTAGTAATCTGTAGAAGGGCGGCACAGTGGTGCAATGGTAGAGTTGCTGCCATACAGAGCCAGAGACCTGGGTTTGATCTTGACTACAGGTGTAGTCTGTGTGGAGTTTGTACATTCTCCCTGTGACCGTATGGTTTTCTCCTGATGTTTAGGTGTACAGGTTTGTAGATTAATTGGTTTTGGTAAATTGTAAAATTGTCCCTCGTCTATGTAGGATCATGTACGAGGTGAGCACTTTTCAGCATGGATGCAAAGTACGCAAAGGGCTTTTCTCTATGCTGTATGTCTAAAGTCTAAATCGGTGGGAGTTATTGGACATATGCTTAATTTCCCTAACCTTTTGAGAAGTAATGGGGTTGGTATGCCTCTTGGTCAAACAGGCAACGTTGTTGGTTCAGGACAAATTTGGTGATATTTATGTCTGGGTCTTTGAAGCCCTCGACCATCTCCACAGCAGCAACATTGATGCAGACTAAGGCCTGTATTCCATTTTGCTTTCTGAAGTTGATGTCCAGCTCCATTGTTTTGCTGACTTTGAGGGGGGAGTTTGCTGTTTTGACACCATGCCTCTCTAATGTGGTGAGGTCATAATCTGGAAAACATTCCATTAAAAACAAATTGAACGATCTGTTTGCAAAAGAAAATTGGATATATCCCGTGAACATTTCCACAGTCGTCGGCCTGATTGCTCTTTCCAAAGAAAAGTACAGAAGCAACCAGCTCAATATCATCTGCTAATGATGCTAAGATTTGTAACCATAGGCCTTTTTTAATAAATCAAAGCAATTTCTCAGTTTTCAATATATATACTCGTGGCATGGTGCAAAAGAGGAGTATATTCAGCCCGTTATACCTGTCAGTTAATTTGGAGGTAGGATGCGAGTCCCATGCCTCTTCCACACATAACTGTGTGGCACGGACGGCACGGTGGCGCAGCGATAGAGTTGCTACCTTACAGCGAATGCAGCGCCGGAGACTCAGGTTCGATCCTGACTACGGGCGCCGTCTGTACGGAGTTTGTACGTTCTCCCCGTGATCTGCGTGGGTTTTCTCCGAGATCTTCGGTTTCCTCCCACACTCCAAAGACGTACAGGTTTGTAGGTTAATTGGCCGGGCAAATGTAAAAATTGTCCCGAGTGTGTGTAGGATAGTGTTGGTGTGCGGGGATCGCTGGACGGTGTAGACCCGGTGGGCTGAAGGGCCTGTTTCTGCGCTGTATCTCTAAATCTAAAAAATAAACTGTCAATGTTTCCCACTAGCACAATTTTGTACAGTGCATTTTGGATCACGCCTCATTGTTTAAAAAATAATTATTTTCATCTTGGACGTGTTGTACAGCACAGAAATAGGCCATTTAGCCTACCCTCTCCTTCACCCTCTCCCATTCTCCTTCCTTTCTGTTTTCTGTTGCAAGGAAGCACTCTGCTCCCTCACCCAACCCCCCACTGATGTCCTCTTCCATCTTCAAGACTTTCTCATGGACACCTAATCCCCTCTGGATTGTTTAATTTTTAATTGTCAACATTGATTGCCTTGACTTCTACACTCCCCTCACCCACTCCACCCTCAAGCTGTTTGACTCCACTCTTGGAATAACTTTTTTGCATCAGTCTTCACAGTAGAAGACACCAACAGTGTGCCTGCAATCCTAGAGAGTCAGGGGGTGGAAGTTAGAGGAGTGGTTATTACCAAGGAGAAAGTGCGAGGAAAACTGAAAGGTATGAGGGTGGTCAAGTCACCTGGACCGGATGGACTGCAACCCAGGGTTCTGAAGGAGGAGGCCTCAGAGATTGTGGAGGCATTCGTTGTGATATTTCAAGAGTCACTAGAGGTAGGAGTGGTTCCTGAAGATTGGAAAATTGTGAATATCACCCTGCTGTACAAGAAGGGAGTAAAGCAGAAGAGCGGAAACTATAGGCCGGTTAGCCTGACCAGCGGTTGGTGAGGTTTTAGAGTCAATTATAAAGGATGAGGTTACGCAGTACTTGGAAGTTCACGATAAAATAGGCCAACGTCAGCATGGTTTTGTGAAGGGAAGATCTTGCCTGACGAATCTGCTGGAATTCTTTGAGGAAGTTAATTGCAGGACGGACAGATGGCTGTAGCTGTTGTTTTCCTAGATTTTCAGAAGGTCTTCGATAAGGTTCCGCACGTCAGGCTATAACGAAAGATAGCGAGTTGGCTGGGTGGCAGAAGGCAACGTTGCAATAAAAGGCGCTTTTTGAGGTTGGCTGCCAATGACTAGTGGAGTTTCGCAAGGGTCGGTGCTGGGACTGCTTCTCTTCACGTTGGCTTTGTGGCCAAGTTTGCAGATGATGCTAAGATAGGTGGAGGGGCAGGCAGTGTAGAGGAAGCAAGGACTCTGCAGAAAGACTTGGACAGGGTAGGAGAGTGGACAGAGGAAATTCAGTATAGCAAAGTGCGGAGTCCTGCATTTTGGTAATAAGAATAAAGGCGTAGATTATTTTCTAAATGGAGAGAGAATCCAGAAATCGGAGGTGCAAAGGGACTTGGGAGTGCTGGTGCAGGACTTTTAGATCCCCTATCATCCTTCTAAACTCCAGTGAATACAAGCCCAGTCTTTCCAATCTTTCCTTATATGACAGTCCCTCCATCCCAGGGATTAACCTCGTGAACCTACGCTGCACTGCCTCAATAGCAAGGACGTCCTTCCTCAAATTAGAACAAAACTGCACACAGTACTCCAGATGTGGTCTCACCAGGGCCCTATACAACTGCAGAAGGACTTCTTTGCTCCTGTACTCAAATCCTCTCGTTATGAAGGCCAACATGCCATTAGATTTCTTCACTGCCTGCTGTACCTGCACGCTTACTTTCAGTGACTGGTGTACAAGGACACCAAGGTCTCTTTGCACTTCCCCTTTACCTAATCTGACACCATTGAGATAATAATCTGCCTCCTTATTTACATTTATTTACATTTACCTCACATTTATCTACATTATACTGCATCTGCCCACTCACTCAACCTGTCCAAGTCACCCTGCAACCTCCTAACATCCTCTTCGCTGTTCACACGGCCGCCCAGCTTTGTGTCATCTGCAAACTTGCTAGTGTTACTTCTAATTCTATCATCCAAATCAGTAATATATATGGTAAATAGTTGGGGCCCCAGCACCGAGCCTTGCGGCACTCCACCCTCCACTGCCTGCCATTCTGAAAAAGACCCGTTTATTCGTACTCTTTGCTTCCTGTCTGCCGACCAATTCTCTATCCATGTCAATACCCTACCCCCAATACCATGTGCTCTAATTTTGCTTACCAACCTCCCATGTGGGACCTTATCAAAGGCTTTTGAAAGTCTAGATACACTACATCCACTGGCTCTCCTTCATCCATTTTACTTGTCACATCCTCAAAAAACTCCGGAAGATTAGTCAAGCAGGATTTCCCCTTCATAAATCCAAGGGGAATTTGAATCCCCTTGGACCAATCTTTTTACTCCTATCCAAATGCGCCGTTATTACCTCTTTAATAATTGACTCCAGCATCTTCCCCACCACCGATGTCAGGCTAACTGGTCTATAATTCCCTGTTTTCTCTCTCGCTCCTTTCTTGAAAAGTGGGATAACATTAGCTACCCTCCAATCTATAGGAACTAATCCTGAATCTATTGAACATTGGAAAATGATCACCAATGCGTCCACGATTTCTTGAGCCACCTCCTTGAGTACCCTGGGATGACCATCAGGCCCTGGGGATTTATCAGCCTTCAGTCCCATCAGTCTACCCAATACTATTTCTCGCCTAATGCATATTTCTTTCAGTTCCTCTGTCTCCCTTGAGCCTCTGTCCACTATTATATCTGGGAGATTGTTTGTGTCTTCCTTAGTGAAGACAGATCCGAAGTACCTGTTCAATTCTTCTGCCATTTCCTTGTTACCCATAACAATTTCACCCGTTTCTGCCTTCAAAGGACCCACATTTGTCTTTACTAATCTTTTTCTCTTTATATACCTAAAGAAGCTTTGACTATCCTTCTTTATATTCTTGGCCAGCTTTGCTTCGTAACTCATCTTTTCAGCCCGTATTGCTCTTTTTGCTATCTTCTGTTGTCCTTTGAAAGTTGCCCAATCCTCTGGCTTCCTGCTACTCTTTGGTATCTTATACATCTTTTATATGAGTTTTATTCCATCTCCAACTTCCCTTGTCAACCACGGTTGCCCCTTACGCCCTTAGAATCTTTCTTCCTCTTTGGAATGAAATGATCCTGCATCTTCTGGATTATGCCCAGAAATTCCTGCCATTGGTGTTCCACCATTAATCCTGCTAGGATCCTTTTCCATTCGATCTTGGCCAGCTCCTCTCTCATGCCTTCATAGTCCCCTTTGTTCAACTGCAACACTGACATTCCTTGTTTAACCTTCTCCCTCTCAAATTGCAGATTAAAACTAATCATATTATGGTCACTACCTCTAAGCGGTTCCTTTACCTTGAGTTCCCTTATTAAATCTGGTTCATTGGACAACACTAAATCCAGAATTGCCTACTCTCTGGTAGGCTCTAGTACAAGCTGCTCTAAGAATCCATCTCGGAGACACTCTACAAATTCCCTTTCTTGGGGTCCAGAACCAACCTGATTTTCCCAGTCTTTCGATTCCAAAAGCTTCATGTTGATAACAAATCTATCAAACATCTTTTAAAAAGTCTATATCATACTTCAACTTCAACAATACTTCATGGAAGTATTCATGGAAGTTAGTAAACAAATGCACTTTCAACTCTGTTATGAACAGAGTGGCACAGCGGTAGAGTTGCTGCCTTAACGGGATTGCAGCGTTGGAGACCTGGGTTCCATCCCGACTACAGGTGCTGTCTGTACGGAGTTTGTACGTTCTCCCCGTGACCCGCTTGGGTTTTCTCCGAGATCTTTGGTTTCTTCCCACACTCCAAAGACGTGCAGGTTTGTGGGTTAATTGGCTTGGTAAATTTAAAAATTGTTCCTAGTGGGTATAGGATAGTGTGAATGTGCGGGGATCGCTGGTCGGCGCGGACCCGGTGGGTAGAGAGGGCCTGTTTCTGCGCTGTATCTCTAAACTAAACTAATATGCACATATTCCGTGACCTTGCCTTTTTGAAAATTGCAATGTGTATCAACTCCCTCCTGCTTCTTCCCCTTTTATAATCTATATATTAAAACTCTCGTTTGTTCCTGAACTGTAGCCAAAATGGTACACGATAGCATGACAATTTTAGGCCCACCTTACTCACCGTCGTCCCTTTGGTACTAATGGAAGAAGTTTCATTGAAATTGGTGTTATATTTTAAAAGTTATTCACATTTTAAAGTTTAAATCTATCTCCTAGGGAGGATGGGGGGAAGGAGGGAGGGCAAGTCAAGTCACAGTACACGATGTGCAGTGAAATGAAAGTGGCAGTGGAGGGAGGAGGACAAGGGGGGGAGGGGGGGAAGGGGGGAAGGGGGGAGGAGAGGGTGCTGCACCAATGCAGGAGAGGTTTGGGCCCAATGGGTCCACTTGGTCTATTACCTATTATAATTGAATAATTCTAAAGAATGAGAAGCAAAGGGTTTGATACCAGAGATGGGAGTTTTGTATTTATTTTTGACTTGTTTGCATTGGGTTAACCCAACAACTGCAGATCATTTCTAAACAGGAGATTGAGTTTCCATTGTGAAATTGTGGAACTATTCCACATCCGAGGAGAATGAGAAGATTGTGGCTAGATGGTAGTTCCTTTCTGTGTTACACAACGTCGGATGGATCCCGTCTGGACCAGAGGCCGGGACCAGTAGTCTAGTTTATTGTCACATTGTCACGAGGTACAATGAAAAACTTTTGTTGCATTTTTTAAAAAGCTTTCTTTTACTTTGACATTGGCAGCGCTGTCATCTTTATAGAAGAGAGATGCATAGCACTCATTTATTCCCAAATCATACATGTATTTTGGAGCCTAATTGGCCTTGTCCTTCTTCACTATTGGACTGTTTTTTTCTAATAAAGATGTGTGAGTATTCTTGTGTTGCTCACTCTGTAAAATTTCCAGAAATAATTTTGAGGTGCCTTAACAAAATAGACACAAAATGCTGGAGTAACGCAGGCAGCATCTCTGGAGAGAAGGAATGGGTCGAGTCCCTTCTTCAGATTGATCAGACTTAATGTGGAAAATAACAGGCCATAGTGTAGTAGCTAACATATTGGTGTGGATAGAAGATTGACAGGGAACTCAAATGGAACTGTTTTTCTTGGCAAGATGATGAACCATAGGAATTAATGCTGGGAGTTGCAATGTTTTTGTATGAATGCCTTGAATCCAGGTGCATAAAGCATGGTTGCTAACTTTGCTGATAACTCAGAAGTAGGAAAGTAATTGCGAAGAGGATGTAAAGAGATTCAAAAAGCTAAGCTAAGTTAGTGACAGATGTGGTAAATGTGAAATTATCCTTTTTTTTAATGGGCCATATCATCTAAATGGTGAGATATTGCAGGGGAATCGATCTAGGGTCTTTGTGCATGATTTGCAAAAAACGTAACAATGTTAGCATTTATTGCTAGGGGAATTAAATACAAAAGTAGGAAGGTTATATGGGGCACTAATGAGGACATAGCTCAAGAACTGAGTATAGTGATGCTCTCCAAATTTAAGATTGATTATTAATGCATTGGAAGGATTTTATAGAAGATTTACTCAATTAAATAGGCACATGGAACTGCAGATGCTGGAATCTTGAGCAAAAAAATAAAGTGCTGAAGTAACTCAGCGGGTCAGGTGGCATCTCTGGAGAACATGGATAGATGAAGATTTTGATCTGAAGAAGGGCCCCGACATGAAATGTTGTTTATCCATGTTCTCCAGAAATTGTGCCTAACCTGCTGTTATTCCAGCACATTGTGTTTAGTAAACTAATATCTGAATAGGACAGTTTGTCATATGGGATAGATTGTCTGATTTGGGATTGTCTGCTGGAGTTCAGAAGATTGAGAGAAGATTTAATTGAAGTATAAGAATATGTCTTGATGGGGAGAGAACGCTTCATGTTGTGGGGGAATCTTTTCTCACTTCAAAAGTACGAGGTTACCAAATTAAGGTGCTTTTTGGATATCTTCTATAAAGGGCTGTGGAAGCAGAGTCTCGTGTAGGCAGAGCTAGATAAATACTTAATGAGCAAGGTGGTAAAACAATACCGTGGACATAGAGAAGTTTATAGTTAGATCAACCATAATCTTATAGACTGCAAAACAGGCTTGAAGGGTCGTTTTAGAACAGACGACTGTTGCCAGTCGAATTCTTGCACCCAATTTGTATGTTCATTATTCTCCGCTGTACTTTCTACATTCAGTTTGATTCTTTACGGCATTATGAGCCCAACATTTACCATAAAGATTTTCTCATGCTCATGGTCATGAAACTTTATCTGGTATGTTTTCAGCTATTTTCTCTTCCCAATAATCAATTTCTATTATTTTTTTTCTGCCAACCTTTGATCCCAGTCATCCCATTCTGGTTTGTCTAACTTCTATTTGTGTGTTTACAGCTGCCTCTTTTCTATTTTAACCTAATATGGAATCAGCTTGGCAAGTTGTGCTTTGTTATTAGTGATTACTGCATCAGTGCACCTGCAGTGAGTTGGAAATTGGGTCATGCTGCAGAGGGTGTGAACTGATAACTGCAATGCTGTTTTTCTAAATTGTTCCCTTCTCTTATTTTTCTTTCCAAACTTTGTTATCTTTTGGCAACTGCAAGGGTATTAGTATCAATTTGATTATTAACATATAATTACATTATAGCAAGCATTGTCTCACAAAGGAAACCTGACCAACAAAGACGCTGTGTTAAAGCAGAAACTGAAAGTATGTATTTAATATAAATGCAACTCAATTTATTGATAGTATGTTTTTTGTTAAATGTTTCTCGATAGATGGTCAATCATCATATGCATTTTGTGCTGTACCTAAATGTACACCCTTTTTTAAAAGGCTCGTATCTGCCATGCAAACCCAATCTCAAACAAAGTGTCGGAGTAATTCAGCGAGTCGGGCAGTATCTTGAAATGGCATGTTATAAGGAATTTAGCAATTTTGCTTAAAAACTGGGTAATTTCTTGAGCAAAATGAGGCAAGCAAAACACTCTCGGACTTTCCATACCGGATACTCACTCTTCAGTTTTTTTGTTAAGCTGGGAGTAGAAGTACTGCCTGCTTGTAAGATTTTCCAAAGAGCAGTTGGGCGATGGAGCAACAAGCATCTTTGTTTGTGTAGCAGTGGTTGAAGGTGCAACTTCTCGGTAAATACAACGTTTTTAAATATTGTTACAGCAGAGTTATGTTTTTGATAGCAGAGTGAGACAGATTACTGGTGTAGGTGGGAATATGAAATGGAGGAGCAAGCTTAAGGAGCTGAATAGCCTACTACTCTATGTTAATATGCTCTCCTACTTTCTTTCAAATTGGACCATGAAATATTTGAAGTCCACTTGAGACAATATCTGTTGAAGGTCCCTTTTTAACTGGATGGAATCGTTAGTAGACTGTGATCTAGTCTCTGGAGAGCAGCACTTCTGACCTGATTGGTGATTCCACTGAATCATGATTCTATTTTTTTAGGGGAAGAAAGGGAAAAACTATGACTTTGGCAGTTGAACCTTTGCATGTCGCTATGTGTAGGACGTGAGGCATAAGCCTTTTCATTTAATTTTGGACTGATGTCTTTTCTAAACGTGAGTGACGAAGATAGGGCGGCTCTGCATAAATTCTTGTGCCAAACTTTTTTTTTCCGAAGGTAGTGCAATTCACCATATCGCACTGCACCTGGTAAATTATATCTGGAAAATCAGAAAATGGGTGCACTGAGCTGTGGAATTGATTATTGAGCAGTTGATGATTGTGCCTAGTGGATGACTTTGTTACCCATTAATATCTTCCCTTTTTGTTTTTGCAGGAAAGAGGATTTGGCAAAGTGTGGGCGGTGTAAATTAGCGTTTTACTGCAATGTGACCTGCCAGGTAAGGTCCAAGCCTGTGATCTGCAGAGTTGGCAAAAACATAAATGTCACTTTTCGCAGTTGTGGAAGTATGCTTGTAATCCACCAACAGAAGGCGGTCTATCAGTATCTCTGGAGAACATAGATAAGTGACTTTTTGGATCAAGACCCTTCTTCGTCTTGGCCTGAAACATCACCTAACCATGTTCTCTAGAAATGCTGCTTGACCTGCAGAGTTACTCCAGCACTTTGTGTCCTATAAATACAACAGATTTGTTTTAAAGATATGTCTGAGAGGAGTCAACATTTGCAAATGGTTTTGTTAGATTGCAATGGCTCTGTTGAATTTTGTCAAATTGCAAGGTTACTATTCAAATTAATCCTGAACTGTGTAGGAAGGAATAGCAGATGCCGGTTTACACCGAAGATAGACACAAAATGCTGGAGTAACTCAGCGGGACAGGCAGTATCGTGGGATAGGCAATATCTCTGGCTAGAAGAAATGGGTGATGTATCGGCTTGAGAAGGGTCTGAAGAAGGTTCTTGACTCGAAACGTCACCCATTTGTTCTCTCCAAAGATGCTGCCTGTACTCCAGCATTTTGTGTGAATCCTGAACACACTGTAATAATAACCATTTCATTTTAATTGTACTAATATGGTGAGTGTATAATTAACGAGGTTTTGCATCTTGTTGTCTTGCAGAAGACTGACTGGCCAATGCACAAACTGGAATGCTCTTCATTGAGTAAATTTGGACAGGACTGGAACCCCTCTGAGACGGTCAGGCTGGTGGCAAGAATCCTGGTTAAACAGGTGAGGTGAATGGATGAACCAACAAAATGTGCGATTGATTATGGTTGATTATATTAAAATAAAATATAATAATAAAATAAAAAATTGTAAATTATATATATATATATATATATATATATATATATATGTGTGTGAAAAATAATATATCTAATATATAAGAAATATATAAGAAATATATCAATGGATCCAGTGAACTTTGGTGATTCATACATTCCAAACGACCATGGTGAGATTTTAGAAACATAGAAACATAGAAAATAAGTGCAGGAGTAGGCCATTCGGCCCTTCGAGCCTGCACCGCCATTCAATATCATATCATATCATATCATATCATATATATACAGCCGGAAACAGGCCTTTTCGGCCCTCCAAGTCCGTGCCGCCCAGTGATCCCCGTACATTAACACTATCCTACACCCACTAGGTGATCATGGCTGATCATCCAGCTCAGTAGCCTGTACCTGCCTTCTCTCCATACCCCCTGATCCCTTTAGCAAAAAGGGCCACATCTAACTCCCTCTTAAATATAGCCAATGAACTGGCCTCAACTACCTTCTGTGGCAGAGAATTCCACAGACTCACCACTCTCTGTGTGAAGAAATGTTTTCTCATCTCGATCCTAAAAGACTTCCCCCTTATCCTTAAGCTGTGACCCCTGGTTCTGGACTCCCCCAACATCGGGAACAATCTTCCCACATCTAGCCTCTCCAACCCCTTAAGAATTTTATATGTTTCTATAAGATTCCCCCTCAGTCTTCTAAATTCCAGCGAGTACAAGCCCAGTCTATCCAGTCTTTCCTCATATGAAAGTCCCGCCATCCCAGGGATCAATCTGGTGAACCTTCTCTGTACTCCCTCTAAGGCAAGAACGTCTTTCCTCAGGTTAGGAGACCAAAACTGCACACAATACTCCAGGTGCGGCCTCACCAAGGCCCTGTACAACTGCAGCAGAACCTCCCTGCTCCTAAACTCAAATCCTCTTGCTATGAATGCCAACATACCATTCGCTTTCTTCACTGCCTGCTGCACCTGCATGCTTGCTTTCAATGACTGGTGCACCATGACACCCAGGTCACGTTGCATCTCCCCTTCTCCCAATCAGTCACCATTCAGGTAATACTCTGCTTTCCTGTTCTTGCCGCCAAAGTGGATAACCTCACATTTATCCACATTATATTGCATCTGCCATGCATTTGCCCACTCGCCTAATCTATCCAAGTCACTCTGCAGCCTCCTAGCATCCTCCTCGCAGCTAACACTGCCACCCAGCTTCGTGTCATCCGCAAACTTAGAGATGTTGCATTCAATTCCCTCGTCCAAATCATTAATATACACTGTAAATAACTGGGGTCCCAGCACTGAGCCTTGCGGTACCCCACTAGTCACTGCCTGCCATTCCGAAAAGGACCCGTTTATTCCTACTCTTTGCTTCCTGTCCGCCAACCAATTTTCTATCCACCTCAACACTGAACCCTCAATACCGTGTGCTTTAAGTTTGTACACCAATCTCCTATGTGGGACCTTGTCGAAGGCCTTCTGAAAGTCCAGATATAACACATCGACTGGTTCTCCCTTATCCACTCTACTAGTTACATCCTCGAAAAATTCTATAAGATTCGTCAGACATGATTTGCCTTTGGTAAATCCATGCTGACTTTGTCCGATGATTTTACCACTTTCCAAATGTGATGCTATCACATCTTTAATAACTGACTCTAGCATTTTCCCCAACTACCGATGTTAGGCTAACTGGTCTATAATTCCCCGTTTTCGCTCTCCCTCCCTTTTTAAAAAGTGGGGTTACATTAGCTACCCTCCAGTCCTCAGGAACTACTCCAGAATCTAAAGAGTTTTGAAAAATTATCACTAATGCATCCACTATTTCTGAGGCTACTTCCTTAAGCACTCTGGGATGCAGCCTATCTGACCCTGGGGATTTATCTGCCTTTAATCCATTTAATTTACCTAACACCACTTCCCGACTAACCTGGATTTCCCTCAGTTCCTCCATCTCATTAGACCCCCGGTCCCCCGCTATTTCCGGCAGACGGTTTATGTCTTCCTTAGTGAAGACAGAACCAAAGTATTTGTTCAATTGGTCTGCCATCTCCTTGTTTCCTATGATCAATTCACCTGTTTCCGACTGCAAGGGACCTACATTTGTCTTAACTAATCTTTTTCTCTTGACATATCTATAAAAGCTTTTGCAGTCAGTTTTTATGTTCCTTGCCAGTTTTCCCTCATAATCTATTTTCCCTTTCCTAATTAAGCCCTTTGTCCTCCTCTGCTGGACTCTGAATTTCTCCCAGTCCTCTGGTATGCTACTTTTTCTGGCTAATCTGTATGCTTCATCTTTTGTTTTAATACTATCCTTGATTTCCCTTGTTAGCCACGGATGCACTACCTTTCCTGGTTTGTTCTTTTGCCAAACTGGGATAAACACTTGTTGTAGTTCATCCATGCGACCTTTAAATGCCTTCCATTGCATGTCCACCGTCAACCCTTTCAGCATCATTCGCCAGTCTATCTTGGACAATTCACGCCTCATACCCTCAAAGTTACCTTTCTTTAAGTTCAGAACACTTGTTTCTGTATTGACTTTGTCACTCTCCATCCTAATGAAGAACTATACCATATTATGATCACTCTTGCCCAAGGGGCCTCGCACAACAAGACTGCTAACTAACCCTTCCTCATTACTCAATACCCAGTCTAGAATGGCCTGTTCTCTCGTTGGTTCCTCGACATGTTGGTTTAGAAAACCATCTCTCAAACATTCCAAGAAATCCTCTTCCTCAGCACCCCTGCCAGTTTGGTTCACCCAATCTATATGTAGATTGAAGTCACCCATTATAACTGCTGCACCTTTAGTGCACGCATTTCTAATTTCCTGCTTGATGCCATCCCCAACCTCACTACTGCTGTTAGGTGGCCTGTACACAACTCCCACTAGCGTTTTCTGCCCCTTAGTGTTTCGTAGCTCTACCCATATCGATTCCACTTCCTCCAAGCTAATGTCCTTCCTTTCCACTGCTTTAATCTCCTCTCTAACCAGTAACGCTACCCCACCTCCTTTTCCTTTCTGTCTATTCCGCCTGAATATAGAATATCCCTGGATGTTGAGCTCCCAGCCTTGGTCACCCTGGAGCCATGTCTCCGTAATCCCAACTATATCATAATCATTAATAACTATCTCCACATTTAATTCATCCACCTTATTACGTATACTCCTTGCATTGAGACACAAAGCCTTCAGGCTTGTTTTTACAACTCTCTTACCCCTTATACAATTATGTTGAAAAGTGGTCCTTTTTGATTTTTGCCCTGGATTTGTCTGCCTGCCACTTTTACTTTTCACCTTGCTACCTGTTGTTTCTACCCTCATTTTACACCCCTCTGTCTCTCTGCTCCTGCTCCCATCCCCCTGCCACATTAGTTTAAATCCTCCCCGACAGCACTAGCAAACACTCCCCCTAGGACATTGGTTCCATTCCAGCTCAGGTGCAGAATGGAACCAATTTTGGTTAACTCTGTGCTTGGTAATTATTTATCCATGTGATCTCCCACATATATATATATATTTGGAGGCACAAATTTGTTTTTTGTAGCTTGAATGATTCCAATTGTATGGTTTTGCTGTGGATGGTGAATGAGCTGTGTTGAATCTAAAATGTGTTGTATTTTAGATTAATCCCAGCCTTTCTTTGTGATGAATTTCATGACAATTGATTAGCTGCATGCAAGTTGTTCATTGTGTGTTTTAACAAGTTGTCTTTTGAACATGTTCAGAGTCCAGATGTTTAAAATGGTAAAAAAAATGTAGTGATCCTGGCTATTACCCTTGGGAACATCACTGAACACTCCTTGAATCCAAAAAATCCTAACCCTGTTGTTTCTCGTTACAAAAAAAACGTCCCGTCTCTGCTGTTTCAGCTGCTTTTGTTTTTGTATCCTTCCATCTTGACGTGAATCATGAAGCAATTTATCAAATGCCTTTCCAAATCCATACATATCACATCAGCTGCATTATCTTCATTACCTCTCAGTTGCTTCGTAAAAAACGTCTGCCTTGACCAAATTCATGATCTTTTCTTCTAATGAATCTGGACCTGTCCTATTGACTGCTAATTCTGTCCCTGAACTAGTTTCTCAAACTGTTTTGAGGTGACACAGAAAGTTCTCTAGTTATTGGGTTTATCTCTAAATTCTTTTTAGTTTGAACAAGGTGTAACATCTGCAATTTTCCATTCCATTGAACCATCCTTGCATCTACAGATACTTAGCAAGTTAGGGGCTGGACCACTGCAACTTTTACTTTTTGTTTAGCAGCCAAGAAAGTTTTTTTTTGTGCTCAAGATTCCAGCATATGCACTCTCTTGTTTCTGCAGGATTGCCTTGTAGTTTCTACATGCTGCAGAATTTCACAGGTCTGAGGTGCCCCGCCATGTGTCTTTTTAATTAACAACCAAGAAAGAATATTTAAAAATACTATTAGTTTATTTGCTGTTTAATTTTAACTTTTATATTTCTGGGTTATTTTGTTTACATGCTTGCTTGAACTTGCTAGAGCCTGTTTTCCGTGCACACATCTGCCAATGTGTGATAACCTTCTAATGCAAGAAATTGGGAATATTGCAATGTAGCAATATCCCCTTTAGCTCCAGGCTCAGACTTTCTCTTCTATAGGATGTGTAATGTTCGGCAGCTGTGGCAGGGCTAGTACGCCATCACTTCCCAGAAGGCAAATCCAGGTGGCAGCCAAAGCGAGGCATCATCCCTGGACAAACTCAATGCAATCTATGCGTACTTCAAAAGGACGAATACTGTCTTCTCGAGCTCCCTTAGCACCCTACGGCATTGCAATCCCAGTCACCGAGGCTGATGTCAGACGATCCTTCGTGATGGTGAACCCTTGGAAAGCATGTGGACCTGATGGTGTACCTGGTTGCGTTCTCAAAACCTGTGCGGACCAACTGGCTGGAGCTTTTGCAGGCAACTTCAACCTCTATTATTACTGACCTGTTTTAAAAGGGCACCATTAATATCAGTGCCCATGGAGAGTAAGGTGACGTCTCAGTGGTTATCGACTGGTGACATTAACATCCATGGTGATGAAGTGCTTATGAAAGGTTGGTTATGGCACAACAACTCCTACATTGCAAGAACCTGACCCCATTGTAGATCAGTGGGGGATGCCATCTTGCTGGCTCTCCACTTTGTACTGGACCACTTGGACAATAAGAACACATATGGCAGGCAGGTGGTCGTATATTTGTCCACAGTTTGACGTACAACACCATTCATTCCTCTCACACTTGTTCTCAAACTCTGGTTACTGGGTCTCTGTGCATCCCCGACTGTGGATCCTCGACTGTGGATCCTCGACTTTCTCATCAACCAACAACAATCGATACAAATTGGCATCAACACTTCCTCCTTGATACCATCAGCACAGGGAGACACCTGGAGGCTGTGTGCTCAGCCCACTACTCTATTTGCTCTATACCCATGGCTGTGTAGCCGGACATGGTTCCAGCTCCTTCTTCAAATTCACCGATGATGCCACTGTTGTTGGACAATGCTGAGCCAGATTATAGGAGGGAGGACAATCATCTGATTTGTGCCAAAGCACCAAATTTGATTTCCAATGTCGATAAAACCCAGGAGCTGATTGTTGACTTTAGAAGAGGAAGGCTAAGAATCTAGAAACCTGTGTTCATCGACAGGTTTGTGATGGAGAGAGTCAACAACTTCAAGTTCCTGATCATGTATACCTCTGAAGATCTGTCTTGTGCCCAGCACTTTGATACAATCATAAACCAAGCCTATCAATGCCTCTACTGGAAGATTTTGGTATGTTGATCAATGCCCTTTGAACTTTCATTGGTGTACGGTAGAGAGCATATTGGGTTGGTTTGGCAACTTGTAATGCCCAGGAACAAAGGAGATTACAATAAGTGGTAGATGCTGCTCAATCCATCACAGTCACTGACCTCCCCACCATCGAAGGGATATATGGGAGGCACTGCCTCAAAAACGGCAGCCAGCATCATCAAAGACCCACACCTGCCTGGTCATGTTCTCATCTCTCTCTTGCCATTTGGAAGAAGGTGTAGGAATCTGAAAACTGTTCAGGAGCAGCTTCTTCCCAAAATCCAGCAGGCATTTGTGCACAATAAACACCAACTAAGCTTCGAACTGCCTTGGTTGCACAGAGGCTGCGGACTTTAGCTTTGCACTAAGATTTTTAAAAATTTATTGAACATTTTGTTTGTTTTCTATGTGTGTACTGTGTTTATAGATCTGTTACGCTGTTGCAAATAAGAATTCCATTGTTTCATTTTCAGTACATATGACAATTAAACATTCTTGACTCAATTCAATTTGGAAGTTATTGATGATAGCAACTTGATATTTTGTTGCTTGGCTCTTATCGCTGTATTGAATTCATGTTAGTAACAGCCGAAGTTCTAATTTGCATTTCCTTGGAATTATAGAAAATGCACCCAGAGAAAACTCCTTCGGAGGAATTACTAACTGTTGATGAGTTTGAATCGCGTGAGTATTTATGCATTTATTGGGTCTAAGTCAGTTGTTGCACTATATTCTGCAGCATTTTAGTTTAAAATTTCCAAATAAATGTTTGCCTCTGATATTCCATTCATTGTGAAATAATTAATTAATTAATACTTGCACTTAGACTCTGCATATGTCAAAGTAGTTGATTTGTTCTTGTGCACATCTTGTCTGAAGCCTGAATCTGATCTTGATGATTAGATAAACATTTGTTGTTGTTGAATGTTCGCTTCATCTATGATTTTTTTTTTCTCTGAATCGCTCTACCATTTGAGTTGATTTATGGAGTCTGTTATCTCAAATCTGTTCCAATAACTCTATTCTAAAATTACTGCTCAAACATCTCCTTTTACGCCTGGTGGGACGTCAGTGCACTTTAGTGTGGAGCCACATGGCTGCACTGGACTGTACATTTTTCCCCACCTTCAGTTCCAACTGGGTGGCTCCAGGGAGGTATTGAAGAGGTCACTTTGAGACCTACTGATTATTGGTGTTACTTTGCTTATAGCTCCCTCTCACTTCCATTAAATATTGATTTCTGCTAGGCGATTTATGGGGTGACGCAGCGGTAGAGTTGCTGGCTTACAGCACCAGAGACCTGAGTTCGATCCTGACTACGGGCGCGGTCTGTGCAGAGTTTGTACGTTCTCCCTGTGACTGTGTGGGTTTTCTTGGAGGGCTCTGGTTTCCTCCCACATTCCAAAGACGTACAGGTTTGTAGTTTAATTGACTTTGGCAACAAAAAAAAAATTGTTCCTAGTTTGTAGGATAGTGTTAGTGTACAAGGGTCACTGGTTGGCTGAAGGACCTGATCTCTAAACTAATCTAAGTTGGGGGTTTTTACTCCACTCTGCTCTAAATACTCGATTGCATTGTTAATGTGAGTTTGTCAAATTCTCCCTGTGAAGATAAGGATATTGAAACAGTTAGCATTTAACCTCCATATGGGTAACAGATGCCTCTTTTGAGTACTTCCTGAGCCACACATGAGTGCACATAGGCCCTGGAGATCTTGCATGAACGTTATTGACTGTTATTGTGCTGGGCTTTCTTTCACTGGAAAGCCGCTAGGGAAATCCATCAATCACTGCATACAATGCACCACTAGGACAACCTGTAGTGTATGCAGTCAAGGTCGGCACTTTTTTTGGGGACTAGATTATTTCAGGCAGCATCAGGTAGCCTGTTATCAAGCCACTAGTCACATTAGTTAAGACCAACGAAAAAAGCGGAGCAAGATAGACCACTCGACCCTAAAAACCGTAGTAGGTCATGGGTAAATTTCAGTGCCATCGTAGGAAGCAGATTCTGTGTGCTAGACTGGGCAGTGTTCACAACTCTGTGATTTCTTCATATATAAAATGTTTGCAAACAATTATTTTTGCTCAACTTGGATAAGTTGACAGTTGACATTTCTAACTATTTCTTGAAGAATTGCTGCTTCGTGATCTTTAAACTTTGGATGTTACTGTTTGAATATTTGCACTAGAGATCCACTTTGTATCAGGCCAATTGATCATATTTAATGAACTGATTTATTCACAAAATGCTGGAGTAACTCAGCAGGTCAGGCAGCATCTCGAGAGAGAGAAGGAATGGGTGACATTTCGGGTCGAGACCCTTCTTCAGACTGATGAGTTTTCTCTCGAGATGCTGCCTGACCTGCTGAGTTACTCCAGCATTTTGTGAATAAATCGATTTGTACCAGCATCTGCAGTTATTTTCTTATATTTAATGAACTGTTCTTCTTTGCTTTCTCTGTTAATTTTAATTTCACCCCCACGAGCTGTATTTCTTTTTGTTTTATTTTTAAAAGTCATGGAAGCAGAGATTAGGCATTTGCAAACAATAGAACTCTACCATATCCACAATATAATTGAAAAGACAATTAACTTTATACTTAGAGGCAAGAAAATTTGAATTGGTGAATTGATTAGTTAAAAACCCTTGACAGCCACTAAAATGACCAATGCTGCCTGATGTGGTACAGAAGCATGAATCCAATTCAAATAGACACAGTGGTGGAGTAAATCACCGGGTCAGGCAGCATCTCTGGAGAAAAAGGATGGGCGATGTTTCAGGTTGGGACCCTTCTTCAGACAAGGCAGGGAAGGTGAAGAGCTGGTATAAATCAGGACCTGATCTTTTCATTGGTTAGCTGATATGCGAAACAGTGCAACCCTGTATGTCTCGCACACAAAATGATGTCAATCTTACCGTGAATGACAGAAATATAAAGTGTTATCCTTGTTTGTGAAATTCATTTTTGAATGATTCAAAATTGAGGGGGTTGGTGCAATATACTGCTAACCCACAAATGTGTCGTTATGAGATATTCACATTTGAAAAATCCATAAATCACATAAAAAAACAAGAAGATGCCTATGTTATTTGATCAACTTATCGGTTGAATTTAAATATGAAATGTTTGCAGGTTGTAGGGTAGTGGGTAAGGATTGTGTTAATGCATGTAACTCATTTTTCACAAAAGTGAGGGTTAGCACTATATTGCACCGACCCCCTCAATTATATGTTAAATTCAAAACTAAACTATGGTATCAATGTACATTATTCATGTCTAAAGCTAGCATTGTATTAGTGTAGGTAAATGCATTACATTTTATTACACTAATACAGAATGAAAAGAATGAAAAAAATATCTTGACATGTGTTCATAGTTACTTTATTCACAATATTAGGATATATATATATATATACACCATAAACACATATATATATATATATATATATATATATATATATATATATATATATATATATCATAAACACATAAACCATAAAGGTCAAATCGCCTTTATGGTTTATGTACATCATGTGAAAGATAAGATGATGAGAGAAATAGAGCTTTGCTTTAAATCAAAGTTGCTTCTGATCCATGAATCAGAATGGATTCTCTATCTTGCCTCTCGCACACAAACACACATTCATAATAATAATAATAAATTATAATAATACATTTTTATTTGTAATATGTAGGTTGGCACAGGGTCAACTGTACAATTAAACGTATTTGACAAGACAACGGGTCACCTCAGCAGTAATATTCCAAGGATAAATAAGATAAAAATGACATTAGTAAGGTAAAAAGACAATATTAAAAATAGTTAAAGACAATATTAAAAATAATCAACATATATGATTTGAAATGTGTTTATGAGTTCAGAAGCTTGATTGCCAGATGGTAGAAACTGTTCTTAAGTCTGGTGGTACGCGCAGCCATACTCCTGTATCGTCTGCCTGACGGTAACAAGAAGAACAGCCTGCGTGCTGGGTGGCTGTGGTCCTTGATGATGCTGCGTGCCTTCCGCAGGCACCGCCGGTAGAAAATGTCCTGAATGGCCGGGAGACCGTTGCCAGTGATGTGCTGTGCCGTCTTCACCACTCTGTAGTGATTTGTGGCTGTGGGCCGAACAGTTCCCGTACCAGACTGTAATGCAGCCCGTCAGCAGGCTCTCGATGGTGCATCTGTAGAAGTTTGTGAGGATGCTGGCGTTCATGCCAAACTTCCTCAGTCTTCTCAGGAAAAAGAGCCGCTGGTGGGCCTTCTTTGTTATTGTGTCCATGTGCAGTGTCCAGGAAAGGTCCTCAGTGATATGCACACAGAGGAACTTAAAGCTGCTGACCCTTTCAACCTCAGCATCACCGATGTGGATGGGGAGGTGTCCACTCCCCCGCTGTCTCCTGTAGTCCATGATCATCTCTTTAGTTTTGCTGACATTGAGAGAGAGGTTATTTTCCTGGCACCAGCTGTTTAGTGCCTTTACCTCCTCTCTGTAGGCCGTCTCATTGTTGTCTGTGATGAGGCCCAAGATGGTCGTGTCTTCAGCAAACTTTAGGATGCTGTTTGAGCTGTGCTTAGCAGTACAATTGTGCGTGAACGGGGAGTACAGGAGAGGACTGAGCACACAGCCCTGTGGTGTGCCTGTGTTGAGGATCAGTGAGGAAGAGGTGTGGCTGCCAATTCTCACTACCTGGGGCCTGCCCGTCAGGAAATCGAATATCCATCCGCAGATGGAGGTCTCCAGTCCAAGATCAAGGAGCTTGGGGACGAGTTTTGAGGGAATAATAGTGTTGAATGCCGAGCTGCAGTCAATAAAGAGCATTCTCACATATATATTTCCTTTGTCCAGGTGGGTGAGTGCAGTATGTATTGCCATGGCGATGGCATCCCCCGTGGCCCTGTTTGATCTATATGCAAACTGAAGCGGGTCCAAGGTGTCAGGGAGAGAGGAGCAGATGTGAGTTTTGACTAGTCGCTCGAAGCACTTCATGATGACTGATGTCAGTGCGACAGGACGGTAGTCGTTTAAACAGGAGGTTACTGGTTTCTTTGGAACAGGAACGATGATGGATGCTTTGAAGGAGGTGGGAACCACAGACTGACTCAGAGAGAGGGTGAAGATATTGGTGAACACCTCTGCCAGTTGATCAGCACACGCTCTGAGGGCCCGCCCTGGAATACCATCTGGCCCTGGAGCTTTGCGGTCGTTGACCTTTTTGAAGGACTGCCTCACGTCTGCCGTTTGTAAGGGCAGTGTGGTAGTCCCCCTGCACACCTGTGGACTCATGGTATGCGCTGTGTTGTCTGCATCGAACCGGGCGTAAAAGGTGTTAAGCTCGTCCGAGAGCGATGCGGTAGGCTGAACAGTGCTCCTGTTTTTCCCTTTGTAGTCTGTGACGCAGCGTAATCCACTCCACATGCGTCTGGAGTCCGAGCTGTAGGTGTTGAGGTCGCCTGAGTTGAAGGCAGTAGTCCGTGCTTTAAATTTAGCAAGGATTTCCGGTCCGACCCAGGGTTTCTGATTTGGGTAAGTGCAGATGGTGGCTTTTGGAACTACATCATCGATGCACTTACTAATGTAGCCTAACACAGAGTCTGTGTATTCGTTGATATTGCCTTCTGCTGCGTCTTCAAACATCTGCCAGTCAGTTGTGTCAAAGCAGTTCTGTAAGGCCTCATCAACCTCATTGTTCCATTTATATATGACCCTGGAAACCGGTTTTTCCTGTTTTAGTTTCTGCCTGTATGCAGGCAGCAGTAGAATGGAACAGTGATCTGCCTTACCAAAAGCATATATATAAATATAAATAATAAGTTAAATTTGTGCAGAGTGTCTGTTACACCAATACAAGGGAAACTGCACAAAAGAGGGGGCTGGGGAGGAAGGATGGGAGGGAAATGGGCAGAAACTAAGAAAGAATAAAATCAGAGATATTAAGCAGGGTGAAAACATTTAAAAAGCAAAATAACAAAAAAAATGTGAATTGATAGATGAGATATATTCTGCATTTAAATGGTATCATACACATACTGTTCCCCCATAACATTGATTACACTGCGAGAGGCATAACGAACGGTGGGTTTTGCTTACTAAAATGGCGGACATTCTGCTCCATTGCGTAGTACACTTCAGTATACGTGATTTCGATGGAGTGGTCCATCTTGCCCCACTCTATTACCTTTGGTTAAGACATTGACAGACTGGTGGAGTGGAAAGCTTCCATTTTGTCTGCTTTGAGCAAGCACAATGTCAATTAATTGGCTCTCCTGAATAAAAGAACAATGGACCTGATTGCAAGGTGAACGTTTGATCGGCCATTTTAATCGGGTGTCTAATGTGTGGAATGGTGCTGTCTTTTCTTTCAAAACAATAATGGCAATCGCTGGATTGAGGGCTGGATTTTCTTATGCAGGTCAGTAGTGTTGTGAAATCCTGGGGCTTGCTTGGCTTTGGGGATGCCCATTCTGTTGCATGAGTTGTGTGTCCTTGTAACCTCTCGGAAAGAACACCTATTTGAGGGATTTAACAAGATAAAGCTAGCCACTTGGATTGAATCAATAACAAGATGTTCCTGCCTTTTGACCTCGTGATTAATGGGACTAGAGGGCTTCTACGTTAGATTGCAACCAATATTATGATTTCTTCATAACCATTGTTTTAGTCCTGTTTCATTTGATTTTATTTCTGTTTTATTTCAGATCTTGATAAATTGGATAATGAAAAGAGAGAACTGATTGAGAGTGACATTGCTGCTCTTCATCATTTTTATTCTAAACACTTAGACTTTCCTGACCAGGCTACCTTGATTGAGCTGTTTGCTAAGGTTTGTAGTGGATTTGAAAACTGATATGTTTGGGGGGAAAAGTTAGTTCACTTATTCTGTGGGTATAACTGGGTGAATATTAGGTGGAACAAATGCATGATTTTTTTACCTCGACATCACAAGGTTTTTGTGGTCATACTTGAAGATTTAATCCTGGGCATTTAAAAATTAAACTGACACTAATGCGAGAGACAGAAGGGCCATTTAAAATCTTTGTATAACCTCCATGTGGACTTCTAGAATGCCAAGGGAGGTTGGCGAGGGTGGCCTTTTGCAACCTGTAACAAAAACAGAAAATGGTAGAAGCACAAGGAAGGTCAGCCAATATCTGTGCAAGGAGAAACGGTTACATTTTCAAGGCCAGGAATTTGTGGTAAGTAGGGAAATTAATGGGTGCACAAGAGATAATCAGTAACAGGAGTGGTCTCTGAAATCTGAGAGGGGAATGAAGATGTGCCTGGTCTTCTAATCTCATTGTAGATGGTAGAACTTGAGTAGGATGTTCAATTGAATGCAGCAATGTGTGGAGTAGCAGAACTTTATACTTGTTCTATCCAAGAGGAGAAGCAGTTGGAACCGAGATGGGTGAGAAGCATCAAGGGTTCAGTCAACAGTGGTATGGTTGAAGTTACTATTCACAAATAATGAAGACGCCTTAGAGGTAAATGTGTGGAAAGTCATGTGATAGGAGCATACACAATGACGATGGAGGAACTGGGAGAATGGAATGGTGTCCTTGCAGGAGGTGGGTGATATAGTAACACTCGTAACGCCGCCATGCCACTGATGGGAAACACAGATCTTTACTTTTCTGTGAAGCTGAGAAGAATACCCATCAAAAACTCATTGTAGGGAATAGTATAGGAAGCAAGTAGGGACTAGGCTGGAGCGACTAGGCTTGTATACACTGGAATTTATAAGGATGAGAGGGGATCTTATCGAAATGTATAAGATTATTAAGGGATTGGACACATTAGAGGCAGGAAACATGTTCCCGGTGTTGGGGGAGTCCAGATCAAGGGGCCACAGTTTAAGAATAAGGGGTAGGCCATTTAGAACGGAGATGAGGAAAAACCTTTTCAGTCAGAGAGTTGTGAATCTGTGGAATTCTCTACCTCAGAAGGCAGCAGAGGCCAATTCTCTGAATGCATTCAAGAGAGAGCTAGATAGAGCTCTTAAGGAAAGCGGAGTCAGGGAGTATGGGGAGAAGGCAGGAACGGGGTACTGATTGAGAATGATCAGCCATGATCACATTGAATGGCGGTGCTGGCTCGAAGGGCCGAATGGCCTACTCCTGCACCTATTGTCTATTGCCTATTGTCTAAGTATTCATGTAAAGTATTTATTAATTTTCTTTCTTCTTAAGGTTAATTGCAATGGATTCACTATTGAAGATGAAGAACTTTCTCATTTGGGTTCTGCCATTTTTCCAAGGTTAGGATTGCAATGTACAGATGTATTATTGTCAAAACAGTTATTTATTTTCATCAAGTAAACTGGCATTTTCAGAATGTTTGTTAGCAGTCATGATTTTATACACCTCTATAAGATCATCCCTCATCCTCCTGCACTCCAGGGAATAGAGTCCCTCTGTGCTCAACCTCTCCCTATAGATCAGACCCTCTAGTCATGGCAACATCCTCGTAAATCTTCTCTGTACCCTTTCCAACTTGACAACGTCTTTCCTGTAACATGGTGCCCAGAGCTGAACACAATACTACAAATGCGGCCTCACCAACGCTTTGTATAACTGCAACGTGACTCCCAACTTCTATACTCAATACTCTGACTGATGAAGGCCAATGTGCCAAAAGCATTTTCGACCATTTTTGACGCTACCTCCATTGAATTAGGTACCTGCACTTCTAGATCCCTCTGCTCTACGACAGAGTTTTGGCCCCTTTCGCCAGAGCCAGATGCCGAATAGTTAGACAATGGATTATTGGAGTTTTACTCTAACTATGGGTCGGTCAAGAGGAGTGGATGGTGACATTGGCGGGGAATGCTCAAACCCTGTGAGCTTGGTGTGACTTATTTTTGTAAATTAATGGTACAAGAATTAGTTGGGAATTTTCTATTCAACGTATTGCTGACCACACTGAACTGCCTGCACCCTCCACAGACATTCTTAACAATTATGAATTGGCCTGTTCTTGATTTGCTGCCTTAAACCACCTCATTCCAAAATGGCTGGGCCAAGTGCATTGGAGCACAGCCATCATGTGGTTATCCAGAGCAGGCCCTGATAGAAGCACTGACCTCTCCATGTGGTGCCAGCTGTCAAGGACTTTGAATGCTCCCCCATTACAATATTTAGAAATATTCGATAATCATTTAAAAATCTGAACTATTCTTTTAACCAACACATTCAAACATTTAAAACACTTAAAAGCTTTTACAGCGACCTCCATTCAAACAGTTAGGAAAGTTTATCAAAAAGCATGCAGATCCTGAAAAAACCTCGCCAGCAGGTTGGGGAGCCTCTAGAAATAAACTGTTCTGATGAAAGGACATCAACTGAAAACACCACCCATCTTGTTGCAAAGATGCTGCCTGACCTCGTGAATATCTCTCTAATTTTCTATTTTCAGCTTCATTAATCGGTGATATGTTGCTTACCCATTCAAAGAGACAAGATAATGCCTCTTTAATCTGTAGGTTGAGGAATAAACGACTGATTAGCATGGCCCAGATAATCCACCCTTCCCCCAGCCAAAATCCTTAAAAATAGCATCATTTGTGATCATTCTGAACTCTTATTTTGCATGCGTGCATAGTTGCTCTGCCATATCGGAATACAACATTTAATAAACATTCACTAGCTACTTAAAAATCAAAACAATTTATGTTGCTCTGTGCTGTGCTGAATAAAGATGACTGGTGATGTTACCAAGAGCAACAAAACGTGGACGAAGTTTAAGATTGTTTTTTGCTGATCCAATTTTTGGCTTTTTTTTTTAAATGCTGAGTGTCTCTCTCCATACCTGTCTTGGGGGTTAGTGAGTCTGACAGTGAAGGGACTATAATTACCTTCACAGTAGGAGTGACCTAAATGCTGCAGCTCACTTTGTTGCCTGGTGAGTATTCATTTAGCTCCATTATCCTGTCTGGTTTAGAAACCCCTCCCAAGTTGCTTCTGCATTGATGTTGATTGCACGGGGTATTTACGGAAACAATCAACAGCACTTGGGTGTTTTTGTTTTGCTCCTTTTAACATTGTGCTGAATTGCTGGAGGTGAAACATCTTCCTGAAGTTCTCTGTTAGTTCTTCGATTTTTGGATATTGGTGCTGTTGGCAGGTCATGCTTATCTCTCATTAGTGTTAAACATTTCAATGAATGAAATGAAAGCAATGTTGAAAATGCTCAGCACAGTATGCTGGATCTCTGGAGAAAAGAGCAGAATGCTTTGGGTAAATCACCTATCAGACCTCTTATTTTATAACCATGCTAAACTAAACTGATGTATTAAACTTGGATTCCATAAATCATGCTAAATAGTAGTTTATGGGAGCTGTATGTCATATAAATACTGAAGCTTTTCAGTGATTAACATATAGAAGTGGGGAGGTCATGTTGCAGTTGTATAAGAAGTTGGTGAGAACCGCATTTAGAATATTGTGTTCGGTTCTGGGCACCATGTTATAGGAAAGATATTGGCAAGCTTGAAAGGGCTCAGAGAAGATTTACGAAGATGTTGCCATGACTAGAGGGGGTGAGCTACAGGGAGAGGTTGACTAGGCTAGGTTTCTATTCCTTGGAGCGCAGGAGGATGAGGGGTGATCTTATAGAGGTGTACAAAATCATGAGGAATAGATCGGGTAGATGCACAGTCTCTTGCCCAGAGAAGGGGAATCTAGGACCAGAAGACATAGGTTCAAGGTGAAGGGGAAAAGATTTAATAGGAATCCGATGGGTAACTTTTTCACACAAAGGGTGGTGGGTGTATGGAACAAGCTGCCAGATGAGGTAGTTGAGGCTGGGACTATCCCAATGTTTAAGAAACAGTCAGACAGGTACATGGATAGGACAGGTTTGGAGGGATATGGACCAAGCGCAGGCAGGTAGGTCTGGTGTAGCTGGGACATGTTTGCCGGTGTGGGCAGGGCCTATTTCCACACTGTATGAACGGTCTGAATGATGTCAAGTTAGGAAAATGGGAAGTACAATGAGATCTGGGTGTCCTTGTTTATCAGTTACTGAAAGTAGCATGCAGGTACAGCAGGCAGTGAAGAAAACTAATGGCATGTTGGCCTTCATAACACGAGGAGTTGAGTATCTGAGCAAAGAGATCCTTCTGCAGCTGTACAGAGCCCTAGTGAGATCACACCTGGAGTATTGTGTGCAGTTTTGGTCTCCAAATTTGAGGAAGGAAATTCTTGCTATTGAGGGAGTGCAGCGTAGGTTCACGAGGTTATTTCCCGGGATGACGGGACTGTCGTATGTTGAAAGAATGGAGTGACTGGGCTTGTATACTCTGGAATTTAGAAGGATGAGAGGGGATCTTATTGAAACATATAAGATTATAAAGGGATTGGACAGGCTCGTGGCAGGAAACATGTTCCCGATGTTGGGGTAGTCCAGAACCAGGTGTCACAGTTTAAGAATAAGGGGTAGGCCGTTTAGAACAGAGATGAGGAAGAATTTCTTCTCCCAGAGAGTTGTGAATCTGTGGAATTCTCTGCCTCAGAAGGCAGTGGAGGCCAATTCTCTGGATGCTTTCAAGAGAGAGTTAGATAGAGCTCTTAAAGATAGCGGAGTCAAGGGATATGAGGAGAAGGCAGGAACGGGGTACTGATTGTGGATGATCAGCCATGAACACAGTGAATGGTGGTGCTGGCGCGAAGGGCCGAATAGCCTACTCCTGCACCTATTGTCTATTGTATCACTCTATGACTCTGTTTGAAATATCAATAGTTGATTGATGGAATTATAAAGCTCTGCTTAGTAGCAGTGAATGATTTGCTTTTTCATTCGTTTGGTTTATTGTCACATGTGCCAAGGTAGAGTGAAAAGCTTTTGTTGCGTGCTAACCAGTCAGCGGAAAGACAATACATGATTACAATCGGGCCATCCTCAGGGTACCGATACATGATAAAGGGAATAATGTGAATAACATTTAGTGTAAGATAAAGTCATGGAGTCATAGAATGAGACAATGGGAAACAGGCCCTTCGGCCCAAATTGCCCAAACCGCCCATCATGTCCCAGCCACAATAGTCCCACCTGCCAGCATTTGGTCCATATCCCTCCAAACCTGTCCTATCCATGTACCTGTCCAGCTGCTTCTTAAATGTTGGGATATTCCCTGCCTCAACGTCCTCTGGCAGCTTGTTCCATACATCCACCACCCTGGTCTAATCAAAGGTAGTCTGAGCGCCCCCAATGAGATAGATAATAACTCAACTACTCTCTAGTTCTTAGTAGGATGGTTCAATTACCTGATAACAGCTGGGAAGAAACTGCCCCTGAATCTGGAGGTGTGCATTTTCACACTTCTATACCTCTTGCCTGATGGGAGGAGTGACTGGTGCAATTCGTCCACGATGGGACATTCTTCGCTGGATACAAGCAATATAGCATTATGTATTTTATCATTTGGATGTATTAATGGACTACCTAGAATAAAAGATTCCTCACGTGGGAGATGGACACTTTGATGTTTCTCAAAACAGCCGCGTATGTCCATTTGCCCAACAACTAATGTTCGCCACCTTTTGGTTGGTAAAGAGTGAGCATACAAATAAACTAATGTTTCTATTTTCCAACATACATTTGCAGGTCTTTTCTTGTTCCATTTACTAGCCAATATGTTTATTTTCACCTGAACAGAATGCTATTTGTAGTTAGGTTGTACAGATTTTAAAAACTGATCAGCTGATTTTGAAATGCTTCAAACCTTGAACCTTAATGAGGTTTGTGTTGTTCTTTTTTAATCCAGTGTTGCCTTGATGAATCACAGTTGCTGCCCAAATGTGATTGTAACCTACAGAGGGACAACTGCGGAGGTCAGAGCCGTGAAGCGGATAGGTCCTGGTGAAGAGGTTGGAAAGCAGGATGATCAAACCTGTTTTTTTTCCCCAATAAAAACATTAAAAAAATAATGAATTATTATTTTGCTTAATGTATGTGTATAGAATATTAAGAATATTAAAAATACTGAAACTTTGTTATTGTACCCTCTTTGCCTCAGAGCGAGGTTTGCAACAAATTAGCATTGGTAATGCAGATAAACTGCTACTGAGCACTAATATACCTTGCAATGTAATTGTCAAGGCAAACTTTTATGGTGCTATGACTGTGCATTATCAAAGATGCAGTGTTTAATGGACATTGTTTTTATAAAAGTGATTGAATTCAGCAGTTTGGCCAAATGAAATTCATTCTTTTGAATTCACCAATCAATTGAGATACATAATTAAAAAATAAACAAGGCAAAATGTATACCATGAACTGAATTAGTTTACAAAGAACAATGATCACACTGGGAGGCCAGATAGAGATTTGGTTTTGAAACTGACAAAGACAATTTTTTCTATTGATACTTGTACAATGATACCCTATCAACCAAAGTAATATTTGATTTAAGTTGTTTAAAATATGCCTTTCTCTTTTGCCTACAATACAATCAGAATTCCCATGTCCACAGACTGCATATTCATGGGGGCATTACTGTTGAGACACATATCCATAAGAAACACACCTCCACTTATAACATGGGTTTCATTGTGGGAGAGGGTTTGTATCATGGAAAATGACAACCCTTCTGTAATACTGTACTTGTTGTTTAAATATTACATTTAACAATTGCAATGGCTTATCATCTGCAGGCCGATAGAATCCAAATTCAATTTCATTTCATGGCAGGTATGAAATGGAAATCTCATTTTTTTTTTTTCTGTCTACCAATGTTGTAGATTTTCACCAGTTACATCGATCTGCTGTATCCAACCGAAGACAGGCAAGACCGATTGAGGGATTCTTATTTCTTTACTTGCGATTGTAGAGAATGTGCAACAAAAGCAAAGGTAATGTTTTTTGAACTTCATGCTGTTTTTCTTGCTGTCATTTGCTTGACCACAGTCCAGCCTTAGCTCCGGGTTCCATCTTGCATTCTTCCGAACACTTCAGAGGATGAGACAGTCTCCCCTGGAGCAAAGTACAGATGTGATCCATAGAAATGGATTGTTCTGGGTTAGAGGTTGTCTGAGCACAAGATTCTAAACATTCCTGATTTTTTTTCAGTTTCAAACTGGGGAAAATGCATTGTTTCTGCATGCAGTATTTTTTTTCAAATGTTTTGCAAATACCAATTTATTTTAAAATTTAAAACTGCAATACCACGTGATGGAAATTACTTTTTTGTGACCTTTTGCTTTGTTGATATTTTTCTACTGCTAAACATCAGTACATGCTCTATTACCACTATTTAAAATGATGTGTTTTTCCATGGTGGTAATTCAGTGAAAATGCAGATAAATCTCTCCTACATTGCACAACCCCCCTTTAAAATTGGTATGATTTTGAGATTAATCTTTGACTACATAATGTATTTAATGAAAAATAACAATAGAAAACATTGGGAATACTTTAGCAGGTTAATTTTGGAGCTCTTGTGCAATACCTATTATCATTCTAAATCTGAGTGACAAATGTTCATTAATCAAATCTATTAGGAGTGCTGAGATGGGACATTGAAACGTAGAAACATAGAGAATGGATATCTCTGAATGGTGGAAAGGACTCGTGTCTAAAATAGCTTGACCGTGTTTCTGTCATCTTGCAAAGCTGAATGTTGGAGGAGGAAGGTCGATTAGAGCAAAGATCTTTATTAAAACTGCCACTTTTGGATGCTGCTGGTTTGCATCTTTATAGATTTTGCTTCATTTTCAGTTAAAACCAAATTAAGAACAAAACTGGATTATTAATGAGATCCTTTCTATAGCAGGGTGACCAAAGCTGAACACAATACTCCAAACACAGCCCCATTAACATCTTGTACAACTGTAAGATAACGTCCCAACTTCTATAACGCACCCTGACTGCTGATGGCCAATGTACCAAAAGCTGCCTTTACCACCCTATCTACCTGTGACGCCACTTCCAGAACAAAGCCCCTTACCCCTTACCTTCACACTTCCATGGTAACACCCTTGAGATGGCAGAAGTGGAATGAAAAAATAGCAAAGTTGCAAATTCTACTTTTGTCATGTGCTTTCCATCAATTCTTGTGAATGAACGAGGCTTCTGAGCAACCCTTCAAGAGAATGTTTAGCCAAAAGAATTCAAAGAATGCCTTTAAAAAAGTGTAGCCTTGTATCATGCATTTGCTGCAACGTTTTGCTTGTTTTTATGCTCTTACTGCAGGATAAAGAAAAGCTGGAAGTGACAAAATACAATGAGCCACCAAAGCCGGAGGCTGTCAAGGATATGATCAAATATGCAAGGAATATAATCGAAGAGTTCAGGAAAGCCAAGCACTACAAAAATATCCTTTTTCCAGTAGAATGGTCATGGGTCATCATTT
The DNA here is from genome assembly GCF_053455715.1 of Rhinoraja longicauda. NCBI lineage: Eukaryota > Metazoa > Chordata > Chondrichthyes > Rajiformes > Arhynchobatidae > Rhinoraja > Rhinoraja longicauda. The sequence continues at coordinate 18,127,794 of NC_135961.1, forward strand.
GTTGAACATTGAATTCTAGTTTCCTGCTGTCTTCATGCTTGGTGTTAATATCTATATACTAAAACTCTTGTTTGTTTGTTTGTTCGTTCCTGAACTACAGCCAAAACGGTACATGATAGCGTGACAATTTTAGGCCCACCTTACTCACCGGCATCCCTTTGGTGCTAATGGAAGACGTTTCATTGAAATCGGTGTTATATTTTTAAAGTTATTCACATTTTAAAGTTTAAATCTATCTCCTAGGGAGAGAGGGGAGAGGGGGGAGGGAGGGGGTGGAAGGGAGGGAGGAGGGAGAATAAGGGGGGGGTTGAGTGGGATAGAGTGGGGGGGGAGGGGAAGGGGGGAGGGGAGGAGAGATTGCTGCACCAATGCAGGAGAGGTTTGGGGCCAAGCTTGGTCTAGAAGATTAATATAGATTTTATAGATATAGACATGGAGTCGGCAAGAGAGAGACCTAGTAACACTAGTGATAATATAGAATGGCCAATTAACCTACCGACTCACGTGTCTTTGGGACATGGGAAGAGACTGGAAACTCAAAGGAAACTTGCCTGGTCAGATGAAAAAGATGCAAACCACACAATGTCAGAGGTTGGGATTGAACCTAGATCTCTGGTATTATGAAGCAATATTTCAATACCTGCACCACTGGGCCACCCCATGCTCCATGCCTTGTATATTTATTAACAACAAATTGGCCATCAAAATTTAGAAAATGATATTTTAAAAATGATATTTAAATTTACTAATAGTATAGGGTGTATGGGATGTGGGTAGAGGGAGATGAGACCTGGTCAATGGGGAATAAAACCAGTGAGAGATGTGGGCAAACTAAGGGAATGTAAAGTTGTAGACAATTTGGCATGGGTAAATGTAAATACCAGCATAAACTGCAGAGAAAGGCACTGAAGGATATGGAGAAACAAATTTTAGGACTTATTCAATTCATTAATTGAAACTGCTGTGTTTTTTTTTAAAGCCGATAGAGTTTAGAGATTTGTACAGTGGAGCATAGATCACGTGAGCCAGTCTTGTACATACCAAGCCAGAGGTTGAGGAGAGACCTGATTGACGTATAATAACGTTGAGAGGCATAGATAAGGTAGACAGTCCAACCTATTTCCCAGGGTGGAAAAATCAAATGCCAGAGGGCATCGCTTTAATTCGAGAGGGGCAAAGTGTAAAGATGTGCAGGGCAAGTGTTTGCACAAATGAAGGTGAGCGTGTGGAACATGGGGTGGTGGTGGTGGAGGAGGCCGATGCGATTGGTGCATTTAAGAGGTTTTTGGATAGTCATGTGGATATGCAGAGAATGGAGGGGTACAGATTATATGCAGGCAGATAGAGTTGGTCTTGATATCACATTTGGCACCGACATTGCAGGCTGAAGAGCTTCCTGTGCTGTACTATTCAATGTTGACTGCAGATTTGTGTGCCAGATATAAGTGATTTAAAATTATGCAATTGATTAAAAACTTATGGCCTAGATGACTTGCTGTTTAAAAGCTCAGTTATGCTCATAAATTCATGTGATAGGAGCAGAATTGGGCCATTTGGCCCATCTAGTCATGGCTGGTGTATCTTTCCCTCTTAACCCCATTCTCCTGTCTTCTCCCCATAACCTTCAACACCTGTACTAATCAAGAATCTATCTCTGCCTTTAAAATATCCATTGACCTGGCCTCCACAGCCTTCTGTGGCAATGAATTCCACAGATTCACCAGCCTCTGATGAAAGAAATTCCTCCTAAAGGAACGTCTTTTTATTCTGAGGCTATGACCTCCAGTCCTAGACTCTCCCACCAGTGGAAACATCCTCTCCATATCCACTCTATCCAGGCCTTTCATAATTTGGTAAGTTTCAATGAGGTTCCCCCATCCTTCTAAACTCCAGCAAGTAGAGACCCAATATCGTCAAACGTTCATCATATATTAACCCATTCATTCTTATAAACCTCCTCTGGACCCTCTCCTGAGCCAGCACATCCTTCCTCGGATAAGGGGCCCAAAATTGCTTACAATACTCCAAATGCGGTCTGACCTGCGCCTTATAGAGCCTCAGCAAGCTGGTGTACTGGAGTTGCATATTGGTTAGTCAAGAATGGCAGATTTATTTTCCTAAAGATCATTAATAAACTAGATGGGTTACATACAACTGATGGGATATAGATTAGCATTATTCATGCAAGCATTTTATTACAGATTTATTTGATTAACAATTTCAATAGCCCAGCTGCTGTGATGGGATTTGAACGTGTTTCTGGATCAACTGTCCTGGTCTCTAGATTATTAGACCAATAATTTAACCAATTCTGCACCTCATGTTGCCATAGAAGTGTGAAAGGAAGGGATGATATAAGAAAATAACTGCAGATGCTGGTACAAATCAAAGGTATTTATTCACAAAATGCTGGAGTAACTCAGCAGGTCAGGCAGCATCTCAGGAGAGAAGGAATGGGTGACGTTTCGGGTCCGAAACGTCACCCATTCCTTCTCTCCTGAGATGCTGCCTGACCTGCTGAGTTACTCCAGCATTTTGTGAATAAGGAAGGGATGAGGTGGGTTTGTTCGGGAACCTTTTTCCTCAGTCTAAGCTTTCCGAATGTGAGGAGTCTGTGAGGAAATAACAGCGATTTAAAGTTCTCAGAAGGAATTGGGAAGTTCTAAAGATTTATAGTATGCAATGCATTGTGTCCTAGAGTAGTGAGCACTGTAATACTTGAGGACAATTTGGATAAATACTCAAACTAACAAAGGGAAAAAGCAAATCTGGAGAGTGTAATGGCCCTTCTGAGTTCTACAATTTAATTTTGTAATTTTTTTTTGTGATGTTCCAGCTCTTTATATCATTTAATTTTCCCTTGCACAGGACAGGGTGGTCAAAAAGGCATATGGGTTACTGGCCTTCATTAGCCGGGGCATCGAATATAAAAGTAGGGGGGTAATGATGGAATTGTACAGAACACTGGTGAGGCCCCAGCTGGAGTATTGTGTACAGTTCTGGTCACCACATTATAGAAAGGATGTGATAGCTTTGGAGAGGGTGCAGAGGAGATTCACCAGGATGCTGCCAGGGATGAAGGGCCTCGGCTATGAGGAGAGACTGAGCAGACTGGGGTTGTTTTCCCTGGAGCAGAGAAGGCAGAGAGGGGACATGATCGAGGTGTACAAGATCATGAGGGGCATAGATAAGGTAGATGGCGGGGAACTTCTTCCACTGGTGGAAGGTTCAACAACGAGGGGACATAGATACAGGGTAAGGGGAGGGAGGTTTCGGGGGGATGTGAGAAAGAACTTTTTCACCCAGAGGGTGGTTGGAGTCTGGAACTCACTGCCTGGGGTGGTGGTGGAGGCGGGAACACTCACAACGTTTAAGAGGCATTTGGATGGGCACTTGAAATGCTACAACATTCAGGGCTATGGTCCAAATGCGGGAAAATGGGATTAAAATTAGACTGTGTTTGGTAACGGGCGGCGCGGACACGATGGGCCGAAGGGCCTCTTTCTGTGCTGTAGGACTCTATGACAACAGAAGACAATTTGTGCAAAGGTGTTGAGATGGAGGAGCACAAAAGAAGATGCTGTTGCGTTAAAAAATCTTTACCTTTATTTTTCCAATGCAATCAGTCCAGGTTTGACAGCTGTTTTTGCGTTACAATTCTTAACCACCTGGCACCCCCTAGTGAGTTGCTGGAGATCTGCGAGTTAAGTCTGGATAAGATGGGATCCGTTTTTGAGGATAACAACGTTTACATGCTGCACATGATGTACCAAGCCATGGGAGTCTGTTTGTACTTGCAGGACTGGGATGGAGCACTCCGCTACGGTCAAAAAATAATCAAACCTTACAGGTAGATATAAAGTTTTATTTTATTTTCTACACAATTACAATGCAGTAATTCTCTTTGAAAATACTTTGGCTGTATGGCTGTCTAAAAAAGAAATAGTCATCACCATTTAGTTATTTTAGCTTGCACATTTCATTGTCATTAAAATTATGTGATCAGGGTTTCAACTAATTCTTGTGTGTTGGTTTGTTTTGTTGCTCCAGGTACTTTGGTAATTCTTAATTTTCTAATGTTCAGTGACTCGCTTTCTAGTGAGAGGGGCCTAAATTCGCTGCCAAAGGAGGTTGTAAGCAATGATCTACTTGGTGCCTGTTAGTTTTGAATGTTGAAGCTTGCCAATAAATGCAAATGATTTTAGATAAGGATGAATCCTACACAGAGGAATGCAAAACACTTATTTTTAATGCACAAAGAGATTCATGAGATAGATATGGGAAAAGAGCTTGTGCTAAACCAAGCAGAAAGACCTAATGTTTTGTGACCAAGCTGTAGCCCATCTGTGTCATGGGGTGCCAAGGTGGTTGTTTTTGCATCCACATTGGGGCAATTTTCCAATCCCGACCTTGGTGACAAAATTGTTTGCTTATTTCCATTCTTTATTTTGTTTCCCCATGGCTCCCCTGGGCAGGATTGGAGTTGGCTGCATGTTCACAATACATTGTGAACAAATCATGAAAATGAAATACAAATAAAGGGTTAAACATGGATTTAATTTAACATCACATGCTCAAAGATGGAATGTAGTTTTGTCCCCACTGTAAACAAAAGATTGTATTCCTCGTCCTCAAAAAATTGCAGCGGGTCCGATCACAGAGTATTACTGGTTTGAGCTGTTTAAGACTCTCTCTTCTAAACTGCCGTTACTTTCTGCAGTCAGAAATGCCATGGTAGCTGAACTGTCACGGAGAGGAATTAAGGGTCATTTATACTGAACTGACATTCTTCATAAGGGACTGAAATCAAAAGCAACTTAGTATAAGACAATAACTGCAGATGCTGGTACAAATCGAACTCACAAAATGCTGGAGTAACTCAGCAGGTCAGGCAGCATCTCAGGAGAGAAGGAATGGGTGACGTTTCGGGTCGAGACCCTTCTTCAGACTGATGTCAGGGGGGCAGGACAAAGGAAGGATATAGGTGAAGACAGGAAGATAGAGGGAGATCTGGGAAAGGGGGAGGGGAAGAGAGGGACAGAGGAACTATCTAAAGTGGGAGAAGTCGATGTTCATATGTTGATTAAGAATTAAAAATTTCCTTCAAGAAAAAGACTTCAACATTGAGAACTGTGTAGATCATGAATTGCCACATTATAACAGAGCTTTATTTGTCGTTCGGCACCGAAGTACCGAACGAAACTACATAGCAGTCATAGAAAAAAAGAACACAAGACACATAACCCCAACACAAACGTCCATCACAGTGACTCCAAACACCCCCTCACTGTGATGGAGGCAACAAAACTTCCACTCTCTTCCCCACGCCCACGGACAGACAGCTCGTCCCCGACCGACCCGCACAGTCCCCGCACCGGGCGCTGAAACGTCCCGCGGCCGAACCGGGCGATGAAAGGCCCGCGACCAAGCCTTGCGCAGCTAAGTCCAGTGGCCGAGCCGCACCGGGCGATGTAAAGTCCCGTGGTCGAGCCGCACCAGCGATGTAAAGTCCCGTGGCCGAGCCGCATCGGGCGATGTTAAGTCCCGCAGTCGAGCCGCACCAGCGATGAAAAGACCCGCAGCCGAGCCGCACCGGGCACTGTTAAGTCCCGCAGCCGAGCTGCACCGGGCGATGTTAAGTCCCGCAGTCGAGCCGCACCAGCGATGTAAAGTCCCGCGGCCGAGCTGCACCGGGCACTGTTAAGTCCAGCGGCCAAGCCGCACCGGGCGATGTAAAGTCCAGCGGCCAAGCCGCACCGGGCGATGTTAGGCCCCGCAGCCGAGCCGCACCCCGCGCCGTGAGGAAGAGAAGAGTTCCCCCCCCACACCACCACCCCCTCCCACACATACACAACCATTACCCTGACTCAAAATTGGCTTGTTGATTCATGGGTTGTGAAGGTTTTTGTTCTTGGTATCTCTGCCATGTGCTATCAGAAAGAATGTTGAAGAGATAAGAGCTGCAATGCAATACATCTGCACACAACTTCAATGCAAGTGTCCTGTAGTCTTCTGCAGAGAACTGCTTCTGTGCAACTTGAAGGTATCTCCTCGAACTGGTCCCATGCCAGAATTGGGAACCAGTAGGTCTAAGGGTGCCTTGTCCTCCATGTTCACATGGTTTTTAACTCTACCTATCTAAATTAATTAGCAGTTCATCTCTCACTGTCAAATTCCCCTCACATCTCCCGATGCTTCTAGCCCTGGACCTAGCCGATCCCTTTACAACTCTGCCCTTCTGTAGGGCTTTGTGCAATGTACACTGAAATCACATAACCGGTGAAAACTGATCAGATGTCAGGCTGCCAGTGGCAGGAACTTTGATTTGCCACCTGTTCCTTTCCAGAACTATTGTCAGAATTCCTGATTACATTCCCATTTAAAAGGAAGGTTTGGGTAACTGATATGTGCCCATGATTTTCTGGCAACGTGTTGATGAGTGAGGATTCTCACGAGAGGATGTCATTAGGTTAGCTCTCCTGAGACTGGTGTAGCACCAAGAGATTAAAATTCCTCGACTTCAAAGTTCAAACTTTGAGTTGGCAGATGAAAGACTAAATTTGATTTTGAGGGATAAAGAGATGAATGTTTTTGATCCTCACTGTCTACCTAATTGCTTTTTAAAGGTAGAAGGAAAGGAGTTTGGAGTGGGCAAGATGGTGACAATATAATTTGAGGAAGTGGATGAGGAGAAATCAGTAAATGGCATTATAGTGAGAATCTGGATACTCGTTTTTTTTAGAAGAGACGCACATTATGTAGGTGCAGCAAGTGCTAAGAATGTGGAGCGTTGACTTATTACCACAGAACATTACATAGGTGAACATCCTTGATGCAGCTCTACGAGGCTTTAGACAGGTTGGAACAAGAGAGCTGTGTGGTGCTTCACCTGCCTTGGAGGCAGTGCAACACTAAATTAACTCTTGGGGTTAATGGCCTCGTTGTAAGTGGATCAGATTGGCCTAAACATGCAGGCGTTTATAAGATTGAGAGGTGGGAATCATCTGTAATGTAATTCAATAAGATTTTGACAGTGTAGGTACTTTTTAATTATTTCTTCGGTTGAGGAATCTAGAGATGAGCAACATAGCTTCAGGGAAAAAGGTTGGCCATTTAGAATTGTGCGAGATTTCCTCATTCTGAGGGTGGTGTACTGCCTGCCTGAGTTTGAGGGACTATTAGACATTTTGTGTTCATCCAACTCTTCACCCACCCCGGCACCTTCAATCTGAAGAAGGGTCCCGACCCGAAACGTCACCGATTGTTTCTCCAGAGATGCTGCCTGACCCGCTGATAGGCACTTTGTGTCTATCTTTGGTATAAACCAACATCTGCAGTTCTTCATTTCTATAATTTAATACCTTGTTTTCTTCCAGTCATTTATTTTGCTGTTCTGATAATAGGGACTCGAGTGAAGAGTGAGAGATACAGTCACATTGCCAACCGCAGTCCAGCTTAGAGTTTTTTAGATTTTTAGATACAGCGCAGAAACAGGCCCTTTGGCCCACCGGGTCTGCGCCGCCCAGAAATCTCCGCACATTAACACTATCCCATACCCACTACGGACAATTTTTACATTTACCAAGGCAATTAACCTACCTACCTGTACGTCTTTGGAGTGTGGGAGGAAACCGAAGATCTCGGAGAAAACCCACGCAGGTCGCGGGGAGAACGTACAAACTCCGTACAGACGGAGTGTCTCTTTAAATTTAAATGTGATTTTGTGCACGGTTATTTTATTGTTTGAAAGCCTGCCTACTTTCCGACTATGGGCTTTGCATGTGGAAAAGAAAATAAGATTTAAAAGTGGGCAAGAGAAAATTAAAGTTAAAGGAATTTTTACTTTTAAAGCAGCAAACACTATCCTGCATATTCTCTGAATGTCGCTTCCATGTGGCTGAAACTGGGTCGATTGTATATGGGTCTGGAACACCATTCTGCTGGAGCAAAGGCATTGAGAAAGGTATCTTCGGCTCTTTTTTGTTATCCAGAAAGTTTAAAACTAATGTGATTATTTCAATGTGTTTAAAATTTTACTTTATTATCACGTGTACTGAGGTACAGCGAAAAGCTTTTTTTGTTGCATGCTATCCAGTCAGTGGAAAGCAAAGATACTATAGCAGAGCAAGATAGGCCACTCGACCCTAAAAAACGTAGTATGTCATGCCACCATTTTAGTAGGCAGAAACTTGCAGAAACACTTAAAAGAATAATAACAAAAATCTGTGAATTGATAGATGAGAAATATTCTGCATTTTTATGGTATCGTCACACGTACTGTTCCCCCAAAACACTGATTACACTGCGAGAGGCATAGCGAACGGCGGGCTCTGCCTACTAAAATGGCGGACGTTACACTCCTTTGCATACTACACTTCAGTATAGGCCATTTTGACAGAGTGGTTCATCTTGCTCTAGTATCTTTGGTGGAAAGACTATACATAATTACATTCATGTCATCCAGGATAAAAGGAAAAACATTAGGTGCAAGGTCTGATTTAAGATAGTCCGAGGGACTCCAAGGAGGTAGATGGCAGGTCGGGGCCACTCTCTAGTTGGTGATAGGATGGTTCAGTTGCCTAATAACAGCTGGCTAGGAACTGTCCCTGAATCTAGACGTATGCCTTTTCATACTTCTGTACCTCTTGTCTGATGGAAGACAGGAGATTTGTTCTTGAGTGTGTGGTGGCTTTGCTGAGGCAGAATGAAAATGGATGGAGTCAATGGAAGGGAGGTTGGTTTGCATGATAGTCTGGACTGCATCCACAATGCTCTGCAACTTCTTGCGGTCTTGGATGGATAATAATATAAGAAGCATTGCAAAATGGTTCATGAGAGCCTTATCCAGTGTTCTAGCAAGAAGCACTGTTTAAACATGATATTTTCTATATAATTAAGTTGTTTGCATTGTGTTTGTTACAGGCAAAAGACCAGTCTCTTCCTGTGCTCAGTTTTAAAATGCTCAGTGGAAGAGACAAGGTGTTCAGTTGTGCAGTATACTGTCATTCGGTAAAGCTATAGGCTTTCTCCACCACCATTTTAATACATTTCAACTAGTTTAAAAGTGGATCCTTTTCCGAATTTCTGTAATTATGAATTATAACTTCATACTAAAATTAGTGATACAGCATCGAAATGCCATTTGCCCAAACACATCTGCACCAACTAGTAGGGATCTATCTGTATTTATCCCATCTTCCAGCTCTTGGCCCATAGCCTTTCTATGCCTCGGTCAATCAAGTGCTCATCGATATACTAAAATGCTGCCTGAGCTCTGCTTCCATCACTGTGTTCCTGATGCTTGCCACTTTCTGGGTAAAAAGGTCCCCCTCAGATTCCCTTTAAATTTCATGCCCCTTTCCCTTCGTTTAGTTTCGTTTATTTTCACATGTACCATACCACTGATATGGGAATAGTTTCCCACACTACCCTATAATGTTATATACTTCCATTCTAGGAAACCTGTGCAGTTTCTCCCCATTCCATCAAAATCCTAGCAAATCTGCTCTTTCCCCCCCACTGTGTATCACCTCTTTCCTGTAACATAGTGACCAGAACTGCACACAGTCCTCCCACTGAGGTCTGAACTGTGTTTTATAAAGGTCCTTCGTTTTTTAGAAATACAGCTCGGAAACAGGCCCTTCAGCCACTGGGTCCGCGCCGACCAGCGATCCCCACATATTAACACTATCCTACACAAACTAGCGACAATTCTTACATTTACCAAGCCAATTAACCGACATACCTGTACTTCTAAATAGTGTGGGAGGAAACCGATCTCGGAAAAAAATTCACGCAGGTCACGGGGAGAACGTCCAAACTCCGTACAGACAGCACCCGTAGTCGGGATCGAACCCGGGTCTCTGGCGCTGCAATCGCTGAAAGGCAGCAACTCTACCGCTGCGCCACCGTGCGGCCCTATGGCAGTTCATGTAAACCACATCTACTGCACCTACCCTCATCCCTGTCACTTTGTTAACTCTTTAAAATAAAAGTTAAATCTGTCAGATTTGTCAGACAGGATCTGGTCTTGACAAAGCTACGCTGGCGATCTTTGATTAGTCCCTGCCTTTCCAGTTAGTGTTAATCCTGTACCTCTGAATTTTTCCAACGATGCTACGCCCACAGCTTTGCAAAAGCAAGGCTTTTATCAGCTACCCTTGAAAAGAGACACCATGTTTGTTATCCTCCAGTTCAGGCCCTACCTTCCCCAGTACCTCACTCATGGCCCGTAAAGACTTAAATCTCAGTCAGAGCCCCTGTAATCTCTCTCCTTCACTACCATTGCAACCTGGAATAAATCTCATCCAGCCTGGGAATTTATCTACCTTTCATCCTGCTAAGGCATCATGTACCTGCTCATCATTTGTGGAGACTTGAACTAGAATTTCATCTTTGAGCTCCCCAACTACAATACATTTCCTTTGTGAATACTGATTGAAAAGTCTCCATTTCTGATATTTTCTGGCTTTGCACACAAATTGCCTCCGTTATCCCTAATCGGCCTTTCTCTGGTTATTTTTTTTTTGCCCTTAATATGTTTACAAAATGCCTTCAGATTTGCCTTCAAAATGTTTGCTAGTGATATTCTGTGACCCTCCCTTTGCCTTCCTATTTTCCTATTTCAGTGCCTTCCTAACTTTTTTAATTCTTGGTGTGCCTCCGCAGTCCTTGGTAGTCTGAACCTGCCATATGTGCTTTTTTTAGTCAACGCTTGATATCTCTCTTTACCCTGGCAGGAACATGTTGGTCCGAACTTTTGCTGTTTCTTCTCTGATCGTATCACACTGTACAGATGTAGACTTGTCTGCCAGTAGATGCTGCCAATCTACACTTGGCAGGTTCTGTATTATTGTAAAGAAAACTGCTCTTCTTTCTGCGCACCCCCACAACACAATTTTGAGTCCTTTATTTTTGGTCTATTCCTCAATACTGAAGTTATGCATTTATTGACTAGCAGTGCAATGTCACCTCTTTTACAACCCCTTGCTTGTGTGAGACAGGGATACAGAATTATCAGTCTTGCCAATCTTTCAACATGCCTCAGTGATTGCAACAATATCATAGTCCCACATGTTGGTTAAAAGTCCATGTAAGATGCTTGTTTAGACCCCTTGCCCTAAAATAAATGACATTTAGTTTTTTTCCCCCTTGTGTCCATTTTCCCAGCTGCTCTGCCTCTTGGATTTATTGACATTTTCTCCTTCAGGTGTTTACCTTTCCATGTGAACAGCTACTTGGAGCCCTCTTCCCCTAAACCTTCCCCAGTAGCACCAGCAAACCTCTCCACCAAATTGTTGGTCACATCCTGCTTGTTCAGGCTCCACCTTCTCCAGAAAGGGTCCCAGTCATCCATAAACCTAAGGCCCATTCTCCTGCACTATCCCTACACCCATGCATTCAACTGACCTATTCTGCTATTCCAATGCAGCTAGTTTTGGTTAATATGTGAAAAATTATGGAGTTTATATCACAATTAGATCATGGAAATTTAATTGGTTAACCTTTTAACTGTTGCTTTTCTTGCTTGCAAATCACTGGCAATATATTAAAAATATGCATTTATGTAGGGTGCATTCCATGCAAACTTCATGTGCATGTTTCACCTTGATACCGGTTCGCATGTCCTTTTCTTTGGTGAAAGAGAAGGACCTGTACTGTGGTTTACTTTAGAGATACAGCCTGGCCCATAGAGCCCGCACTGACCAACGATACTAATGACACACGAACACTATCTTACACACACCAGGGACAATTTACAATGTTCGTCAGGCAATTAGCCTACAAATCTGTACGTCTTTGGAGTGTGGGAGGAAACCGGAGCACCCCTGGAGAAAGCCCACGCAGGATACAGGGAGAACGTACAAACTCTACATACAATAGAACTTTATCCCTGGTAGGAAAATAAATGGCACACATGGGCAGAATCGAACCCAGGTCACTGGCGCTGTAAGGCAGCAACTCTACCGCTACGCCACTGTGCCGTTCCTTGCTGAGATTGTTGACTCGATAAATCTTCTGCTCCCACTTCGGATCCCACTTGGACCCTACCAGTTCTTTCCCGTGAACGTGTGGAACTGCTGCCCTGGTTATGCTGACTGACCTCTCACCTTCTTACATAAAGTTGCCAACGTCACAAAACTTAAGAATTTTATGTGCGCTGCAACTGGAATTACTTATTACAGCAATGTGATGTAACAAAGTAGAATATTCGCAATTCAATTTGAAAAAGTATGCACTTTTTTGGATGTTTCTTGAGGGATATTGACAAAATTGGACATTTTCTTTCACAGGCTTTGGCTATCATGGAAGTGGTGCATGGGAAGGATCATCCATATATTTTTGAAATTAAAAAGGAACTGGAGGAGAAATGAATGTTTTTCCTTGACCATCACTATTCCTCAAATGAAATGCAAGACTATTCTCCAGTAACAGAATAATGTGTATTCGTTCGTAACAAAGGATCTGAAAAATAACAGCATGAATGTTAAAGGAATGCTGTTTTTATTTTTGTTTTTAATATTTAAGTATGACAATAAATATAAAATTGCATCACCTCAGATTTTTGATTTTGTTTGAACTGCGGTGTGTTCTCTGAACATTTGACTTATTGCAAGCTTTTCAATATGTGCGAGTCTAAATGTATGAGAGCCTAAAAAATGGCCATTTGGCTGTGATGCCTGTTCTGTCATTCGGTAGGATATCTAATCTTTTCCCTGCGTATCACTTTCTTACTCTTAGACCATATCCCTTAATATCTAAAAATAAATCAATCTCTGTCTTGACCATACTTAGTGAGTGTGTACATCCACGGCCATCTTGAGTAGCAAATTCCAAATGTTCACAAATAAATTTCTTATCACCTCTGTCCCAAAACCTTAGACCTTTACTTTTTCCCATTGAACACCCCAACCCTTCCAAATTTGGCACAAAGTTTCCACTTTCTAATTTAATTTCCGCCATTCCGATTTCGCCTCACTTTTTTCTGCAAAACACATGCCTCTCGCCGGGCCTTTTCTCACCTTGCCTGGCCTCCCCGCATAGCGTGAGGCCCATTGATGTTGAGAGGGGATGGGGTGGGTGAATGGGAGGGGGGTTGGGGGTGGGTGAATGGGAGGGGGTTGGGGGAGGGTGGGGAGTGTCGGGAGTCGGGTGGGAGGGAAGTGAGGTGGGGGTAGAGGGGTGGGGTGGGGTCAGTGTAGAGTGGGAGTGGGGGGGAGTAGGGGTGTAGAGGGGTAGGGGTGGGGGTAGAGTGGGAGCGGGGGGGAGGTGAGAGCAGGGGGGGGAACATGGGCCGTTGTGATTTGCTGTTGAAGACCACTGGAGCAAGTATGTCTTCAATGAAATTAGGTATGTGCAGTTTTAAATGAAACTCTTTCTTCATAACTTATGACCATTGTTCTTTTATTCAATACCAAGAGAATTGGGATGTGTAAGGAAAAAGCAAAATAGAAAAAACAAAACAATTTTTTTTAAACTTTGTGTTTAAAATAGCAGAATATACTCATGTACCTTGATATCTAAAAATAAATCAATCTCTGTCTTGACCATACTTAGTGAGTGTGTACATCCACTGACACTGACGCCTGACATTGTACATGTAGTCCAAGAACTACAGACTGTTGGAAATAAGTGTTTTTTCACACATGAATGTAGCGCAATGCGTTTGCGCATTGGGCGTGCATACTTTTTTTTTGCTGAAAAGTTGTATTACGCGCCATATGATGTAAAATTCTGAATTTTGGACATCAAAATCATGAATTTGTAAAATCAAATGTTGGGAGGTCTGCACTGGATATTTTCTTCTGGGCTACCTTGGTGCCTTGATGAATGTGCGAGCAAGCCGGACCTTCACTAGATTGCTCCAATTTACACCTGCAATGGAACAATTATTCTTTGGGTCTACTGTAAAAATCTCATCAGGACAGCAAGGTCAGCACTAAGGAGGAATGCATCAGCGAGGAGGTTCCAAGCTCAGTAAGGTGAAACGTGTCTCGAGTTGCCATGGTCAAGCAAAGGCCCAACAAGAATCACGATCACCAGAGATCAGGAAATCAGCAAAAAAGAGGGAACAACCCATAACTTGGTCAATGAGGAAATAGTGGAGACAACGAGCATGGAATGAGTGTTGGAGATGAAGTTGAGAATGGATGTGCCAAAGTCTCTATGACTAGTGAGGAGAAAATGGGTTCCATTTATATTCTGTTTAAACCCACCATAGTGAATACTCTACCTTGTGTAGGAAAATAACTGCAGATGCTGGTACAAATCGAAGGTATCACAAAATCCTGGAGTAACTCACCAGGTCAGGCAGCATCTAGGAGACAGGGAATGGGTGATGTTTCAGTCTGAAGAAGGGTCTCGACCCAAAACGTCACCCATTCCTTCTCTCCTAGATGCTGCCTGACCTACTGAGTTACTCCAGCATTTGGTATACTCTACCTTGTTCAACTGAGAGGTGCAATGTATTCAAAATTGTATGTCTGCACCCTTTGGGATCATTTTTGCAAAGTCTTTTACTTTTTGTTGTCTTGGATAAATTGTTTTTGCGTGTTGTCCTGGTCTGTGCCTGTGGCACTGCTGCAAGCAAGATTTTCATTGTTACCTGTACCTCAACGAACCTTTGCATGGATCAATGGGCAGAAGATCAAAATTATGTGGATATTGAACCTGTAAAACCACACACAAAAAGCCAAATCTGTATACAGTCATCTTTTTATGGAAATAAATATGGTGGTACTTTAAAATGCAATGAAGGGATGGCATGGATGCTGTCCACACCTTTGTGAAATGGTGGCAGTTCTATTGTTTCCATATCGCTATGAAAAGGATAGCAACAGTGAGATTCTTGCAAAAATGCTTTATTGTGTATATGAATGATAGACAATTATCTTTTACAAAATGTTTTGGTACATTCATGAATAAGGAAAGTCACAAAGCATATACAAAATTATTTACATGTCAGACAAATTTGCTCTTATTTGTCACATGAAGCAATGCTGAACGGTTCCGTATTCAAACAGAGGCAGCAATAGTCAATGTAAAATACTGTCATGTTGTATCACAGTTTTGCACCAGAGAAATAATAAAACTTATACACTGAGTATACATAAACCTGATGTTAAAAAGCATGCACTGTTAGTTTGAGAGGAAGAAAGGATGACCACAACATAAGACTCTTTCACTTAATGTATTAAGACCATTGTTGAACACCATTGTGGACTTGACTCTATACATTTACATTTCTTAAAGATACATTTAAAGGGCCAAATCCTTTTCATGGAATTAGTACAAGATACATTTTGTACACTTCTGTTTTCCAAAACTAAAGCCTGTCCATTGTACTACTCTCCAACTGTGACGTTTTGCTCCAAATGCTTCAACAGTAAACTCGTTTCGTAGGTGGAACCTGTGCCACTGAAGAAACGGCCAAGTTTACCTGCTGTTTCACTGTCTGCAGCTTTCTGAATATTTAAGTACTATGACAATACAGGAGTGGCAATAAATTATACAATATAAAATTATCAGCTCTATTCATGGAATATGAATCTTTTGCCTCATGTTGCAATCGCGATACACTGACCAGGGCATAAAAGGCCATGTCATAATGTATTCAATAAATTGGCAATCAGAGAAGATTTTGTATCAACCGAGATTGGAGGAATGTCTTTATAATTAGGTGTTTTTTTTTAAAGTACAAAGATGCTGCCAATAAATAGTTTTGAACAGCTGAAAGTACCAATCCATAGAAACATGCTTTAAAAAATAGTTGCATGTCATAGATTGAACGGGTAAACAATCTGGTTAAAGCCTGTGGAGCAAAGATGTGTAAATCATGTACATTGGCATGGAGAACAAATAATATCACTATTGATTGAACATCTTAATATTAAACTCTTTTGGGGTGTCAGTAGCTAAGAATCATACTGCACTTTTCTGTCCAAAGAAACCTCTCTTCCAGTATTAAAAGCCAAGGATAAATTTGTCCAAATTTGGTATTTTCTTGTCAGATGCATCAAAAAAAATGTTGGCCTGGATCTTGCTAGTTCCGATCGAAATGACTAGCATTCGGCAGTAAGCCTGAGACTTTGGTGCATGGTGTGACAAATATGCACGCCTTGACTTGCTGACAGGTGGCGATTGTCTCTTGAATTCTGCACTGGGTTAGACCATGCACAGGATCCAAGACGTCAGCGTTTTCAATGGGAACTGTGTAGCCATGGACCAAAAGGCAGTGAAAGGTAAGTTACTCAATTTTAAAATTAGTTATGTCTCTGCCAGCTATCAGCTTTTATCGGTGGGGAGATGACTCACTTACTACTGCTGAAACCATATCATTGGAGTCTGGGGGAGGAGGGAAGGTAAGGGGAGGAGTAGAGGGAAGTAGCAAGTGAAATGAGGTCAGGAAGATCTGGCCTTAATTACTGCATTTAACATTTTGATTTGGAAGGTAAATTAAAAACAGGCCAGACTAAAGTGATAATTTAGTATTGTGAAGTGAAATTGAAACACTTAAAAATCTGGACGATCTCCAGCACAAATTTGTGCCATTCTTTGGGGTGTTGTGTGGTGATGATAAAACAACGCAAATTATATAGTTACACAAAGGCAAGTTTCAGCAAGTAGTTCATCCTTACTCTCCCAAAGAAGGGAACAATTTTATACTTGCACCAGTGGAGCAAAATTGTCATTGTGTCTTGCAATTCTATTATTAAATCATTGAAACTGTTAAGGCTAAATTAAAGTCTTTCAAATGAAACTAATGTAAAATTTCCAGAGTTTACTTTTGGGATGAAGATTCTAATTTTTGGCAAAAAGGTGCCCATCATAACCATGCAGTCCAAACTTTCCAATTGCATTCAAATAGCCTAGAAAGTGGTTGCCCAGTCGAAATGCAATCCAACTATTTGTGCAATGGAAAAGGATTCTGGTTGCACCTCAAACCTAGAGTGATAAATGCATATATTTATATATATATATATATATAAATTATATAGCGTCTAGAACTAGTCCCAGGAAGCTTCGTGGAGGAATAACATTTGTACATTTAAAAGTATTTTAACTGTTTACAAAAAAAACTGCTGCTGCTTGATCACTGATCGTAACAGATCTTAAAATCAAAACCAAACATTGCTCACTGTCTTTTTTTTAAACAAACATTCAACATTTCCAAACAATGTAAGATGCATTGAAGCGATCCTGGTTATGACAAACATTTGACAATCTATATGGGTCATCGTTAAACAGCATGTGACATCCAGAATTGAGACTTGACCAATATCAAACAAACCAAAAATACTGTGACAGTACAGATATTAGCATATTAAAAATTCAGATTGGATTTTATCCCAATCTATTAAATTATATAAATATACAGATTAAGATCAGTCAATCATATTAGTCAGTGGAAAGAGCTTGCAAAGGCACAGCAGGTCAGCCATCAAAACAAGCATGTCTGAAAAGTACTTGACAGAAGTTTAAAATTAGGGAAGAGTGAATGTTTGCTTTTCCCAGAACAACACTATTTTGGACATTTAGATCCGTCAAAGCCTTTAACAATATCCTGCCAAAAAATGGGCACATCTATAATCGGCTGCTATTAACTACACTTATAAAAATTAAAATTAAATCTCACCAGACTAAACCCTGGACAGTATTTGGAGTTTCTGTTGATAATTGTGGCAATGTTTTACTATTAATGGCAGTTTCCAAAATGTGTTACGGTCAAAGGCAAACTAAACCAGGACCTAATTCTGTGGAGACTTTCAGTGCTGGATGACTCAGCACATTAAGGATTACATGCAGGGCTCTGTATGACAGTGGAGATTGGTTTTATGGTGTGTTTACATCAATTTGCGAATTCTATCTCTAAGATAGAGGGCATGAAAACCACCAGCAATACAAAACCAAAATGGCTTTTAAATAGATGTTACCTCCTCTGTATAGAGGGCTGTGGAGGAAAGGGTAAGGGAAAAACTGCAGATGCTGGTTTAAATCAAGGGTAGACACAAAATGCTGGAGTAACTCAGCGGGATAGTCAGCATTTCTGGAGAGAAGGAATGGGCGACGTTTTGGGTCGAGACCCTACTTCAGACTGAGGGTCTCGACCCAAAACGACACCCATCCCTTCTCTCTACAGATGCTCCTTGTCCCACTGAGTTACTCCAGCATGTTGTGTCTACAAAGGATGAGGGAGTTGGATCCACTATTCCCAGCACTAGATGATCCAGTTTCATGAGTGCCAGTAAAAGTACTGATAACCATTTCATGTATTCCTGCTGATTCTGCAGTCCAGAAGAATTCCATGGAATTTTTGTCTGGTCATCTATAAAATTTGCACAGTGCTACCAAACTGAAGCACAGTCTAGATTTTCAGCTTGGTTGATATCCAGCAATAGTTCTGATTAAACCTAATGTCATGAAGAGAACATAAACCCCGAGCTTTCCTTTGATTTTCATCATTTGCAATAACTTTGCATCACAACTTTTTTTTAATTAAAAATTTTCACTGTTGTAATCGTCATATAATTTTTCTAAACTTAATCACTTCATTTGTTGGCCTTCATCTGTTATTTCCCTTTGCTAATGGACTCCACCGTTATAAAGGCTGTACCTTTTTAGCTCTGTTGTTTGCAAGTAAGCAAATATTTTTTTACCACATTCTGGATATTCATTTCGATTTAAAGTTCTGGGTCAATTACTATTTAAAGTATTATGCTTGTATTGCAATTGCCAAATCGGTCAAAACAAAAAGGTCTCTGCTATTGGCACAATTATACTTTAAGGTCAAAGACTATGGAAAAATAATGAATTAATGCAAGTATCATCACCCCTAATGTTATTGATAAGTTGCTTTTCTTTTGCTGGGTATTTACAAAGTAAAAGCAAATTACTGAAATTAACCTTGTACTCAAACATTAGAAAAATGAATTGGGGATGGTATTATGCTGATGTAACATACTTCCTGTTCGGGGATTAAAGAAACGTACCAATCTTAAGGGATTGGACAGGCTAGATGCACTAAAAATGTTCCCGATGTTGGGGGAATCCAGAACCAGGGGTCACAGTTTAAGAACAAGGGGTAGGCCATTTAGGACTTAGATGAGGAAAAACCTTTTCACCCAGAGTTGTGAATTTGTGGAATTCTCTGTCACAGAGGGCAGTGGAGGCCAATTCACTGGATGTTTTCAAGAGAGTTAAATTTAGCTCTTGGGGCTAACAGAATCAAGGGATTTGGGGAAAAAGCAGGAACAGTGCACTAATTTTGAATTATCAGCCAAGATCATATTTAGTGGTGGTGCTGGCTTGAAGGGCCGAATAGACTACACCTATTTTCTATGTTTCTAATAAAAGGAACAAGTTAGTGATCAAGTCTAATTTTTTGACATTGAATGTAACCACCAGTTATATATATATATTTATTTTTTTCTGTTGTCTGCCAGATTTCGATGTGTTGCAAAAAGAACCATCAAGCCTAAATAGAGTGATGATACTGGTGTCTTATTTTTCTACAAAGGTGAGTTCCAAATAACTGAAATTATTCATTTAGACATCAACTTTAAGACAAATGTTTACTCGTGCAGACTTAATGCCGATTTTATTTGGAATGAAAATCTAATTTGTATCCATCCAGTTCTCCCTTGTATTGTTAACTGCAGCAAATATTTAAGAACAAATTATTATTACAGTAAATCTGAAAGAAATGCTGGAGACAATCCAAAATAAACAAACATCCACAGAGGAAGGGTTAATTTTAGGTTTACTTCATAATACCAGAGCAGGCAGGGGATTAATAATTAAATTTATTAATTTCTTAGGATAATTGTAACATCATTTAATGCATTGATCTGGCATATAACCAAAAGATCAAATTAATAATAAATCTTGCACTACTTCCAGAATGAAAATACTGCCATTTTAATTAGTGGCCAGGCAAATACTTTAAACCAAAATTTTACTTGGTAAGTTATTTAGAATTATTCTTTTTTCTATGATCTAATGGGATTTTTTTTTGAGAGTTTAGGTCGTGAATGGAAACAAGCTTTTCGTCTCCTCAACTTTTGGGGCATGTAAATGCACCAAAAATGCTTGTACTTTGTTTTTAAATTACTCCACCCTCTCCTGCATTGAGGAATGTTGATATTTGAAACTGAAGTTCAACAGGATTAAATCCCACACAATATCATCTTTGGTTTTGATACTTGCTCCACCTCTCTACAACTCCTAATGAATATCCAGGTTCCTGACATAGACCTACTTGAAAATGAATGTCCATTGCTGTGTTTCCTTGCGAGCAGTCCAACCATATTACAGAGTATTATGTTTGTGCTGCTGCAAGTAAGAATTGCATTGTTCCATTTTGGGACATATGACAATAAACCACTGGACAGTGCTCTGTTTCTTTTGGCTGGAAATTATTATTACGGTGCAGCAACTACTAAAGAAACTTGACATTTTTCCTGCCCCGTGCACTGAAAATTCTCTTTCTCGTTAGCTTATTCAATAATTCAAGATTTAAGGCAGGTTTCAATAGCTGCCTCAATCTTATTTGAAGCCAGCAAGATTTGCAACAGATCCAAAGGATGGCTTACAGACGTCAAAGTACCCAAGGACAACAGACTTGCCGCACTGACCTGATTTAATTTTAAGAAAGAGCCAGCTCCATTTCCACTGCTAAATGTTAAGGAGGTTCAAATGCAAAGTATGAATTTGCAGCTAAATCAGCCGAGAGTTCTTCAGGAACTGTATGAGGACTTGGTAGACGAACCTGTATTGGGCTATAGTCTGTACCATCAACATCCGCTGTTGACGGAGAAATCCCAACATAACCGGAACTTCCAGCTTCTAAAATGGAATTGCAGAGGTGTTTTAATGCGCAAAGTGACAAACATTTTGTAATGAGATAATTCAAATACCAATAGACAACTCCAAGTTTAAACACTATAATAGTGCTAAATATAACTAAATTCACAGCCATGAGACATTTTGAATAAATAAACCAAAATGTAGATAGACACAAAAGGCTGGAGTACCTCAGCGGTACAGGCAGCATCTCTGCAGAGAAGAAATGGGTGGTGTATTGGGTCGAGAAACTTCTTCAGACTGGTTAGGGATAAGGGAAACGAAAGATATAGACGGTGATGTGGAGAGATAAAAAACACAATGAATGAAAGATATGCAAAAAAGTAATGATGATAAAGGAAACAGGCCATTGTTAGCTGTTTGTAGGGTGAAAATGAGAAGCTAGTGCAACTTGGGTGGGGGAGGGATAGAGAGAGAGGGAATGGCGGGGCTTCCAAACCAAAATGTAGTATGGCTTTAAGTGTGTGGCCTCTTATTGGCATGTTCTCACTATTTTTAGCAAAAGTTTGATTTATTTTTTATTATCAAAAATTGTACTCAATTATTTAAAAACAATATTTACAATACAATAAGACAAAACATAACCCACCACTAGAATACTACGCAAACAAATATACAAAATGAAACTATTATACAATTGTATTACAATCCCCATCCAGGATACATCCAACCCCTCGTGGTGCCCAGCGGTCCCAGAAATCCCCCAGGGTGCCCGTGGACAGCACACAGTCCCTCTCCAACACCACCCGGGCGCGGACGTAACCCTGGACAAGGAGCAGGCAGCTGGCTCGGGCAGAGCCCTCTTCCGCCTGGCGCCGTGAGTCACGGATGGCCTGCTTGGCCAGGCCCAGGAGCAACCCAACAAGGATATCTTCAGCCCTACCCTGTCCCCTGCACACAGGGTGTCCAAAGATGAGGATGGTGGGGGAGAAGTGCAGCCAGGAAGCAAGGAGCAGCCCTTTTAGATATTGGAACGGGGCTGCAACCCCACGCACTCCATGTATACGTGGTGCACAGAATCACACTCTCCATATACACGTGGTACACAGACTCACACACTCCATGTACACGTGGAACACAGACTCACACACTCCATGTACACAGACTCTTTCAGCCCGCAAAAGTGGCAGGCGGCGGGCGAATCTGTGAACCGCGCGAGGAACAGTTTGTAGGGGACTCCCCGGTGCAATACCCTCCATCCCAGGTCCCCAAAAATTTGATATTAACAGGCATGTGAGTGAGGTTAAAAAAAAGAGGAAAAGAGCCGAGCGCTTGTGTGAGACATACAGCGGGGGTCAAACAATTGGAAAATGTACACACAAAATTACTAGTTTCAAGCCTCTTTTAGTGCATTTCAAAAAACGGACATTCCAAAATAATGTGAATATGCCACTGTCTACTAATAACATTTTGAAGTATATTCGCACATTAATTGCTAATCAGCCCAAAAAGGTGGTAATTGGCTTTTCTGCTGTTTTTTATATTTTAACCCCGTCTTATTTAATTTAGTTATATAATCTTGCACTGAAATTTAATATTTACTCATTACAGTTCCACCACTGATTTTCTGGCACTCTTGATTCCAGAGCTTTGCTGGTTTATTGAGCCGGCCAAGGAAGCCGGCTTTGGGGATAGATTTGCTGGCTGCAGCTGGCTGGAGTTCCAGAGCCCCGGCCGCAGGTTGCAAATTCAACCCATCGATCGGCTGTGGAAGTCCCGATGAGGTCGAGATTGGCTGCCTTGCCCAGCCTTAGTCTCACATTTTCGGGCAGACTACCAGTGGTGGTGGGGGGGGGGAGGGATTTCTCGCGAAACCCCTAGCGACCTCTAGTGGCCCGAATTGACAAATTGGCCATGGAAGTCCCGATGAGGTCGAGATTGGCTGCCTTGCCCAGCCTCGGTGCCACATTTTCGGGGAGACTTCCAGGGCACGTGGGGGATTTCTCGCGGAACAGCTAGCGACCTCTAGCGGAACCCTAGTGTTCATTATGAGTCTACATCGTTTCTTTTCTTTTTTTTCCGATCCAATTTCTCTGTTAGTAAATGTGATTTTGGCAAAGTGAAAAACGCGGAAATCATGCAAAAAGTGTGGAAAATGGATTTTAAAAACGCGGAAATCCGCAGATAAGCGGAAAATTCACATGCCTGTATTAGGTGTTTGTCATCTTTCGTAAAAAATAACGGCGTCTACTGGGGCCAAATATTTCAAATAAAAAAGTAATTTAAGTTGAAATGAACACTTTGAGATATGGTAGTAAATAAGGTCACTTTTGGGATATAATTTGAAGTGCTCCAATGGAATGCATTACTAACTTAGTCTTCATGCACAAGAAGAAAACTTATGCCTAAGCAATCTGCAACCAATCCAGTTGCAAAGGAACTAAACAGATGGACGGTATGTCCTTCAGGATGCTAGACAAGATTATACTTTGGTAATAAGGCTTCTCCCTTGAATCCTTACTTTGGGTAGTTGCTTTGTGTAGTTTTAGGCAGGTGCAAATACATCCCTGCTACAGAGATTGTGGGCTATTGTTCTGAGGTGCTGGGAAGGAATTCTCAGCACCAATCCCTGAACACTGTATACAGTGAAGACAAAAGTACGTCCCCATAACATGGCATTTGACGGTTTACCTTGTTCTGGTGGAGAGTCATTGCAGCAACTGAAAATGACCTGCATCTCCATTTTGATTAGCTAAGTCTAAATTTTCCATTTTATGCTGCATTTTATCTTTGCATCTTTCAGTATCTCCGGGTTTGTCCGAAATGATGCATTGCAGACAGAACTGCAAAATGACAAATAATCTAATGTCGCGGTTATAAATTGAATAGATAAGCTAGATGTGTGTGTGAGTATATATATTCCAGATATCAGTAAAATATGCAATGAAATACAAATGCCTGAAATTCTAAACATTTGTATAGTGACAGTGAACAAACAAGCAAACAAGTTAACCATCGGAAATAAAATGTCCTTTGTATAAATGATCCTTGCAAGTTTCTATACATTGTGCAGTCCACGAGTTAGAAAAACCTGCAAGGATCATTTGTCCAAACAGTTCAAAAAAAATCAAAAAAATGATCTGACAGATTGCCTTTTCCAATTTTTCAGCATAATGATTTTAACACAAATGCAACACGATTACATTCCTTCTCTCCCGAGATGCTGCCTGACCTGCTGAGTTACTCCAGCATTTTGTGAATAAATCGATTTGTACCAGCATCTGCAGTTATTTTCTTATACAACACGATTATAACACTGCTTTGTTAACAAAAGACACTGGATGACTAGAAGACAAGAGTGATCAATTCACTCCCTAGAATACCAACTTGAAAAAAAATGTCAATTATCAGGAACATGGGCAGACAGAACTTGCCATAAAAGCTGCCAGCATTTCTGAACTACCAGCCTTTCTCTTTGTGGATTCCTGCACCAATTTGCTGTCCACTTTTATGGGGTTTTGCCAAATGTACTCTTAGATCTTGCTGCAAATCCCAGCACTTGATGATCAATTGTTAATATTAATGTGTTAACTAATATAAATCAGTTAAACAGAACTGAATTTACTTAATGTTTTAAGTGAAAAAAATAATCAATATTTATAATTGTCTCTGTACTTATCTCAACACCCCAATAATTCCAGATCCACAAGTGCAAAGAACTCTTAATTGCCCAAGGTGTAGCCGATACTTGCTGGCAATATCCACATCCCATGAATGAATAAAAACCATTAAACCACAAAAAGATACCAGGCCACTGGTTCCTTAGTGCTTATTACTTATAATCTGATTACAAGCCAATAACTCACCTCATTATGCTCCAAACAACCGACCATGACTTCCGTTAGTATCACCACCCCTGTCCTTCCAGCTCCTGCACTGCAATGCACGACTATTGGTGGGTTGCAGCTTTTGGTAGAGTCGAGCATGCTATTGGTGTGCCGACGAACTGACTGAATTTCTTCTAGATAAGCTGAGACATTAAAGGAAAATGTAGTTAGCAACAAAACTAAGTCCTAACACACCGAGTACATTTTTGATAATTTCCTTACTGATTACCACCACATAGCACCCATCGTAGCTTATTGGAATAGTCAAATTTTGGAGCTCAATCAGCCCTGGGTGAGGGTGTGGGCTGCAGATGAGATGGGGCAGGCAACAATAGAGGTGGAGATATCTTTAATGGTGGCACAGATAGGTGGGTGTTTCGACAGTCTTGAGTTCAACATGCAATGCCCATACGTGTATCCTTCTTCAAATACTTGCAAATCATGTTATTTCTATGACTTACAAACTTCTACAGATGCACCATAGAGAGCATAATATCAGGTTGCATCGCAGCTTGGTTTGAGAACAGTTCTGCCCAAGACAACAGACAACTGCAGAGAGCTGTGGATGTAGCCCAGTCCACCAAGATTTAAATCATAAAATTTGGACAGGACAATTCAGCCAGTAAGAAATATTGGGAACAAACTGTATTGTGCAGGCATTTTGAGCCAGACCGGCAGTTGTGCATATTCTTTTTGACCACATCTGGACACCACTGCTCTACAACAAACAGTATGTTTGCTTAATAATACGTTTTTCCTATTGAATTAGCGATGAATAGCAAATGATAAGGTTAACATTTCATTCCATGAGTATGCATACTTACACAAAAAACCCTGAACGTCTTCTGGACAGCCGTGGTCTGGCCAGTCTGTGTACTGCAAATGCCACACGGTTCTCTCCTGCCCGGACAACAGGTGCTTGACCTTTAAACCCGTAGTTGCATAGCAACCAGAATCTGTGCGGAATTTGGTTGTCACCTTAAATTTTCCGTACGTTGCTGAGCTGTGCTTTGAGCCCAGTTTGGGCCAGTATCGATGGGTCTTTGGTTTTCCTCCTTCCTGCACAACAAATGATGTTTCATAGGTTTAGGAAATTTAAAGCATATATCTCTCTACAGTTGCTTTGTCTTGAGTTATACCAAGAATAAATCCCTCCCCCACCCATGTCGCACTGGCTGTTCTCATAGAACAGGTTGCCTACCTGAAAGGCAAGCATGGGATTGAAGTACAACAAGAACAATTGAAAATAAAAGAAGAACTGAGAAGACAGAAGGAACAACTGGAACTAGATGCTGAACTGGCAGCAACCAAGACAAGACTCAATGTACTTGAGGCCATGAAATCAAGAAGCAGCTCTTAAGAGTATCCGATCCGATGAACTCTTACTTGAGAAGAGAAACTGCTCAAAGGGAAACATCAGCTAAATCAAGTGCAACAGGTTTTTAGAGCAAAACAAACAACTCGGGGACCATCTGCTAGAGCTCATGATAGGACCGACCGAACTCACAACTCTCTTCAAAGACAAAAGGCAAAGACTCATGAGCAAAAGGGTGTGTGGGGCATATTCGCATTACCCCCCTGATGGAAACCAAGGTGATATCTATAATCTAATCCAGAAGCAAAATGATATCACTGTTCTTCTGGCTGAACAAAATCTTTCTTCTACTCTACCACCGAGACATTCCTGTTTATGAAGGTGATCCTTTGCAGTATGAAATTATCATCATGGCATTTGAGAGGAGTGGAAAGAAAGACTAATGATAACAGTAACCGCTTACATTTTCTACAGCAATATACAAGAGGCCAAGCAAAAGACTTAGTCCGCAGCTGTCAACACTTACCTCCAGCCCACAGCTATCCTAAGGCAAAGAAGCTGCATAAAGAGCATTTTGGTAATGAACATAAAATTGCCACTGCATATATGGTCAAGGCCTTGGCTTGGTCAGTGACCAGACCAGAAAATGTGAGAGCATTGCAAGCGTTCTCACTGTTCCTTAGAGGTTGTTGCAATGCAATGGAACATCTCACCATATGGAGGAAATGAATGTTGCTTCCAATATGAAGACTATCCTTCTAAAACTGCCTTACAAGCTCAGAGACAAGTGGAGGGATAAGGCATGTAAGCTACAGGAAAAACTTGGATATCGAGCTAGATTTTCTGACCTGGTAGATCCACTTTTTGGGAACATCCAGGAAGCCAAGCCAGTTGCAACTGTCAAAAGCTCTACTCTTGCTAAGGCGAGAGAAAGGCAGCAACCAAGAGGAAGCAATTTTGCAACAACTGCAAAGCCTGTGGAAGCACAGGTGCAAGAAAATCTGGCAACAAAGGGAATGAAAAGAGACATACGTATCACCAAGCCACAAGGTTCTTGTTTGTTCTGTAACAAAAGTGGTCCACAGATCAAGATGAAGGAGCACAAAAAAAGAATTGACTTCTTAAAGAAGGGAATCTGTTTTGGATGTTTGAAAATAGGTTACATGAGCAAAGACTGCAAGAGTCGTTTGGCTTGTGATGTGTGCAACAAAATCATCCTGAAATACTTCACATTGAACAGAATGAAA
This sequence comes from Rhinoraja longicauda, assembly GCF_053455715.1. Lineage (NCBI taxonomy): Eukaryota > Metazoa > Chordata > Chondrichthyes > Rajiformes > Arhynchobatidae > Rhinoraja > Rhinoraja longicauda. The sequence goes on from NC_135961.1 coordinate 18,155,045, forward strand.
AGCCAATTGTGAGTGAAACTGTTCTCTCATCTCAAATGTGTGGGCATATTGGGGCCGGTGATGAAACCTGCATCTTCTCCATTGTACCAGTACAAGTAAAGAGCCACAAAGGGAGCACAGTGTTGCAAACATGCGCACTTTTGGATCATGGAAGTCCATCTACCTTTTGCACAGAAAGCTTGATGAGAAGGCTGAACATTACAGGACAAAAGACCAATATTCCCTTGCGTACCATGAACCAAGTGAAGCCTGTGATCAGTCGTCTTATCTCAGGTTTGGAAATATCTAGTCTGGACAAAGACAATTTTATTCAACTATCTGATGGGTTCATACAAAAGACCATGCCTGTTTCTCAGCTAAAGATTCCTAGACAAGAAGACCTGAAACAATGGCCTTACTTGAAGGATATCAAGATTCCTGAAATAAACACTGGCATTGACCTACTCATCAGGACAAATGCTTCAAAGGTATTGGAAACTTGGGAGCTGTCAACAGCCAAGGGGATGGACCATACGCTGTGAAAACCCTACTGGGACGGATCATCTATGGTCCCCTGAGAAGAGACAACAACAGCAGGGATGTAAATGGCTGCCCTGCTGCTGTCAATCAAATATCCATTGCAAACCTAGAGGAACTACTGGTCAAACAACACAATCATGACTTCAGTGAAAGAACCAGCAAGGAAACGGAAGAAGAGAAGAGGTAAAGTTCTTGGACATTATGAATCGCTCAGCATGGATGACACTATTGTCTAGACTTACCTTTCAAGCAAGAAAACGCCAGCATGCCAAATAATCATTGCATTGCAGAGCAATGCATCCAGAGCTTGAAATGCAAGTTGGCAAGAATGAGAGGTTTCACGATGAATATACATCTTTCTTCGCACAAATGATTGACAATGGTTATGCTGAAAGGGTACCAGTGGACCAGTTGAATCAAAGTGATGGAGAACTCTGGTACATCCCTCACCACGGGGTGTATCACTCAAAGAAAGCAACTTTAAGGGTGGTCAAAAAGGCTTTTGGCATTGTGGCCTTCATCAGTCAGAGTATTGAGTATAGAGGTTGGGAGGTCATGCTGCAGTTGTATAAGACGGTGAGCCCGCATTGAGAACATTGTGTTCAGTTCTGGGCACCATATTATAGGAAATATATTGTCAAGTTTGAAAAGGTTCAGAAAAGATTTACAAGGATGTTGCCAGGACTAGAGGGTGTGAGCTATAGGGAGAGGTTGAGAAGGCTGGGTCTCTATTCCATGGAGTGCAGGAGGATGAGGGGAGATCTTATAGAGGTATACAAAATCATGAGAGGAATAGATCGGGTAGATGCACAGTCTTTTGCCCAGAGTAGGGGAATCAAGGACCAGAGGACATAGGTTCAAGGTGAAGGGGAAAAGATTTAATAGGAATCTGAGGGGTAACTTTTTCACACAAAGGATAGTGGGTGTATGGAACAAGCTGCCAGAGGAGGTAGTTGAGGCTGGGACTATCCCATCGTTTAAGAAACAGTTAGACAGGTACATGGATAGGACAGGTTTGGAGGGATATGCGCCAAGCGCAGGGCAGTGGGGCTAGTGTAGCCTGGACATTGTTGGCCGGTGTGGCCGAGTTGGTCTGAAGGGCCTGTTTCCATACTGTACAGACCTCCCAACATTTGATTTTACAAATTCAGAATTTTGATGTCCATAATTCAGAATTTTACATCAAAATTCATAATATGGCACGTAAAGCAACTTTTCAGCAAAAAAAAAGTATGCACGCCAAATGTGCGTACGCATGGCGCTACATTCACGTGTGAAAAACGACTCTTATTTCCAACAGTCTGTAGTTCTTGGACTACATGTACAATGTCAGGCCTATCATGAGTATATTCTACTGTTATAGAAAGGTTATTGAACAGAAATACTTTTTACAACAAAGAAAAAATTGTTTTGTTTTGTTTTTTCTATTTTGCTTTCTCCTGACACATCCCAATTCTCTTGGTATTGAATAAAAAAACAATGGTCATAAGGTGTATGACTAAGTTAGGAAGAGTTTCATTTAAAAAACTGCTCATACCTAATTTAATTGAAGACATACTTGCTCCAGTGGTCTTCAACAGCAAATCACAATGGCCCATGTTCCCCCCAACCCTACTCCCCCCAACCCCTACTCCCCCCACCCCTCCCCCCCCCCCCATCCCTGCCAAATCCACTCCCCCACCCCTCCTCTCCCAATCTCCTCCCACCCCCACTCTCCCCCTCCCTTCCTCCACCCCCCAGCACCCCCACTCCCTCCTCTCATTCCACTGCCCCCCTCCCCCGCACCCTAACTCCCTCCCGCCTCAACGAGGCGAGGCCGGGCGAGCGGCGAGGTAAGGCAAGGCTAGCGGTGAGGCTGGTCCAGTGTAAATTTGAACATAGTGACAATATGTCTCCAATTTAGGTTTGTTAATGTTACCATTAGAGGTCCATTTAATTAGTTTTGGTGCTAGTTGGATAAGAAATACATTTCCTGTGCTTGGGATCAGAAATACTTTCTTGTGAGGCATGAAAAGGAGAAGTAGTTTAAACTGCTGTGTGCTTTGAAATCAGAGGTTGTTTTAAGTGTCTGTTAAAAATACCACTTAATATTTAACAAAGCTAGAATATTTCCTGCTTTGAGCAGAGAAATGTAATACTGCGGACGTACGGTTTTATAAGGTAACACCAGTTTAACCGAATTGCAAAAAATAAGAGCTGTTATGTGTAACCAGAGACGTTTGTTCATTCACTTCACAAAACAACAGGAAGTCCAGTGATCTTAAGGGCATAATAAACATTTGATTCAATAATCTCCTCTCAATGTTCCTGCCACGTATAAAACATCATTTAGTAAATATAACAACATGGAACTCACCTCTTCTGCTGTAACCATGACAATAACATTCACTCCTTGCTCCCACACCATCTGCCAGAAGTCATGACATGTATGAGGCAAGGGTCCCTGGGTAGCAATATAATGCCAGTCTTCTCCAGCCACAGTAACCTGTCAGTTAGAAGCAGCATCATAAATGGACACACTCTCCACAATATTGCATGATTGAATATTTTGAGCTGGACTGGGCAGTACCAGCTCCCTCTAGTGTTAACTGAAATTGTTCTGCATTCCAATGTGTAGGAAGGAACTGCAGATGCTGGTTTAAACCAAAGATAAACACAAAACGCTGGAGTAATACAGCGGGACAGGCAGCATCGAGGCAGGCAGACAGGCAGCTCTTCTTCTGACTCTGAAGAAGGGTCTTAACCCAAAATGTTAACCATCCCTCTCCAGATGCTGTCTGCCTGCTGAGTTACTCCAGCATTTTGTGTCTATCTTCTGTTCTGCATTACATATGGAAAGAAAACCAGGATCTCTTTTTGAAAAGAAAATGCTTGGAAGGAGTAGCAGGGGCAACAGGTAGGTATTGGATCATAATGACAGAGAAGGGAAAAATGCGATTCTGAGTGTCAGGTCAGGAAAAGGCAATGGTTTAGCACAGTTAGAAGACTGACGTGGAATCTGGTGCAGAATGGAACAGCGTCTGAGAGAAGATGTGAAGTGTTGCTTTCTTCACTGGGGTTAGAACAAGGGGAGTCCAGAACAAGGGGCCACAGTTTAAGAATAAGGGGTAGGCCATTTAGAACTGAGATGAGGAAAAACTTTTTCAGTCAGAGAGTTGTGAATCTGTGGAATTCTCTGCCTCAGAAGGCAGTGGAGGCCAATTCTCTGAATACATTCAAGAGAGACCTGGATAGAGCTCTTAAGGATAGCGGAGTCAGGGGGTATGGGGAGAAGGCAGGAACGGGGTACTGATTGAGAATGATCAGCCATGATCACATTGAATGGCGGTGCTGGCTCGAAGGGCCGAATGGCCTCCTCCTGCACCTATTGTCTATTGTCTAGATACTGCTGCAGTTGATCACTGCTGCTGCCTCTGATTAAAGGCCACTTCACTGCATGAAATGATCAGGTTTGTCGGTGAGCACTGGTTTAGGTGGTGTGGCTGTCATTGTTGAATCAGTGGCAGGATGCTTAAGCTGTGGATGTGGGTGTTTGGTTTGGAGAAGTTCAAAGTGTGCGCGATTGTATGAATGGTAGGAATGTCTGATAGCATTTGTGGGTGAGTAAAGATGGGGCCGCTGTTTCTAGAAGCTGTTGGTGGTGTTGATAGGCTGTGACCTTCAAAGTTGCCTTCATTGACCTCAACCCCAGAGATGAGTTCACCGGCATTTTGCAGCACTGTATCCAGGTTGTGACTCCTGCTACTGACAACAGGTGCCATCCTTTGGGCCTTGGTGGGATCATTGACAATTCACTCCCTCTCCAAGGCCTCAATACGTGAACCTCACTTCAGCATTGTCATTTTCAATGCTTCCCATGCCAGAATAATTTCTGGAATGCACCCTTTCTAAAGCATGCAGGCTGGCCTTAAATAATGCAGATAGACACAAAAAGCTGGAGTAACTCAGGGGGACAGGCAGCATCTCTCGAGAGGAATGGGTGACGTTTTGGGTCGAGACCCTTCTTCAGACTGAAGGGCCTCGACCTGAAACGTCATCCATTCCTTCTCTCCAGAGATGCTGCCTGTCCCGCTGAGTTACTCTAGTTTTTTGTGTCTATCTTCGGTTTAAACCAGCATCTGCAGTTCCTTCTTACACACTTAAATAATGCAGGTTAGTTTTAAGCACTATTTGCACTGGAGCCCCTGCTAATGTGATCACCACGAAAAACACAGTTTAGCTTATTGTCGCCTATCCTGAGATACAGTGAAAAACCTTTGTGGATGATCAGCCATGATCACAATGAATGGCGGTGCTGGCTCGAAGGGCCGAATGGCCTCCTCCTGCACCTATTTTCTATGTTTCTAAGTCCTAACCAGTCAGTGGAAAGACTATACATGATTACCGCTTGATGCAAAAAAAAAACCAGCATTGCAAATCCTGAACTCATTTTTCAAACACCCCATCAATTTGTTGCTTTTACAGATGTCAGCATTGTTTTAATAATGTGTCTCTGGCTGTCCAGTGATATATGCTTCCTGTTGTTAAAAAAGACCGACAAATATGGTGGTGTCCAATTGATGTATATGTTTAGAAGTCTTTACATTATACAATAATGTTGACTTGACCATGTTGGTAACAGGTTTGATTGCTGGCTTGTAGGACCTACTGAAGACTAAACAGCCTAATCTGTTCTACGGATACACTGAATGTAGATACAAAAATGCAATTAACCTTATGCAGTGTTAAATTACATTCTATACATCTCAACATTAATATGTAAACAGCTGTATAGAGAAATGGGATTAAACCTTCATAAATATTCAGCACATTTTGTAGACCAGGAAGTATTATAAAAGCATTATACAATGCATAAAATAAAGTAATGGAGCAGCTAATGTAGCCAGTGACTAAGCATCAGATGGGTTTCCTCACCTTGATGTGAGAGGCATTTACGTAGCCAGTATTGTTTTCTTTGGTTGGCACAAGTTCCACCCTGTTCTCCTCATAGGGAACTACATCCCTGAAACGATTCCGTTCTGCATTTTCTGGAAGAGTTGCTGTGGTGAAAATACCATCCACCATCTTCTTTGGGATCTGCTCGTACTCTGTAAACACCATATCTTCCTCCAGCTTTCTTTCCAGCATCTTACACTGCATTTACAGAAAGGGAAAGGGAAGTTTTTCAAGTTTCCTTCAGCATCTCAGAAACAAGTGACAAACTGTACGATTACAACCTCAGATAGAGGTTATTATATTTACTGCAATTGGTATGGTGGGGTGGAAGGATAACAGAACAAAGGCACTAATCTTGCAAGATGCAAACCCACCCTGCAGAAATAAGGCTATTGAGGTAGAACCCATTTTTATTGACAGGACTACCAACGTACACTGTGAACATTGTTGCATTTTTTATTGATATCAAAATATCAAAAATAAAAATATCCAATACAAATATCACCAGGATGGAAGTTTAATTAATTCCCAACAATATGAGATTAAAAACATAAAATGCTGGAAACAGGTCATTCAACATTTGTGGGAAAGGAAACACTTCATCAGAACTGGGGAAAAGGGGAATACCTCATGTAGTGAGGTCAGGGTTGCTCCAGGGATTAATTAATAGGTTGGAGAGAGCAGTGATTGAGTAAGAGAATGAACAAAGGAGTATACAAATTATGAAATGAGCGCAGTTACAGGGAGAGACCATGAAAGAATATAAAAATTGCAAAAAGGCAGAGTTGTAAGAATCACTCAACAAGTTAGGCATTGCTAGTGAAGAAAGAAACACTCAGCCAGATTCTCCACAGCAAAATCGTCCAGTTCTGATAAGCATGGGAAGCAAGCTATCTGAAGCTGTAGAACTCCACACTCTGCAGAAGGCTGCAATGTGCCCAGACAAAAGATGAGGTGCTGCTCCTCAAGCTTACATTAGTAACATTTATAACGGTGTAAGAGACCACAGACAGGCAGATCAGAATGGAAGTGGGACAGATGATCGTAATGCCAAGCATAGGGCAGCTAAGGGGCCATTCTTGCAGATTGAATGCAGATGCTATGCAAAGTGTGTAGGAAGGAACTGCAGATGCTGGTTTAAATAGAAGATAGACACAAAAAGGTGGAGTAACTCAGCGGGACAATAGGCAGCATCTCTGGAGAGAAGGAAAGGGTGACGTTTCGGGTCAAGACCCTTCTTCAGACTTTGCAAAGTAGCCACTTGGTGTCTTCAGTGTGTAAAGGGGATCACGTTGTGAGCTCCGAATGCACACATTAAAAGGGGAGAAGTGCAAATGAATCACTGTTTTACCTGGAAGAACAGTTTACGATCTTGAATGGTAGGAAGGGAAGATCTAAACGGGGAGGTATTGCATCTCCTGATGCTGCAAGGGCCTTGAGAAGGTGAGTGGTTATTGCATCTCCTGATGCTGCAAGGGCCTTGAGAAGGTGAGTGGTTATTGAAAATGGGAGAGCAGATGAGAGTCACAAAAGAGAGAGTCCCTTTGGAATGCTGGAAGGTATGTCTGGTGGAGGAATCAACAATTATAGTATCCTCTCATCATTCCAGTTCCCTTCAATTGGGAAGGAGTGATGCATTTGCCCAGTTTTTTAAATTTGCTCAGTTATATTCACTGAAAATTAGATAAATTATATTAGGTTTGCTTTTTAAAAAAAAAACATCATTAAGAGTAAGCACATCAATATAACCAGCTTTGTTCTCCCTGTGACCGCTGGGTTCTCCTGGTGCCTCTGGTCACCTCCCACATCCCAGGGACGTGAAGGTTAGTAGATAAATCGTCACTAAAGTGTAGTTGAGTGGTGGAATCTGGGGAAATTGATGGGGATATGGGACTAATGAACGTTAGTGTAAATGGGTGGATGATGGTCAGTGCAGACTTAATGGGCCAAAGGTCCTATTTCTGTGCAATATCTCTCCATGACCATGGGCAAGAGTTATAGCATTTATGGTTTAATGGTAGCTTCCGCTAAAATAAAAATCACCATATAGTGCTTTCTTAGATCACATTTTTATTTGTTCAAGGGATATGGACACCACTGGCAAAAAAATAAGCATTTCATGTCGGTCTCTGACTTCCCTTGGAACTCAGAAGGTAGGACAAGTCAACCACTATGGTGGGCTAGTTACTCATAGGCCAAACGAGGCAAAGACAATGGACATCAGTGAACCATAGGAGTTTTATGACAAGGACACAAAGAACTGAAGGGTCCCAACCAGAAACATCACCAATCCATTCCCTTCACAGATGCTGGCTGATCTGCTGAGTTGCTCCAGCGCTTTGTGTTTTACCCTGAAGATTCGAGCATCTGCACCCTCTTCTTTCTCTTTCCACTGATGCTACCTGACCTGCTGAGTGTTTCCAGAAAACACTTTTTTTTAAATTGGGTTTAATGACAATCATGTATATTCATAGCTACTTGCCTTCCTTATAAAAAAAGATTAAATTTATATTCCCCCAATTGCCATGGGTGGGATTGAAACAGGCTCAAAGGTCCAGAACTCTAGCAGTTTAATTTAGTTTAAAGATACAGTGTGGAAACAGGCCCTTCAGCCCCCGCCGACCAACAATCACCCTAGTACACTAGTTCCATCCCACACTCTAGGCAATTTACAGAAGCCAATTAACCTACAACCCCGCATGTCTTTGGAATAGAGTGGTACTGCATGGAAACAAGCCCTTCGACCAAACATGCCCACACCAGTCAACATGTCCCAGCTACACTAGTCCCATCTGCCCGCGTTTGGTCCATATCCCGCCAAACCTGTCCTATCTGTGTACCTGTCTAACTGTTTCTTAAATGTTGGGGTAGTGCCATCCTCTACTACCTCATTTGGCAAATTGTTCCATACACCCACCACCCTTTGTGTGAAAAAGTTACCCCTCAGATTCCTATAAAATCTTTTCCTCTTCACCTTAAACCTATGTCCTCTGGTTCTCGATTCATCTACTCTAGGCAAGAGACTCTGTGCATTTACCCAATCTATTCCTTTCATGATTTTATACATGTATATAAGATAACCCCTGAGGAAGGGTCTCGACCCGAATCGTCACCCATTCCTTCTCTCCTGAGATGCTGCCTGACCTGCTGAGTTACTCCAGCATTTTGTGAAATTAGATAACCCCTCATCCTCCTGCACTCCAAGGAATAGAGTCCCAGCCTGCTCAACCTCTCCCTGTTGGTCAGACCTTTTAGATCTGGCAACATCCTTGTAAATCTTTTCTGTGCCCTTTCCAGCTTAATATATTTCCTATAACATGGTGCCCAGAACTGACCACAATATTCTAAATGCGGCTTCACCAACGACTTATACAACTGCAACATGACCTCCTAACTTCTATTTACTCTGACTGATGAAGGCCAATGTGCCAAAAGCCTTTATGACCACTTAACCTGCGACTCCACCTTCAAGGAACCATGCATCTGCACTCCTAGATCCCTTTGCTCTACAACACTCCCCAGATCCCTACCAATTGTTCAATTAACTGTGTTCTCTTCTTCAGTTATGTTTTTTATTCTTCAACACAGCGTCCAACTTTGAATTTACTTGCAGACTAAGCAGCTGTTTTGTTGGTTACATGGCAGATACTCGATGTTCATTTCATTTCTTATTTACAAAATTAATGGATTAAAGCATAAAGATAGGCTTGTTCTGTACATTGCCTATATGAGACGGTAACATGAGATGCCGTCAAACACCCAAATTAACGACACAGCCACTAAATACGATTGAGTTCACCAGACAAAGAATGATAATGCCTCGAGTTTTGTAACATTACCATAGCTACAACCAGTGTTAAACACAGTGTTCAGTACAGAAATAGAAGTGGATTCTTCAGAATAAAGCTGGCTTTTATTTTACTGCCTAATTATATGTTATCAAATATAAGGTCATACGAATAAGGAAACATTCAATTCATTCTGTCATGGTTCACCCTCTCTCTGCTACATGTGACACATTAAAGTGTTCATTTTCAATCATAGATTAATTTAAACTGAAATCCTAACTATCAATAGTTTAATTTTAAAAACGATGCACATTTAATAGATATTTAACAAGATATCTGGACTTCTGCCGGGAAAACAGAGATTATAGAAGTTGTACATCAACATTCTACATTCACCAAACTAATGATATCTCCAACATTGAAACTCCATCCATAATATGTAGAATACGTAGATATGGCCTTTATTTGCTGACTATGGCCTTCCTGCCCCTCATCTTGCCACTCAAAAGCACATACATAGCTTGCATCTCCTAAAGTATTATAATCTTGGCTGCCTTCCCAGCCTTCAACTTTCATAAACATCAGCTGACACAAAAATGTATTGTCTGTACACCATTTCACATAAAGTCACAGTTACCCAAGGCTCAGGCTGCTGATCAGAGACATAGATGGACCAAAACTCAAGGGTTTATTATGGTGACCATAAAACTATCAGAGTATCGTGAAAAAACTTTTCAGGAAAGGATATCCTTCATCCTTCATCCATAAGGCTCCTGACACACCGATATGATTAACTTTGACTGCCTACTTAAGCCAAACCATTAAGATCAGGAGACATTTGGGGATGGATACAAATGCGGTCTTAGCTGTGATAACTCTTTTTTACAGAACACTTGCTACTCCCAGCAAAACAAAAATTGGAAGAACTCAGCATGTTCAGCAGCATCTGCAGAGGCAAAAGGGATATGTTGATGATTCAGGGCCACGCTTGGCGGCACGGTGGCGCAGCGGTAGAGTTGCTGCCTTACAGCAAATGCAGCGCCGTAGACTCAGGTTCGATCCTGACTACGGGCGCCGTCTGTACGGAGTTTGTACGTTCTCCCCGTGACCTGCGTGGGTTTTCTCCGAGATCTTCGGTTTCCTCCCACACTCCAAAGACGTACAGGTACGTAGGTTAATTGGCTGGGCAAATGTTTTTTTTAAAATTGTCCCTAGTGTGTGTAGGATAGTGTTAATATGCGGGGATCGCTGGGTGGCGCGGACCCGGTGGGCCGAAGGGCCCGTTTCCGCGCTGTATCTTTAAATCTAAAAAAAATCTAAAAGACAGTAAGTGAAGAGGAAAGTTGGAAAGTAAAAGTAGGATAAAGGAGTGGAAATTCTCGAACAACTTCATCTAGTCAGCCTAACGCTATTCTACCTTTTTGGATTCCTTATAAAGTGACCAGGAGAATGTGAGAGTCTTGTCATCGGACTTTTGCTAAAGTTCTCTGTCTCTTGATGGAAATTGAGTGAACGAGGAAAAGACCGAAGGAGAAGAATGAGGAGTGACCTTGTTCAAGCATACAAAATCCTAATGGGGTTATGACATGATAGATGTTTTCACTGGTGGAAGACTTGTGAATGTAGCTATCAGATAAGAGGCCAGTCATTTGAAACTGAAGTAGGTAGAAATTTCTTCTCTGAGAAGGTAGTGTATTGCTGGAATTTTCTCTCCCTTAAGATGTTGGAGGCCAAATCATTAGCACATTTAAGATGGATGTAGATAAATATGCAAAAGAAAAAGGAATTGGGATTTATGGGGAACTGTAAGAGAATGGTAGTTGAGGCCAACACAAGTCAGCTGTGATTAGATTGAATGGTGGGGCAAGTTTGAGGGAGCTGCTGGCCTACTCCCTGCTCCTATTTTTCTTGTGTTCTTGAGCCGATGAAAACAAAGGTACACCACCTCCCACCTAAGGTAAATCAGAGGGTCAGCATATCAGAGTCCAACCAGTATGTGGGTACAGGACATTAATCCTTCTCAGGATATTCTCCATCAGGACCTTTATTGTTTTTTTTTATCCAGGATACCTGATGCAGATGAAGGAAGTATAGAGTATATATAAATATATTGTTCCTAGAAAATTGTTTGTTCAATGGACAATAACAAAAAATAAATTGCACCAATCGGACTGCTCAAGATAATTGGTAATTAGGACCAAAAAACACCATTAAATTCAGCATGCCAAGCAGTCAGGCCATATTAGGAATGGAACATCAGTTTTGGACCTTTAAGATAATTAGCACTCTTTCATTGCAGCCCGCTCCCCTCCCATTCCCAGTCACATACAGCTACATTGGGTAAGAATGGCAGATTCCCTTCCTTGCAGCACAGAGGTAAAATGTTTTTTTGATAATGTTCTTTTTATATAAAGGAGGATAGCAAAAGTTTTTTTAGGTACGTGAAGAGGAAAAAAATAGTCAAGGCAAATGTGGGTCCCTTGAAGACAGAAGCAGGGGAATTTATTATGGGGAACAAAGAAATGGCAGACGAGTTAAACCGTTACTTTGGATCTGTCTTTACTGAGGAAGATACACACAATCTCCCAAATGTTCTAGGGGCCGGAGAACCTAGGGTGATGGAGGAACTGAAGGAAATCCACATTAGGCAGGAAATGGTTTTGGGTAGACTGATGGGACTGAAGGCTGATAAATCCCCAGGGCCTGATGGTCTGCATCCCAGGGTACTTAAGGAGGTGGCTCTAGAAATAGTGGAAGCATTGGAGATCATTTTTCAATGTTCTATAGATTCAGGATCAGTTCCTGTGGATTGGAGGATAGCAAATGTTATCCCACTTTTGAAGAAAGGAGGGAGAGAGAAAACGGGTAATTATAGACCAGTTAGTCTGACATCAGTGGTGGGGAAGATGCTGGAGTCAATTATAAAAGACGAAATTGCTGAGCATTTGGATAGCAGTAACAGGATCATTCCGAGTCAGCATGGATTTACGAAAGGGAAATCATGCTTGACAAATCTACTGGAATTTTTTGAGGATGTAACTAGGAAAATTGACAGGGGAGAGTCAGTGGATGTGGTGTACCTCGACTTTCAGAAAGCCTTCGACAAGGTCCCACATAGGAGATTAGTGGGCAAAATTAGAGCACATGGTATTGGGGGTAGGGTACTGACATGGATAGAAAATTGGTTGACAGACAGAAAGCAAAGAGTGGGGATAAATGGGTCCCTTTCGGAATGGCAGGCAGTGACCAGTGGGGTACCGCAAGGTTCGGTGCTGGGACCCCAGCTATTTACGATATACATTAATGACTTAGATGAAGGGATTAAAAGTACCATTAGCAAATTTGCAGATGATACTAAGCTGGGGGGTAGTGTGAATTGTGAGGAAGATGCAATAAGGCTGCAGGGTGACTTGGACAGGTTGTGTGAGTGGGCGGATACATGGCAGATGCAGTTTAATGTAGATAAGTGTGAGGTTATTCACTTTGGAAGTAAGAATAGAAAGGCAGATTATTATCTGAATGGTGTCAAGTTAGGAAGAGGGGATGTTCAACGAGATCTGGGTGTCCTAGTGCATCAGTCACTGAAAGGAAGCATGCAGGTACAGCAGGCAGTGAAGAAAGCCAATGGAATGTTGGCCTTCATAACAAGAGGAGTTGAGTATAGGAGCAAAGAGGTCCTTCTACAGTTGTACCGGGCCCTGGTGAGACTGCACCTGGAGTACTGTGTGCAGTTTTGGTCTCCAAATTTGAGGAAGGATATTCTTGCTATTGAGGGGGTGCAGCGTAGGTTCACTAGGTTAATTCCCGGAATGGCGGGACTGTCGTATGTTGAAAGGCTGGAGCGATTAGGCTTGTATACACTGGAATATAGAAGGATGAGGGGGGATCTTATTGAAACATATAAGATAATTAGGGGATTGGACACATTAGAGGCAGGAAACATGTTCCCAATGTTGGGGGTCCAGAACAAGGGGCCACAGTTTAAGAATAAGGGGTAGGCCATTTAGAACGGAGATGAGGAAGAACTTTTTCAGTCAGAGAGTGGTGAAGGTGTGGAATTCTCTGCCTCAGAAGGCAGTGGAGGCCAGTTCGTTGGATGCTATCATGAGAGAGCTGGATAGAGCTCTTAAGGATAGCGGAGTGAGGGGGTATGGGGAGAAGGCAGGAACGGGGTACTGATTGAGAGTGATCAGCCATGATCGCATTGAATGGCGGTGCTGGCTCGGAGGGCCGAATGGCCTACTCCTGCACCTATTGTCTATTGTCTATATCAGTGGTATAGATCTCTGGCCTTAGTCCAACAACTTAATAGAGGTAACACTGTGTCATAGAGTCCAGAGTTATGGACTACTGCAATGGGCCCTTCGACCTACCACATCCATGCTAAACATTTTACCCATCTACATGATATAGGTCAACAAAGAGTTCAAACGCAAGGGCAAGTAGTGGTGGGATTTGAAATAGATTCCTGATGATAGCTTGATTGCAGACTGTGATGTTCAGCTCAGAAACAAACTAAACAATGACTTTGTAGCTGATAGGACATGGCCCAAGTGAGTTATCAGACAGATAAAAAGCGATTTAAGAGTTAGTTCATTATTCCTTCCATGAGTGTTGTAGGGAAATAAATAGGAAGTCCAATCAAGAACATAATGTTGACCAAGGTCCTGTATAATATAGGTGATAAAAGAATAATGGATGGTATCAGAGATTTTACTAGGTTGTTATCAGTTTACATATGAAAGCCAATAGATGTCTGTCTACATGACTCAGTTACCTTGCCTTCCTTATCATTCCTCCTCATGGCAACAAGCAAGTCTTCTCCTCTGATCAGTTAACCTTAAAAGACATGTCAGATGCAGACTGGCACAATAACAACTGCTACCGATTTACTCTCCCAAGCTCTGCCAAATAATGCTGCCAGCCACCTTATCCCAATTTAGTAGCTTCCCTCAAAGTCCAGACTTAACTCCGTAAGTTTTAAGATAGTCATGAATTAGGATGTGATCACTTGCTCCCTATACCTCTTCACCCTTAAACTCCAGTTACCTGGCCCGGCTCATTTCCTAGTACAAGTTCCAGTATGTTCCCTCCTTGAATTTGACAATCAACCTACTATTTCTAGAAATCCTCTTGGGTACACCTAACAAACTCTGCCCATCAGTCCTTTCATTTGCTGACTTACTCTGGTTTCCATCATCCTGCCACTCTACTTTAAACCTTCCCAAGTAGCACTTGCAAAACTCCCTGCAAGGATATTGAACCCCTTCCAGTTCAGGTGCAACCTGTCCCTCTTGTACAGTACACCTATGCCCCAGAAAAGATCCTAATGGCCCAAAAATCTGAATCCCTCCCCTGACACACAGTGGTGGCATGGTGGTGCAGTGATAGAGCTGCTGCCTTGCATCGCTAGAGACCATTTTTCTTTTTAAAATGTATAATTTTTCTTTAAAATGTTACCAACAAGTAAAAGCCTGTCACAACTATATGAGGGAAAATTGCTATGCGGTCCTTAATGGAAAAGAAATTGATAATCATCAGCAAGAACAATAAAACCAAAATTGAGCACAGGTGACCAACTCCTTCATGAAACGTTGCCCACAGTTACTCTTCTAGGGAACACCTGTATTCATATAATTTATTTGACCAATTATTTATCTTGGAACATATTAACACCTATTAAATTTTTATTTATTTCCCAAAAGAGGTCATTTTCAAATTCAGTTCCATGGATCATTAGTTAATGCAGCAAATATATTTGTTGAAGAGTAACTAACTGGAACGATTACACACAACGATCTCACGTAAAGTTATGTCTAAAATAACTGAATGAAAATAATTGCATGATTGCAGCAATTGTATTGTCTTATAATAACTTGAATGCCTTTTATTTTACACATACAAATAAAAGTGCGAGTTACAAAATAAAAACAGGCAATTTTGATGCAACCAATTCACATGCTGTTTACAACACCAGTCTTCCTTCCAACCACGTCATAGCAGCTATCCGCTTAAAAGAAAGTAATTGCTTTGTCCACAGTTTTATTCTATTTATTATTGATGTTTCATGCTGTTAGTATGAAATATTCTAGTCTGCTGGATTGATTGTTGCAATGCAACTTCAAAACATTTAGCAAGTTGACTTCTGGGTTAATGTGAAGGATCATACATATAATTTATCTTTACTTTGTGAGAAGTCATGAAAATAAAGTCCGCTCCTGGGTCAGTGAATTTTCAAATCAGATCTAAACAACAATTAACATCACTAAGGAAATCTGTGCTCTATACATTGCAGAATGCTACAAACATTGCTCACCCTTTCATCCATCGGCCCCTTCGAAGTATCATCTTGGCTATCCTCTGGTACTGGAACTCTGGCCATCGACAGACCATTGAGGGCAGCCCATTTGAGTGGCCCTATCTTCTGGGCTTCTGCTGCTGCCAGTTTCTGCTTTTCTAAATTCTTGGGACAGAGAATTTAGAAAAGCTGATCATCGGAGCTGATTTTCGAAGAGAAAAACTTAACTGAAATCTTACCCTTTTTAAAAATCTGCTTGACAAAAATAAGTGAACCCAATCATCAGGCAGCATTCTTTTGAATGTACATTTCTAGCCACCAGACAAAAACCAAATGCTGTACACAATGATGCACTGTTATAAATTGTTAAATTTCAGCAAATTAAACATGAACATACTTTATCAAGATTCAAGCAGTACTATGCCGGTTCTGAACCAGATGCTAATTTGGTGCACCTTACGGGAACTAAATAAATGGCCACAAATGAGTAGTGTCTGAAATCAATGAAGCCAGGGGAGAATCATTTAAAAAATATATATTTTCAAACCTTCAAATTGTTACTGGACTAGAAGAATGTAGATTTGATTATCGTATTTAAACTACGGATTGCAAATGTTTCAAGGAATTATAATTCGACAGTTCTGCATTTATGTTGCTGTCAAAATTCAATACATTGAGATTTAGAATGCCAGTTTTTTAACACATTTTTTAACTTTCAAAGTATGCCATTATTATGATTCGCGCGCGGCATGCCAGTCCTTTGTAAAAGAAATGTACATTTTAGATATTGGCGTCTTCCTCTGAGTAGTAAAAAGAAATAAAGAATTACCCTCAGCATGATTTCTCTTTCCACAATGCTATCTTCAGTAGAAAAAAGCTCAGACACGGGCCTTTCCTTGACAGGCTCCTTTTTGACA
The DNA here is from genome assembly GCF_053455715.1 of Rhinoraja longicauda. NCBI lineage: Eukaryota > Metazoa > Chordata > Chondrichthyes > Rajiformes > Arhynchobatidae > Rhinoraja > Rhinoraja longicauda. Next base: position 18,171,502 of record NC_135961.1, read on the forward strand.
CGCTCTTTTACACTAGTTAGATCGGGCTCGGAAATAGATGGCCCAAGGGAAGACCCATTGAGCATCATTTGTTCATTTCTTGAGAAAGCATCAAGTTCGGGACCTGGTAGTTTGGCCCTGACTATAAGTTCTGCACTTTTATCTCGTTCTTGTCTTAAAGCTCCATTGCTTATACTCTTTTTGTTTCCTGGATATTCAGGGGGGGGCTTGTTTGGTATTTTTGCCAGTGCTGCCTGCAGCTGGGCTCTGTAGCCCATAGTGTCATTAAATGCTGGGATTTGAACATCATAATCGGGGGTCTCTTCTTCATCTTCGCTCTCACTGCTGTGAATTAGCATTGTGGCGTCGGACAGCGTCTTCTTGTGATGATACGGAGGTTGCTGCTGAACCTCCTGCACCCGGTCCTCGTGGCGGCGTTGATCGCGCATGGTGTTTCTCCGCTGTGGGACGGAAGCACTCAAAGTCTTCAGCGCCATGGCCTCCATACCACGTACCATGCTGCTGATTACCTCGAGGCTGTGCCGCTTGTTAACAGCCGCATGGTGTTTGGCCGTTGTGAGGGGCTCGCTGACCTCTTGCAAGGACTGGTGAACCACAGGCGAACTATCCTCTTGGAAGGTCTTCACAAAGAGCTGGACTCTCCGACTGACCAAATCAGGACTGCTCCCACTCACGTACTTGTGGCGGTGGCTGGCGAGGTCTGGCGTACTGGTGGCGGGCCTAGGACGTGGGTACGGAGGGGGCGGTCTGCAAAAGTGGTTTCTCAACATGTGGGTGGTGCTGTAATTCGGTGTGCTCTGCAATTGCATATTGGCAAGCTCGGGGGTGCTCACTGTGTGGGAAATTGCACTGTTTGCAGTCCTGCTGGGTGCAGGTTGGTGGGCACTCGGTTGGGCAGACGGCACCATAGGTTTTTTGTAACTGTGCTTTGACCCATAACGAGTGGGATACTGATCCCTGATCTCCGGCTGACTGTAAACCATAGCCTCTGGCTGGTTGTATGCATGAGTGTTTCCAATATTAAGGTTCCTCAATGACTGGCTTTGGCAATCCATATGAATGATGCCTCGTTTCATTTGCCTCATCACAGTCTCGTAGTCAGGTGTGGGCCGATATGAGGGCACAATGATAGCACTGTGCCTATGGCTGGGGATGTAGTCTGGACGCATGATGTCACTTCCAGGGATGCTGAGATTAGAGGACATTGGAGATGCCTGGACAAAGTTTTGTGAATGATTTAACGAGTTCATACTAGGAGCACTGTACACACTGCCATTTGGCACAGTTCCATTCATGTAATTATATTCCATTGGACATCTGTCCAAGCTGGTCTGAGATCTGTAGTAGAACCCTTCCTCGTTACCATGGTAAATACTATCTATGTAAGACAAAGAAAGCAAAATTAAAAGTGATGAGCAATGGAAAAAATAACTTCAAGGATATGATTTATTGAAAGTTACAACATGGAAAGAAGCCCTTAAGACCCACCAATTCCATACCAGGCATCAATCAGCTGCTGAAACTAGTTCTATGTTATCTCACTTTCACATCCACTTCTTACCCACTAGGGGCAATTTACATTGGTCAATTAACTTACAAACCTGCACATCTTTGGGATGTTGAAAGAAACCGGGGGCACCCAGAGTAAACCTATGCAGACATAGGGAGAAGGTGCAAGCTTCATACAGACAGCACTCAAGATCAGGATCGATGGGGATCTCTGGTACTGTGAGGCAGCAGCTCTACTCATGAGCCACTGTCGGAGAGACATTTCAATCAGCAACAGAAAGGTCAGATTTATTTAATCAATGATATGTCATGAAAGAGCACTCACTTCTGCTGCTTCAATTGATTTATTGAAAGATTGAGGAAATATATATGAAACGCATTTTGCACAATGTATACATTTCATTATTCCATTAAACAAATAGTATGTATTTAGATACATTAAATACCTTCCAATACAACTAGAACATACTCAACTCAAAGGTAGACACAAAATGCTGGAGTAACTCAGCGGGTCAGGCAGCATCTCTGGAGAGAGGAATGGGTGGCGTTTCGGGTCGAGACCCTTCTTCAGACTGAAGTAGGGTCTCGACCCGAAATGTCACCCATTCCTTCTCTCCCGAGATGCTGCCTGACCCGCTGAGTTGCTCCAGCATTTTGTGTCTACCTTCAATTTTTACCAGCATCTGCAGTTTTTTTTTCCTACTCATTCTCAACTCAAATATACCTTCCATTGGATATTGAGGCTATTCAGTAATAGCTATTGAAACACAGCTTCTCTGCTTATCCAGTATCCTTCCACCCTTTCTCCCACCATCTCTTTAGTTGGTGTACACTACACACTGCATTGGTGACATCATATAGGTGCTCAAAAAATAGTCATAATTCATAGAGCCATACAGCGTGGAAACAGGCCCTTTGGCACAACTTGCCCACACCGACCAACATGGCCCACCTGCACTAGTCCCATCTGCCTGTGTTTGGCCCATATCCCTCTAAACCTGTCCTGTCCATGTACCTGTCAATTGTTTTTTAAATGTTGCAATAGTCCCTGTCTCAAATACCTCCTCTGGCAGCTCGTTCCATACACCCACCACCCTTTGTGTGAAAACGTTACCCCTCTAATTCCTATTAAATCTTTTCCCCTTTACCTTAAACCCATGTTCTCTGGTTTTCGATTCCCCTACACTGGGCAAGAGACTCTATGCGTCTACCCAATCTATTTCTCACATGATTTTATACGCCTCTATAAGATCGCTCCTCATCCTCCTGTGTTCCAAGGAATAGGATCACAGCCTTAGCCTCTCCCTATAGCTCAGACCCTCAAGACTTGCTAAAATCCTCGTAAATCTTCTCTGTATCCTTTCCAGCTTGACAACATCTTTCCTATAACATGTTGCCCAGAACTGAACGCAATACTCTAAATGCGGCTTCACCAATGACTTATACACCTGCAACATGACCTCCCAACTTCTATACTCAATACCCTGACTGATGAAGGCCAATGTGCCAAAAGCCTTTTTGACCACCCTATTTACCTGTAATGTAATCTTCAAGGAACTATGTACCTGCACCCCTAGATCCATCTTTTCTACAACACTCCCAGAGACCTACCGTTCACTGTGTAGATTCTGCCCACGTTAAGACTTTCCAAAATGCAACACCTCACATTTCTCTGCATTAAATTCCATCGACCATTCCACAGCCCACCTGGCCAACCAATCCAGATAATGCTGCAATTTTTTGACATCCATCTGTACTATCTGCAATACCACGCACTTTTGTATCAACTGCAAACTTCCTAATCTCACCATGCACGTTTCCCATCCAAATCATTGATATAGATGACAGACAGATTTGTGGGAGGAAAATTTGGTGCTAGAACGAGTAACTATTTATTTGCAGAATGTATCATTTAATTCACCACCTGACATCCACAGAACCACCTTTCCGGCAAAAATGTGGCTACGAGATATAGTAAAAACAAAATAGGAGGAATACCTTGTGAGGTGTTTGTTTCAGGATAATCTCCATACTGGATGTGCATAGGTGGCAGTATAAAAGGCTGTTGCCCTGACTATAAAAATACATTAAAAAGAGAAAACCACTGTTATATTTAATAACTGTAAATTATAATTGTATGTGAATATATATAGTTATATTTAATACTGTAACATTATCTCTTTGCATGAGAGTTTACACTGCTGGTAATATCTCCAAAGGAGATGAAACCCATTTATAATATTACAATGTCAGGGGTGATCCATTGATCTGGTCCTCTCTACTTTTGTTAAATGCTTGCTTGACAAGTTGGCTATGGTTCAAAACTATTAGTCCAGGAAGCTTTTTAAAAAATTCATTATTAGACATAAAAATAAATAGCAATGATCCAGAAGCTGAGATAAATGTGTGAAATAAATTAAATGTTATTTAATTCAAGAATGCCGTCCAAGAACATTAATTTAATACCTGAACAATTAAAAAGGAAAAATAGGCAGATAATTCTATTTAATGTGCATTTCCTCAGGACTCCTTAGTAGCTATAATTTTGCTGGAATTCCAATCCACAATTGAACAGATTTTACACCAAATATACTAAAGTTACACGGGTGGAGTGAGTAAGGCCTAGAAATCTACATCTAATGAGGGCAAATGAGATTAGTGTAGTTGGGCAAAGAGATAGAGGACTGACTCTAATAGTCTAATTCCCACTTTTCCCACTTTAAGTTGTTTGAAAATCAAAATCGGCGAGTGTAAATATTACTGGATTTAATTGGCCAATCAATTGGAGATTATAACTACTGGAAAGGCTATTGCCAGTATATTCCACAGGCCATTAATTATATGGTCCTAAATAACTTAGTACCTTGCAAATTCCACTATATCCAGGTGTTATTATCTTATTAGCACATGATAGAAACATAGAAAATAGGTGCAGGAGGAGGCCATTTGGCCCTTCGAGCCAGCACCGCCATTCATTGTGATCATGGCTGATCGTCCCCAATCAATAACCTGTGCCTGCCTTCTCCCCATATCCCTTGATTCCACTAGCCCCTAGAGCTCTATCTAACTCTCTCTTATATCCATCCAGTGATTTGGCTTCCACTACCCTCTGTGGCAGAGAATTCCACAAATTGACAACTCTCTGGGTGAAAAAGTTTCTTCTCATCTCAGTTTTAAATGGCCTCCCCTTTATTCTCAGACTGTGGCCCCTGGTTCTGGACTTGCCCAACATTGGGAACATTTTTCCTGCATCTAGCTTGTCCAGTCCTTTTATAATTTTATATGTTTCTATAAGATCCCCTCTCATCCTTCTAAACTCCAGTGAATACAAGCCTAGTCTTTTCAATCTTTCCTCATATGACAGTCTCGCCATCCCAGGGATCAATCTCATTTTTTTAATTTTTATTACATATATTACATGATGTGCCATATTGTAACAAAGCATGGTATGATTTTGATTACAGAATTACCATATTATCCCTATTTTACTTCTATAATATGCAGGAATTATGCATTGGGCAGAATAGCCCAGGAGACAAACCACAATGTAGAATAAATTGAGAGGTAATACTTAACATAGTCTAATAGATTTTAAATGGGTTCTAACTATTTGTATTGGCAAAAAGAGAAACCAAAACCATAATTTTTGGCTAATCCTGGTTCTTGTTGCAAACAAATGAAAACTGAGTACAGGATTGTTACGTTTCTGCTAAAATATTGTATTCCACAACATAAGATAACTGGCGGTGCTGACTCGAAGGGCCGAATGGCCTTCTCCTGCACCTATTTTCTATGTTTTCTATGCCAAGCAGATTATTGGGAATGTAATCATGCAATTATATATTTTTTAAATGATACCGTTCAATGCACATGCAAAAGCAAACGTACCAAAGATGATCTGCTCCATGTGGGTGGTCTCCTAATAGGTGTGGGGGAGCATGACTGTGTTTGTCTGTGAGAAAACACAGCAAAATGGCAGCACTTCAACACATACACATCATCGACACAAGAATTATTACATGAAATTCCCCAAAATGGTGTAATATAAATCTTTGAAAAATTACTTAAATGAACAATGAAATGAGGACTTTCTTTTAGGAAGGAGATGAGGAGAAATTTATTTAGTCAGACGTTGGTAAATTGGTGGAATTCTTGGCCACAGAAGGCTGTGGAGGCCAAGTCAGTGGATATATTTAAGGCAGAAATAGATAGATTCTTGATTAGTACAGTTGTCAGAGGTTATGGGGAAAAGGCAGGAGAATGGAGTTAAGAGGGAGAGATAGATCAGCCATGTTTGAATGGCAGAGTAGACTTGATGGGCCGAATGGCCTAATTCTACTCCTATCATTTATGAACTTATGAACTGTTTGTTAAGCAAAACATGCTGGAAGAAACCCAGTGGGTCAGGCAGCATTAGTAACTCCCAAAATTGAAGTTTCAACCGCCTAACCCCCCCCCCCCCCCCCCACTGCCATCCACCAAACCACTGCCATCCACTCTCCCCACACTCTGACCCCACTCCTTCCTGGTCTCCAATTACAGCCTTGTGCTGCATGCCTTCTGTCCCAAAGCTGACTGCACATCTGTCAATATTGGCCCCAATTATTCCACACTTCTACTCTAGACCTTCCATTGTGTTGGCATCCAAAACGTTACTGCTCTTATCTGACTGATCACAGTTTGCCCATCAAGTTTGAACAACCAAAAAAGCTGATTCATGCTGGCAGTCAAGGCATTAGTTCCTTAAGAGGATGACTAGGTTTCTAAAATTGATTGAGTGGTTGAAAGATACAGCATGGAAACGGGTCCTTTGGCCCAGCGAAAGCACACCATCCCTAGTGTAAATCCAGTGATTTATCAAACACAACGCCATCCATTACCCATTTACACTTGTTCTAGGCCATCATCTTTCCCACCCGCTCCCTACACACTAGGGACAATATACAAAGGCCAATTAACCTACAAACCCGCACATCTTTGGGGTGTGGGAGGAAACTGGAGCACCCGGAGGGAACCCAATGCTTCCAAGCAAAACAAGCAAACTCCACACAGACAGCACCCGAGAGCAGGATTGAACCAGGTACTGTGAGGTGGCAGTTCTACCAGCTTTTGTGCCTTTCTTTAATTCAAACTTAATTTTAATAATCATGTTAACTTCATTCAGCTTTATTTCAATTTTCATCAAGCTGTAGGAAATCAGGAAATCTGAAGTCCTCTACCATGTGATATATATTATTCAACTATTTTTTATCCAGAACCATCTCTCTTCCCTGCTAATACTTATGTCATGTAAAACAGGGCTGGCAAGGCAAATAAAATATGTGAAAATAGACTGCTTCCAAACACTAAAGGGTTAGGGTTATATATTGGAGAAAGCCCTCAGACAAGGCCATTGGCTTTGTTTATTTTATTAAAACAACATCCAGAATCACATAACATGATGCTCAAGAGAAGTCAACCAGACCAACAAAACAACAACGTCGGGCACACGACCTTTCGTCATAAACATTGAATGTGACTGATTAATTATTGTTGAACTGCAGACTTGTTCTTTGTAACACATTCAATAGCAATATGCACTTCATATGACTGTATTACTATAAGCTTATCAAACACTGGTAATAAGTGCATTCAATACAGCACCACGCAACTGGTAAATAAGATTTTGTTCACAAAAAGAACAAACTATCCCCTCAGTAGTCCTTTCATTAGTTTCTGTCAATTTAGAAATGTCTATTAACCTGCTGGAAATCTTTCTGACAGGTTGCATCGAGTGAATTAGAAAGAATAATGATTAAAGGAGCAAAAATGCCAAATTATATGAAAGGCAACAGAACCCAGAGTATTTCCAGCATCTTCCATTTTATTCTTTTAAAAAGTCTGGTTGAAAGTACCAATGTCATCAGGCAAGTAATTTGTTCCAATTATGTTGTACATGGAATGGAGAGCAATGCTCAAAATACTCACTCTGTGCAGATTTTGTTTTGTTTATAAAATTTGTGCCTTGCTGTGAACAACCGTGAGATATATTTTGCCATTTCCATATCATCCTGAAGCAGAAAAATAAACACATTGACGTTACATAATAGCATTGCAAGAATACATTTTGAATGATTAAATCTGAAATGTTACCATTGCGGTACATTTAACAGTTATATTAGTTAACACATATATTAGTATTTCCCCATTATTAAATAAAAACTCTTGTAGGGACTGCTGGTATTTGAACACCTGAAATTTTCCACTTTTCTAACCTCTCCCAGCAGCTAACCAAGCATTAAACTGTTTATGGAGAATGCAGACTGTTTCTTTAGCTACCTGGTATGCCCAAGGTGTGAAGTTCCAAACTATCCAGAAAGAGGGCTGTGATGCAATGTGGAAATCTCCCTGCTGTCGATAAATGGCCAGGGTTTCAGAGGAATTCCTTCTTCCTTGGTCTTGTCCCCCACAATTGCACTAACATTTCCATCAGAAAATGTGTTACATGCTTTAAACAGAAATGTTGCTGCACAAGGGATGGCTGCACAGTGGGAAATGGGAAACTAAGAGGTGATCTACACCTAGACACCGTGCCTGGCACCCAATGTTGACTCAGGCAAAGAAGGGTCTAGTTAATTTTCTGCAGTAATGTGAAATGCTGCAGGAATAAACATCATATTTTGCTACAGGTTATCGTTTTCCAATTGCACAATGCTAGAAAACCGTGGTATATGATCGAATTACAAGGCCACAGTGCTGGAAGCTAGGACAAGAGATCACAAAAGGTCAAAAGTATTGGCAATTCTCTGAAGTTGTCCACCAGACCCAGCAGGCAGTGTTAAAGTACTGCTACAGGTCACAGAACAATTAAACTTTAAACAATTACTGCAGTAAAAAAGATGTGCAGTGCAAACCAAAATATCTCCAAATACTTACCGTGTGAAACAAAACAGTTTCTTCTTTGCTTGTTAATTCTACATTAATTGAAGACTTGTTGTGTGTAATATTTCCAACTTCATTCCATCTGTGGGTTTATAAACACTTTATATTATTGATCATGTTAGAATTATATTCAGATGAGATGAGTATGTCAGATGGGACAATATCAACTACTAGGTTATAGATCACAATAAACCTCACTCTTTTTGGACAATGCACTGGAGTGATGGGTTTTACCCCAGGTTTGCTAAGAAAGAACTTAAATATATCACTCAATCTGAAAATCAACTGTTAGAATCAGGAGAAACGGTAGGGATAGGGACCATTGAAGGACGATTGAAGGGAGTTACATAAGGACTCAACATATGGTTTCCGGGCACATATTTCTGAGCTCTCAGAAGAATTTGATGTTGAATTATCTGCCCTTCCAACTGACTAATAAATAACACAGAGTAAGAACACTGAAAAACCCAGTAACATCTTCTGAGGAGGAGAAACAGAAAATAAAAAAAGTCTAAACGCAACCTTTAAAGTTGCAAGCTCAATTCATACACGAAAATGCACGTCTAAGCTTTTACTCCCAAACTTACTTGTATGTTATAGTTGGTCTTCCATTCCTGTGCTTTACAAATATTCCCATAAAGGAAATGCCAATGAAAGCATCATTTCCAATGTTGTCCTGTTAAAAAAAGAGCAAGTGATCATGAAAATTGTGAAACAACACATTATGACACACACTCTAAAGCAGTGCTTCTTAAACTCATTCACCCTTGAGTCTTTATCACAAAATTTCATTCACCCTCGACTAAATTTTCTTGTTTTTTTGGTCATTTTCATCTTATTCGCCCTTGTGTATAATTTTATATATATTAAGTCATTCACCCTTCATGTACCCCTCTAGTTTCATTCACCCTTGGGTGAACCATTCACCAGTTTAAGAAGCACTGCTCTAAAGTATCCTGTGCTACACTTTTGTCATGTCAGCATATTTTAATCACGTCGCTCTCCTTTAAAGATTATTAGCCATTTTGGATGAACAACTCACAGATGATGACTGGGCAGCAAGGTTTACCCAGGAAGGTAGAATATTTGGGGTGAGAGGGGTGGACTGAGAGGGATGATTGCAATTGGTGAGGTGCACTCTTCTGAGAAGCAATGGGTGGACTTTGGAACATGGAGGGGCCCGACAGTTCCTTCTAGCAATTACCAAGGAAATTGCTCTTTAAAAAATAACATGCATTCCACGCCCTCTCAGATTACCTGACAGATTCATCTGGATGGCGCACAATAGGCAAGTATACTACTCTTACTAAAATACCATCAACACCCCAAATCCCAACATCAGTCTGAAGAAGGGTCTCGACCCGAAACATTGAGCCTGAAGAAAGGTCTCAACCCGAAAAATTGCCTATTCCTCTCTCCAGATATGCTGCCTGTCCCTCTGAGTTACTCCAGCATTTTGTGTCTATCCTCATCGCAATTATATGACTGGATTCTAGTTTCAATTAGTCTTTTACCGAAATTCACCCCACTACGCCTGATCCATTGTCAAAAACAAACACGCTATAAAGGTGAAATCAGCAAAACGATAAACTAAAACTATGTCCCCATTTTTACTTTACATAGCTGATAATTGGATCAAATTTAAACTTCCCCAAAGGTTCATTTAAATGTTTAACGAAAATGGTCATGATTAGAATTATGAGTTGTGCCATATGCAATCCGGTACTAATTAGACATGGTATTACAAAATTCAGAGAGAAATGCTTGAAAATATTTCACTAAACTTTTGAAAATTTTGCAGGGCCAGTTAATTAATTTTTCGGAATCTTGGAAGGAATGCAGCTGAATGGTATTTAACATTTCAGCAGACATACTTGGCATTCCTGTATTACCACAGCTATTACAGTGGTTCAAACAACAAGTTTTGCAATGATAACTCCGCCAATGCTAACAGCCTTCACAGTGCAGTTGGTTGATACCACATTTAAGTAAAATTCCTTTCCTTAAAGCAAACCATTTATTGGAAAATGGGGTTCCCTCTCCCTCTTTCTAACCTTCCCCCTCAGCCATTATCCAGCAGCAAGATTGTGCAGTAGATAATTATGTTTGGGGTCAAAACCAAATAATTAAACAACATGTTATAATCTTTTAAAACTGCCAATAGCAGGCCAGAGAATACTTCCGTATGTAAATGATTCCTATTTTCACTATTCCTATTGTTCTTTCTGTTGCAAGCAATGCAATTGCTGTCTTTAAAGTGTGTCCACAACTCACTTCATTGAAAATATGTTTTTAAAAAACCTGCATAAGTTGGAGATACTCAAAAGGTCGGGAAGAATCTGTGGAAAGAAAAACAGTTAACATTTCAGGTCTGAAAACCTTCATCAGAATTGAGAAAGAGGAAAAACACTAATTAGTCTTTCTGATGAAGGGACCCCCTCAAATGTTAACTCTGGTTCTCGCTCCGTAGATGGTGCCTCGTTTGCTGAGGGATTCCAGCACATGTTCCATCTTTATATCACACTGGAAAAGGAATAAATTCTTGATAAATTAAATTTCAGTTCAGACTATTTATCAATCCCATGAGAAGGATATTTTAAACATGTCTACAATTACGACGTACTGGTGAAATTCTTAACGATTTGTGAAATTCCCTTAGAAAATTATGTTAGTTTCTGATTACCTTGGCCGGAAAGCTTTCTTGCCCAAAGACTTCCAGCTGTTCCACTTCCTTAATATACATCAATTCAGCTTCTGCAGGTGGCATCCCACTGAAGAGGGGAAAAAAGCAACATCCCTAAATAACAATAGTAATTATAATTCAATGTAGGAGGCAGGAACCAATCAGAACGAGCTTTGTAAAAAAATGAAACATTTTCTTTAGACATTAGATTTTAGCAACACACACCAGGGACAATTTACAATTTTACCAAAGCCAATTAACCTACAAACCTGTACATCCTTGGAGTGTGGGAGGAAATCAAAGCGCCCGGATAAATCCCACACGGTCACAGGGAGAACATACAAACTCCGTACAGACAGTACCCGTAGTCAGGATCGAACCCAGGTCTGGCGCTGTAAGGTAGAAACTCTACCGCCGCGCCATTGTGCCGCCCTATCTTCTCAAAGAAGAAAGCAAGCTAAGTTCATAGCTAGCTATGTTTTTACAATCAGCGACGGCAACTGAAAGCATTAAAATTATAATTCCCAACTCTCCTGAAAAGAAACTGCAGCTGCTGGAAATCTGAAATAAAATATAAAATGCTTGAAACATTCAGCAGGTAGAATGACATTTGTGGAAAAAGAAAAGGTGTTAAGCATCTAAAGTTGAAAGCTCCTTGCCTCAAACTTCAAATGTTAACTCTGTTTCTCCTTCCTCACATGATGTCTGTCATGTGGAGCATTTCCACCATGTTCAGGTTTTTATCTCAACTGTGCTTCAAAGTCGCACAGAATTACACCTGTCAATCTTCTAAGGATTCAAGGTTAGGATTTTTTAGAATGTAGCTACCACTGACGATAAGATCTTCCTAAAAGTAAAGAACGATTAAAACAAAATGAAAGCTGTTATCTTGCTGAAGTGTCTCAGTAACGTGGGCTCACAAACATTTATAAATTGGTCCAGGTTGTAACGTGGCAGCAATGCTCTGTGATCTGATGTGAGAAGAAGGAAGGTCTATAAGAAACAGAGAATTTACAAATTGTAGTAACTGGACATCTGTCTGCACTTTGGATTTTCTTACCTGTAGGCCTGGTGTTGCATGGCTACCTTCCTCGTCATTTCCTCTAACATGCGTTCATCCTGAGCCCAGTCCTGTAAACATATTGCAAAAGAATAAATCTTCCACCTACCTACCTACCTATTAATCACACGAAGCATACATAGCATTTAAAAATGATATCAAAGGACAGAAATGCAGTCATCATTATTGCTTGGGTCTCATCAGGCAAGAGTGCATTTGACCTCATGCCTGTGATAGGTTTGGCTCTATTTGCAGATAGGCCATAGTTACAATAAAACTGTGAATTCATTAGGGCTTAGAAATACAATTTAAACTACCTAACATCCCTACTTCCCACTTCTATTCAGTGGGTGTTGCTGGAAATGTTGGCAAAGTCATGATTGGATTTGACTTGCATGTGCCCTATTCAAAAAAAAAGTACTCTTGGTTTTCCCAAAGATCTCACATAGGCTCAAAGAGCATATATACTCTTCTGCCAACATTCCTGAGGCTTGTATTTCTAAATGCAATACATATTTACAAACCCAATGGAAAGCAACATATTCCAGAGTTCCAAGAAAGAATCAGAAGAGAAAATAATTCCTGTTTTATTGGAGGAATGCTGAATCCAAATACCAAACAAACCAAACGTGCATCATCAGTTTCCCTATAACAAAGCACAGATTAGGAATAGATAAGGCACTAAAATTAAAGTATGATTAATGGTATTAATGTTGAATTCTCCAATTTTAGGTAACTAGCCTACAACACTCCCCCCCCCCCGCCACCCCCCAGAACTGTCTTTACATCCTCTCTTTCCTGTGTCCCATCTGGATTTGGACCTATTTCTCTCCTTCCCTTCCAAGATATTCTTTCCTCTGGCTTCACAATTTTCACCTATTCTATCCTTATCTCACACTTTTTATCCAAAAATCTGCCAATCAAACACCTCTCCTCATCACCTGTATCCACCTGCCAGGCTTTGTCCTGTCGCCACCTCTCATATGTTCATATGTTCTGGGATTAGGCCATTTAGCCCATCAAGTCTATTCCGCCATTCAATCATGGCTGATCTATCTTTCCCCATTCTCCTGCCTTCTCCCCATATGTCCCTGACACCCTTACTAATCAAGAATCTGTCAATCTCTGCCTTAAAAATATCCATTGACGGCCTCCACAGCAGTCCGTGGCAATGAATTCCACAGATTCACCACCCTCTGACTAAAGAAATTCCTCCTCATCTCCTTTCTAAAGGAATGTCCTTTTATTCTGAGATTATGACATCTGGTCCGAGACTCTTCCACATTCACTCTATCCAGGCCTTTCACTATTGGGTAACTTTTAATGAGGTCCTCTCTCATCCTTCTAAACTCCAGTGAGTACGGGCCTAGTGCCTTCAAACATTCATCACACGTTAACCCAATCATTCCTGGAATCATTCTCTTCCAGCTTTTTCCCCCCATCCCCCACCAAAATCAATCTGAAGGGTCCAACCCAAAATGTCACCGATACGTGCTCTCCAGAGATGCAGCCTGACCCATTGTTACTCCAGCACTTAGTGTCTTTTTTTCACTAAAATCATACTATCAATTTCTTCTCAGCAAAAAAATGAATGGGTACTTGGCATTAAATTATTTTCAAAAGAGCAGCTTTCTTGCAATACGATACAACTTTATTCATCCCAGGAGGGAAATTGGTCTGCCAACAATCATAAAACACCACAAGATACATGAAACATGAAATTAAAGTGATTAGAGGAAAGGATTGTGAATGTGCAAAGACTGGGGAGGGGGGACGGGGGGGGAGTTAGTCTACCCCTCGACAGAAGGGAATAGAGTTTCAAAGTTTGATAGCCACAGGGAAAAAGGATTTCCTGTGGCGTTCTGTGCTGCTTCTTGGTGGAACCAGTCTGTTGCTGAAGGTACTCCTTAGGTTGACCAGTGTGTCATGGCCCTGCCCAAGACTAGACAGTGTATTGCCTTAAACAGTGACAAAAAGCTTGCAGCTGTGTTGAGTTAATTATGCAACACAATGAATTCCCAGTTCAATCTTCACAACCTTTACAAGGCTCTAGTTCATGGGTTACAAGGTCAACTAACTTGTTTGATAAATCAAGTGAAATAGAAAAGTTAAATATTTTCAAGTGAATTTGACATCAATGGCATGCACCCAATTCAGACTTGCAAATAACTTTGAAACTCATCCCCAAATATTTACATAATACAAGCTGCTCTTACAGCAAAAAAATCTGGTTTAATGGTTGCAGTTGGGAAATTAACCAATCGGCTTAATTGGAGACATGGCTTCAGATTGTTTAGATCAACTGCACCTGCAAAATCAAAAAGATGTTCTTCTGATTTAAAGAAGGAAAAAAATCCTGAAAGGAATCGAGTGTTTGAACTCAACACAAAAAAAAACTTCAAATGAGCAGTCGTGCCTTGACTTGGAAATCAGAAACAAAAGATAGCAACCTTCAGGTGTAAGGCTGCCTGCAGGCATGAAGTGCTGCCTTTGTATTATTTCTGATCAGGTTTTAGCATATTTCACTGACAGAAACAAGCATCAAAGGCAGGATCTAGAGCGCTAGACTGGGGACATCAGCTGGTGTTTATCTCCTCTAACTGGCCCATAAAGTTAATGGGACCTCAGAACAGAAATGTCTTATTTAGTTTTCAGTAGCTCAAGACAGTGTGCAGTCTTTAATATTACACTGAATTTTGCAAGTTTTTCATATTGATAAATCATTCTATTTATACTACAGTGTGTTTGCAATAATTGTACACATGTAAAGTTTCATGTGTGAAATGAGTTGCTCAGATGTTGTGAATGGCAATGTATTTTGGAAAGCACAAGAGAGCAAAAACTCCACTTTAGTTTATGACTAAAGGTGGTAGGAGTGCCAGAAAAGGCAGCTGCCATTTATCTCCACCTTCAACATGGTATAATTAGTTTCCAAATAGAAAAAGAACCTTAATAAAAACACACACTTGCTGGAAAATGTGTTTGCGATTGTTTTTTCTCCATCAAACATTTTACGAACAGTTTTGTTCACGGCACTAATAACATTGATGGGCTCATATTGATGTATTTTTCACCACAATAGGAAATGGTATCATACTACATATAGCCATATCATAGAAGAGTAAAATACCATAAATGCCACTTGGCATACCATGCCATCTTTAACAGGTTAATTTCAATGTTGTGCTATTCCTCACTTACATTAAGGACTTCTTTGACTTGGTTCTAACAACAAATTTACAGTGTTGTTATATGTAATGCGGAGATTAAACTAATGAAGAAAAAGGGAAATTGGCACAAACAATTTAAATGACCCCCGAAGTTCTACTTCTACTTTAATCAAGATGAGACATGGTGACAATACAGTTCTCTGCTCTCCCTTCTATCTCCAACCAGTCAGCAGAGGGTGCTAGTTCTATTTAGAGCAAAGGTTTGTGTAGATTTTAGATTTAGAGATACAGCGCGGAAACAGGCCCTTCGGCCCAACGAGTCCGCGCCGCCCAGCGATCCCCCGCACATTAACACTATCCTACACACATTAGGGACAATTTTTTAAAAACATTTTACCCAGCCAATTAACCTACATACCTGTACGTCTTTGGAGTGTGGGAGGAGACCGAGGATCTCGGAGAAAACCCACGCAGGTCACGGGGAGAACGTACAAACTCCGTACAAATATTGCACATAGGTAGCTGGAATTTGCAATGGTCTCTGATGGTTCTATGCAAATAGCACATAAAACCTAATTTCTTAGTAGAACAAGTGGCACAGTTGGTAGTGGCACAGTTGCCTCACAGCCCCAGCAACCCGGGTTCAATCCCAACCTCGGGTGCTGTCTGTATGGAGTTTGCTCGTTCTCCCTGTGACTGCATGGTTTTCCTCCGAGCACTCAGATTTCCTCCCACATCTCAAAGATGTGCGGTTTTGTAGGTTTTGTAAATGGCCTCTGTAACAAATTGTCCCTCGTGTGTAGTGAGTACTTGAGAAAGTGGAATAACATGGAACGAGTGTGAACGGGAGATAGATGGACCATGTGGACTCAGTGGGCTGAAAGGCCTGTTTCCATGTTGTATCTCTAAACTCTAAATGTTCCTTTCACCTCAACGGGTCTATACAGTACATAATGGAGTTTGTAGAGCATAGCCTGAAAGCAATGAGCATTTCTGGGCACATTGGCACATGTGTGTGCATGCTTAAAGGGTGTGGACTGGTCAAATATACTTATCTGGAAATGGGCCATATTTTCCTGCCCTTTTTAACTCATCAATTGCAGGCTTCCTCTTCATCGTCAACATTGACATCTCCACAACACATTTACAATGTCAGACATCCCCTAAACTTATGATTCTCAAATTTCAGCTCTGCGGAATCTTTCGGTCTTAAAGTTATGTAAACAAAAGTTATCTTAAATGCAATGCATCTGCTGACTTAGGAGGCTTCAACAATAAGCAGATTTTCATGACAATCAAAAATTAACTCATAATTAAAATGGCATTTAAAAAAATCTATTGCAACTCACAAAAATATTTATTGATGATACATAACTAGCAAATGTCTTGTACGACAAATGTCTTGTACGACATTGGACAATTATGGAAGTTCCAATAATTTTCATATGTTTGCCATCTGAGCTCTGCCTATTTTTTCTATTTCTGCTACCCTTTAGACAATTAATTCCAGATCTCAACTACCCTTTTATAAATATATGTGTAAATGTATGGGGTAGCAATCAAGTGTCCTACTTTCTGGGAGGATGCCAAGCTTCTTGAGTATTGAGTGTTGTTGGAGCTGCACTCATTCTGGCAATTGGATTGTATTCAATCACATTCAAGGCTAAGGAGACTATAGTGGATGTATTGTGAATGGCCAAAAGCCTTGGGGTATCAGGAAGCTGGTCACTCACCACAGAATATCCATCTTCTGTCCTACTATTGTCACCAATGTATTTGTGATTAGTCCAGGTGACCCTCAGGATGTTGATTGTGGGGGACTTAGTGATATTAATGCCTGTAAATATCATAGGTAAGGAACTAGTCCAAGTGTGAATTCCTGTGCACGTAGTGTGAGATGACCACATAATATACATGTTCAGTGCTCATGGTGAATAAGGACAGATCCTTCCGAGCAGCTATCAACTCCTGAAGCTTTATCACATAAGACAAGATACCAGCCCTGTATTATGACTGCTGAGCACGGTGACCTGTCTTTGTGTCATGTTGTACATTGTAGAACTTGATTACTTACTCAAGTCACCGAGAGTGAACATTTGGAATGGCTTCGATTGCATTAGGTTTTTATGCTGCTGGAAGTTTTCAATGCATACAATGATGATAGTCCCATAAACAATAATATTAACCAACAAAGATACTCCAAAGTCAGGCAAAGCTTTACTACTCTGATATATAGCCATAGAGTGGTACAGCACAGAATCAGGTCCTTTTGCCATTTTGCCCATGCTGACCTTAATGTCCACCTGCACTAATCGCATTTGCCTGCATTAGGTCCATTTTGTTTGATGTACCATAGCTAAAATCAAACCATTCCTCCAATTTGACGACATTGAAAAAATCATCCACACATTCATTTCCTCCCGCCTAGACTACTGCAACTCCCTATACACTGGGATCTGCCAATCATCCCAGTCCCGCCTGCAATTGGTCCAAAATGCCACAGCAAGGCTCCTGACGGGTACCCGTAAAAGGGACCACGGATTCGCTCAGTTTAAAATGCTACTCAAGGAAAGGACTTCTAAATGCTTCTTGCAATGACCAGCACATCCAGAATTTTTGATCAACATAACATCACCAACCTGGTTCATTTGGTGATTTTCACAACACTTACCATTGGGAATAAGACATATTCCCTGAGGAATTCCTGAGACTCATACTGCCCGTAATCTCCAAAATCAGCTGCGGAGAGAGAACAGATTGGCAAAAAGTGATTCTCACAGTTAATCTATGCCATTGCATGAATGGTAAATGTAAAATTTATGCTAATTAATCCACAAATATTACATGAATAATAAATGTTTCAGTGGGGGTGAAGGTGCAAGCAATATTAATAACTAGCATGATAAGAACATAAGTTACTGGGACACAAAGCAATAACTACAAAGACTACCAGCAACTAACAGTGATTGCTACCAATTAGTGACGGTAACCAAGTGCTAGTTAATAAGGTGTAGGAAGGAACTGCAGACGCTGGTTTAAATCAAAGATAGACACAAAATGCTGGAGTAACTCAGCGGGACAGGCAGCATCTCTGGAGAGAAGGAATGGGTGAAGAAAATGCAAGTTCTTGCTATATAAATGGGACTCAAGATCCTTGACACCATGAGTCTTATAACATTAGGTGAAATGCAGGTGAGAAAATGTCCTGCTGGTTACCACAATCCATCCTCCCTCAAAGGACGTTTCAATACCCTTTTATCTTGAAGAATCTTTAGAAATATTGATTTACTCTCAGGTAGGTGGCTTCAAAATCTATCAGCAAAGGACATAGTTGATAAACTGAGTCTGCAGCAGGAAGTGACAGTGATTTTGTCCTTAACAACTCACTTGTGGCAGGTCCATCAGTGCAAGAGACCACTGGGTCTTCACACTACAAGCTTGCCTTCATTACCATGGTGTAAAATGGTAAAATTACTTCAGAAAAGATCCAGCAGCTCAAAACCAGGCATCCTTGAGGGAATGAGAATTACCAGCAGCAGCAGAACTGTCTCTTATCACAGTTTGTACCCTCAAGGCTAGGGGACTGCAGGTGGCAACTCAACAAAGCTACAACACGCAGTGCTATCCATGCCCTTTACAACAAAAGCAGCATGAAATAAATCTAAACTATGCTACATTTACTATTCTGACAAAAACCCAGCCAGGCTCCGTCCTGAGATTACTTGTGGGAGATGGCTAAATAGTGAAGAGCAAGACGAGCCAGTCTCAGAGGGTGGGTTTGCAGAGTAGTAGGAGTCATAGGGTGAGTGTTTTGATAATGAGAGTCTGGGGGGCAAAGGGAAAAAGATGCAGGGAGGGAGGAGGTATTAATTGAAATTGGTGAATTCAAAGTTCAATCCCAAAGCATTTTATAAGGATATTAAAAGCAAGAGAGCTATCAGTCCTGTGTAAGTCTTTGGAGTAAGACTGAGGGAGAACTTAGGCAGGACAGCGGCACAGTGGTGCAGCGGTAGAGTTGCTGTGTTACAGCACCTGAGACCCAGATTCAATCCTGACCACGGGTACTGGCTTTACGGAGTATGTATGTTCTTCCCTGTGATCACGTGAAGTTTCCCCGGATGCTGTGGTTTCCTTCCACACTCCAAAGACGTACAGGTTTGTAAATTAATTGGCTTGGGCAAAATTGTAAATTGTCCCTAGTGTGTAGGATAGTGTTAGTTCAGAGTGATCGCTGGTCGGCGCAGACTCGGTAGTCCAAAAGGCTCGTTTCCCCGCTGTATCGCCAAAGTTTAAAGACTATTAAAGTTTGGATATACATAAGGAATGGCAGAGCCTCGAGCAAATATTAGACAATAGACAATAGGTGCAGGAGTAGGCCATTCGGCCCTTCGAGTCATCACCGCCATTCAATGTGATCATGGCTGATCATTCTCAATCAGTACCCCGTTCCTGCCTTCTCCCCATACCCCCTGACTCCGCTATCCTTAAGCGCTCTATCTAGCTCTCTCTTGAATGCAATTGAAATATTGAAGAAGAGAGATTTTAGGATTCTTGACATGGGCTGCCAAGGTGTTGAAGATGGCATCTGGGATACTAGACTTCATTGGCCAAGGCATAGAATATTAGATTAGGAAGGTCTTGATACATTTATAAAACATTGGTTAGGTCACAGCTAGAGCATTTTGTATGGTTCTGTTTGTCGTACTATTGGAAAGACATACTGGAGAGAGTGCAGAAGAGGTTCAGCAAGACAATGCCTGGAATAGAATGCTTCAGTAAGAAGGCAAGACTGGATAAGCTGGGTTTGTTTTCCCTGGACCAGAGGAGACAAGAGGGGGGAGGAATCTAATAGAGACGTACCAAATTATAGGGAGCATAGAAAGAGAAGATGGTAAGAAACCATTCTCAGATCAGGCGTCTAAAACTCGAGAGCATAGATTTAGGATAAGAAGTAAAGCTTTTGGAGGAGATCTGAGAAATATTTTCTTTTTGCCTAGGGTGTGGTTGGAATCTTGAACACGCTGCTGAGTGGGTGGTGTTGGCAGATACTCACAACATTTAAGTCATGCCAAAACGGGCACTTGAATCACCAAAGGACAAAGGGCAATGGAACACGCTCCAGTAAAGGAGATTTTAAAGGATAGGTATTTGATCGTTATCTTTGACAATTAACAAAGGAAATGTCAATAATTGACATTTTCATAAATGCAGTTCCATACTCAATATTCAATTGGTGTGTGTGCTTTTGTGTTTCGTACCAAAGTCGACAACAGAGATGGCCTATTCAAGGCTCTCCCAAAGAACGGCTACCCACCAAAACGGCAGAGCATGATAGAATCCTTCTACATCAACACGAAGGGGACAGTGCAGTTCAATGGCATCTTCTCGGAGCCCTTCGACATCTGCAGTGGCGTCAAACAAGTCTGCATCCTTGCTCCCACACTTTGGGATTTTCTTCGCTCTGCTCCTGAAACATGCCTTCGGCACCGCAACAGAAGGGATCTACCTGCACACTAGATCAGATGGCAGGCTCTTCAACCTCACCTGCCTCAGAGCCAGGACAAAAGTACATGAAACTCTCATCAGAGACATGTTGTTCACCGATGACGCAGCAGTTGTGTACCACACCCAGCAGGAATTACAGTCACTGATGGACCGCTTCTATCGGGCTTGCAAGGACTTTGAGCTGACCATCAGCCTGAAGAAGATGAACGTCCTGGGGTAGAATACAAAGGCAAGCCTGTCATCGCCATCGACTACTATGAACTCGATGCCGTCCATCAGTTCACGTACCTCGGCTCCACCATCACCGACAACCTCTCCTTGGACACAGAGATTGACAGGAGGATCGAGAAGGCAGCTACAACTCTCGCTCGCCTTACAACTCGAGTGTGGACCAACCCAAAGCTGACAGTGAAGATAAAGACAGCAGTCTACAACGCCTGTGTCAACTGCACGATGCTGAACAGCAGTGAGACATGGACTACATATGCCAGACTGGAGAGAAGACTCAACACCTTCCACCTTAGAAGCATCCGCCATATCCTGGGTACATCCTGGCAAGACAGAGTGCCTAACGCTGAGATTCTGTCTGGCGCTGGCCTTCCGAGTATGTACACTCTACTCAGGCAGCACAGACTGCGGTGGCTGGGCCTTGTCCACCGCATGGAGGATGGCCGTATCCCAAAAGACACCCTCTATGGAGAGCTGAGATCTGTGAGGAGAACCATCAGCCACCCCCAGCTACGTTACAAGGATGTCGGCAAGAGAGATATGAAGGCACTCGACATCGATGTGGAGTCCTGGGCGAGCCTTGCCGCTGACTGTAAGAGGTGGAGAGGTACCCTGAACCAACATCTCAAAATGGGGGAAGAGAAACTGATGAACGCAGCAGCAGACAAGCGGGCACGCAGAAAGGAGCGCATCAACTTCAACAGACCAGAGACCACACACAAATGTGACCTTTGCGACAGACACTCTCACTCCCGCATTGGTCTCTTCAGCCACAAGCGACGCTGCTCTAGCTAAGGTTTGGAGCAAGCAGCCAACAACTAGGATGCATCACCCATGGTCAGCCATGACTGAGGGGGCCTAAAGTCGGTTAGGTCACAGCTAGAGCATTTTGTATGGTTCTGTTTGTCGTACTATTGGAAAGACATACTGGAGAGTGCATAAGAGGTTCAGCAGGGCATTGCTTGGAATAGAATGCTTCAGAGAGAAGGCAAGACTGGATAAGCTGGCTTTGTTTACCCTGGAGCAGAGGAGACAGAGGGGAGGGGGGGTCCAATAGAGATATACCAAATTACAGGGAGCATAGAAAGGGAAGATGGTAAGAAACCATTCCCCAGATCAGGCGTCTAAAACGAGAGAGCATACATTTAGGATAAGAAGTAAAGCTTTTAGAGGAGATCTGAGAAAGATTTTCTTTTTGCCTAGGGTGTGGTTGGAATCTTGTACACGCTGCTGAGTGGGTGGTGTTGGCAGATACTCACAGCATTTAAGTCATGCCAAAACGGGCACTTGAATCACCAAAGGACAAAGGGCAATGGAACACGTTCCAGTAAAGAAGATTTTAAAGGATAGGTGTTTGATCGTTAGTTTTGACAATTAACAAATGGAAATGTCAATAATTGACATTTTCATAAATGCAGTTCCATACTCAATATTCAAGTGGTGTGTGTGCTTTTGTGTTTTGTACCAAAGTTGCAAACCGATCACTATGTGGCCTTTATTTCAATGGTTAAAACTATTGACTATCTGCTACAATGGAATGTTATATAGTTGGATTTAAGCACCAATTAAAACACTGTCGATTCTATATAAAAAGACTAGGTATCACCAATTAAAACACTGTCGATTCTATATAAAAAGACTAGGTATCACCAATTAAAACACTGGCGATTCTATATAAAAAGACTAGGTATCATACCAGCTCAAGTATTTGGAATAACTACTTTAACACATCAGATGAAAATAATTCTAATTGATAACAAGCAGCATAAATAGGCAAAAGGTCATGTGTCAATCAACATTCTCCGTAACCAGACTAAAGTTGTCAAAAGGAGACACAAGGAAGTGCAGATGCTGGTTTACAAAAAAGGACACCAAGTGCTGGAATAACTGAGTGGGTCAGGCAGCACCTCTGGAGAACATGGATAGGTGATGTTTCAGGTTGACAAACTTCCTGACTCGACTCGAAACATCACTTATCCATATTCTCCAGAGATGTAGTCTGACCCGATGAGTTACTCTGGCATTGTGTATCTATTTTTTAAACTTTAGTTTAGTTTAGATATACAGTGTGGTAACAGGCCTTTCTGCCCACAGAGTCCACGCTGACCATCGATCACCCATATACTAGTTCTATGTTATCCCACTTTCACACACTAGGGGCAATTTACAGAGGCCAATTAACCTACAAACCTGCACGTCTTCGGAATGTTGGAGGAAACTGGAGAACCTGGAAAAAACCCAGGCGCTCACAGGAAGAAGATATAAACGTCACACAGACAGTGCCCGAGGTCAAGATTGAACCTGGGTCTCTGGCACTGTGAGGCAGCAGCTCTAACATGGTGCCACTTTGCCACCCTAATTTTGGACATAAAATGAAAATAATTATAATTGATAACAAGCCGCTCAAGTAGGGAAAGGTCTTGTGTCAATCAACATTCTGTGTAAACAGACTAAAGTTGTCAAAAGGAGATACAAGAAAAGCTGATGCTGGTTTACAAAAAAGTTGTCAAAATACTTGTCACAACTTTTAAACAAAAACTTATTAAGATGTGCTGTGCATGAAAAATTCAAGCCTGAATTCCAAACTTGAGTGAAAGAGAAAGAACATAAAGATTCATTTGTAGAATAGTCTATTCAGATTTCTGTTCTCAGATTAGTACAAATTGCCAAAGCAATATAATTATTATCACTCTGGTTATTTCTACCAGGCACTTGTTGTAAACTTTAAATGAACATCAAACAGGTTTGGTACTGTTGTCAACATTACATTTTAAAACAACTTCAAATCTATCCTTTTAAGGAGAGTCGTATAAATGACCTCAACAAATGCAGCTCTTGTTACACACTATAAACTAGATCTTGGGATTTCCTGAAGACAGCCCAGCTGCAGTGCATTCCTATCTCAGTTCACACCTATATGCCAATTTCACACTTTGTAGGTGCCAGGAATTCAATTCACCCTAATGGCATTTCGCTGGACAAAAGAGAGAGCGTTTCTAAACAAGGAAATCCAGATTCTTCATTGCAGTCGGCAATAAAGAATGAGGATATAATTTTTCTTTGGACTCTTCCAGTCTCTTTCAGGATAACTCAAAGAGCTTTACAGGCAAGGAAATGCTTATAAAGTTGAAGCACTGCTCTTATGAAGGAAGGCAGCAGCCAACTTATGATTGCCAAGCCCTCATGGACCAGAATGGAGTATCAAATTTTCACTGTTTAGTAACATATGCAAAGACACAACGAGTAACACACTTGCTGATTCAGGTTAGTTTATTGCCATATATACCAGAATACAATGAAATTCCTAGTTTGCATGAAACTCAGGGTAAACAGTAAATACAATAAGTATGCAATTAATACAACAATGAATGTAAAAACAGCAGAATGGTACAAGGATTGCAGGGCAAACTGAAGACGTATACAAAAATAGCAATGTGCAATAACACAATGACCAAATGAGGAAAGAGTATGTGACCGCAGCACCAGGAACAGGGTGTGAAAGAGGTAATTGGTTTATGAGGCAGATAGCTTACGGAAGAAGCTATTCTTTCAGGCTCCTGTTTGAGCTTTCAAACTCCTGTATCTTCTCCCAGATGGCAGAAGAGAGAAAAGGAAACGGCCAGGGTGACAGGCATCCTCGACGACGCCCCAAGCCTCCCTGATGCAACGCAACATGAAGATGGACTGGACGGAAAGAAGTGTATACAAGGGAACTGCGGATGCTGGTTTATACCGAAGATAGATACAAAATGCTGGAGCAACTCAGCGGGACAGGCAGTATCTCTGGATGGAATGGGTGACGTTTCAGGTCGAGACCCTTCTTCAGACTGAAGAAGGGACCTTGAAGAAGAGTCTCGACCCGAAACATCACCCATTCCTTCTCTCCAGAGATGCTGCCTGTCGCACTGAGTTACTCCAGCATTTTGTGTCTATCTTCGGGTGGAAAGAAGTGGCATGTTAGTGATGAACAGGGCAGAAATCACCACTCTCAGCAGTTTCAAGTGTTGAAGAGTAGAGCATCTGCCTTACCAGGCTGAGATGCACCCATCTAAATGCTCTCCACTGCACAGCTACAGAAGTTAGAAAGAGTCCTTGTGGCCATGGCAAATCTTCTCAGACACTTAACAAAGTGAGGTAAAAAAAACAGTGGTATCATTGGCGAACTTAAAGATAGAGTTGGGGCTCTACTTGGCCACAGTCATTTATGGATATACAGGGAATAGAGCAAAGGACCGAGCGCATAATTGTGAGGAGCAAGATTGACGGTCCGGGTGGAGGAAATTATATAATCAATTATAACCAAATGAGATTTGGTCAGGTGCTCAAAAAGCTGGAGTAACTCAGCGGGACTGGCAGCATCTCTGGAGAGAATGAATGGGTGACGTTTCGGGTCGAGACCCTTTTTCAGACTAATCGATGACGTTTCGCCTGAAAAAGGGTCTCGACCCAAAACGTCACCCATTCCTTCTCTCCAGAGATGCTGCCTTGTTACTCCAGCTTTTTGTGTCTATCTACGATTTAAACCAGCATCTGCAGTTCCTTCTTACACATTTTACTGTGCCTGCCAGTTGATATGAGATTAATCCTTGGCTCTTAACCGATCTATGATTACATAGAAACATAGAAAATAGGTGCAGGAGTAGGCCATTCGGCCCTTCGAGCCTGCACCGCCATTCAATATGATCATGGCTGATCATCCAACTCAGTATCCCGTACCTGCCTTCTCTCCATACCCCCGATCCCTTTAGCCACAAGGGCCACATCTAACTCCCTCTTAAATATAGCCAATGAACTGGCCTCAACTACCTTCTGTGGCAGAGAATTCCACAGATTCACCACTCTCTGTATGAAAAAAAACTTTCTCATCTCATCTCATTACATAACCAGGATATTAATAATTGGACATTTAGGATGTTCCACATTAATTCCAAATAGTATTCTTTCTTTGTAAACCTGGAGGGACTGTTGATTGGTTGATCATCAAAATACTTTTGGTGTACACCCATGAACACGCATTTGTATTCACATTCTTATACTTGTTTTTCTCTCTCCTGACTTTCTTTCCTTCACCACCATTGGGAAAATTATGTTGGTTTCTTTTTTTCTTACTCTTTATCTAAATTTCTGTGGGCCTCATTTTAAACCTGATCAACAAGTAATAAATCTTGGAAAAGCAAGAAAGTACAAATGTTGAAATTCTAAAATAAAAACATGAAGTGCAGGAGACTCTAAGCAGGGCAGTCAACCACGGAGTTAATATTTCCAGTTTCAATAAGGAGTTGAACACAAAAAACTGGAGTAACTCAGCGGGACAGGCAGCATCTCTGGAGAGACTAGTCTGAAGAAGGGTCTCGACCCGAAACGTCACCCATTCCTTCTCTCTAGAGATGCTGCCTGGCCCGCTGAGTTACTCCAGCTTTTCGTGTCTATCTTCAGTTTAAGCCAGCATCTGCAGTTCCTTCCTACACATTTCAATGAGGAGGTTGACTTGAAATGTTAATTCTGTTTCTCTCTCCACAGATGTTTCGCGAGTTGTGAAGATTTTCAACATTTTCTGTATCTCTATATCTCAAATCTTAAATTATAGTCTGAGAGCTTTGTGTTTTTTTAAAATCTTTAGCAACAACAATAAGACTGAGCATAGTTACAACAGTGGGATTTGAGGGCTATTTCCATTAGCATTTATAAAATATCCATCCAACAAACCTAATTGGTTCAATTATCATTTGCTGCCTATGAGTTTCACTTTATTTAGATTAGGTCTGGAGACTAGATCTTGTGTGACTGCACTTAGCATTTGCCCGACTAAATGTGGCTTTGTTTTACTGGAAACAGCAAAATAAACCAAGTTATACTTCTGCTGAGGAAATCAGAAAGCGAATTGCATAGAACGACAATCAAAAGCAAACTAATTTCTGAAAAAGCAAACTATCCCAGTATCAGCAATAAAGTGCTGATATATGGCATTTATCTTTCCTTCTCTTTATTGTCAGGCATGTAAAATAATAGTAATGACCAGCAGCACAAAGCAGTTTTTAATATAATATAATATAATATAATATAATATAATATAATATAATATAAATTTACATAAATTGGATTTGGTTTTCAAACATTGTGCTTAACATCGGAATATTACAAATCCATTGATGTCAGCCTCGATGGGAGCAGAATTCTTGAATGAGGAATTAAAACACTGGAACTGCAGTTGCTGGTTTAAACCAAAGATAGACACAAAAGGCTGGAGTAAGTCAGCAGGACAGACAGGCTGCCTGTCCCGCTGAGTTACTCCAGCATTTTGTGTAAATCACTGGCGGTATGCACTGCAGCTCACTATCCAGCAAGTTCTGCCCCAAAATGCTTGTGTTTGATCAGTTGGATAATTATATCTAATGTCACCATCCACTGATGATCATGAATAAAGATGAGCCATTTCAGTGTGAAGTATTAAAAGATCTGAAATCTGATATACTGGTATTTCGAGTATAATTTTCAGGGATAATTTACAGTTTAAATAAAGAAATAGGTCTTAGTTGCAGCATTTTACAAGTAATTGATTCTATAGATAAAGGAATACATAGATAAGGCATGAAACATAATTTCATACACATTCCAATACCAATAGCAATCCATTCATTTTACCGATTATCATTAGAAAACCAAGGCTATAAAAAATAATTTAGCAAAACTTCTCTCCTGGTATAGAATCTCTAACTTTGAAAGTGGTTTGGAAAATTGAGCTTTCAGTTTTAACTTCATATCCCTTCAGCAGTACCTTTATAAGGTGAGCAAAGAAACCAAACAAAACCATTATCCAAAATGTGATCCTTAATGAACAGATTTCTAAACTTCTTTGCACCTCTTGCCATCTTCAAGGTGTGTGTAAAATATCTGTTATTCTGTTATTCACTCTATGTGGCTTTGGGGACAAATGCATGCAAATTTATGAATTAGATGCTATTAAATCCTTCAAGCCTGTTCTGTCATTCAATAAGGTTTTGCATGTCTGTTTGTACCTTCAATTCCACATTTCATTATTGTACTTCCCTGTCTTTCTTATCAAGAATCCAACTACCTCAAATGTAAAAAAATGTTTCCATCACACTTTGAGGAAGCAAGTTGCACAGAATCACAGTTTTCTGAGATAAAACATTCACCTCATTTGTTTTAAATGGGAGACCCCTCATTTTTAAACAGAGATAATTAATTCCACATAAGATGAAGCATCCTCACCACTCCCACATAATCAAGACCCCCCCCCCCCTCAGGATTACAATGTTTGATAACTCTTCACTAATATGCCTTGGAATGTGTGTTTTGCAGTGTTAAAAAGACTGTTGAAATGCTAATTATCCCTGCAGCTAGATAGTCACTTAGGTGTAGTGCTGACAAAGTTACTGCTCCATCAAAGGTCCAGTCATTCGGCAGAGTTGTTAAAACTAAGCCCATCTGCTCTCTCTCTCTCTCTCTCTCTCGAGTGATATTGGAAGATCACATGGCTCTGTTGGATGAATGGTCCAGAGGCTCAATTCAACCAGATGGATGTCAGGCGACAACGGCACACCCCAAGTACAATCAGAGACTACAAGGCATGATTGGAAGGGTCTTTGCTGACAACACATCTCTACAGATGAGATTTCATGCTTTTTGTGCCCATTTTGAACAATCAAACGAATTCATGTCCAAATCCACATCGTCTTTGACCCATACATCTCAGTGGCAGAAGTCAGATCTGCTTTCACGAGTGTAAACTCTCAGAAAGCAGTCGGCATGGATGGAGTCGCTGGATGGGTTCTGGGAATATGCACCAATCAAATGGCTACGGTACTCATTGGCAACTTCCAGCTCTCACTTCAACAGTCGACTGACACCATTTACTCCAAGGAAATGCCCATCATTCAAATCCTCCTGGACTTGTCTCTATCACTGCCACCCAGTGGCTCAAACATCGAAGCTAGGGAAACCTAGCCATCGAAGATGACACAAAATGCTGGAGGAACTCAGCGGGACAGGCAGCATCTCTGGATAGAGGGAATGGGTGAAGTTTCGGGTCGAGACCCTTCTTCAGACCCGAAATGAGTTACTCCAGCATTTTGTGTCTATCTTTGGTGTAAACGAGCATTTGCAGTTCCTTCCTGCACAAACCTAGTCATCAGTGGTTAGAAACAGAATGATAGCCATAATAAACAGATAACCTTATTATAATATCTAACGTGCAACCTGTTTCCCAATGCCAGCATTGGAACCAGACTTGAGTGGCCTTGAGGAGCTTTCAATCCTTTCAGGAAATGCTCAGACTTTAACCTCTGACACAACCACAGGTCAACCATTCTCAGGGTTTAAAGATACAGCCCCAAGTGTCAGTTCCAGCTTTTATTAAAACAGTATTTAGCAACAGCTAAGTTCCCCCCCGCCTCTTCCCTTCAAAGATAATGCAGATAACTTGAAAGGGAAGTTGCAGTTCCTTCCTACACATAACTTGAAAGGGAGTTTTGTGACTACATTCCAAGATATTTGAAATAAATTAATCTGTTGTATTCATTTCTGAAAATAAAATAAACCATTTTTGGAACCAACAAAGATGGAGTTGTGTGTTTAATTGCAATATGGACTGATAATGGAACAATAAAATTCTTACTTGCTGTACTTTAACAGACCCGTAAACTCATACACACAGCTAAATATAATCAAGGAAAATCAGTAAATTCATAACCTTAATACTAGTGCAATAAAAAGGAAAGGCAGAAATTCTTATAATCATCTACTGACCTTGCACTGCTAAACCAGCTAGCCTGATGCCTTGCTCCAATGTACAGGGTAGACGTCCGTCGAGTATATCTTTCTTTACTTGAAGGTAATACTGATACCTGAAATTATGAAAACAAAATATCATTGTTAAGTGCTAATAAGAAATTGAAAAATAACCCAATTCTTTTTGTTTTTTGTATAGTTAAAAAAAATATATAGATCATCATATCAGAACAATAAATAAAACTAGGCAACAGAGAATAAAACAAGCAAACAGGTTGCCCTGTAGTACTTTCCACAGTTTATGGCAAGAAGCCTTCAAGATCTGTTAACTAAAGGTGCAAATGAAAAGATTGATTTGAGTGTCCATTTCTCTCCACAGATGCTGCCGAACCTACTGAGTTCCTCCAGCAGTTTAGTTTAGTTTTAGTTTAATTTAGACATACAGCAAGGAAACAGATCATTTGGCCCACCAAGTCTGTGCTGACCAGTGATCTCCGCACATTAACACTATCCTACACACACTAGGGACAATTTACAATTTTACCAAGCCAATTAATATATAAACCTGTACGTCTTTGGTGTGGGAGGAAACTGGAGCTCCTGGGGAAAACCCACACAGGTCACGGGGAGAACATACAAACTCCGTACAGACAAGCAGCGGTAGTCAGGATCAAACCCGGGTCTCTGGCACTGTAACGCAGCAACTTTACCGCTGCGCGACCATTTCACCCATTATTTGCTTGCATAAGATTCCAGAATCTGCAGTCTCATGTCTCAAGGTGAAGATCATGCCTTGCTCGGGCTAATGCCATAAGAATATAATCATATGATCAGTTGCTAATCTCACTGTAGATCATTATCTTAACACTGAGGAAAGAGCCAGTGATGTTTATTGCATACTCATTTACTGCCTAATGATGCTGACTGAACAAGCATCCTTTTTGTCAATATATATTTACTGCACAGGAGATGTTAATATGATACTGGAGAAATTCTTTTATTAGCTGTTGCTTTACAGTGAATTATTAGCACATTTATGGTTATGCTTAGGTCAGCATTCCAGGATCATACAATGACCCTAAGATAGGCACAAAATGCTGGAGTAACTCAGCGGGTCAGGCAGCATCTCTGGAGAGAAGGAATGGGTGACGTTTCGGGTCGAGACCCTTCTTCAGTCAACGTCACCCTTTCCTTCTCTCCAGAGATACTGCCTGTCCCGCTGAGTTACTCCAGCATTTTGTGTCTATCTTCGGTGTAAACCAGCATCTGCAGTTCCTTCATACACATACAATGACCCACTGTGTTACTACAGCACGTTTACCAGGTTGTTGCTGAACAAATGCTGCCATAATGGAAAAATGTGCTTTCACAGCTAGTTGTTACCAAGAGTTACCACATGTACTACAGCCTGACATCAGTGCATTGACTGTTTTCTAACCACATGACACCACCATTATAAATACTGCACGCTGTAAAATATTCAGTACACGGCTGCCTTCCATTTACTGAGATCGTGCAGGAAGAGATTCTTCCCAGCTAATAAAAATAAATTATATTTCTACAGGGTTCAATGTAAATCTTCCATTCTACTCTCTGTGAATCTATCTAGAAACTCAATGAAAATAAGCAACACCATCGTTTCATTTCCATCTAATATCCAAATATCATAAATAAGACTGGCAAGTAATGTCTCAATTGACCTCCAATTTCATTTGTAAAATTATGTAAACCAATGACTATGGCTCAAAAAATAACAGTTAAACTGATTCAAGCTGAAAGGCTGATCACCCCAATATCATCGTCAAGGATAGAGGACTGTATCTACTTATCCTCCAGTGGACAAGTATGGTGGGCATGGGAGTTTACTCACTTTCCCAAAGTGCAGGTATCCATTGGTATTGGTTCATTATTGTCACGTATATTGAAATAGCAAAAAGCTCTGTTTGCGTACTATCCAGTCAAAGTGTACTATATACGAGTACAATCAAGTACAGCAGGTTTGGCAAACAGAAAAGTACCAGAATGCAGAATATAATGCCACAGAGTTACAGCTACAGAAAAGAGCAGGAAAACAATTCAAGATCAGCCATGAAGAGGTTGGGAGATCAGGACCACACCCTTGCTTATGGGAGGACCATTCAGTAGTCTGATCACAGCAGGGAAGAAGTTGTTCCTAAATCTGGTGATACACACTTTCAAGCTTTTGTATCTTCTGCCCAATGGAAAAGAGAAGAGGGAATGACCAGGATGAAAATGGTCCTTGATCATGTGGGCTGCTTTCCTGAGGCAGTGTGAAGTGTAGATGGAGTTTATGGGTGAGTGTGGGGGATGATTTGTGTGAAGGACAGGGGTACATGTTCGATTCTCCTCAATGTCTTCCTGCTTTGGGCAAAGATTTTGCCAAACCATGCTGTGATGCGCCCCGATAGGATACTTTCTACAGTGCATCTCTAGAAGCAGTCGGGTAAATAATACTGTGTATGAAATATCCCTGGCAACCTCCTGCCAGGAGCACCAACTGGTTGGGTCGACACTGCACTCTTGCTTAAAAAGTATGCATCCTGCGGTCACCATTTTCCAGCAGTTGCCAAAGTGGTTGTGCCCCTCTGGGAAGACTTCCTCTTGTCATCATAGTGGCATTATGAGTGTTGGAGTTCCCCCATTTAAGGTAAGGAACTCCAAATCATGGAGCCCGATGTAAACAATAGAATGTTTCCGGTCGACAGTATAGAATATGTTGACAGTAAAATTTGTGAGCATCTGACTTAAGTACACTGGCTTACATTTTGCTGCTTGCAAGCTGTCTCTTCATAGTCAGTGAATTTCCTAATTTATTTTGGAAAAATTGGTGCCTTTGTGTTTTGAAATGGGTTTGTTTTACAGCCAAGTGTGCCCCAAGAGTTGGCAGCATGAGGCTTGTAATCAATGTCCATCCATGCAAGGGTTGACTGTTACAGATGCAGGTAAGCGACTGAGCAATAACTCACACTGACATTGCAACAGTGTAGCATCAGACAGAGAAATTTCACAACAGTGCTTTGGGAAATTTGCAACTGGAGATCTCAATCTTTACGGGGCTTTAAAAAAAAAAGAATAGAATGACAAAGAATGATTTATTAGCGCCTATAATAAAGCATTCCAATATGTTCAAGAGCCCCATGGAAATGGTAGTAACATAGCTGTTAGCACATATGATGCAGCAAGATTTAGTTTAGTTTAGAGATAGAGGTACAGATAGAGAAACAGGCCCTTCGGCCCACCGAGGCCACACTGGCCAGCGATACCCATACACGAGCACCATCCGACACACTAGGGACAATTTACATTTTTTATCGTAGCCAATTAACCTTCAAACCTGCACATCTTTGTAGTGTGGGTGGAAAGTGGGCGGCACGGTAGCGCAGCGGTAGAGTTGCTGCTTTACAGCGAATGCAGCGCCGGAGACTCAGGTTCGATCCTGACTACGGGTGCTGCACTGTAAGGAGTTTGTACGTTCTCCCCGTGACCTGCGTGGGTTTTCTCCGAGATCTTCGGTTTCCTCCCACACTCCAAAGACGTACAGGTATGTAGGTTAATTGGCTGGGTAGATGTAAAAAATTGTCCCTAGTGGGTGTAGGATAGTGTTAATGTACGGGGATCACTGGGCGGCACGGACTTGGAGGGCCGAAAAAAAGGCCTGTTTCCGGCTGTATATATATGATATGATATATGATATGATAAACCAGAGCACCCAGGGAAATCCCACACGGTCACAGGAACCACGTACAAACACCTTACACAGAGCCCCCATAGTCAGGATCGAACCCGGGTCTATGGCGCTGTAAGGCAACAACTCTCCACTGCACCACCGTGCCGCCCCAACGATAAAAAGCGATCTAGGAGTAAATTGGGGAGGTGAAGGCACTTCCACTGGGGTTCATAAATCATATGGTAAAACTGATTACTAATAACAGTGCAGAATGGAGGGGCTTGAGAGGATGGCAATATAAAAGGAATTTCAAGACGATGAGAATTGTCAACTTAATAATCTGCTGGATAATGAAATAGCCTATTCAAGATCCGACTCAACAGCTGCTGGGGAGATTGAGTTTAGTTGAGTTTAGCATTGAAACAGGCCCTTCTGCCCACCAAGTCCAGGCCGTCCATCCATTTATGTTACTTCCATGTTATCCCACTTTCTCATCCACTCCCTACTTACCAGAGACGGGTTTTCCAGAGGCCAATTAACCTGCAAAACCGCACATCTTCGGGATGCGAGAGGAAACCGAAGCACCCAGAAGACACCAATGTGGTTACAGGGAGAACGTGCAAACTCCACACACACAGGATCGAACCCACGTGTCTGGCGCTGTGGCACAGTTGCTCTACCAGCTGTGCCACTGTGCAGTCTAGATAAATGAATGTCAGAAAGTTTTGCTTATACTTCATTCGGCTGTAAAACAAACCTACTTCAAAATACAAAGAGAATGTACATGTGAAAAAGGCACCAGTTTTCACAAACAAAATTAGTAAATTCAATGATTATAAAGAGCCAGTTGCGATCAGCTTATGATAAGCCAGTGTAACTAAAGCAGATGCTCACAAAAACATTACTTTGGACAATTATATGGTTAACATAAGACGTGACGTGGAGTTCCTTACCTTAAATGGAGGAACTCCCAACACTACAGGACATGTTCATACAATGCTGTGTAAACATTGTACATTTACGCCAAGGGTCTTATTGAAACCTGTATTAACAATACTTCCACAAACAACTCTGGACTTTTGTATGACTAAAACAGAATATTCCTTCCATATGTCAGAATGAATACTATCTTTCTAAAAAATAACTACAAAAAAGCCCTGTTCTGGTTTGAAGACAGGGGAAGCTGTGACAGTTTGATGCAAAGAATTGAGGGTGCTACCATCCACATTACATAACACCAAAGCCTATGCGATCATGGCCAAAGAAGTATGGGGGGAGGGGGTGGTAGAACAGAAACATATAAAATGTGAAGCTTTCAGCCTTGCTGATCAAGGCTCAACTGTTTAATTAAGATCTGCTCCACTACTTGTTTGTGTGTACCAATTATGCATGGTAGAACATCACTCAGGGATATACTGATATATTCCACAGCATTTGATATCATTGTACACTACTATGTATGTATGCAGCTTTACATAGTAAATGTCACAGTTTAAGAATAAGGGGTAGACCATTTAGAACTGAGATGAGGAAAAACTTTTTCAGTCAGAGAGTTGTGAATCTGTGGAATTCTCTGCCTCAGAAGGCAGTGGAGGCCAATTCTCTGAATGCATTCAAGAGAGAGCTGGATAGAGCTCTTAAGGATAGCGGAGTCAGGGGGTATGGGGAGAAGGCAGGAACGGGGTACTGATTGAGAATGATCAGCCATGATCACATTGAATGGCGGTGCTGGCTCGAAGGGCCGAATGGCCTCTTCCTGCACCTATTGTCTATTGAGTGGAGAAAAGGGCACCAAATTATCATGAATAAAAGCTGCCTGACCCGCTGAGTTACTCCAGCAAATTGTGCCGTTTTTCTGTTCAAAATAATCGGTTTGAGGGCACTCTGGGAATGTACAAGTCATGACGTACCAATCTTTCAATGTGTAAAGACACACGAGATTCATAAAAACACGTTTAACCTTTCAAGTTTGTGACTCTGGGACCCTTTAACGTTGAGCATTAATTGTGGATAACTTGCACCTAACATGCTGCCGCACTAGTAGGACTAAAGGAATAGCCTGAAGGGAATCTACAGCACAATTTTCACAAAGATTGGGTTTACGAAGCCTCTTTTGGCAAAGAATGTATCCTAGAACACAACGCACAAGATCAATATCAACAAACAACAAAACTGGGACATGCCAAAGGCATGGAGGAATATAGACACAAAATGCTGGAGTAACTCAGCGGGGCAGGCAGCATCTCTGGAGAGAAAGAATGGATGACATTTCGGGCCGAGACCCTTCTTCAGACCCGACCCGAAACGTCACCCATTCCTTCTCTCCAGACATGCTGCCTGTCCCACTGAGTCACTCCAGCATTTTGTGTCTACCTTCGGTTTTAACCAGCGTCTGCAGTTCCTTTGTAAACACGGATGAATATAATCAGGGACAGAAAAAGCAGGAGGCTTGCAGTGGCATTTAGGCTAGACAATGTCCAAATGATTGAAATTTCCATCGTCGGTGGTGCGAAGAGGCAGCAGTATCCACAACAGTTAAGGAATTAATGAGTTGAGAAATGCATGAACACAGAAGACAGTTAAAAGCAATAAGTTATAGTGAAGCTATAGGAGACGTAGGGTCTATTTAATCAAATGGTTAGATGTAGCTTGGAATTCAAGGAAAGAGCACAATTGGTGTCAAAGATACAGAAATTTGACAGCTGCTAATGGCAGAAGGTTTAGGGTTCACTTTGTTAAACTGGAGGAAATTATGACTCATCATGACGATGCTTGAAGATGGACACAAAAAGCTGGAGTAACTCAGCGGGACAAGCAACATCTCTGGAGAGAAGGAATGGGTAACATTTCAGGTTGAGACCCTTCTTGATGTTGATTCCATTGTTTAAAATATTTTGCATGATATACCGATTATCCTAATTGATTCTTACGAATAAAGGCATCCTAAAAATAAGGTATATTGCCCTACATCCTGTAAAAGCAGATTGAAATCTCTTAGCAGGCATCATTCCAGTAAATACCAAGTGTACTCATAAAGTCAAAAGTAGCCATCATAATAGACAGTATGTAAAGTATTTAAAATGTACAATAAACATTCTCGCAGACAATGCCCTCGTGTTTGAGTTGCTAATCAGAATCTTGGTTTAAGGATGATGCCCTTGGTTAATGTTTACATACATAACTACCAGGGTTGTGATAACATGCCTGAACAAAGCTGTAATTACAAGGCTCTCTTCAAGCTCCTCATATGGCAAACAGATGAAGAGTCAACTGCTAGGAGGCTCCTCCACAGAGTAAAGTGCCCTTCAGCATTCATTATTCTGCTGATATCAGCTCTTTAATTTTGTACTTCTAATAACACTTTTAAGCTATTTACTGGACATGGATTGATGTTCACAAGAATGTAACCATTTAAGGTTGCATTAGTGTTTTCTTTAATTGAATGCATTTATTTTTAAAATTGACTTTGGATGGTGTCACAAAGTACTTTCTCTAAACCATTTAAATATTTATTCGAAGAAAGATCCTATCGTTGAATTATTCGCATGGGTCTCTAAAGGGCCTGTCCCACTTAGGCGATTTTTTAGGCGACTGCCGGCGACTGTCAAAGTCGTAGCAGATCGCCAAAATTTTCTTTTACCCTACGACAATGACCACGACAATGCCGAGTCAGGTCGAGATTACACCGTCTTCGGAAACATCGCGAAATTCCCACGCTTACCTGACCGTCAAACTGTCGCCTCCAATCTACCTGTCAAATGTCCTGATGGTAAATAAATTGGTTAAACAAAACTATCTTCTGTTATCTTCAAATGCCTTTTCTTAATTTAATATTACGTGCTTCTAAATGCATCTGCGAGCACCTAGCAAGCCTGGGGACAGCATGTGACAGCGCCCGCAATAAGCTACGAGACCTGGCGACAAGCCAGCTGTCGCCGAGAAATTTCTATCTGGAAAATTTTTCTGCGACGCGCCGAGATCTGCTACAATTCATTGAAGACTCCTCACGATCATGCCCGCGACACCCCGCACATTCGGCGACAGCCTAGTCGCCGGCAGTCGCCTTAAAATCGCCTGTGGGACAGGCCCTTATATAGCAGGCAGCACTGAAAAAACAAGCAGCACCCCAGAGAGGTATGGAAGCAGATTAACTTCGAACTGCGAACATGTATTTTAGCATTCAGATCAGAATCCAGAAAATGGATGGCAGCTGAACCTCCTGTTGTCAACAATAGTCAACTGGAGAGCAAGGCATTTAAAAAAAATCCTAATCTAGAGCCGATATGCCACATTTCTGTGCCATATTCTGTGTTTTTTGTCAAAGGGACCATTTAGCTATTTCCCCAATCATCTAATCTTCAATGCAAAAGTGTCAACATTCAAATTTTCATACTTTTAAATTTAAACATTAGAATATTTAAATTATACCCATTAATTCTGCCATCCTTAAAGTGATTATCATGCATCAATAAATACTGGCAGCTAATTCAGCATGTTAATTCAATGCAGCAAACCTACCACATTTCATGGACTGATTAATGTCAGATATCACAGAAATGGGCCTTTCAGCCCAACTCGACTGTGCCAACCAAGATGCTTCATCTACACTAGTCCCATTTGCCTGTGTTTGGCCCATACCCTCTAAATCTTTTCTATCCATGTATCTGTCCAAATGTCTTTCCAATATTGCTATCATACCTGCAACAAATCTGAAATCATCATCATTGGTCCAAAAACGCTCACCAAATCCACCCAAAACTTCATCCTCAATAGTGATGGTCTCCCAGTATCCACCTCCCCTCACATCCGGAATCTTGGAATCATCTTTGATCAAACCCTCTCCTTCGACAAACACATCAAACACATTACAAAGACAGCCTTCTTCCACCTCAAAAACATTGCCCGTCTCCGTCCATCCCTCTCCTCCACAGCTGCAGAAACCCTCATCCACGCCTTCATCACCTCCCGTCTGGACTACTGCAACAGCCTCCTCTATGGCGCACCCTCAAAAATCATCAGTAAATTTCAATACATTCAAAACTCCGCTGCCCGTCTACTCACCCACACCCCGATCCGTGACCATATCACCCCCGTCCTTTACAAACTCCACTGGCTCCCCATCCCCCAGAGAATCCAGTACAAAATCCTCCTCATGACCTACAAAGCCCTCCATAACCTGGCCCCATCCTACTTGACTGACCTCCTCCACAGGCACACTCCCACCTGCACCCTCCGCTCTGCTGCTGCCAATCTCCTATCCCCCCCCCATCCGGACCAAACTCAGATCCTGGGGGGACAGGGCTTTCTCCATCGCTGCTCCCACCCTATGGAACTCATTACCCCAAACCTTCAGAGACTCCTCCTCACTCACCACATTCAAAACATCACTGAAGTCTCACCTGTTCAGTACTGCCTTCAACCACTGAAGGTCACCTCACCTTCTGTCTCCTTTCTCTGTTCGTTTACTTATTTATCTATTTATTCACTTCCCTCCTAGTGGGTGTAGGATAGTGTTAATGTACGGGGATCACTGGGCGGCACGGACTTGGAGGGCCGAAAAGGCCTGTTTCCGGCTGTAGATATATGATATGATGATGACATTTATATTGCTATATGTTCTTTAAATCCCTGTAAAGCGTCTTTGAGTGTATGAAAAGCGCTATATAAATGTAATGCATTATTATTATTATTATTATACCTGCCTCAACTACCTCCTCTGGCAGGAAATGCTTCATGCATTTAGAAGCACGTAATATTAAATTAAGCTTTTTCCATATACCCATCATCCTTTGTGTGAATAAGTTGTCTATCAGGTTTCTATTAAATCTCACCCCTTTCACCATTAACCAATGTCTTCTACATGGTTAACAGGTATCCATTATTCTATATTAAAATTGACAAAGAACAAATCACAAAGTATTTGGTTTTATCTCTGATTGCATTTAAAGAAAATGGAATCGTAACATGCCAAAAGACTGTCTACACCAGAGAATTATCAGACAACTGTCTTTTGGAATAGATAAAGAGGGGCATTTTTTGTGTGCTTGCCAAGGTTTAATCCGAAACCACAACAAGAATGTTCACTCTTCTCTGTGGGAGCACTGTGTTCAAAATGACTGGTTTACTTCCTATAAAACAATTGCTATATTCCTTCCTCTGGCAACACTGTTTTCCTCTCTTCTATCCTTATCTCACACCTTTTGCCTTTTCATCTCTGGCCTTTGCCCAACCATGTGTCTATATTTAAAAAACTTCACCCCTATCTACCCAATACAGCCTTTTACCTGCTCCCACCTCTCTTCCACCCTTCTTCTCACAAACTACAGCATAGCCCATTGACTCCCAGGAATCTCTGACTGCTCAAAGTGAAGAACCACTTGGGATGGTATTGAGATCCTGGAGACCATGCATTTGGAGTGCACCGAACCTTTGCATTATCAATAGGGCTGTGTTACCCCTGAGCCGCCTTCCTGTCCATTTGTGGGCAAGTCATTGCTTCTTGCACTGGCCTCAGAGTCCCCTCAAAACACACAAAATTGGAGTTTAAGCAAGACCTTGATTCCGACGGACACCCTAACAACATGATGGCCCATTTACAATATCAAATGACACTGAACTGGCTGCAGTTAACTTATGATTGTATTTGCAGGCTAATGTACTACAGAATGAATGAATGAATAAGTTTATTGGCCAAGTATGCATATACAAGGAATGTGCCTTGGTGCTCCTCTCACAAATGACAACACAAACATACAGTTAACAATTAAGAATAAAGCATAACCACATCAAAACAATAAGGATACAACACTACGGTCTAAACATGTGGGTGAAAATAAACCAGAGCAAAAAAGAGACTACAGACTTTGGTTAATGAGTAGAACTATCACTCGTGGAAAAAAGCTGTTTTTATGTCTGGCTTGACAGTCCGGAGTCGCCTTCCAGAGGGAAGTGCTTCAAAGATTTTGTGGCCAGGGTGAGAGGAGTCAGAGATGATCTTGCCCGCTCACTTCCTGGCCCTTGCGGTGTACAGTTCATCAATGGGGGGGAAGGTTGCAGCCAACAACCTTCTCAGCTGTGCGAACAATCCGTTGCAGCCTCCGGATGTCGTGCTTGGTGGCTGAAGCAAACCAGACCATGATGGAGGAGGTGAGGACAGACTCAATGATAGCAGTATAGAATTGGACCATCATTGCCTGTGGCAGATTGTGTTTCCTCAGTTACCGCAGGAAGTACATCCTCTGTTGGGCCTTTTTGACTGTGGAGTCGATGGTGGCCCCCCATTTAAGGTCCCTGGAGATGATGGTTCCAAGGAACTTAAATGACTCCACAGATGTGACTATGGTGTTGTTGATGGTGAGTGGGGGGATGGGAGGGGGATCTCTTCGAAAGTCTACAATTAGTTCCACTGTCTAGAGAGCATTGAGCTCCAGGTTGTTGCGATGGCACCAGGACGCCAGCTGTGTCACTTCCCCTCTGTAGGCACATTCCTCCCCTTCCTGGATCAGTCCAATCAGGGTAGTGTCATCCGCAAACTTGAGAAGCTTGACAGAGGAGTCTGTGGAGGTGCAGTTGTTGGTGTAGAGAGAGTAAAGGAGAGGGGAGAGTACGCAGCCTTGCGGAGCTCCTATGCTGAGGGTCTGCGGGTCCGAGATGTGCTTTCCCAGCCTCACATGCAGCTTCCTGTCATTTACTGATGTAAATGTTAAGAATACACATGGTCACGTGTCCATGTTATTACAGTAGTTAAAACTAAGGTGGTGTTTTCCAAAAGAATATAATTGGTCTACAGAAACATTTTCCTGTTCCTACTGCAGATAAGGTGAGGAGTAAGCCAGGTAAAATGTCATAGTAGGTGGAAAACAATCCAATGTAAATCATGGTTAATGTGGCCAACTAGTTCTGTTTGTCTAAGGAAAGAAGCAGACTGTATTGCCACCTGGTTGTTTGTGGGTGGAGGTGAGTGTAAAGGCTCAGGAATGCATTTGCTTTTGTGTAACATCCCTTCCTTTGCTCTTGTGGAATGTGAGGAGCTCGAAAACACATTCCTATCATGAAGAACATCTCCAGATTCAGAGACAGTTTCTTTCCAGCTGTTATCAGGCAACTGATTTCATCAGAGAGTAGTTAATCTATGGAATTTCTTTAGTCAGTGGGTAGTTAATCTGTGGAGCATTGCCACAGAGGGCTGTGGAGGCCAAGTCAGTGGATATTTTTAAGGCAGAGCTAGACCAATTCTTGATCAGAACGTGTGTCAAGGGTTATGGGGAGAAGGCAGGAAATGGGATTAGGAGGCAGAGATCAGCCATGATTGATTGGCGGAGTAGACACAATGGGCCGAATGGCCTAATTGTACACCTATAAATTGTGAACTTGTGAACTAAATCATCCTACTGCAATCTGAGAGCAGTTCTGAACTACTATCTGCCTCATTGATGACCCTCGGACTATCCTTGATCGGACTTTGCCGGCTTTACCTTGCACGAATTGTTATTCCCTTACCATGCAAATGGCTCAATTTTAATCATGTATTGTCTTTCTGCTGACTGGATAGCACGCAACAAAAGCTTTTCACGTGACATTGTCACATACACGTGACCATAAACTAAACTAAACTAAACACTACTTCATGAAAGGAAGTAGTGTGCTATAGGATGCAAATTCTGTGGAAATCACATATTTTGCATGTGTGTTGACCCTTTGAATTTGTAATTGTATACAAATGTCTATGACGGCTAACCTTTGGGGTGTGGCCAAGGACAGAATAAAAGAGTGCTTCGTGTCATTGGGCAAAGAGCGCCTCAAAATCAGTAGAAAAAAACCCAATTGATTAAGAATGCACAATAGCATTTGTTTCAGATAAGGGGCATCATTCTATGTATCCAGAACACAAATGTTCAACACATGGGAGAAAGTAACACTGCATATGAATGACAAACCAAACAATCAGGATCCAAAAGAACATTATTGGTATTGGATTATTATTATCATGTCCACTGAGATACAGTAAACAATTTTTTTAAGTGCTCTCTGATCAAATCACACCATATACGAGTACAATCAAGCCCTACATAAGTACAACAGGTTGTGCAAAGAGAAAGATACCCAAGTGCAGAATATAATGTTACATCGTTATAACATTACAGCTGTATTGCAGAAAATAAAAATGCGTGGGTCACAATGAGGCAGGTTGGGAGATCAGGACTACACCCATAGCTAACGAGAGGAAAGTTCAATAGTCTGATAACAGCAGAGAAGAAGCTGTCCCTGAATCTGGTGAAATGTTCAACACGCATTGTGATATGCAATTGTGAGGAATTTGTGCAATGTACTGGGCTACATCTATAACTCTCTACAATCTCTTGCCGTCCTGGGCACCGCAGTTTTCTAATCCAAGATGGGAAGCATGTTTATTAGGGTGCTTTCTATGGTGTACCTACCAAAGTTAGTAAGAGTTGTTGGAGCGATACCAAACTTACTTAGTCTTCTGAGGATGTAGTGGTGTTGGTTTGCTTTCTTGACTGCAAATTCAATGTGGTTGGTCCAGACAAATTACGAGTGATATTTATACCATGGAATTTGAAGCTCGCTACTTCAGCCCCTTGATGCCGACTGGGGCGGTTAAGCCACCTTGTTTCCTGGAGTCAATAAGTAACTCCTTCATCTTGCTAACATTGAGAGAGGGGTTGTTGCCTTGATCCAAATACCCATGAGATGTCATTAGTGCTCCATATCTTCAAGAAACCAGAAGACGACACGCGGTATATTAAAGCAAGGTACTGGAGGAACTCAGCAGGTCAGGCGGCATTTGTGGAGGGAAATGGACAGATGATGTCCCAGTT
Source organism: Rhinoraja longicauda (assembly GCF_053455715.1). Classification (NCBI taxonomy): domain Eukaryota; kingdom Metazoa; phylum Chordata; class Chondrichthyes; order Rajiformes; family Arhynchobatidae; genus Rhinoraja; species Rhinoraja longicauda. The sequence continues at coordinate 18,214,856 of NC_135961.1, forward strand.
CAGGACCCTTCTTCAGACTGATCTGTCTATTTCCCTCTGCAGATGCTTCTGATCTGCTGAGTTCTTTCAGAACTTTCTTTTTTATTTTTTTAATCCAGCATATGCAGTCTGTTGTGACCTGATTCTAAAAATATTGGTGGCTTCTGAATGGCAGTGAGATGTCTGTTGCCATGTGGAATATTTTGATAGGCATGGTGGCGCAGCGGTAGAGTTGCTGCCTTACAACGCTAGCAGCACTGGAGATCCAGGTTCATGCTGTCTGTACGGACTTTGTACGTTCTTCCCGTGACCGTGTGGGTTTCCTCCAAAGATGTACAGGTATGTAGGTCAATTGGCTTGGTGTATGTGTAAATTGTCCCTAGCGTGTGTATGATAGTGTTAATGTGCGGGGATCGCTGGTCGGCACGGACTCGGTGGGCCAAAGGGCCTGTTTCCACGCTGTATCTCTAGGCCTTTCAAGTCTTGTTTGTGACTAATTGATCAGTCCTGAGGATAGCTATTGGCATCTCAAAGCCTGTGCCCAACATCAGTGGGCTGCAATGAGGGGTTCCAGAAGCAAAGGCAGAGAGTTGCAGTAAATTTGTTTCCCCGAGGTCCCTTGAAAACCAGCATGTGGAGCGGCTTCAGATAATTGTCTGGTGACCCGTGCTCATGCAGGAGAGAAAAGGGTCAAGTTGGTCCCATTCAGACAGCTGCTTCACTGAGACATCAAGGCCCAAAGTTCAGAGGCTCTGGAGAACATTCCAGCCACCAACCGTTCCGAGTCATCTCAGTCATGATTGTCTCATACAAATTGTATCTATGAACTCAGTCCAGCAAACTTAAAGGGAGATTTGGCACAGTAGTTGCAACAAACAGTGGGCACCTTTGATAAAATGTTTTGAATAATGCTTTTAGGCATAACAAACATTTACAGAGTTTATTTCCAAGTTGGCTTTTTAACATTGTGGACCTAGATTTAAATAAGGATAGGAAGGATTTGATCCAAGAAATAAACGAAATTGAAATCTTTGATAGTTACAAAATTAGTGCGGGGAAAAAGCAGATAAGATCAAAGTGACCTCATTTGGTGCGTCAATTTTATAACCTTCCCCTCTCACAAACTGGGTGAAATTTCACCAAAGCCCATTACATTTAGTGCCTTGTAAAAAAGTACAAAGCGAAGAGCCCTTTTCAGTTTGGATTCCAGAATACATAATGTTTTGGCTTCAGGAGGTGGAATTACTCCACAAAAGCTTCAGCATTAATATAGACAATAGACAATAGGTGCAGGAATAGGCCATTCGGCCCTTCGAGCCAGCACCGCCATTCAATTTGATCATGGCTGATCATCCACAATCAGTACCCCGTTCCTGCCCTCTCCCCATGCCCACTGACTCCACTATCATTAAGAGCTCTATCTAACTCTCTCGAAAGCATCTAGAGAATTGGCCTCCACTGCCTTCTGAGGCAGCAAATTCCACAGATTTACAACTCTCTGAGTGAAAAAGTATTTATTGTAAATTATATTCTCCAGCTCATTTGAAAGTACATTCTGATTTCAATCACCATGACCACTTCCCTCAGAAAATTCTAACATTGCCACTACAAAAACACTTCTTTTTCCCTATATTGCCACTGATGATTGTTCTGGTGCTGACTTAGTGCTACACCACATTCTGCTGATTCATTATAGTGCTCTAGGTCCTTCAATCCACACATGGGCAGATACTGCCCAACCACATCCAACCCCAGTAACTTAAAAAAAACATCTGTTCATGCAAAATGCTACCAAATCACAAACCCAGCAGGAATTCATGCCGCCCATGTGGCAGGAACATGCCAGCCAGGATTCATGCCATGTTTCTGGCACATAGGGATGGAAGACATAAAGCTTGGTGCGGGGGGGCTGCCTGTGATGTTTGGTGTTCGGTGGACTGAGGCGAGCATTGTAGCTGAAATATGGAGCTCGGTACTGCACACTGGCATGGCTAGAGCAGCCATTGCTGCAGGTGCTACTGCACCTATGGATAGACTGGTTAGAACTCAGTCTACCTCAATGCTCCTGCTTCATATGATGGAGGCACAGCTCTCCCCAGTTTGTGCACTTCTCAATGATAAACAATGACCAGTATCAAACAACAACAACAACCTCTATAAACATATTCAATAGTCACCAACCTACATATATGCATGCTTTTCTTTTGTTATGTTGCTAGTTTCTTCTAAAGAAAGGAACATTGTTGGCCTCTTTGAAGCTATATTACAGATTTTACACATATTCTACCTTGGTATATATGATGCTTTTACTGAAACATAAGTGAACCTGCAGGGTAACAGAAAAGCCCCTGTTGGCCATCACCCCCTGCTTACTACAAAAAATTCAGCTATGAAACTTTAGGTTGCCAATGACACTCAAAACGTTCCATAAAACATTAATCAAAGAAGCAACTCTCCCACACAGTCTTCTGGAAAAAATATTCATTCTTCTCCTTACCCTTGAAAGCAATTGAATCTCAATTTTGTTGCAGCTGGGAGTTTCTCCAGTTAGTACAATGACTGACGTCCCACCTTACAGTAGAGTTGCACAGCATTGAAATAGGCCCTTCAGACAACTCATCCTAACCGAGCTTGTCCCATATTCCTCCAAAGCATTCCTATCTGTGCAGCTGTGCAAGTGTCTTTTAATATCCTAATTGTACCCACCTTTACTACTTCCTCCAGCAGCTCATTCCACATACACACACCAACTTCTCTGTGAAAAAGTTACCCCTCAGATCCCTTTAAAATTTTCCACTCTCACCTTAAATTTTTGCCCTCTCATTTTAGATTTGCCTACATAAGAGAAAATATGTCACCATTTATCGTATCTATACCCCTCATGGGGTCACCCCTCAGCTTCATATGATCCAGGGAAAAAATGTCCTAGTCTATCCAGCCTCTCCTTACAACTCAAACTCTCCAGACGTGGTGATATCCTCAAACTTTCCCGCACCCATTCCAATTTAATGACATCCTTCCCTGTCGTAGGGCAACCAGGGATGTACACAGTACTCCAAATGTGGCTTTATTAAAGTTTTGCACAGCTGTAACATGACGTCCCAAAACTTGTACTCAGTTCTTTGACCGATAATACTGACCACTGTCAGAAATGTTGTTTCTGTATGTGCCTTGCTCCATGTCTGAAAATGCTTTACACATTTTGAAATATCTGCGTAGTATGTATAATTCTCAAATTTCACTTTAACATTATTAGTATTTGGGAATGCTTCAACAGGTTTTTAATAATCATAGGTTTTCATTAGCAGAGGGCGACAGGTTAAATGCTTTTCTTATTTGATGGATTGGACCATGTTGCTTTCTTAACATGAATCGGAGTGTAAACTGAGAAAGTATTTTGACTGTTAAATCTAAAGAGATGAAAAAAAAGTGCAAACAAAGTAGTCCTTTCTCTGTTAGAAACCCTTGACCATGTGTCTCTGCACACCTGTTTCTCCCTCACTCCCCTGCAAGCTAATACAAGTGTCAGACCCTTGCTGAGGCCTGATCAAAACACCACATTCCTTCCACAAATACAACACAAGAGATTCTATCTTCACTTCCCCATCAGTCATTGCAAATAAATGAACCTCTTGTATTCAAACAGAGAACATCTGCTGCCTTCTCACTTGTTCTCTCACAAATAGCTCACACAACATGCAAGAGTCTAACTTACAAAATGAAAGGAAGCACTTTTCCTTAAACTATTACAATTGTAATGCACCTCTTTGGTAAAGGTTTGTGAGTACCAGTATCAGTGGGTCAGGTTGACTGCATATCCTAACTTGTGGCTTTGTGTTAAACTTTGATGAGATCAACTTACACATGGTGCATCCCTAAATATACATCTGTAATATAGCCTGTCATGAAGCAAATTGTCTGGGGCTCAAAGTAATAAATGATAACTTAGTTTGGTTATCGGTCTAACCGTTCAACAATTACTGACACCTTCCTGGACTGCTCTTTGGTGCAGCAGGGATAAATGAACATTATTTTCAGTAACAGCCTGGGATTTTATCAAAAACTCCACTAGCCAAAACATGAACATATTTTCAGTAATAATATCAATGCTAACCTCAACAAAAGCAGGAACAAAGTGCTTATGATTACTGCACATGCAATGCTAGACGTCCAAATATTTAGTCATGTAAAAGCAATCCCCGAGGCAGAATGAAACAAAAATACATCTAATTACAAAACATTTCATAACCAGCCTTTTCAACTGACTTATTTTCATAATCTTATCTTACTGCAGAATTGCAGCTGCTTTTACATTCACAGTGAATTTACATAATGTGCAAAATTACAGTGCTCTCCACTCAAATTAAACATTGCCTTAGTTTTACTGTGCTGATAGCTGGTGAATAAAGCCATCTACCATCAACATAGTAATTCTGCCTAGATCTAAAGTCCAGGGCCTGATGTAAACCATGGGGAGCAGGAAGATGGCACAGCTAGCAGAGCTGCTCCTCCTCCCAGCACCAGTAACCCGAGTTCAATCTTGACTTCCAATGCCATCCCCATGGAGTTGCAAACTCTCTCTGTCCACATGGGGTTCCTGTCAGTGTTTGGGGTCCTCTGGCATTTTGAGGCAGCATAGGTTAGTAGGTTGTGTAGGAAAATACCTGCAGATGCTGGTACAAATCAAAGGTATCACAAAATGCTGGAGTAACTCAGCAGGTCAGGCAGCATCTAGGAGAGAAGGAATGGGTGACGTTTCGGGTCGAGACCCTTCTTCAGACTGATGTCAGGGGGGCGGGACATAGAAAGGATATAGGTGGAGACAGGAAGACAGTGGGAGAACTGGGAAGGGGAGGGGAAGAGAGGGACAGAGAAACTATCTAAAGTTAGAGAAATCAATGTTCATACCGCTGGGCTGTAAGCTGCCCAAGCGAAATATGAGATGCTATTCCTCCAATTTCCACTAGGCCTCACTATGGCAGTGGAGGAGGCCCATGACAGAAAGGTCAGATTGGGAGTGGGAGGGGGGATTAAAGTGCTCAGCCACCGGGAGATCAGGTTGGTTAAGGCGGACTGAGCGAAGGTGTTGAGCGAAACGATCGCCGAGCCTGCGTTTTGTCTCGCCGATGTAGAGACGTTGACATCTGGATTAGTTGACATAGGTTAGTAGGTTAATTGGCCACTATAAATTGTGTTTCGCATGTAGGCGAGTGGTGGAATCTGGGGAAGGAGATGTTGGCAACTTTGGGAATAAAGTGGGATTAATGTAAGGCTAGTGCAAACAGTTTCTTAATTGATGGGGTGTACTTGGCAGGCCAAACTTGAAAATGATCGTTACAGTTAAGTTAAACTAACTCTATAGCTGTGATCGACTCCTTCATACATTCAGTTCACCAAATCACACACCAGGAACACATGTATTACATTGAGCAAGGAAGTAAACTTAATCTATGCTGAGTAAGAGGCAAACAAACACACAAAAATAATTATGTCATTATTCTTTCCTGCCCTCCCATAATCCCATTCCTCCCACAATATCTAATCACAACCATATAGCTCTTTACATTTTTAAACTATCCAATTAATAAAGAACCAACGTTACTTTTGACACAGTATGTGATAAACCAATGAGGGAAGGAATATTAATGGATCTTATCTTTTGGAATGTACCTGAGCAAGAGGAGGGAGTGGCAGTGGAGGATCACTTTGGAGATAGTGACCACCGATCCATATATTTTAAACTGGTCATGGAGAAGATACAGATGGATCATGAATAAAGGTCTTAAATTGGGGGAGACCAATTTCATTAAAATGGCAAAGGTAGAATGCATCCAGAAGATGGGGAGCATTCAGAAGAGAAACAGTGAATGCTCTGGGCCACCGTGTAAGGAAGAAAGTCAAGGGTAACTCGTACAAAGAACCCTGGATTTTGAGGGATATTGTGGCTTGAGTCAATAGGCAAAAGAAAGAATGTAGCTGCTATCGAGGAATAAAGATATTCAAGAGTATAAGAATTATAGGGAGTCATTTAAAAATGAAATTAGAAAGGCAAAGAGGGGAAATAAAATATCATTGGCAGGCAGGATTAAGGTGAATCCAAAGATGTTTTATAATCATATTGAGGGGAAAAGAATAACCAGAGAAAGAATAGGGCCCATTAGGGACAATCTGTGCCTGGAGTCAGAAAGTATACACGATTTACTAAATTCATACCTTGCATCAATATTCACAAAGGAAATTAACTTTATACTTGGGCAGGATGAGATTTATTCAGGCTGCCATTTGAGTCAGGGGAAGAGATTGCAATGGCCCTGATTGAGATTATTAAATCTTTACTGGTCAAGAGTGAGGTGTGGAAGATAGCAAATGTGGACCCCTTTTTTTCAAGCACAGCAGCAATAGGCCCGGTAATTATAGATGTATGAGCCTAACATCAGAGACTGGAAGTTACTTGAAATAAAATCTGAGCGACAGGCAGCACACACTATTTCCTTCATAACACCAGTTGCCTCTGGGGATTCATTGAGTAGGTTAACAGGGCAGGTTGGTCATGAAGAATGAAGAAACTTCACACAGCAAAGCAGGAGATAAAAAGCAAGGAATGTAAATAGACAATAAACAGTAGGCAATAGACAATAGGTGCAGGAGTAGGCCATTCGGCCCTTCGAGCCAGCACCGCCATTCAATGTGATCATGACTGATCATTCACAATCAGTACCCTATTCCTGCCCTCTCCCCACACCCCTGACTCCGCTATCATTAAGAGCTCTATCTAACTCTCTCTTGAAAGCATCCCGAGAATTGGCCTCCACTGATGCAGAGAATTCCACAGATTTACCAATTTACACAGATTTACAAATGTCACTGAAATTACTGTACAGAAAGCAAAATAAGGATTGGCACATTGATACTTAAACAACAAAAAAATATATATAGGCTGAAGAATTCATGGTACAACTGCAATTATTTTTTACAGTGCTATGCATCAAATTGTTCATTACCATAATGGAATACGATTGCAATAATTTCCAATAAATTAATCTAACTCCAGAAATGCCACCAGGCACTTCTGGTCACAAACTGCATGTGCTGCTAAAGCAATATTGCATTAGACGTACTTGGAATGGCTTCGTTTTTCATGGAACACACCTTCTTTAAAGTGATAATATGGAAGTTAGATCAGATTGTTCCGCACAGTGTCAGCCTTTGGACACTTGCCTTACGAAGACAGCATCTATCATCAAGGATCCCCACCATCCAGGCCATGCCCTCTTCTCACCACCACCTTCGGGCAGGAGGTTCGTAAGGAAGCCTGAAGTCCCACAACACTGTTCAGTCATCATTACCTTCCTTCAGTATCAGGTTCCTGGACCAACTGGCACAACCCCAATTGTATCTCGGCAGCAGAATACTGTGCTCTACCTCTTGCACTACCATAGATGTTTTTGCACTAAAGTCCTGGTTTTTTCCAGTCTTCGTTGTTTTAGACATTCTATGCATAAATAATGTACAATTAGTTTTTGTGTGCTTGGCTGAGTGTATGTGCCTGTGACGCTCCTGCAAATAAGATTTTCATTGTACCCGTACCACACTGTACTTATGCACATGACAATAAACCCGACTTGATGCTCTCAGAAGGACAAAGTTTTAATGGTATCGCTCCCCAGCCAGGTTCCTTTAATTACTACCTTAGCTTCAGATCCAACACCACTGATCGGCTCATCATATGACCTACCTCTCATGGCCATTGGCCTAAATACCCTCCACTGCAGGTGTCCTGGTCCCGATTACTTCAGTCTCTGGCTCAGACTTTATTTCTACCCCCCTCCCCCAGCCAACACTGATGCTTTTCTCATCTTCACCTCTAATGATCACTCTCTAACTCTGATCCCCATTCACATATCAGTTTAAACTCCGACTCCAACTAGTCATTCATGCCCAGACCCGGGTACTAATACAACAGCACAATATTTAGAATGGTCCATTCCTTCTTTCCTAACAGTCCTCATTGTCTTTTGTCCTGACCCCTGAAATATCCTGATCTCATGGCACTTCTGGCTCCTGCTCGGCTTCCAGATCAAACCACTAATTCAAACTTTGACCCAACTCAGACAAGGCCCCGACCAATAGTCCTCGCTCCCTCCTGCAGGAGGTATTGTTCCCATGTGCCTGCTACTGTTGGCTTCTCGATAATAGGTCTGGATGGCAAGGTGTGGTGGAAGAGGCCTTCGTAATATATACTGCTGCCATGGTGGGCTTGTGAAGAAGGGAGTGAATGTATAAGGCTGTGTATTACCAGCTAATCAAATATTCTTCCGTGTAGGGAATAGTCATTGTTTTGTACATATACAATGCAAATGTTACTGACTATTTATTAATCAGTTCAAGAATGTTGTTCCACTCTATTCAGGCATTGACTGTTTTATTATCAGAGGAGTTGTGCATACAATTGAACATCCCCCTTTTTAATGGATGGAACATCATTATTGAAGCAGCTGACACGGCTGTACCTTCGACAGTGGCCTGATGAACTTTTGCAGTTCAGGGTTGAGGCAACGATGGATAATAAACACTGGCCTTACCAGCAACATCCATGTCGCATTAATAAAGAAAAATAATTGCCTCCAACAACCACAGCCATTTTTGTCAATCTACGCGCAGCTCTAGCCAGTCGAATGTTTTCTACAATTCCCATTAATTTCAATTATAGAGAACATTTGTTGATGACACACCAAGTCAAATATTGTCTTGAAGTCAGCTTCACTATTCTCCTGTTTTTTGAAGCTTGTTTTTAGAAGCGATTATAATTTACTTTTATAGTCTTGCTATTTTCATATTTAATTGTATCCTTGTTATTCATTACCAATTTCAAAAATACTCCCAATCCTTGTGCTTACTAATCAAATGACCACTTCAATACTATCCCAAATTTAACGTGTTTAACTACTTTTAATTGAAGTTTTGTCATTTCAGGGAACATTATCAAACAAAACGTATGCACCATCTGGGGCAATTCAGCAACGAAGATAGAAGATTCAAACCAAACTTGCAATTTTCAAAGGAATCATTTAGCAAGAACAACTTGCCTCATGCAGCACCACCAACACTGCATTCTGTTGGAGTAATTATCAAACAAATTTTAATTTTGAACATATAAGAGATGATTACCAAACTCAGTAAATTGGCAAGTTAAACACAGAGAGGAAAGTAGAGATTTGTTTTGGGAAGAATTCCAGAGGTCAAGCTCAACTCATGTGGTATGAAAAAAGATCAAAGAGATATACAAGGAGGCACTCTTGCCGAATCTCAAATGATCTGCTGCTTTTAGGGCTGGAGATCATTGTAGAGATAGAAGCTCATGAGATGAAGGAGGAACATAAAAACAAGGATGAGAAATATATAATGTTGCCAGAATGAAGGCTAGTGGTGGCCAGTCAACACAGCAGGGTACCAAATCGTTGGGTTCTCCAGAGTTATTATATATTATTAATTATTATTATTATTATTATTATTATTATCTGCTCATTAGGACCCGATACGTGTGAGGTCATGGGCAGTATTTTTCAAGCTTCTATTTATTTGTAGATATTCGTGGACATCATTGACCTTATTGCCATCTTTCTAGGCCCCTGAACTGGTGGCAGTTAATTGTAAAATAGATTGTCAAGTCTCTAATCACCTACTGTGCAAACTCCATCCCTTTGTTGTTTTTTGTAATTATCCAGTCACTTCACAGAAACTGTTGATAGGAATGAATAAATTCCAGATTAATTGAAATATTTAAATTTAATTTCACCAACTGACATGGTGGTATTTGAATTTGCTTCTCTTCATCAACAGTCTAAAGCACTCGCTCCTGGCCCAATAACCTAACCACTGCATTACTGGGCCCTTAACAAGGATGTAACAAGAGAGGCCCACCAGGAAAAGATTTTCCGTTATATATTCTATTCTACATTTTCCCTGAACTTCATCGTTTGATCTCTCAATTTCACACCTTATCCTTCCATATCTCTGTCTCCCTCTCCCCGATGCTCAGTCTGAAGAAGGGTCTCGACCCGAAATGTCACACATTTCTTCTGTCCAGAGATGCTGCTTGTCCCGCTGAGTTACTCCAGCATTTTGTGTCTACCTTCGGCGTATACTAGCATCTGCTGTTCCCTCCTAAGCATTTTTTTTGTTGAGGCAGGGTTAAATACTTCAGCAAATGATGGGGGAGCTAAGGCTAAGATTAACAACAATCAAGCAATTGAAGCTGGGTGAAACTTTACCACTTAATTCCCCAAATCTCAAGTAAAAATTACCTTATAGAATTTCTAACCTTTGAAGCAAAAATAAGTACCAAAAAGATATATAACTTTGAAAGTCAGGTTGTAATATCACATCTGGTTATTATTTCCTTTAATGGTTAGTTGTATATCTCAATCGCACGAAAAACAGCCATTGTATTAAAAAAAATTCTATTTCAAGTAATTTAATAAATTGTATAGTATCTTCAGGGTGGAGTGTGTCTGCCCATAAATGGAATGAACATGAAAGACACACTGCTGTTTTACCTATAAATTAATCTAAACCCCTTCAAAATGGTTTCAAATTGGCTAAAACATTACCCAAGTTCCAAACAGTTGGGATACTGTTTTTGCTTCTGAGTTACTTGGATTATAAGAGAAAAAAATAATTATGGTGAGAATAATTATAATTATAAGATATCTTATTTCATTAGGCCCATTATCAAATGATAACAAAACATCATTAGCTATGCACTTATAAAACTTCATATAACTAGCGCGATAGTTTGTCCTTCGCATAGAGCTGCTACTCAAACTATTATTAAATCAATCAAATTCCCAATCATTCGAATCAATAATCACATTCATGCAAACATTTCTGCAAACTGCAACAAAACGAGTTCACTTTTGTGCTATTTTCATGCTTATCATTGTTTCAACTTGTCATTATTTCATGGTACAGTTTGACTTTCACAAAATAATTGGAATATAGTATAATTGGAATATGAAATAATTGGAATAATAGAAAGTGTAGACAGATACAAGATGAGCAGTAAACCATCAAAACCCAACAATTTCAAAAGCCACTCTGCAGAATTTACTGCCAAATTCCTTTAAGATTTTCAACCACTTAAGGACCTCTTCACAAATGCATCTTTTACATTTCTGTACAACCTTCATAGTCATGCTAACATCATAAGGTCATAAGTGAAAGGAGTAGAATTGGGCCATTTGGCCCATCAAGTCTTCTCCTTCATTCAATCAATCATATCTGATCTATCTCTCCCACCTAACCCCATGCTCCTGCCTTCTCCCCATGGCCTCTCACACCCGTACTAATCAAGAATCTGGCTATCTCTGTCTTAACAATACCCACTAACTCGGCCTCCACAGCCATCTGTGGCAAAGAATTCCACAGATTCACCACCCTCTGACTAATTTAATCGAATCTAATCTGACTAATCCTACTATAGCTTTTATCTTTTTAGTTGGCTAAAATAGAAATTCCCAAGATGTTGAATGGGAGTCCTCCACATTTTCCTCTCATCATGGCCAGATTAGCACTTTAGATATTGGGGCTAAGAAGGTTACATAAATTTCTACCATTATTTTTGTGAGATGTAGTACTTCTGAAAACAAAAAAAGTAACTGATGTGCTTTAAGTAATTCAATACACCATTATGTAAACTATCTTATGTGCTACAATACTCACTGGGGATGAGCAAAAATCCACCTTAGCTTCAAAAGGGAACAAGAAAACTAAAGGATGCCTCCCTCCTTCTTGTGGATAATTCTCCTCCTTTCTTAAAATATCTGTCATCATGCCTCAAGAACAGATTCCTGCTATCCAGAGATGCTGTCTGATCTGCTGAGTTACTCCAGCACTTTGTCTTTTTTTGCAAACGTGCACCTGATGTTCCTTGTTTCTACAGTTCTCTGCTCTTCTGTCATGTTCCTCCTCCATGCTGGTAAAGAAGGATATCAACGGGAAATGGACATCGTCGTTGGAATACAACGATTGATGTAACCCAAAGTTAAAAGTGCCTCAGATTTCCACATACATTTGATTGAGTTTCAAATCTAGCTGCTTGATCAGAATGATTCTCAGAACTTTACAAAATTGCTACTGCCAGCCCTGTCAATCTTCTGCAACTAGCAACATAATTTTTGTGCACTGTGCTGTTTTTGAGGGAAGGATACACTGTGGCACATTAGATCTAATAACCCTAGTGTTTGAATATTACAGACATGTTATATCAGGCTCAGGTGTCGACCTGAAATGTCACCCATTCCGTCCCTCCAGAGATGCTGCCTGTCCTGCTGAGTTACTCTATCTCATGTACAGTAAAAGCAAGGAATTCCTCAAACTACAGACTTGATCATCTCGAAGTGGTCATGGTTTTATAGAGTCATGGTGCCAGCCAAGTGGACCCGTTGGGCCCATTCCTCGTAGGGATTCCATTGTGATTTGGGAAAATTGCGTTTCTTCTTTAAAATATATTGCTTTTTTTAAAAGATAAAATAAATCTCAATTAAATAAATATGCTATGCAAAATAAAGAGGCCGAGATGGATCCGAGGTCCTTCCCGGCGGCGGCCGGGCGGGGAGCGTCTCCCGGGGCCATGGGTGGGTGAGGGGGAACAGGGATGAGGAGAGGGTGCCCCGCACCTCGGCCCCGTGGCACCAGCTCTGCAGCAAGAGCGTGCCATGGACCCAAAGCCTCTCTTGTATTGGTCTAGCACCCTCAACCCCCTCACTCACCCTTTCTTTAAAATAAATTGCTTTTTAAAAAAAAAAATGAAATGAATCTCAAGGAAATAAAATAAAGAGGTTGAGCGGGAGGTCGTAGTCAATCAATGGACCCCAGGTGGGGGTGAGCGGCAGGAGCAAATCAGGATGCGCCGGTGATCAATCAGAGCGGGGGAGTGTCGGCGCTCCCCCCCACGTCGGACCCGGACCAATTGGGTGTCGAGCAGGCGGTCGGAGCTGAACACAAAATGGCCACCCTCCCCCAACTGCGGACGCGGCAGAGCTGAACACAAAATGGCAACCCTCCCCCAACTGCGCACGCGCAGATCCAGCGGACATCCGTTGGGCCCAAAGCTCTCTTGCATTGGTGTAGCACCCTCCCCTCCCTGACTCCCCCTTTCCCCCGCTTACCCACTCCATCCCCCCTCAACCCCCCTTTTCATCCCCCTCACCCCCTTACCCACCATCCCCCCTTACACCCCCTCCTCCCCTCAATCCCCCTCCAGGGTTAGGGGCTCTCCGGCACACACCCCCCCTCCCACTCACCCATTCCATCCCCCTCCTTCCCCGACTCACCCACTCTATCCCCCCTCACCAACTCCATCCCCTCCCCCCACTCAAACACTCCACCCCCCCTCACCCACTCCAACCTCCTCCCTCCCGCTCATCCATTCCATCTCCCCACCCCACTACCTCCCTACCCACTCACCCATTACATCTGTTTGCGCATCTGTTAAAGCTCTCATTGGTTAAAGTCAGGCCCCCCCTTCCTCATTGGCCGGCACTCGTGTGGGTCCCATTTTAAAATATAAGATCAATTTGAACGAAACTTGTTTTAAAGGGTTCCCAGGACAATGGTGATTAAGGTGGTGCTAAAATTGTGGCACTATTTGTATACCGTTTTGGCTGTAGCTCAATCGCCAAATCTCAGATACACACGATGAAGATGGTAAGAAATCGGTTTAAAAGGTAACTTGTAAACTTTAAAATCTCTCTAACATAAAATATATAACACAAATTTGAATGAAACTTGTTGTAAAGTGTCGCCAGGACAATGGTGATCAAGGTGGTGCTAAAATTGAGGTGCTATCGTTTACCGTTTTGGCTGTAGTTCGGTCACCAAATCTCAGATGCATATATATATATATATATATATATATATATTCACAAGATCAGCGTTTTAGTAATATATTTATGTAGATGGTGCAAACCCAAGCAGTTTTGGTGCAAATTTACAAAATCTGGACCACTGTATGAACCTTGCAATAATTTTTAAAAGCATATGCAGAAAAATCAATTGATTTTATTTTATTTCTAGGCAAGTGATCAGACTCATGAAATCAATATAATGTGGTAATAGCTGTTCATATTAATTTTAGAGGAAAAAATCTACTTTTGTAAACAGAATTATCAAACCTTTGGCACAGAAGACACAAAAGGAATATTGTAGGTAGGTCTTTCATCGAAAGACATAACTGAGCATGGTTGGAATTTAAATAATATTCCCTCTCTTCTAGAAAGACCAATCACATAATATGTATTCACTTGAGCTCCAAAATATACTTCAGATGTTTTCTTTTGATTTAAACCAAATTGCATTGTTGAGATGAGAGAATGTTATGTTTTAGTTTCAATTTTTCAGGCAATCCAATATATATTTTGACATGCTGCCCTCTAAAATGACCATTTTTAAAATGTTTTGTTGAAAAGGGTATTCTCACACTTAACTCAAACTTACTTTGTTTAAAAAGGGTTATATTTAACAATCCAGGTGTAGTTAGGATACATAACCTGACACTGTAAGATACCTTACACTTTTATAATTCTTCCACATAAGGGAGGCAGTTTAATAAAAATTGCTTTGGTGCAGACAGAGGAAGTCTTAGATAGTGGAATACCAGGTGGAAAGTAATCTCCATTACACACCATTTCAATTGCTCACAATTGAAGCACTCTTTCGCCAGGAAACTGGGGTTTGAATGGGGCGCTGTTCCATACCTGCCATACCATGGGTTATTTTATACATTTGTTTAGGATACAGTGAAAACACCTTTGGCAGTGGCAAACATTACTTATTGAAAACATCTGGGTTAGTCCACATTACAATTTCATCATTATTATCAGGAATTTGGCATTAAAAAACACTCGATATTTATGCCATAGGTATTATTGAGTCATTGATCACCCTATGAGAAAGATATCAGAATGAGGAACAAATTCTATTTGCTGGTTCACTTTCATTGATGTTTCTGATCTGCTAACAGATTTCAACGAGGTTGATTGTGAGGATGGCATTTCATTTACACCTGTAAATGCACGATAACATTCAAAAATTGGCCAGCTTTGACAAGGCTTCACGTAACATGCTGGACTGAACAAATATAAAGCTCACAGGGTTCAAGGGGAGTAACAAAAGTGATCCAAAGCTGGCTCCTGGTCAGGAAGCAAAGCACAATGGATGAGAGCTATTTGCACAAGGCTCTGAATATATTTATGTTGGTTAAATCTAGGGAGCACAATAAAGTCTGCAGATGATGCAAAAAAAATTGGTTGTGTTTGACAGGAAGGAGGAAAAAAAATAGAACAAGGGTCCCACCACTACTGTTCCAGCACCCTTGGTTCCAATGCCTTGTCTTATTATCCATTTTGCCAGACCAACAGACATCACGTAAAAATAATACAACAAAGCATCTCTGACTACCTAAGGTAGCATCACTACCTAATTTCTTTGTACTCCAGTGGTAAATAATATATCACAATCTAGAAGTTCAGACAGCCTGGCCAAAACAATGAGGGAGAATAATGTCCCTGAAACTTCAAATATTTATCACTTGAAATTCGTTTTTCTTTAAAGGCCTATTAAAAAAAATGATAACCACTGTACCCAAAACAGCACCTTTGACTCAGAACAGCATCTTGTAACTGCAGTTCAATATCAAATCTCCCTTTCATTATTTCAGGCTTTTAATTGATTGTCCTCTCATTATTGCACCTGATCAAGGCATTAGTAAAATCTGTATATTTGCCTTGGGTATCAACTGTGATACAAGCAATTAACACCTAATTAAAGAATCGTAAAATAATAACAACAGAGATCTGGAAAAAATGTGCTTCTCTGACCCCATGCCAGGTTCTCTAAGTATATCAAGTTAGACCTATTCTCCAACCCCATGCCAGGTTTTCTAAGTGTATCCAGTTAGACCTATTCTCTGCCTTTTCCTCCACAGCCATGCAAATATCTTCTTTGGCTAAACTCAGTTGACTCACAAGAAATAATTCAATTAGCAATGCCTTCATTGTCATTAACCACTTTTAGAGTACAAGCTTGGAAGCAAATGGCGAAAAAAATTCAATGAAGAACTGAACATGATAGAGTCATAAAGTCATGGGGTGATAAAGCGTGGAAGCAGGCCCTTCAGCCTAACTTGCCCACACCGGCCAACATGTCCTAGCTACACTAGTCCCACCTCTGGTCCATATCCCTCCAAAACTGTCCTTTCCATGTGTAAGAAGGAACTGCAGATGCTGGTTTAAACCGAAGATAGACACAAAAAGCTGGAGTAGCTCAGCGGGACAGGCAGCACCTCTGGAGAGAAGGAATGGGTGACGTTTTGGGTCGAGACCCTTTGTCAGATACCCATGTACCTGTCTAACTGTTTCTTAAATGTTGGGATAGCCCAGGCCTCAACTACTTCCTCTGGCACCTTGTTCCAGACACCCACCACTCTTTGTGTGAATAAGTTACCCCTCAGATTCCTATTAAATCTTTTCTCCTTCACCTTAAACCTTTGTCCTCTGGTCCTCGATTCACCTACTCTGAGCATGTGACTCTTTGCATTTACCCGAGCTATTCCTCTCATGATTTTATACACCTCAATAAGATCACCCCTCATCCTCCTGCGCTAATAATGGCACTCTTTTCTCCAGAAAACAAGCTGAGAGGTGAATTAACAGAGGTCTTTAAAATTAGTAAAGGATTTAGAGAAATCCAAAATTAAAGAGCATAAATAGAAGGCAAGAACAAATACAACAATAAGGAATTTAAGACAATTTCTTCATTCTACCACAGAGTAGCTGAGTGACAGGGGGTGAGGTTGTACTCCTAAAAAATGCTCCTTTTCACAAATTTCATGAATGCAAAGCTGCATCATCAGCACATGCGTCAAAAAATAAGAATTGAAAAAAATATTTCAATGCTTTATGTAGATTCAAAAAACTATTTTTTGCATTTATTTATTTAACCCTTTTTACTCAAATTCCATGAGAGAGAATTTAATTCCATATCTCAGGGAGTGATTTGTGAATTCTGTTAGGACAAATTTCCATCATCGAATGACCAAAATGCAGGGGTTGCCTGTTCTATGTAATTCTATTAAACTCATTGGATCGACAGAAAGCATTGGAATTAACACAGACTTTTTGATTACTTACAATAGTTTTTAAAATGCTACAGGTATACATAGGGATGCAAATAAAATCGGAAAAAAAATACTTTGCTCTGTATTTAAGTAACATATTTTAAAAAAATCTTTAGCTGTTCCTCTTTGCACGAATGCTCCCTGTCTTACATTTTCTATTCTAAAGTAATTTTTAAATGTTTTCTTTCAGGGACCTTTAAAAGTCTGCTAATACTGCAAACTTAGAACATTGGGAAGCCATATTGGCAACTTTTCTGGGCAGTATGGCAATATATAATACTTTTTTTCCAGTGAACTAGATTAAAGGGAGAACCTGAGCTACAGTGAGTTCAAATGCAGCCTTGGAACTAGGCCCAGTGGGTTGAAGTGAGAGCAAGAAACTGGGCCCAATTAAGGTTTAAGGCAGCCTGTGAATAGAACCCCAGTGAGTTCATGGAAAAGGAGCCCTGAAGATTTGAAAGGGAGTGTGGGAACTGTGAGTTTAAAGGCAGCACAAGAAACAGGACCCCAGAGAGGGTTAAAGGCAGCTAGGATCAGAGTCCAGGTTGGTTTAAAGCGTGCACAAGAACGTGGCCCCGATGAGCTGAAAAGAAGCATGGGAACCAGGGTCCCGGTGATGTGAAAGGGAGTCCCGCAACAGGGCAGTAGGATCATGGGAAAGGGGACGCGGTGTTTAAGAGGCTGCATGGAAATGAGCAACCGATGAGCCAGGTGCAGATCCATTGGGATTTTTGAACAATAAAATATTAGATCATCAGTTTTCCTTTATATTAAATTGGCAAAATGCAGACTAGGACCAAATTGTTGAAATGGCATGACACCGAAGTAGTAGAAAAGAAATTGTGCACAACAATCTATTGAGATTATTTCAGTCTACAGGCTTGAAAAATGACAACATACCACTCAGCTTAAATGATCCAGTTTCAATGTTATCCAATGGAGCCTGCAGTGCAATTCAGACAGAACAGTAGACCGGAGCTATCCCACTGCCGATTCTCAAAACTGCTGGTATCAGTATGTTGGGAGCAAGATGCTCCACTTCATAAGAGTGGTGGGACAATCTCAGTAGAAGCAGGAGCACAGCATGACCCATTCCGTGTCATTTAAAGGAACACTTTACTGATGCTGATGATTATTGATACTTTAAACGATCCAGTTTCAATGTTATCAGATGGAGCCTGCAGTGGAGAACATCTCGAGATAAAACCATGCCAGAGAAAACATTGGACCGGAGATATTGGGAGACCTAACGGGGCACCTTCAGAACTATCCAAAAGAGCCATCTAAAATGCGCAGAATATGTTGCAACTAACAGCTGCCAGGATGTTCACTGTCACATTTTTTGCAGCAATCCCTTGGTGGAGATGCTGTTATGGCCACAGCTGCCTATTCACAACTAGTTATGTACATTGGGGTGGATGACTAAGACATGCCTTTATGAAATGCTAGCATTTATTTCAAAAGGACTGGGATATTAAAAAACAGGGATGTAAAGCTGAAGCTTTATAAGACACTGTTCAGACCACATTTGGAGTATTGTGAACAGTTTTGGGCCCCATATCTGAGGATGGATGTGCTGGCGTCGGTGAGGGTCCAGACGAGGTTTAGGAGAAAGATCCCACAAGTGATTGGGTTTAACATAGTATGAGCGTTTGACGGCACTGGGCTTGTACCCATTGGGGTTTAGAAGGATGAGGGGGGACTTCATTGAAACTTACCGAATAGTGAAAGGCCTGGATAGAGTGGATGTGGAGGGGATGTTTCCACTAGTGGGAGAGTCTAGAACCAGAGGCCATAGCCTCGGAATAAAAAGACGTACCTTTAAAAATGAGCATGGGAGGAATTTCTTGTCAGTGGGTGATGACTTTGTGAAATTCATTGCCACAGAGGCCTTGGAGACCGTCAATGGATATTTTTACCGCACAGATTGACAGATTCTTGATTAGTAAGGGTGTCAGGGGTTATGGCATGAAGGCAGGAGAATGGGGTTGAGAGGGAAAGATAGATCAGCCATGATTGAATAGCGGAGTAGACGATGGACCAAATGGTCTAATTCTGTCCCAATAACCTATGAACTTATGAACAGTATCAAAAGGACGACTCCCACAGTGTCATCACATCCTCCCTGATAAACAATGTCTTCATAAGCTCAGGTATGCCAAGGTTACCAGCACCGAGGTGTGTGATATTCTGTGGCAAGTCCAAGGCCAAACGCTCATATCTGGACTGCTCTTCATGGAGATCAAAATTACATTGACTCTCAAATTCCTCGTTTCTTTCCAAGTGTCTGCAACAGATCATTACTCCCAACTTTCTCCCAGATTCTCCCAACTTTCTGCTCACCTTGGCACCAGATATATTGCCCAGGCATTGACTTTGGAAATATTTCATCTACTTTAGTAAGATTTAATAGGAACCCGAGGGACAACTTTATTTTCACTCTGAGGGCGGGAGGTATAAGAAACGAGCTTTCAGAGACGGTAGTTGAGACAGATACTATAATTGCATTTAAATACACTTGGACAGGTGCGTGGATAGGAAAGATTTAGAGGGATAAGGGACAATGGCTGCCAAATGGGATGAGCTTAGATGGGGCATCTTTGTTGGAATGGATGAGTTGGACAGAAGGGTCTGTTTCTGTGCTATATGACTACCTTAGTGTGGAACAGGAGGCAGATCCTGAGATGCCAGTTGCCCAAATGTTGCCCATAAAGGGTCCCCTCAATAACCTCGATCTTTACAGTTTTCTAGTCTTTTAATATCCAAATTTTGGTGAGTTTTACCAAATTTTACAATTTTACCAAAGCCAATTAACCGGTACATCTTTGGAGTGTGGAAGGAAACCGGAGCACCTGCAGAGAACCCATGCGATCACATGAAGAATGTACAAACTCCACACAGACAGCACCCATACTCAGGATCAAATCCAGGTTGCAACTCTGTGAGGCAGCAACTCTGCCGCTGTGTTTCTGTACTACCCACACAGAAGGAGGAGCAGCAAGGCACTCTGGAATTTGAGGACTCCAAATCAGAGCCAGAGGGCATGAAGAGAAGGAGCAAGAATCTGGCTAATCAAGGTTTTTTCCTGGCAAAGAGGAGAACGCAAGTATTGGCTGCATGTGAAATTGGGGCTTTCTGAGAGAGAGAGACTCGTTACAAGAGGAACCTGCAATGTAAATTTCCCAGCAAACCAAATGCCTCTCTCCATAGTACAATCATTAATCTCACAGTAAACAAACAGTCAGTAGAAGAGACACATGATGTATAAAATCCTCTAACATTTCTTTCAGCATTATTCTATTGTGTACAGATTGTAATTCCTGGAAGTAACTACTGCAGTCATTTCATGTCAGTCCTCTTTCCTCCCCCGCCACATCGACTTATTCCAACTCCCGACACATAGGACCAACCTCGTCATATATTTAATTGTCCAGGATTTGCCAGTCTCTTACTGATCGTTAAAGCATTGGATCAGAATGGTAATGTTTTAGCACTTGTTTCTGGATGGAAAAAACTAATTTTATGCCATTTTCAAACAGGATTTTATGGCCAATTCTCTATTTTTTTTTTGTTGCATGGGATCCTTCATTAGCACTAAATACCACAGTGTTGTAGCACAAGAATTGGGAACAACCTAATTTCTGTGGATGTGCTGATTTGTCACAAACATAGATAACAAACACTGGAAACTAATTTTCCCAGTGTTCCAATTTATTGCCTCAGTTTCAACAGCCAGCTAAAACCATATGCCTTTGTTTCACTTTGTCCAATGCCTTTGCTGTATGGTAACTACTTTATCTTATCCAATTATCTATATGTATCAGCAATATTGAAACGATAAAGGCATCCCTCAATTAACACCAAATGGCTGAGGACCCAAAAAGCAAGAGAAAGGAATGTTGATAATTCAGCAAAAAACCTGCATCTGAGCGAAGTTGATTATTGATTGCCAAGATTTATGGGTGTCCTTTGAATTGTATGTCTTGGTTAGAGGTTAGAATTCTCTTTCTGAACACAATCTAAAAGGCAGTAAATAAAAATACTTTTTGGCTTTCTGTACCTTGTGACTTCTTGCTGTAGTCTTGACACACTGGGTACGTAGAACATCACTCCAAAGAAAAGGAGGGGCTCATTGGCAAATTTGTCCAGTTGTTTCTTCAGGGCCTTTTCTAGCTCCACCCACCGTCCTTGCTGAGTTTTACTGAGAAACCAAAGTCCAAAATAGTGTGTCTGGTGGAAGAAACAGAGAGAAATTTTAAAATATGTATATAGTATCCCTGTGGTTCCAAATATACACAAACTGGGAATAAAGGTGCTTTATGGTCTTTTTTTACAGAGAATAATTTGAAGGTAATATAAAACATCAGGAGGGGATTTTGCCACTGGAAAAAACCCAAAGATTTTTGTCATTTCTGATTTAAGAATAGATTCCATTCAAGGTTCCCTTTGTTCTCTGATTATAGAGTCATACATCGCATCAATACAGCACAGGCCTGTTGGCCCAAGATTCCCCATCGAAGCTGGTCCCGTTTACCTGTATTTGATCGAAATCCCTCTAAACCTTTCCTATAAATGTCCTGTCCAAATGTCTTTTAAATGTTGATGAAGTGGAATGATTCACAACTCATGATCCAAAAAGATCTTAACGAGCTTAACAACAAATTTGAAAGATGCTAGTACAATCTTGTGTTGAGCTGTTAAAACAAATTTCCAAGATACTAGTACAATCTTGTGGCTTTCTTTTCATAGCCTCCTGCATTTTCACATACCTCATAACAACTTTTGTTACTGAACCGTATCTTGATATATTTGGCCGAGAATTTGATTCAATTCAAGGACAACAACACTCCCACCTACCCCATCAGACA
Source organism: Rhinoraja longicauda (assembly GCF_053455715.1). Taxonomy (NCBI): domain Eukaryota; kingdom Metazoa; phylum Chordata; class Chondrichthyes; order Rajiformes; family Arhynchobatidae; genus Rhinoraja; species Rhinoraja longicauda. Next base: position 18,236,879 of record NC_135961.1, read on the forward strand.
GCACGTGTGGTAGTCTACACATAACCCATAGCCATCATATCCCTCAGTCACATCAGAACCTATGAAGTGGGAATGTGTCACTCTTGACCTCGAAATACATCTGAAGAGGACACCCACCAGAATTGTAGCAACTGGTCTTTAAACTTCAGCTTTTCACATCTGTAATATTTTGTTGGTAAATTCAGTTCATATGGTCAATATAGCAAAATGCAAGGAGGACATCTTTAGTGGAGGGGGTTGGGGGTGGGGTGCAGATTTAACATAGAAAAAGGTATCATTTAACTACTGCAACAGGTCTATTTGAAATTATTGACTATTCTTTAAGGTATTTATTCACAAAATGCTGGAGTAACTCAGCAGGTCAGGCAGCGTCTCGGGAGAGAAGAAATGGGTGACGTTTCGGGTCGAGACCCTTCTTCAGACTATTCTTTAATGACTATTTGCATTCTACCTCAAAAGAACGCAATGGGACAATGTAATATTTTACAAACAATTTCAGAGACAGTACTGTATCCAGCAAATAATTCACATTAATTACGTTTTTTTTTCAAATAGAAGTTCAGGGCCTTGCCCTTTCGTAAGCAGATTGGCAGATTTCAATGGTGAAAGTCTGAAGACAGGGTCATTACTTTGGGGTTTGGTGGGTCTCCAAACTCTGCACTATCTCCCTCTCTCCATGGATGAATCAAGCCTGCTTTACCACTTTGTATCGGCTCCCCTAATTTTACTCCCCAATCCTGACTTCAACTTTATGTGCATGCTCAACTTTTGTTGCCTTGCTCATTTGCTGGCTGCCAGCTCTTCCCACCTATTTCCTGTTGCCTCCTCCGCAAGCTTTCCAAGCAAATTTCTTCTCACACAGTTCAAACAGTTTCTTCCCAGCTGTTATCAGACAACTGAATCATCCCACCACAAGCAGCGAACAGTGCTGAACTACTATCTACCTCTTTGGTGACCCTCGGACTATCCTTGATCGGACTTAGCTGGCTTTATCTTGCACTAAACGTTATTCCCTTATCATGTATCTATACACTGTAAATGTATCAATTGTAATCATGTATTGTCTTTCTGCTGACTGGTTAGCAGGCAACAAAAGCTTTTCATTGTGCCTCGGTACACGTGACAATAAACTAAACTGAAAAGTTAGCAGTATTGCACTCACGGTTCTAGGGCATGCTTTAAAAAGTGATGCCTCCAGGAAATAGCATCTTTTTCTCTGTGGAAAACTAGATAATTAGAAGAGTCTGGCAGTCTGACACAAACAACTTGGTAAAAAACTCAGCCAGCCTAGGATAAGTGAGTCATCGGAAATTTGGTGTTCACTTAATAACATGTTGCATGTTTTGCGGCAATGCTAATTATATTTGGTGATATTTATAAATAGCTTAACGTTTCTTCTTAATGTTAAGACATCCTGCTGATATTCTGCCTGAAGTGGCCAGTTCCGATACAGACAGAAACAGTGAGTGACCCAAAGGTGGAGAATTCAATATTAAATCTGAAAGGCTGCGACACGACTGAATGGGAAAGGAGGTGCTGTTCCTCATGACTGCAAGGGGCCTTGTTGCAGGAGGTCACAGACAGAGTGAGAGACTATCAGCTCAATCTGAGTTGGTTCAATTTTTCTCTCTCCATTCGTACAGCTTGATCTGCCCAGTCCTGCTATTTACAACATAGAATACAGACAAAGAACCCCCACAATTAAAATGTGGATTACGGAAATGACCGAGACCTTGCATTTGGAAAAAATAAGGTTTGCCTTAATTGACAAACCAGATCTATTTTTTAAAATATGGTCTCCATTTATTGAATTTTTAAAAAAGTAAATGGGTTTGTCACAAAACTAAAATTTAAAACTAGTTAAAACTTGAGTTTAGGGTTGGGTGTACAACTATACTCATTAACTCCCGGATCTATCCCCATAATCTTTATATTTGTAGTTCTCTTTTTTCTTTGCTTTCTCTCTATTAGTTTATAGTCTTTTTTTTCAGTCTCTTTTCATCTTTATTTTTTCTTTAAAAACTAAAAAATTGAAGCTATGTAAGAATTCTATAACCAGTTTGTTGTTTATTATTATTTGTACATATGCTTTAAAAAATTAAAAAATTTAAAAAAAAGAATACAGACAAAGAAACATCATCACCCACTGACTGCTCCAATTACCCTTCTGACCCAGCATTGCTGTATCAGAGATCACCCTGCTCCTATTCATCCCTACCACAAACTTGTCAGATTTGTTCCATATTTTCACAACTATGCAAGATTTTAAGCTTTACTCGCTACCCTTTTGCTCACAATTCTCTTTATTATCTTTGGCATGGCTCCAGCTTTCACACTTATAACTTAATACTAATACTTTTCCTGCGTGGGATGAAATCTTCTGTTCTATTCTACATCGATGATCTATTCTACAATGATCTATTCTACATTTTCCTAGACTTCATTCCCTTTGTCCTGTTTTCACACCATCCACTTCCTTATCTATGTGCCTCACACTCCCAACATCAGACTGAAAGGTCTCGACCCGAAACGTCACCCATTCCTTCTCTCCACAGATGCTGCTTGTCCTGCTGAGTTACTCCAGCATTTTGTGTCTATCTTCGAGTAAAATCTTCTGTAGTAAATACTCATCTATATACAAAAACTCTCGTTTGTTATCTTGTTTGTGACAGAACTTCAGCCAAAACGGTACACGATAGCGCGACAATTCTAGGCCCACCTTACTCACCATTGTCACTTTAGTGATAATGCAAGTCGTTTTATTGAAATCGGTGTTATATTTTTAGTTATTCACATTTTAAAAGTTTACAAGGAGGGGGAGGGGAGGAGGGGGAGGGGAGGAGGGGGAAGGGAGGAGGGGGAAGGGAGAGGGGAGGGAGGGGGTTGAGGAGAAAGGGGTGGGGGGGGAGGACAGGATGCTGCACCAATGCAGGAGAAGTTTGGGCCCAACGGGTCCACTTTGTCTAGTCCTACTGAAAACTTTGTCAAGCCTTCCCGATCTACCCTGCATTACCATTCAGCACAACCTCCTTCCCTCACTCACTACCAACAATTCCTCCAGAGCTTAATTTTTCCTTGCTTGTTGGCTCATTCCCCCAGTAGGCAAATGTTATTTCTTAACTGCAACCAACGCTAATTTTCAGCTCATCTCAAAACAGAATGGAAAAACCCTCACATTTTATCCCAACACATATTTACAAATTATAGCAGATTTATTACACACTACGCTGGTCTATAAACTCCTTTCCATGTTTAAAATATTATAACTTGCAGTAAAAATCACATTTAACATTCTTTTCTTAAACTCTCTGTCCGTACATTGTTGTCTTTTAGCTGCCAGCTTAACAAAACAATGCCATCAAAAAACCTCAATGCCAGGTCATATTTGTGCATCTTTCTCTGTTGTTGTTGCCCGACCATCATGATTTTTATCATCTTCTACTTATGCATTTAGTAGTCTTTAGCACATCCCTTAGTTCTTCCACTCCATGTTTAGTTTTAAAATCAACAAGTGCACAACCCCCCTCGCGCGCGATTTGCAGTGCTCAGCAATTTAGACACTATCAAAAGAATTCAACTTTGGCTACTGAAAGTGTTCACAGTGATGTCAACAAGACTGCAATGTTAAATGCCACATTGTGGTAATGTTTAACTTAATGACCTTTAAAGCCAGTGTTCATGTATCCTTTCAAGGGAAGGCCCCAAATAAGCATCACTGCAACAGCTTGTAAAAGTGCGGATTCTGCCTTCAGGGAAGAGCCAGGTTATCATACTCATTTTGAAGTGCACCACCTGAAGTGTGACGGTGGCACACTACTTAAATGATATAGCTACTGAAAACAAGGGGTATCCTAAAGGGCCTGTCCCACTTAGGCGATTTTAAGCTGACTGTCGGCGACTAGGCTGTCGCCGACAGTTCGCCGGGGTGTCGTGGGCATGATCGTGAGGAGTCTTCCAAGAATCGTAGTGGATCTCAGCGCGTCGCTGAGAAATCAACTGGAGTGAAATTTCTCGGCGACAGAGGGCTTGTCGCCAGGTATCGTTGCTTATTGCGGGCGCTGTCGCATGCTGTCTCCAGGTTTGCTCGTTTCCCTTAGATGCATTTAGAAGCACGTAATATTAAAATAAGTAAAGTCATTTCAAGATACCATAAAATACTTGTGTTTAACCAATTTATTTATCGTAAGGACATTTGACAGGTAGATTGGAGGTGACAGTTTGACGGTCAGGTAAACGTGGGAATTTCCGATGTTTATGGCCATCAACGATCACATTTAAAGTGGGCTCCCAAACCAGATATGCAACCCAGAAATCAGATGTGCATCTCCCGTACATTTTCAAGGAATGCCCACACTCCGCACAAAAATCCATTTAACCACTTTTAAAATTAAATTTTTTAATACTGCTATTAGTAAACTGGAAGTCAATCCAGTTTATGCCTTGTTAGTGTGAAGCTTGGTTTTCAAGTAACCCGGGCAAGATGTTATATTTCAAAACTCTCAAGTATTTACCGACTTGTCAGTGATTTCAGCCCCGAAAATTAGGACGCCGGAGAAGCATTGACAGCGTGGGAATTTCGCGATGTTTCCGACGACGGTGTAATCTCGACCTGACTCGGCATTGTCGTGGTCATTGTCGTCGGGTAAAAGAAAAGTTTGGCGACCTGCTACGACTTTGACAGTCGCCGGCAGTCGCCTAAAAAAACGCCTAAGTGGGACAGGCCCTTAACATAGATCTCTGGTTATACTGCACAGCTACAACATCGAGTCCAATGGGAAAACAACCAATTATTTCCAGCTTCAGTGATCCTTCTGTTCTATTTTTAATGCTTCATAATGAATTCTTTTGAAATGCATTTATGAAATGCCACTCATGAAATTCATTTTCAATGTTCAAATATCCCATTATCATGAACAGCACGATGGCGCAGCAGTAGAGTTGTTGCCTTACAGCACCAGAGACCCTGGTTAAATCCTGACTACAGGTGCTTGTCTGTACAGAGTCTGTATTTTTTTCCCTGTGACCTGCATGGGTTTTCTCCGGGATCTCCTGTTTCCTCCCACACTCCAAAGACATACAGGTTTGTCCATTAATTGGCTTGTTATAATTGTAAATTGTGTCTGTAGGATAGTGTTAGTGTACGGGGTTCATTGGTCAGCGAGGACACGGTGGGCCAAAGGGCCTGGTTCTGCACTGTATCTCCAACTCAACTAAACTAAACTTGTAGACATAAAAACCTGGAGTAACTCAGCAGGACAGGCAGCATCTCTGGAGAGAAGGAATCGGTGACGTTTCGGGTCGAGACCCTTCTTCAAACTAAATTTGCTTTGTTTATACCTCAACAATGCATAATCAAGGGAACCTTTATCACAAAGCTGCTGCATACAAAGAATGTATTTTCAGCAAGCTGTTGAAGCACGTTAACTTAGAAAGTCCCAAATTCAATTCTATGCCTGCATTGAGTTGGGGTAATAGTAAAGATACTACAATAGAGCTGAAAAATCATGCCTAGAATTTTGTGTGCTGGCACAAATGCGAATGGTGCCTTTGTGTAATGTGCCAAGAGCCATAATGGACAGCTGCAAACGCCAGTTGCAGCTGAATTGCCTATACAGATTTTCCTTCATGCGCTGCAGTCAAACGTAAAAGTTAAATGTACCATCTGCCAAAGCAGTGCCCGAAGGGGAAGCAAGTGGCAGCAGTCAGAGGGTGTATTGGGTCTGGGAAATAGGGGGCGAGAGAGAAGGGTGCTTGGTTCAAGGCCTCTGGCAGTGATCTCCGTTATGGGAGTCAGAAGGTCACAGCCAGGGATGATTTGGGGAGGGAGAGTGACACGAGGTAAACTGGTCTACCCCAAAAGACAGAAGTAATAAGACTACTAGTGGAGCCCAGCCTTTTATCAACATGTCTGCCCAAGGAATGATCAGTGTGTATGAAGGAAATGCAGATGCTGGTTTAACCCAAGATAGACACAAATTGCTGTAGTAACTCAGTGGGACAGGCAGCATCTCTGGAGAGAAGGAATGGGCGATGTTTCAGGTCGAAACCCTTCTTCAGATTGCCGACAGAGGGGAGGGAGATAGATAGTCCGAACAAGGGTCTCAACCTGAAACGTCCTCCATTCCTTCTCTCCAAAGATGCTGCCAGTCCCGCTGAGTTACTCCAGCATTTTGTGTCTATCTTTGATTTAAACCAGCATCTGTAGTTCATTCCTACACATAGATAGATAATGAACTGTGCAGGCGTGAAAACGGGGCAAATTTGGCTGCTCCATTGACAATGTGGAATGACCTTCCCTGCAATACTCAGTGTTCCTTGGAAAATTATGTAATTTGATGCTTGCTTGACAGAAACTGATTTAGTTTTGCAGAAATGATCCATACCTGGGTTTGTCCAGTTACATGTCTGGGAGTGACATGAAACACCATTGAAATGGTGCTCACATGTTTATTTCTCCAAATAGTGCCACTCAATTGAATTTCAAGGCAAAGGTCTGAGGAAAGGGCAAATAAGTACCCGGCCTGGGTTTCTGCATGGCCTCAGTGACTATCCAATGGTCCACCTACGCGCAATGCATTCCCCTCCTTTTAATACTCACTGCCACCGCCATGGATTGCTAATTATATTGGCTTAGCATACACATTCCGAATGATCTTTTGGGTGAGGTACACAGGTGAGTCAGCATATCAAACGTGATGAATTTCAAATAAATTTGTTTCAAAAATTCAATACAAGGTGCTTTTGGCAATATTTTGATACAAAAGGTGCCAGTTGCTATAGATCTACTTAGGAAGCAGTTGTGTAACATCTGGATTTTGAAACTGCTGACACACTGCATCATTATAGAGGATATCATGCAGACGGTGTCACTATAGTTACAACCCAGGCAGCAATAAACACCCACAAACATTGCGCTACCCTCCCTTCCCCTGAGTTCTCAAGGGATAAACATAAGAGGGCAATGGATCAAATTTGATCTATCCAGCTTTTTTTAAAGACAGAGGTTCAACCATAAATAATAAAAAAGATTTTGGCATGAGTTCAAAGAAGAATTGTAATATTAAAATGACAGGTTGTTCATTAGATTAACGGGGGGAGGCCAACGTCAGACAGGAATGTGTTGATGATAGGTTGTCTGCCCTGAAAGAACCTGCGCAATCTCTGCCGTGGAGGAGCATAACTTTCAAATGATTAATTAATAACATCTCAGACATGTTGTTTACATCTTTTCAGGAGAAGCAGGACAACGTGCACGTTGCGACTTGTATCTGTTGCACTGCACCATGTGGAACACAATGGTATGGCGGAATGCAAAGGTATGGGAAATGCACAACCTTAAAACGTGTTGAAAGCAGGATCAGGAACACCAGCGTGGCATTTAAAGGCACTTTTATTGCAATCGTTTCCAAATACTTCTACAAGATCTATGCCAAAATAGCATTTGGACTATGGATCCACATTCAGAACCATCATTACAAGTAAACCTATGCAGACACTCCTGATTTAAGTGGGACATCTTCAAATGTTGATACTGATCAGCAATCGTTTGATGGAGTCATTGTTTCTAAGGAGGAGGCCAATTAGCAGGAAAATTAATGACTAGGGAGAAAATTGATTACGTGAGCAAACTGACAGGAAATACCAGAACAAACCCGCAAAGGCTTCTGTTGAAATATATGAAGGAAGAGCGTAGGTAAGGTCTGTGTGGAACCTTGGAGAGTGAAACAGGGGATTTAATATGGGAAAACGAGGAATTGGCAGCTACTTTGCAGTTGTTTTCACAGTGGATGATATTGATGAACATCCTAGACATCTCTATTTTAAAATGAAAGACAGGAACTTGCACCAATTCCCAAGACAAAGGACAAAATATTGAAAACTATAAATGGGACTGAAGGCATATATTGGAGGATATGGGTCCATGTGGAATGCATTGGTTATCACATTGAGGACTGTGTTTGAACAAATGGGTCTTTTTCAAAATGAAATGACAAAATGTCAATTGTTTACCATCTACAGTAATAACGGAGGAGGGGGTAGATGCAAGTATCCTGGTTGCTTGATGAAAGTAAGTGGGAGAGTATGCTGCAATGAGTCTACTTTTTCTCTGCAACGTGGCAAATATATCGGGCTGGAAGGACAAAGACTTGGCAAGTGGAGTTTAATATAAGAAAATGTGATGTCATGCACTGATAGTAGATTCAAAAGGAAGACTGTTATCTAAATGGGGAGAGATTACACATGTATTAAGTACATAGGTATCTAGAAATTCTTAATCATGAAACACAAAAGAAGAGTTTGTGGGGGCAGCAAATAATTAATAAAGCAAATAGATATTGCCCTTTATTGCTACAAGGCTGGAGTTTAGAAATAAAGAACGTTAGTTTAGTTTTTGGAATGCCCGTTGTGTTAGGGTTTAGTTTAGTTTAGCATAAGGATACAGTGTGGAAACAGGCTCAGGCCCACCGATTCTGTGCCGACCAACGATCACCCATAGTAGTTCTATCCCACACAACAGGGACAATTTACACAAACCAATTAACCTACAAACCTGCATGTCTTTGGGAATGAGTGAGGAAACTGGAGCATCTGGAGGAAACCATTGGAGTGACAGTGAGAATATGCAAACTCCATGCAGGTTGCACTCACAGCGAGGATCGAACCGCCATGTCTCTGGCGCTGTAAGGCAGCAACTCTACTGCTACGCCAGTGAACTGCCTCGACTCTTGGAGTAATGTGTGTAATTTTGGTCCCCTTATTTACAAAATAATATAATGAATTAGAGGCGGTACAGAAGATATTCACTGGGCATTTACTGATGTCTGGCATTCATGGTCATATCAAGAATAATGAAAATTACAAGGTCTGCTTTCTTTTGTGTTTCAGAAGATTTAGGGTGATTATATAGCAACTTAAGACCCTGAGAAGGCTTAACAAGATAGACATTGAGATGTTTCCACACATAGTAACAATAGTATAAGATAAGGGGGCAATGATTTAAAACTGCAGTGCTTTGGAATTTCTTCTCACAGAGGGTGGTGAATCTTTTTTTTTAAACCCCCAGTGGATTGTAGAAGCTTGTTCATTGGAAGTAGTTAAAGAGGAGGCAGACTTTGAACAAAAATCAGGTATTTGAGGGCTTTGTGGAACCAACGCAGAAGGTGAATAGGAGCCTTGGACAATTAGCTATATTGAATGAAACGCAGAGTAGACTTAAGGTCATACGGTCATAAGGAATAGGTGTAGAATTAAGCCTTTCACTATTCTGTATGTTTCAATGAGGTCCCCCCTCATTCTTCTAAAGGGGCCAGATGACCTATTTCTACTCTTATTTTTCTTCAAGTGCATTCTTGTGTTTAATCTATCAAGTCCATCCTCTTATCCTGTTGGCAAAAAAACCAGTCAATCCTATTCCCTTACTCAATCACTATAGGCTCCCAAGTGCATAGTTATTGATCATTGATCATCTCTATTTTCACTACTCCACTCGACAGCAAGTTCCAAGTCATCATCATCCATACCATACTGCTTTTCTGCCCTTTCTTTTTTTTGTTATTTTTATTATGTGTTAACAGTACGTTTTCATGTTCCTTGGTTTGTTTTATATGGGGGGGGTTTGGGGGAAACTTTTTTTAATCTCTTACCTCGACGGAGATGCGATTTTTTTCCGTATCATATCTCCGTCCCCACTGCGGCCTAACATCGTGGAGTTGGCGGCCTTTCCTGGAGACCGATGGGCGCTCCAAGCCGCAGGAGTCTGCGAGACTTTAACATCACGGAGCTTGCGATCCCTTTGCCGGGGATCAAAGCTCCAACCGAGGGGCCTGTGGACTTTAACATCATGAAACCCGCGGTCTCTGGTAAGAAGAGGCCGACTCGGGAGCTCCATGCCGCGGAGAGAGTTCCAACCACCCCGATGCGGGAGTTTCGATCTCCCAGATGGGGGCTTCGATTGTCGGCTGCAGGGGCTTTGATCGCCCCGACTGCGGATGGTTTGACTGCCCCGACTGCGGGAGAACAAGGGGAAGAAGATTGAACTTTATTGCCTTCCATCACAGTGAGGAATGTGGAATCCGCTGTGATGGATGTTTATGTTAACTTTTATGTGGTTGTGTGCTTTGTTGCTTTTCACTTAGTATGGCTGTATGGTAACTCAAATTTACATGGGACAATAAACTGACCTTGAAACCTTGATGTTCATTGAAACCACAGGGAGAAATTGAAACAACACGACTAGCTCATTCTTGAGGTAAAACTCATCCAATGAAGTCTATGTTCCTCTTCTTGCTTATTCATGAAGTGAAGATGCTGTGCATGAATTCTTTTAATTGCACTCCAGGTATCACAATATTAAAAAGACGAGGTCATGGTCTAATGGTAAGAAAACCAGCCCCTCTCTCCTCACTCTCCCAGACCATTGATTATCCTCCCACTCCTCCATTTCCAGTGACCTTACTTTCCGAGGCCTGACGTCTTCCAAGGATTTTTCCAGGTGCAGTCCGTGTTTGTAAAAGACTGCAGCCTCTTGCCTAATGCTGACAATGTCCAACCACTAGGTGATTGTTGGTTCACAATACCAATTTTAAGTGAGATAATGGAACCGGATAAGATTGCGATGGGGATGAGTGGGAGGACCTCCACCATGACTGGATTTCAATGTCAACCATTAAAGCGGAAGCCAGCTGATTGCTCCACTGCCCAATTCAACAATTCTCAGCACCATTCGGAGGTTGAAATTGGGACACAACCAGCTAACAACAGACAAATTACAGGACCCACAGTCATTTAACAGGGATGAAACACTTGAGCTGGAAATAAACACATTTTTCTTCAGTGACAGAAGCAAATTGTAATCTGCAATATATGGTAAAGTAGACTGAAGTTAAAAATTATGCATTTATGCTTTCTTAGCCACACCTATATGGTCAGAATATTAAAAGCTGACTGTGGTTTTGCCAAGAGCGCTCAATGCTATTTTTAATACAAGGAAAATGTAATGGCCTACATTCAATATTTTATTGCATTATTAAACTTTGTTCAAAGATATTTACTATGTGTCCCTGTAATTTAATTAAAGAGAAGCACTTTTTTTAACCTACAACTTACTTGCAAGATGTTCAGATGAATATCATCCTGTAGGGAACAATAACAGAGTGGTATTTGAAGTAGTGAAATACTTCATGGGTAATAGGATGTTGGGAGGAATTGGTGAGGTTGGGGAAAGGGGGAAGCGGACAGAATCAACCTCAAATGATAAAGAAGAAATGCATTTTATTTCTTGGCATCATAAATGTCAGAGAAATATCTGCATAAATTAATTATGAATGTCTAGTTAATCTGTTGACAGAAACAGTTGCCACACCTATCCTCCACACTGTTGTTGGAGATAGAAATGAAAACAAATATCAGTCCTATTATACAGTGGGTCGGTCGCATGTTTGGATGGTTTTGAAACCAGCATAAAAATACCATAACTCAATATCAACTTTTATTTTGGCTGAAAACTAAAGTGTAACAGCAGATACTGGAAATTCAAAATAAAAAGGGAACATAATGGAAATACTTGGTTATACAGTTGCCAATGGAAGTCCAGCAACTTAAAATGATAGGGAGGAACTGCAAAAGCTGGTTTAAACCAAATATAGACACAAAAGGCTGGAGTAACTCCGCCGGTCAGACAGCATCTCGACCTGAAACGTCACCTATTCCTTTTCTCCACAGATGCTGTCTGACCCGCTGAGTTACTCTAGCTTTTTGCGTCTACCTTCAACATAAAATGGTAATTCTGTTTCTCTTTCCAGAGTTGCTGCCTCGTCCTAATGCTTCCAGCATTTTCTGTTTTTAATTCAGATTTCCAGCAGCAAGCCTGTTTTGATTTTCAGGATTTGAAAGAGTCTCTTCTGGCATCAGTTTTTTTTAATGGAAACCATCTCATCATCAAAACAATCTATTCATTGCAAGCACTAACTAGCAAGTTACACCAGAGTGTAAAACTGAAAAGTACAAAATGAATACGTCTGGCCTTGGGTTTATCTAGGTGTTTTTTTGGCCGCTCGCAGGAGATTACATTCCTGCAGAGGACTGGGAAGAATCCAGCTATTATACTCTCGGGATTCAGACAGAGACTGGCATGATAGACCAACTACTCTTTCTCAACAAAAATTTTTTTGATCGTGAGTTACATTTCGTGCCTTTACAAAAAGGGCAGGAGTCGGAATGTTGTGTAGTATTCATAAGAATTTTTTTCTGCTGCCAGAAACTAAAACCAGTTTCTTTGAGTAACAAAACAGTTTGAATACTACAGAGGAGTAACATGGAATCAACAATCATCTTTAACTTACACTGTGATGCACTGTATTGATAATGATCTCACAAATATTTTACCATCACGCCTCACCATGGAAAAGGAAGGGAATCAAATTAGTTTTAAGCTTAACTCTAGTTCTTCCAAGATATATATGTCCCAAACGGCAATCCCCAGCCCCCCAAAAAAATCACATTTTGACACAGGTTAAAAAAAAATTAAATGTAACAATTTACCATTGAGATACCATTTTTTGACAGGCAGTATAGAGCACATATTACTGGAGGATGTTTTCCTACATTACCAATGTCCACACTATTCTGACAGAATCCCTTAGGTAATATTTCCTTCCACAGATTGTATGTTGGTAAACGTACAAGATTGAACAAGTACAAAATACAAAGATTGTATTTTGGTAAACATCATAGAAAATTCATCAAATGTCTGAAGAAATAGAGATCGGAGTTTCAAAGCGGCAACTTGCCAACTCCATTTGCAAATTGTATGCAGTGTCTATTCTTGGGTTTCCCTCTTCTTTCAATACTCATCTCCACACTGAAAGTTACTAGTTTTATCAGAAAATGTCTTAATCGTCAGCATAACCAGTGGATTGACCAGAGTTGACCAAACAATAACCTGTATTGACTGTGCTATCAGCTAAATAAGAGTGGTTTCCTTCCAAATCAGATTACCAAGTTAAAAATGAAAATCTTAACAATTGATGTGTACTAGTAACACAAAAGTGCATTACAAACACTGGAAGTGTATTAGTAACACAAAAACTGGTTACTTTAAATGCTGCATATCAATTTGTATTCAAGTAACAGTGCGAGACCTTTGCTCATTTTAGTTAACAAGTTTTTGTTGTTTATGTGTTGACCTAAAGAGAGTAAAATTAAACTGTTAATTGACAAAAACTGCCACCAATAATACTGCTGAAGCACAACAACATATGAAATAATAGCAGGAGCAGGCCATTCCACCTGTCATGCCTTCGACATCATTCAGGCAACTTGACTTGATGTATTAAAACAGGTACAGCAGGCAGTGAAGAAAGCAAATGGCATGTTGGCCTTCATAGCGAGAGGATTTGAGTATAGGAGCAAGGAGGTCCTACTGCAGCTGTACAGGGTCCTGGTGAGACCACACCTGGAGTACTGTGTGCAGTTTTGTTCTTCTAATTTGAGGAAGGACATTCTTGCTATTGAGGGAATGCACCGTAGGTTCACCAGGTTAATTCCCAGGATGGCGGGACTGACATATGATGAAAGAATGGATCGACTGAGCTTATATTCACTGGAATTTAGGACGAGAGGGGATCTTACAGAAACATAGAAAATTCTTAAGGGGTTGGACGGGCTGGATGCTGGAATTTTTTTCTCGATGTTGGGGGAATCCAGGACCAGGAGTCACGGTTTCATAACGGGTAAGCCATTTAGGTCTGAGATGAGGAAAAACTTTTTCACCCAGAGAGTTGTGAATCTGTGGAATTCTCTGCCACAGAAGGCAGTAGAGGTCAATTCACTGGATGTTTTCAAGAGAGAGTTAGATATAGCTCTTAGGGCTTCTTAAACACCAATATCGTATCTGCCTCCACCACTACCCCAGGCAATGCGTTCCAGGCCCCCACTGTGTTCTGTAAAAAAACTTGCCCTGTGCATCTCCATTATATTTTTCCCCTCTCATCTTATAACTATGCTCTCTAGTGTTGGACATTTGCACCCTGGGAAAAAGGTTGTGACTGTCTATCCTATCTATGCCTATTATAATGTTATATACTTCTACCAAGTCTCCCCTCAACCTCTGACATTCCAGAGAAACCAATCTAAGTCTGTCCAACCTCTCCCTGTAGCTGAAACCCTCTGTTGTCTCTAGTCCTTTGAAACCCACTATTCTGTCCATTCTGGTAAACCTCCTCTGCACCTTCTCCAAAGCTTCCATATCTTTCCTCTGATGGAGCAACCAGAACTGCATGCAATACTCCAAATGTGGCCTAACCAAAGTCCCACAGAGCTGCAACAAGACTTCCTGATTCTTATATTCAATACGCTAGCAATGAAGGCAAGCATACCATATGCCAAAAACTCATACAAGCCACATGTGTTACAGCAATTCACATTATAGAAATTTGCCTTCAATTCACAAAACACTACCCATATATTTGAGCTCTGGAAGAAAAATTTGCTCTCATGGAATTTATGTGAAAATCTTTTTTCCAATTCACATTTCTTGACAGGTGCACATCATGCTTCTTCTCACTACAGAACGCAGAACAAAAACAGGTCCTTTGGAAAACATAACCATGCTGAACATGTGCTAAACTAATCTCCTCTGCCTGCAAAGGATCCAGATCCCTCCATTCCTGCATATCCATGTGGTGATCTAATAGCTTTTTAAATATCACGCATTCGGTCTGTTTTCTAGGAACACTAATCACTGTATCGTAGGGGTTGACTGTAAGTAAAAAGGAATTTAAAGATTCCTGCAGTGAGTATTACAACATGGTGACAGTCAACAGGTTTATGGGACAGATGTCATTCGCAGGCTTATTACAGTTATGTTGACACCAATGTAATGTCAACTGTCCAGATCATGCTCACCTCGCGAGCAATTCAATACGGAATGTTGTGTAGGAAAATAACTGCAGATGCTGGTACAAATCGAAGGTATCACAAAATGCTGGAGTAACTCAGTGGGTCAGGCAGCATCTCTGGAGAGAAGGAATGGGTGATGTTTCGGGTCGAGACCCTTCTTCAGACTGATGTCGGGGGGGTGGGGGCGGGACAAAGAAAGGATATAGGTGGAGACAGGAAGACAGTGGGAGAACTGGGAAGGGGGAGGGGATGAGAGGGACAGAGGAGCTATCTAAAGTTGGAGAAGTCAATGGACCCACTACAGTTCGCATACCGTCCGAACAGGTCCACGGATGATGCGGTCTCCCAGGTTCTACACACCGCTCTCTCTCATCTGGACAGCCAGGGGGGCTATGTGAGGATGCTGTTCATTGACTTTAGTTCAGCATTCAACACAATAGTCCCCAGCAGACTGGTTGAGAAGCTGCTGGAACTGGGGCTTAGCACCCCTCTGTGTGCCTGGGTCCTGGACTTTCTCACTGCCAGGCCCCAAGTGGTCAGGATGGGGGAACACACATCTAGCTCCCTCACCCTGAACATAGGATCCCCCCAGGGCTGCGTCCTTAGCCCCCTATTGTACTCCCTGTACACACATGACTGTAGGGCCAGGTTCAGCTCAAACTCCATCATCAAGTTTGCTGATGACACTGTGGTGGTGGGCCGGATCTCCAACAACGATGAGAAGGCCTACCGGGAGGAGGTGGCTGATCTGGCACTCTGGTGTCAGGACAATAGCCTCCTCTTGAATGTCACTAAAACAAAGGAGCTGATTGTGGACTTCAGAAGGGCTAAACATCCAAGGACGTACACGCCACTGGAGATAAATGGGTCTATTGTGGATAGGGTGAGCAGTTTCAAATACTTGGGAGTCCGCATCGCAGAGGATCTGACGTGGGCAACGCACATTGCCGCACTGGTGGGTAAGGCTAAGCAGCGCCTTTACCACCTTAGACAACTGAGGAAATTCAGAGTGTCGCTGAGGATCCTTCATTGCTTCTACTCTGGGGCTGTAGAGAGCATCCTGTCCGGCAACATTACAGTCTGGTTTGGGAACAGCTCTGCCCAGGACAGGATGGCCCTGCAGAGAGTAGTGCGTTCGGCAGAACGCACCATGGGAACTACACTCGTCCCCCTGCAGGACCTATACATCAGGAGGTGCAGATCCAGAGCAAGCAAGATCATGAGGGACCCCTGCCACCCCAGTAACGGACTGTTCCAGATGCTACGGTCAGGCAAACGCCTCCGCTGTCACGCTGTGAAAACGGAGAGGATGAGACGGAGCTTCTTCCCACAGGCCATCAGGACTGTCAACTTTGATAACCCCAGAGACTAAATTTTTGTCGACACTTTTGGTGCTATGTTTAGTAACTTATTAACTTTATTTATTGTAACTGTAATTATTTTTGTGCACAACCCGCAGGCATTGCCACTTTCATTTCACTGCACATCGAGTATGTGTATGTGACAAATAAATTTGACTTGACTTGACTTGACTTGACTTGTTCATACCGCTGGGCTGTAAGCTGCCCAAGCGAAATATGAGGTGCTGTTCCTCCAGTTTGCGGTGGGCCTCACTTTGATACTGGAGGAGGCCCATGACAGAAAGGTCAGACTGGGAGTGGGAGGGGGAGTTGAAGTGCTCAGCCACCGGGGAGATCAGGTTGGTTAAGGCGGACTAAGCGAAGGTGTTGAGCGAAACGATCGCCGAGACTGCGTTTGGTCTCGCCGATGTAGAGAAGTTGACATCTGGAACAGCGGATACAATAGATGATGTTGGAGGAGGTGCAGGTGAACCTCTGTCTCACCTGGAAAGACTGTTTGGGTCCTTGGATGGAGTTTAGGAGGGAGGTAAAGGGACAGGCGATGCCATCAGCTATTTCCCCGTCACTGTGCAACTTAGTCATAGAATCAAACAATGTTGAAACAGGTCCTTCATCCCAACGTGCCCACACTCTAGCAACCTCCCCCCCCCCCCCCCCCTCTTCAATCTGAAGAAGGGTCTCGACCCGAAACGTCACCCATTCCTTCTCTCCAGAGATGCTGCCTGACCTGCTGAGTTACTCCAGCATTTTGTAATACCTTCTGTTAGAATCTGCTCTGTTGAGCATCTTGTAGGTCACAATGAGATGGTCCTTTAGAAGTGCGAAGAACACAGATATGCAAATAATTGCTTGTGTATATTAAATGTTTAACAAATTTGCCTACAGATAAAATATCATCAGAAGAACTGAAGGATGATAATAAATCAGTATTCAATACAAATCTACGCCTCCAGTAATTGCATAATTTAGATAAAGGCAGAAAGTTATTAATCCTGCATCTACAAATGGATAATAGAAAGATGGACCAAGTGATTGCCAGCATTTCTAGTGAATATATTACATTTTGTTCATGAGCCTAGTTCCTCTCCTAATTTTTTTCACTCAAATACTTCCAGCTTGGAAAAAGAAATCCTTCAAGTGAATACTTTGCCATTCGGAAAACTACCACGTCATCAATTTGAAAGAACAACTCGTTATACTGTGGTTCATTATGTTCAATTGACATATAGTGGATCGATAAATTAGGTTCACCCACCTCACGCAATTCTAAGCGCTGAGCCACGGCTTCCAAGCATTCCTGCCCTGTGCCTTCCACAGACAGCGTGCACTCTATGACATTGCTGTCCAACAATCGGATGCGAGTCACAAAACAGTTCTTGCTCAGGACATTGTAGCGTCTGGTCCTCCGTAGTTTCAGCCTGAAAGGCATGGCTCACTCGCTTTGGAAGCAGTCCCTCAGAAACGAACCCCTTAAACAGTTTGCCAGTCGCCTCACAGCTTCTTCTCAGCACAGGGTGAAAACAGCTGTCCCTTTCCCGGTGACATTTAAGAATTTGATGCTTCCTGTGGAAAATAAAGTTGGAAACCGTCAGAACCAGAGTGCTACATCTTTCCGAACAAAACTCGAATATCTGTAAGCATTCTTAAGGAACCGCAAGTACTTGCTTTGAAAATGTAACATTTCTTGTTAACATATCATTTATTCTCTAACTTATGGAAAATATTGTCATCATGAAATATCGCTGAATGTTTTCTAAAAAGATCCACAATTCTTCAGGGTAAGTAAGCATTTCGAATGACATGCATTTTAAAGACAAGTTTATGACATTTGCGATTTATCTCAAGCCGAGTTCTAATAATTTAGTATATTTGGCAAAATAAGTCGACATCATGCATGAGGGGACAAATTAAAATGTTACTGTTACTGTTATATGGAATTAGAACAGATTCAGAAGCCAATTCCTTCTATGTTCTCATACACTGGGCTTAAAATGCCAGTATATTCCTTCCACCAAAGGAAGCTCTGCATCAAACTGATCAATACTGAGACCAACTCCAGATATCCAAAGTACATTATCCCATTCCCCAGCTAGCTGATTAGCTGCAGATCAACAATGAACAGGTGAGCTCTTCCAAAAAGAGGAATAAAAGTACGGAATGGAAAACCACAACTAAAAGAACAAAAATATTTTTAGCCTTACAATGAAAGCCGTGGTCCTTCAGATCCAGATGAACAACACATTTATCAATGTCTGAGGGAAGGTGGGGGTGAGACTTGACCAATGGACCATTAAATATGTTTCAACTCCGATCAAAAGCTGTTTAAACTCCCACATGCAGTAAATTGGCTGTTCAGTGTTTGCATGAATAACTTAAACAAAATGTGCGTTCTATACTCGAAAACTGTAAAACTTTGAAGGACTAGTCACTTATCAGCTTCCAGTCTAAAGCTTTTCATTTGATCTCTAGTCATTGTTATGTACTTAGCAAAACACTACAAGCATGCAGCAACAACTAAAACGGGCTCAATATATGAAAAGAAACTGTTTGGAAACATAATCTTATTTGATCAAAAAGCCTTTGTTGTGGGCTTTGTGATGCAGTTCCCCCCTTAATTTAGTGCTAGTCGAAAAATGTGAAAAGTCACATGAAGAGGAACAAAGGCACTCTGGTACTCAAGGAGCCCTTACCCCCCGGTCAAAATTGAAAGACAGGCCATTTGAGAAATGTTATATTGCAAAGATCAGATCCTGCAAAGGCAAAAGCATAAAACAGCTCTGTCCACCTCCAATCCAACCATTATTAAAAAACAACAGAAATGTTGCAGTTTTGGAACAGGTTTTTAACTATATTGACACCAACTCATAATAAAGGAAAAAATATATATTTAGACCACAAAGTTCACAGAAGATAGACACAAAATGCTATCAAAATGTAACAGTGGGACAGGCAGAAGATGGGTCTCGATCCGAAACGTCACCCATTCCTTCTCTCCAGAGATGCTGCCTATCCCGCTGAGTTACTCCAGCATTTTGTGCCTATCTTCGGTTTAAATCAGCATCTGCAGTGCCTCCCTACACAGTTCACAGTATTGAGATGTGCTGTGTGCAGTGCAAACACCAGAAAAAAATGCAAAATCGTGCTGCATTTAACAATGTTTTGCCCAATGACATTTCTCACACTGATTCATGCACCAAAATAGTAACGCTAGAGTTCTCATCAGAACCTGTATGCAGAACAAACAGCTGCCATATCATTACCACAGGGAGAGTCAGGAAGGCAGGCAGACCAGGGAGAACATCTCTCCATTGCAGCAACAGGCAAACTGCAGAAAAGGTTGTCTCCACGGTGAGGAGAAAGCAGCAGTCTCCAAATGTGCACAGCCACTCCCAACATGACTTAAAACGCTAAAGGCAACCCCTGCCTTGCAGTTGCTTGGTTTACAGAGTTCACCCTCAGAATTCACCACTACCCAAAACTATGATGTTATGGAATCAAATTTGTTCTCATGGAACTTTTGGGGAAAAAAAGTTTTTAAAAAATATGTACTGCATTTCACACCATGGCACACATCACACATCACACTATGTCAGAGGTTAAGGGGAGAAGGCAGTGGAATGGGGTTAGGAGGGAGAGATAGATCAGCCATGATCGAATGGCAGAGTAGACTTTGATGGGCCAAATGGCCTAATTCTGCTCCTATCACTTGATTGTGATCTTGCATTGAGATGCATAACGTAGTAATGTTGCAATCTTCAAGGAGACACAGTGATGCTTCTTCGCACATATTGAGCAATGAAAATAAGTGGCAGACACAGAGTAAATAACGATATCTCATCAGGGATGCTTTAATTCACATCTCGCCACTTTGTTCTTTTTTTGTACCTAATAAACCAAGGTTGGTTCTGAAAAAAAGTGTTCAGTAACCAATAGAAGTGGCTCATGCACATGTGGTGGTATCATTGGAAGTGCAATTGATGCTGGCCAAATATCAGAGGTGCAAGGAATTACACACACATGGGCCAAACCTGGGCCAATTTCTCAACAGGCACTAATGAATGGAGTAAGATCTCTGGAAAAACATTTTTGTGGATATTTTACCAAAAATTGTGAATATCAATAATAAAGGTTCCTATTAATTTAACTCTATGTTTTGCCACAACCATCAAGAGACATATTTATAAGTATTAATGCTTCATCAAACAGTTCAGATTTTTCTTTTTAATTCTTAAATTGAAAGGAATAGAATCTATATATTTCTGTTTAATGCCATTTTCAGACGAACACATGCTATGTTAGAATTCTTTTAACTACAATTAGAGAGCACCTTAGTAAAATATGCATTGCATTCACAATGTTTACATTAGCACAATGATCAGATTCAGGGAATATTGACATCATATAATGCAGGATACTTTCTGAAAGACGGTCTCAGGAGTCACAATTTTAGATAGTGCAGGAGTCACAATTTAATAATGACATGCCCTGATTTATTTGGCTTTGAATGGTTCAGCATTATGTATCTAAGTATTTCAGAAATCAATGATTTTTCAAAGCCATTTTCTATCTGTTGTTACAACAAACTTCAAACAGCTAATAAAATGTACCTGCTTTTGGCATTGATTAACAGGAGTAACAGAAGGTACAGAAGTTTGAGAGTGTGCACCACCAGAATCAAGAACAGCTTCTTCCTCACTGTAATCAGGCCTCCGAACAGTCCTTCCATAAGCTAGTGCACTGTCTGATTCATCGCAACCCCATTCAGGAAATTGGACTTTGCGCCACAATGCTGAGAACCATTTGCTCTATCTATTGTACTTGAGTTTGACCACCCCGACGTGGCAACTCCAACAGCCTGACCGCGGGAGAAGGCGGCAGGGGAAGAGAAAAGACATTCTGGCCTTCCATCACAGTGAGGAGGGACTGGAGGAGACTCACTGTGATGGATGTTTCTTTTTGTTTGGTGTTAGTTTGTGATTGTATGTGTTATTGCATTTTTATTGATTATTCTTATTGGTCTTATTGTTCAACTGCGGGTAATGTTTCATTTCACTACACATTTATGTGTGTGTGACAAATAAACGACTATTGACTATTGTATGGTATATCTGATCCGTTTGGATAGAAAGCAAAACAAAGCTTTTCACAGCACCTCAGTACATGTGACAATAATAAACCGAAACGTTGCCCAGTCATGACAACTACCTCCTTTACATGTCTATTTAAATAGATGGGCATCACAATTTGTCAATCTCATCGAAAAGATCAGTTTAACGTCTTGGGCTCCTGGTTTTGACAATATTGATTTTTTTTTCAATATTGTGAACATATTAGATGCTTCCAGCAACTTTTGCCCCTGGATCTTCTTCCGGACACCCTGTTTCCAACAGTAGCATAGGAGCTCACAAATGAATTGCAGTGGTTCAGGGAGGCAATTTACCATCAACCTCTCAAGGGCAAGTGGGGATGGGTTTTACTTGCCATACTCAGATCCTGAGAAAATGAATAAATTTAAAGTATATATGTTTTTTAATCTATATATATATATATATATATATAAATATATATATATAAATATATATATATATATATATAAAATAATATTTATAAAATATTCAGCTGGTGAACACTTGTACAGATGCAAAATGCGTGAAATTTTCACATTTAAAAGACTAGGTGCAACTTCAAACTCATAATACCGTTTCATTATTATTTTACGCTACAGGTAATTAGCTAACCTCAGGCCAAGTTTACTTCCAGCAATTTAACTTTCAAGCGGAAAAGAAAAGAAAGCCACCTTCTACACTAGCTCTAATGAGACTGTACACCTATTACAATAATAACTCTACTGACTCATATGACTCAGCTTAACAAGAGCAACACTACAGAAGATGCCACATTATTAATACGTAAACAACTCACATTTACTAAGTCAAGAGTATTTGTCATATGCACCAGACATAAACCAGAACAATCACATTCTTACTTTCTGCTGCTTTACAGGCTCAGTAGACACAACAACAATAAATAAACATACGATAGATTATCAATTTTATAAATTACTCCCGTGTTAGTTCCCTGCCTTTATGGTTTTTTTTACAGAAACCTTGGATTTCTTTTTCATTGAATAGTAACAAATCCTAAGCAGGAACTGCAGGGAGTAACAATAACGGAAAATGTCAATGATATAAAAAAAAGCCAAATGGACAGTCAACAAAGGAACCAATCATTGCACAAACTATTTCAAATATTTTATTTGTTTCCATTTGCCTTCTAAAGGGCTAAACACGCATTAGTTAAGATGCTAAAAACACAATTAACACACAGTATAGATGTTGAAAACGTACACTATATCGTCATTCCTCCACTACATTCTAACCAAAGGTTTCCGTTTCTTCAGACTTTGAGCTGATAATCTACCCTTGTCAAGATGAAATGAGCCATCCCACAGTGACCGCCAGAGCAAATGCAGAGCATTGAAAGTTCTGGAATGCCACTAATCATCTGAGCTTTAACTCATTCTTTGATTTACGATTCTATGCATTTTTATTAAAATTCAATACCCACTCTACAGCCTCGCTCAACATCTCTCATAAAAGCCAAGATTTGTGATAAATCCTTCAGTGCACAAAACACTGTCACTACCGAACTCAGGGAAGAATCTGCTCTCTCTCTTAGCAATATAAACTTCAAAATAATTAGAATTGTCGTATCATCCCAAGCAAACACAGAAAAACGCTCCCTTTTTAAATGACATTATCATCAGCAGAATGCCCATCAGATGATCAGATGTAAATGTGCGCTGCAAATTGAGCTCTTCTGAGAATCTGAGCACAAGATACAACCACATTTAACAATTACGTGGCAGGACAAACATTCTAGTTTAAACTGCAATCCATTTTGCTGAGGTTAGACAATAGACAATAGACAATAGGTGCAGGAGTAGGCCATTCAGCCCTTCGAGCCAGCACCGCCATTCAATGCGATCATGGCTGATCACTCTCAATCAGTACCCCGTTCCTGCCTTCTCCCCATATCCCCTCACTCCGCTATCCTTAAGAGCTCTATCCAGCTCTCTCTTGAAAGCATCCAACGAACTGGCCTCCACTGCCTTCTGAGGCAGAGAATTCCACAACTTCACCACCCTCTGACTGAAAAAGTTCTTCCTCATCTCCGTTCTAAATGGCCTACCCCTTATTCTTAAACTGTGGCCCCTTGTTCTGGACTCCCCCAACATTGGGAACATGTTATCTGCCTCTAATGTGTCCAATCCCCTAATTATCTTATATGTTTCAATACGATCCCCCCTCATCCTTCTAAATTCCAGTGTATACAAGCCCAATCGCTCCAGCCTTTCAACATACGACAGTCCCGCCATTCCGGGAATTAACCTAGTGAACCTACGCTGCACGCCCTCCATAGCAAGAATATCCTTCCTCAAATTTGGAGACCAAAACTGCACACAGTACTCCAGGTGCGGTCTCACCAGGGCCCGGTACAACTGTAGAAGGACCTCTTTGCTCCTATACTCAACTCCTCTTGTTACGAAGGCCAACATTCCATTGGCTTTCTTCACTGCCTGCTGTACCTGCATGCTTCCTTTCATTGACTGATGCACTAGGACACCCAGATCTCGTTGAACTCCCCCTCCTCCTAACTTGACACCATTCAGATAATAATCTGCCTTTCTATTCTTACTTCCAAAGTGAATAACCTCACACTTATCTACATTAAACTGCATCTGCCATGTATCCGCCCACTCACACAACCTGTCCAAGTCACCCTGCAGCCTTATTGCATCTTCCTCACAATTCACACTACCCCCCAACTTAGTATCATCTGCAAATTTGCTAATGGTACTTTTAATCCCTTCGTCTAAGTCATTAATGTATATCGTAAATAGCTGGGGTCCCAGCACCGAACCTTGCGGTACCCCACTGGTCACTGCCTGCCATTCCGAAAGGGACCCATTTATCCCCACTCTTTGCTTTCTGTCTGTCAACCAATTTTCTATCCATGTCAGTACCCTATCCCCAATACCATGTGCCCTAATTTTGCCCACTAATCTCCTATGTGGGACCTTGTCGAAGGCTTTCTGAAAGTCGAGGTACACCACATCCACTGACTCTCCCTTGTCAATTTTCCTAGTTACATCCTCAAAAAATTCCAGTAGATTTGTCAAGCATGATTTCCCCTTCGTAAATCCATGCTGACTCGGAATGATCCCGTTACTGCTATCCAAATGCTCAGCAATTTTGTCTTTTATAATTGACTCCAGCATCTTCCCCACCACTGATGTCAGACTAACTGGTCTATAATTACCCGTTTTCTCTCTCCCTCCTTTCTTAAAAAGTGGGATAACATTTGCTATCCTCCAATCCACAGGAACTGATCCTGAATATATAGAACATTGAAAAATGATCTCCAATGCTTCCACTATTTCTAGAGCCACCTCCTTAAGTACTCTGGGATGCAGACCATCAGGCCCTGGGGATTTATCAGCCTTCAGTCCCATCAGTCTACCCAAAACCACTTCCTGCCTAATGTGGATTTCCTTCAGTTCCTCCATCACCCTAGGTTCTCCGGCCCCTAGAACATTTGGGAGATTGTGTGTATCTTCCTCAGTGAAGACAGATCCAAAGTAACGGTTTAACTCGTCTGCCATTTCTTTGTTCCCCATAATAAATTCCCCTGCTTCTGTCTTCAAGGGACCCACATTTGCCTTGACTATTTTTTTCCTCTTCACGTACCTAAAAAAACTTTTGCTATCCTCCTTTATATTATTGGCTAGTTTACCCTCGTACCTCATCTTTTCTCCCCGTATTGCCTTTTTAGTTAACTTTTGTTGCTCTTTAAAAGAGTCCCAATCCTCTGTCTTCCCACTCTTCTTTGCTATGTTATACTTCCTCTCCTTAATTTTTATGCTGTCCTTGACTTCCCTCGTCAGCCACAGGTGTCTTTTACTCCCCTTAGAGTCTTTCCGCCTCTTTGGGATAAATTGATCCTGCAACCTCTGCATTATTCCCAGGAATACCTGCCATTGCTGTTCTACCGTCTTCCCTGCTAGGGCCTCCTTCCAGTCAATTTTGGCCAGCTCCTGCCTCATGCCTCTGTAATCCCCTTTGCTATACTGTAATACCGACACTTCCGATTTTCCCTTCTGCCTTTCCATTTGCAGAGTAAAACTTATCATGTTGTGATCACTGCCTCCTAATGGCTCTTTTACCTCTAGTCCCCTTATCAGATCAGGATCATTACACAACACTAAATCCAGAATTGCCTTCTCCCTGGTAGGCTCCAGTACAAGCTGTTCTAAGAATCCATCTCGAAGGCACTCTACAAACTCTCTTTCCTGGGGTCCATTTCCAACCTGATTTTCCCAGTCTACCTGCATGTTGAAATCTCCCATAACCACCGTAGCATTACATTTTTGACATGCCAATTTTATCTCCTGATTCAACTTGCACCCTATGTCAAGGCTACTGTTTGGGGGCCTATAGATAACTCCCATTAGGGTCTTTTTACCCTTACAATTTCTCATTTCTATCCATACTGATTCAACATCTCCTGATTCTATGTCACCCCTTGCAAGGGAATGAATATCATTCCTTACCATCAGAGCAATCCCACCCCCTCTGCCCACCTGTCTGTCTTTTCTATACGTTGTGTACCCCTGAATATTCAGTTCCCAGCCCTGGTCCTCTTGTAGCCATGTCTCAGTGATTCCTACAACATCATACTTGCCCATGACTAACTGAGCCTCAAGCTCATCCACTTTATTTTTTATACTACGCGCATTTAAGTACAACACTTTAACTTCTGTATTTACCTCCCCTCTCACATCGTTCACAATTGGCCCTGCCCTTAATTTCTTTTCCCCTCTAGAACTTCTGTTCCCATTCTTCCCAGACTTCCAAGACTTTCAATGATAATTCACTGCCACAAAGACATATTTTGATCCTTAATGCTTCACATTTGCTTGTCTGTGTGTTCTGTTCAAACACTCGACAAGGCCTGATTCCTGCATGCTCTACATTTTCTTTCCTGTTGCCTTTGGAATTTCAAACCTGAAATCAAGCACTTGTGAACATTACATATTGTGGTGCTGTCAACATTCAGTGTTAAAGTACAACCTACAAGAGCATCTGCACTGATTATTAATAACTGGATGAGGAAGGTACGGCCAGAATGGAGAAGAAAAGATACTGTAGAAACAAGGCACTGCAGATGATCATTTACAAAAAGGACACATAGTGCTAGACTAACAGCAAATCAGGCAGTATCTCTGGAGAACATTGATAGTTAACATTTCGGGTCAAGACTCTACCACAGACTCAAGAGTTACTGGTCAGCTTCTTCAAGAAAATGTGGAAGGAAAATTACAAATTCAAATGGCCTCCTCTGCATTGTAGCAGCCACATTTAGATTGAGTGGTTGTTTTGCGAGCATCTGTGCACAATCTTCAGGGGCGATCATAAGTCAAACAGGCCCAACCATCGTGCTAAGCAAGTTACCAAACTCAGCTATTCCCACATGCCACATCACCTTGTAATGTCTGGCCAATCACCAAAGAAAAAAAATGATACCACAACTGCACTTAGGATTGGGCTATCTACCTATTTCAAAGAAAACTTTTGTTCAATTTATCCATGGCATATTTAAAGTAGGAATATAAGAAAATAACTGCAGATGCTGGTACAAATCGAAGGTATTTATTCACAAAATGCTGGAGTAAATCAGCAGGTCAGGCAGCATCTCGGGAGAGAAGGAATGGGTGACGTTTCGGGTCGAGACCCTTCTTCAGACTGATGTCGGGGGTGGGACAAAGGAAGGATATAGGTGGAGACAGGAAGATAGAGGGAGATCTGGGAAGGAGGAGGGGAAGGGAGGAGGGGATGCATCAAAGTAGGAATGCATCATTTAAAATCCCATACTTTTCTACAACAGTGCAACAAAATTTTCCTTGTGATAGTGAATCATTGGGCTTAATCATCATTACCTCTTATGACAGAAGACATGATTTATTTGGCTGATCAGCCCTTTTGCCACTTAACTATCCTAAAGGGTAATTTACAGGAACCAACTAATGTACCAGCAGGTATATGGGTCACGGGAGGAAACTGGAGCTGCCTGCAGAAACAGTGAGAGTGTGCAAACTCCAGATAGACAGTGCCTGGAACAAGCTGCTTCCCTACCTTGACCTTCTGAGCCTCCTCTTAGGAGGAGGTCAGTAAAAGGACAATACAGCAAGCTTAAAGAGAGATCTTCAAGGAGATCTGCATTATCAAAATGAGATGCCAATGCAAGAGATTCAATGATCTCACAAGCATGTCTCATCATCCTTCCTTCTCATAACTCCTGCTGACCTTTTGTCCTCACAATCAGCGAAACCATATTCTCAATAGTGCGTCACGGTGGCGCAGCGGTAGAGTTGCTGCCTTACAGCGAATGCAGCGCTGGAGACTCAGGTTCGATCCTGACTACGGGTGCTGTACTGTACGGAGTTTGTACGTTCTCCCCGTGACCTGCGTGGGTTTTCTCCGAGATCTTCGGTTTCCTCCCACACTCCAAAGACGTACAGGTATGTAGGTTAATTGACTGGGTAAATGTAAAAATTGTCCCTAGTGTGTGTAGGATAGTGTTAATATGCGGGGATCGCTGGGCGGCGCGGACTCGGTGGGCCGAAGGGCCTGTTTCCGCGCTGTATCTCTAAATCTAAATAAAATCTAAAATCAATGTTTCCATACGATAACAAGCAGAACGTCAAAACCTTCTTTCACTTTTGCCACGATTCGCTTCATTACCATTCCCTTGACATATTAAATTCCTGTTAGGTGGGCCTGCCTCACTTTTCCTTCTACACACTTTTCTTCACACTGACCATCGCTCAATTCTCATTCCAACTTGCACCTTTATGCTTAGTTGATGTAATCGTATAGAAACAAGGAAGGTTGTTTTAAAAACGGATTTCAGTATTACTTATGCAAAATCTTTCCTCTGAGCCATCTGATTGGATCTCAAGGCCTTTATCTTTTGAAATATCTTCTTCAACCAATAGTTTTATATGGTTTTTCGTTTCTCAGCAGATTGGAACAGTGTACAGATCCTCCCCAGCTTACATAAGCTCAATTTATGGACAGTCCGTACATACACGTGAGCATTAGGAAGGCCGGCAGGATGGATTTGCAGGCAGCTGGGGAGGGGAGGGTGAGGCATCTTCTGCCATGTGGATACTTGGTTCATGGCCATAATTGCACCTTGTGAACATTTCAGGTTATGAACAGGTTCTCAGGAACAGAACCCTGACTTAGCCTGGGGAGGACCCATTATGAGTCCAAATGTACCGTAGACTCGTGTAATACTGAGTGTCCCGGTCTTCCAGTTTGCTAGAAGGGGCGGCATGGTTGTGCTGTGCCTTGCAGCGCCACAGACCCGGGTTCAATCCTGACTACAAGTGCTGTCTGTATGGAATTTATACATTTCCCCCATGACCTGCATGGGTTTATTCCAGGATCTCCCACATTCCAAAGACGCACTGATTTGTAGGTTAATTGTAAATTGTCTCTAGTGTGTGTAGGAGAGTGCCAGTGTGCGAGGATCGCTGGTCGCTGCAGACTCGGTGGGCCGAAGGGTCTGTTTCCAAACTGTATATCTCAACTAAACTCAGAGATAGAGGTATACGGAAGTATAATTTGCTAACATTTCTCTTTTTTCCCCTGATTTACAGAAAGTACAAGATTTTTTTTTATACATCCATCTGAATTTGATCATTTATTCTATTTTCTAAAGTTTGAAAACAGTACTGTAAAGTTGAAAAGTGTGTCATAATTTAGGCTGCAGGTACCTGGAGGTTTTTATACTTTAACTGCTAAAGCCTCAGAAAGTAGCAAACAAATTCATGTCAAACAAAGCACCAGGAGAGAGTGTTTAAAATCCCAATCCAAGAAGTGGTGGAATTTACTGCTTTAAATTCCTAGTAGCTACCTGGCCCCCCAAAAGGGAGCATAACCCTTCAAACAGATCAATATTCTGAATCAGTGATTGCTGCTCTAAAAGCAGCTGCGATCGGCGCTGGGATACAAACATTTAATGGCAATCTCAACATTCAATGCCAGACAAGAAATTTTCCCAACTGCTTTAGGGCTCAAATAAATTCCTTTATTTCAACTTCTGTAACTGATTGGCAAAATTCTACAAACGACTTCAAAGCTTAATGGAATGCAAAGCTGAAACAATTAATCACACCCTGCCAGGTCACCATTCTAGTTCAGCCACTGAGATAATAATAATAATAATCGAGCTGCTACTAATCCAATTGTTGGTTTCGTAAACCAAGAGAGCTGGAGAGAATGCATGTTCAAGAATCATAATCATCTCTGCAGTTATGGAAATCAATAATAACTGTTACAACTAACTGAGTTAATAGTACTACTCAAGAAAACCCACCTGGTCTTCACGTGACAACAGTTTTAAACGGTGGCGCAGCGGTAGAGTTGCTGCCTTACAGCGAATGCAGTGCCGGAGACTCAGGTTCAATCCTGACTACGGGCGCCGTCTGTACGGAGTTTGTACGTTCTCCCCGTGACCTGCGTGGGTTTTCTCCGAGATCTTCGGTTTCCTCCCACACTCCAAAGACGTACAGGTATGTAGGTTAATTGGCTGGGCAAAATGTAAAAATTGTCCCTAGTGTGTGTAGGATAGTGTTAATGTGCGGGGATCGCTGGGCGGCGCGGACTCAGTGGGCTGAAGGCCCTTTTTCTGCGCTGTAACTCTAAATCTAAAAAAAAATCTAAACTAACGCAGTTGATGACATAATTAACTCACATCCATCAGGCTAACAAGAAAAAATAATTTGCCATATTGGATCAATGGTTTTAATTAACATAGAACAGCACCGCACAGCACAGGAATAGGGTCTTCAGCCCACAATGTCCATGTCCAACAGGATTCTAGGTTAAACTAATTTTCTCTGCCTGCCATATCCATAACTCTTTATTCCCTGCATATGTATCTGGCTATCTAAAAGCCTCTTAAATGCCACTATCTATCCTGCCTCCACCACAACCCCTGGCAAAGTATTCCACTCTGTGTGTAAAAAAAACTTGTCCCACACATCTCCTTTACACTTTACCCCTCTCACCTTAAAACTATGCTCTCTAGTCTTTGACATTTCCACGCTGGAAAAAGGTTCTGACTGTCTACACTATCCATGCCTCTCATAATTTTATATACTTCTCTCAGGTCTTTCCTCAATCTCTGATCTCCCAGACAAAATAATCCCAGTTTGGCCAAACTCACTTTATAACTAATCTCTGCCTCTCTAATCCAGGCATCTTTCTGCTAGACCTCTTCTGTACACTCTCCAAAGCCTCCACATCCATCCTGTAATGGGACAACCAAAACTGCATACAATATTTCAAATGTGGCCCAAACCAAAGACCTTTAAAGCTGCCATACGACTTCCTCATTCTTTTACTCAATGCCCCGACCAATGAAGGTGAGCAAACCTTACTAACATTTTGTATCGGGATTCAGGCAATTGAATTCTCATTGCCACAGTAAAATTTATGACAGAGCTTTTGTGGAGATGCCAAGAAAAACTGTTGTATATAAAAGCCTGACATAGAGCAGCACAGTGGCACAGCTAGTGGAGTTGCTGCCTTACAACGCCACAGAACTGTGTTCAATCCTGACGTCAGGTGCTGTTTGTGTGAAGTTTTCCCATTCTCCCCGTGACCGCGTGGCTTTCCTGCAGTGCTGCGGTTTCATCCCACACCCCAAAGACTTGCCGGTTTTTAGGTTAACTGGCTTCTATAAAATTTCCCCTAAAGTTTCAGGAAGTGGATGCGAACTAGTGTGAATGGGCGATTAATTTTTGGCGTGGACTCGATAGGCTGAAGGGACTATTTCCATGCTTTATCTTTCAATCAATCAGTAAAATCTTCTGAAATGTGTATGAATATGTTCAATAAATGCACCATTGTAGTGGAAGATATTGTTTTTAAAAATTCCATGCCAAAACCATACAGAAGCCTCACAATATCACCAGGGCACCTGCTCTATATCTCAAATACTTCTCAAATTAAGCACATGGATATGATTCGGATTGCTCAAACAGTATTTAATAGTACATGTAATTTTAATACTTACTAGACCAAGTGGACCCGTTGGGCCCAAACCTCTCCTGGATTGGTGCAGCACCCTCTCTTCCCCCTGCCCCCCTCCCCTCTCCCACCCCCCTCCCTCCGCCTCCCCTCCCCTCTTCCTCTCCCCCCTTCTGCTCCCCCCCACTCAATCCCCCTCAACCCTCCTTATCCTCCCTCCTCCCCCTCCCTCCACCCCCTCCCTCCCTCCCACCCTCCCTCCCGAGGAGATAGATTTAAACTTTAAAATGTGAATAATTTTAAAAATATAACACCGATTTCAATGAAGCTTCTTCCATTAGCACCAAAGGGACGACGGTGAGTAAGGTGGGCCTAAAATTGTCGCGCTATCGTGTACCGTACAAACAAACGAGTTTTAGTATATAGATTGCATTGGCGATTGATTGAGTCATAGGAAACTACAGTACATCGCTTGCAGAGAAAGGCCTTACATTTAACTAGGACCTTGTGAAACAGAATCTATACGGATGTCTATGTTAGCACAATTTATAATTTCCTTCCATTCAAAAATAGGCATTTTTGTTGCAGTACCTCAGTCTCTACCTATTGAACAAATATCTTGTGCAGTTACTCCAAAAGGCTATTCTAATCATATACACAACATAAATCAGAAGTAAAATGGGCTCCATACCAAATAAATCAACAATTTAAGCTCATACACAAGGACCTCACATGAGGTAGCCAATCAGAAATACAAGTCAACCTGATGCCAAGATTAAGAAATCCTGTAACAAACAATGTCAATACCTCTTTAGGGGTGTGGACCAGCTGCCTATACAATCATACAAGTCCAGAGCCGGAAGACCTTTAGCAAGCAGCAGCAAAGCCAATTGTTAAAACTTTAATATTAGTGTAGCGCCATTTCAGATATGCCAAAGAAAAGTGGGTGTCTCACCAAAAAATACGAATGCCTAATAACTTTCTTGGCCTTGACTGATGACAGTTTAGTCCTTGCTTGCTACCACAAGCTGCTGCTTTACTATTTCTCTTTCCTAGGGGGAGAAAACAAACTATTTCAGATATCATGTCTGTTCTTGTTATACCTTCTGCTCATGGAATGTTGCTCTGGATGCAATCCAGCATTCCATTTAAGACAAAACAAACAAAACAGCAACTGAAGGTAATGTGTAATCCTGAACCAGATAATTTGGAAAGGCAAACTGTGGACTAAGTCACAACGGTCAGAGAGATATTTGTGTTGTGCGCATTGCAGCCTCCAGAAATGTTTTCTCTCAAATGACATGACAGCAAAGATCGGCACCAACAACACCAGAGGATATACTCATCGTTCTGAAGAAAGTGTGATTTTGAACGAATTGACGAGATGGAAGACACCACAATTTCGTACCTCTTCTAATAGACAATAGACAATAGGTACAGGAGGAGGCCATTCGACCCTTCGAGCCAGCACCGCCATTCAATGTGATCATGGCTGATCATTCTCAATCAGTACCCCGTTCCTGCCTTCTCCCCTTACCCCCTGACTCCGCTATCCTTAACAGCTCTATCCAGCTAATGTTACCTGTCCTTCAGGTCATTTCATGGCCTAATAAACATTCCCTACAAATTATTCATGTTCAATATACAAACTATATTTTCTCTCCCTCATCACTGAAATGTTACCACTGTGTTGCAATAGGCAGTTAACGAGTGCTTTCTTATGATCACATATAAAAACGCAGTTCTCCTCCCCTCACCAAACCACTTTTTTAAATCAATTCATCAAGAATGCTACCGATTGTTTGCCACTTTTACTCAATGGAGACCTAAACCCAGAGATTTTTTTCCTCCCATGCAAACGTTGTGATAAATTACTGTTTAACACCTGTACCATAAAGCAAGTAACACCGCGGGTGATGGTTTTATGGTGGATAAAAACTAATAGAACAACAATGGCCCCAAGTTGGGAAAATCTCCACACAAATAGCTGGAATCTCTTCAACATATAGACAGTGCGAAAGCTGGCCATTCCAGTTTCCTAGAGAGTTGATTATATCATATTCTGACTCCATGTATCCAATCATGAAACATCGGCGAATGTGAAAATCAACTAATTACCACGTAAAATTTCCCCGGCATCTTCACTATCCACCACCTTCACTTTCCTCCACCCCAAGGCCCTCTAACGGTTGACTGTCTTTGCAGAAACCGAGCAGCTGCTGTGAGAGCAATTCCACATTAGATCATTTAGATTTTTTTTTTAGATTTAGAGATACAGCGCAGAAACAGGCCCTTTGGCCCACCGGGTCCGCGCCGCCCAGTGATCCCCGCACATTAACACTATCCTACACCCACTTGGGACAATTTTTACATTTGCCCAGCCAATTAACCTACAAACCTGTACGTCTTTGGAGTGTGGGAGGAAACCGAAGATCTCGAAGAAAACCCACGCAGGTCACGGGGACAACGTACAAACTCCGTACAGTACAGCACCCATAGACAGGATCGAACCTGAGTCTCCGGCGTTGCATTAGCTGTAAGGCAGCAACTCTACCACTGCGCCACCGTGCCGCCCTCATGAGATAGGAGTAGAATTAGGCCATTCAACCCATCAAGTCTACCCCATTCAATCATGGCTGATCTATCTCTCCCTCCTAACCCCATTCTCCTGCCTTCTCCCCATCACTTCTGACACTCGTACTAATCAAGAATATATCTCTCTGCCTTAAATATATGCAGACTTTGCCTCAATAGCCTTCTGTGGCAAAGAATTCCACAGATTCACCACCCTCTGACTAAAGAAATTCCTCCTCATCTCCTTACTAAAAGAACGTCCTTTAATTCTGAGGCTACGACCTCTAGTCCTAGACTTTCTCACAAGTGGAAACATTCTCTCCACATCCACTTTATCCAAGCCTTTCACTATTCTCAATGAGGTCCTCCCTCATTCTTCTAAACTCCAATAAATATAGGCCAAGTGCCATCAAACATGGCAGGAACCAGGTGAAGCGATCAGAAGATGGGAGAAAAATGTGAAGGAATGAACTGGGGGTAAGGCTGGGTCAGTGGAAGAGGACGGAGGAAAAAAGATCACCTATTTTATTATTGTAATCTAATATTTTTTTGCACATTAATTTATTATTGTGTCATCCCTTGTATTTATCATTACCATGTATACTGTTTACTCCATGAGCTTCATGGCCACAAAGAATTTCACAGCTCTGTAGTGTAGCTGACAATAAATAATCTGAAGGCTTTGATTCTATGAGTAATGCACTGAAACTTGCCAATGACTAATTGCAATACCAGGAACACTCAGATTTCCCTCATTACAAATTCAGTGATTGTATATATGGGCGTTACACATATTTCTAACTGTTACTACTGATTATTCCATACCGTGGTAGCATTTAAAGTTACCTCATCTTCGTGCCAGGAAACGGAAATACTCTGAGTTACCTTACAAAATGGTTGCAATTGATTAGTTCAACAGAAATTCAAATTGAGGCACTACTAATCCAAATGGCTGAAAGCCATGAAGTTCTATTGTTTCACCAAATAAGCCATCTGGGGAGTCCAGCACTTAGAACGAGTGAAGATTCTGGGAACAGCACCGTTTGGGAGTCGGGTGTCAGAGCGCACGTACAGTTCTGCACAGGATGCATTCCTGGTCTATTGTGGCCAAAATGTCAGGCGGGAGATCAATACTCCAATGTACTTTTACTCTTCCCTATAACAAGCACAACTACACAAGATGCAGACATCAAAAGAGACCATCTAGCCATCCATGTGATAAAAAGATAATGAAAACATAAAGTGGTAAAATAATTAAAATTTAGCATGGGATTTACCAGCATTAAAATGACACAAAGCTTCACAACAAGTCCCACAATCTATCAAGAAAAACTTTAATGAAAGGGTTCTACTATTACAGCTCTCCCTTGCAAAACATCCTGCACGCTTGGCATTTGAATATCCTACACATAATTTGAGTCAATCAATGGCCTTAATGACTCATACAGTGGGGAGAAAGCACAAAGTAAATAATACCCTCTTAAATAAAGGTAACAAGTACAGCTTGAAACATTGCTCATTTACAGTGGAAACGTGTCATTATTTACCACCACCTAACAATAGCTCAGTTTTAATACTGGAGAAGTTGAAAAGTACTCACAGAGCTAGGACAATGAAATTTTTTGATAATATATAACCTCTGATAGCTACAACTGGGTGATAAAATGGAGCTTTAGAGCAACCATTCAACAGCATAAGCAAGGTCTTTTATTTAAACAGTAGCTTTAATAAAATAAAACTTTCAAAGCATTTCTGGAATGTCTCAAAATAAAATTTAAAACACAAGCCATAATCTGTTAGTGCAATGCCCCAAAACTTGGATAAAGATGTAGGTTTAAGATCCATCCAAAAAGGAGGAAAACGAAGTGGAAACACAGAGGTTCAGGACAGGAATTCCAGTGTTTATGGCCTTGGCAGCCGATGACATGAATGCCAGCAATGGAGTGATTTAGAGGCAGTTGAATTCCAAGGCTGTTTTTGTCTGGGGGGAAGGGGGGCTGGGTTGAGTGGAAAAAAAGATACATATTTTGGTAGGACTGTAGTGCAAGGAAAACTTAAAGGCCTTGAAGTTAACAGATGATGTATGCCATAATAATTTATGGGTGCGTAGTATTATGGTAACACGGTAAGTAGACTTTGAACTGAAAGCGCACAATTACGAGCTAACTCGCATGTTTCAACAGAGAGGCAGTTAACAGGGATTTAACTCTGGTGCAAGTTGGGCCAAAGAGCCCGTTTCCGTGCTGTATGACTACGACATGCCACATGACATCACTGCATTTATGCAATTACCTCCATGAATAATCGTGTATTTTAAACAGGGAACCTGGAACACAAACAGCATTCCACAAAAACTTGGATGAAATTCCATCATGAACCACACAAAAATATTATGGTACACTAAAGAATTTTCAGAGATTTTGTGCTGTATCTCCTATAATGCTTTGCTGGAACAAATTCAAACTGAACCCCTTGCACTGATCTCTTCCCACTGTCCCTTTAAATAGACAGCAACTTTCTTGTGCAAAACATATCATGGTCCAATATTTCTCCTTATAAATAAAGAGTAACACAAGTTAAATAAAAAAGCAATGCGGGGAGAAAAGATGAGGTACGAAGGTAAGCTAGCAAAGAATATAAAGGAGGATAGTAAAAGCTTCTTTAGGTATGTGAAAAGGAAAAAAATAGTTAAGACAAATGTGGGTCCCTTGAAGACAGAAGCAAGTGAATTTATTATGGGGAACAAGGAAATGGCAGATGGGTTGAACAGGTACTTTGGATCTGTCTTTACTAAGGAAGACACAAACAATCTCCCGGATGTACTAGTGGCCAGAGGTCCTAGGGTGACGGAGGAACTAAAGGAAATTCACATTAGGCAGGAAATGGTGTTGGGTAGACTGATGGGACTGAAGGCCGATAAATCCCCAGGACCTGATGGTCTGCATCCCAGGGTACTCAAGGAGTTGGCTCTAGAAATTGTGGATGCATTGGTGATCATTTTCCAATGTTTTATAGATTCAGGATCAGTTCCTGTGGATTGGAGGGTAACTAATGTTATCCCACTTTTTAAGAAAGGAGGGAGAGAGAAAACAGGAAATTATAGACCAGTTAGCCTGACATCAGTGGTGGGGAAGATGTTGAAGTCAATTATAAAAGAAAAAATTGCAGAACATTTGGATAGCTGTAAGGATCGTTCCGAGTCAGCATGGATTTACGAAGGGGAAATCATGCTTGACTAATCTTCTGGAATTCTTTGAGGATGTAACTAGGAAAATGGACAAGAAGGAGCCAGTGGATGTATTGTACCTGGACTTTCAAAAAGTATAGAAACATGGAAAATAGGTGGAGGAGGAGGCCATTCGGCCCATTGAGCCAGCACCACCATTCATTGTGATCATGGCTGATCATCCACAATCAACAACCCATGCCTGCCTTCTCCCCATATCCCATGATTCCACTAGCCCCTTGATTCCACTAGCCCCTAAAAGCCGTTGATCAGGTCCCACATAGATTAGTGGGCAAAATTAGAGCACATGGAATTGGGGGTAGGGTACTGACATGGATAGACAATTGGTTGGCAGACAGGAAACAAAGAGTAGGGATTAACGGGTCCCTTTCAGAATGGCAGGCAGTGACTAGTGGGGTATCGCAAGGCTCGGTCCTGGGACCGCAGCTATTTACAATATACATTAATGACTTAGATGAAGGGATTAAAAGTAACATTAGCAAATTTGCAGATGACACAAAGCTGGGTGGCAGTGGGAACTGTGAGGAGGATGCTATAAGGATGCACGGTGACTTGGACAGGTTGTGTGAGTGGGCAGATGCATGGCAGATGCTATTTAATGTGGATACATGTGAGGTTATTCACTTTGGTGGTAAGAACAGGAAGGCAGATTATTATCTGAATGGTGTCATGTTAGGAAAAGGGGAAGTACAAAGAGATCTATCTGGGAGTCCTTGTTCATCAGTCACTGAAAGTAAGCATGCAGGTAAAGCAGGCAGTGAAGAAAGCTAATGGCATGTTGGCCTTCATAACAAGAGGAGTTGAGTATAGGAGCAAAGAGGTCCTTCTGCAGTTGTACAAGGCCCTAGTAAGACCACACCTGGAGTATTGTGTGCAGTTTTGGTCTCCAAATTTGAGGAAGGACATTCTTGCTATTGAGGGAGTGCAGCGTAGGTTTACGAGGTTAAATCCCGGAATGGCGGGACTGTCATGTTGAAAGACTGGAGCGACTAGGCTTGTATACACTGGAATTTAGATGAGAGGTGATCTTATTGAAACATATAAGATTATTAAGGGGTTGGACACGTTAGAGGCAGGAGACATGTTCCCGATATTGGGGGAGTCCAGAACCAGGGGCCACAGTTTAAGAATAAGAGGTAGGCCATTTAGAACGGAGATGAGGAAAAACTTTTTCAGGCAGAGAGTTGTGAATCTGTGGAATTCTCTGCCTCAGAAGGCAGTGGAGGCCAATTCTCTAGATGCTTTCAAGAGAGAGTTAGATAGAGCTTTTAAAGATAGCGGA
Organism: Rhinoraja longicauda; assembly: GCF_053455715.1. Classification (NCBI taxonomy): domain Eukaryota; kingdom Metazoa; phylum Chordata; class Chondrichthyes; order Rajiformes; family Arhynchobatidae; genus Rhinoraja; species Rhinoraja longicauda. The sequence continues at coordinate 18,275,345 of NC_135961.1, forward strand.
GTCAAGGGATATGGGGAGAAGGCTGGAACGAGGTACTGATTGTGGATGATCAGCCATGATCACAGTGAATGGTGGTGCTGGCTCGAATGGCCTACTCCTGCAACTATTGTCTATTGTCCAAAGTTCTTAATTTCTCTCCAAATTTGTACAGACTATTTTACGTTGGTACTTTTTCCGTTTTGATCAAACCTAAAAATAAAATTCTCTTATTACTGGCAAAATGTATCATAAAAACGTCTGGTTCACTGGAAAAAATCCCCTAGCAGTTCAGATTACTCCTTATAATAGTTCTGAAAGCATCTTGCTGCAAGTCTGTTGCACATTCTGACTTTCATTTGCTTTTTTTGGCAGATACTTAAAAACTGCACACAGTATTTAAACTGTAGAACATGTGCAATATATCTTCATAATCTATATACTAAAACTCTCGTTTGTTTGTTTGTTCCTGAACTACAGCCAAAACGGTACACAATAGCGCGACAATTTTAGGCCCACCTTGCTCACTGTCGTCCCTTTGGTGCTAATGGAAGAAGTTTCATTAAAATTGGTGTTATATTTTTAAAGTTATTCACATTTTAAAGTTTAAATCTAACTAGGGAGGGAGGGGGAAGGGAGGGATGGAGGGAGGAGGGGACGGGGGGGAGGACGGGGGAGGGAGGGAGGGAGGAGGGGACGGGGGGAGGACGGGGGAGGGAGAGGGAGGAGGGGGAGGGAGGAGGGGGAGGGAGGGAGGAGGGGGAGGGAGAGGGAGGAAGGAGGTAGGGTGCGGCACCAATGCAGGAGAGGTTTGGGCTCAACGGGTCCACTTGGTCTAGTTACCTCTAAATTCCTGTACTATAAAGCCCCCGTTGGCTTTTGTTGTGAATCATTTCTCCCAATACTCAAATCTTCAGGCAATAATGTCAGGTAATAAAAAAACTAAAAAATGCTGGAAATCCAAAACAAAGGAAAAATGCTATAAAAAAGGAGTCCGGTGGTGCAGAGGTAGAGCTGCTACATTACAGCGCCAGAGATCTGGGTTCAATCCTGACTTCAGGTGCTGTCTGTACAAAGTTTGTACATCCTGTCATGGCGTGGGTTTTCTCCGGGTGCTCTGGTTTTCTCCCACATTCCAAATACATGGTTTGCAGGTTAATCAGCTGATGTAAATTGTCCCTAGTGTGCAGGGTGGAACTAGTGTAAAGGTGATCATTGGTCAGGGTGGACTCGGTGGGCAGAAGGGCCTATTTTGATGTTGTATCTCTAAACTAAACTAAATTAATTCAGTAAGTCACTCATCATCTGTGGAGACACACGTCACATTTGCCAAAATACCATTTAATAAAGATTGACTTCATGCTGTCTTTTCATCAATTGATGCAAGGCAGCATTTTTAAATCCACTCATTGCTTTGTAAACATATTCACAGATTTTCTGCTAACACTTTAGGTTGATTGACTTCTGTAAATTGTCCCTGGTGTATAGGATAGAACGAGCGCATGGGTGATTGTTGGCTGGCCAACATGGACTCAGTGGGCCGAAGGGCCTGTTTCCACACTGTATCTTTAAAAACTAAAACAAAAGCTTTCTGCGAATACAAATTCCATAAATCTACATTTTTTAATATCAATAATTATAATATTACTCCTCTTACACGGTGCTGATTTGTTCAAAGTATTGAAAAACAAAAACATTTATGAGGTTGTACATACATATATCAGGGCTCAAAATGCTTGTAAAATCAGTATCCATTTCAATAGCACTCCAGTGTCTGTCTGAAAGGTATCAGCTTGATGCATACAAATATGCAATAAAAAAAAGCTGCTGTGGAAGAATTCAGTCAATCTTCCCATGCCTCACAGGAATATGATAATATTTTCAATTTTGACTTCAAAATCTAGTCTGTCCTAAACACCATGAAAAGTAAACTGTTGCATGCATTCTACTTTCTGAATGTTAATGTATTATTTTCTGCCGGAATTTCATGCAATATATGATGTTTCTATCAGAATTTGACTGCTCGTTTGCCCTTGGACTTCATAGCAGAATTTAATTTTGCCTCAACCAGAAAGCAAAAGAAAAGGGAGGCCAAAAAAAATCTCATAACTTAACAATGTTTTTATTCATGTTCAATTGTGTCAAAGATTTTCAATGAAAAGAGTTACACATCTGGAGAACAACTAATTTGCCCATTTGGTTACATTAATCTCTGCTACAATTTTAAAGCATACATTCTGCCCAATTTAATGAGCTGTTGTCTGAAAGTAAAATGTACATACTGAGCATGTGTAGACACCTTTATTCTCACTACCAGCACTTAAAGTAAGGTATTGTGATCCGAAGAGACTCGGCACATGTGGAATTACTTTCTCCTGCACCTTGAAGTGGATTAAACGTCTTGGCTTCAGGCAATTTCCAACGGGGTTGACTTCACTGATGTATAAATGGAAGCATTGTATTCCCTCCCCCACACAGGAACTGCTCCTCAGCAGATGTTCTCCGAGCTCCTATCGTTCCATTTATACAAACAAAAAACTTAAAGGAACAGAGAGTAATACTGGAGCATCCCAAGAAACTGTGGTTTTCATTTCCCAGCAGCCAGTCTACCTGTAACCTATTAACTCCCAATAAAATCTTATAAACATTCCCCTCCCATTCAAGAAACACGCACAGATTGCCAAGCTCAAAATAATGCCTATGTGTGACGAAAAAATGAGTAAAGGAATCCTGCTAAATCAGGAGTTGCAATACATTCCAGTGCTGCTTCAAATTCATAGTCTTGAGTTATTCAGAACAGAAACAGGTCCTTTCAAGTCCATGGCAACCAACATGCTAGTCTTATTTGCCTGTCTTTGGCTCACTTCCCACTAAACCTTTCCAATCCACATATGTGTCCAAACATCTTTTAAACTTTGCAATTGAACCCACCTCCACCACTTCCTCTGCCAGCTCCTTCCAAATATCCACCACCTTCTATGCAAAAATCTAGTCCCTCATGTCCTTTTAAATCTTTCCTCTCTCAAACTTATGTCCTCTAGTTTTGGACTCCTTTACCTGGGTATAAAGACCTAGAACATCCACCTTATGATTTTATAAAGTCTCTCCGTTTGATTTAAACCTCCCAGTTCCAGCAACAACATTGTGAATCTTTGTTCACCCTCTCTAACTTAATCCTTCCAAGAGAGGGTGACACACAATATTCTAGGCAGTGTGTCTCCAACATCTTGCACAGCTGTAACATTGATATCCCAACCCTTGCACTCAATGCTCTGACCGATGAAGGCAAGCATGCCATACGCTTTCTTCACCACCTTGTCTAGCTGCACCTCCACCTTTACAGAACAATGTACTTGGACCCCAGGTCTCCCTGCTCCACATGATCCCTGCGTTTCATTGTGTATGTCCTGCCGTGGTTCAGTTTACCAAAATACATAATTTCACAAGTCCAAATTAAGTTCCTACTCCCATTCATTTGCCCATTTTCCAGTTGATCTAGGTCTTGTTGTAACCTCAGGCAACCTTCTTCACAGTCAACCATGTCACCAATTGTGGTGTCATTTGCAAACATCAATCCCGCCACCTAATTTTGCATCTAAATTGTTCATGTAATAACAGCACTAATCACTATTCACAGGCTTCCAATCTGGAAATCAACCTTCCACTACCACTCTCTTATTCCTTCCACCAAGCCAATTTTATATCCAATTGGCCAGCTCGCCCTGGATCCCATGTGATTTAAACTTCTGGACCAGTCTACCATACAGTACTTGTCAAACATAAATAATGTCTACCACCCTGCACTCATCACTTCTCTTGGTCTCCTCTTCAAAAGACTCAATCAAATTTGTGAGACACAACTTCACACACAGAAAGTCGTGCTGACTCTCCATAATCAGTCATTACCTTTCCAAAGATAGACACAAAAAGCTGGAGTAACTCAGCGGGACAGGCAGCATCTCTGGAGAGAAGGAATGGGTGAAGTTTCGGGTTGAGACCCTTCTTCAGACACAGATAAGCCCTTTTTCTGAGAATCTCCTGCAGCAACTTTCTCGCCATCAATGTTAGGCTCATCAGCCTGTCGTTCTCTGGCTTGTTCTTGCAATCCATCTTAAATAAATGCACCGTATTTATCATCTTCCAGTCTTCCAGTCCACACCCATGGTTAAGGAAGATCAGTCAGCGTGCCAGCAGTTTCCTCTCTGGCTTCCCATAACACCGTAGGATACATTGGGACAGGCCCAGGGATTTATCCACCTTCATGTGTCACAAGACCATCAACAACTCCCCTTCCGTAATGTCAATGTTTCAGGACATCATTATTCTCTAGGACACCTTAATTCCCTAGGACATCTTAATTCCCTAGGACATCTTAATTCCCTAGTTTCCATGACCTTCTGCATTATAAACACAAAGATGAAGTAGTCATTTTTTGACCTTGCCCATATCATGTAGCTCGACACACAGATGCCAACACCGATTCTCTCCCCAGTCACCCTTTTGCATACTTTTGGAGTCCCTCAGGATTATCCTTTTCCTTATTTGCAGAGGATATCTTCCATCTTGCCTTCCTGATTTTGTTATTAGTTGTACTCCAGCATTGCTAATATTCCTCAAGGGATTTGCTTGATCATCAGTCCACCCCCACTCCACAGGTACTGCCTGGCCTGCTGAGTTCCTGCAGCACTTTGTTTTTTTGCCTGACATTTACTCCTTTCTTTTTCCTGACCAGAGCCTCAATATTACTCATTAACTAGGGTTTCCTAATCCTGCCCTTTACTTCAAGTTGGCCCCAAACTCTTGCTATCTCACTTTTAATAAGCTCCCACTTGCCAGGAGTCCCTTTATGTGACAACAGCCTCTTTCAATCAATCTTTGCAACTTCCTGTCTAATGCCCTGCAAAATTAGTCTTGTCCCAATTTAGGAGTTTAACTTGTGGATCAGTGCTCTGTTTTTCCATAACTATTTGAAAATGAACAAAATTATGGTCACATGGTCCCAAAATATTCCCCCACTGACATGTCAGTCCTGCCTCATTTCCCAAGAAAAGGTCAAGTGTTGTTCCCTCTCCCCAGAAAAGCCATCTATATATTGCTTGAGAAAACATTCTTGGACACTATCCACCATTTAGATAGGAACAGACTGATTAGGCATAGTCAGCATGGTTTCGTGCGTTGGAAATCCTGTCTCACAAATCTGATTGAGCTTTTTTTTGAAGAGGTCGCCAAGAGGACAGATGAGGGCAGGACGGTTCCTGTCCTTTAACATGGCTCCGCATGGTAGGCTACTCTCGAAGATTAGGTCACATGGAAGCCAGGGTGAGATAGCCAAATGGATTCAAAATTAGCTTGGAGGAAAGATCAAGCGTGATTTTAGAGGGTCGATTTCCTGTTTGGATATGTGCGATCAGTGGAGTACCGCAGGGGGTTGATGCTGGGTCTGCTGCTGTTTTTTACGCACATTAATGATGTGGCTGACAATGTAGTTAACATTGGTAGTAACTTTGCAGTTAACACCAAAGTAGGTGTTTAAGTAGAAAATGAAGAAAGTTACAACAAGATCTAGATGAGATAGGAAGATGGGCCAAGGAATGGCAATGGAGTTTAACTCTGACAAGTGTGATGTGTTGCATTTTGGTATTTCAAACTTATTTAGTCAGGACTTACTTTGGAAAAAATAAATAAATTTGGAAATGATGCTGAAGTGATTTACCAGGATGTTAACCTGCTGGGTTTAAGTTATAGGGAGTGGATAAGCTAGGGCTTTTTTCTTTGGAGAGTAGGAGGCTGAGGGCTGACCTTATTGAGGTGAACAAGCTCATGAGGGGCATAGATAAAGTAAATGTGCACAGCCTTTTTCCGAGGGTAGAGGATTCTAAAACTAGAGGGCATAAGGAAAGATTTGAGAGGGAACTCAGTAGCAATGTTTTCCACTCAAGAGAGTAGTCCATTTCAGGAATGAACTAGACAATAGACAATAGGTGCAGGAGGAGGCCATTCGGTCCTTTGAGCCAGCACCGCCATTCAATGTGATCATGGCTGATCATTCTCAATCAGTACCCCGTTCCTGCCTTCTCCCCATACCCCCTGACTGTCAGAGGAACTGTCAGAGGAAGTTATAGAATTGGATACAATTACATTTTATAAATACATTTGGGCAGATATATGAATCGGAAGGGATTAGAGGGGAATGGGCCAAATGCATGCAAATGGAACTAGTCCAATATGCCAACTTCATTGGCTTGGACAAGGTAGGCTGAAGGATCTGTTCCCACGCTGTATATCTCTATGACTCTCCAAGTACAGTTAACAAATATTGCCCCATCTGACTCTGGAGCACTATGGCAATCGCAGGGAGGGAAAGTATGGTTAGGTGAGAAGGAAAGAATTGAGAAGTAGAGAGTATAGAAAAGAGGAGGATTAGAGAACATAGAACAGTACACCACTGGAACAGGCCCGTCAGCCAATGATACCTGTGTCGAACATGATGCCAAATTACACAAATCCTTTCTGCCTGCACAAGATCCCTCTATTCCCTGCATATTCATGTGCCTATCTAAAACTCTTTTAAAGGTCACTATCGTGCCCAAGTTTCATCCTCATCCAAGTGATCATGTACCCCAAGAGAGGCTGCATTTTTTTTAAAATCACAAAATTCCTAGCCATAAACAAACTATATTCTTCTTGATTCAACAGCCACCAGGTGTGTGGATTTCTTGAAAGAATCACTAAACTCAAGTGAGGTGAGAATGTGAAGAAGGAACCGACCCAAAACATCACCCATCCTTTTTCTTCAGAGATTCTGCCTGACACGCTGTTACTCCAACATTTTGTGTTCCTTTTTGGTATAAACCACCATCTGTAGATCTTTATTTCTACTGAGACAATATCTTCTGTTTGCTTTTTACTTTATAAAATAATGCAAATGTATCAACCACGTTATTGACAATGCTACAGACTGAGAGGAGCTGACCAAGGATTGATCTTGCAGTCTTCAGCGCTCAGTATCTTGCAGGATTCACTGATGACATCAGAAGCTTTAATGCACAACTCTTCACGGTATTACTGAAATACACCCTTAAGAATCAAAGGAACAAAAGTTGTTTATAAGCCTTGCGTGGACTCTTACAGAGGTAATGTGGCATGTTGATGCATGCTGGAAAACACAAGGTATAGCAGCTTCATATGTTGTGCTACAAACTCTCCAAGAAGAAAGCCAGTCAAGATAATACGAAGGAGAAAACTAACAGAAACAAAAAGAGATGGAGATAAATAAAGACAAAAAGACTGGAAACTGAAAGGACTGAAGAGGGGATGGAGGAAAGGGAAAAAGAAAAACTGAAGGGCAACATCTTAAAGGAAACATTGGAAGTATGGAGAACAAGACTCAAAAATGTGCCGAGTGAACTCCATTCTCAGGACTTGCTTTTAGTGAGGCCTGGATTTTCTGTTGGTATTAGGAATAAAAGAGGGGAATACAGCTCAAGGAAATGGTTGCCACCAACGGAAATGCAAAGCATTTTTACAGGGCTGTTATGATGGATTACTAACATATAATTTTAATCAAAGTCCCTCAGGAAACACATATAATTAAGACATTGTTTTGAAATTGCCCTTATTTTTCCACTTATTATGAGCCCAGCAGCTGAATTCAAAATAATCTTGTCATACACCAAAAATATTTTGTTTTAATATCAGCACTTATGGCTGATCAGCAGTTCAATTTACAGTGATGCTCAGCCCCTTCCATTTATATATTCCAACAACTAAAATTGTAGGAAGGGACCTCAGATGCTGGTTTACACCAAAGGTAGACACAAAAAGTTGAAGTAACTCAGCGGGTCAGGCAGCTTCTCTGGAGAAAAGGAATAGGTGACGTTTTGGATCAAGACCCTTCTTCAGACTGAGTGTCAGGGGAGAGGGAACCGAGAGATGGAACAAATTAATGAAAGATGTGCAAAAAGACAGATCAAAGCCAGCAACAATGATCAAGGAAACCACAATGGTCCATTGTTGGCTGTGGGAAAGGTGATAGAGAGTAATACAAACAATGAAACGGCAGGACGACAGTGAAATTATTATGACCACTTGGTTGGGGAAGGGACGGAGAGAGAGGGGATGCAAGGGTTACTTGAAGAAATCAATTATCATGCTGCTGGGTCGTAAGCTGCCCAAGCGAAATATGAGATGCTGTTCCTCCAATTTGCATTTGGCCTCACTCTGACAATGGAGGAGGCCCAGGACAGAAAGGTCAGTGTGGGAATGGGAGGCCTTTCCAATCATGATCCAAATGAAACAAAGTCTAGGCAAAACCAATTTCTGAGACAATATCCCATCTCCAATGGAAGCCGTTTTGTAATGCATTCTTGCATAATGGGGAAAAAACTGCAATCACAGCACACCACTGAGAGCCATACTCTGCACTTCCTACAGAATGGTTCAAAAGGCACTGGCCAGTACATACCACGTTATTAGCATGGAACTGGTCACCAACTAAGAATGCTCTTTCCCTGTTCAAGGCACCAGCAAGTTCTAGCATGTCCCTGTACTTTCTTTCAATCCTCACGTCCTGTCATGCACCAAGCAACACTCGCCTAGTTCATGAAAAATAATGTATTTAACCTACATCAGAATGATTAGGAAAGTTGACTTCTTCTGGCTGGGACATTTAACCGCTTTCAACTGTACTATTATTATCCAAACAGGTGTTCTGCAATGTGTGTGGTTTGATGAATTAATGTGTTTTTTTTACAAGTCTCTGCAAATTCCACTAAGTTATTGACTGTGGTTAGTACAGATTTCAGGAACGACAGAAATGTATTAAAATTTGCAATGGACATAAAAAGGGATACATTTACATTGTGCAAATCTGAAAATAGAGAATGTTCACTTAGTTTGCTCTAGTGGTGCATTTAACTGACCCACTAAAAAGCTTTCTCTCACTTGCTTGTAGAAACTAAAAGTGATCATCAGTCTGAAGAAGGGTCTCGACCCAAAACGTCACCCATTCCTTCCCCCCGAGATGCTGACTGACCTGCTAAGTTACTCCAGCATTTTGTGAATAAATACCTTCGATTTGTACCAGCATCTGCAGTTATTTTCTTAAACTAAAAGTGAGCTGCTCAGATTACCCATAAAAAAAACACCTAATGGTGACACAAGGAACTGCAGATGCTGGAATCTCAAGTAAAACACAAAGCACTGGAGTAATTCAGCAGGCCAGGCAGCATGGATAGATGAAATTTTGGGTTGGGTTCCTTCATCTGACTGGCTACCATTTCACCAATTCATTAGCAAGGTTAATAATAAACATTTTTTTTGTATCTATGAACACTATTTAGTACTACAGCTTATTATGCAACAGAGGCACACACTTAAAAATCAGACAGCAATAGCAAGACATGTCTATGTAAAAAAAAGCAGATAATGCTAAATAAACAGGTCAGCCAGCATCTGTGGAAAGAGGAAATCAGGTAGAAGCCCTGTACTCTGATTAAATTCAAGAGAGAGCTGGATAGAGCTCTTAAGGATAGCGGAGTCAGGGGGTATGGGGAGAAGGCAGGAACGGGGTACTGATTGAGAATGATCAGCCATGATCACATTGAATGGCGGTGCTGGCTCGAAGGGCCGAATGGCCTCCTCCTGCACCTATTGTCTATTGTCTATAAACATCATGCTGACACAAGGAACTGCAGATGGTGGTTTCCAAACGACGCAAAGTGCTGGAGTACTGTTTTTCTCTCTTCAAATGTAGCCTGATCTAGTGATTATTTCAAATATTTCTGCTTTTGTTTCAGATTTCCAGCATCTGTTGTAGTTGGCTTTTGGGGCACACTGTACACCTTTTGATTATTTACTCATCCTAAACTTTAAATAATCTCTCTAAACCCACTTTTTTTCACCCTGCTTGCACGTTAATATGCAAGTTAATATTGGTTATTACAATATCAAATTTAACTCTAGGAAAGTGTTATACTTTTGCTCTCTCAAACTCCATTTCTACTACATTTATTTGGGCATACAAAAGCATTATTTCTCAATTTATGAACCCCCCCCCATCCCTTCCCTCCTCCGACCCCATTTTCAATTTTAGCCAGTGATGAGTTTCTTGACATTTATTTCCGTTTCTCAAACTAAATGTACCAACTTTCCTCACGATCTTAAGTCCACGTGTCATATAAATTCCCAAATGTGTTCACATTTTTAATTACTGCCAATATTCAGTCAAATTTGAATGAAAAATAATTACCATAAGCTCAACAATTTAGAACTACTACCATGGCCCATGAAAGAGTTAAATAAATGGTTTTGTTGAGCTGCAGAAGCTGAATCTAAAACAATTATGGAAACCACAAGCATTGGCATTTTTAATGGTTTCAGTTTTTTCACAAAGTTAAAATAACCCAGAAATTCCACGAGAACAGCCACAATTGTAGGGATGGGTGAACAATTTGGATCTGGATTGCAATTCTTTTGAAGCTATTGCTTTGATGAATTTGCCCCTTTTAAAAAAAAGTGAACAGTAACTTTACTGAGGCACCACCAGTTTTACTTTCCAAAACAGAACTCTTTAAACATCAAACAAAAAAGCATCAAAAGAACAATGTCCTTGAATGAGAAGTGTACTGTAACCCTCGCTCGGGGAAGTTTTGAAGGCAATAGAATTGCCAATTTGAATGGCCTGTTAGAAATCTGCTTATTATGCTTGTTAAAAAGTTAATGAAAAGCAGTCAGAAATTCTTGCTACTCTACCAAAGACACTGTTTTAACATGCAGATAGACACAAAAAGCTGGAGTAGCTCCGCGGGACAGACAGCATTTCTGGAGAGAAGGAATGGGTGACGTTTCTGGTCGAGACCTTTCTTCAAACAATCCTTGTGCCAGGCGTACACTGGCCCTATTCCCGAACTCTATCTCCATTACATTGACGACTGCATCGATGTTACCTCCTGCGCCCATGCAGAACTCATGGACTTCATCAACTTCACCAATTTCTATCCTGCACTCAAAATGTTTTACACGAGCAGTTCCTTCCTACAACATATTAAAATGCAACTTGTGGCCAGCTTTGGATTCCTACAGCCTGCTACTTAGATCTCATATCTCTCTCTTTCGCACTCACATACAAAAGAATCACATTATAACATCCCAAAGGATACAAAATTTGGGACAGAATGTGATATTCTGCCCTTTCTTGATGCGGTTGCAAACAAATAAATTCTAATTTTCATAAACTTGCCACAATTCTTAAAGTTAGAATTAAATATAAATCATTTTATTTCAAAGTATTTTAATAACAAAATTCCATAACCCAGTATATTTTTAAGTAATGTCAACACTGCTATTTCATTGTCCAATCCCTCAACTGGGTAACTCGTTAATCCTTTAAGAAAATAGTTAATGGGTAAACTACATTGCTGAAAATCTAGAGACACACAAGGACATCAGTGAACAAGGTGGATTTTTAATGACACTCTGGTGTTTACGTATACAATTATAAATTCATGCTTTAAATTCAGATAATAAATTTGGAATTAATCTGATGATGGAATTCCAACTCATTTCCCTTGATCAATATTAGGGTGGCAACTCCAGTTAATTTAAACACTTGGCCCATATATTCAGAAATACCACCCAAAAAAAGGCAAAATTCACACACTGTAAATGTAAATTTTGTATTAATGAGATCTTGATACCACAAATCGAAAAGAGTAAGCCAAACACTTCTTCACACAAAAGACTGAAAAAGAGAAAATATAAAAACACGGACCCCCCCCCCATTCTCCTGTCCCTTAGCAACAACGAACTGAAAAAGCTAATTCATTTCATAAAGAGTATGATTAAATTGGTAAAGCTAGAAATATAACTGAAATGTTATTCTCCATGGATTAGTCTAATCACTGGAAATTCATCAGTGCCTACTAAAGGGTGGTGAGATAAGGTAGTGAGATGGCTCATTATTGGCAACATGATTGAATCTATAATAGTCAACAGAACACAAATTAAAAACTGCACGGCAGAACACATATCCAATTTTAAATAAATTCTGGAAATGAAGGAATAATATTGATTACATCAATAGGGCTGTCCGGTTGCCTTAAAAGCTAAATGGGTCAATAATGTGTAGTAAGGAACTGCAGATGCTGGTTTAAACCAAAGATAGACACAATAAGCTGGAGTAACTCAGCAGGACAGGCAGCATTAGAGAGAAGGAATGGGTGACAATTTGGGTCGAGACGTCTGAAGAAGGGTCTAGACCCAAAATGTCATCCATTCCTCCTCTCCAGAGATGCTGCCTGTCCCGCTGAGTTACTCCAGCTTTTGGTGTCTTTAATGGGTCATTAATGTTCTTCAGAAAATATGCTATCCTTCATCTAAAGCATCACTGTGCAGCACATCTGAAGTAGGACAATTAAAGACAGTTTTCCCATACCCAGAGTTGTGTTTTGTTATTGTTATCAGCAAACACCAGGAAAGAGTCAGAAGTGGAGTCAGGTCCTTCGACCAACTCGTCCATGCTGAGCAATATGACAATCTATGCTAGTCCCGTTTGCCCATGTTGAACCACACCCCTTTAAACCTTTCCTATACATGTACTTGTCCAAATTAATTTTCAATTGTTTATGTGCCTGTCACAACCCCTTCCTCCGGCAGCTCGTTTCGTATACCCACCACCATCTCTGTGAAAATGTTACGCCTCAGGACCCTGTTAAATCTTTCCTTTCTCACCTTAGAACTATGCCTTCTAGTTTTTGACTCACTTACCCTGGGAAAATGATTGCATGCATTCACAATATGTATGCCCCTCATGATATTATATGCCACTTTGAATTTGCTTGTCAATCTGCTCTGCTCCAAGCAATAGTTCTAACCTGCCCAACCTTTCTCTGTAACTTAGGCACTCGAGTCCCAGCAGGTTTGTCATAAATCCACTTTGTACTCTTTCCAGTTTTACGACATCTTTTCGACAAAAGGATAACCAAAACTGTGCACAATATGCCAAGTCTTGCTTCACCAATGACTGCCTAGTACAACAGTAAACTAACATCCCAACTCCTGACTGATCGATGAAGGCCAGCTTGCCATATCCTTTTTTCACCATCCTATCTAACTGGAATGCTACTTCTAGGGAACCATGTACTTCTACTCCAAAGTTCCTCTGTTCTACAAAACTTCCCAGGTCCCAACTGTTTGCTGTGAAGGCCTGGTTTGGCTTCCAAAAATGCAACAGTTTGCACTTTTTAAATTGAATGTTTACATATTCTGTTAAGCTGCTGCAAATAAGTTATTTTGTTGTTTTATCTGGGACATATGACAATATGTTTGTATACTTGTATACACTGTAGGCTTGTATACACTGGAATTTAGAAGGATGAGAGGAGATCTTATCGAAACGTATAAGATTATTATGGGGTTGGACACGTTAGAGGCAGGAAACATGTTCCCAATGTTGGGGGAGTCCAGAACCAGGGGCCACAGTTTAAGAATAAGGGGTAGGCCATTTAGAACGGAGATGAGGAAAAACTTTTTCAGTCAGAGAGTTGTAAATCTGTGGAATTCTCTGCCTTAGAAGGCAGTGGAGGCCAATTCTCTGAATGCATTCAAGAGAGAGCTAGATAGAGCTCTTAAGGATAGCGGAGTCAGGGGGTATGGGGAGAAGGCAGGAACGGGGTACTGATTGAGAATGATCAGCCATGATCACATTGAATGGCGGTGCTGGCTCGAGGGGCCGAATGGCCTCTTCCTGCACCTATTGTCTATTATCTATTGTCTATAATAAAACACTTGATTTTCGAATGCCATTTGCCATTCCTTGGCTCATCTGTCCAGTTGGTCAAGATCCCATTGGAATTCTTGATCACCTTTACAATACCACCTGTCTCAGTGCTATGCCTCAAACATTTTCATCCAACCTGCTGATCGAGCTGACAAACAACAATGGGCCCAGCGTTGATCCCTGTGGCACATCCCGAAGGTATTTATTCACAAAATGCTGGAGTAACTCAACATCCGTAGCTTATGAGAGGTCAGTTCAGTAGGCTGATAATAGTGGGGAAGAAGCTGTATCTGTATCTGGTATACATGCTTTCAACCTTTAACCTATTGCCCGATAAGAAGTGGGGGGGGGGGGGGGGGGGGGGGGGGGGGGGGGGGGGGGGTGGAAGAAGGAATGACCGAGGTGCAAGTGGTCCTTGATTATGATGGCTGCTTTTCCAAGGCAACCTAGGGTATACATATAATTGATGGGGTAACATTAGTTTGTACGATGAACTGGGCTGCACACATAACTCTCTAAAACATCTTGCGATTATGTGCTCAGCATTTGCCGAACCAGGTTATGATGCATCCCGATAATACAGTGTACCTATCGAAATTGGTGAGATTTGTCGGAGACATGGTCTAAGAGATCACAATTCATTTGTTTCAATTCCTTAGATTCCATGATCTTCTCAATGTTGCTACCTTACAGCGCCAGAGACCCGGGTTCAATCCTGACTGTCGGTATGGAGTTTGTGCATTCTCCCTGTGATCACATGGGTTTTCTCTAGGTGCTCTGGTTTCCTCCCAAACTCCAAAGATGAACAGGTTTGTAAATGAATTGGCTATTATAAATTGTGCCTAGTGTGTAGTATAGTGCTCGGTGCAGACTCAGTGGGCCGAAAGGCCACTCCGTATTTCTAAAATCTAAAAGTAAAAACCGATGAGAAATATTCATTAATAATCTCACCCCTCACCTTTGGCTCCTGATGTAGACAGTCATGCTGATCATTAATGGGACGTATTCTCCCTAACCACTCTTTTACTGTAGAATCTCTTGGAATTTTCCTTACCTTGCCTGACAGATTAATCTTATCCCCTTGTTTAACCCTGCTGAATTCCTTCTTAAGTACACTGCAGCACTTCTTATACTCAGAGGGATTTGCTTGATTTTGACTGACCAAACCTGTTGCATGCCTCCTTCATTTTCCTGACCAGGGCCTCAATATTTCTTGTCTCCCAGCCTCCATGAACTTGCCAGCCTTGCCTTTCACCCTATCAGGAACATTGTTCTGATCAACGTGATCATCCACTCTTGTTTCTACCCATATAGCTTCACTGGACGATTCCCCCAAGGATTTCCTCCAAGGACTGTTTATGTCCTCCTTCATCAAACATGCCCCTAATCTTCACTTACCTGTACCTCTATAACCTCTGTAGTATCTGTACCCTGGAACAATGAGCCGGTGGGCCTGCCCTCCTCACACCCTTATCTTTGTAATGGCTAGAGTATCCCAGTCCCCTGAGCCGTACCACTCCCTGCATTTGCCCACCTTTCCTGTATTAAATGCCTCTTGCATTTAATGAATGCTGCTTAAACCATCAGTCTATTTTCTCTCTTTGCCATCATCACTAGCTGTCCTGTGTACTAAATTTGATCTCTTTGGCTACAGTATTTGCCCCCAACTTCCTTTCTGCTCAGGGATCCATCATACTGCCTATCTATTTTAAATCTCCCCTCCCCCCCCCCCCCACCCCCCCCGAGTAGCACCAGCAAATCTCCCCAAGAGAGAAATACTGGACAACATGACTACTGACAAGCAAAAAAAAATAAAACCTGCAGGCCATGGTTTGGAGGTGTCTGTACACATTAAATATGAAAGGCCCCATTGGATACAGCACAGCCGTACTGGACCACAGCACATGGCAATGTAGGTGAAGGAGGGAGGGTCTGTCTGCTCATACAAAAAGAGGCCAAATTTACAACTTCAAAATCGGAAGAAGGGTCCCCTTTGATGTGACAGAGCCGCCTTTTATTACACCAGAGACAAGCTGCTTCAAAGAGCTCTCGTCTGTCAACTGCTCTTTTATTCCTTTTCTGTTTTTCTAACATATATGGCTTGACGATTGAACAAAGTATCTTTTATCAGAAATAGATGAACATTTTAAGGTGGAAAAATTGGACATTAGCTCACACCGGAACCAGCTCCCTGACACTTCTTGATATGTGGCCCATAAATTCGAAGATCACAAGATCTTGGAGTCAACCACGAGATTTGGTAGAACTTCAAGTCATGTTGAATTTATTGCTTTATACAAAGGTACAGTAAAGTACAGGTGCAACAAAAATCTTGCTTTGGCTTTGAAAGTCCTCAACATTCAAGATTTCATGGATTCTCTAACAAGTAAAGTAAGGATAGCATGCAATATCTGCAAGAGTGACTACTGGATCAAAGATCTGTCGTGGCCCAGCACCAATGCAATGACAAAGAAAGCTCATCAATGCCTCTACTTCCTTAGAAGATTCAGGAGATTTGTTAAGTTGACAGTCTATCAAAGTTCTACAGGTGTATGGCAGAGAGCATTGTGACTGATTGCATCACAGCCGGGTTCGTCATTTTGAATGCTCAGAAACGAAAAGAGACTATAGAGAGTGCTAGACTTTGCCAATCCATCAGAGGTACTGACCTCCTTCACCATCAAAGGGATCTACAGGGGGCATAGCTTCAAAAAGACAGCCACTATCGCAGGAGCTTGAAAATCATGACTACCACGTTCAAGAATAGCTTCTTCCCAGCAACCAGCAGGCTCTTGAACATTACATATCTCTAACTTTAGCAACTAAGATCTTTTAGTTTAGTCTAGAGATACGGCGTGGAAACAGGCCCTTCGACCCACCGAGTCCGTGCCAACCATCAATCACCCGCCCATACACTATGTTCTATCCTACACACAAGGGACAATTTGCAGAAGTCAATTAACCTACAAACCTGCACGTCTTTGGGATGTGGGAGGAAACCGGAGCAGCTGGAGAAAACCCATGCAGTCTCTGGGAGAACATACAAACTCCACCCGGAGTCTTCCCATCCGGTCCCCTGCAAAAAGTCTATCCCCTACTCCCAATTCCTCCGTCTACGCCGCATCTGCGCCCGGGATGAGGTGTTTCACACTAGGGCTTCTGAGATGTCCTCGTTCTTCAGAAAACGGGGCTTCCCCTCCTCCATTATAGATGAGGCTCTCACTAGGGTCTCTTCTACATCCCGCAGCTCCGCTCTTGCTCCCCCTCCACCCACTCGCAACAAGGACAGAATCCCCCTCGTTCTCACCTTCCACCCCACCAGCCAGCGGATCCAACATATCATCCACCAACATTTCCGTCGCCTACAACGGGACCCCACCACTGGCCATATCTTCCCATCCCCTCCCCTCTCCGCATTCCGCAGAGACCGCTCCCTCCGTAACTCCCTGGTCCACTCGTCCCTTCCTACCCAAACCACCCCAACCCCGGGCACTTTCCCCTGCAACCGCACGAGATGCAACACCTGTCCCTTTACCTCCCCCCTCAACTCCATCCAAGGACCCAGTCTTTCCAGGTGAGACAAAGGTTCACCTGCACCTCCTCCAACCTCATCTATTGCATCCGCTGCTCTAGATGCCAACTTATTTACATCGGCGAAACCAAGCGCAGGCTCGCCGATCGCTCGCTGAACACCTGCGCTCGGTCCGCATTAACAAAACTGATCTCCCGGTGGCCGAGCACTTTAACTCCCCCTCCCATTCCCAGTCTGACCTTTCTGTCATGGGTCTCCTCCAGTGCCATAGTGAGGCCCGCCGGAAATTGGAAGAACAGCACCTCATATTTCGCCTGGGCAGTTTGCAGCCCGGTGGTATGAACGTCGACTTCTCCAACTTTAGATAGCTCCTCTGTCCCTCCCTTCCCCTCCTCCTTCCCAGATCTCCCTCTATCTTCCTGTCTCCACCTATATCCTTCCTTTGTCCCGCCCCCCTGACATCAGTCTGAAGAAGGGTCTCGACCCGAAACGTCACCCATTCCTTCTCTCCCGAGATGCTGCCTGACCTGCTGAGTTACTCCAGCATTTTGTGAATAAAACTCCATACAAACAGCACCTGTAGTCAGAATCGAACCCTGCGCTATAATGCAGCAACTCTACTACTACGCCACTGTGCCGCCCCTTAAATCTTCTATGAACTGTCTTTTGTTGCACTATAAACTTGGACTACCAGTTTTGAACTATCATGGTCACCAGTATCATAGTTTATTATGTCTTTATCTGTGTGTTATTGTATTTATGGGCCTGTAAAGCTGCAGCAAGCGAGAAATTAATTGAACAGTCATCAGTAAATATGACAATTAAACACTCCTGACCTTTCACTCCCTGATCTTCAAGTGCCCTTTTCTCTGCCATATATCCTAAATGCTGCTTTATATTCCACACAGGATTCCATTCAAAAATGTGTTTTCAGCAATTAACCCCCACACTCCCCCCTCTTAGAATTATTGTATTGTTTGCTGAGGTCTGAGGCTTTTACTGTCTGCTTTCACAACCTGCATTTTCAATCCTAATTGAAATCCTACCTGCAGACTGGGTTCAAGCCAGGCAGCCCTCCTGGATTCCTCTTTCTGCTTGCCTCTCTGGGTGCAGCTCAAGGTTTGCCAAATTATTTTGAAGTTCTTAACAGATTCAACATTATTTTTTGTATTTCATCAGCCAGTGGTTTTGTCTGGCTTCAAGGACTTGGCTCGACCTAAGATGACCGTATCAGTTTGCTGTCAACCCGAGAAGTAGGACAAGCTGTCTTCTATCCAGCCCTGTTGCCACCATGTTACCTGTTCTAAAATATAACTATGTTTACATGCTTCTGCTGAATTAAATAATTATCACGTAATTTCAAATGATCATCTGCATAAACAAAATGGGTTTCATTTATCGGGAATTTATATGTTCACTTGCACCTCCTCCAACCTCATCTACTGTTTCCGCTGTTCCAGGTGTGGACTCCTGAATATCGGCGAGACCAAGCGCAGGCTCGGTGATCGTTTCGCTGAACACCTCTGCTCATTCCGCCTAAACCGACCCAATATCTCCCTGTTGCTCAACACTTTAACTCCCCCTCCCATTCCCACAATGACCTTTCTGTCCTGGGCATCCTCTATTGTCAGAGTGAGGCCGATTGGAGGACCAGCACCTCATATTTCGCTTGGGTAGCTTACACCCCAGCGGTATGAACATTGACTTCTCTAACTTCAAGTAGCTCTTGCTTTCCCTCTCTCTCCATCCCCTTCCCCCTTCCCAGTTCTCCTACCAGTCTTACTGTCTCCGACTACATTTTATCTCTGTACTGCCCACTCCCCTAACATCAGTCTGAAGAAAAGTCTCGGCCCGAAACGTCACCCATTCCTTCTCTCCAGAGATGCTGCTTGGCCAGCTGAGTTACTCCAGCATTTTGTGTCTACCTTCAATTTAAACCAGCATCTGCAGTTCTTTCCTATTCATTTATAGGGAATATTGATTTAGTGAAGTATCCATTTTCATAAAATCTGTGGAATGCTCTACATTTGTACAATACTACAGACACTTGATTGCACGGCTCTGACTAAAACAATATTGTGTAAAGACATAATTCTTTCTCCCGACAATTGGCATGCCCATCTATCCTTCAAGGAAAAGAAATATTACTGGAATACTACCCCATATTCTGCCCATTCCTTCCTTCCTCAAACAATTGAGATGCCGTTCTTTGTGTGCAGTTTCATACACCTGCTGACTCCTTTGCTGCTTTCCATACTTGCTCTGACTCAAAACAAGTGCATCAACCCTATTCTTAGATGGTTTTACACTGATAGATGGTCATCACAGATTTTTAATAATGTAGTAAGTAATTCCAACAAGTAATTGTTTATATAAAACTACTTACATCACCGACCTGAAGTTGAAAGTAAACTGCAAGTAAAGCTTAAAATAGCTACCATCATACCAACAGAAATCATGAACGTTGCTGGATAAGATTCACAACACAGTTTATATGTGGATCTACATATTTATTCCCCATATCTTATTCTTTCTATGTTCCTCATATAATCCAGTGCAAGGGTCCACACCAAGTTCTACATTTATTCATCAAACCTGTTCGGTAGGAGATATTTCCCAGCCTAAACCCTGCATCATAACTAATTCTAGTATTTAATTAGTAACGTCTAGTCAGTTGCACAAACTAGACAAGGATTTCATTACCATTTGTTTCAGTTGGGAGACAATGCATAAACACACAATAAAGATATTCAGTTTTCAGACATACGAGAGAATTATGAAAATGCTTACTCCAGAAAAGAATTTTACATAATAATCACATTGATAAGAACACAAAAATATGGACCTGTGCAACTCATTTTACCACCTGACGTGAGAGACAGCTTGCTTTTGTATGTTACATTTGTCACCTTAGTTTTAGACATGAATTAATATTTTCATACTTTATTACTAAAAATCAAATCTTTGATTCTCAGGTACAGATAGAGAAATGAGAATCATTTTTCCTCATCAATAAGCTGAAGTCCCTTCCACCTTAATAATTGACACAATTGTATCTGAAATCTTTCTGCTGTCCCATCATACAAATGCAATGCAAAACACAAAGTATTCAGAATCAGTCTGAAGAAGGGTCCCGACCCGAAATGTCACAGACCCGTTCCCTCCACAAATGCTGCCTCAACCACCAAGTTATTCCAGCACAAGTATTTTGGTCAAGATTCCAGCTTCTGCAGTACCATGCAAGCTTCATATAAGCTATGACACAGAAATATTTAATTTAGGAAAATTTAGAAAACCAATCCCAAAAGAATGCATTCTTTCATTGGCAGGAACTATGGTCAATTATACAGCAATTCATTCCAGCACATGTTCAAATCTAGTTCATTTCCAGCAAATTCTTAAACGGGCAATGACATTCCAGGGAAAAAAAAAGATGAGATATAGTTTTACTAAATATGACTTGCACAAAACAGAGTTGATGATGAGATGTCATAAGATGTTGCATAGAGGTTCCAATGCATCCATTAACGTCAAAGCATTGGAACCATATTTCTATCTGTCCCATTGCATTAATTTTTCTTTGCAGCAAAGGTTTCATTCAAAGAATACAGCCTGAAAAACTCTCCATCCTGCCCAATCTGTATGAGCCATCAAGAACCTATTTGCGCAAATCCATTTTGTTCTACCCCCATTCGCAACAACTCGTCCAGATTCTACCACTCATCTTCACAGCAGGGGCAATTTACAGTGGTCAAATAACCTACCAACCTGCATGTTTTTGGGATATGAGAGGAAATCAGAGCACCCGGAGGAAGCCCACATGGTCACAGGGAGAACATGCAAACGCCACAAAGAAATGGTTGCAAGTTTGCCAATTCAATTTTCAGCACCATGACGCTATTTACAAAGCACATAAAGGGTATTTCCAATTTCAGTTCCAAATGGAGCCAAATTTCAAACATATTTTTTGGAAATAAACAGCACACAAATACTGCACATTTAGTGCAAGTGTCCAAGGATGGACTTTTATCAATCATTGTTAACGATTTTGCCAAAAGTGCTTCTGTAGTTCCGCCACCCATCAGCTCCATCCCAAAATATAGATGCCTCAAGAATGGGAGCTGATGTTATAACAAAGTCAGAACTGGGAATAGATCACAGGAAATACTGAAGCACCCGTTGTCACATTTACACAAATAAACCTATGGGCTAACAGGCAAAGACAAGTCCACAAACATCTATATACCAAAACTCTCATTTGTTTGTTCCTGAACTAAAGTCCAAAACTGTACACGATAGCATGACAATTTTAGGCCCACCTTACTCACCATTGTCCCTTTGGTGCTAATGGAAGAAGTTTCATTGAAATTGGTGTTATATTTTGAGTTATTCATATTTTAAAGTTTAAATCTATCTCCTAGGGAGGGAGGGAGGGGGGAAGAACAGGGGGCGGGGAGGAAGGGAGGGAGAAGGAAGGGAGGGAGGAAGGGAGGAGGGAGGAGGGGAGAAGGATGGGGGTTGAGGGGGATGGAGTGGGGGGGGAAAGGGAGGAAGAGGGGAGAATGAGGGGAAGGGAGGGATGGGGGTGGAGGGAAGGGGAGAGGGGAGAGGGGGGGAGGGAGGGAGGGAGGGAGGGAGGGAGGGAGGGAGGGAGGGAGGGAGGGAGGGAGGGAGGGAGGGAGGGAGGGAGGGAGGGAGGGAGGGAGGGAGGGAGGGAGGGAGGGAGGGAGGGAGGGAGGGAGGGAGGGAGGGAGGGAGGGAGGGAGGGAGGGAGGGAGGGAGGGAGGGAGGGAGGGAGGGAGGGAGGGAGGGAGGGAGGGAGGGAGGGAGGGAGGAGGGGAGTGGGGAAGGAGAGGGTGCTGCACCAATGCAGGAGAGGTTTGGGCCCAACGAGTCCACCTGGTCTAGTCTGACAATAAAAAACAAGTAGTAACCTAAACCAACATTTCCCCAAGATACAGAAAGAAACTGGTTAATTAGAAGAAAAAATATGCATATAAAATGGGTACAAAACATGATTATGATTAATAACACATCTTATACATTAAAGGGAGCTTTGAACATTGCTTTAAGGGTTGATCAGGAGGGCTGAGAAAAGCGAGCCGCTGTCGTGCAATGAAGCTTGCAGTTGTTGTGCTTCAAAATGAAGAAAACACGGTCCAATCAGTTCCAGTTTAAGTGAAAATGCCATTATTGTATATGCCATCTCAACTTAAAAGCTTGAAATGTAATTAGCATTGAATCTTGCCAGGCAATATTTCCTGATGGTTTTATCCATGACAAGTGAAAAACAAAGAACGAGTGCAGTACGGTACGTCAGGTCATGACCCACAAAAGCAATTCGAAAATCCCCTCCAGCTATGCTTTTAAAACATGAAACACTGCAACTTGAAGATACCAGTGAATGGGGTGACAATATCATAAATAATCACACTCATGAACACTGAGAGGAGAGAGATGCAGTGGGAGAGAAGTGCTAGGAGAGGGACAGAGATTGAACAGAATAATAGAACAAACGGGTGGTTTTAAACTAAATAGTGGGGTGCGGGGGGGTTCAAGTGGGATAGACAAGGATGGAGTTAAAGGGAAAGAGAGTAAAGGAAAAATTAAGATAGACCCCAGAATTAACGGGACAGAAAGCTCATGAAGGAACAGGAGAGAATGGCCAAGTGTAATAGGAATCGATGCGAAAGGCGAGATGAGCAAAGGATTAAAAGTACTATATATGAATGTGCGAAGTATAAGAAGTAAAATGGATGAGCTTAAGGCTCAGTAAAAGATTGGTAGATATGACATTGTGGGGATTACAGTGACGTGGCTGCAGAAGGATTGGGATATGAATATTCAGGGCTTTACGTCCGATAAGTGGGCAGAGGAGGTGGGGTAGCTCTGTTGGTGAGTGATGAAATTTAGTCCCTTGCGAGGGATGACATTGGGACTGACGATGTAGAGTCACTGTGGATAGAGCTGAGGAATTGTAAAGGTAAGAAGACACTAATGGGAGTTATCTACAGACCCTCAAACAGTAGCCCGGATATAGGGTGTAAGTTGCAGCAGGAGTTAATACTGGCATGTAACAAAGGTAATGCCACTGCGGTTTTGGGGGATTTCAATATGCAGGTAGACTGGGAAAATCAGGTTGGTTCTGGACCCCAAGAAAGGGAGTTTATAGAGTGCCTCCAAGATGGATTCTTAGAGCAGCTTGTACTAGAGCCTACCAGAGAGAAGACAATTCTGGATTTAGTGTTGTCCAATGAACCAGATTTAATGAGGGAACTCAAGGTGAAGGAACCGCTTGGAGGTAGTGACCATAATATGATTAGTTTTAATCTGTAATTTGAGAGGGAGAAGGTTAAACCAGAAGTGTCAGTGTTGCAGTTGAACAAAGGGGACTATGAAGGCATGAGAGAGGAGCTGGCCAAGGTCGAATGGAAAAGGATCCTAGCAGGAATGACGGTGGAACAGCAATGGCAGGAATTTCTGGGCATAATCCAGAAGATGCAGGATCATTTCATTCCAAAGAGGAAGAAAGATTCTAAGGGAAGTAAGAGGCACCCGTGGCTGACAAGGGAAGTTAGAGATGGAATAAAACTAAAAGAAGAGATGTATAACATAGCAAAGAGTAGCGGGAAGCCAGAGGATTGAGCAACTTTCAAAGGACAACAGAAGCTTTAAAAAGGGCAATACGGGCTGAAAAGATGAGGTACGAAGCGACGCTGGCCAACAATATAAAGAAGGACAGTAAAAGCTTCTTTAGGTATGTTAAGAGAAAAAGATTAGTAAAGACAAATGTGAGTCCCTTGAAGGCAGAAACGGGAGACATTATTATGGGTAACAAGGAAATGGCGGAAGAGTTGAACAAGTACGGATCAGTCTTCATTAAGGAAGACACAAACAATCTCCCAGATGTACTAGAGGACAGAGGGTCCAGGGAGACAGAGGAACTGAAAGAAATTTGCATTAGACGAGAAATTGTATTGGTAGACTGATGGGACTGAAGGCTGATAAATCCCCAGGGCCTGATGGTCTGCATCCCAGGGTACTCAAAGAGGTGGCTCTAGAAATTGTGGACGCATTGGTGATCATTTTCCAATGTTCAATAGATTCAGTATCAGTTCCTGTGGATTGGAGGGTAGCTAATGTTATCCCACTTTTCAAGAAAGGAGCGAGAGAGAGAGAAAACGGGGAATTATAGACCAGTTAGCCTGACATCGGTGGTGGGGAAGATGCTGGAGTCAATTATTAAAGAGGTAATAACGGTGCATTTGGATAGCGGTAAAAGGATTGGTCCAAGACAGCATGGATTTATGAAGGAGAAATCCTGCTTGACTAATCTTCTGGAATTTTTTGAGGATGTGACAAAATGGATGAAGGAGAGCCAGTGGATGTAGTATATCTAGACTTTCAGAAAGCCTTTGATAAGGTCCCACACTGGAGGTTGGTGAGCAAAATTAGAGGACATGGAAAGACAATTGGTTGGCAGACAGGAAGCAAAGTGTAGGAATAGACGGGTCCTTTTCAGAATGGCAGGCAGTGGCGAATGGAGTGCCGCAAGGCTCGGTGCTGGGGCCGCAACTATTTACAATATATATTAATGATTTGGATGAAGGAATTAGAAGTAACACTAGCAAGTTTGCGGATGACACAAAGCTGGGTGGCAGTGTGAACTGCGAAGAGGATGTTAGGAGGTTGAAGGGTGACTTGGACAGGTTGAGTGAGTGGGCAGATGCATGGCAGATGCAGTATAATGTAGATAAATGTGAGGTTATCCACTTTGGCGGCAAAAACAAGTAGGCAGATTATTATCTCAATGGTATCAGATTAGATAAAGGGGAATTGCAACAAGACCTTGGTATCCTTGTACACCAGTCACTGAAAGCGTGCAAGTACAGCTGGCAGTCGAGAAAGCTAGGGGCATGTTGGCCTTCATAACGAGAGGATTTGAGTATAGGAGCAAAGAGGTCCTTCTGCTTTTTTTATAGGGCCCTGGTGAGACCACATCTGGAGTATTGTGTGCAGTTTTGGTCTCCTAATTTGAGGAAGGATGTTCTTGCTATTGAGGCAGTGCAGCGTAGGTTCACAAGGTTAATCCATGGAATGGAGGGACTGTCATACGAGGAAAGATTGGAAAGACTGGGCTTGTATTCACTGGGGTTTAGAAGGATGAGAGGGGATCTAAAAGAGGCATATAAAATTATTAAAGGACTGGACAAGCTAGATGCAGGAAAAATGTTCCCAATGTTGGGGGAGTCCAGAACCAGGGGACACAGTCTAAGAATAAAGGGGAAGCCATTTAAAACTGAGGTGAGAAGAAACTTTTTCACCCAGATAGTTGTGAATTTGTGGAATTATCTGCCAACCGAAGGCAATGAAGGCCAATTCACTGGATGAATTTAAAAGAGAGTAAGATAGAGTTCTCGGGGCTAGTGGAATCAAGGGATATGGGGAGAAGGCAGGCACAGGTTACTGATTGTGGATGATCTGCCATGATCACAATGAATGAAGGTGCTGGCTCAAAGGGCTAAATGGCCTCCTCCTACACCGATTTTCGATGTCTTTATGTAATAAATGAGAGAATCAAACAGAACAAGTGTAAAAAAGTGGGAGCGTGATGAAATTGAAAGAGAGAAACATGAAAAAATTAAAGGAACGAGCGAATTAATCATTCTATATTATTCTTGCTACAAATATATATTCCTTCGGGATTTTTTTTTACCCAAGGTACAAATTAAATTCCAAATATACAATTTTCTTTGACTCAAATAATCCTGTTTCTTTCATTTGTCTCAGTGTTTCCTTATTTGCACTAATTATCCCATTCATCCCTTGTGAAGTACATCAGACAATTTGGCCACATTTAGCCCAACTAAATACAAACTGTTGTTTTTGTTTGTTCAACGTCACCAGTAGACCTGAAGAGGTTTGAAATTGTCTTATGCATCGGTTAACTCAGTTACACTTGGCAAGATAAATTATCCTAACACGATGTAAAAATCAAACAACTTGCATGCCAGACAACCAAAGTGCGAATAAAATTAACAGTACATTTTAAACTTGCAGTGTTCAAATGCATCTTAACACCTCTATTTGGGCACAAGGGTACAAGCAGCAGAATGTAGAATTGATTCTTGACACTTGAATAACAATTCTTGACATTTGACATTAATGTGTAGGAAAAAATAACTGCAGATGTTGGTTCAAATTGAAGGTAGACACAAAGTGCTGGAGTAACTCAGCAGGTCAGGCAGCACCTCAGGAGAGAAGGAATGGGTGACGTTTCAGGTCGAGACCCTTCTTCAGACTGATGTCAGGGGAGGGGGTGGGACAAAGATAGGTCTTTGTCCCACCCCCTCCCCTGACATCAGTCTGAAGAAGGCTTTCGACCCGAAACGCCACCCATTCCTTCTCTCCTGAGATGCTGCCTGACCTGCTGAGTTACTCCAGCATTTTGTGTCATTCCTTAACATAAAATAGTCACCTGTGCTGAGCATGAGTGATCTTTCCATTTCCTGCTTGGTCTCCAATTTTCCTACTGACAACGCCAATGGGAAAGCAATTAGGGCGCTTGGGGACGGGCATTATGATGACTACAGGTTAACTGTATAAAGTAGTTTGTCTAGAAACACAAATTCCAACACAAGGGTACCAGTCTGTTAAATATTTAATGCCCGATTTAAGATGTTTTTGCGTGCTGAATAGGGTTTGATTAAACAGCTCTTTTTTAGACATGTTCAAAAGTTACAATGTAAATCAGAAACAAATGAGCACTTTGAATAAAAGAATATGAACAATGGACAAGCAGTACTTGATTTTTTAACGATTGCATGCATTTCACGTGGGTTTGTTTGAGGCAAAAATTCTTCCACGCCAGGAAAGGCATGTGAAACTGGTGTACTGCAGGCTAGCACATGATCTTGCTTTTGTACATATCCAATGACTGACCCTCTATAATCCTAGAGAATTCAAAATATTCACCAATCTCCCAGTGAGTAAATATCTTCCTTTCTGCATCCTGAATGGCCAACACATTATACTGAGTCCATGACCCAGGTTTTAGATTTATTATTGTCACGTGTGCAGGGGCACTGTGCAAAATTTTGTTTTTGTATGCTATCCAATCAAATCAGAAAATACTATACATAAATACAATCAAGCCAAACTCAAGTGCAATATGTAGAGCAAAGGAGAAGATAATTATATGCAATGCACTGTTGCCAGAGACAAAGTACAATGTCCATAATGAAGCAGAGGTGAATTGGACAGTACCCCGATCTATGAAAGGATCGTTCAGAAGCCTGATAACAGAGGGGGACAAGCTGTTCCTAAGATAAACACAAAAAGTTGGAGTAACTCAGCGGGTCAGGCAGCAGTTCTGGAGTAAAGGAATAGGTGATGTGTCGGATTGAGACCCTTCTTGAGAAGGGTCTCGACCCGAAACATCACCGATTCTTTATCGCCAGAGATGCTGCCTGTCCCGCTGAGTTACTCCAGCTTTTTGCGTCTATCTTTGGTTTAAACCAGCATTGCAGTTCCTTCCTACACGAGCTGTTCCCGAGGCTGGTGACGCAAACTTTCAAGCTTCTGTATATTCTACCCAATGGGAGCAGGAAGAAGAAGGAATAACAAGGGTGGGACAAATATTTGATTATGAAGAAGGTTCCTGACCCGAAACGTCACCTATATCTGTTCTCCAGAGATGCCACCTGACTCGCTGAGTTACTCTAACATGATGTGTCTTATTTTGTAAACTAGCATCTGCAGTTCTTTGTATCACCTTTGATTATGTTGACTGCTTTTCTGAGGCAGTGTGGTATCGATGGAGTATATGGTGGGGAGTTTGGGTTATGTGATGGGCTGGGCTACATCCGCAACTCTAGACACCCCAGCTGGGGGAAGCATTATCCTCCCATCAACCCTGTCAAGCTCCAGATTTATTCTGTACATTTCACTGAGATCACCCCTCAAGAGAGTACCGACCCAGTCTGCTGAATCTCTGAACACAATTAATCAAGAATCAGTCCAGTGGCTCTTTGTCACATTTGCTCTATCACAAGAATATTCATCCATAGGTTGGATATGAAACAAAATATTTTCGCCTGGGTACTGTGTAATTGGAGAACCTTATATAGCTCGAGCAACTCATCATTTCCATTTAATTCTTCCAATAAATGCCAACATACCACAACAAGATGCATCTGAACACATGTTGACACCAAGAGAGGCAACTATACACTTGCATGTCAGGCACCCAAAAATAATTTGCCCAGTTGCACAAAACACAAAGTACTTTCAGAATATCAAAGACATAGGAACGGAATTAGGCCATTCGGTCCAGTGAGTCTGCTCCACCATTCAATCATGGCTCTGTTTGATGAACAATTTCTGTTGCCTACTGTCCAATAACTTGCTTCTGCAGGAGCAAACTACTGACACATGACTGACTATCCCTGTACTGACTCATGAACATGAATGACCATCCCACAGTCCTCCAGAAACCATTGTTCATGGCTGAGACCGTTCTTGGGTTGTGTGGCAGTCACCCACAGGAACCAAGAATGAAATCTATACCCTGTTTACATTTACTTGTTATTTTTCATTAAAAATCAATCGTGTGAAACATTGAAGGATTACAATTACTCAGGAAAACAGTATGGTTTTATAACAAGAATAACGTCTTTTTTAACTGTTAGAAATACAAATCAAACCCTTTTAAAAAAATTATCGCTAAGCAATATGGAATCACCTGCAAGTCTATAAGTCTCTGTTCCCAGTTTACTTGGCTTGTTGTGCTGCAGCTCATGGGGTACACACTTACAAGCATTGGTATCTGCCTAACAACTTATCTATGTGCTTACCCTTCACACGAGAACCCCAGAGATGAACGGCAATGATTATTTGACTGCGAGGGTCATCAAACCTTGACTAAAATTGTGTCTTCAGCAGCATTTGCTGTGAACTGCTTTTAAGCAAAATGTCTGCGTCAATCAAAAATAAAATCCAGGTTAATTTTTTCCCCCCACTACTCATGGAACTTAAGATGTGGTTTCAACAGCGTCAAAGCAACGTGAAATTCTAAACAACGTAGAGACAAAATGCAGTCTCATTTTAAAATCATGGTTGCCAAAGCTCCTTTTTGCACTGTAGAGATGGCAGAAGAAATACATCACAGAAGTGACAGGCCGAATAAAAGAGGATAGAACAAGTGCACGGTGGAAACATACCTGGATTTGAAAGAACAATGGAACACACCAGCTTAGATAGCTAACATCTTCTAGACAAGAGGTTAAAAAGCAAAGAACTGAGCTACATAAAAAGTAGCTGACAATAGTTTTTGACATGTGTGCATGCAACTTCCGCATAAGGTCAATTCCTCAGCAATCTAAACAATTACAGAGATTTACATTTGTTTATTTCTTTGGTATCACAAAATGCTGGAGTAACTCAGCAGGTCAGGCAGCATCTAGGAGAGAAGGAATGTTTATATCTTTAAGAGAATATTCCCAGGCACAAGTACAAGGAAAAGACGATGATGTGAGCTTCTTTACTTTGAAGGTTTAAACACCTGAATTTAGTTTTACGTGGCAAAAACAAAAAAGAACAAGCCCCACATTACAGAGATTCCACCCAAACTGAAAAAGATAGATGAATTAATGATTACTTGGTGCCAAGTTGAAGGGAGTTCAAAAATCCTGCAGTTTTGTTTTGTAAAATAATTTTATGGGAAGAATATTATGCAATGAATTATAGCTCCTGCATAGTGAATAGGGAAAAGAGTGGCATAACCTGTGGAATACATTACAAATGCTTGTGGCCATAGGAACAAGTCAAGTCAAGTCAATTTTATTTGTATAGCACATTTAAACACAACCCACGTTGACCAAAGTGCTGTACATCAGTTCAGGTACTAATAAAAGAGGCGAGAAAATATGTTAGAGGCGAGAGAGACTTCTCACCAGGTCTGGTTTGTCGCCTTGCTTGAGTACCAAAAAGGTGATTACCAGCCTGAAGATGACTTGAAATAAATCTCATGTTACAATAGTTTACTTGAAAGCCAAGAAACATGCATTAAAAATTCAAAGTGGGCTGTCCATATCAATGCAATTAGCACCTATATTTCATTTTCATAGCTGAACAAACAAGGATGAAACAAGGATCTGCGGATGTTGATTTACAAAAAAGGACACAAAGTGCTCGAGTGACTCAGTGGGTCAAGCAGCTGAAGAAGGGTCTCGACCCGAAATGTCACCCATTCCTTCTCTCCTGAGATGCTGCCTGACCTGCTGAGTTACTCCAGCATTTTGTGAATACCTTCGATTTGTACCAGCATCTGCAGTTATTTTCTTACACTCCCTGGAGAACATGGATAGATGATATTTTGGGTTGCGACTCTTCTTCATAGTGTACATATTTAACAATAGGCTTTTGTAAGTAATGGCCAGAAAGATCAGTGATGAGGAAAAAAGTTGTGTAGCACTCATGCATAAGTTAGAAACAGATTCATATGCTAATAGAGTTAAAGTTCAGGTAAGGTATCCTTTGGTTCCGACTTTTATTTCAATGCTCCTTTACACTCAGATTGCAAGACACCTGAATCCATGTATGCATGTATAGGGTAGCTGATTTATTGTTTCTAAGATAAGTATCTCTAAATCTAAAAAAAAATAAGGCCAGTAACTACTGGGTGCATTGCAAGAATGTTGACCATATAAATCTAACTTGTATCATGAATTGAGTCCATAAGCAGAGCTAGCTGGGGAAATGCCCATAGTTATACAGCTCTTGTTCCAACAGAGGTCCCATAGAGCAAAATATTCCCACTCTTTGAGAAGGTAGCTGCACTACTACCGTCAAAACAAACAGGCGTGCTTCAGAGGTTTCAAAGCCTCTATGGATTAGTACAAGAGAGTCCCTGGTCAAAGACAACTCCCTGGTCCAAGACAGCTCAACTTTAAAAGATAGCTTTTAAAAGCCACTGAGCACTTTGAGACTGTAACTAGAGCACATGGAAACCAAGCACAAATGGTGGAAGGTTGATTTCCCATCTGCCAAGTTTTGTATCTTGTCTATGAGTAAACACATGTGCCTGAGACACAGAAGTAGTACAAAATGACAATCCAAAATACTGAATGGTTAAAATTGCTGGGGAAAATGTTAAGATCAATTTTATTTTTTTCCCTAGTTAAGATGGTTTGTGGGTTTTTTTCCATTGATCAGGAAAGTGGGAAGAGAATAGAGACTAAAAGCAAATGGCAGAAAAGGAATATTGAAGTTGGAGTTAAGAGAGATGCAGAATGACAGATCATTGATAGATTCTTAGAGAGATTTGTAATGCTGGGAATAAAGAACAAAAGAGAGAAGGCAAATAAACAAATGACATGATTGCAATGCATTCATATTCAAAGCCATCTAAAATATACAAGTTATATTGATGGTTTACAATTATGCAATTTAAATGTTTGGGCTTTTGGCCTCATACAAATTCTCCATATATCTTGACTCATGAAGTGTGCATCTTGACCTGGGACACTGTTAAGCCAACACTCTATTCAATTATAGTACACTGACTCCATGTTCCAAAGATGCTCTGGTGAAGATTACCACTCAAATCATGCAGAGATTTCAGTGCCAGTGTAGAGACACCTTGCTCCAATAATATAGGGCGACAGTGAGACCACATATTTAATATTATATGCAGCACTCGTCTCCCTATTTAATGGACGATATATGTGAGATTGACAGAGAGACTGTCATTTTGAATCTTGGGATGGCAAATTTGTCATATGGGGAGAGACTATGATGAGTGGGCGTTTGTTTCTTTCACAAAATGGAGGTGGTCCCATTGGCAAGATAGATGGTTAGTGTATCAAAATAAGAAAACTGTCTTTCAAGGAAAGAGATGAAAAATTTCTTCATCCCGAATGCTAAATCTCCTTCAAACTTTTTTACCCAAGAAGGTTGCATAGGATCAGACACTGAGGGTTATCAAGAGGTAGGTAGTTAAGAGAATAGGTGGATATAGAATGTATGAAAAATAGCACCAAGGCAATAAATCAGCTGTGATCATATTGAGAGGTGGAACAATTACATGGGACTGAATGGTCTACTGCCACTTCTATTTCCTATGCAAGGCTCACAACTGCAGCTTTTAATTTCCTATGTTTTCTGTAGCAGACCTCAGATGATTAAAGAGCTGATAGCAAAGCAACAGACACACATTGGGAGCCAATTCTAATGTCTTTCTTACTTCCACTTCCCCCCCCCCCCTTAAAATGGATAATTGACATTTCCTGGTGCTTCCAAAACTGCCTATTTTAATCTACTTAGTAATATTAAGTACCACAAGCTAGGAGACAATCGGAGACAAAATTCTGATCAATAACAAATGTATGTAATTCAAAACAAGCTAAAGTAGACGTGCTCTTTGTGATAGTTACTGGTGAACTGTCCATTAAATGCACAAAGGATTAAATAAATCAGATGCTGCACAAAGACTTTTGACATAAACTCATATTAACTATAAAGTCAAGAGAAGCATGTACCTTAAACATCTATGATGGAGCATAATAAACAAAAAAATCCTTTCAAATAGAATCTAAACACAAAGAACTAACATCAAAGCATCATGATACCATAAAAGCAGTGGACCAAATACTGTAACTGGGGAATTTATTTCAGTTACCAGAACTTCAATTACTATGTTCAAAGGGAATTAAAAAGGATCAAGTTTCAGAAGACTTGATATTTAAATATATGTTAAAATGTATTGTTGTGTGTTTTGTTGCTTTTTATTGGTGTAACTGTATGGCAAATCAAATTCCTCATATGTTGCAAAACATACTTTGCTAATAAAGTATGATTATGATTATAAATTAGAAAAAGTTAAAAGTTGTAAATAGTAACAAAATATCAGAAGGGAATGAATAATAACTTCAAAAATGAAGTTCTGGCTATTGATATCTATCATTCCTAAAGATGGTCGTATCAACAAAGTTGCATATTTTTCAACAAATTGTCTTATCTGAGAATGTATCATGAAAGTATATAAATTCATATAATCTAAACTGGTAAAATGAAAGAAAAAATTACGTTGACTCACACGAAGATTTGCAAGAGAAATTGACTTGATATGGTTACTGTAAAATGCATTCTTCTTGCCATTGAAAGTTACTTTTAAATCGCTACTATACTCATAGCAGAATAGCATCTCAAATAATGAAATTAATTGCCTTGCCAAAAGAAAGGAATGAAACCATCCAAGACTTCAAACTGGAGTAAAGAGTCAACAATGGTTTCTTGTCATATGTCCCAGACAGAATAATGGAATTCTTACTTGCAACAGCACAACAGAATATGTAAACATAATACTCTGGAAACAATATAATGAACAAAACAAAAGTTCATATATATATACATACACAGGTACACATAAAAATAAAACAAACTATAATAGTGCAAAAAGACAAAAACCAATGCCTCTGTCTAGGTTGTTCAAAGCTCATTTGGAGGTTGTAGTGTTTAATAGCCTGATGGTAGGGAAGAAGGAGCTGTTCCTGAGACTGGACGTTACCGTTTTCATTATATATTCCTCCTGATGGCAAGAGTGAAATGAGTGTGTGGCCAGGGTGGTGTGGATGTCTGATGATGCAGTGACCTGTAAATCCCTTCAACGGTGGGGAGGTCAGTACCCGTGATGGACTGGGCAGGGTTCACCACTTTCTGCAGTCTTCTTCGCACCAGGGCATTAAAGTTGCCGAATCAGGCTACAATGCAACCAGTCAATATGCTCTCTACTGTACACTTGCAGAGGTTCAAAAGAGTCCACTCTGACATACTGAATCTCTGTAATTTTCTCAGGAAGTAGAAACGTTGATGGGCTCTCTTTATAATTGCATCAGCATGCTAGGTCCAGGAAAGATCTTCAGAGATATGCACACCCAGGAATTTGAAGTTTTTGACTCTCTCCACCATCATCTCGTCAATTATCAGGTTTGTTGGTCCTCACCCTTCCTCTTCCAAAGTCCACAATCGATTCCTTAGTCTTACTGACATTGAGAGCCAGGTTGAAGGGTCTCGACTCGAAACGTCACCCATTCCTTCTCTCCTGAGATGCTGCCTGACCTGCTGAGTTACTCCAGCATTTTGTGATACCTTGAGAGCCAGGTTATTGTGCTGGCACCATTTCGTCAGTCGGTCGATCTCACTTCTATACTCGAAGGTATTTATTCACAAAATGCTGGAGTAACTCAGCAGGTCAGGCAGCATCTCGGGAAAGAAGGAATGGGTGACGTTTCGGGCCGAGACCCTTCTTCAGACTGAAGTTCTGAATTATGAACTTCAGACTGAAGTTCTGAAGAAGGGTCTCGACCCGAAACGTCACCCATTCCTTCTCTCCCGAGATGCTGTCTGACCTGCTGAGTTCAGCATTTTGTGAATAAATACCTTCGATTTGTACCAGCATCTGCAGTTATTTTCTTATATTCACTTCTATACTCTGACACATCACCACCCATAATTCGTCCAACAACGGTGGTGTCGTCGGCAAACTTAAAGATGGAGTTCGCACTGTGTCTGACTACACAGTCGTGAGTATAGAATGAGTAGAGCAGGGGGTCGAGCACACAGCCTTCAGATGCTCCCGTAGTGATAGTTATCGGGAAAGAAGTGTTGCTCTCAATTTGTACAGACTAGTCTGTTAATGGGGAAGTCGAGGATCCGATTGCAGAAAGATGTGCAGAGACTGTTCCGTGAGCTTGATAACCAGCTTGGAGGGGATGATAGGATTGGACGCTGAGCTAGTCCACAAACAAAAGCTTGACATATGTGTTTTTTTTGTCCAAGTGGTCCAATGCACAGTGGAGACCCAGTGAGATCCCATCTGTTGACCTGTTGTCTTGGTCGGCAAATGAGTCGATGTTCATAATGAGGTAGCAGTTGATATGCGCCATAACCAACCTCTCAAAGCATTTCATCATCATGAACGTTAGTGCCACCGGTCGATATTCATTGAGGCATGTCACCGTACTTTTCTTGGGCATCGGTATTATTGATGCCCTCTTAAAGTAGGTGGGAACCTCAAACTTCAGAAATGAGAGGTTGAAGATGTCCACAAAAACTCCAGCCAGTTGGTCTGCACAGGTTTTCAGATTAACTGCATATATTAATTTTCAACTTTGAAGAAGCCTTTTGTTCTATTTACAATTACACAGAATTTAAAAAATGCCAACAGAAACTTCACACAACAAAAGCCTTGAGAATCGCTTTTCAGATGAACAGCTTGTTTTTACATTCAAGAGTGTGATACCCAATTGAGCAATAAAATGGTGATCCCCAAGGACAACTCACAAAAGGTTGTAGATAAAGGAGACTGCAGATGCTGGAATCTTGAGCAAAACACAAAGAAACTCAGTGCATCAGGGAGCATTAGCTGTCCATTCCCTCCCCAGATGCTGTCTGACCTGCTGAGTTCCCCTAGAAGTTTTTGTTTTTTCCTGAAAATAGGTTGTGTTTTATTTTCCTGCTGAAACAGAATTACACCTCAGTTTGCAGCCTGCTTCTGTACAAAATGCACGACCTGATCTGAGTTCAACACCACAAGTAAACCACCACAATATAAAGTTTATCCAAGTCTGTCCAAACATAAATGTACTCACTGAGAAATTTTACTTTGTTCTTAGAATCAGAAACAAATCATTAAACTAACCTGAACTAATTGGGAAACTAGTTTTTTAATTCTTGCCTTTGTAATATTTCGTCTACTACAATGCATTTGAATTTCCAGTGAGTGGTACAGTATATAAAACACCACTGCAAAGATCTTATCTCATTTTCCATTTCAGTGGCATGTTAATTGATAGATGTTGTGGCACGGCTGTCATATTTGAAGTTAAAGCAGAATGTTTCAAGCTTGACTCGTATTCTTGTTGTTCTTGTTGTTGGGGATCTCCCATGCAATGTCTTTCAGTTCAACAAATACGAAAGACCGATAGCTTTGTAGAGTGTTTGGGGATCCCCAACATGATAATGAATGACTTAAGGAAAACTTTTGCAGTAAGTTAATGGAAATTCTCTCTGGCCCATGCAGATCTTAAGGCCCTGGTACGTGATTAACCCAGAAAGTGGAAAACTAAGAGACATGTTCAATTCTCACCACCTATTCCCAGCATCTGATGATGTGTTTTCACACTGAAAGTTAGCACTGTCACTTTTCCCATGGATCCAGTCTGACATGCTGAGCAAAATAAAGCATTTTCTGTTTTTATTTTATGTTCAGCATGTATACATGTTGCTTTTTTATCCAGATGCTGATTAAGAAGTGTTAATCTATCAGACACAAAACTGACAAGTGTGCCTTTGAGTGAACTTCCAGCCAAAGAATTAGAATCAACAGTGCTAACTTTACAATCAACTAAAATTTAAGGACACAAATGAACACAGGACACAGATTAGCACAAACCAAGTTAGACCAAGAGCCGAAACCCAAGAATTTGCCACAAGGTGTAATCATATGTTAACTATTCCAAGGTTCACAAAACAGATCATATTTATATTCCTGGTGGTTTTCAAAAACGGTTTCTCAAACAAATGGGCATCTGACATACAGAAACCAACAAATCCCATTTACGAATTGGAGCCAAGTTCCCAAGCAACGCCCGATACAAAATGCAAGTTCAATTGAAAAGAATGCACTTGATCTATACAATGCTGCATGTTAAAGCTAAGGTGAAAGAGCCAAGATTTGGGGGCCATACTTTGTGTGAGGAGACATTGCTGAAGTTTACACCATACGTTTTATCAGTATGAAGTATTGGGAAACTTCCCACAGTTCGATCAAGCATGGCCATTCTGCCAATTTGAACATTTACTTTGCAGGGTGATTGGAAATTAAGGAATTTAATTTCTTTGTGTTGACTAGCTGCTCGAGCCATTAAACAAGAGTGTTCTGAATTTGGCTAGTTAAGGTATTGAATTACAAAGCCCACCGCAGATGGTTGAATTAATCCTGAACTCATAGGTGCAAGCATGCCATTTTGGAGTGAATGACTAGTTACCTGACACGACCCCACCAGAATTCCACTGAAGTGTTGAGTTTGGATCAGGTATCAAAAGTTTTGCCCTTGGGTTCAGGTCAGATCAGACTGGGCCGATTCTTTATAGAAAGGATGCACAATGGCTCGGTACTGGGGGATGTGAAAGTAGCCAAGATTGTGCAGGTAGCACAGGAAGTGGTTTCCATTTCCCTATTCATTACAGATCCTGGTTACTTGATCCAAACCTGACTAGACCCACCATCAGGTCGAGGAGAGCATCAAAAGCAGAACAATTGCTCAGCCTCAGGTCAGATCCAGATTAGCTGTACTCAGATCAGGTTCTGGTCAGTTTTTAATTTTATATCCAAGCAAACCTCTACATGAAGCCCCTGACCTGTGAACTGCAGAACCCACTTGTAGAGTCAGTGAATCAGGCCTGCATCAAAAATTGAGATTAGATCAACTTTTTGAATGTAAAAGATAGCTGAAGGAATACAAGAACAAGTTGGGTGAATTCAATTAGAACAATTTAGACTTTAGAGATACTGCACGGAAACAAGCCCTTTGGCCTACCGAGTCTGCACTGACCAGCGATCACGCTGATAGACTAGCATTGTCCTACATACTAGGGACAATTTTCAATTAAGCCAATTAACCTGCAAACCTGCACGTCTTTGGAGTGTGGGAGAAACCGGAGCACCCAGAGAAAACCCATGTGCCCACAAGAACGTACAAATTTTGTGCAGACAGCACTTGTATCCACACCCAAAATAATGCGGTTCAGCGTGCAAGTGCCAAAGGCAAGGCTGGTGCATTTTCAAACACGTTTGACTAAAACAGGCAAATAAATGAACTATTCCTTCCAAGCACCCGTCATCAGTCTTCGGAAAATTATATCCAATCCAGATGATATCACGAAATGGCTGAAGGCACTAGATATGTCAATTGTTCTGCAGAATGCTGCTGCAGAACAACCAGCAGCTTTAGCCAAGTTGTTTCAATGTTGTTGCTAAATTGTCATCTCTCAGATAATGCGGAAAATTGGCCAGGTGCATCCTGTCCACCAAAAACAAAGCAAATTAAATCCTGAAAATTATCATCTCATTTCTTTATTCACAATAGTAATGAAGATGATGTTGTTAACCCTGGAAAAATAGCACTCAATTATCAATAACCTTAGTGCTTAGTCTGGCTATTGGCCAGTAAAACCTGGTGCCAGACCTCCTTGGTCATAAATAGGTAAAATAACAGAATTCCAGGGTTGAACTGAGAATGATTTACCTTTGACAAAGGCATCATTCACACATTTAATGCTAGGAAAGAGCTCTGGTAAAATTAAACTTAGTAGAAGTACAGGGGGAAACCCACCATTGGTTTGAGTCACAACTTGCGCAGAGAAAAATGGCTCTAGTTGGAGGTCAAACATCCCATTTTGCTGTAAGAAGCTGTTTCATCAATTACCTTCCTTCCTTTCAAGTCAGAATGTGAATGTTCAATTCTGGTTGTATTGCATTCAATTCAATTTGCAACCCCGAAAAATGAAGCAGTTCATGCTTACATGCAACACGCAGGCAAATGCTGATAAAGAGCAAGTATTTGCTCTTTTTAAGAGCAATGTCAAATCAAACATCAGATTAGCATTCAAAGAAGTGATAGGGCTTAACAGTACTATTCTCCAAATGTTGTTTCTGTTATCATTACATCGAGCACACAGTAAATTGGAGGCTATTCAGACAAATTGTAACTCTCCACAAAACCATATCAATTATGTTTCAGTGAATGAACCTTTCCCACCAAAATATTCTATAAAGTAGCTATCTGAAATGGTAACCAATAAAAAAAACAAAGGAATTCATCCAATTGCTCAGATTCTTGAGTTTTAAACACTCTTCAAAATCTGAGAATGGAGATATGTATATAAATTAAATGTCAATACAGGGTACACCACTGATATTAAACAGACTAAAATGTAACTTTATCCTACATGCAATTATTTATTATAATATGTGGACTGCAAACTAATAGACTAAAATGTAACTTTATACGAGACCATTTAGTCCATTTTATAATAGACTAAAATGTAACTTTATCTTACATGCAATTATTTAAAATAATGTGTGGATTGCAGACTTTGGACAATTCAACAAATGAGAAAAAGACACAATTGCTGGAGTAACACAGCGTTTCAGGCAGCAACTCTGGAGAACACAGATAGGTGATGTTTTGGATTGGAGCCCCTTCTTCAGACTGAGTCACGTATCCACATCCTCCAGAAATGCTGCCTGACCTGCTGAGTTACTCCAGCACTGTGGGGTTTTTTTGTAAACCAGCACCTGCCGTTCTTTATGCCTTCAACAAATAAAAAACAGTATAACTCAGACAATTATAAATGGATAGCACTTCAGTTTGGAAACTTAAAATCGCGTGATGGACAATGTCAAAATATTGTTATGTCATGGACTGTGAATCTGGTGGGGGGACAGTGAAATATTCTTACCTGCGTGACATGCAAAAAATCCAATGCATTAAGTAGTGAAGTCCCCAGATTCTTAGTACAATTACAAACAACAACCACACTTCATCAAGGACATCTGGAAGCTCAGTTGGCTCAGCAACCGAGTGCCATGGTGGGAGTACTTAAGACAACTGTTGGCAATGGGAATGGCTTCTGCAAGTAGTAGGCCCAAATCAGATGACCTACTGCCTGATGTAGGCGAGATGGGAATGCATTAGGCATTTGGGTTCTTCGACAGACAATCTGATATTATAACATAGGAGAACACCAAGGGCAGAATCTTTCAGATTCCTCCTCAAAGAAAGACAGCAGCCTTACTGAGAACTTTCAGATTCCTCCTCAAAGAAAGACAGCTGCCTTACTGGGAACACATGGAGACATTTACAATAGACAATAGACGCAGGAGGAGGCCATTCGGCCCTTCGAGCCAATGTGATCATAGCTGATCATTCTCAATCAGTACCCCGTTCCTGCCTTCTCCCCATACCCCCTAACTCTGCTATCCTTAAGAGCTCTATCCAGCTCTCTCTTGAATGCATTCAGAGAATTGGCCTCCACTGCCTTCTGAGGCAGAGAATTCCACAGATTCACAACTCTCTGACTGAAAATGTTTTTCCTCATCTCAGTTCTAAATGGCCTACCCCTTATTCTTAAACTGTGCCCCCTGTGTTCTGGACTCCCCCAACATTGGGAACATGTTTCCTGCCTCTAACGTGTCCAACCCCTTAATAATCTTATACGTTTCGATAAGATCTCCTCTCATCCTTCTAAATTCCAGTGTGTACAAGCCTAGTCGCTCCAGTCTTTCAACATATGATAGTCCCGCCATTCCAGGAATTAACCTAGTAAACCTACGCTGCACGCCCTCAATAGCAAGAATATCCTTCCTCAAATTTGGAGACCAAAACTGGAGACCATTTGGTCCATCCAAGAAGATTCCACAAGCACCTTCAGTGAAGTGCTTTGCAACACCAATTCATCGAAACATAGAGCATAGAAAATAGGTGCAGGAGGAGGCCATTCGGCCCTTTGAGCCAGCTGTGATCATGGCTGATCGTCCCCAATCAATACCCCATGCCTGCCTTCTCCCCATATCCCTTGATTCCACTAGCCCCTAGAGCTTTATCTAACTCTCTCTTAAATACATTCAGTGATTTGGCTTCCACTGCCCTCTGTGGTAGAGAATTCCACAAATTCACAACTCTCTGGGTGATTTTTTTTTTCTCATCTCAGTTTTAAATGGCCTCCCCTTTATTCTAAGACTGTGGCCCCTGGTTCTGGACTCGCCCATGCAAAGATATTTAAACTCCTGCTCAAGTAAACCTTCAACTCTCCTATTAACACCTATATTTTTCTGTGCGAGGTCGACATTACATCTGCACCATTTATGCAAATGTCATCATTACAGCATGCACATCATGCCCACGTAAATCTTAGCTGCACAAAAGCACTGTCCGTGCACTGGTGTTTTATATACACAAAGGCAGGCAACTAAATAAAATGTAAAAGATTAAGTAATTAAATAAAACAAGATTTACCTTCTAAAGTGTGTTTTAAAGCAAGTCTTTATTACATTTAAACAGAAAAAGTTATTTCTTTTTTGACAATCAAATAACTCATTTAAAAAAAACAAAATTCTTCGCTGAAGCAAAAAAAATCCTGTTCATAAACTATGGCATTAATCATTGGAAAGACAATGTAGGTTGCAACTTACAAACTTTGTACATTTTCACCATTGTTACAGTCGTAATTATTGGACTGTACTTTTTTAAGATCACAATTAGTGGAAATCTGCATTATGCAATGTAATGAAAGGTGGAAAATGAAAACACAAGATCATCCGGATCACACCGCTGAAAGTACTGAGGATTTTATGAACATTGGCTCCTCTATCTAAAATCTCTCTGGCATCATTTTCCACAATCAAGAACATCATGTGCAAAAACAACAATACAAATTAACATGGTACTTCAAAGATCCCTTATAGAAACATGTAATCCCAGTAGGTAGACTTCCCAAATGAGTCAAAACTTCGACATCGACCAATCTTTAAGCATGGCGGTGAGAACTAAAACTAGCATGTGCTCACCTCCAGGTAGTCAACAATGAAAAGGTTCCTACTTAAAATATCAATTCAGAACCAGCCTTGTTAGAGGCCCTCTTAAGATGGTGAACAAAGCTTGTGTTGAATGTAGCAACAGCTGGCGTTTATTTATACCTGTTAAAACAAGCAGGCTCTGTATTAATTTCAAATTCAGCAATCTGCTGAGATTAACATTGTAGATGCTGCTATTGGGATACAAATGCATGCTGTTTGTTACCGCCAAACAAGTGTGATATGCTGTGGAGCATACTGTGACCATTAATCTCCAACTCGTGTTGGGTCTAGTCTACAAAGGTGCACCTGGTTGTGTGGACCACTGAAGAGAAGCGATGATTGAACAAATGTTCTTCAGACAGCCAATGTGCTGGCAAAAGCAAGGCAAAGGCAAAGGCAAGTAAAAAAAAGTTACAGTAATATTTAAGAATGTTTATTATTAATGCATAGGAAGGAACTGCAGATGCTGGTTTAAACCGAAGATAGACACAAAATGCTGGAGTAACTCAGCGAGACAGGCAGCATCGCTAAAGAGAAGGAATGAGTGACATTTCGGGTCGATACCCATCTTCAGGGTCTCGACCCGAAACGTCAACCATTCCTTCTCTCCAGAGATGCTGCCTGTCTCGCTGAGTTACTCCAGCATTTTGTGTTGTTAAATGTAGATTTGATTTGTGAACCAGATTTAACTGCTGTTGTTATAAACTTACAGATCAAGACATCCATTCAGTTTCACTGGTACCTTTGGTAGGCAAAGGCATTAAACATTCCATCTAAAATTAATGAAAATAATTTTCTCAAGGGTGTCTGAACAAACAGCCAATATCATATGCCGTATGACAAACATGAAAACGGGAATGAATTTCCATCCATACCAACACCATTTCTCTGAGTTAGTTAAGCAGAGCAAATATACGCCTGTTTTCCTTTCTTATCACATTGGACTAGAGGAAAGTCAGAAAAACAGGTTTCCATCAGTTCCTGTCCAACTTAAATGGCAGGACCTGATAAGCACTTTTGTTTTAAATCACTAATTTCCAGCTGAAGCCAGCAAAAATGAAAGGCTGGCTGATTAACCTGTCAGGCGGTTAGGGCCCCAGGTCACATCCAAAAGCTGGAGTAATCAGAAAGCAGGGAAACTTAGTGTATCTAAATGAAATTGCCAGTCTGTCTGATGAGGCTGTCTGCCCACTCTGCATACCTCCTCCATTAAAATTGGAACTATGCACTTAGAAGGGAAGCTGGTTTTGGAATCCAGGAATTTCACATTCCCAGTCACCTACACAATTTTAGGTGAGAGCAGCTCCTATCCAAGTATAAATTTAAATTGTAAAGTCGGGTGTTCTTATGTCCACCCAGCAGTAATTAATAAACTGAAGCCTCAAATTTGGGGGGTTGGAATAATCTCATTATAATAAAACTCACTTACAATCTCAGTAACAAATTCAATTGTAAATATACAATTAGGAAGATATATTTTACAGAAAGTATTGAATGTAATTGTTTCTCTTCCAAATGGCTTATTATTGGATATTTCCATTCAACTAAAAACAGTGATAATTTTAAAACATTTGTTAGTTTTTGAATTTGCAATCTTAAGGTTAAAAAAATTGCTAAAACAGGTTATTTGTTCACATAGTTGAATAGGATTTCAGAATCATTACAAAAATAAAGAAGATCACTGGGGTTGATGTGGGCTCAGAGCTAAAGGTTAACCTGCACCCACTGAACTTTATTGTACACCAAAATAGTAAAATGGTGCCTATGAGAGTCATGCAACAAAAACAGACTATTCGGCCCACTGCCTATAGGACACCCATTTATACTAATCCTATTTTATTATCCCCATATTTCCATCTACTCCCTCCAGATTCTACCACTTACCCACGCACTAGTTACAGTGCCCAATTAACTTAACAACCCCGTCTTTGTGATGTGGGTTAACTGCACACAGACAGTACACCGAAGGTCAAAATTGAGCAAGGGTCTCCTTTCCCTGTGCTACAACATGAACTGCCATTTTCTGGTTCTTTGCTCATACCTTCCCTGGAACCAACCTGAACCTTTCAGACATATTTGCAGTTTGAAAACTC
Organism: Rhinoraja longicauda; assembly: GCF_053455715.1. Taxonomy (NCBI): domain Eukaryota; kingdom Metazoa; phylum Chordata; class Chondrichthyes; order Rajiformes; family Arhynchobatidae; genus Rhinoraja; species Rhinoraja longicauda. The sequence continues at coordinate 18,319,363 of NC_135961.1, forward strand.
TCTGAATCCATGTCAGGTTCTGCATAAACTTATAGGAGAGCCAGGCTTCCGCTACAATCAACTCTCAGCGCAGTCGCCTGGAAAACTGAACTTGAGCCAAGCAATTCTGTCTGCCAAAACATATAAAGGAAACTAACATTCCTATCCTATATATTTTTTTTAAATCAGATTGTTTAAATCGACCATGGAGAATAGCACAAATTAACAAATATAATGGTACACGGCTTAGATGAAACAAACTTAGACACAATTTAGAGAAGTGATGGTCTGTGTCGATACTTGGTTCACTCTTTAGCACATTATGCAGTAATTATTGATTGAACGAACCTGATCTGCAAATGGCTTGGTCACCCGTGATCACCAGGAGCTCAGCAGAATGTTGCTCCCCACTTCACCAACACTTCCTTACAATCAGCCAAATGTTATGTCAATACAAAGCTAGACCTGTGTGCCCAAGTCCGTTGCATATTAAATGTTGGGCTCCTTTCTGGTGCCAGTTTTATCTGCTCACTATCACACTACTGTTTGTGGAATGTTGTCATGCACAAACCGCCTCCCACACTTCCTGCAAAACAACAATGACTACACTTCAGAAGTACTCTGTAGGCCATGTAGTTCTCTGGGACATTTCGAGGTCACAAAAGGGGGCTGCATAAAGGCTCTTTCTTTAAAATCAGCCGCGGGTCTATTCCACCTGATATGGACAAAACATGATGTCATTATAACGCAAAGTTAACTTTTTAATGTAAGTAGACACCAAAACAGTATTTCCCTGTACTCTAAAACAAAACTTTTAAAATTTAAACAAACCTCAAATGCCTCCATGTATATCAAGAGCAGTTATGAGTTATTTGTGGAAGCATCTTCTCCTCAAAAGAGTGCACAGCTCACCTTACGGTAACTATGGCACAATAAAAAAAACGAGCAGATTAACATTACCCGAATCCCACAAGCAAGAGCATGTAACTATATTGTGCCTTGCCCTGTCGGTCGGTGCATCCTGATGTTTCACTGCCAAATTTTGTACTTAAGAACTTTTACATCTGCTTGATATAACAGACTAAGCACTGGTTTGATATAGCTCCTTCATGACACTGCACTGAAGTTAGAGCCTATGTTACATGTACATACCATCCAACCCAGAAGCAAGTGTGCTTTCACAGGGCTATTGCTGATGGCTAAACACGAGACTCCAAATCTGATCTGCACTGAGCAGGAGGTGATGAGCTTATATCACATATCTCCTCATCACAGTAGGAGAGAGGAATAATCTGACAGGAGATTCCCAAGTGGTGGTCTCTGAAGCTATTGATAGCTGATTATAAGGACGTTAGTAATGGCATAGGAGCAGATTGTGCTTTTATCCTCATTTGCAAGCATAAGGTTAGGTAGATGAAAATAAAAACCATTTAAAAATCTAAACAATGTAAAAAGAAACATCCAAATTGACAGTCTGGTCTTTATCACATTGCTGGTTGGAGGTGATTGTGGTGTATATGGTATGAGAAAATAACTGCAGATGCTGGTACAAATTGAAGGTATTTATTCACAAAATGCTGGAGTAACTCAGCAGGTCAGGCAGCATCTCAGGAGAGAAGGAATGGGTGACGTTTCAGGTCGAGACCCTTCTTCAGACTGATCAAAGTCAAAGTCAGTGTACTAAAACGGAGGGCCCGCCCCCCTGACATCAGTCTGAAGAAGGGTCTCGACCCGAAACATCACCCATTCCTTCTCTCCTGAGATGCTGCCTGACCTGCTGAGTTACTCCAGCATTTTGTGAATAAATACCGTCGTGGTGTATATGGTGGTCACTGTTTGCTACATAACAGTGACAACATTATGGAATTCATTGACAGTTAACCCAATTTAGGATAATATAAAATGATGAAAAGGAGCTTTATCACCCATTCACACCAGTTCTGTTATCCCACTTTCTCATCCACTTGCTACACATAGGGGCAATTTACAGAGGTCAATTCACCTACAAATGCACACGTCTTTGGGGTGGGTCACCGGCAAGCACTGCACAGCCGTGCTGGAGCAGACCCGGCCAACAGTCGACACAGACAAGAGCGAGCCCGGTGGCCAAAGTGACCGCCGAGAACGAGGATGGGCCGGACATGATCAGACAAGGACTACCAAGAACAAGGACGGGTTCGCCGGCCAACGAGAACAAAAACCCTAAGATAGACAAAAAAAAAAGCTGGAGTAACTCAGTGGGACAGGCAGCATCTCTGGAGAGAAGGAACGGGTGACGTTTTGGGTCGAGACCCTTCTTCAGACTCTGAAGAAGGGACTTGACCCGAAACATCATCCATTCTTTCTATCCAGAGATGCTGCCTGTCCCGCTGAATTACTCCAGCATTTTGTGCCTATCTTCGGTTTAAAGCAGCATCTGCAGTTCCTTCTGAGAATAGACCCGCCTGCCGCTGAGAACGAAGACCCAACGGCCACGTGCAGCAGAAGCTGTGAAACTCTGAATACCGGAGAGTCGAGGAGGGAGCCGCTGGTGGCGACGGAGGCAAGTGGACCGGTAGGAGAGGGACCGGGGTACTACTTCCGGCACCTTCAAGGTTGTCTGCAGGAGATGCCCCCCAGGACACAGGGGTGGTTGGCAGAGGAGAGGATGTTGGGTCACAGGCCCACAGGCTTCCTGGATTGGAGGCACTCCAGGACAGGCTAGCCAAGAAAACATGAAGGTATCCCATTGAAGTTTAAAACCAGAACGGATTCATTTTTGCATGGAATGTGTAAGGCTCTGGCACAGTCAGGGTTAATTGCCCACCACAAAGTGCCCTTGTGGTAGACACTGTGAACTGCTGCCTTGAATTGCTGCAGTCTCTCTGGCATTCCCATGGCATTTTGGAGTAGGATTTATACATAGCAATGATATTACATAGTAACATATTTTCACGTCAGAATCATCAGTGAACTGGAAGGGAACCTGCTAATGCTGCTTCCCAGGTGGTATAGGTGTCCATTGTCAGGGTGAGGCCACATCTCATATTTCACTTGGGCAGCTTACACCCCAGCGGTATGACTATTGACTTCTCTAACTTCAAGTAAACCTTTCTCCCCACCCCCCCCCCCTCCTCAGTGCCCAGTTCTCTGACCAGTCTGACTGTTGTCAATTACATTTCTGTGTTTGTGTTTGCTTTGTTGTTGCCTTCTCCTAGCTAACAATGATCTATTCTACATTTTCCTTGATCTCCATCAGATTTGTCTCGTTTTCACACCTAACACTTCCTTATCTCAGTATCTCCCTCTCCCCTGACAGTCTGAAGGAGGGCCTTGACCTGAAACATCACCCATTCCTTCTATCCAGAGATGCTGCCTATCCTGCTGAGTTACTCCAGCATTTTGTGTCTATCTTCGGTTTAAACCGGTATCTGCAGTTCCTTCCGACACAGGTCCTGGGTTTGGGAGGGAATGATGGGGTAACCTGCTTGAGTAAATACAGGGTCTTTTGCAAGATGGTAGGCATGCCTACTGAAGGCATGCTAAGCCTATTATGAAGGCAATTAATGGTTATGGGGGTGAATTAATTATTAATCAAGGCTCTGTTCTGAATGGAGTGGAGCTTCTTGAGGCCTTTTGTGCTGCCTTCCCAGTTGATGCAGTGTATTCCTCAAGCTTGCCTATTTTTAATTACAGAAGGCAAGCATCTTGCACAAGGCCAGCATTCATTGCCCGTCCCTGATTGCTTGATGAAATCATGGCAAAACAACTTCTTGAATTGCTGCAGTCCTCTAAGTAAAGGAAAGCCTGCCGTGCTGTCATGCAAGGAATTCTTGGATTCGGAAATCTCCAATAATACAGAATCCAATTGTTCAGCAATCCTGATCGATCAGCATCTGGTTTACTCATCAATCCAGATGTGAGCTGGGGGCCAGAGTACAAGCAGGGTGTGTGGCCAGAGTCAGTCTAGACTGCAGGCTGGCTGTGTGGCTGGAGCCAGGGCTGGGATCAAACACGCAGGGGTCATAAACATGTGTATGTTTGTAGCTGGAGCCAAGGTCAGGGCTACTTCTTTACTTCCTGCTCCCTTTAAGCTCACCAGCTTTACTTGAAATGTTATGATACTCTTGTGAAACATGTAAGAACGGTGAAATTAAAGCGTTTGAGAGTATTAATAGGAGAAACACCCAATAGTCCAAAAAAATGATCATCTGGCACAACCAAAAATACCAGGGGTGCAGAATTACCTGCCTTTTATTTTATTTCTATGCCAAGAATGTGTTATTTCAAGGGGTGTGTTTCCTAGGTGGTGTCCCCATTGCACTACTGTACTTGTCCTTCTTGGTAGAGGTCATGGGTTGGGAGGTGCTGTAGGTAAAAAAATGCCATCGTGTGCCATCTTCCAAGTCAATGATTTCTGCAACCAGTGGACCCTTTGAAAATGTGACAGCATTAACCTAAGGTTAATTTAATCTCGTGCTTGTATCACACATTTCCTCAGAATTTGAACCCAGACATGCCCACAGGTCATATGTTTCAAATTGCATTTCCATTAGTTGATTACTACACTGAGTGGATCAGAACACAAGTAGTAATTCAGATCAGATTGCTTACACTGTGACCAAATGTGATGAATGCCAAATATCCTTTTTAAAAGTTTTAGCAAACTCAAGGATGTTTATGAAATTAACAAATATAATAAAATGTAAGTATAGTGTGACATTTATGGAAACACTGTGGATGAATGTTTTATTCCAGATATTTAACATTTATATAATGATTATATCGATGTTTTAAAAAAATATTGTAAAAATATTGTTTGTGTCCTAAGAGGCAGTCATCCCAAGTACTAGCTCAAAGTCAACAATATCCTTTGTTTCAATACTTCTATCGAAAAACCAAGACAGGGGAAGTCAAATTATAAACATGTCAAACTGAGCCTTTCTTCAGCGAAACAGACTGAATTTGGAGAGTTCATGTAACTTACTCGAACAATATTTATTACCTTATTTTATATTATTGTTTCAAGTTTTGCTTTGTGATAACATCTAATTCATCCGGCAAGCTCAATCCTTTGATTGTTTATTCACTATGTTGGGGGCCCAAGCAGTCATGTTCATTTGTGTTTTGGTTTTGCATTTTTAAAATGTTCAACTGTTTAGCATTTCCAAGTAAACACCTTTGCCACTAAGGTAACGATTAAAGGTAATTGTCTCTGACGGCACAGCATCCTGTCCTTTATTCCACTACCTAGATTCCCCATCGAGAGGGTCTATTTAAACACGTTGCAACAAAGCACGGGCCGGTTAACTTTCTGCAGGAATGCAGGCGCCGTCCCCAGTCCAAGCACTTCACAAAGTTGAACAGGCAGACAGATACACGGTAGAATAGGAGGCTGCGTGCGACGTCTTGGTCTAAAAGCTCCCCATCCTGAAAACCTAAAACAAGGGAATGCAGGAAAGATCAAGCAGCCAGGGACCGCTGGCAGTGGAGCCGCAGAGGGAGGCAAGTCTGACTGCCTCTTGTAAAACATTCGGGGATCAAGCAAACGCTCACTTCTCACCTTCGACTTTACCTCCCACCCCCCACACCTATTCCAATTAAACGAGAGGGTGAAGAGTCTGGTGTTCTTACCTGTTTACGTGTCTTTTATTATTCAGTCCGGCCAGTCCATTAAATCCACAACAAGCAGCGCGCGCTCCCTCCAAAGGTACTTTCCAAAATGTGTGTTTCCTTTCCTTGTATATATATATATTTTGTTGTTTGTTTTAAGTAAAGGAGTTTCCAAAAGTGGGCACTGGGCCGGTTGCACGGTCCCGGAGAAGAGATCCACGCCGTGTACTGCACTGCACTGTGCACTGGCCCGGGGGAGCACGAGCCTGGCGTGTACTGTACTGCACTGGCCCGGGGAAGCGCTAGCCTGGCGTGCACTGTACTGTGCACTGGCCCGGGGGAGCACGAGCCTGGCGTTGCCCCGGGAGCAGCGCGCGGCTCAGCCTCAGCGAGTGCTCTCGACAACTACTTTCGGCCGGGGTAGAGTGGGAGGGGAGAGCTCGGCCGCTGGGGCAGCGCTCCCCTTCCCGCTCCTAGCTCGTCAGATCTCCCTCTCCTTCCCTCCTCTTTCTTCCCACAGCTCCCCCCACCACCCTCCCTTCTTCCTACTTTGCAAGCGAGACTATTTTCGATGGAATAACATGGTCAGAGTTTGTGGATTTGAGGGGGGGAAAAAAAAATCTGCGCCTCGTGACATCAGAAAGGTGGAATGCCAGGAATGCGAGAAGCTGCTGTTGCTGCTGCAGCCTAAGATGTGTGTCGTTCCTTCTTCATAGTCACACAGCGAAAACACGCCCAGCCAGCCAGCGTCGATTCAAAGCTGGCCCGCAACAGTTTAACCTTTCCTTTAATGCGATTATATATATTTTTTTCATTGCACGCATTGTTTTAGTATAATCAATGGGCAGTTTTGTTCAGCTAAGTGAGCCGACGCGGTTGGGTGCATTAACGACAAAAAGTATTGACACATTTAAACTAAAATATTATGAAACGAATGCACTTTCTTCCTTAAGGAATGTATGTCGTCTGCAACTCGGGTTATTTATTATATTTTGCGATTGTAGTGACGAGCAATGTTGCCAACTGCTGAAAAGCTGTTTCGTGGGTGACACCGTGTGGCTGAAATTGTCTTTAAGTATTTCGGCCGCTTCTTGCATTTCATTTCACATTCCAACCGCTCTGATCCCAACATATAAAACCCAGCACTATTGTTTTGATTGCCTTCCTCCACTCACAATCCCTTGTCCATTGCGCTGGCATCTGAGAGCCCATATGACCCCCGAGTTCTACTTTACACTACTTGGGATTCATCTAAAGAATTCGAATGAGAAAGAATTCGGCCTGAAGTTTTATTATTTACAAGAGTTCCTCAAAATAGTAAAATGTGCTGATCACCATATGGCCAAAAATTTAGATTTTAAGGATTGTCTTAAAAAAAGATAAAGTGGAGAGATTTAAGGTGGGCGCTGAGGCATCAAATAATAGAATTTACCAAGATTAATAAAATTATTCAAACGTACCTCCTTCTTCCATCTCCAATAATCTCCTCCGCCTCATGGACTTCCCCTTCTGGTTTCTACCATCTCGAGACCTTTTTATTTCTAACAGCCAGTGCAAAATCAACCGCCTTGACTTCTCCGCACCCATTCCCCACTCCAATGACACCCCCTCTGAATGCACAGCCCTCCACTCACCCAGTAACCATCCAAATGTTGTTATCAAACTCACCGTCAACTGAGGTGCTGTTGTAGTCTGGCAGGCTGATCTCTACCTCTCTCGGCACGTGCTCATACCTACCTCTCGACCATGACCTCACGGACAAACACCAGGCCACTGTCTCCGACCATTTCCGATCTCATTACTTCTGCCGATCATCTTGCCACAGCCTCCAACCAAGCAGCACGCCCTGTTTTGCCTGCTTCTATCTCCATTACAAAATCCACAAACAGAACTTCTCTGGCAGATCCATTGTTTCTGACTGATCTTGCCCCACAGAACTCATCTCCAAATGGCTTGATTCTGTCTTAACCCCCTTGTCCAGCCCCTTCCGACCTACATCCAAGATATCTCAAGTGCCCTTCAAGTCCAATAATTTTCAATTCCTAGGTCCCCATTGCCTCATCTTTACCTTGGGTGTCCAGTCTCTTTGCACCTCAAGTCCCCACCAGATAGTTCTGAAGGTCCTCCAGTTCTTCCTGGAAAATAGACCCAATCAGATCCTCTCTACTAATACTTTACTCCACCTGGTGGAACTTGTTCTCACCCTCCAAAACTTCTCTTTTGGCTCCTCTCACTTTCTTCAAGTTGAAGGTATGACCATGGGCACCAGCTATGCTAGCCTTTTTGTTGGTTATGTCCAACTGACCATGGGCGCCCTAGCACAACTCTTTGATTTCATTAACTTTGCAGAAGAGCACGCCCCCAACACCCAGATGATCACCTTTGTGAATGCTGGAGTGCAGCTGCCAAGAACCACAGCAGCCAAGAATCCGTCAGGAATCCTGGCGACTGCGCAGGACTGGCGGCTTTCTGTAGATCTGGTGAAACAGCTGAAGTTCCCACAGCACATCGCCATGACCACCCTGAGGCCGGACATCCTCCTGGTCTCAGAGGACCGTCTAGAGGAGTCGCACGAGAGGAAGAAGACCAAATACGAAGAGCTGGTCATAGACTACCATAAGCAGGGCTGGAAGGCAAGGTGTGTGCCCATCGAAGTTGGTTGTAGAGGTTTTGCAGGGCAATCACTCTACAAGGCCTTGAGTGCACTGGGCATCACCGGAATGGGGAGGAGAAGAGCCATCAGGAACACCACAGAGGCAGCGGAGAAAGCCTCGAGATGGCTCTGGATCAGGATAGGAGGTCCATGGGGAGGAGTGAATGCCACCTGAACACAAGTCGTGGTCTGATCACCCACGGCTGGGTCGCCTGGGCGAGGGTGTCTGATGTTGAAAGACCCGAAACACCCGATGACCCCAGGTGACATCACTGATGATTTGTTCAGGAGGATCAAGAGATGTATTTTATCAAAAAAAGTCACTAACCGATCCAGCCCTCAAATTCACTTGGATTATCTCTGACACATCTCTCCTCTTTCTTGACCTCCCAGTCTTCATCACAAGGGACAGACTATAAAATGACATCTACTATAAACCCACTGGACTACACCTCCCATCCTAACTCTGGCAAAGACGCATGGTGGCGCAGCGGTTGAGTTGCTGCCTTGCAGCGCTTACAGCGCTAGGGACCTGAGTTCGATCCTGGCTATGCGTGCTGTCTGTATGGAGTTTGTACGTTCTCCCCGTGACCTGCGTGGGTTTCATCGAGAACTTTGGTTTCCTCCCACACTTCAAAGACGAAAAGGTTTGTATGTAAATTGGCTTGGTATACATGTAAAAATTGACCCTAGTGTGCGCAGATAGTGTTAACGTGCGGGGATCGCTAGTCGGTGCGGACTCGGTGGGCCGAAGGGCCTGTTTCCACACTGTATCTCTAAACTAAACGCCATCTCTTAATCTTAATTTGTCCAACTCCGTCACATCTGCTCCAAGAAGAGGCTATTCCAGGACATCTGAGATACCCTTTCCTAAATGTTGTTTTCCCCCTGCTATTGCAGATGGATCTCTCACCTATGCCTCCTCTGTGTCCCACAGTTCTGCTCTTGTTCCAGGTGGAACAAGGAGACCGACTACTGGTCATTACCTTTTACCCCTTCAGCCTCCACATCCAACACATCATCCTCTGACATTTCCACGACCTTCAGCGTGATCCCATCACCGGTTACATCTTCTCATCTCCACATCATTCCACTTTCTGCAGAGACTGTTCCTCCGCAACTCTTTAGGTCACTCATCCCTTCTCACCCAAGCCACCCCCTACCCAAGTACTTCCCCCTGGAGATGTAATGCCTGTTCTTATGCCTCCTCTTCCACATACATCCAGAGTCCCGAGCAGTCCTTCCAGGTGAGACAAAAATTCATGTGCACCTCCACTGACCTCATCTATTGCATTTGGTGTTTCCAATGTTGCCTACTTTACATCAGAGAGACCAAGCATGGTCCAGGCAACTGTTTCACTTGTGCTTCACTTCTGCGAAGGCCTGTTGGATCTCCTGGTTGCTAACCATTTTAACTCTCCTTCCCTTTTCCCCCCTCTCTTCTCTGTGCCCCACCTGGATGTGTACCCATTTCTCCCTTTTTCCTTCCCCATCCTCTTTCGCTCACTTCACATTTCGTGCCTCTATCCTTGTCTCACACTTCTTATCCTTTCATCTCTAGACTTTGTTCAACCATTTGTCAATCATCTCCCTTACCTGCATCCATCTATTTACCATTTCCTCGGACCCCAACTTCTCTTCCAGCTTTCACCCCCTAATACAATCAGACTGAAAAAGGTCCCTGGCCCGAAACACCACCTATCCAAGTTCTCCAGAAATGCTTCTTGACCCGCTGAGTTACTCCAGGACTTTGTCTATTTTCCTTGGGTTATATATTGTGTTATACCTGTGCCCTCTGACAAAAAACAGTAAATAAAGCTAATTTTACCTGTTATTTTAGCAATCAATTTATTGTACCAACCCAGACAATCATTTGAACTACATATTTTCTTAAGGAAAATTACAGAAGCGAATTAGGTGTAGATTTCTTTGCACTGAAGGATGCGGAGGCAAAGTTGGTGGATATTTTTAAGGCAGAGCTAGATAGATTCTTGATTAGTACAGGTGTCAGAGGTTATGGGGGGAAAGGCAGGAGAATGGGGATAGGAAGGAGAGAGAGATCAGCCATGATTGAATGAAGTAGACTTGATGGGCCGAATGGCCTAATTCTGCTCCTATTCCTAACTCTGGGTGAGTGGAGGAGGAAGAGCACAGAGGGTGTTGAAACCTTTGATAGGCACAAAAAGCTGGAGTAACTCAGCGGGACAGGCAGCAGCAGCATCATCTCTGGAGAGATGGAATGGGTTTTGGGTCGAGATGCTTCTTCAGACTGTAGGGGCCATTTACACTTAAATTAGTTACTGTTATTATATTATGGCCATGTTTAATATTTCTAGTTTCTATCTGTCTGTACTTTGGAAGGTGGGATTTGATACGTAGGGGGGGGCGTGTCTACATCTGAGGAGGCTAGTGTAACCACAGAGATTGGTGGTCAGTTTTAGTCTCGGAGGATGGAGAGAAAACAGTTTTTTACCACACAGTAACAACCACATGGTAACAACCACTAGCATGTCGACTAGCGATTTCTGTAGTGGCCAGATGGAGATGCACAACAAGATCTTGTTGAATATCGGATGAAGGTACATCTCTTTGGTACAGTGTCATCGCCGAGTTGTGCAAACTTTGCTTTGAGGAAGACCGCTGAGGACAATAAAGCTCACTTTCCAGAAGAAGTGACAAACACAGTATAGAACAATTTCTATGTGGATGATTGTTTAAAATCCATGTCTATGGAACAGAAAGCAATCCAAATGGTAAAACATCTGACTTCCCTCTGCAATAAGGGAGGATTCATGCTATCGAAATGGATCAGCTACAGCCCATTTCTCATCCAAATATTGGAAACTATTCCATTAGATAACAGAGCCAAGGAGACCCGGGAGTTGGATTTGGACAAAAACAATCTGCCTTTGGAGAGCACTGGGATTGCACTGGTGCATTGAAACAGATGTGTTCAAGTTCAGAATCTCGATTCAGGAGCGACCATGTACAAGACGGGGCATCCTATCTGTGATTGGTTTACGACCCTTTGGGATTTCTTGCACCATTTACATTACCAGCCAAGTTAATTTTGCAGGATCTCTGTAAGAAGTAACTTGGATGGGATGAGAGTTTAACGCAAATCTTCTCTCAGCAATGGACAAAGTGGTTAGCATATCTCGACAAGATCTCGGAGTTCAGAGTGGACCGGTGTACGAAGCCTACAAACTTTGGTCAAATCAAATATGCACAGCTGCATCACTTTTCTGATGCAAGTGAAAGTGGTTACTGTATTGTTTCATAGCTAAGATTGGAAAATGGCAACAATGAAGTACATGTTGCAATCGTAATGGGATTGGCACCATTGAAGTAAATGATGATTCCCAGAATGGAGCTTACAGCCACAGTTTTAGCTGTCAGAATTGACGTAATGCTGCAAAAAGAACTGCAGCTTGAGCTGGAGGAATCCACCTTCTGGACTGATAGCACCACGGTGCTTAAGTACATCAACAATGAAAACAAATGCTTTCAAACATTTGTAGCAAACAGGATCTCTTTTGTAAGGGATGCTACTACTGTATCACAGTGGAAACATGTCAATACCAAGGAAAATCCTACGGATGAAGCCTCTAGAGGATTAACAGCAGACCGTTTCTTAAGCAGTAAGAGATGGATCAATAGACCAGAGTTTCTCTGTAAACCAGACCGAGAATGGCCAAAGCTTAACCTAGAATCTGAAATCGCTGCTAATGATCCGAAGATCAAGCAAGACATCTCAGTAAATGCCATTAGCAAGGATCTATTAAACTATTTAACTATATATTAAACTATCCCTATTAAAGGATCTATTAAACTATTTAATTACCTATTTCTCATCATGGAATAAGTTGAAGACTGTGGTAGCTTGGTTTCTTAAAATAAGGACAACGTTCTTGCTGTTAGCTTGAAAAAGAAAGGAGATTGTAAAGGTATCTTTGAAAAAGATCCTGGCAAACTAAAGGAAAAGGTTGACAAAGAGATGCAAGTCTTTAAAGCATTATACCAAGGACAGTGTTTATGTCCTGATGATCTTTTTTAAGGCAGAAAATGCAGTTATCTCTTTCTGTCAAAGACAAGGATACAAGGAAGAGCGATCAACATTAGAAACTGGTGTGCATGATGTTAAAAGAAGCAGTCATTAATACAGGCTTGATCCGATACTGGATAAAGGACTTCTGAGAGTAGGTGGTCGCCTGAATAAACTAGCGATGCCTGAAGAGGCTAAGCATCCTATTATTCTCTCGAAGGACTTTTATATTTCAACATTGCTGTTACGACATATTCATGAACAGATTGGACATGGAGGAAGAAATTATATGCTGTCGAAACTTCGTAAAAGAATACTGGATTATCAAACCTAACTCCCCTGCATGAGAGGTCATAAGGAATTGTGTTGTGTGTAGATGACAGCATGGAAAAGTTAGAGACAGGTACAATCTATAGCAAACCTTTTTTGGAAACTTGAAATATTTTTGGAAATATTTGCCTCTAATCCAAGAACGACAACAATGGTTGAGAGTAAGAAGAAATTTTATTCCAGGTGATATCGTTTTTAGTGGTTGATTCCACTGTATCACAAAGCTCTTGGTTGATGGGCAGGATACTGGAGATCATGCCAGATGTTAAAGGTTTTGTGCATACTGTACGACTTCAGATTAAGAACAACATCTGGGTAAGACCGATAACCAAGATATGTCTGCTTCTAGAAGGTGAAGGAGAAGATTGAAGAATCGCTAAGGAAGTCTGAATGTTAACATATAATGCATATTACTTTTGTTTTTGATATTTGTTAAGCTTTTTATAGCTCCTTTTAATGTCTATTGGTAATTGCTTCATTATATACGTAGAACAATTAGGGGCTGGTGTATAGGAGCCATTTATGCTTAAATTAGTTACTGGTACTATATTATGGCCATGTTTAATATTTCTAGTTTCTATCTGTCTGTATTTTGGAAGGTGGGATTTGATACATAGGGGGGAGTGTCTACATCTGAGGAGGCTAGCATAGCCACAGAGATTGGTGGTCAGTTTTAGTCTCGGAGGATGGAGAGAAAAGTTTTTTACCACAGTAAAAGCCACACGGTAACAACCGCACGGTCACGACTGTGTTGTTTGTAGAGGAAACAGTTGATAAGAACGATAAGTTATGAATTATTCTTTTGATTTGTGCTACTTTAATAAAGACCAATTAATCAAGAAACAGCGTTTGGAAGATTCGTTTTTGCTATCTTAGAGTGCGGTGTGTGCGTAATCTATATCTCCACCACATCCCCGAGCAGTAATGGCTATAGAAGTTGGACTTTGAGAAGGTATAGAAACTGCCATTACAGACTGGTTAGGGATAAGGGAAACGAGAGAGATAGACCTTTCTTCAGAGCCGGTGTGGCGACCTGGAGCGTATCACCTGTCCATGTCTCTCCAGAGCTGCCGCTAGTCCCGCTGAGTTACCCCAGCACTTTGTGTTTGTTTCCGGCAAAGATACTAGAGGAGCAAGATGAACCCCTCTGTTGAAATCACCTATACTGAAGCGTACACTGAAGTGTACTGAAGCAAAGGAGCGTAACGTCCGCCATTGTAGTAGGCAAAACCCGCTGTTCGCTATGCCTCTCACAGTGTAATCAGTGTTTTGGGTGTTTTATGGTCATGTGTGATGATACCATAAAAGTGCAGAATATATCTCATCTATCAATTCACAGATTTTTGTTGTTTTTCTTTTTAAATGTTTGTGCAAGTTTCTGCCTACTAAAACGGCGCCATGACATAGCACGGCTTTTAGGGTCGAGTGGTCTACCTTGCTCTGCTCTATTGTCTTTGGTGTGAACTCGTGCCTGCAGTTCCTCCCCAACAGCCACCGCGAGACTGCCGTTGGAACGCGGGGCGTGGCCAATCAGACGCTGGCTACCAGTGGGTCGGAATTGGCCAATGACAGAGCAGGGCGGTCGGGGACGCCGCAGGCCCGAACCAATGGGATCACTCGATAGATCGGCGCCTGTCGTTATTGGAGCGGCGCGCAGTTTAAACTCGGGGCAGCGGGATTCGAAATTCCAAATCAGTTGGTGCGGGCTGGGGGTGCGCACCACAATTGTCCCGATCCCCGGATACACGGGGGTTCGGTCTGCAGGTTCTCCACCAGGCAGGGGCCAGTGATCAGGTAAAGCCGACGTACTGCACCGGTCATGGGTCACACCTCCAGGTGCATTGCTGACTCCTGCATGAATGTCAAGATAGGGAGAAAACCTGCGGGTGCATTGCGTTCTCCACCAGGGGCCAGTGATCAGGTCAAGCCGGCGTGTTGCAGATTTCCTGCACCGGTGATGGGGGTGCAACCTGTGGGTGTGTTGCAGGCTCCTGCATGAATGATGGAGATAAACATGCGGGTGTGTTGCAGTCTCCAGCACCAATGACGGGGTAAACCTGCGGGTGCAATTGCATTCTCCACCAGGGGCCAGTGGTGGGGGTGAATCTGCGGGTGTATTGCATTCTAATGCATCAGTGATTGGGAGAAACGCGGGTGTGTTGCAGATTCCAGCACCGATGATGGGGTAAACCTGCGGGTGCAATACATTCTCCACCAGGGACCAGTGATGGAGTAAATTTGCTGGACTGATGCAGATTCCAGCACCAGTGTAAACCTACGGGTGCATTACATTCTCCACCAGCAACCGGGTGTTGTTGTGGATGGGGGTAAACTGGGAGTGTTGCAGGCTCCAGCACCAGTGAAGGGGGAAAACCTGCGGATGCTTTGTATTCTCCATCAGGGGCCAGTGGGTGTTGCACTCGTGCACGTGTGATTGGGGTAAATCTAAACTATGGGTGTGTTGTAGACTCCTCGGGACCAATGGTCAGCGGTAATCGTTCATTGCAAACCCTCTGAGCCAGGATGTATCAGTGTTAAATAGTTTAATCTTGGGCTCACATATTTTGTGCAAACCATTTAAACCGAGAGCACTGAATGTAATGTGAATAATCGCATTCAAGTTGTATTGCTCCAGTTATTATGTTTCACTATGTCGCTGTTCCAGAGTAAAGAAGGCTGGAAATACCAAAACGCTGCTTCTCTCGAATCAAAACTATAGATACAAGTAACTGACGATCTTATGAAATGGCAGACCCGGTGGTTGAATCCTTTCTCTTGCTAAACCCAAGATCATCTTCACCTATAATTCACCCGGCGTGATCTGCTTTGCTTCGGACTGTTTTGGCCGTGATTGTCAGCAAGGTCTATATATTTTGCTTTCGATGAGCAGTAAGGTCATGCAAGTGTTGACTTCCAGTTGCAGGAGTGAAACGTCTAATGTTTGAGTTGTTTTTGACAAAAAATATAGACTGCAAGCCTTTTAAATTACTGATGCCACTTTGATTTCACAATACTTGTTGCGATGTAATTTAGATTTTGTTTTTACCCATTCTTTCCCAAAGGATATACTTTTCTAAAAACAAAATTTACGGAAAATGAGTTGGGTAGTGGAAGAGTGGAAAGAAGGGCTTCCAACGAAAGTTCTTCAGAAAATCCAGGAAATCGAACTTCATCTGGATAAACTCAAAAAGGAACGTCAGCAACGACAGCTTCAGGTTGAAGCCCTAGAAGCTGCTCTGCTAAAACAAAAACAAAAGGTGATTATTTTTCACTTGCTTACCAACAGTTTAATTGTTTTGAGGTATCAAATTGTATATTAGATGTTAGTTTGCTAAACTAAGTCTGAAGATTGTAAGCGCGACAGTGATTTGGAGTAAGTGCAAGCTTTGCCATCACTGTACATTGTTAAAATTGCTGTTGTACAAATGCAATGTTGTATATTAATAAATATTACATGTTGCCTAATTTTATACTCTGAACAAGGATCAATAAAGCTAATCTTGTTCTTCATTTCTTTTAATTTGCCTTTGCCAAAATATCTAACAGCAGAGTTGAAATAATCTTATTTTTAAAATGCTTTTGTATTGTGTGGTATATTTTCTCCACCGCAATTCCTAAAATCTCTGGTTCCACCTATAGTTGATATGCACAAACATGCTGTGTAAAGTGAGATGAGACTGCTTATATTTTTTAATGCTATCTTGCTTATAGTGTAGTATAATGTCATTTTTTAACAAGTAAGAATTGAATGCATGCTGTGGTTTAATGATTCACAATTTAGTGACAAAATAAAACAATTGCATTGGAAAAATTGGACTTGCTGATATTTTGGTGATCCAGTTTTCTTTCCATAGTTCACTGTGTGACTTGTATATAAAAGTCCTGCAAAACATGAGCAGTGACATTTAATGATGGAATAAGTTCAGGTTTATTATTGTCACATGGACTGAGATGCAGTGAAAAGCTTTGTTTTGCATGCTATCCAATTAGACCGGATAATACTATACATAAATGCAATCAAGTCAAACTTGAATATAGTATGGAGAGCAAAGGGGAAGATACAAAGCACAGCATATAGTTCTCAACATTGTAGTACATCAGTTCCATAGACAATGTTTAATGTCTGCATTGGGGTAAAGGCGAGTTGGGACACTGTCCTAGCTTATGGAAGGACCATTCGGAAGCCTGATAATAGAGAAGAAGCTGTTCCCGAGTGGTGGTGCACACTTTCAAACCTGTACATTTTGCCCGCTGGGAGAAGTCTTTGATTATATTGGCTGCTTTTTTGAGGCAGCATGAAGTGTAGTTGGAGTCAATGGCAGAGAGTCTACTCTGATGGATTGGGTTGCATCGACAACTCTGCAATTTCTTGCAGACTTGTGCAGAGCTATTTCCAAACCAAGCTGTGATGCAACCCAACTGTATGCTTTCTATGGTGCATTTCTGGAAGCTTGTAGACATGTTGAAGCCTCCATAGGAAGTAGAGATGTTGGTGTGCCTTCTCGGCTGTTGCATCAATGTGGTTGGTCTACCATTTCCATTTTGGCACCATTGGTGTTGATGGGGGCATGTGCTCCACCACTGTTTCCTGAAGTCGATAACCAAGTCCTTCATTTAGCAGACATTAAGGGAGAAGTTCTATGACTGACCTTCAGGCCAGTTGTGCTGAGATTTTTTAATGTATATTAGTTGCTATATTTCCCACAGAACAGCCCGTGCTGCATTTCAAAATATTTTATTGATTTTGAGGACTTTGGGAGACTGAAATGTGCAAAAATGAAATTCTTTATATATAAATATCATCAAAATAATTATTTTAAATCTTGGAGCATTGGACCACATAATGTAGTATTTTTCTGTCTTTGATTTAATCAACTGTAGAGGTGAACTATTTGCCAGTAGTGATGCAAAAGACAAATGTAATTATGATCTTGATCGCCAGGTTTTATAGACTCATGGAACAAATTAGCCTTTCAATGCTATCCAAACAGGTCCGATACACTATACATAAATACAATCTGGGGTCAAACTGAAGTAGGGTAGATAGAGCAAAGGGGAAGATACAGAATGAAGACTATAGTTCTGAGCATTGCAGTATATCAATTTCATACACAATGTCCACAATGGAGGACAAGTGAATTGGATAGTTCATAAGACATGGGAGCAGAATTAGGCTTTTCGGTCCTTTGGGTCTGTTCCGCCATTCAGTCATGGCTAATCTTTTTTTTTCTCCTCTCAACCCCATTCTCCTGCCTTTTCCCTATAACATTTGGCACCCATACTAATCAAGTAACAATCAATCACTGCTTTAAAAATACCCAATAACTTGGTCTCCACCACCGCATATGACAATGAATTCCACAGACCAGATTTCCCATCAGTGACTCCATCTATTCATGTTGCCCCAGAAAAGCAGCCAACATAACCCTGTCCAATTCACCTTCACCCCATTATGGACATTGGACATGTGTGGAATTGATGCACAACAATGCTGAGAACTATATTCTGCATGCTGTATCTTCCCTTTTGTTCTTTCTATTGTTTTTGAGTTTGACTTCTGTATTTGGACAGCCAGGGGGGCTATGTGAGGATGCTGTTCATTGACTTTAGTTCAGCATTCAACACAATAGTCCCCAGCAGACTGGTTGAGAAGCTCCTGGAACTGGGGCTTAGCACCCCTCTGTGTGCCTGGGTCCTGGACTTTCTCACTGCCAGGCCCCAAGTGGTCAGGATGGGGGAACACACATCTAGCTCCCTCACCCTGAACATAGGATCCCCCCAGGGCTGCGTCCTTAGCCCCCTACTGTACTCCCTGTACACACATGACTGTAGGGCCAGGTTCAGCTCAAACTCCATCATCAAGTTTGCTGATGACACTGTGGTGGTGGGCCGGATCTCCAACAACGATGAGAAGGCCTACCGGGAGGAGGTGGCTGATCTGGCACTCTGGTGTCAGGACAATAGCCTCCTCTTGAATGTCACTAAAACAAAGGAGCTGATTGTGGACTTCAGAAGGGCTAAACATCCAAGGACGTACACGCCACTGGAGATAAATGGGTCTATTGTGGATAGGGTGAGCAGTTTCAAATACTTGGGAGTCCGCATCGCAGAGGATCTGACGTGGGCAACGCACATTGCCGCACTGGTGGGTAAGGCTAAGCAGCGCCTTTACCACCTTAGACAACTGAGGAAATTCAGAGTGTCGCTGAGGATCCTTCATTGCTTCTACTCTGGGGCTGTAGAGAGCATCCTGTCCGGCAACATTACAGTCTGGTTTGGGAACAGCTCTGCCCAGGACAGGATGGCCCTGCAGGGAGTAGTGCGTTCGGCAGAACGCACCATGGGAACTACACTCGTCCCCCTGCAGGACCTATACATCAGGAGGTGCAGATCCAGAGCAAGCAAGATCATGAGGGACCCCTGCCACCCCAGTAACGGACTGTTCCAGATGCTACGATCAGGCAAACGCCTCCGCTGTCACGCTGTGAAAACGGAGAGGATGAGACGGAGCTTCTTCCCACAGGCCATCAGGACTGTCAACTTTGATAACCCCAGAGACTAAATTTTTGTCGACACTTTTTGTGCTATGTTTAGTAACTTATTAACTTTATTTATATGCTGTAACTAATTCTTTTTGTGCACAACCCGCAGGCATTGCCACTTTCATTTCACTGCACATCGAGTATGTGTATGTGACAAATAAATTTGACTTGACTTGACTTGACTTGTATATCTAATCTGTTTGGATACCAAGCAAAACAAGGATTTTTACTGTACCTCATTACACATGACAAACTGTCATTGTGAAGATATTACCTAAAACAAAACTAACATTTAAAGCAAATATGGAATTGTATCATGCAATATAACTGAAATGTGCAAATGTCCTTGTGAAAAAATGTGCAATTCCCCTCCCCCCCCCCCCCCCCCATATTCCTGTTACTCCAATCAACCATCACCATTTCCAACCACAGCTCCCATTGAGTTTCTGGCTGGCAAGAAAATGCCTCGAGTTACAATATATTAGATACTTTCACAGTGTTTAAGAAACATTAAACAAATACATGGATATTATAGGTTTCGAGGGATATGGGCCAAACTCGGGCATATGTTGATTGGCATATGTAAATTGGGCTGAAGGGCCTGTTTCCATGAACTCTATGACTATCTAATGTGATTGTAATAGGTAACGTCCTTTCTCAAATTCAATGTCACCTTAGATATGGGTAAATGCACCATCCTCCTGCAGAGTCTCTGCCATCATTTAGATTGGTCGGTCCATTAATTCTACTCTTGTATTTGTTTGTCCGATGGTAACCACTTGATTAAACTTCCTGTACTTCTGGTATCTCTCAAGGGTATATTCTTGCTTCATCGACTGATCATTCTCATGCTTTTGCAAAATTATTGAGAAATAGCATTATTTTTTACCTTCGAATGGCAACACCAAGCTCTACTTTATTGTTACCACCCTCGATTCTTGCATTATCCATGGAAATTTTCTCACTAAATATTGTTAATAATATTTTCAGTCCCTACACGCAGCCCTGCCCCCCTTGTCATGAGTTTCCTCCTCTATGCAGCTCTCTGAAACTGAAGCATACTGGCTGTAATCTTGTTTTCATGTATCTTGTTTTCCAAGTTATTTAGACCATGTAACCATGGCGTTACCAGACCTCCCAACCCTTCCAAATTTGGCGGAAAGTTTCCGCTTTCTTATTTTATTTCTGCCATTCCGATTTCACCTCACATTTTCACGCACAACACGTGTCTCACTGCTCGCCTCACCACTGGCCTGGCCACGCCGCTAGTGAGTGTGGGGTGGTGGAAGGGAGGGGGGCAATGGAACGGTGTGTGGGTGGGAGGGGAGGGTAGTGGGTGCGGGGGTACATGGACCGTTATGATCAGCTGTTGAAGGCCACTGGAGCAACAATGTCTTCAATGAAATTAGGT
Organism: Rhinoraja longicauda; assembly: GCF_053455715.1. Lineage (NCBI taxonomy): Eukaryota > Metazoa > Chordata > Chondrichthyes > Rajiformes > Arhynchobatidae > Rhinoraja > Rhinoraja longicauda. The sequence continues at coordinate 18,339,915 of NC_135961.1, forward strand.
ATGTGCAGTTTTAAATGAAATTCTTCATAACATAGTCATACATTTTATGACCGTTATTTTTTTATTCAATACCAAGAGAATTGGGATGTGGAAGGAAAAAGCAAAATAGAAAAAACAAAACAATTTTTTCTTTGTGTTGTAAAAAGTATTTCTGTTCAATAACTTTTCTATAAATAGCAGAATATAGTCATGATAGGCCTGACATTGTACATGTAGTCCAAGAACTACAGACTTGGAAATAATAGTCGTTTTTCACACATGAATGTAGCGCAACGCGTATGCGCATTTGGCATGCATACTTTTTTTGCATTACGCACCATATTATGGATTTTGATGTAAAATTTTGGACATCAAAATTATCAATTTGAGAAATCAAATGTTGGGAGGTCTGCATTACCAATACCACTTCTTCCACCTCAATGCTTGCATCAGCTCATCTGCTGAACAGCTTCTTTGCTGTATTGATTATCTCAGTGCATAACTTGTCACATAACATCATCAGAGGAATAGGTTTAAAATGAAGGGGAAAAGATTTAATAGGAATCTGAGGGGTAACTTTTTCACACAAAGGGTGGTGGGTGTATGGAATGAGCTGCCAGAGGAGGTAGTTGAGGCAGGGACTATCCTGACATTTAAGGAACAGTTAGACAGGTACATGGATAGGTCAGGTTTGGAGGGATATGGGCCAAACAAGGGCAGGTGGGACTAACGTAGCTGGGATATGTGTGGGCAAATTGGGCCAAAGGGCCTGTTTCCATGCTGTATGACTGTTGTGTCATTAATTAATTAATCTAAAATTCTAGAGCTCATGTCCTATCAAGCATCAGGGGCTGCATCCGCCCTGTGATTGCTGACCTCCATTGGTTTCTGATTAACCTTGATTGTGAAATTCCCCCCCCTCCAAAAAAAAAAATCCTTGGTATCTCCTAAAATCCTTCCAATTCTGGCCTTTAGATAAAATAAGAATTGAATAGCACCACCGAGGACAGGTATGCATTATAAATTCTCGCCATGAAGTACAATTTTGCTAATCTTGAGATGTTTCTTGAAACCTATGGACAGAGTTTGCAATGACTTGCATGGCATTTTGTCTTACTTTTAAAATAGTTGGGCTGGATAATTTACCCCCAAGAGGTAATTGGAAGAATTGTGTTTTTTTATTTTGTTGAATGAAGGAGTAATATTGTCCTCCAGGTGTTCTTGGTCCCTTTTGTCACATGAAATTTAATACACTCGCCTGAACCTTATAGGATGCACTTGTACATGGATCTCTTACAAAGGAATTGCATCTTAGTAATATCTTGTGTTAGTCTAGGGAGAATAATTTTTTACAGAGGTCTGCTCAGCCTTCTGTTGAATACAATTTTATTTTCTGACAACCTTTACAATGCATCTCCCAGAGCAATCAGGATTATATAAATCCTGAATTCTTCTGGTTCAAATGTGGGTGCAATCAGCCATTAAGCAGACAACTGTGAATTCACTTTATTGGAATAATACTATTCTAAGTTTTTTGATTGCTCCCCTTATAAAATAAACATTGAAGGTAGACACAAAATGACACAACAGCACGACAGGCAGCAGGTCTGGATAGAAGAATTGGTGATGTTTCAGGTCCAGATCCTCCTTCAGGCTGAGAGTCAGGGGGGAGGGAAATGAGAGATATGGAAGGGTAAGGTGTGAAATCGAGAGAAACGTCATCTATTCCTTCTATCCAGAGATGTTGCCTGTTATGCTGAGTTACTCCAGGATTTGTGTTTATCTTTGGTGTAAACCAGCATCACAGTTCCTTCCTAAACAACCTGCTTACATTGCCTAGATGGAAATTAATCATAAACCACTTTTGGATCATGGAATTATAGCCCGTCAAAACCTTAGACAGGAAGATTATGATTGGAGGATATCTCTAAATATTCTGAACCATTTTAATGGCAGCAATTTTCTGACGATTAACTCGCATTTTCATTACTCCTTGTAAAACAGGTGGAGAGTGAAAAAACAGAAGCAAGCGCTCTGAAGCGGGAGTGTCAGACTCTAAATGACTCGTGTGATAATCTTGAGAAAACCAAGCAGAGGATTTATCATGAACTGCAGCTGAAGGAATCACAAATTAATTACTTGGAGAGTCAACTTGCATCAAGCAAAAAACATGTGGAGAATCTTGAGCAAGAGAACAAAAGGTTAAAGTTATAATTTTTACTGTGCTAATTAAGTGACCAGGATATTATGGCCCATAGGCAGAACTGCTTGGTTTCATGAAACAAGGGATCGTTTGATTGGGGGTTCTTGTTATCTATGGATTTGCCATCCTCTCACTCACAGATTGGTCATACATCACTGGGCATGGGTGTGATTGCAGGCAAGGTCAAGAACACTGGAGATCACAAAAAGAACTGTCCTGGCAGACCCATTGTTTTTGTCTCTCCCTATGTCCAAGACACCACACATGCTCTCCATCTCCTCAATAACTTCAGTTTTCCAGGCCCCACTTCCTCATCTTTACTATGGATGCCCAGTCACTCGACACCTCCATCCCCCACCAGGAGGATCTTAAAGTCCTCTGTTTCTTCCTCAACTGCAGAACCAGCCAATTTCCATCTACCAATGCTCTCCTGGTCCTTACTCTCAACAACCTCTCCTTTGACTCCTCCCACTTCTTCTAAATCAAAGGCATATCTATGGGCACTCGCATGGGCTCTAGCTATGCCTGCCTCTTTGTAGGGTACGCTGAACAATCCCTGTTCCAGGTGTACATTGGCCCTATCCCCGAACTCTACCTCCGCTACATTGATGACTGCATTGGTGCTACCTCCTCCACCCATGCAGAACTCGCTGACTTCATCAACTTCACCACGAATTTCCATCCTGCTCTCAAATTTACTTGGACCATCTCCCTACCATTTCTGGATCTCACCGTCTCCATCACAGGAGAGACTATTGACCGACATCTATTACAAACCTACTGACTCCCATAGCTATCTTGACTGGAATTTAGAAGGATGAGGGGGGATCTTATTGAAACATATAAGATAATTAGGGGATTGGACACATTAGAGGCAGATAACATGTTCCCAATGTTGGGGGAGTCCAGAACAAGGGGCCACAGTTTAAGAATAAGGGGTAGGCCATTTAGAACGGAGATGAGGAAGAACTTTTTCAGTCAGAGGGTGGTGAAGGTGTGGAATTCTCTGCCTCAGAAGGCAGTGGAGGCCAGTTCGTTGGATGCTTTCAAGAGAGAGCTGGATAGAGCTCTTAAGGATAGCGGAGTGAGGGGGTATGGGGGGAAGGCAGGAACGGGGTACTGATTGAGAGTGATCAGCCATGATCGCATTGAATGGCGGTGCTGGCTCGAAGGGCTGAATGGCCTACTCCTGCACCTATTGTCTATTGTCTATTGCACTTCTTCTCGCCCTGTTTCCTGTAAAGACTCTATCCCCTACTCCCAATTCCTCCGTCTACGCCACATCTTTCAGAATGCGCCGCTTGACTTTCAGAAAGCCTTTGATATGGTCCCACACGGGAGATGGGTGAGCAAAATTAGAGCACATGGTATTGGGGGTAGGGTGTTGACATGGATAGAGTATTGGTTGGCAGACAGAAAGCAAAGAGTAGGAGCAAACGGGTCATTTTCAGAATGGAAGGCAGTGGCGAGTGGAGTGCCGCAAGGCTCGGTGTTGGGGCCGCAACTGTTTACCATATATATTAATGATTTGGATGAAGGAATTAGAAGTAACACTAGCAAGTTTGCGGATGACACAAAGCTGGGTGGCACTGTGAACTGCGAAGAGGATGTTAGGTGGTTGCAGGGTGACCTGGCAGGTTGAGTGAATGGGCAGATGCAGTATAATATAGATAAATGTGAGGTTATCCATTTTGGCGGCAAAAATAAGGAGGCAGATTATTATCTCAATGGTGTCGGGTTAGGTAAGGGGGAAGTGCAGCGAGTCCTGGGTGTCCTTGTACACCAGTCACTGAGTGTTGGCGTGCAGGTACAGCAGGCAGTGAAGAAAGCTAATGGCATGTTGGCCTTCATAACAAAAGGATTTCAGAATAAGAGTAAAGAGGTTCTTCTGCAGTTGTATAGGGCCCTGGTAAGACCACGTCTGAAGTATTGTGTACAGTTTTGGTCTCCTAATTTGAGGGACATCCTTGTAATTGAGGCCGTGCAGCGTAGGTTCACGAGATTGATCCCTGGGATGGTGGGACTGTCATATGAGGAAAGATTGAAAAGACTAGGTTTGTATTCACTGGAGTTTAGTAGAATGAGGGGATCTTATAGAAACATATAAAATTATAAAAGGACTGGACACGCTAGATGCAGGAAAAATGTTCCCAGTTTTGGGCGAGTCCAGAACCAGGGGCCACAGTCTTAGAATAAAGGGGAGGCCATTTAAAACGGGTGAGAAGGAACTTTTTCACCCAGAGAATTGTGAATTTGTGGAATTTTCTGCCATAGAGGGTATTGGAGGCCAAATCACTGGATGGATTTAAGAGAGAGTTAGATAGAGCTCTAGGGGCTAGTGAAATCAAGGGATATGGGGAGAAGGCAGGCACGGGTTATTGATTGTGGCTGATCAGCCATGATCACAATGAATGGCGGTGCTGGCTCAAAGGGCCGAATGGCCTCCTTCTGCACCTATTTTCGATGTTTCTATCTGCGCCCAGGATGAGGTGTTCCATACAATGGCCTCGAAGATGTCCTCATTTGGGAAATGAGGGTTCTCCTCTTCCATTGTAGATGAGGCTCTCACTAGTGTCTCCTCAATATACCTCAGCTCTTGCTCCCCCTATTCGTAACAAGGACAGAGTCCCCCATGTCCTCGCCTTCCACCCCATCAGCCGTCGCATACAACATATTATCCTCCGACATTTTTGCCACCTCCAACGGGATCCCACTACTGGCCACATCTTCCCATCTCCACCCCTTTTCTGCTTTCCACAGAGACTGTTCCCACAGACCATTCCCAGGTCCACTTGTCCCATCCCACCCAAACCACTCCCTCCCCAGGTACTTTGCCCTGCAACTGCAGGAGATGCAACACCTGTCCCTTTACCTCCCCCCTCAACTCCATCCAAGGACCCAAACAGTTTTTCCAGGTGAGGCAGAGGTTCACCTGTACCTCCTCCAACCTCATCTACTGTATCCGTTGTTCCAGGTGTTAACTTCTCTACATGACGAGACCAAGTGCAGGCTCGGCGATCATCTCGCTGAACACCTCCGCTCAATCCATCTTAACCTACCTGATCTCCCGGTGGCTCAGCACTTTAACTCCCCCTCCCATTCCCAATCTGACCTTTCTGTCCTGGGCCTCCTCCATTGTCAGAATGAAGCCCAGCGCAAAATGGAGGAACAGCACCTCATATTTCGCTTGGGTAGTTTACACCTCAAGTGAAGTGTAAGGCAAGGCATGATCATTGACTTCTCTAACTTCTGATAGTCCCTGCTTTCCCTTTCTATCCCCCCTCCTTCCCAGTTCTCCCACTAGTCTTCCTGTCTCCGACTACATTCTATCTTTGTCCCACCCCCTCCCCTGACATCAGAAGGGTCTCTACTCGAAATGTCACCCATTCCTTCTCTCCCGAGATGCTGCCTGACCCGCTGAGTTACTCCAGCATTTTAACCAGCATTTGCAGTTTCCTACGCTGGAGATCAAGGTCTGAAACATCCAAGCCGACTAATGCAGCCTGAAACTCACCGGGGCTCTGTTTCCCACTACCTTTAATTCATTGGGTTCACTCAAATGCATTATATTATATTTTAATATGGCAAGAAATGAATTGGATGTGTGTTGGTATTCGTCCAACAGTGCAGAAACTGCTGGTCTTGGCACGACCAAAGTCCCGAGGCTGCCAGAAATAAAAGAAGAATCTTGGTCCTACCACCAGATGGTGCCATTTAAATTCACTCAGCAGTTTGAATTCAGTTGAAACTTGAATCATTTCTTGAATTAACAGTAGTTATTGAGTCATATAACATAGAAACATACCCTTTGCCCCTCCATGTCTAGGCTGACCATCGTACCCTATTTACTGATCTCATTCACCAGCACTTCTTCTGTAACCTTTAATGCCTTGGTGATTCAAGTACTGATCTAGTCACTTTTAAACTTTGTGATCATTTAAAGGTATCGTCACCACCTTCCATAAGACATGGCAGCAGCATTAGGCCATTCGGACAATAAAGTCTGCTTTGCTATTCGATCATGGCTGATCTATTTTCCCCTCTCAATCCCTTACTAATCAAGTACCTATCAATCTCCGCTTTAAAAATACCCAGTTTCACAGATTCCCCACCCTCTGGTTAAAGAAATTCCATGTGCATGCAATATGTTCCTGATTGCATTCGTCTTTCTGTGTGAAAAATAATTAATCAGATCTCCTCTAGACCTCTTACTCACTGTAAACCTATGCACTCATGTATTGGATGTCTTCTTTATGGGGAAAAGTTTCTTGCTATCCACTCTAACTATATCCCCACCACTATGTTGTATAACTAGCTATTCCTCCCTCAGCCTTCTCAAAGGAAACCCCCAATGTAGATGTTTTAACGTTTCTGATTCTCTTTTATTTCTTCAATATAAATTAGCACTTAAAACACAACTGGTTCGGTTGGTAAATGTAGAGACCTGGAACTTTATGATATTCAGTGGTAGGAAGGGTACTACACTTCAGTTCCTCTGCTGTAATATGATGAAAAATCATCACGCTTTCTATGAATAACCAGTATTCAGTAACTATTGAGGTGCATCATATGGAATTCATATTGAAGACGTCATTGGACTCTTGTATTGATGCATGTCAAGGAAACCTATGGACTTTCTATTTGTTTTAAACACAAAATGCAGCCACTTTGGATATCAGGGTTCAATTGGAACTGTATCTCAGCAAGCAGTTGTTGTATTCAGATTAAAGAAAGGGGGAAAATGACTGACAAAGAAAATGTTTTCTGTTGTTATAATGATGTGACTTTTGCTGTTTTTCCCATTTTATTTTTTCTCCTTATGTAGTAGAATACCGATGTGGAGAGTGGATAAATATACTCTTTTTGACGTACGCTACACTCACAATTAATTCATAAGTAATGAGATTATAAACATTAGCCATTTGTGAGTCTTTAAATGAAATTAGTAACTACATATTTTGCATTCGCTCTCTTTGAAAGCCAGGAAATTAATATTGACAAAACATTGTATAAATGTATTAATAAGCAAGAAAAATGAAGGGATCCATATTTGTTCAAATTACTATTAAGTAGCTTAATTATTTAGCTGAACTGCATTTAGGGATTTTGTTTTGTCCTTTAGTTACTGTTGAAATGAAACTAAGAATTATTACAGGTTGTATAAATGGAAAGACAATTAGATCTTACTGCCATCTAACACCTGCGCTCTTGTTTTTATAGATACAGATCTGACTTAGAGCGATGCCAAACAAATGCCGTGTCTGCAGATGTATCATTTGGAACACCGGAAAAAAAACTTTCTACGTCCCCAACACCAAAAAAAATTGTATCTGGTATGCTTGGTTACATTTCCATATTGTAAAAATGTTAACATAAAAAAATCACATCGAGTCACTCGTTAACATAACGTGTAGAATAAACCCAGTGGGGCAAGGCCCTTGTGTCTGCTTTTTAAAACACCAGTTCAGGATGAAAATACACTCACATCCAGAATGTGAATTAATGGAATGTGCAAAAAGTCAGTCCATGTTTTAAGAATCAGATTTATGACGTTTTTGAGTACATATGGATTTCCAAATGCCTTTCTCAAAGGCCTGTCAGAAATATTGGAAACAAAAGGGACATAGAATATGAGATTAGGTTTGGGGTAGAAAGTTATAACTTTTTTGAGTGCATATGGATTTCCAAATGCTGTTTCATTGTGCCTTTATCAAAGGGCTGTCAGAAATATTGGAAACAAAAGGGGCATAGAATATGAGGTTAGGTTTGGAGTGGAAAGGAGATTTGTGGCGAATGGTTGCTTAATTTACTAGAGGAAGGCGATTGCGCTTCCTGGAGCTTGGTGCTGAGACATGGATAAATGGCAAATTCAAGTGTACAGGGGGAAAAAATATAGAGACCACACAAAATTTGAAAGTAGTGTGAAAAATGGGGGAAATGGTATTTGACTTCAAAAGGATGCAATGTTGACAAAGTGGACAGGCTGCCAGATGAAACTTCATACCAAAGGGCATAGGTTCAAGGAAAAGGCGAAAAGATTTAATAGGAATCCGAAGGGTAACTTTTTTGCACAAATGGTGGTGGGAGTATGGAACAAGCTGCCAGAGGAGGTAGCTGAGGCTGGGACTATCCCACCGTTTAAAAGACAGTTAGACAGGTACATGGATAGGACAGGTTTGGAGGGATATGAACCAAGCGCAGGCAAGTGGGACTAGTGTGGCTGGGACAATGTTGGCTAGTGTGGGCAAGTTGGGCCTGTTTCCACACTGTATCACTCTAGAAGTAGCGGGTGTCGTCGGCTGTAAACCTGCGGATGTGGAATTGAGCTTCTGCCTGCTGGAACCACACCTAGGGCTGCGAGGTCCAGAAGACCGGCAGCTTAAGTGTGACCGTGCTTTGTTGGGCCTGGTTGGCGGCAACGAAGGGCCGAGCGTTGGCGGCGTCCATTATTGCGATCCAAAATACCTATTTCAGACCGTCGGGGGTCACCAATGGAGCAGGACACAGGTGTCAAGCAAAGCCAATGAAGCGGGACACGTGTCAAGCAAAGTTTTCTATTGTTTCTCAAGCACCATACAGCTCCCCAACCAGTCCAACTCCTTCCGGAACTCCACTACCAACTGCCACTCCTCCCCATTCCAACTTCTGTGACCCCACCCCCCCGAGCCGAGGTTTCGCACCACGCGTGGCTCAATACCAGGTACCGCCAGAGGGTTATAAATAGTGCCCTTGCTTCTGAGACAATTAGTTGATGAACATGTATTCTAGGCAGTCTTTCAGCGGATTGCAAGGTAATTATAAACTGTTGTGCTCTGCCTAATATCTGCTGTTTTTGTGCTACCACAACTTTTTGAAAAGGAAATCAAGTGGTACGTTTTTAACCACAATAAAATCCACAATTGTACTGCTGTTGCAAAATGTGGTGATTACTGATCTTGCATGCTACACTCAAAAAGGCTTTAATACTTTTGTGTAGTTTTGCGAAGGAAAGTTGAAAAAGCTTGATTTATTCTTAATTAATTTGTTTTTAATTAATAGGTTTACCAGAATCAAAATTTAGGGAGCTACAGGAAAAATATAATAAGGAAGTGGAAGAAAGAAGCCGATTGGAAAGACAACTGGACACAATTCAGGCCACGGTAAGATGTCATTGTCCACTAAAGAGAATTTGCTGACAATGCAGTTCTGGCAAGGGGGGTAGGGGGCGCTCTACTTGAAACATGAATGATTCCACATTACACCTGATTTTATTTTCTACCCCTTTCACTTAAAGGGAAACAACAAAAAGAACTGAGCAGTATGTGCTTGCTCTTTATAGTCTCAATTGAATCGGTCTCCACGAGCCTGTCAGATAGTGCATTTCAGATTTGTTAGCTGTATGCAAGGCAAGCATTTCTTCAACACAGATTGCAGCAGTGATCATTTGCATTTACATAGCTGCTTACTCATAGCACAATGTCCCAAGATGTTTAATAAGAACCATCAATATGAACTCCCAAGAATTTCATTACATTTATTAACAATTTCCACCTTGCTCTCACTTTCGCCTGTTCCAACTTTAACACCTCCCTTTTGTTTTCCTCGGCATCTCTATCTCCATCTCAGAGGTTAAGTTAACAACTACAATCATCAAGTCAACGAGTTCTCTTGGAAACCTCTACACTTTCTTTCACTCTGCTTCCTGGAAGAACTCTTCCATTCTCTCAGTTCCTCTGTCTTTGTCACCTTTAACGCCAATTGTTTTTGCTTTTCCACATACTTGGTTAACCCTCTCCCTGAGTTGGCTGGGTTCTCATGATCATTCTCAACCATCAGACTGATATTCTGTTCCCTCGGTGTCTTTCCCGCGAAACCACTTGTTACCCTTCAGGAGAAGGACTTTCTCAGTTTAGGCTTATAGCACATAATCAAGGACTGTTCTCACCCTGGTCACTCCCTCTTCGCCTTGCTCTCATAAGACACGAGGTACAGAAGTTTGAAAATGCGTACCTCCAGATTCAGGAAGAGTCCACTAAAGCAGTAATAAGATATCCAGAAAGATGTATCAATATTACTCTACTCTCAGGAACACTGATGTTCAACTGCACAGCGCCATTATTTTGGAGTTGTGTAAAGGAGGTCCTCAGTCTTACTGTAATGGATGGGATACGTTTAGAAGGATATGGGCGAAATGAAGGCAGGTGGGACTAGTGTAGTTGGGGATGCTGGTCGGTGATGGCCAGTTGGGCCAAAGGGTCTGCTTTCAAGCTGTATGACTAGTTTCTTCCCAGCTATTTTCAGGCAACTGAATAGTTGGTCCTCATCATGTCGAGGGCAGTCCTGACCACCCATCTACCCCATTACAGACTTTTGAATTATATTTTATTGGACCTCAATGTTATATCTTGCACTAAATGTTGTACTCTTTCTTCTTTATTTGTACACTGTGGATGGCTCAATTGTACATGTGCATATCTTTTCTTCAACTGGATAGCATGCAAACAAAAGCTTTTCACTGTACCTCAGTACACTAAACTAAACATTGTTGTAGTAGAACATTTCTGAAAAAAATGTATTATTGTTTACAATTTTGCAGTTGGTCAACCAAGCTCAACCTCAAAACACCATTAGCCAGCTGAATGTTGCACGGCATCAATTTGCTTCTGCTGTGTTTCCATGGCAACAAGGTCAAACTCCAAGTCAGCATACCTCACTGAAGACCCCGTTAAAGGGTGTTGCCATGAATTTTCAGTGGGAACAGGAAGAAACTCCCTTCAAGCACCATCCCAAGTCTTTGGAAATGGGCACCCATTCTGCAGGATGGAGTAACAATACCACAGACAGTTCAAAGCAGATGGAGCAGCTGAAATTACAAAATCAAGGTATTGTAGTAACCAGCAAATGCATTTTTCTAATAACTGATCATTAGGGAATTCTCAGAGTGAAAAGGGAAGCTGCTTCCTGTAGCTTTTTTTAAATGTAGACTCTATGCACATGAATAGGGATGATGGCTGAGAGGGATATGGATCAAATCCAGGCAAATAGGACTAGCATAGATGGGCATCTTGACTGACGCAGGTGAGTTGGGTCGAAATGTCTCTTTTTCTGCTGTATAACCTTATGAAACTACAGTAAAACTGGTTCATAAGTGATGAGAGCAGAATTAGGCCATTCGGCCCTTCAAGTCTACTCCGCCATTTAATCATGGCTGATCCATCTTCCCCTCTTAACCCCAGACTCCTGCCTTCTCACCACAACCCCCTGACACCCATACTGATCAAGAATCTATCTCTGCCTTAAAAATATCCATTGACAAATATCTGAGCCATCCACAGTGTACAATCCATCTACAGCAATCTGCGGCAATGAATTCCACAGATTCACTACCCTCTGATTAAAGAAATTCCTCCTCATCTCCTTCCTAAAGGGACGTCCTTTTATTCTGAGGCTATGATCTTTGGTCCTAGACTCTCCCACTAGTGGAAACATCCTCTCCATATCCACTCTATCCAGGCCTTTCACTATTCAGTAGGTTTCAATGAGGTCCTCCCTCATCCTTGTAAACTCTGTCAAACACTCATCATCTGTTAACCCACTCATTCCTGGGATCATTCCCGTAAGCCTACTCTACACCCTCTCCAGAGCCAGCACGTCTTTCCTCAGATATGGGGCCCTGAATTTCTCTCAATACTCCAAATATGATCTGATTACACGGTATCCAATTAAAAAAAAATCCCAGTGGTTCACTCATGAAGCTGGAGTGTAAGCGGGTCATGCAATTCAATGTAGCGGGGTCTGAACTGTGGGCTGGATGTGATGAGCTGTTGATAACAAACAGGTAAATTCATTGTAACACAGCCAGTTGCAGAACTATTCTGATGGTCCAATATATGTTGAGTCCAACTTTATAAGAAATTCTGCGTGAAACCAATGTGAATATTTTTTATCTTACAAGCGATCAATATATTGGTAATTGGTACACAACTGGTGGGGCAGGGGTACAGGGTTGCAGCTGGTAGAGCTGCTGCTTGTCACAGCACCAGAGTGCTTCATAGAGATCCAGGTTTGATCCTGAGCTTGTGTGCTATCAATACGGAGTTTGCACGTTCTCCCTGTGACAGCTTGGATTTCCTCAGGCTGGTCCCCATGTTTGCCAGCTTTCATTTAAAAAAAAAAAAACAACCATGCTTGTAACCAAAATTGAGTTGATTTTATGATATTAAACTGGGTTAACTGTATGAACAATCCAAGGTTTTCCTCAAATTGTCCTTCTCTTAAACATGGTACAAAGTAATGTAAATTGGTAATTTTTACCAATGAATCAAGGTGGAAAAATTTGCATTACTTCCTCTGGTCAAATATACTGCAATCTCTCCCCAATATTAGCCATTCCTTTTTCTCTTTGCGTGATAGTATCTAATATACAATTTTGATGGATGGATTTGTTTTTTAATTGAAGAACTGCAAACTAAAGTTTTGGATCTGGAATCTCGATTTGAAGCTAAGCAGAAAGAAGTAAAAAATCATCTGAGCAAGCTTCTTGAAATTCAATTTCAATTTGAGAAAACTAAATCCGGTCTTTTCGAGAAAGAACGCACACTCACAAAATGCCATGAAGAATTGACCAAGATGACTCAACAGTGTGAGCAGAGCAATAACAAGGTATGAAAGGCTGAATTAATTCACTCTCTTAAATTTCTGATTTATAAACCTTTAGACTTGGATACATATATATTCTGTGAATTTGCGATAACTAGTTGAGATATTTTTTCCCATTTTTTTAAATGGATATTCAGCATGTACTCTTAGAATAACTTTATACAATATTGTGATACACTTTCCGTCTGATGCCCTGTTTGGTAAGTGATCCATATCCCTCCATTCCCTGCAAATCCATGTGTCAATCTAAAAGCTTCTTCAATGTCACTATTGTATCTGCCTCCACCACCACGCAATGTGTTCCAGGCCCCCACCACCCTCGGTGTGTAAAAATCATATTGCTTACTATTTTGAGTATACTGCACCTGCTTTAGGTTGTCCTGCCCTTCAGAGAGTGCAAAAAAAATTCATAAGAATTGTAACAGCAACAACGAACCAAGTGTATGCAGAAACAGGAATTATCCTGCAGAGTAGAGAATGTTAAATAGGGATTCAATTATCGGTGTTCAAAATCATAAATAGTTTTGGTAAATTACATATAGGAAAATTACTTCCTGGAATAAAAGTCAGTAATGGGGAAAAATGAACTTGAGGCAATACGAGGAAAAATATATTTCCTTTTTGCTGTGAGGTGTTGTAACAAAATATATGCAGGATTTAAGGATTTGGACCAATTAATGGAGAAAGCACATGCTGAAGAACACAAATAACTATTTATTGAAGCAAAATAGAAGTAAAACAGAAAAGAAAAATCAATAAAGTGACAAAATAACCGGTCTCATCTGTCTGGATGTCACCGGCACACACCAGGGTCCAAGCTCTCTCTCCCTCCCAGTGAAGCTCTCCCCAAAGGTGAAGATCCTTTCTCTCCCCGAAGGTGAAGCTCTGTTCTAATGGTAGAAGCATGCACTTGTATAATAACTTTTATCTCTATAAGAACAGCAGGTGACTGTGTCAAACTAGATATTCTCCTTGGTACCATAATGGTGTAATAGACAATGGGTGCAGGAGTAGGCCATTCGGCCCTTCGAGCCAGCACCGCCATTCAATGTGATCATGGCTGATCATTCACAATCAGTACACCATTCCTGCCTTCTCCCTATATCCCTTGACTCAGCTACCTTTAAGAGCTCTATCTAGCTCTCTTTAAAGCATCCAGAGAATTGGCCTCCACTGCCTTCTGAGGCAGAAAATTCCACAGATTTACAACTCTCTGACTGAAAATGTTTTTCCTCATCTCCGTTCTAAATGGCCTACCTCTTATTCTTAAACTGTGGCCCCTGGTTCTGGATTCCCCAACATTGGGAACATGTTTCCTGCCTCTAACGTGTCCAATCCCTTAATAATCTTGAATGTTTCAATAAGATCCCCTCTCATCCTTCTAAATTCCAGCGTATACAAACCTAGTCGCTCCAGTCTTTCAACATACGACAGTCCCACCATTCTGGGAATTAACCTAGTGAACCTACGCTGCACGCCCTCAATAGCAAGAATGTCCTTCCTCAAATTTGGAGACCAAAATTGCATACAGTACTCCAGGTGCGGTCTCACTAAGGCCCTGTACAACTGCAGAAGGACCTCTTTGCTCCTATACTCAACTCCTCTTGTTATGAAGGCCAACATGCCATTAGCTTTCTTCACTGCCTGCTGTACCTGCATGCTAACTTTAAGTGACTGATGAACAAGGACACCCAGATCTCTTTGTACTTCCCCAATTTCCTAAGTTGACACCATTCAGAAAATAATCTGCCTTCCTGTTCTTCCCACCAAAGTGGATCACCTCACATTTATCCACATTAAACTGCATCTGCCATTCATCTGCCCACTCACACAACCTGTCCAAGTCACCCTGCATCCTCATAGCATCCTCCTCACAGTTCACACTGCCACCCAGCTTTGTGTCATTCGCAAATTTGCTAATGTTACTTTTAATCCCATCATCTAAGTCATTAATGTATATTGTAAATAGCTGCGGTCCCAGCACCGATCCTTGCGGTACCCCACTAGTCACTGCCTGCCATTCTGAAAGGGACCCATTTATCCCCACTCTTTGCTTTCTGTCTGCCAACCAATTTTCTATCCATGTCAGCACCCTACCCCCATTACCATGTGCTCTAATCTTGCCCACTAATCTTCTATGTGGGACCTTATTAAAGGCTTTCTGAAAATCCAGGTACACTACATCCACTGGCTCTACCTTGTCCATTTTCCTAGTTACATCCTCAAAAAATTCCAGAAGATTAGTCAAGCATGATTTCCCCTTCGTAAATCCATGTTGACTCGGAACGATCCTGTTACTGCTAACCAAATGTTCCGCAATTTCTTCTTTTATAATTGACTCCAGCATCTTCCCCACCACCGATGTCAGGCTAACTGGTCTATAATTTCTGTTTTCTCTCTCCCTCCTTTCTTAAAAAGTGGGATAGCATTAGCTACCCTCCAATCCACAGGAACTGATCCTGAATCTATTGAACATTGGAAAATGATCACCAATGCATCCACGATTTCAAGAGCCACCTCCTTAAGTACCCTGGGATGCAGACCATCAGGCCCTGGGGATTTTTCAGCCTTCAGTCCCATCAGTCGACCGAACACCATTTCCTGCCTAATGTGAATTTCCTTCAGTTCCTCCATCACCTGAGGACCTCCTTAATGAAGACAGATATCCAAAGTACCTGTTCAACTCGTCTGCCATTTCCTTGTTCCCCATTATAAATTCACCTGCTTCAAGGGACCCACATTTGTCTTAACTATTTTTTCCTCTACACATACATAAAGAAGCTTTTACCATCCTCCTTTATATTCTTGGCTAGCTTATATTCATACCCTGTGGCGGCTCCCGTTATTTCGGCCTACTTGGCCCACTACAACCCCATCTTTTCTCCCCGTACAGCCATTTTAGCTATCTTCTGTTGCTCTTTAAAAGAGTCCTAATCCTCTGGCTTCCCGCTGTTATACTTCTCCTTTATTTTTATACTGTCATTGACTTCCCTTGTCAGCCACGGTTGCCTCTTACTCCCCTTAGAATCTTTCTTCCTTTTTGGAATGAACTGATCCTGCAACTTCTGTATTATTCCCAGAAATACCTGCCATTGTTGTTCCAACATCTTCCCCGCTAGGGTCTCTTTCCAGTCAACTCTGGCCAGCTCCTCTCTCATGCCTCCATAGTCCCCCTTGCTCAACTGCAATAGTGACACTTCCAATTTTCCCTTCTCCCTCTCAAATTGTAGATTAAAACCGATCATATTATGATCACTACCTCCTAATGGCTCTTTTACCTTGAGTTCCCTTATCAAATCCAGTTCATTACACAACACTAAATCCAGAATTTCCTTCTCCCTGGTAGGCTCCAGTACAAGCTGCTCTAAGAATCCATCTCGGAGGCACTCCACAAACTCCCTTTCTTGGGGTCCATTACCAAGCTGATTTTCCCCGTCTACCTGCATGTTGAAATCTCCCGTAACCACTGTAGCATTACTTTTGCGACATGCCAATTGTAATTCTTGATTCAACTTGCACCCTATATCCAGGCTACTGTTTGGGGGCCTGTAGACAACTCCCATTAGGGTCTTTTTATTCTTACAATTCCTCAGTTCTGTCCATACTGATTCTACCTCGTAAAAGGCCAGAGTATTTGTCAACCATTGTTAAAAGATATTGGTATCTTTGTTGCAGGGGAAGTGGACCAACATAGTCGACTTGCTAAACCTGAGCATTGCTGCTCCCTCGCTTAATGTGTGCCATTGGTCGTTTAAATAACGGATGTTTTTTTAGCTCTTTGGCAGACTTCGCACTGAGGCACACACTCACTAACTTTGTCAAAGGAGAGCGACAGACCTCGCTGTTTAGCCCACTGTACAGTTCCTTGCATCCCTAAATGTCTAGAAGTCTCATGTGCCCATACACACAGATGGCGCTGTTCTTCCTCGATGGTTCTATTGTTTTTACTTGCACAATCTGATCCATGATGTTATTGTGCAAAGTCACGTCAGAGTAATTGTTCATGTGTGCGTGCACATGGACAGTAATGGGCATGCATCGGGCTTTCTCCCAAATGTCTTCCCAGATGGTATTGCCACAAAAAAGGGGCTTTCCTGCAATGTTCTAATATTTCTCTTTCCACTTCGGTAACCAAGCAGCCGTGCTATTGACAACAGCCCAGGAGTCAGTGTAGATATGAGCTTCCTTGTCTTCTTCCAGTACAAGTGGACTGCGACCAATTCTGCATATTGACTGGAACCTTCAGAGCCTTGTTGCTGTACAATAGTCTGTGCATCAGGGTTAAAAGCTGCTGCCTTCCAGCATCGCTTTCCGTTTTTCAATACAGACGAAGCCTCTGAACCACGGCATGCATTTCGTTGCTGACCCATGGATAGTTCGCTCAGTGTGCTCCCCATTTAATAGGTGAGTCTGGCAAGCTAGGGACTGGCCAGGTCAGGATCTGCAGACTGAGGGGTTTCAGCAACTTGCTCATGTAAATTGCTAACACCGTCCACTCCTTTGACAGCGCTAAGGCAGGAGTTGCTGCCTTACAGTGAATGCAGCGCCGGAGACTCGGGTTCGATCCCGACTACGGGTGCTGTCTGTACGGAGTTTGTACGTTCTCTCCATGACCTGCGTGGGTTTTCTCCGAGATCTTTGGGTTTCCTCCCACACTCCAAAGGCGTACAGGTTTGTAGGTTAATTGGCTTGGTAAATGTAAAAACAATGTCCCTAGTGGGTATAGAATAGTGTTAATGTGCGGGAATCGCTGGTTGGCGCAGACCCAGTGGGCTGAAAGGGCCTGTTTCCGCGCTGTATCTCTAAACTAGACTCTTTCAGCAATGTACCATTTCCATTTAACAATTGAACTTTGTTGTGCTCTGCCAAATCGATCGGTGGGGGTCTCGGAAATAATCCATGTCATGATAGGAAGGTCTGGTCACAGGGGGACCTTGACTTCCCCTGACTGTCCTTCAGTTTCTTCCAGTGCTCAGTAACAGCACAGCAGTTGTTTTTCAAAAAGAGTGTAAGGAGTGGCTGCATCTGGCAGCTTGCTTGACCAGAGGCCCAGGGGCACTATTCTGTTGCTGCCATGGACTCTAAATAGCAAAGTCTGCATTTACTGAGGCTTGCAATTCAAATGGGGCATCTGTCACTCGTGGAGGAAGTGGCAGGGCCTGGGCGACAGCTTCCTTGGCAGTATCAAAAGCCCACTGCTGTATAAGGTTCCATTCAAAACAAGCTTCTTTCGAGTAACGGCAAGCAAAGGTTGACAGGATTGTCAGATGTGGGATATGACACCTCCGACAAATCGCCGAGCTTCCTGCTTACTCGTAAGAGTCGCTATATTAATGATTCTGATCTTGATCTTTTCTGGTATGTGATCTCCTTTAACCCACTGAATGGCCAGAAACTGCACAGTTTGACTTGGGCCCTGTATCTTGGAAGGGTTAATCTCCCACCCCCGAGTTCGCACATATTCTAGCAAAGTGGCAAGGGCGTCTGCAACATCTTTCTCCGTAGGTCCTTGTATCTCTCTCCCTCTCCCCGTAAGGTTAACTGAATGTGTGGCCTCGGGTCTCCAGGTGATACTCCAGGGGTTGCTCGCACTTGAGCCCTGGAACCCCAGCCCCATTCCTAGTCTAAGGAGCGGCTGAGACGCCACAACCAGGGGAGAGCTGTGGCACAGAAGGTGCAGAGGGCTTCACTGCCTCCTCCTCCTTCCTTAGGTTTCCTGACTGTGTCTGCCCTTTCTCACAATACTGTCTCTAAAGATCATACAGTACTGCAGGCTGGAGACCATCAATCTTATCACTTTCCATCCCGGCTTTTAACAACGATATAAACATCGCCTTCTGATCTGTCAACATATTTCCTTTATTTTCTGTCTGTCTTTGATTCAGATTTACCTTGGCTGCTTTGGTTTTAACCTGCTCCACTCCTACTTCCTCCAGCTCTGTAAGCCTATTGACAATCTCTGTTACTGTACTCCCTATCGCCAGCCCCAGCATAACCAACATAATTCCACGCAGATGGGCAGGGCCTGCTCTTGTCTTCGACAACATCTAGTTGTTTTCCTAAGCAGGGTTTGAAATGTGGTGCTGCTAATTTATCTGACAACTCCATTTTAGCTGACATAGTCTGTTTAACCCTTACATTACAGGTGTTGGAATATTTATGGAACAGATTAAAAAATGGTGGAAGCAAATTCAATGAAAGCACTTAAAAGCAAACTGAGTATATAACTTACAGGGATGTAAAATGCAGAGCTAAGGAGAAAGAGCAGGTGTTTTTGTCTATGTGAATAATTCTATCCAAAGATTGGTCAATGCAAGTCCAATGGAGCAAATGGCTTCTGCTTGTACTATGGAAATCTACAAACACTGTAACATTCAGAGTTGAAGGAAGTTCTGTTCTATTCACTTCTACTGCAGTCTTCAATTCAAGGTGGATGATTCATTTTACCAGTGGTGCAACCATATTTATGTCCAGATTCATATGTAGTAGTGACAAATTTGACCAACAAAATGACAAAAATTAAGAGTGACATAGCTGGTAGAGCTGCTGCCTCATTGTGTCAGAAGCCTGGGTTTCTTGGCCTCTGTAAATTTGATGCGAAATTAAGGATAACACAGAAATAATGTGAACGGAGTGATGAATGGTTGGCGTGGACCTGAAGGGCCTATTTCCATGCTGTATCTCTGAACTAAACTAAATCTTGATTCAATCATTTGAAGCTGTGCACTTCATGAATTTAAATAATGTTGAAATAATTTGCTCCCTGTGCATTATAAACAATGATATTTGTGACAGAATAAAGAGAGAAATAATGTGCATATCTATGTTTCTCTGTTTTGTTTCAGTGTGCAATGGTTGAAAAAAGATTAAAGCAGGTGACAGATGAACTGAACTGCTGTAGGCAAAATGCTGAGAGCACACGATTCAATATTGAGCAGAAGTTGAAAGACAAGGAAAAGGAATTACAAGAGGTGATCAACGTGCAATTACAATACTGTGGCATTGGTTTCAATTGTACACAAAGAGTTCAAAAATATAAAATGTGTTACAATTTCATGTTAAAATAGCTGCTACTGGTTTGGTAAAGGTGGGGATGGGGGTGTTGCATAAATCGTTCTGCAGCATTGGACAAATAATTTGGTAAACAGAATGGAAAATGACTCTTCCAACTTAATTTTGAGACAATTGTCATGCAGTTTACTGCTGATTATGATGTAGAATTGATATTCCTATTCTTGTCAATTGGTGGTGCTTTCAATTCTTAACTTCAGTGAGTAGTGTGGAACTCTTCCCAGAGTCTGTCACTGCATGTGACAATGAAGTGTGTATGAGTTCTTGGGAAAATTGAAGTCAAGATAATGACGTTTGGGGAAATTCAGAATGTTTTACGCAAATTGTTATTCATTGTTTAATTTGTGTAATGAATAGTGTTTTAATCTTTGACACTGCATTACTCTGATGTTTAGCATTTTAAATTGCAAATATATCTTCTACTCTGCAGGAAGTTTCTCATCATCAACACAACCTGCAAAGTGCAGATCAACAGATGATACAAACAAAAAATAAACTGAATCAGGAATTACAACAAACTAAAAATGAATGCAATATTCTTCAATTAGACATTGATCGAGTATGTATTGCATTTAAAATTAATGGATTCAGATCTCATAAATGAGTGCAAATTAAATTATTGAATAAATTGCAGACTACTGCCAATGAATAAAATACTAAGCTTTCTTAACTTTTATTTATTGTGGTTGTACAATAAAGGCATTGTGAACTATTATTAACTCGATAGTTAAACTGTAGACCTTAAATACATGATGCACTAGAATGAGGAAACTTAAGAACTATTTATTTCCAAATCGACATACGATCATTAATTTTGTAGTTGGAAAACAACAAACTAATTTAAAATATTTGTGCTTTGCCTTTGTGCATCAAGAGATCAAAGGATGTGTCACATTATAAAATATATTTTTTTGGTTACAGTTATTAGCATGCAAACAGAAACTGGAGAAAGAAATGGATGAAGTTAGGCAACAATTGCACCATTCTGACCAAATGCTAAAGGAAAATCAGTCAAAGGAAAATGATCAGAAGAAAAAACTTGAAGTGAGTTTTAATAAATAATTTAGATTGTATTTTGGAAGGTCTACTCTGTACATTTTTTTATCTCGAATTCTCCAAATGCTTATCATTTTTTCATGATTTAAATGGCTATTTGTATAGAGAGGCAAAACAATATTTCAAGAAGACAAGGAAGGCTCAATTACTGACATTTTAATGAATCTTCTGTCTCAACAACAATAGGTTGTGTTTGAATAGAAATTTGAATGTAGATGACATCTTCCATGGTGCATGAATGAAACATTTTGTGTGAAAGCAGATTAGAAAGTACAAGGAGAAAATGGTTCAGCAATTGATTTGGGGATCGTGAACGTCAGGCAGAAGGCCTGACAAGTTCATGAAGAGATTTCTAGAGTAGCGGATGTCAGTAGCTGCAATACTGGGGAATAGATAGTGGATGTCCAAGAGCTTATCTGGACAGTGTTTACTTGCACAGATTGGGATTGGTAGGGAGAGAGTTTGAGATTTTTTTAGAAGGAAGGTGCAATTCTGTGAAAAGATCTTTTTAATTTTGCAAAAGACTGAAGAGAACCTGTTGGTGTCATTGAGCACAGACAGACAGTAGTTGAAAGATGGAAATTATATGAGCAATGGATAAGTAAATGGAAAATGAGCGATAAAGAAGCTAACTATAAAAATAATCAAAAACAAAATTCTGGAAGTATACATTACATCAGAAGGCATCACTGGAATGAGAAGCAAAGTCAAGCTTTTTAAGTCAATGACCTTTCAATGACACTGAAGAAAATGAGAAAAGAAGCATATTCTTTCCATCTGTGCATACACAGACATAAAGTCTTAAGGAATAGTAGAATTAGGCCATTTGGCCCATCAAGTCTACGCCTCCATTCAGTCATGGCTGATCTATCTCTCCCTCCTAAACCCATTTTCCTGCCTTCGCCCCGTAACCTCTGACACCCTTACTGATCCAGAATCTATCTATCTCTGCCTTAAAAATATCCACTGACTTGGCATCCGCATCCTTCTGTGGTAAGGAATTCAATGGATTCACCACCCCCTGACTAAAGAAATTTATCCTCATCTCCTTCCTAAAAGAACGTCCTTTAATTCTGAGGCTATGATCTCTAGCCCTAGATTCGCCCACTAGTGGAAACATCCTCTCCATATCCACTCTATCCAAGCCTTTTATTATTCCGTATGTTTCAATAAGGTCCCCCCTCATTCTTCTAAACTCCAACAAGTACAGGCCCAATGCCGACAAATGCTCATCATAGGTTAACTTACTAATTCCTGGGATCATTCTTGTAAACCTCCTCTGGACCCTCTCCAGAGCCAGCACATCCTTCCTCAGAATTGGTGCCCAAAACTGCTCACAATATTCCAAATGCGGCCTCACCAGCGCCTTATAGAGCCTCAACCTTACATCCCTGGTTTTGTATACAAGCCCTCTTGAAATAAATGCTATCATTGAGTTTGGTTTCTTTACTACCGATTCGACTTGCAGATTAACTTTTTGGAATCCTGCACCAGCATTCCCAAGTCACTTTGCACCTCCGATTTCTGGATTCTCACCCCATTTAGAAAGTTGTCTATGCCTTTATTCCTACTACCAAAATGCTTGACTCCACACTTTGCTACACTATATTCCATCTGCCACTTCTTTGCCCCCTTTCCCAACCTGTCCAAGTCCTTCTGCAGAGTCCCTGCTTTCTCTACACTAACTGCCCTTCCACCTATTTTCGTAGCATCCGCAAACTTTGCCACAAATCCTTCAATCCCCTCGTCCAAATCATTAATATACAACGTGTAGCGGCCCCAGCACCGACCATTGTAGAAAAGTCTACAAATTAACATTCTTGCATTTATCCTGTTCTGATGAAGGGGTCTTGACCTGAACCATTGACTCCGTTTTTCACTCCACTGATACTGCTTGGCAAGCTGAGTTCTAGCTAAAAGTTCTTCTAAGTTTCTAGATGATTTTGTTTTGAATTTTCAGCACCTACTGTTTTCGGCTCCAAATGAAAAGATCTATTCTGCAGGTGGCAGAGGTGAAATATAAAACTTTTAATAGGGATGGACGAGCATGAGAAATTTTTCAAATTGCGACTTTTATTGAATCTTGTCTGCAGTCAGTTATTGAATATGATTTCATTCTATTTTATACAGTTTTATTTATTCAGATTTTAAAGTAAATTTTGAATTAGAAATAAGTTTTTATAAATTATCTTCTGTCAGGATGTTCAGGAAGAACGGAACAATCTTAAAAATCAGCTTCACCAGAATTCTACAAACATTTGCAAACTGAAAAATGAACTACAAACGGTGAAGCAGGATTCTACCCATGCATACAATTATGGAGAAGATGTGAAAAGTAAGTATTTTATCTTTTTAATTATTGGCGATGTAAAATGCAAGGATTAAGAAAACTAATCAGCTTAATCTTTTCTGCCTGCTGATTTTATGAACAATTGTTTTAAGAATTTGCAATTTGTAAAAGTTGTCTCAAACAATTGTTCTTGGAGAACAACTGCTTTAAATCTGCACAAATCAGATGTGGACTATGACTGTTTAAATGACGACCAATAGTCTATCCTTGCATTGTTAGCTGTTGATTGGTTTCCAGGACCGAGAACAATTTACAATGATTACAAGTGGAGTTGACTGTTATAATTTCATGGCCAACAGCCAAATCTTCTGACATATGGAAGTCTAAAATGGTAGATTTCTGTTGGTGGTGGGAATAAAATTCGAAATACAAATCACCAGCAGAGAAACAGATTTTTGAGGTGTGATTGTGATTGCCTAAGTGTTATTTGAAGAAGTTCTATCCACTCCCCCCTTGCCTTTCAACATTAAAAATAAAAAAACATATTACATTCACATTTAACGAATTGATTTCAATGTCGTGATGCTTTGATTAGATTGGAATTGATAACGATAAATGCTATTTACTTGGTATTAATAATTAAAATAATATGCAGTATTATATGCACTATATTCTCTAATAGTAAAATGTATAACTGTTCCAATTTTAACTACCTGGAATATCTTTAGATTCTAAACATAATAATGTGAGCATCTTGAAAGATACATAGAACTGAGGACTAAGTAGGTCTTGTGGACAGTGGCAAAGCAATTGTGCTAGCCAAAGGTGTACATAAAAATCGGGTTATATCCCTGTTTAGAACTCTCCTTTTTTTGATTCCCACAACAAAGTTGTATTGGAAAAGTGCAGCTTTTAGTTATTTTCCAAAAACATTTTGCACTAAAAATATACTACAATTTATAAGAAAAATCCATCAGATTTGAAAATATCTATTTGGGGAAATATAAACAATAGTTGTTTTTTTACTGCTGCTTTCGGAGAGTTGAGCTGTAAAAATGGCTTAAAATGCCAATTAAAAAAACTTGCACAGACTCCATGTCATAAATGATAAAATTATCAAAGTATTTTTCATTTCTTCATCTGATTTACTTTAAATGCAGTACAAAGTCTTTAAAATAGTACAGTCCTGTGGAGAACTGCGTCACTGGCAGCAACGTGGGAAGCTGTATGTTAAATTGCTAAATTGCTGTCGGCTTCTGAATGCGCTGATGACAAAATTGGTCGATTTGTAGAATTTCGACTATAAAATATGAAAGAGAGAGTTAGCTTCAGGTAGTTTTGATTATGCAGTCACATTACATGCTGATTCATCAGGATGCCACAATCAATTGGGAAGGATGTTATTCCTGTTCAATAATACTCTTAAATAAACGTGTGAAATAAAGGCAAAAAAAGGTATGAGGTGGGTTTGAAAAAAAACCTGGTGTTTCCGTAAAATTATTTTTAAATTTATATAAAACTAAAGCTTCATTTAACTTGAGGAGAATTTCCTTAGTGAAACACAGTGTAGATGGAGCAAATTGTTTACATTTGGTGTATAGATGAAATCTTTCCTTTCCACGACCTTTTGAATGTTAATTTAACATTTGCAAAACTAATGTGTTCATTTTTGTTTAAACCCAATTTTAATTTGCAGAGAGATTTGTGGCTTTTTGATTTCTGTACTATGCCTTTCATATTTCTAGACAAGAACGCTGCTCAGGACATTGAGCTAAAAGGTCTTCGACAACAGATGGATGAACAAAGCAAATCATCGTGTATGATTATGGAAAACCTTAAAATACAAATTGCACATCTGAAAATAGAGCAAGATCAAGTTCAAAAGTTCATGAAGGAGAAAGAAAGGAACATCGAACAGTTGAACACCCAAATTGGTACGATGGAAAATAAGACTGAAGACCTACAAAATCTATTGCAGTTAAAGGAAAAGACATGCCATGAACTGAAGCAGGAAAACAGTTCCCTGGCTCAGTGGAAGGCAGAAAATACCCAAGCTTTAGACAATGTTAACCAGAAAACAGAAGGGATAGAGAACAAAATTAAAGAATTGGAGCAGAGTCTTAAGCTTTCTTTGAATAAAAATGGAGAACATGAACAATATCTGGAGATTTATCAAAGTAAGATTGAAAAACAATCTGAGACGCTGAATTTACTTGAGGATGAAAAGGGGAATTTGCGAAGACAGACTGATGAACTAAAACAAATGCTAGACAGCAAAAAGTTGGAGTTGGAGAAACAAGAAAAAGCCTTTGATGAATTCAAGAAAATGGCAAAGCAAGATGAACATGAAGTAGAACAGCTTAACGTGAACATCTCTCAACTTACATCACAGATAGCTGAACTGGAGAAAAAATTGCAACAAGAAACCAATAAAGTGGTAAAACTGGAAGAGTCTCAATGTGTATTCAAGGCTGAATATGAGAATATCAGTAAAATGGCCAAATCAAAAGATTGTTTGATGGAGCTAAAAGAAACTGAGATTTTGAATATAAAGGACAAAATGTCACAGATCACGCACAATTTTGAAGAGCAGCTTGCCGGGGTTGAAGCAGAGAAAAAACATTTGATGGAAGATCATGAAAAGAGCATGCTTGACAAAGTTGAAGTTGAGATAGCAAAATCAGCTCTAGAAAATGAAATTGGTGTCTTGAAGGAGCAGATAACTTCTCAAGAATCCTTACTGAAACTTGAAACACATGCTCAATCTGAGTTGCAGAATAAATATGATGCACTAATAAAAATGAAGAAAGAATTAGAAGAAAAAATTGAGGAATCTGGAAAGAAATGTATGAACTTAAGAGCGGGGATGGAGGAAAAAATTAATAAGCTGAAAATGCAACACGTAGTACTGCAGGCTACTATAGATGAAAAAGATAACGCCATACAAAATTTTACACAAGAACTTGAGAGTAACATGAATAATTTGAAATGTTTGCAAATAACCAACAAAGAGCTAGAAACAAAGTTGGAAGGACATCTTCTGTTGGAGAAGTGCCTTCAAGAAAAAGAAGAGTTAATTTGTTCAAAGGAAGAAGCATTGAAACAGCTTTCCGAGGATAATGATGAATTGAAGATGTCCATTAATAATTTACTGCAGGAAAATGTGGAACTGAACAAAAAGAATTCTAGTTTTGATGATATAATGAAAGTACAGGAAGAAATGGTTGAAGAACTTACAAAATGTAAGCAAGAAACTGCTATCAAGGAGAACATAGTTAAAGGTCTTAAAACACAGTGTGAAGAACTAACGGAGAAACAAGGATTGCTGGAAAGTACATTAGAAGCCAAAGAAAATGAAACAAAACAATTATTGGCTAAGGTGAATGAGAGGGAAGGTAGGGTAAAAGAATTGGAGCATGAGTGTACGTTAATAGACGAACAATTAAAGGATCTTCAAGGCAAGAGTACTGCTACAGAAGAAACCAAGAATTTCCTGGAAGAGCAATTAAATGAGAGAGCAAATGCATTATTGATAAAAAGTGCAGAAGTTGAGGATTTGGAGAAAAAATGCACAGAGGATTCTAATCAATATAATGACAACATTGTGGGCTATGAGGAAAAAATTAAAACATTAGTTGAAGAAATAGGAGACCTGCAGTCACAGCTGGAGAAAACAAAAGAACTTGATCACTTACAAAAGGAACTTGCTGAGTCCATCGCAATTCAAAACAAAGTACTGGAGGATTATAATCAATTACTTACGGATAAAGAGGAATTGACACACCTGGTACAAGCTCAAGGTGAAAAAGAAAATGCATTTGCAGCAAGAATCGAAAAACTTGAAAATGATTTGGTAAAAGAACAGTCTGAAAATGTCAATTCTAATAAGTTAATTGAAGAGAAAAATATCATTTCAGACCAGTTGCGAGATATAAATAAAACTAAAGAAATTGAACTTCAGAGGATTCAAGTCCAACTTCAGCTTCTTCAGATGGATCTTGAAGATAAAGAGGCTTCCTCAGAGTCTTGTGTGTCTCAATTGGAACAACTGCAGACTGACACTAGCATTCTGGAGAGCACGTTCCAGCGCAGTGAGGAAGAGAGGGTTCTTCTGGAGATAAAAGTGAGTACAATGCAGGAAGAGATGGAAACTATGCATTTGAGAATTAGTGAGAGCAGTAACAAAGAAGAATCTTTGCTGGGAGAAATATCTCGGCAGAAGCAAACCATTGAAGAATTGAAAAGGAAATTTGAGAAGCAAGAAAAAGATTTACATTTCTTGGAAAGTCAGCTCTATGAAAGTCAGACCAAAGAGAAGCAATGTCACCTAAAAGAAGAGGAAATTTTAGAGCTTCAAGAGAAAGTGTCTAGTTCTGAAACCCATATAATTGAGTTGATGAATCAAAAGAGTAATATGGAATTTCAACTGCAGGAGTTGGCTGTACAAATGCATTCTGATTTGAGCAATGTCCAGAACACGCTCCAACAAAGTGAGGAACAAAGAGTTATTTTGCAACAGAATTTGAGCAACGTACAGTCTGACCTGCAAAAGAGTGACGAGCAAAGTATTTCTGTGCAACAAGAGTTGGCGAAGGTGCATTCTGAGTTGCAACAGAGTGATGAGCAAAGAGTTATTTTGCAACAAAACATCAGTAAGATGCAATCTGAGCTGCAACAAAATGAGGTGCAAAATGTTATTTTGCAACAAGACTTGAGTGTGGCGCAGTCTGAGCTGCAACAGAGTGCAGAACAAAGAATTTGTGTGCAACAAGACTTGAGTAAGGTGCAATCTGAGCTGCAACAGAATGAGGAGCAAAAAGTGATTTTGCAACAGGACTTGAGTGATGTGCATTCTGAGCAGCAACAGAGTGAGGAGCAAAGAGCTATTTTGCAACAAAACTTCAGTAAGGTGCAGTCTGAACTGCAACACAGTGAGGAGCAAAGAGTTATTTTGCAACAAGACCTGAGTGGGGCGCAGTCTGAGCTGCAACAGAGTGCTGAACAAAGAGTTATTTTGCAACAGGACTTGAACAAGGTGCAGTCTCAGCTGCAACAGAATGAGGAGAAAATTGTTATTTTGCAACAGGACTTGAACAAGGTGCATTCAGAGCAATCAAACAAGCATTCGGATTTCACTGAATGTTCACCACAAATGTTAATCAGTGGATATGAGAACAGTATCCAATTAGAAAATAAGGTTATGGCAACGGTAGACTGTCAAAAGGGTACTGTCCTGCAGGCGTCTTCATTATGTCAAATTGACAGAGAAAATCTTAAGCCTTATGTAGAACAGATGGACAAAAAATGCACAGAAATGAAGGAAGGATTGCCCCTTTTGCAGAGTAACTTGATTGAAGCTCAAGCTGCCTTATCTGGAGCAAACATTGAAAATGAGGCACTACAGGCTCAGTTGAGAATGCTTGAAGCCTCATTAGAAAGTGCTCACCTTCTTGCATCTGAACAGAAAGAACAGTTGCAGCAGCTAGAGAAGATGATTCAGGAAAAAGATAATGAACTAATTTTACTCCATGAGCGGTTTAATGAGAAATTAGCCAACATGATTATAAAGGATCAGGATGCTTCCTCTGAAGACACTGACTCGAAGATGAAAAGTTTGGAACTAGATATTTGTACCAAGTCACCTGAGCAGTCTGTTACAAGGCTCCAGGAACAACTTCAGAAGCTGCAAGCTGATACAAATGCAGAAATTCTAGAATTGCAACAGACTATAACTACAACATGGCAAGCACTTGAATCTCTAAAGGAACAACATTCGTCTGAATTAGCACAGTGGCAGTTGAAGTTTTCCAATCTGACCACCGAGATGGAAGACAAGCTGGCTGCACAGAAACAACAGACAGAGATGCTATCTGCAGAGTTGGAGGGTGCAAGAGTCCAACTCCAGTCTCTGGACCTCTGTTCCCAATCATTGCTGAATGCAAGCCACCTTTCAGAAGAGAATACTCCACAAAGGGTAAGTAACAAAGTAAAAGAATAAAGTAGTCAGCAACTTGCAAAAGGTGTTTCATGTGTTCTAAGGAAGATTGTAAATTATACTATGTAAGGCTGTTAAATTAAGTACCTGTGGTTAGTCATGATAAAAGTTTGTATTTGGTCGTGGAGGAAGCAGGGAAGCATTACATTTGTTAATTCAGCATTAGTAATAAAGTGTTTTCTTTCCTGGAATTATTATCAAATGTCAGAAACTGCATTTAAGCTTTAGAATTTTTTGTTCTCAAGCTATCCAGGTCAAATCCAAGACCAATACCTATACCCCAACTGTCAGGTCTGAGATGACTGAGAAATAACCTGAACTCATGATCTTTCGGCTGTATAATTTAAGCACTGTGTCAATGAGAAAGGTTGACATTTTTTAATACATTTAAAAAAAGATTAGGGGATGCTATGGAGTAGTAGAAGAATTAGTAATAACTAAGTTAGAAATGAGAAATAACTAAGTGAAAGGCTTGGATAGAGTGGATGTTTCCACGAGTGGGAGAGTCTAGGACCAGAGGTCAAAGTATCAGAATTAAAGGATGTTCCTTTAGGATGGAGATGAGGAGGAATTTCTTTAGTCAGAGGGTGGTGAATCTGGAATTATTTGCCACAGAAGGCTGTGGAGGCTAAGTCAGTGGATATTTTTAAGGCAGAGATAGATAGGTTCTTGATTAGTAAGGGTGTCAGGGCTAATGGGGGAGAAGGCAGGAGAATGGGGTTAGGTGGGAGAGATAGATCAGCCATGGTTGAATGGCAGAGTAGTCTTGATAAGTAGAATGGCCTAATTCTGCTCCTATCACATGACCTATTCGTCGCTCCCAGTGTTGTAGATTTGGAGAAAATGAACCTCGGGCGAAGGGATGAAGGGACTGAGTATCCTATAGCCTAATTTGCTTTCCAGTACAGAATTAAGTGTGTTGGCAAATTCTGAGGAGAACAAAAGAGCCTGGAAATGGAGATACGCATACTTTATGTGACAGGCAAGAAGTTGGCAGACGGAATGAAATTTGGGGAAATATTAAGAACAAAGAAGCAAATTGTTTGAATGGAATGAGACTACAAAATGTTCTGATTGTACAGTCTGATTACAAACTGAAAATGTCTCGATTGTAATCACGTATTGTCTTTCCGCTGACTGGAGAGCACACAACAAATGCTTTTCACTGTACCTCGGTACACGTGACAATAAACTAAACTGAACTGATGAAATGCAACATGAAGGCAGAAATAATTTGGAAGTCCTTTATTTGCTAAAAGTATTGAGTATACGTGGAGGGAGGTTGTGACGCTGGGATATAGGGATTGAATCCAGAGAAATGTTGATTGTCTTAGGCCTCGTCACAGCAGAGGAATGAGAGGTGATCCTATTGAAACCTGCAGCACCTGTAAGTGATTTGTCTTACAGAATCTTGTAGATCAGATGGATGTTGAGAGAATGTTTCCCTAATGGGGTTATTTAGAGAATAGACTTTGAGAATATGGTTCACACATTTGACACATTAAGAATTTATTTTCTTAGCTGGTCATGATTCTTTGGGATTCTTTGCAGACAGGGTTGTTGAATATTTAAAACAATAGAGAGATATATGGATAGTAATGAGGAATTGTAAGGGTAAAAAGACCCTAATGGGAGTTATCTATAGGCCCCCAAACCGTAGCCTCGACATAGGGTGCAAGTTGAATCAGGAGATAAAATTGGCGTGTCACAAATGTAATGCTACGGTGGTTATGGGAGATTTCAACATGCAGGTAGACTGGGAAAATCAGGTTGGAAATGGACCAGCAGGCAGTGAAGAAAGCGAATGGTATGTTGGCATTCATAGCAAGAGGATTTGAGTTTAGGAGCAGGGAGGTTCTGCTGCAGTTGTACAGGGCCTTGGTGAGACCGCACCTGGAGTATTGTGTGCAGTTTTGGTCTCCTAACCTGAGGAAAGACGTTCTTGCCTTAGAGGGAGTACAGAGAAGGTTCACCAGATTGATCCCTGGGATGGCGGGACTTAAATATGAGGAAAGACTGGATAGACTGGGCTTGTACTCGCTGGAATTTAGAAGACTGAGGGGGGATCTTATAGAAACATATAAAATTCTTAAGGGGTTGGAGAGGCTAGATGCGGGAAGATTGTTCCCGATGTTGGGGGAGTCCAGAACCAGGGGCCACAGCTTAAGGATAAGGGGGAAGACTTTTAGGACCGAGATGAGAAAACATTTCTTCACACAGAGAGTGGTGAGTCTGTGGAATTCTCTGCCACAGAAGGTAGTTGAGGCCAGTTCATTGGCTATATTTAAGAGGGAGTTAGATGTGGCCCTTTTTGCTAAAGGGATCAGGGGGTATGGAGAGAAGGCAGGTACAGGCTACTGAGCTGAATGATCAGCCATGATCATATTGAATTGGCGGTGCAGGCTCGAAGGGCCGAATGGCCTACTCCTGCACCTATTTTCTATGTTTCTATGACCCCAGGAAAGAGAGTTTGTAGAGTGCCTTCGAGATGGATTCTTAGAACAGCTTGTACTGGAGCCTACCAGGGAGAAGGCAATTCTGGATTTAGTGTTGTGTAATGATCCTGATCTGATAAGGGGACTAGAGGTAAAAGAGCCATTAGGAGGCAGTGATCACAACATGATAAGTTTTACTCTGCAAATGGAAAGGCAGAAGGGAAAATCGGAAGTGTCAGTATTACAGTATAGCAAAGGGGATTACAGAGGCATGAGGCAGGAGCTGGCCAGATTTGACTGGAAGGAGGCCCTAGCAGGGAAGACGGTAGAACAGCAATGGCAGGTATTCCTGGGAATAATGCAGAGGTTCCAGGATCAATTTATCCCAAAGAGGCGGGAAGACTCTAAGGGGAGTAAGGGACACCTGTGGCTGACAAGGGAAGTCAAGGACAGCATAAAAATTAAGGAGAGGAAGTATAACATAGCAAAGAAGAGTGGGAAGACAGAGGATTGGGACTCTTTTAAAAAGCAACAAAAGTTAACTAAAACGGTAATAAGGGGAGAAAAGATGAGGTACGAGGGTAAACTAACCAATAATATAAAGGAGGATAGCAAAAGTTTTTTTAGGTACGTGAAGAGGAAAAAAATAGTCAAGGCAAATGTGGGTCCCTTGAAGACAGAAGCAGGGGAATTTATTATGGGGAACAAAGAAATGGCAGACGAGTTAAACCGTTACTTTGGATCTGTCTTCACTGAGGAAGATACACACAATCTCCCAAATGTTCTAGGGGCCGGAGAACCTAGGGTGATGGAGGAACTGAAGGAAATCCACATTAGGCAGGAAATGGTTTTGGGTAGACTGATGGGACTGAAGGCTGATAAATCCCCAGGGCCTGATGGTCTGCATCCCAGGGTACTTAAGGAGGTGGCTCTAGAAATAGTGGAAGCATTGGAGATCATTTTTCAATGTTCTATAGATTCAGGATCAGTTCCTGTGGATTGGAGGATAGCAAATGTTATCCCACTTTTTAAGAAAGGAGGGAGAGAGAAAACGGGTAATTATAGACCAGTTAGTCTGACATCAGTGGTGGGGAAGATGCTGGAGTCAATTATAAAAGACGAAATTGCTGAGCATTTGGATAGCAGTAACAGGATCGTTCCGAGTCAGCATGGATTTACGAAGGAGAAATCATGCTTGACAAATCTACTGGAATTGTTTGAGGATGTAACTAGGAAAATTGACAGGGGAGAGTCAGTGGATGTGGTGTACCTTGACTTTCAGAAAGCCTTCGACAAGGTCCCACATAGGAGATTAGTGGGCAAAATTAGAGCACATGGTATTGGGGGTAGGGTACTGACATGGATAGAAAATTGGTTGACAGACAGAAAGCAAAGAGTGGGGATAAATGGGTCCCTTTCGAAATGGCAGGCAGTGACCAGTGGGGTACCGCAAGGTTTGGTGCTGGGACCCCAGCTATTTACGATATACATTAATGACTTGGATGAAGGGATTAAAAGTACCATTAGCAAATTTGCAGATGATACTAAGCGGGGGTTGTGTGAATTGTGAGGAAGATGCAATAAGGCTGCAGGGTGACTTGGACAGGTTGTGTGAATGGGCGGATGGATACATGGCAGATGCAGTTTAATGTAGATAAGTGTGAGGTTATTCACTTTGGAAGTAAGAATAGAAAGGCAGATTATTATCTGAATGGTGTCAAGTTAGGAAGAGGGGATGTTCAACGAGATCTGGGTGTCCTAGTGCATCAGTCACTGAAAGGAAGCATGCAGGTACAGCAGGCAGTGAAGGAAGCCAATGGAATGTTGGCCTTCATAACAAGAGGAGTTGAGTATAGGAGCAAAGAGGTCCTTCTACAGTTGTACCGGGCCCTGGTGAGACCGCACCTGGAGTACTGTGTGCAGTTTTGGTCTCCAAATTTGAGGAAGGATATTCTTGCTATTGAGGGCGTGCAGCGTAGGTTCACTAGGTTAATTCCCGGAATGGCGGGACTGTCGTATGTTGAAAGGCTGGAGCAATTAGGCTTGTATACACTGGAATTTAGATGGATGAGGGGGGATCTTATTGAAACATATAAGATAATTAGGGGATTGGACACATTAGAGGCAGGAAACATGTTCCCAATGTTGGGGGAGTCCAGAACAAGGGGCCACAGTTTAAGAATAAGGGGTAGGCCATTTAGAACGGAGATGAGGAAGAACTTTTTCAGTCAGTGGTGAAGGTGTGGAATTCTCTGCCTCAGAAGGCAGTGGAGACCAGTTCGTTGGATGCTTTCAAGAGAGAGCTGGATAGAGCTCTTAAGGATAGCGGAGTGAGGGGGTATGGGGAGAAGGCACGAACGGGGTACTGATTGAGAGTGATCAGCCATGATCGCATTGAATGGCGGTGCTGGCTCGAAGGGCTGAATGGCCTACTCCTGCACCTATTGTCTATATGAGGGGCAGCGGTGCTGTTTCATCCTGGCAACAATTTTTTTTTTTTTTAATGATAAGGGCATTTGCAGCCAAGGGTCGTCAGGGAGAAGAGTTTAAGTTTAAGTATAATGGAGTGTGGATAGGTGGTGTTGAGGCCAAGATTGGATCAGTCACATTCTTACTGAAGCAGGCTCAGAGGGCTAATTGGCACATGCTTCTGATGTTCTAGTTAGTAAATTTATTTAAGGACTTTTGTGCATGAACGATAACTTGAAGAAAGTATACATTTTTCCCAATGAACACTGGAATGAAAAGTGCCTGTGGCATGTATAGTTCTCGAAACAAAGGTCAAACTGACATTTATTGACATCTTTCATATCGAAGGGGGCACCACAAAGTCTTTTTTAAACTAAAACCCCCACTTTGTGATTTAAGGAACGACGAGATGCCCTGGAATATAGTTGGTGCTTTTATTACTTGCATTGCATTTATCATGGTGTTGTAAATACTGTTGTCGGGAATTTTGAAAATTATAAGGAAGATGAGTAGGTTATAATATGGTTAACCCTAGAGCTCACATACTGGGGAAGCATGATGGGAAAATGGCCAACATAGAAATTTAGGCTTCACAGCACAGTTTAATTAAAATAGCTAAAATTAATATATTATGCTACTTGATCTATTGAGGGGGAGGGGGGGGGGTGGGATTGTAATTCACTGTTCTGTCTAGGTTCTTATCTGTTGCAATCTTGAGATTACAGCTGCTCTTTGTTCACTGTTTAGCAGGCAAGTCTCCCAAAGGTTAACGAACGGGACGGGCTCTTTTAACAAGTGGCCCCGCCATCAATTCTCCCTTCAGGGACATTGACATTTATGGTATCTATTCGTTAGATATACACGAGAGAGATTTTCAAAACAACAAGAAACGTAAAGTTTAAAGTTAACTGTGGGGAAAGGCAAAGATGAAAGATTACAAAGCCATTGATCAATGATGATTTGTTTCAACTCCACAAATAACTATTGTGTCTTGAGGATATAAAAATGTTGTAGGTACTCCGAAATGTTGAAACAGTTTGGGTTTTCTCAGACTGCTTATCGATGTGCATTGAAAAGGCCTTCAATACACCGATTTGTTTGATAGACCCATCTCTGGTCTACGAGCTATTTTATTTTGTGTCTGCTTATCTGAGTAAAGTCAGCTATAGGGTATGGGTAGAGCACAAAATAGCACAAAATTCCCTCCTACAAATAATATGTTTTGTTACATATAAACAGCCAATTATATACAAAGGGGCTGAAGAGATCTGTGTTTTTTTAATGTTAACCACTTTTGTTTTCCAGCTGATGTACAGCAGTTCAGAAAAGCCAAAAGAGATGAATGCAGTTGAAGATAAATTGGAATGCATTACCATTCCAGCTGTGACTGCTGACAGTGATGTGCAAAGGCAAGAGAAGACTGCTTTGCATCTTGACCCATTAGGAGAAAGGCACGTAATGTCCTGTGACGGTGCCAATTGTTTTGACAATGCCGGGAACTCAGATACTGATGAATTAAATGAAGGTAATGCAGAACACCAGGGCATTGCTGAACTGGTACCTTCAGATGAAGTGAAATTTAGTGCCCCAATGGACCTATCTGACAAGGTGCCAAGCAACTCTCAAGTACAATTGGGAGAGCAAAAGAAAAAAATCAATGAAATTGTACTCTGTGAAATGGAAGGTTTGCATTCTGATCATCAAAAGGAGCTGTTTCTCACTACCGCTGCAGTCACTGACTTGGAAAGTAAAGTGTCACTGCTTGAAGAAGAGAAACACCATTTATCTAATGAACTGAAGTTCTTTGCTCTTGAAAATCAGAACCTTTCTGACAGAGCAAAAACAATGGAAGCAGAGCTCGATGATGTGACAACACAATTGCAGGTGGATAAAGGTAAAATGTTTGAAATGGCCAAGATCCTCGAGAGCCTAGAGGTGGATAAAAGGGACAGGAATGAACAGGTCCTTGAACTTGAAATGAAATTGAAACAAACAAAGTCAAATAAAGCTAATTTAGAAAATCACATCCTAGAAATGGAAGTTGATCTGAACAAACTTCAGACCGAGAAGCATACTTTGGAAAAGGAACTTGGGTCGGCTCAACAATTTATCCACACGCGGACAGGAAAGCTGGCAGAGTTTGAGGCAATAAACAACAAGCTTATTCAGGATCTTGACACATCAGCTGAAACAAATGATAAACTAGAGCAAACCAATAAAATTTTAAAGACCAAGGTGCAAGACTTTGAAGCAGAGCAATTCTACAATGCTAATGTAAACGGGGTGCTTGAAGCTGAAATAAAGAAACTAACCAACCAGCTACAAACTATTGAGGAACAAATGGAGCAAGTTTCGACAGAAAAGGAAGACTTGATCCAACAACTCCAATATTTGGAAAAGGATGCTAAGTTGCATGGTGGAGAGGAGGAATTCCAAAAGCAATTGAATCAGTTGAAGGAAGAAAACTTCTCCGTGAGTAAGCAGGTTGAAGATATGGAAAACACTATTAATATAGTGAGGGTGGAAAAATCGAACATACTCCAATCTTTGGAATCTTCTTTAGTGGAAAGAAGTGAAGTTGCAGCAAGGTTGAACTCCACCAAGATAGAGCTAGCGGAAATGCGGCACGCTATTGAGAAGCTAAAAGTACGCATTGAAGCAGACCAGAAGAAAAGTCAAGACATGGCTGAAAAACTCAAAGCAGCTGACCGAAAGGCGGACTTCCTTCAAGATAAGATTGAAGCACTTGAACGAGAGCTTCAGGCATCTGAGGAAAATGCAGAGGACTTAATATTGCAAGCGGAAACTGCGAAGGAACAGGCTGAAGTGATGGAGGAAGAGAAAAAAGCTATTACTGAGAAACTGGAGCTATTGAATGAGGATATCAATTCCTTGTCCCGTGATAAACAAGATCTAGAAGAGCAACTACAGAAAAATCAGGAGTTGGAAAATCGTTGCTCAGGTTTATTAAGAAGTTCAGAAGCTGCTAAAAATGAAAACCTCAAAATGGCAGCAGACTATGAGGGTTCTATTAATGAACTGCAGACCAAACTCAGCCATTTAAATGAAAAGGTGAAGAATTGCAACGAGGAATTGGAAACACTTAGAGTAAATGAGAAAAATTACTTCAATCAGAATTCCTGTTTGGAATGTGAAACAGTTCAACTGTCCAACCAACTTCAGGAAGTTTCTGCCTTAAATGTGGAACTGCAATCTGCAAATGCAGTTCTAAATAATGATCTTCAAGGATTTCAGCAAAAGTTAGACGAGCACAAAGACGAGAAAGAGAAGCTTCAGCAACAAATTACCGATCTTAAGAAACTGGACCAAAACAACTCAACGGATTTGTGCAGTTTGAAAACTGAGGTGGAAAACTTGAAGAAAGAAAGCCAAATGTTACAGAAGGCAGCAGCTGAATCTCAGCAGGAAATACAGGATCTGTCAGCTAAACATAACGCAATGCTAGTCACTAAGGAAACTTCTGAGAAGCAACTGCAGAAGGAACTACAGGCTGCTCAGTTGCAGGTTTCGGCACTTCTTGATCAGGTATAATAATCTATATACTAAAATTCTCATTTGTTTGTTTATCATTCCTGCTCCCATTTAAAAACCAAAACACCAATAATGTGTTGCATTATATCATAAATTGACTGTATAAATATTAATAGGCTGTTTTTCCAAGTGAGTCTTTTGTGTACTTTCATGATGTTTGTGATGTGAGGATAAGTGGGGAAATAACCAAATATTGTAGCATCTTGCTTTAAGAACTAACCATAATTATTATATTTTTAGGTGAAAGGTCTGACCGGGAATAACATTAAACTGCAGAGTGATTTGTCCGCTGCTAGTGGAAAGATTCTGGAAATACAAGACTTTTATACTGAGAAGAATTCAATTTCAGCACAATTTGAAGCGTTCAGAAGTCAGGCAGAAAGCTTTAAGGTACAGAATTTTAAAAAATCAACAATTTTATACTTTAGAAAGATTAACAGCCGGGTGAGCCAGGTGGCCAAGGGTTCATTGGGTTGCTGTCTCATTCTAGCCATTAACTCCTGAAACTCAGCAGCGCTATAATCCTTGACGGTAGTCTCCGTGGTTTCATTCCCTGGGTCCAGCTGTGCCAATTGATTATTCTCTCTCTGTTCAGTCTTGGTCTGGACTAGAAGTTATCACAAAATGCTGGAGTAACTCAGCGGGCCAGGCAGCATCTTAGGAGAGAAGGAATGGGTGACGTTTTGGGTCGAGACCCTTCTAGAGGTCTGGCACCTGGTCTATTATCCCTTTCTTCCCCCTCTGTCCATTCTCCATCTTAGTGCCAAATGTCCCCATCCCAGTGGTCGAGGTCCCAGTCATTGTGTGATAACATACCACGCATTTTTGCTAGGTCCACACGCCACTCCTTATTTAATTTCTTTTGGTGTTTAACGGTTGCTAATCTACATGCGGAATTCATTTGTTTCATTCCCCCTTCTCAGCCCGTTCAAGTGCAGCCGTTGCTGTCTCAGTCAAGTTCAGTGTTTTTCTAGTGCCGTTAACCCTTACTTTAATCTATCATTTTCATTATTCAATTTGTCAAATCCTGAGACCCTGCTGCCCTAGTGCAGTAACAAATATCCATCACACCTGTGGGAGGTCCTCTTTCTTTTTGGGGAAAGCCCACTCCCTCAAAACAACTAATAATTAAGTATGAAGACAGAAACAAAATGCTGGAGTAACTCAGCGGGACAGGCAGCATCTCGGGAGAGAAGGAATGGGTGATGTTTTGGATCGAGACCCTTCTTCAGTGTGGTAGCTTTCTTTGCTGCCATATCCTTTAACTCCTCCACCCAATACTTAGGAATTCCTCATTCGCTTAACACATTGGCCAAACTACTGTAACCTTCAGAATTATCTACCCATCTCGGGACTTGAAAGGTCTCGGGTTCCGCATCTTCAACCCTCTTTCTCCACATTTTCACCGAATCCTGCCGACTGCCAAAATGTAACAAAATATATGCAAGATTCAAGGATTTGGACCAATAAATGGAGAAAGCACATGCTGAAGAGCACAAATAACTATTTATTAAAGCAAAATACAAGTCAAACACAGAAAAACTATCAACTATCCGTAATGTAACAATACAAATTACAAGTCTCGCGCCCCTCTGATTATTCGATTCTTCTGTCTGGTTGTCACCGGCACGTATCACGGTCCAAGCTCTCTCCCTCTCAGTGAAGCTCTCTTCAATCTCTCCCCTAAAGTGAAGCTCTTTTCTCTCCCCGAAGGTGAAGCTCTGCTCTAATGGTAGAAGCATGCACTTATATAATAACTTTTATCTCTAAGAATACCAGGTGACTGTATCAAACTAGCTATCCTCCTTGGTACTATAATGGCATGAGTTATGTTGCCTATCAGACGTCAAGCTAGTCTCGGATGTCTCTGGGAAGGCAAATTTTATCTTAATGACCTTGCAGGTGGCCTCATGATTTACTGGTCCATTGGAGTTAGCCTAAGCATTCTTTGAAACCATCTTGCATCCCTAAGCGGTGGTTAAATGTGGAGCTGCTGATTTTACTGACAACTCTATTTTAGCCGACATCGTCTGTTTAGCCCTTGCATTACTTGTACAGATAACCCTCGTTATAACAGACCATATGGGAGGAAAGGTGTCGGTTAGTACCGATTGTCCACTGTAACCGTGTAAGGGGATGTTAGTTTATATATTTTAAATCTGAGGTGGTATATGAAAGATAAAATGGATACTGAAGGCATTAGAATAAAATCAATTTCCTCCAATACTTCACAAGGCATTGGACAAGGTTCTGCATGGTAAGTTCTGGGTTAGATCGCATGGGATCCAAGGAGAGCTAGCTAACGATAGAAAATTGGCTTTGTGGAAGGATGCAGAGGGTGATTGTGGAAGGTTGTTTTTCAGACTGGAGACCTGTTACTAGTTCTGTGCCTCAGGGTTTGGTGCTGGTACTATTGCTATTTGTCATCTATATCAATGATTGGTTGGGAATGTACAAGGCATGATTAGTAAGTTTGCAGATGACCCGAAAGTGATGGTATTGTAGATAGCGAACATGGTGGTAGACAAGTATAGATAGGGCATTGTCGGCGTGGGCAAGTTGAGCCGAAAGGCTCAACTTGCCCACGCTGTTTAAATATGATTCTATTCCGTCATGGATTGTACTGTATTTGGAAAGAGGTTCATTTAAACATTGAAAGTAGTGCATGTAATTCTTTATAATTTAGTAGAGTTGTCCTTATCTACTGGTCATTCCGTCCACTATTTCCAAAATCCGTTATCAAGATGTCGTGGACTGGATTTATGAGAGTATGATATGTTCAAGAGAGAGTTAGATATAGCACTTAGGGCTAACGGAATCAAGGGATATTGGGAGAAAACAGGAATGGGGTACTGATTTTGGATTATCAGCCATGATCATATTGAATGGAGGTGCTGGCTCGAAGGGTCAAATGGCCTACTCCTGGACCTATTGTCTATGTTTCTTTCAGTAAAAGAGGGGCTTGTGGCGTTCATGGACAATATTTTTGTAACAAGTGGGAAGATCATATTTTTGGGTAATATGAAATTAATTATAACTGTCATCTTGGATGGAACAAGAACATTGTTATTTTTGCTACATTGATGGATATGGGAGAAAAATAGAATTCCTTTTAGTTTTATAAAGTAAATTAAGCTATTTTATATATATGGTGATGGAACCCAAAAACCATTATTGAAAATAATATTTCAGATGCTCTTGTTTCCATTCTAAATATTGCTTTCATTTTCTAGATGCAATTAGAATCTTCTCAATCAGAAAATTGCAAGCTGAAAAAGGATCTTGAATACTCACAGAATGAATTGCAAGTCACTTGTATTCTGAAGAAACAAGTTGAAGATTATAAACAGTGCATAAATTGTATTCAAAAAGATCACCAATCTGTGCTTAAAGATGCAGAGGTGACGGTAAGTTACAGTATTTCCCCAGATTAGTGATCACCAAAGCTGCACCAATTACACACACGGGTTTATTTATAGCAATGAACAATTTACAGTGCAAAGGAAATATCAAATGCCTCAGGTCCCATTATTTTAGTGCACTAGAGAGTGAATTTGTCTTGGACAAAGTTTTACTTGGATAAACACGAAAAGCATTCAGCTCTAAAAGTTCTTAAAACTGGACTGTATTGTTTAACTAGTTGGTTCAAAATATAGTTATGTATAAATGAGCTTCCCTCGCATCACCCAAATAAATTCAACATAGAAAAAACTATTTGTTCCCATATTTCATGATTATTTCTTAGAATATTGGGTAATATCTATGACACTGGTGGCGCTCTTAACCGAGCAGCAATTACAACTTGAACATTTATTGGTGTTATATTCCGGACAGCAGAATGAAGAACTAGACTCACACATTGGTTGCTGGTATCACATGCGTGTTTATTACCCAACATTCCCTGTTTATATTGAACACCAACTCATTAACATAAAACATGAATATGTATGAATAACTTGCTCTGCTCACCTTTTTTTAAAAAGCATTAAATTTAAGTACTCGGTTACAATTTTGTTGTTGTGATACTTGATTTAAACCAGTATTGCTTATCCTGTATTTATGAAATTTTAAATGATAAACATTATATATTTAGTATAAGAAAATAACTGCAGATGCTGGTACAAATCGAAGGTATTTATTCACAAAATGCTGGAGTAACTCAGCAGGTCAGGCAGCATCTCAGGAGAGAAGGAATGGGTGACGTTTTGGGTCGAGACCCTTCTTCAGACTGATGTCGGGGGTGGGACAAAGGAAGGATATAGTGGAGACAGGAAGATAGAGGGAGATCTGGGAAGGAGATGGGGAAGAAAGGGACAGAGGAACTATCTAAAGTTGGAGAAGTCGATGTTCATACCACTGGGCTGCAAGCTGCCCAGGCGAAATATGAGGTGCTGTTCCTCCAATTTCCGGTGGGCCTCACTATGGCACTGGAGGAGGCCCATGACAGAAAGGTCAGACTGGGAATGGGAGGGGTAGTTGAAGTGCTCGGCCACCGGGAGATCAGTTTGGCCAATGCGGACCGAGCGCAGGTGTTGAGCGAAGCGATCGCCGAGCCTGCGCTTGGTTTCGCCGATGTAAATAAGTTGACATCTAGAACAGCGGATGCAATAGATGAGGTTGGAGGAGGTGCAGGTGAACCTTTGTCTCACCTGGAAAGACTGTTTGGGTCCTTAGATGGAGTTGAGGGGGGAGGTAAAGGGACAGGTGTTGCATCTCGTGCGGTTGCAGGGGAAAGTGCCCGGGGATGGGGTGGCTTGGGTAGGAAGGGACGAGTGGACCAGGGAGTTACGGAGGGAGCGGTCTCTGCGGAACGCAGAGAGGGGAAGGGATGGGAAGATATGGCCAGTAGTGGGGTCCCGTTGTAGGCGACGGAAATGTAGCAGATGATGTAGTGGCTTTAGCACAATGCTAAATCTGGAAGGAATCGTGCATAGAACAGCACCATCCCAAGGAATGATCGTAGCTCTGACACATTGTTGGGCTTTGGAGCATTCAATATTGCTTCAACTTTCGCCTTCACAGGGCGCAGTCCATTGGCGTCTACTTTGAGTCCAAGGTAGACCACCTCTGACTGCGCAAATGCACATTTACTTTGTCGCAGTTTGACGTTGTGGCAGTTCAGTCGTGTGAGAACTTGCTCGAGGATTTCCAGAAGTTCTTCAATGCCTCCGTGAATATTAATAGGTCATCCTGGTTGCACACACAGTGCGGAATACCTTGCAACATTTTGTCCATGACAGACTGGAAGATTTTCGGGGAGGATCTCACACCATAGGACAGCTTTGTATATGAATACAAGCCCTTATGTGTGTTGATAGTCAAATACTGCTGACTTTCCTTGTCGACATTGAGTTAGGTGTAAGCGTGAGACAAATCCAGTTTAGTGAAGACTCTTGCTCCGCTAAGCTCTGCGTACAGATCTTTCGAGGTTGGCAACGGATATTGTTCGTCGTCAATGGCTTGCATGATTGTGACTTTGTAGTCACCGCATAGTCGAGCAGTTTTGTCGACCTTGGATACGGCCACAATTGGCGTTGCCCAGTTGCTCTGGTCTGTCTTCACGAGTACTCCATTCCGCTCCAACCTGTCGAGTTCCTCCTCCACTTGTTACTTTAGGCCATATGGTACAGGTCTTGGTCGGCAATCCACAGGTCTCGCATCTTGCTTCAGTCGAATGTGTGCAGAGTACCCCGTTATTCCCGTGTAACTGTCAGCAAATATTTCTGCATGGTTGCTTATGACGTTTTCAAGATGTGATTTGGACAAATGGACACTGAAAATTTTCTTCCAGTCTAACTTTATTCTACTCAGCCAATCCTTTCCAAGGAGCGTTGGTTTATTTCTGTAGCTGGCTACTGCGATGGGCAGTGTTACTGACTGACCATTATGCTGAACTTTACAGTTCATTTGTCCGCATGTCTCCAAAACTTCGCCCGAGTAGGTTCTCAGCTTGATCTTACTCTCAGACAATGGTGTCTGTGGGAACTTTGTTTCGTACAGGTCTTTGCTCATGACTGAACAATCTGCTGCCGTGTCAATACACATATCGATTAACTGTTCACTAATCAATAGTTTACTTCGAAAGTCCTTTCCTTGGCTGGTTGTAGGCTTGTCGATGTCGGTTGCATAAATGGTGTACAATCCGAGTTCATTTCCATCTGGGTTCATCTCCAAGTTGTGAACT
Source organism: Rhinoraja longicauda (assembly GCF_053455715.1). Classification (NCBI taxonomy): domain Eukaryota; kingdom Metazoa; phylum Chordata; class Chondrichthyes; order Rajiformes; family Arhynchobatidae; genus Rhinoraja; species Rhinoraja longicauda. Next base: position 18,383,787 of record NC_135961.1, read on the forward strand.
CCTTTCTGGTGTTCTCGCTTGTTTCCGGCAGGTTGTTTGTTTCCTGCTTTAAGCTTGGCCTGACATGCTGAGGCAATATGGCCTTTCTTCTGGCAGTTATAGCACTTGGCTGTTTTGAACTAACAAAATTAGGATGAGTGATTACCGTTGCAACAATAACAACTGGCTGAACCTGGCTCCCCGGCATACTTTGGTTTTGTTTTAGCACCTTTTGGTTTGGCCATGGGCACTGCTTTGTGACTGTAAACGGCCACTACAGTCTGTGGTGGATGAAACTTGCGAGCATTCTTTGATGCCATCTCCATTGTGGTATCAATCTTGCATGCTTTCTTGAATGTAAGATCTGGAGTGTTCATGAGTTTGGACTGAATTCGTTCATCCACTGGACCACAAACAAATCTGCCGCGTAGTGCGCGTTCGAGAAAGGTTCCAAAGTTACAGTGCAAAGTTAAGTTTTTCAAGGCAACAATACTCGCTGATTGTCTCGTTCCGCTTCTGGTTTCTAGTGCCGAATTTATAGATTTCTGCAATTTCCAGAGGCTTTGGGTCGAAGTGCTCTTCCAACTTCTTCATAATGTCATTGAATGGCACGTAGTTTGCCTTTATGGGCGCAAGGAGATTCATGAGTGTGCCGTACACTTCAGGACCAATCACCGTGAGCAGAATCGCTTTCATGCATTCGCGAACGGCCTTATTTGTTGCAGTCACTACCTCTCCTTCACCGCTAATCTCCATTATGTTGTTTGCCGTGAAGAACATGTTCGCTCTTTCCATATAGGAGTTGAACAGCTCTCTACTTTTGTCGAAAGTGCCAAGGTTTCCGACGTAGCCCGTAGACGCCACCATCTTGTCCCTCTCTTTTTTTTAATAAAAAGGACGAGGAGAGTCCGCTCAAAAAACCCAATTTCCTGTCTGTTCTGGTGTAGCAATTCACCTAAAACTTAGCTGTTCAAAGGCTATACTAGCTTGAGGAACTCGACACGAAAAAAACCTCAGTCTCAAATCCTGTACAATCCCATCCTCGTCGCCAATTGTGTTATATTGTTTTTTTCAGCAGAATGAAGAACGAGACTCGCACATCACTTGTGTTTTTATTTCCCAGAATTCCCTGCTTATATTGAACACCAACTCATTAACACAAAACATGAATATGTATGAATACGTATACAATTGCTTTCAAAGTCGCTGAATGGTTTAGTTTTGAATTAAGAGCTAGATTATTAATTTTGTACTGATTTGCTTTATCAAATGTCACTTGTTTTATGACAAGGACTTTGCGCATATTCACAAAAAAATAATTTTGAGGAATTCCCATCCATTTGTAAATACCACATTTATTTTGTTAGCATGAAGCTCAGTTGAAGACATATCAAGAGCAAATGGCTGGAATGAAACAACAGCTTACTGCAAAAGAGGTGGAAATCAACAATCTAAAGAATGCGAACGAAGTAGAAAATAATACATTGAAAGGTGACATTTGCAAGGTAAAATTTGGATTTTCGTATTCCCAAGTGTAATACTTGTCTTACTATAAATTGACTCTGTTTGGACGTGTCAATTGGGCAAGAGAAATGATGTTCCACCATGGGCGTGCTAGTACAGTCCGATAATTTCTCTCTGTTAACAAACTCAAAGGGCTGGGAGAAACGCACCTAAATTAAGAGATGAGGGTAAAGCAGCCTCACGTCCAGCCCATCCAGCAGATAGTGACGAGAAAAAACACGGAATCCAAGAGTCAAGAGTGTCCCAGATGGAGCAGTGAAATTCTTGCTTGCAGCAGCGCACAATATGTAAACATAGTACACTGTAAACAATATCATAAACGAGAGAGAAGAAAAAGTTCAGTGTGTGTATATATACACATACACACACACACACACACGCGCACATACAAAAAACCCAATAATAGTGCAATAATAACCCATGTAGTTCAGAGCTTATTTGAGGTTTTTCGTGTTTAATAGCTGAATGGCTGTAGGGAAGAAGCTGTTCCTGAACCTGGACGTTACAGTTTTCAAGCTCCTGTACTTTCTTCCCGATGGCAGGAGTGAAATGAGTGTAGCCAATGTGGTGTGGGTCTCTGATGATGCTAGCTGCCTTTTTGAGGCATCGACTCCTGTAAATCCCTTCGATGGTGGGGTGGTCGGAGTCGGTGATGGCCAGGCAGTTTAACTTGCAGTGTACCTCCTCCACAGCAATGGTCTGTACTTGCACCTCAGTCTCACCCCAAACCACTATCTGCTTCTCCACAACAAGCCACTAACGGGGGACCATGCAGCCAGGTGAAGAGTCGGGAAGAAAGCAGATTCAAATAGAGAAAGTAAAAAATACAGAACATGTACAAGCCTGTAAAGAAAAGCCTAATTTCCAATTTTAGAACCCCATTGATGCTAAGAAGTGTGCTGAACATAATAAAGCAAATAAATAGCGATGACGGGTAGGTAATGAGCCTCTCAACACCGCAAAAAGCCTGGAGGAATATAGAAATTAAAACAGAATTCAGGATGCAAAAAGAGCGCATGGCATAATGTTGACAGGTAAATTCGATGAAAACCCTCTGATGGTCTATAAATAGATGAAGGATTGGAAAAGAAAATGCAGTGCTTGGAAGAATCAAAGCAACAAACTGACTGTTGAGGTGGAAGGTATGTGTAAAGCTTTGATTGAATACTTGGCACCTGTCTCTGAAAACGGCGTTGATTTAGGTCTTGACATTAAAAAAGAGTACTATGAGAATTGGAGAGACAAATGGTGATATATTATGGGAGCACGTGTCTTTTAAAAGTACATAAATCACCAAGCCCATTTACTTGTAAAACAGACGAGGGAGGAAATGGTATAGGCTGGGAGCATAATCATTTATTGCTCTTTGACTGTTGGGAACTGGGAGGTTGCTGCCATGGTATCATCATGTTTTAAAATGTAGGAAATGGATAGATCAATAAACTACAAGTGAGTCAGCCGACATCACGAGGTGGGCAAATTATTGGAGAAGTTTGGAGCGATGGCATGCATCGTCCAGGAGAATCAGTGCTTGGATTTGTTGAGGGAAGTTAATACATAACTAAATTGAATTGTTAAGGAAGGTAACAAGAAGTGTTGAAGGTAAATTTAGTAACATACTTGCCACCATACATTACAGTGACCAGGAAAGTACAAATTCATGAGATCAAAGGGAAGTGGCAAGTTGCATTCAAAAGTAACTGGAACTGAAAGCATTGGAAAGTTAGTGACTGGAGGGCTAAATCTAGTGGAGTTTCTAAAGAGCTCAGTACCAGACCTTGATTTTCACTATAAATTATTTTTGCCAAAGGGCCACAACATAGAAGATTTTTGATGATATAAAATCGACAATGTGGTTAAAAGTGTGGAAGAATGTTCCAGTCTGCAGAATTGCTTATATTTGTACTGGAGATGTATGCCTATAAATGGCAAATGGAATTTAATGTGGATGATTGTGATATCGTGCATTGATTTAAAAAAACAAACGATGCCAAGGGAATATACAATAAATCACTTGTGCATCTACACGGTGGCTTTCAGTGACGCGTAGATGCCTACCTATTTCAATATAAACATAATCAAGTTTTTCACCTTTTGCCAAACATCCCATTTTCCTGTTGTAGACTGAGGTTGTTTTCCTTTGGACCAAAGTGACTGGGCAATGATTTGATTGAGGAATATAAAATGAATGGGAGGCCTAGACATGATTAATAAATGGACCATTTTCCCTAAGCAGTAATAAGGGATATATGTGTCAGTTGAACAACAGAAAAATTAGAGGGCTGATATTAAAAAAATAATTTGCTCATCGTAGGTAGACACAAAATGCTGGAGTTACTCGGCGGGCAGGCAGCATCTCTGGAGAGAAGGAATGGGTGACGTTTTGGGTCGAGACCCTTCTTATTGAGGATCTAGAAACCAGTACCTAAAAATGGTATTGGAAGCAGCAACTCTCAGCATACTTAAAACACATCGGGATAGCTCGTTGAACAATCAAAATCAACAGATGGACTAAGAGTGGAAATTGGGATTAATCCACAACTTCTTATCATACTGTTCAAATCTCTATGCTGTTTTATCTCCTACTTCAGTAGCTTCTGTGGGCATTCTACTTATGCCATGTGATCTTTCACTTTTGTCTTTGACTTCTGATCCACAGATAGCTTAATTCTGCAGTCTGGAGCTCAATCTAAACTAATTACTTCATTTTTAAAAAGCTCCTGATTCAATTTTGCAAAGCACCTTTAGATATTGACTGTTGAACCCAGTCTAAACACAAATACTGCAATCACAATATAGTTCCTGACTCTTTTTGGTTTGCACAATAAACACAAGGGCTGTTAAATACATTGTGCACAGGTTTCTTTCCCAATGATTGTTTAATTAGTGTAGGAATGAACTGCAGATGCTGGTTTAAATCAAAGATAGACACAAAACGCGGGAGTATTTTTATTACTGTCAGATTGCACTATTAATGGGTAATTTGTAGGAATGATTTTAATGCATATACAAGACATTTGAAAATGACTTCAGTCCTATTGATTCAAATGGAAATGTCTGATTGAAGACTGCAAGACTTTCCGTTCTAAACCTCCCTTTTTTATTCCTCTTGTTTTCTATCCATTGATCTGATCTCTTTAAAATAAATCTTTGGGGACTCAGAATTCCCTTGGTCTTGTTCTGAAAGCATGTGAACACTACCTGCCTAATATGTATTGAATTCTAAATAGGACACACTTTAGAGCAAGTATATGTGATGCAGAATTATCATGCTGTATATGTGGGTATCATGGACTTCGTGAGGTCTGGGAAGTAAGTTTTCAAAACTGAGTTGTTAAAGTTGTGTAAATAGTGTAGAGTTTCTTTTGGAATATATTAGATTCTAATGTGAGGATTAATGGACGTTTACCAATGGCATCTTTCTCTTAGGTGGAGGAATTGCAAAAGTCCGTTGCCAAGCTAAAGAGAGACAAGGATTGTGCTCAGAGTAAACTGCTGCTTTGGATGAAAAGTTGTAAGCAACTTGAGCATGAGAAGGAATCACTGAAGAAACACATTCAACGACAAGAAGAACAGCTCACAAAGTTGCAGAATAGTCGGAAAACAGGTAAAGGGGGGAGAGTAAATTAATCCTGTCTTTGAATTGGATTGAAAAAATAATTAGTTCAAAATGTCTATTTGGTGAACAATGCCATTCATATTGTTGAAAAGTTCAATGAGTCACTTTGAAGTCTGCACTGATATTTTATTGAGCATTTTACCAGGAATAACATTTTGAGTTGGTTGCTTTGATACATAGAAAATATTGCACTACTTTTCTGAAATTTGTCCATGAAAAACACAAGGGTTCTGATATATGCTACACCTCCATGTGACACCTCGAACGGTTGAATAAGCTGCATTGTATGTTTATTTTTCAACTTTCCACAACTTTGTATGTCCCGTCAGTACTTTTATCTGGACGTCAAAGTGTGTCAAATTTAGCATTGTTGGGCTTTGCTGAACACGGCTAATGCCAAAGGCAATCTAAAGCTCTTCTGTTAACAGAAGAAACATATATAGGAGGAGCAGTGGGGCTGATTTCCAGCCAAACTAAAGTTCCGTTGTTGAAGGTAGAATACAAGGTTGAAGTACAGCTGAATACTCCACACAAGGAAGAAAACTTTGCCAAAATTATGGCAAATGACAAAATGGGTTGGAAATGATAGGATCAATGTAGTTAAAATGGGCAAGATAGAATGGTTGAAGTGCAAGAGTTATCTGATCTACTGGGTCAGTCAGAATCAAGGTAATTTAAGGCACAATCCTCCATTTCTCCTTGTATACAGGGCTGGTATCTGAAGGCAGGGGGACAGTAACTAGGACTTCCTTCATTAACTTGGGCGAGTAGGGTTAGTATGACAACTAGAGTTAGCTGGTTTACCATCGGCAACGGAGAATTACTGAGAAACAATAGTGGGTCATAAATAACGGTAAAGAAGATCGAATGTGGCTTGGGTTTCAGTAAAACTAGTTTGACTAAGTTGATCGAGCATTTAGGTGAGGCAATAGTTTAGAGATACAGCACGGAAACAGGCCCTTCAGCCCACCGAGTCCGCTCCGACCAGTGATTAACACTATCCTACACACACTAAGAACAATTTTACATTTATACCAAGCCATTTAACCTATAGACCTGTATGTCTTTGGAGTGTGGGAGGAAACCGAAGATATCAGAAACCCTACGCGGTCACGGGGAGAACGTACAAACTCCATACAGAATAGCACCAGTAGGCGGGATCGAAGCCGGGTCTCTGGCGCTGTAAGGCAGCAACTCTACCACTGTGCCGCCCTAGTTGGATGAAGGATGTGCAGTTTATGTTGTATACATGGCTTTCAATAAAAGCACATTTAGCTCATTGGCAATATATTTTAAATTTTGCAATATGGGGAAAGTGGGAAATTAGTTTAAACTATCGACCCTTCAAACTATACACCCTTGCATATTTAATAGACTAGTTAATCATTGATTACGTGAATAAAATGTTTTTGAGCACAAGGAATAGCTAAGTCCTTTTCAAGCATTCGTTTCTTCAATACGTTTTTAGAAGCTAATTAATTTTTTTACTTTCCTGTCATTTTATATTTGATTTGTGTCATTTTTGTGCAGGTGCATTTCCCTGTACAATTCTTCAAAGCTAAGTTGCTAAATATATTTAGTTTTGGGCCATCAGATTTCTTTATTCAGGACAATGCTAAATCATTGAAATTTTGCTTTAAATTATTATCGTCCTCTATTTACTGGATGATGGTGAGAATAATAAAATGCAACAAAACTACTTTTAAAAGAATTAATAAAACAAATATATTTTCATTAATCTGAATTAACCTAGCCTATTTTTAAGATTTCTCCGGTTCCTATATTATTTTAATGCCTTGATCTGTATTACGTTAGGTTTAAATTCAGAGCGAGCAGAATTAAGTGCTGAAATGAAGGAACTAAAAGAGACGGAGGAAAAAACTAAAGAAACGGATGTAAATATGGATAAATATTGTAAGCTGATCAAATGCACATACAAATTGGAGGAAGAAAATGAAATGTTGAAGGGCAGGGTTGCCTTGCTCAACAATGAATTGCAAAAGGCAGATTCTGGAAATGTAATATGTGTGGCAGAACAGACTTTGGAGGTTACATCAAAAGAAGCTGCTCATAAAAAGGCTGAAAATAAATCCCCTGGTCGGCTGAACAGTCGACAAACACATCTGAAATCTCTGGAAGTGGGCAGCATTTCAGGACTGTCCTGCGATGCCCCAATGAAATTGGATGTAACCAAAAGTCATAAAAGATGTCCAGATGCTCAACTTAAGCGAAACACTAAGAGATTGAGAGGAGCCCAGTCCAAGGAGGTGGAAAATGAACCAGAAGCTGCTCAGAATTATTTGAAGCAGAGCAGATGTGGCAAAGCACAAGAGAAAACTTCGTATGAACCAGAGGGTCTTCCAGAAAAAATTAAGAAGGGTGAGTTTTGTGTACTGATATCACAAGATAAAAATACAAATTTCATGGTGGGGAAAAATGGAATCAGTGGAGAAGGTGAATCTCTAAAACCTTGTTGGAAAATGTTGTTCTATTTAATTAACCATCAGAATTATTATTTACATTTGAAGAGCACAGTTTAACTAACAGATCAGCACTGATGAGACACAAGTGTGGATCTTCATATAGCCCATACTCATTGCGTAGGACCACCTTACTCAACACAGTTACTTTCAATCTTGCAGCTCAGAGCAGGGTATCTCCACGGAGAAAGATGCCACAAAAGGAAGTGGTACAAACTTGTAATACGTCAAAGATGGCAGCAGAAGACGGTCACATATACCAGGTAATATTTATTGATCAATAATAAATATCATATACTTTATGCACTTTACTTTAAGTAATACTTATGATATTGACGTGGAAATATTAATCCATTGATATCATATGATGACATAACCATTATAAAGTTAAACGGTTTTATATTCAACTTCATTCTCCTCCTCATGGATCACGCCTATCGGTCTCCTGCCCTCTTTGGTCCTTTTTATGTCCAACCTCTGCCGTGCTGAGACTAGGCCCCAGTTCTCAGACACCACCTCATGCCTACACCTGGCCATGACTCCACATTTGAGCGCCTGGCCCTCATCTTCCAAACTATTTCCAACGTCATCACCTCTGACGATCTCTCTACCACAGCCTCCAACCGCATCAATCCCCATATCTGCACCCGCAGCTTGTAGCTCCTTCCCAAAATCTACAAATAGGACTGTCCTGGCAGACCCCCTGTTTCTGCCTGTTCCTGCCCCACAGAACTCATCTCCACACACTTTGATTCCATCTTAGCCTCTTTGTCCAGTTCCTTCCGACCTACATTCAAAGCACCTCACATTGCCTACAAGTCTTCAATAACTTTTAATATGCCCCCATTTCCTCATCTTTACCATGGACACCTCCATCCACCAGCAAGAAGGTCTCGAGTCCCTCTGGTTCTTCCCAATGACCCAATCGATTTCCCTCTACGAACACTTTTCTCCGCCTGGCGGAACGTCCTCGCCATCAACAATTTCTCTTTTAATGCCTTTCATTTTCTTCAATTTAAAGATGTGGCTTTCCTGTGTACCCCACCCGGACTTGCACCTATATTCCCCCTCCCATTCCACCTGCATTCCCTCCTCTAGCTTCAGCAATTCGCAACTCCTTAATCCTTATGTCTAACACCATCTATAGCCTCTGTTCACCATCTGCCTATCAAAAGAACACTCACCTGTATCCACATATTATTTGCCAGATTTTGTCCTTCCTCTTGTTCCCCCCCCCCCAACAATCAGTCTGAGGAAGGGTCCCAACCCTAAATGTTACCCATCAATGTTCTTCAGAGATGTTGCTGAGTTGCTCCAACACTGATTGTTGTTTGTAAACCAGCATATGCAGTTCATTGTTTCTTCATTGCTCTTTAATTTAGCTTGGAAATCAAAACAATTCATTGATTATTATATTTCTCATTTTTGTTGATCTTCATTCATGGATTAATTAACATGTTTCCTACACAACTAGTTGAGATTGATGAATAATCATTTGTTAAAAAATTTCCTAAAACTACATTTGTAAGTCGTTAAATTTCTTGCAGACGATTACAACCCTTAATTCCAATGACAAATATGGGATCTGTTTGTTTTCCTGCCATTGGTCTGTCCCTTAACCTGTATGGTGTCTTTGCCCTTTTGTTTTATCTATTTGTTTGAAGCCCCTCCCAACAGCTAGTGTGTTTAGAAATGCCTGTTTAGATTCTGGAACTTAAACCGATCTATCAACATTAATTATTTTTGTGTTCCTCAACATTCAAAGGATTCCACACGTTCATCTCCAAAGTTAGTTCCATGCCCCATGGCACCGATACTGCCAATATCTGTAACAAACAGTGTAAAGAAGAAGGGTGTTGAAAATCATGATGGGGAACAATCACAAGCCAGATCCTCACTGAATGTGAAGAAATCTTTAGAAAAAAATATACAACCTACGGAGCAAACTGCAGTGAAAGATGGGAATGAAAACTGCAAACTACAATGATGGGTATCATACTTGAACAGTACTTGCAAGTGTTGTCAATACCCAGCAGCAGGACTGTACATTTTCTGGAGGGACTTGGAAGAACAGCAACAACTGGCATTTATATTGCAACTTTATTATGGAGAAACATTCCAACGCATGATGAGATTGGAGTCGCGACAAAGCCTATCAGGATAAGAAGATTCTCATAAGCAATGGAGGGGAAAAAACTTCTGTACATTATGACCTAGAAATTGGATTGCACAGTGTAATATTTTTGTGCACCACATGATTCCATTTAAATTTTTAAAAATAAAATGAAATCATGGATCTATTCTGCATTCCATTAAGTGTTCGATATCCTTTCTGGATCCACCCTGCGTCTGATGGCATATAAAGGAACACAAATGTGCGTTGTGATGATGAATGGTGTGCACTGCATCCCTGGGCATCAATTCCATTATTTTGATGAGGTTCATGTCAATATAATTACCCAGAGATCCAATTCCCTGGACTGAATGCCACCAAACCCTTAACTCACCAACTTGCAGGCTGTACGCCCACCTGCACTCAACCCATGACTATGTGTTATGAGATCATAAGCGATAGGAGCAGAATTAGGCCATTCGGCCCATCAAGTCTACTCCGCCATTCAATCATGGCGCCTCCTAACCCCATTCCCCTGCCTTATCCCCATAACCTCTTATCCGTGGTACATTCCCCAGTGCTGGAGAATACAAAGGAAAGGCATTTCAACTCGTGCTGGGCAAAATGCCCAATCTGTAGTGACTTTGTAATGTGGAACTTCGGACTTCCCACTGTAACACTTGAAGAACGTTGGTTTACCATTCATCTGTAGTCTGTTGCATTTCCAGGCACCGTGGAACTTCTAAACCTACTTTTGTAAACTGTTTAGTAACTATATTCATGTTTTTTTGTTGTAATTTTTTTTGTTTCCCTTCTACTGATGGCAGGGGAGAGCAGGAGCTTTTGGCATATAAAGCAGTTGCAAAAAGATAATATAGAATTTGATAAATGTTTTGTGATTCTTGTAGGATGGTGGTTTTCCTCATCGATATTTGTGTTGTAAATTTGCGTCGTATTCATTCACATTAATAATCACCCAGGGAGTTGTGAATCTAGAATTCTCTGCCACAGAAAGCAGTGGAGACCAATGCTTTCAAGATGTTTTCAAGAGAGAACTGGATGTTTTCAAGAAAGAGTTAGATTTAGCTCTTAGGGCTAAAGGAATCAAGGGACATGGGGGAAAAAGCCGGAACGGGGTACAGATTTTGGATGATCAGCCATGATTAAATTGATTGGCGGTGCTAGCTCAAATGGCCGAATGGCCTACTCCTGCATCTATTTTCTATGTTGGACACAAAATGCTTGGAGTAACTCAGCGGGTCAGGTAGCATCTCAGGAGAGAAGGAATGGGTGATGTATCGGGTCCCGAAATGTCACCCATTCCTTCTCTCCTGAAATGCTGCATGACCCTCTGAGCTACTCCAAGCATTTTGTGTCTACCTTCGATTTAAACCACCATCTGCAGTTTTTTTTCCTACACGTCTATTTTCTATGTTAATCATCTTTCAGTATAAAGTGTTAATTTGACACTTTTTCTAATACTGGATTTACTTGTAACCAAGTTATTTGTGCTTTTGTTGCCATAATACTCTGAAGTAAAATAATAGCTGCACATTTTTCTCGTATTCTAATATTTGTATACAATTTGTACAGAATTGAATTAAAACAAATCTATTTGCAATTGTATTTAAATCAATTTATTTCATTAAATTTCAATCTTTTTCTGTGATGGGTTAACACCTACAAATAAATGTATTTAGTTGTTACCATCATGCAATATAATTTATATCTTCCAATACATTTAATGGAAGATCCCATTCATATAAAGTCATAATACTGCACAGGCAACGAACCAAGAGGTGGGAAAGAAGTCATGTGGGCGCCTAAAAGCAAATTTAGCACAGTTCAGAGTTTATACTGCAAATTCCTGATAATTTGAGTGGGAAATACGACAATTATTTTAGCTTAGAAATTCAGCATGGAAATCAGCCGTTTGCCCACTGACTCCATGCTGACCATCGATCCATTCACACTAGTTCTATGTTATTTCACTTTCTCGGTCACTCCCTACACACTCGGGACAAATCAGAGGCAAATAAATCTACAAACCTTTGGGATATGTGAGGAAACCCACGAGATCGCAGGGAGAATGCAAATTCCATATAAACAGCATCCAAAGTCCGGGTTAAACCCGTGTCTGGTGCTGTGAGGCAGCAGCTCGTCCAGCTTAAAATTGTCAACTAAATTTGGGTATAATTTGTACCAAAATTAATGAAACCAACAATACAAGAATATGAACAAGAATACCATAAATTATGTCATGGGTTAGCTCTCAGTGATTGCAGAAATTACATTTAGCCTGAAATTCTTTTAGGGTTAACTTGTTTCTAGGAAAGAATCTGATAAACTTTTTCTTGTTTGATGAATCAGTTTTCAGTCCAAAGTTCTTTTTTAGGAGGATCTATCACCGTATGAGATAGAAGAAATGGGTGACTTTTTGGGTCGAGACCCCCCCTTCATCAGTCTGAAGAAGGGTCTCGACCCAAAACATCACCCATTCCTTCTCCAAGATGCTGCCTGACCTGCTGAGTTACTCCAGCATTTTGTGATACCTTCAATTTGTACCAGCATCTGCAGTTAATTTCCTACACAACTCATTGTATGAGATACATAAGTTCCAAATCTGATCCACTCCTAACATATTTTAAATGTCAGATATATATTAGAATGTTCTTAGTTTTAAGGATATTATTATCACATTTTGAAATACAGTGGTTTTCTGTTGAAGATATGGATCAATTAAATAATGGTCAAGATTTTGTGGGATAATGATAGCAAAACCCAGTATTCACCTTCAGCAGTTTTTGAATTTTGCTGCACAGGATCATATGTAGAAATCGTGACATTGCTGTGACAGGGGAGTTCAGGGAAGAAGCAATAAATTTCAGTGGTTCCCTACCTCACTGAGGATAGACACACAATGCTGGAGTAACTCAGCGGGACAGGCAGCATCTCTGGAGAGAAGGAATGGGTGAAGTTTCGGGTCGAGACCCAAAACGTCACCCATTGCTTCTCTCCAGTGATGCAGCCTGTCCCACCGATTTACTCCAGCATTTTGAGTCTATCTTCGGTTTAAACCAGCATCTGCAGTTCCTTCCTACACTTAGGGTGTTCCACTCAAAAATCATCACATGTGAGATGAAGTATAGGCATTGCATATCCACTGTATTAAATGGATATGATTGTGCAGGACAGACACATTTTCAGAAAAATAACATTTTCTTTCAATTAGTCATAGTTTTCCAAGTGTCCAGGAACAGACAGATCTAGAATTCGACGGACAGACCGCAAGCTTGGAGTGGTTGAGATGGAGACCAGACTTGTGCACAGAGGGACTCAAGATAAATATTGACCAATTTAGACGGTTTCACCATTGTTTAAAATGGTTAAAATGTTTTAGTTTTTTGCATTGTTTTAAATACAGAAGCAAATAAATCCTTTCACAAATGTGAAAAATGGAGACATTTAGATTCTAGCAACTTGTGCTAAATCTGGGTCTGGAAAATAACCTGCTGTTAAGATTTTTTGTTTCCTTGAGCAATGCTCACTTTGAGCACTGATGTGAGAATATTCTTACATCCCTGGGTTAATGCATCAAGGATTCTAGCAGCTTTCCCTGTAAGTTCCTACAGCAAAAAATATTGAAAGCAAGCCTGTATTTTTCTTAAATCAAAGTCAGTAATGTAGGTGGGTTGCTGACTGCAATATCTTGTGCGATACTTTCACACCTTGCCAAGCAATTGGCATGATTCAATGCTTGTAGCAACTGTTTGGGTTTTTTTGGATTAAGGTGAGATACATCTGGTATTTATGTATAAAAACAAAATGGCAGGTTAAAAAATTGTATTCTTCCCATTAAAGTATTACACAAAATGCTGGAGTAACTCAGCGGGTACTAAAGTATTACTTGTCTTCTGACCTTTGGGATGGACAAATAAATTGAAGACATTCTATGAATTTTCTACAACATATCTGTTTTGTATTCTGAGGAGATTCTGTTTTAACATGCATAAGTTGCACTGTTCTATCTTCAGATATTGAACAGCAGAATGCAAAGTGACTACTAACTGCAACCACGGACACAGAAAAAATATGCTGATACAGAGAAAATGGGGTTTGGCTTGAGATTTGACCAACTGTAGTTTGTCAATTGTATGCTTGTAAGAGTTTGGTAAAAATATGCTGATACAGAGAAAATAGCCTGTACTTTGTGGGGAAATGCAACACTTACTGCATTAAGATGCTGGTAATTCCTTCTAAGCATCGACAATAAGGTTCAGGGTTCCTATTTATGTCTGCAAAACTATATTCTGATGTCAAGAGTTCAGTGACAGAGTACAAAGTTATTGAAATTCCCCAGGACCTACATTGTCGTTTCTTCCTAAAATGAAGCAGATGAGAAACGGCAACTCCATGTATTTGAAAGGAGACGAATGGCTGGGGCATTAGAATGGGCCATTAAATTAAGTGGTTTGCTTCTTTGAATTGAGTGTTTAGTTTAATGTATTTGAGTGTTTGTCCAAATGTTAATATTTTTTATTGGCAGAAATAGTTGCTTGAATTGCACTGCGTTCAATTTTAGTTAAGCCCAAGTTCTCATTCTTTGCTCTATAATCACATTTTTCTCCAAACATCTTCAAAGAGGATTGAATCCTTGTTCTGAAGAGCTGAAGATTGGATCTGCTTGTAGCTCATCTCTCAGGTTTTGGAGAATGTTATTCAGCTTATCCTACAAAAAGTTAAAGAAATGTTTGGTTTAGTTTTCACTCAATTTTTCAAACAATACAATTGCATGCCATCAATTTTAATTATGTTTCCACATTTAAAAAAATATTTTCTAAATTAACTGCAGGATGTCTCTCAGCTTCCAGTAGACACTTCAGTGACCCTGATACGAATGCTTTTTGACAGTTTTCCAATAGCCCTCTACAGGTATTCTTAAAAGCATTGTATTTTGAGAAGTCAATAGTTACTATCCTATTGTGTTGATAAACCTAATCAGGTTATTGTATAGCAGTCAGTAGATAAATCTCCAGAATGCTTTCAGTTCGCTTATATTTGTGCCAAAATGTTCTATAAAAAGCATTTCAACTAACAGCATCATTGAATTAGTGCGAGCAGAGATTTTCGATGTAATTGTTTCTGAAAGCACTCAATTATTGACAGTGAAAAAGCAGCTACTTCAGATCTTGGTTGTTTCTCATTCTATCCTCACAGGTTGAGCCTGAATGTAACTGAGTTGGAAATATGAATTTTATTTGATGTTTTACAATAAATAACTTCATTATTTTAGCAAGCAAGGAAACCAATTGGTAGATTGTTTGCTAACTGCCTTGATTCAGAGTACAAAAGCGAATCATTCTTGTTTGCTTGGCATTTCAATTCATCACATTACTTCCTTTCCTTTCTGACCTCTGCATGGCTACTTATACTGATTCATGGAACACCCAGGGACCACAGTCTTGTCTTAAAATTTGGCATTTAGACTCAGTAGCAAGATTCAATTCACAATCCCTTTTTTTTTTAAAGAGAAATGCTAGTGAGAATGTGGCTGTTGGATTATTTAATGCACCAAATTATACAACTATTCCCAAATCTACCCTCTGTTTTCCAAGCAAAACCACCTTTTTTCAGCCCACCAGCATCACCTGCCTGTGTGCACATGCTCACACTTGTTACACTGGTATATTTATTTCCAGTTATGATGAAAGCTCAGCCTGATAATTGTATATAGGGTCTGGCTGTCAAATGGTGTGAATTGGTTTCCTCATTAACAATTATGCTATTCCTTCTGAGGAATTACTTTTAACTAGCATCTCAGTCCAGTTTTAAGAACATTTAGAATGATTAATTTGGTAATGAGAGTCTAGAGTATTTTATTGTCACATGTCCCAGATACAACAATGCAATTCTTGCTGCAGCACAACAGAATATGTAAACATTGTACACTGTAAACAATATGATAAACAAGAGAGAAAAATAAGTTCAGCGTGGATTATATACACGTACTCACAAGTACACACATACAAAAATATATATATACCTGTTTGTTTTATATATATTAATACAGGTGTATATATATATATATACTCATAAAACAAACAATAGTAGTGCAATAACAATAATGATAATAATAGTCTATTGTAATTCAGAGCTTATATGATGTTGTAGTGTCCTGATGGCTGTAGCGAAGAAGCTATTCCTGAACCTGGACGTTACAGTTTGCAGGCTTCTGTGCTTTCTTCCCGATGGTAGTGGTGAACTGAGTGTGTGGCCAGGATGGTGTGGGTCTCTGATAATGCAGTGACTCCGATAAATCCCTTCAATGGTGGGAAGGTCAGAGCTGGTGATGGACTGGGCAGTGTCCACAACTTTTGGGTTTCCTGTCTCAGCTTTTGTAACTTGAAAATGGAGGAAAGTTAGGCAGTTAGATTCTCTAATTATATTGCAATTTCAGGGATCTTGCTAGCTCTGAAAGTTTACCCTAGCGACATTATTTCAACCATCTAGATAGATTGGAAAAGTTTATATTCAAATTACCAGAAGAATAGGTTTTTTATTTACTTTCTGAGCATCAAATACCACTCATATCGACTAAATAGTTTAGCAAAAGTAACTCAATGCTTTTAATAGAACCCACCTGATTTTCAAAGTATAATGAGCGTTCAGAAAAAGAAAACCTGAAATCAATGACTTTTTCCGAATGTTTCTTCTGCGCCCAGTTGATGTGACACTGAATCACTTTCAGGACAAAGCTTTCAACTTAACTTTTGTACCTTCTATATTACTGGGTCCAAAAGCACAAAATATACTGTGGTATTTTGTCATTAATATGACATGCATTTATGTAATTGGCATAGTTAAAGTAGATGCCATGAACAAATGAATGCTAGACTTGAGAAAATACATGAGACTGTGGCGGTGCCCGGGGGCTAGGCCACTCCCTTGGTCATTCCCCTCGGCACTGAGTGGACAGGGGGGATTAGGTCACTCCCTGGGTCATTCCCCTGGGGACAGAGCGTTCTGGTGCTACGGGGTTTGCTGGAAGGGGTTATTGTTTTGACTCGTGGGGATGACTGAGTGAGTTTATGTTCAGTTACTGCATTAAAGTTATTGTTACTTCTTACCTGGCGTCTGGCCTGAGACCCACTACAAGACTACATTATCTGAAGTTTGTTTTAAGAGCCTTTTTGAAGGCTTTTAAGAAGTGAACGATGTAGTCCTGGTGGTGAAATTTTATTTGGCCTCATTTGCAATGGTAGCTAAAGGTATTGGCATTGTCGGAGCCATTTTTGCATTTATTAGTTATTTTAGTATATTATTATATTACTTTGTATCCTGTTGTATTATTTGGGTACTAAGAGGTTAATATTATGCTTTCGTACGGACTGGGCAGAGCCAGATGAGCCAGAGGAGATGCCAGCTCTGATGTAATGCTTCAGTTCACGAGAACCTACCGATAGAAGGTCGGTAAGAAGGATTTTTAACTATAAGAGCCTACTAAAATAATAAGATTTTGGTGGCTAAAGAAAATACAAGTACTTACTGGAGATAAGGTCTGGTAATTTCGTATAACTTGCAAGGAACCACGGAAGGATATTAAATTTTTACCGTTAATAACAAGAGATATGCCAATATATTTTATTGCAACTTCAAATAAACGACTAACGAACAACCACGTCAAGGATATCTCTTTGTTGTTGGTTATTTGCATCAAGAATATATTGTTCCACTATTCCTCCGTCAACAGCAGTTTTGGGGTTTGATAAGAAAGACGAGAAGATGGCCGTAATATCGTAAAAATCTACCTTAGCTGGAGCGATCAGCTTGAATTTACTCTTCAGAAACGTTCAGCCAGAACTTGCCTTTGTGAGATACGAAGTGTGAGAGCTTAACTTACCTGGAGGGATTTATTGCTAAAAGCTTCTCAACCATAGAATAGAAAGAGGTATCCTCGTTGACCAGAAACATAAATCTGTCTCTAGAGTGATTTAAAGTTAATTAGCTCGTAAAGAGACTGAAGTTGTTTAGCGATTGAAACTAAAGGATTGTTTGTAGCTGAAACTTTGAAGATAAGAAATCGATATCTGCGTTAAATTGGTTTATAAGAAAGCCTGTTAATTGCAGTAAGCTTTTTTGGAAGGCTGTTTTCCATAACTGGTACTCAGAAGTTTGGAATGAGAGCCACAATGAGATGACCTTGAAGAGTGGCTAGTTATTAGTCTTGTTTGGCATGCCATTGAAGGTAAGAACACAGCTGCACCTCTTCAAGAAATACAACATGTCTGTAATTAAATCTGATGTTCAGGCTTAAGGTGGCGACATTAGTACAAGGCTTAAAGTGGAAAAAAGGGTCACTAAACTTACATCGATAGGTCTGAATTTAGCCTATGAAAAACATGAAAAAAAGAAGAAAAGTAAATGGAAACAAGCTAACAGGTTAATGGAAAGCACTAAAGAACTAATGGAATCAGATGAAAAGGTACATAAGGTACGATTCAGACAAATGGCTGCATCAGGTCCGGGACGCGCTCGATGAATTTGATCAGGAAGTTAATGCGTGGTTATACCATGTTGGTCATGTGGCCATCCCCCCCATCCCCCAATGTTGAGAGCGCCTTATGTCAGGGTGGTGTAAATGTAGACTCCATCAGACCAGAAGATAGGGCTTCAAATATCTCAAACTCTAAATTGAGCATTAAATCTCGCGCATCTTCGACGTGCTCCGTAAGGAGGCTGAGGTCGAACTGGCTGTTCTTGCAGGGCAAGCTGTGTTCGGAACAGATGCATGAGATTGAGGCACAGCAATTAGAAATGGAAGAACAGAAGAGAATTAGAGGTGGAAGAAGAACAGAGGAAAGAAGAAGTAGAATGAAAACCAATTAGCAATGGAGAGCAAATACAAGAAGAGGAATGATCAATTGAGAAGAAAGAAAGAACGATTGAAACTAGAGTCTGAAATGACAACAGCCAAGCCAAAACTCAGAGTACTTGGTGCTCTGAAATCAAGAAGCAGCTCGATAGTATCTGATAGGCGGAGTTCTTATCTGGGCAGGGGAGCAGCTCAAAGCCAATTGTCAGCTAAACTGGAACCATCTGCAGCTAGATGCTGGTATGGTCGGGAGCAACAGGCTGTTAGACCGAAACAAACAACAGAGACCATATGCTAAAGCTAGTGATACGGCACATCTAACTCAACACCCTCCTCAAGAGGCCAGAGCAAGGCCTCAGGAACAAAGAAGTGAGCATTAAACCCCCTGAACGTGATGATAGAGGCCGAAGTGATGACATATGGCATAGGCAAAATGAAATCGCCGTTCTTCTGGCGAAACAAAATCTTTCTTCCTCTACCATCAAGAGACATTCCTGTGTATGATGGTGATCCTTTGCGGTACCAACTTTTTATCAAGGCATTTGATAGAAAGAAAGACTGATGATGACAGTGACCGTAAACACAAACTGCTCGAGTGTCAGGGGAGGGGGTGGGACAAAGATAGGATGTAGTAGGAGACATCTCCCACTGTCTTCCTGTCTCCTACTACATCCTATCTTTGTCCCGCCCCCTCCCCTGACATCAGTCTGAAGAAGGGTCTCGACCCGAAACATCACCCATTCCTTCTCTTCTGAGATGCTGCCTGACCCGCTGAGTTACTCCAGCATTTTGTGTCTACCTTCAATTTGAACCAACATCTACAGTTATTTTCCTACATATAACAGTGAACGTTATCATTTCCTGGAACAATTTACAAAAGGACAAGCGTGAAAGTTAGTCCGCAGCTGTTAACACTTACCTTCAGACCAGGGTTATCAGGAGGCAAGGAAGCTGCTTCAAGAGCATTTTGGCAATGAGCAGAAGATTGCCACTGTTTATATAACCAAGGCATTGGCTTGGCCAGCTTTCAAGCCAGATGACATGAAAGCATCACAAGAGTTCTCGTCTATTCCTTAAAGGTTGTTACAATGCAATGGAACAGCTCAAATATATGGATGAAATAAATGTCCCGTCTAATATGAAGACCATCCTTCTAAAACTGCCTTATAAGCTCAGGGAAAGGTGGAGAGATCGGGCATATGAGATTCAGGGAAGCAAAGAACATCCACCTGGATTTCCCGACCTGGTAAACTTCATAGAGGTACAAGTGAAGATACTATCAGATCCACTGTATGGGAATATTGAGGAGGCTAAAGCAGCAGCAACTGTTGCTCTACCTTCACTAAGCCAAGAGAAAGGCCGAAAATGGCCAGAATCAGTTTTGCTATGAATACAGAACCAGTCGAAGCACAGGCACAAGAAAATCTGACAAAAAAAGGAAAGAAAGTTGACGTACCTATCGCAAAGCAGCAGGACCCTTGTCTGTTCTGCAATAGGAGGGGTCACCAGTTGGAGAAGTGTTGGCAGATCAAAAGGTTAGAGTACAAAGAAAGGATGGATTTCTTAAAGGAGAAAATACTGTTTTGGATGTTTAAAATTGTGTCACATGAGCAGAAACTGCAAGAGTCATTCAACTTTTATTGTATGCAAAGGAGATCATCTTGAAATATCTCGTATTGAACAGGACAAAGAAAGGAAACCAGTATATACAGAACAGAAGGAGAAGCAGGAAAAGGCAAGCTCGAGCGATGCTGCCCTTTCATCTCAAATGTGTGGACATATCGGGGCCGGTGAAGAAGCCAGCATCTTCTCCATCTTACCAATGCAAGTAAAGAGCCACAATGGGAGTACAGTGTTGCAAACATACGCATTTTTGGATAATGGAAGTCCGTCTACCTTATTTTTGGGGTGAATGAAACTAGAGGGGTGAATGACTTAATTTATTCAGATATTTATATATATATTTTTCTATGCTTAAAAAAGGTATTGCCATTAAAGTGGTTAGTAAGCTCTTATTGGTTTTAATGGCAGTGGAGCTGGAAATTTGATACGTTCTTTCTCTCTACCTATGGTTTTCTAATTCAAAATAGCAGGATATTTCCCAAATTTACTGTAATATAACCTTTTAAGGAAGACCAGCCGAGCTAGTGGGATCATAAATGTATAAATGGCAACACTAGAAGATTGCCGTAGGCAACTGTTGAATTGTAACTTTACTTTGTGTTGCCAATTTAGCCACTTTTCTGCTAGAACTAGAATTCTATTTATATATTTATTGTACTTCAATCTACCAGCACTTATTTGCATCAAGCAACATGAATTCACTTGTATTAAGGAGATTTAAGCCCCGTTTTTAGGCAATCTAAAGTTAGATTGTGCCATTTTCTTGTAGTGATATTCTGCATTTTCTATTCTAGCGACTTCAGTATTTTGTGAGTTTGATTTGTAGATTAAGACACTATGTCTTTGTTGAAGTACCTAAAGAAATCAGCTCTAGAGGAAGAGTGTGCAGGAGAAAGTAGTTCATTTCTGAAAGAAAGTGAAACAAACAGGACTCAAGAGCAGGTATGTTCAGGAGAAGTCACTTGTGAAGGGTGACAAGGAAACTGAGGATAACGAACTTAAAAATGCAATTACGTATGTTACAGATGATGACTCTGTTAATGATAAGGGCAAGAAAAACTTAATCTCAAGAGAAAATACCAGGACCAAAGTACCCTCTCCTCAAAACTCAAAAAAAGAAAGTGGAACGAAGAATATATCAAGTATGGCATTTTCCTTCCCCAAGATGAACTAACAAGCCATATCCCTTCACCTCAGTGCATGTTTTGCAATGTAAAATATTGCAACCAGTGCCTGGCTCCTTCAAAATTACAGACTCATTTAATAACAAAGCATAGCAATCATGAAAACAAGTCCATACAGTTTTTCAAAAACACTCGTGAATAAGTACGTATTTGTCAATGTCTTTTGATATCCACCATGTCTTAACCAATGAAGGCCAGCATGCCAAATGTCATTTTCAACACCCTGTTTACTGCTGCCACTTTCAGGGAACTACTTGCCTTCTACCCTTATGTTTCTACCTCTACAACACTATCCAGGGCCTTACCATTTACTCTGCAAGCTCCACCCTGGTTTAACTGAATAAAATGCAAATTGTTTTAAGTTAAATTCCATCTGCCATTTCTTGGCTCACTTCACCAGTTCATCTAGATCCTGTTGTGATCTTGTATAACTTTCTTCCATATTATATTATCAACATTGTCATTCCAAATTGTTAATATTAATGACAAACAACGGTGGATTCAGCAACGATCACTGTGGCACACCACTAGTTCACAGGATGACAATTTGAAAAATAACCATCTGCTACAACTCTCTGACTCCGAGCACAAAGCCATCTTTGCCATTTGTCCATTATTTCTGTGAGTTGAAATGTTTAATTTCCAAGTTGTTCTGGTGAAAAATTAGCACAGTTTTTCACTCTCCAGAGATGCTATCTGATCTGTTAATTATTTCCAGCATTTAATATTTTAATTTCCAATCTGCATTATTTTGCTTTTGATAATTGATTTTAAGCATTTAATTATCTTTGACTTAAGGACATTTAAAAACTATTAACACTGAAGTGAACCATTGAGAAATGGCAATTGAGAAATGAGATGTCAACTTCTCTACATCAGCGAGACCAAACGCAGGCTCTGCTATTGTTTCGCTCAACACCTTCGCTCAGTCTGCCTTAACCAACCTGATCTCCCGGTGGCTCAGCACTTCAATTCCCCCTTCCACTCCCAGTCTGACCTTTCTGTCATGGGCCTCCTTCAGTGTCATAGTGAGGCCCACTGCAAATTGGAGGAACAGCACCTCATATTTCGCTTGGGCAGCTTACACCCCAGTGGTATGAACATTGACTTCTCTAACTTTAGATAGCTCCTCTGTCCCACTCTTCCCCTCCCCTTCTCAGTACTCCCACTGTCTTCATGTCTCCAACTACATCCTTTCTTTGTCCC
Organism: Rhinoraja longicauda; assembly: GCF_053455715.1. NCBI lineage: Eukaryota > Metazoa > Chordata > Chondrichthyes > Rajiformes > Arhynchobatidae > Rhinoraja > Rhinoraja longicauda. Next base: position 18,406,387 of record NC_135961.1, read on the forward strand.
ACCCCCCCCTGACATCAGTCTGAAGAAGGGTCTCGACCCAAAACGTCACCCATTTCTTCTCTCCAGAGATGTTGCCTGACTCGCTGAGTTACTCCAGCATTTTGTAATACCATTGAGAAATCCCCTGTAATCTGCATTGAAATCTACAGAGGTAGGAACCAGGTATCAGAATAGAATAGAAAGATGTTTCCTCTATACTCCACAAAAACTTCATGTTTTAAATGGCTGAATGCTGACAATCGTGATTGGTGATTGTTGGCACAATTCAGCCCAATGTAATTGGAAAAAAGGGCAAAGATTAGAGATTGCCTTGGTAGCCCAGTATTGATCGACACGCTGGCTGCCTCTGTGTTGTAATTATCATGCTTCATTGTCTCACATAAATAAAATAAGCAGTTCTGTTCGAACTCTAATAAGCTTTTTCAAATTTGTCTTTAATGTTTAAAAACAGCTGCATGTCGATAGAATACAAATTTTGTATCCAATGTGAACTAACAAAGCCAGAAATACTACTTTGTTGCTTTTCATTTTAGTGAACATCAATTTTCTGGAGCTAATTCAAATCTGCCTTTTATTGGAAAATCCCTCTATTTGAATTTCAGAGCAGGTTCGAGGATCTTGAGATCTGCATTGCTCCAATTTATATTCTCATCTCTTCTCAATAAATCAATAAATGATTCATGTCCCAAATAGCCCAAATTAATTCTATCTATCTCCAAACGTAATCTTTGTAAATAACCTGGTTGCAAATTATAATCTTCTGATCATAAAAGAACTTGGATGTTATAATGACAAAGAAATATTGAATGAGTTATGAAGTTAACATGGAAGCCAAATGTTCTATCATAAAACTCTGGATTTATGTTATGTTTTTATGTTGTATAAATGACACTCACATTTAGCCAGTCTCCTGTGACTGGTAACTCTACTAAAGATGGCTGGCATTCTCCTGTCTTTTGATGTTCCGAACTCACTCACTGGCCATCATTCCTCTCTTCCCTCCATCCTGTTCCTGGTTAAAATAGGGGCTTAAGTTTCTGTTATAAATGCAATCATTTTGTGTCAGAGGGATCTTGGGGATGTTTTACAAGATCATCCTTTTCTATTCAGTATAATAAAAAGGTTTTATAGTGCACATGCAGAGCTTAGTGAATGGGGGTCATGTCATTAATGATGGATGGTATCCTTGAGTACCTGACCATCGTGGTATTTCAATTCTATCAATGTAAGAGAAAGATACACAGACATTTGATCTACTTTTTTAAACTATTGTTCACGTTCAAAATTAATGTCAAGATGAGCTGACTAAACATTAAAAAAAATCCTACAATCATAGACAATAGACAATAGGAGCAGGAGTAGGCCATTCGGCCCTTCGAGCCAGCACCACCATTCAATGTGATCATGGCTGATCATTCTCAATCAGTACCCCGTTCCTGCCTTCTCCCCATACCCCCTGACTCCGCTATCCTTAAGAGCTCTATCTAGCTCTCTCTTGAATGCATTCAGAGAACTGGCCTCCACTGCCTTCTGAGGCAGAGAATTCCACAGATTTACAACTCTCTGACTGAATTTTTTTTTCCTCATCTCCGTTCTAAATAGCCTACCCCTTATTCTTAAACTGTGGCCCCTGGTTTTGGACTCCCCCAACATTGGGAACATATTTCCTGCCTCTAACGTGTCCAACCCCTTAATAATCTTATATGTTTTGATAAGATCCCCTCTCATCCTTCTAAATTCCAGTGTATACAAGCCTAGTCGCTTCAGTCTTTCAACATATGATAGTCCCGCCATTCCGGGAATTAACCTAGTAAACCTACGCTGCACACCCTCAATAGCAAGAATATCCTTCCTCAAATTTGGAGACCAAAACAGTACTCCAGGTGCGGTCTCACTAGGGACTACAACTGCAGAAGGACCTCTTTGCTCCTATACTCAACTCCTCTTGTTATGAAGGCCAACATTCCATTAGCTTTCTTCACTGCCTGCTGTACCTGCATGCTTCCTTTCAGTGACTGATGCACTAGGACTAGGTCATGTTTAAATTGAATTTACAATCAGAGAGGTTCTTAATTAATTGGATTCCAGTGAGATGACGTTCAACGTGTACCTTAATAGGAGTGATTTGTATCATTGTAATATTTTTTGAAATGGTACAAAAAACTGAAATAGAAGGAAAGTGCACATCTGAGTTGGAATCCAGGATTCATGCATTTTTATAAGTAATGGAACTCTGATTAATTTACTTCATATTATTCTCAATAAATGTGAATTCAGATGGCAATCTCAAACTTAATTTGTATGAGTATCGCCCAAGAATTGCTGAGTTTTATGCAGATAGTTTCACTGTCAGATGACATCCAACCTTTGCATTACAGCACACAAATGAATTGTCAATGCATATATCAACTTTCTGTTAATGCAAAGGAACATGTCTTTAACGTTTGCAGAATTAATTACTTGTGAGTGAAAATAAGTGATAAGGCTTTGTATGAAAAAAATATTGCAGATGTTTGAAATCTAAATAAAACTATTTCTGATATCGTATTCAGAAGTAGGACCCGCAGAAATATAATTTAAGAAGTGGATAACCAAACAATGATTACAAGATTGCCTGGGATTTTCAAGATTATGTTCCAGAATTAAAATCAAACCCGAATGAGAGCATCAGTGAAAGACACAAAAGGATGGAGTAACTCAGCAGGTCAGACAGCATCTCTGGATTAAAGGAATAGGAGACGTTTTTAATCGAGACCCTTCTTCAGACATCATCATCAATGAATGTGCCACTGTGATCAGTGATCAGCATCAGTGAAATTTGTTGTAATTTCAACAAAGGATTTGTGGACAAGCGGCCACAGGAGGTAGTGGTGGCAGATACTATCACATTTAAAAGGTATCTGGACAGGTTATTGGACGGGAAAGGAGTAGGGAGGTGCAAGCCTAATGCAGGCAAATGGGATTAGCATAGAAAACCACCTCAGTTGGCATGGGCAAGGTCCTTTTTCTGTTTTTGGTTTTTATGAGTCCATGAAATCAATTCAAGTTAAATGTGCCACATCAGATACCCAAGATGAGATTGTTTTGAATTGACTGAGGCCATTTGTTCCCAGTTTAAAAGGTTCATTAAATTTTATTGAAAAAAGGTTGTTCATCAAATCCATTCTAAATGCAAACATCTGTGTGACAACCTTTGTCACAAATTTTGCTGTCTTGTACTGCCCGATTCCCACAGGATGGTTCTTTTACTTGTTTAGTATGAAAGCCAAAATCTGCAGTTCAATGTTTACTCTGGCTGGCTTTAGCTATCTCTGCTTGGGAGAAATAGGAGGGGAGGGGTAATCAAAATTAGGGCATGTACCTTTCACTGCCTTTCTGCCACATCCTGACATTGGCCTATTTCTTTGTGCAGGCATGTGAAGGTATAATGAGTAAATAGGCAGTACAAGTTTCCCCTGTGGCCAATGCTCCCTGTAACAGATATACCTCTTGGATACTTTTGTGGATAGATGACCCTTCAAAGGGCAGCAGGATCAGCTCGGTCTATGGCACCAGGACTGGTTCTAAAGCTAAATGGGGAAGGGTGGGATGAGACACAGCAATATTAATTATAGTCTCAAGAGTCAGGAGACAAACAGGAAATTCTGTGCACATAAATGAGACGACAAGGAGTGGGTAATGTTGTACCATTATTTAAGAAGTGTGGCAAGGACAAGCTAGGGTAGTAGAGACTGGTAATCCTGAAATCAATGGTGAATAAGTTACCGAGGGGATTCTGAGGGACAGGATCTACCAACATCTTGTTAAGCAGGGATTGATTGAGGATAGTCAGCATAGCTTTGTGTGTTCCAACAAAACTGTTAGAGCTTTTGAAAAAAATAACACAAAGTGCTGGAGTAACTTGGGTGGTCAGGCAACATCTCTGGAAGACATGGTTAGGTGACATTGTGGGTTGGGACCCTTCTTTGGACTGGCTTTTTGAAGAGGTAACCAAGAGGATTGATGAGACAATGTTAATTTTGACTTGAGCAAGCCTTTGGTAAGTTCCTGCATGGTAGGCTTGACTGGAAGACCACATGATATCCAAGGGGAGCTAGCTGTCTGGATACACAATTAACTTGATGGCAGGAACTTGATGGCAGAATGTTGTTCACCAGTTATCCATTAAGTATAGTCAAGTCAAGTCAAGTCAAGTCAATTTTATTTGTATAGCACATTTAAAAGCAACCCACGTTGACCAAAGTGCTGTACATCTGATTAGGTACTAAGGAAAAAAATGAAACATACAGTAGCACGCAAACAGTTCACAGCGCCTCCTCAATGAGTCTCAAACGCTAGGGAGTAGAAATAGGTTTTGAGCCTGGACTTAAAGGAGTCGATGGAGGGGGCAGTTCTGATGGGGAGAGGGATGCTGTTCCACAGTCCAGGAGCTGCAACCGCAAAAGCGCGGTCACCCCTGAGCTTAAGCCTAGACTGCGGGATAGTGAGTAGCCCCAAGTCGGCCGACCTGAGGGACCTGGAGTTAGAGAGGGGGGTTAGAAGATTTTTGATGTAGGGGGGGGGAATGTCCATTTAGGGCTTTATACGTGAATAGGAGGAGCTTGAAGTTGATTCTGTACCGTACAGGGAGCCAGTGGAGAGAGGCCAGAATCGGGGTGATGTGGTCCCTTTTACGGGTACCCGTTTTGGACCAGTTGCAGGCGGGACAGGGAAGATTGGCTGATCCCAGTGTATAGGGAGTTGCAGTAGTCTAGGAGGGAGGAAATGAAAGCGTGAATGATTTTTTCTGTGTCGTCGAATTGGAGGAAAGGTTTGATTTTAGCTATAATATAATAATAATAATAATAATAATATTCATTTATTGTCATTGCAACGAGTACAACGAAATTAAAAAATAGCCAATCCTGACGGTGCGTACAAACATATATGCAATAAATGCAAAAACAAATAAATACATAAATACAATTAAATACAATTATATGACCGATTTTTTAACGGTGTTGCCTAGTGCAAGGTAGTGTTCAGTTCTCGTATGGCCCTGGGGTAGAAACTGTTCTTAAGTCTGTTTGTTCGGGATTTGATCGACCTGAAACGTCGACCAGAGGGCAGATGAACAAACAGACGGTGGCCGGGGTGGGATGGATCTTTTATTATTTTGCCTGCTCTACTGAGGCAGCGTAGGCTGAACAGGTGCTCCAGGGAGGGCAGTGAGCAGCCGATGATTTTCTGGGCCGTCGTGATGACCCTCTGAAGGGCCTTCCTGTCCTTTTCTGAGCAGCTGGCATACCATGTTGTTATACAGTATGCCAGCACACTCTCGATGGAGCAGCGATAGAAGGACAACATGAGCTTCTCCTGCAGGTTGGTTTTCCTGAGGATCCTCAGGAAGTGGAGTCTCTGCTGTGCCTTCTTTACTGTGGTGATGGTGTTGGTAGACCAGGTGAGATCCTCTGCGATGTGCGTACCCAGGAACCTGAAAGCTGGTACCCTTTCCACACAGACCCCATTGATGTAGAGTGGGTCGTAATCTCCACTGGTTTTTCTAAAGTCAATTATAAGTTCCTTTGTTTTGGAGGAGTTCAGGACCAGATTGTTCACTGAACACCATGCTGCCAGCCTTTGGATTTCATCCCTATAGGCTGTCTCATCTCCTTCTGAGATGAGTCCAACCACAGTCGTGTCATCCGCGAACTTGATGATGGTGTTGGTGGGATGGGTGGGGGCGCAGTCGTGAGTGTAGAGGGAGTAAAGGATGGGGCTCAACACACAGCCCTGTGGTGAGCCGGTGCTCAGTGTAATGGTGGAGGAGAGGTGAGGGCCTATTTTGACTGTCTGGGGGCGGTTGGTCAGGAAGTCCTTGATCCATTGGCAGATGGTTTGGGAAAATCCAAGGTCGGAAAGTTTGGTGACCAGTCTGCTCGGGATGACCGTGTTAAAGGCAGAGCTGAAGTCGAGGAAGAGCATCCTCACATAGCTCCCCTGGTGTTCAAGGTGGGTCAGTGCAGTGTGAAGAGCAGTGTCGATGGCATCCCCTGTAGACCTATTTGCTCTGTAGGCAAACTGGTGTGGGTCGAAGGTGGGTGGGAGGCTGGCTTTGATGTGCTGCAGGACCAGTCTCTCGAAGCACTTTGTGATGACCGGTGTGAGTGCTACCGGACGGTAGTCGTTAAGACCGCTGATGACAGACTTTTTCGGCAGTGGGATGATTATGGCGGACTTCAGGCAGGGAGGGATGGTGGATTTTAAAAGGGACAGGTTGAAGATTTTTGTGAAGACCTCAGATAATTGGTCTGCACATTCCCTCAGCACTCTGCCCGTCACACCATCGGGGCCTGCAGCTTTCCTGGGATTCACTGCTCTGAGCACGCGCTTAACATCATACTCCTGCACAGTGAAGGTGTTGCTGTCAGGTGCTGGAGAGGGTGTAATGTCTGCCACTGTAGCTTTCACCTCGAAACGAGCAAAGAAACAGTTAAGTTCCTCAGCCAGCGAGGCGTCGCCGTCGGCAGTCGTGCGGTTGCTGGTCTTGTAGTTGGTGATGTGCTGGATGCCTTGCCATACCCGCCGTGGGTCATTGTTGGAAAAGTGGTCCTCAATCTTCCTCTTGTAGGACGCTTTGGCATCCTTGATGCCTCTCTTCAGGTTCGAAGTTGGAAGAAGCTGGCTTTTACCACAGTGTTGACTTGCTTATCAAATTTTAATGCAGAGTCAAATATCAAGTATAGGAGTTGGGACGTCATGTTGCAGTTGTACAAGACATCGATAAGGCTGTACTCGGTATATTGTGTACAATTTTGATTGCCCTGTATGGAAAAGACATCATTTTGTTGGAAAGAGTGCAAAGATTCATGAGGATGTTGCCAGGCCTTGAGTTAAATGGAAAGGTTAAGCAGGCTACGACTTTATTCCTTGGAGCATTGGAGACTGAGCGGTGATCTTACGGTGGCATTTTAAATCATGAGGGGCAGATATAATGTGAATGCTTATCCTTTTTTTCCCCACATTCAGGGAATCAAAACCTAGAAGCCATATGTTTAAGGTGAAAGGAAAAAGTTTTAATAGGAATCTGACAGGCAACTTTATACAAAGGGCAGTGTGCACATGGAACTAGCTAGCAGATAATGTGTCTAAGGCAGGGAAAATAAATTTAAAAGCCATTTGTAGGTATAGTATAGAGGGATATGAGCCAAATGCAGGCAAATTTGAAGAACATCTTAGTCAACATGAATAGGTTGTGCTGAAGGGCCTGTTTCCATTCTGTATTACTGTATGGCTTTATTTCATCTGTTGTTACAACCTCTTCAAGAAAAGTATTATTCATCTGTGGTCAAATTATAATCATTGATCATGTGTGCACATAACTTCTAATGCTAATATCAAAACCATAAAAGGATACGAGAGGAATAAAATGTATATTATAAATTACTAAATGACAGGACTGAATAACAGTTATCATCTACATAATTTGAAATTAATTATAGGGCATGCTCAGGTTTTCTTCCATAGTTTGTGATGCCAGTTCAAACCTTGCTGTTGTTTTTCTATTTTACAATGATTAACTCTTATTATCTTATGCCTATTTCGCTCCCCTTTAACATTACATTTCTTTCCCAAAAATGTGGTTTATCTCGAGTTCATATCTTTAAAAAAAATTGATGTGCACAATAGTATTGTCTGCAGCTACTGAAATTGAAAATGTTATGTATGTCTTTATAACACACCTGACTGGCTATTTCTAGTTATGCAGTCACATGCTAGCGGTACTGCTTATTTCAGATCCAAGAAAAAGTGGTTGTCAGAAGGATTTATCACGTTAGAAAAACAAATTTAGCTCAAAGAAAATTAATTTGGCTCAAGGATCATAAACGCCATCTGGGAGCTACATTAACAATTGTTAATTTGACTCCTGGAATTAAAAGCAGTTTTATATGATGTTTATCTAGTTCTAGGACTGATTTACTGGGGAATTATTTTGAGAATAGAAAGAGCAGTACAGTACTAGATAATACAAAAGAAATGTTATTTTATGCAGATATTATGCATTATGTGTGCAGTTAAACGATTGATAAATATTTGGTAACCGTATGATTATGGTTTAAAATGCCCAAGCAAAGAGATGGATTATTCTATTACAAATAAAATTGTAATTTGTTTCGTTATTTATTTTCTTCCCTGTCCTTTACTTTCTCTCTCAGTGATGCAAAAGACTTGATTAAAAGGCTAAGTTACAACCACTGGCAAAGTTTTCAATGTAACTGCTTAGGTTCCCCTCTGGCTGTGCTCCTTATTTATTTATTGCTTTTATTAATGCTCTGACCTCTTTTTGCCTTGTATTATAATTCCTTTAACATTTTATCATTTTTGCCTTCCATCCTTTCAAAGATTTATCCCTTTGGTCTCCCATTACCCCAGGCTCTGCTCATGCTTAAAAACGGTTACATTTCTAACGACATCTATTTACAAACAACGTGAAATACAGGACTCAATATCCACCATGGTGATGGTGATAGAGCATTCGAGCTCAATCACTTTGGGGGAAGACGATGGGGTGGTGGGGAAGGAGAGAAGAGGGCCTAGTATTTGGAAATTCCCCAAACTCAAATTGTGTAAGTCCTGCACAATCATTTTTGTTCTTTGGTGCATTTTATTTTTGTTATTCAATGCGTTGTGCTTGTATCAGCTCATTCATTGAACTATTTCATTAGCACTAATTTCCTGAGCTCCCACCCAATATTGTAAAAATCAACCGGTATTTATTCAATTCTTCTCTTAATATTTGAAATCTTCTGCATCAAACATCCTTGAAGGTAATGTGTTTCAGATCAAGACAATGTAACATGCTGAGAACATTTCCCCTTGTCATACAGTTATATAGCATGAAAGCAGGCCCTCAGCTCATGAGTCTGCAATGACCATCTACACTCAACCCATTATAATTCCCCCCATATTCTACAACACAATTATACTCCAGGGGCTATTTGCAGGGGACAATAAACCTACCTGCCTAGAGTCATAGAGTCACTGCATGCCCAACTTGTTAATGCCGACCAAGATGCCATTTCTACACTAGTTCCACCTGCCTGCGTTTGGCCCATATCCCTCTAAACCCTTCCTATCCATGACATGTCTAAATGTCTTTGAAATGTTATTATAGTACCTGCCTCAACTACATACTCTGGCAGTTCATTCCATATTACCCACCACCCCCTGTGTGGAAAACATTGCCCCTCAGGTTCCTATTAAATCTTTTCCCTCTCACCTTAAACCTATGCCTTCTTATTCTTGATTCCCCAATTCTGGGTACCAGACCCTGTGAATTCACCCTACCTCTCGTGATCTAAGACACCTCTATAAGATCACCCCTCATCCTCCTGCGTTCCTGGGAATATAGTGCTGGCCTGTCCAACCTCTCCCTATAGCTCAGGCCCTCAAGTCCTGGCAATATCCTTGTAAATCTTCTCTGCACTATTTCCAGCTTAATAACATCCTTCCTATAGCAGGGTGACCAAAAATGAACAAAATGTTCCTAATGTGGCTTCACCAACGTCTTGTATAATTGTAACAAAACAACCCAACTTCTATACGCTAATGAAAAACAATGTACTGAAAGCCTTCTTGACCACAATATCTACCTGTGACGCCACTTTCAAGGAACAATGTACCTGCAGTGATCAGTGTTCTATTAGGTTTAAGAGAGTTTATGCATAGAGACAGGATGAGCTTACAAGTTAACATTCTAAATTGGGGCAAGGCCAACTTTGAAGATATTTGACAGGAACTTGCTCAATTTGATTGGAGCAGGTTATTTGAAGGAAACAAAAAGTCTGGAAAGTGGGATGTTTTTAAAAGTGTGATGACAAGAGTCTAGGACCTGCATGTCCCTGTTAGAGTGAAGGGCAAAGCAGGGGGGCATAAAGAAGCTTGGATGATGAGTGAAATTAAGGTTCTGGTCAAGAATAAAAAGGAGGCTTGGGGTAGGTATAGACAGGTGGGATTATGTATCCCTGGAGGAATTTTGGGAACTGACGAACAAGCTAAAAAAAGAAATCACTGGAGATAACAGGCAGATAATCTTAAGAGATTTTATACGTGCGTTAAGGAAAAAAGAGTAACCAGAGAGAGAATGGTGCTCCTCAGGAATCAAGAGGCCAACTCTATGTGGAGCCACAGGACATGGGCAAGGTCCTAAATTAATATCTCTGCTCTGTTTTTATCATGGAAAAAGACATAAGGACCAGGGAACTTGGGGCAGTCAATGGAAGTGACTTGAGGGCAGCCAGTATTACGGTCGAGGAAGTGCTGAGCATCCTAACACGTATGAAGGTAGACAAATCTCCTGGGTCTGATCAGATATATCCGAGGACACTGAGGGAAGCTAGAGAGGAAATTGCAGGTGCCCTGACTGAGATTTACGAGTCATCATTAAATGCGGGTGAGGTGCCAGAAGACTGGAGAGTGGCAAATATTGTTCCTCTATTTAAGAAGGGCCCACAGGGAAAAGCCTGGGAATTACAGGCCAACGAGTCTAACATTGGTGGTCGAAACGTTACTAGAGAGTATACTGAGGGATAAGATATACGTGCCTTTAGATGGACAGGGATGATTAGGGATATTCAACATGATTTTGTACATGAAAGATAGTGTCTCACAAGTTTTTTGAAGATGGGATGAAAGAGGTTAATGAGGGCAGAGCTGCAGACGTTGTATATATGGATTTCAGCCAGGCATTTGACAAGGTTCGGCATGGTAGGCTGCTCTGGAAGGTTAGAACCTTGCTGACTGGATAGAAAATTGGCTCCATGGAAAGCAGGAAAGGGTGATGGTGGATGGTTTTTCGGACTGGAGGCCTGTGACTAGTGGTGTGCCTCATTATATCACATTATGGTTTGATTGTACTCTTGTATTTGATTGTATTATAATTTGATTTGACGAGATAGCATGCGTTAAAAAAAACGTTTCACTTTATCTCTGTACTTTTGACAATAATAAACCAATATTAATACCAAGCTCATATAGCTCCCAGAGCAAACATGCCCCTCTGTTGAAATTTTCATAGTATTTAAGGCAGGAGATTATTTTAATAGGAAGAAGCAACTCCATACCGAAGTATAATGGCAAGGTTTGCTTATTGAGTTGAATTAATGTTAATTATATTCTCATGATTTGTTTTATTTCCCAATTGTTTTTAACATCTTTGCTTGTTTGTGAATTCAGAGACATTCAATCACTTTGACAGCTCTGACAGCAGGTAAGCCAGTGGTTTGATTTGACCAGCTTTCAATGCACAGTTGGAAGGGGACCCTATAGTTTTCATTAGAAAAATCACTTTACTATTTTGGACTTCGCTGGTCAACAGACAGCAGCTTCCTGCAGAAAGGTTATTGCAGAGACCACGTTCAGTTAAGAGCAAGTTTAAAAAGGCAATCAATTAGTCAAAGATAGACACAAAATGCTAGAGTAACTTTCGCGGGACAGGCAGCATCCCTAAGGAGAAGGAAAGGTGACATTATGGGTCGAGTCCCTTCTTCAGACTAATCAACTAGTCAACTCAGGCAGTTCACGGGTCAGTGGAAGATCTGGCCTTTTTTCAGCTGAGGCCTAACTGGTATTTTATAAACATTTAACGCTATTTTTTTACATTGTACTCTATTCTACTCTAAATAAAGCCAATGATCCTCCAAACTATTTTAATTGCCTCAACACTTTGTCCTGCTTTCAAAAATTAATGTACTGTGGTGGTCCCTGGGGATTAAGCCACTCCCTGGGTCGAACCCCTAGGCACTGGATGGACAGGTCTGGGGAACGGCCCTGGGCTACGGGGTTTCCCGGAGGGGTTAGAGATCAGTCTGTCTATCTCGTGGCTTGCAAGGAGAGCAGTCCATATTAAACAGCCTTTTTGGAATCCATCTGGCGTCTAGCCATATTTTACATCCAACACCGCTATAGTACTTAGATTTGCATCTCTGCTCATACGTATCATTTGAAATTGTACAATTTATTTTTAATACCCTCTTCATTAGTTCTATTAATATGTAAAACTTCACATGTGCACATGCCTGGCGTATTGATATGCTCCTGAAATCCATTACAGGTGACCTTCACTTTCCAGATAAGGTACGAGGATTGTGTTCCTTTTAAACGGGCCCAATTGCAATTTATTGTAGTGCAAAACTGCATCATCTGTACATGCATCAAGAAATGCAAGTACTTGCATTTGGATTTATTTATTTATCTTTTTTCACTTAAATTCTGAGGGGGCAAATTTTATTCTTTATCACGGTAGGAGCAAAATGGAAAGGCCACGCGGAGTTGGTGTTTGTGTTTGAAATAACGGGCGATTTATTAAGCCAAAGCTGACCTGTCAAGTGTGACTTTGGTACATTTTTTTACATTCTCAGATGACAAGATTACTCAGAGACTTGATTAACAGTAAATCGAGGTCTGAATTACAGAATGGAACTCAGAAAGACTCAATTAAGTCACAAAGAGAATGAGAGGATTATCCACAAGTCGAAATTCGTTAACAGTAGATCCAAATTTCTATTACAAAGATGGGTGCACGAATATTCAATGAAATTCCTGTTCGGCTTTTTCTGTGATTTCCTGTCACCATGTTAACACTTTCCACATCCCGATTTACTAATTATTAGCCCTCACTAGTGTTTACCCTACAATAATCACAAATTATGAATTCTGTAAGGGAGAATTTCTGTAACCCAAATGGCCTTAAAGTGGGGGTCACATGCACTATGCTTTTCATTGTTTATTACATTCTCAATTTTTGTATGATCTGTAAACATCATCCATGTATATACATAGAGATCAGAAGGCATCATAAAAGATGCAGCTCCTGATATCAGTCGCTGGGAAACACCACAATATACAGTACGTAATTGACCAAGCAGCTCATTCCTTCTCTCCAGAGATGCTGCCTGTCCCGCTGAGTTACTCCAGCATTTTGTGTCTATCAAGCAGATTGAATGTCAGACCAACTGTTAAACAGAAAAGCCAATGAATGATGGACTGATTGCAGCACAGAGAGACCATGATCACCAAGTTTGAAAGGCTGTTATTGCATTTTCCCTCCTCCTGTTTTATCTTTATGATATGGCTGCTTCCAAGACACAATTAATCTGACTTACCAGCTGAAACTTAAATCAAGCTCACATCTGCACTGTGGGAGTTTGATGAAAACATTATAATGTTCTGTTTCTCTATGGCAGACTGAGGTGCACCAGGCAATCAACAACTAAATATCTCAATAGGTGTCTCTGCAACTAGTTGGGACTGTGATTTGTGTTCTTAACTTTTCCCGACCTGTAGTCACTGATTTGTTTTTTTTTGTAGCAGTGGGAAGTGAGATGAGTAAGGAAAAATTCAGTTCAGATCAATCCCATTATCTCTGCTTGTTTCTACACAAATGTTGCCTGATATATTGAGTGCTATCAGCCTTTTCTGTTGTTAATAAAACGGCAGAGAACTAAGTGGATGCAAAAGCATCTAAACATGCCAAAATAACAAACCTAATTAATTTAATATAACTACAATATGAGGAAATAGAGAAATACATGTATGATCCTTCTGAACTGAGGCATTGCTTAATACACATTCTAACATACATAGATGCCTAGCTGAGAAACAGTAATTTCTTATGGAAATGGATTACTTCTCAAATAGTTTCATAACATGGCATTCTTTTATTCTGTTAACTATGTAAAAAATATTTATAGATATTCCTTGAAGATGGATCCACAAGAGACAGTCATGATTTATTAATATTGTGGCAGTCCGCTAAGGTCTCCATATTTGAGTTAATCATGCCAAATCAAAGGTTAATTTTTGTTGTTGTAATACTCTATATATAACGTATAAAGGAAAATAAAGCATGACTGCTATTGTTTGTGAATTTAACACCTGTTGTGGGGTTAATCTTGTAAATTGGTTCGTAATAAGCAGAGCTTATTTTGATATCTACTTCCATCCTACTGAAGTTCTGAAGTGGAGTTTATGAAACATAGTTTAGTTTAGTTTTGTCTATTATTGTCACGTGTGCCAAGGTACAGAGAAAAGCTTTATTTGTTGCCTGCTAGCCAGTCAGTGAAAAGACTGCATGATTACAATCAAGCTATCCACAGTGTACAGATATAGGATAAAGGGAATAATGTTTAGTGCAAGTTGAAGTCCAGTAAAGTCCGATTAAAGATAGTTAAAGGTCTCCAATGAGGTAAATGGTAGTTGGTGAAGGATAGTCCAGTTGCCTGATAACAGCTGGGAAGAAACTATCTCTGAATCTGGAGGCATGCATTTTCACACTTCAGTACCTCTTGCCTGGTGAGAGAAGGGAGAAGAGGAAGTGGCCGGGGCGAGACTGGCCCTTGATTATGCTGGTGCCTTGTCGAGACAGCGTGAAGTGTGGATGGAGTCAATGGAAGGTAGGTTGGTTTGCGTGATGGTCTGAGCTATGTCCACAACTCTCTGCAATTTCTTGCGGTCTAGGATGGAGCTGTTCCCAAAGTGTGATGGAACCCGATAAAATGCTTTCTATGCGCATATGCTCTGATATTGTGTTTTTAGCAATGTTTAATCAATGATTACCTTTTACCTCAAAGTATTGAATTGCTTTCCCCATCTCCAAATAAGGACAGTTGGTGGCAGGCAGGAGCAACAGAGGGAGGTGAAGTGTAAGCAATAGATGGGACAGGGATCTAGGGCGAGGAATGTGTGGGGGATGTGGTGGAAAAAAACATGGTGATAGGGGGCTGGAGGGAAAGGTGGGAGTAAGGGAGTGAGTGAGAGAATCAGGGTAGATAGAGCCATACACTGTGGAAAAGGCCCTTCGGCCCAAATTGCCCAGACCAACCGACCAGATAGGAGAAGAAAGGGACAGAGGGTGTGTGAGTTAACTGAACTTGGAGAATTCAATGTTTATGCCATCGGGTTATAGATTACCCAGGCAGAGTATGAGATGCTGGTCCTCTAGTTAGAAACATAGAAACATAGAAAATAGGTGCAGGAGTAGGCCATTCGGCCCTTCGAGCCTGCACCGCCATTCAATATGATCATGGCTGATCATCCAGCTCAGTAGCCTGTACCTGCCTTCTCTCCATACCCCCTGATCCCTTTAGCAAAAAGAGCCACATCTAACTCCCTCTTAACTATAGCCAATGAACTGGCCTCAACTACCTTCTGTGGCAGAGAATTCCACAGACTCACCACTCTCTGTGTGAAGAAAGTTGGCCTCATCCTGGCAGTGGCTGTGCAAGTGGCCGAGGATAGGCAAATTCCAAGTACAAGGCCTTTATGGGCTTTGTTCGAAGAATGCTAAGGAATACTCCAGGATTAGTCAAAAATAATTATTTCTCGGAACCAACAGGATATAACAGGGAGCAGTGAGCAGGGAATCTATTGGCACTGTTTAAACATTGTTAAGTTACTGTCACTTTGGTTAATAGCCACAAGTGCCAGATGTCAACCTTCAGCTGGTAATGAATGGCAAATAGTTAGAAGGTAATGAAGGTAGTGAAGCAGTGGAAAGCAAGCATACAGGAAACAGGGCACACTGAATCACAACATCTGAGTAACATGTATCACTTCATCAAATGACAACTCTCCAGCAGGAAAACAGACGAGGTCAAAAGTACAGTATCGTGCAGCGCGGAGTCTGAACAAATAAGATAAATGTCTGGTTGACAATTTTTGGAAGCTTTAATTAACGAAGCACAACAGATATGCAGGTCGTCAAAGCTTTAAGTTATTCAATACCATGTGCTAATGAACCAACAGTGTACAGCAAGCATTTGAGCATAATAATATAGACAGCTTGACCCCCAACAAGTCCAACAACTAAGAGGGAAACAAATTAAATAGTTAGTTCCGAATCCTGAGCAACAAGAATTCCTACCCATTGTAATTTAAACATGTAACGTAAAATGCATGAAAAATATGTTTGCAGATTGCTGAGAAACTGCATTATTAAATGAAAACATGGATAAAAATGCTTCAGGATAGCAGTTAATTTTCTAATCTAATTGCCTGGAAATTCATCTTCAGCTGCAAATACTTTTCTTATCAACATGCTAAAAAATTCAAAGGCAGTATACTGAAACTGACATATTGTGTAGCGATTGTAATGCTACCTTCAGGGGATGCATTTCTTAGTGTAAATACCTAACTGATATCTTTGCCTCACTGTGTTCGGCTGACAAATTTCTAGAATGGCTGGGTGGAGAGGATTTGCTTGAGAGTTGTGGAATGCTAATACCCAAAGATGGTCTCACCAATCTGACTTTGGAATGGAATACTTTATTGGCAAAGTAGGCCGGCTCCTCCTTTGCTCTCTCCCCGCCTCCCCGCCACCCCGCTTCCTCCACAGCGGTTTCCCCACACCGGGGCCTCCATTGTTCCTCCTCCCCCCCCCCTCACGGCAGTCCCCCCATGCCCTCATCGACCGCTGACCGCAGGTCGACCTGTGTTCTGATGTGGCTGTTTGTCCACCAAGGACCAGAGAACCGGAGAGGAGGGTGGTGGGAGCCGGCGACGGTGGACGCAAGAGCAAAGGGCTGGTGAGAGAGTGAACCAGGGTCTTACCCTCTGCGCCCTCAAGGTTGGCTGCGGGAGGCATCCCAGGGGTGCAAAGGCTGAAGGTGGCCGGGCAAGGAGGGAGACAACAGTTCGCTAGACAATCCGGACGGAGGCGACGGCTGGAGGCCTGGGGCACACCTGGATCGGGCACTGCTCCAGAAGACCGAGTCCACTCCAGAGGACCGGACTGGACTTTGAAAATGGTGCCAAAACCTGGTGATGCTTGCAAGTGGTCTCAGTGGACTGCTTCTATACACTTTGTACTAATCTTGGGATTGTACGGCGATTAGATATGGCAATACTTTACTGAACTGTATGCAAAGAAGCCATTCCACTGTACGTCTGTACATGTGATAATAAAGAACCATTGAACCAACGCTACACTCCAATGCTATAGTGGAACAGTGACAGCCCCCCCCCAGCATCTCCTCCTCCCTCCTCAGTATCAACCCCCCCTCCCCCCACCAGCATCACCCCTCCCCCATCACAGCATCACTCCTCAACAGCACCACACACCCTGCAGCCCTCACAGCATCACCCCCACCCCAATGGCCCAGCATCCTCTCCTGCCCAGCATTGCACTCCCCAGCCCCCCCCCCCCCCCCTCCAGTTTAAATGATTATTAAGGGTGTTTTGACCCATTCTTCCATATTTCGTGCCCCTGCAATTTCTCCACTTATGGCTGTTTAATCTGTACATCAATTTATTAAAGTTGATAATAACAACATGCATTATATAGTCTATAGATATCATAAAACAAATGCACATTGGGAGCAGAGTAGGCCACTCAGTTTCTGGAACCATTTAATAAGATGACGAATGAGACACTAAAAAGATTACGAGTTGTTTAGAATGGTGAACTGAAGTGATAAACAGTTGGATGTTTAAGGTCGTCTCTACAAATTCAACAGATATGATGGGCAGGAGGCAAGGACAATGAGAAACCTCTCATGCTTTCTGAATAAAACGGTCTGATTGCCTGGCACCCCTTCAACAACTTAAAACATGTGCTCTCTTCAACGCTGGAACATGACAGCCACAGTTTATACCATCTTCACTAAAACAGCTCAATAATAGAATGCACAGGAACAGTCCCTTCAGCCCACTGAGTCTATGTTAATCATCAAGCATCCATTTACTTTAATCTTGATCCCACAGATGGGTCCTGACCCAAAATGTCCTCTATCCTTGTTCTTCAGAGATGCTGCCTAACCCACTCAGTTACTCTTGCACATTTCCCCAAACATGACTTCTTTCAACCAGAGGGACTAGAGTAAGAAGTACCAACATACTTCAATTCACATCCCAGCCTGACTTGGTTCCTTAATCTACACTAGATTAAAATCTTGAAACTGCAAATTTGAGTAAGTGTTGCACAACCACATTCTCAAGGACAATTACATATGGTCAAGGATTGCTGGCAAGTTGCTGGGAGGCAATAATTAAAGGTAACTACTTTCAGCCTTGGAGCTCTGTGAACAGAAGTGGGATCAAAGGAAAGAATTTACAGTCAGCCATGCACAAATATCCCAGGCAAACATCAAATACCTTACTTCCAGGGCAACTAATTATATAAATTTGCCATGAACGTGACCAATTGAAATGAGGGGGCAATTGAATATGTAGCTCTGACCAATGCATAACAACTGAAAATGGTCATGAACGTAGCAATCACGCATCCCAGATTATTTATGTGCATTCAGTGCTAAAAGGATTTATACTCCATTAGCATACTTTGCCGCAAGAACTTTCTGCAGATGTGTTAATAATTCTCCACAGTTGCCATGATGCACTCATTGTGCGGTCGTCTACCTTACATCAGACAAGTGGACACAATGCTTGTCAATTCAGAGACAAAGGTTAATACCTTACATCTGTCCCGGTGGCACAGCGTTAGCTCTGCACTGCAGGGATAATCCTGACCTCTGTGGAGTTTGCACATTGTCACAGTGGGGTTTCCTTCCAAAGATAGTCCCAAACTGCTGGAGTAACTGAGCGGGATAGGCAGCATCTCTCGGTAGAAGGAATGGGTGATGCTTCAGGTCCAGACCCTTCTTCAGACTGAGTCAGACTCTCCGTTTGAAGATAGGTCTCGACCTGAAATGTCACCCATTCCTTCTATCCAGAAAGGCTGCCTGTCCCGCTGAGTTACTCCAGCATGTTGTGTCTACCTTCGGTGTAAACCAGCATCTTCAGTTCCTTCCTACACATGGGTTTCCCTCCAGGTACTCCAGTTTCCCCCTACTTCTTTACTGGTAGGTTAATTGGCTACTATAAATTACTGCTTGGTGTAGACTAAAGATAAAAAGAATTAAAGGGAAGTTGATGGCCACATGTGAGGTGAAATAATTTCAAGACCAAAGGAAAATATGAAGAGTAATCAGATTAGTGGCCCTTTGCTGCATGTGGTCAGCTGTTTTTTCAATGCACATGGACATTCCTTTAAGTATTTTCCCTAATTTTATATGCCATGATATATTACACACTTTTTCTGCCTTCCCAATTTCCTTTTTACCTTTACCCCAGCACCTCAGTCCTCGTTTCTGCAGCATTGAACTCTCAGCAGCTTCCCTTTTATGCCTCATGCTAACTATGCTCCTCAATAACGAGGTGGTCTGGTTTTGGGAGTTAGCTGAAGGAAGGTCAGTGGAAGGGTCCCGACAAAAACGTCACCATTCCCTCCCCAGATGCCATCTGACCTGCTGAGTTCCCCCAGCACTTTGTGTTTGCTCAAGATTCCACCATTTGCAGTTTTCTGTGTCTCCTTTGGGAGTAACCAGGTTTTCTTACAAAGAACATATTTACTCTGCACCCTTACGATGTCTTCCTTGAATATCTTCCATTGTTCTTGCACTGACTTGCCTACAAGCAACTGCTTACAGTCCACATTGGTGGGATCATTTCTCAGAATGACCTATAGTCACTCTTTTCCAAAATACAATACAATACAATATATCTTTATTGTCATTGTACAGGGGTACAACGAGATTGGGAATGCGCCTCCCAACTACTGCAAATTAAACTATTATGCTAATTGAAATTTCCTATTAATTGTTTTTGGACTTAGAAATTTGCCTGCAAGTTTACTCTTCCAGCCCCTCAGAGTGACATTGCAAATGTTATAGTTCCTTTATCGCTGTTTCGTTTGATTTATACAATCTCACTTGTTCTCTAACATTGGACTCTCATGTATTCATCCAACATCAAGAAAATGCAGGGATAATCGAAAAAGGCAGCCAAGGACCAAATTATTTTGACACACTCAAGCCCACAACAGTGCAGCTGCAAATACGTAGAAAGAAAATCAAGGTCTACCCTGGAAGAGTTGCTAAGTAAAATTTAATGGTTGAATTTTGTTTCACTTGAAAGTAAATCTCATCATTAAATTTAAACCGTTGGCATGGGTGTTCACTTCAGAAATTCACATCATGGCATTGCTTGCGGTCGACGGTTGATGAGAGCGTGAAGGGACCGCCGTGAGGGGGAAGGGGAAGAACAATGGACAATTGGGGAGGGGGTAGAACAAAGAACAATAGGGACCCGGCATGGGGGAACCACTGTGTGGGGGGGGGGGGGGGGGGGGGAGAACAAAAGGAGGAGCCGGCGTATTTGTAACTTTGTCAGCGCCGTATGTGGCTGCTATTTGTACACATTGGGTATGCAAGCAAATTTCACTGTGCCTCGTCACATATTACGATAAAGTATCCCATTCCATCCATTAAACTAATTTTACATCTTGCATAGCCAGTTCAACAGTAGTTTACCTCATTAAGGTGGTATTTGTTTCTTTCAATGTGTCTTTGGAAAACATTTTCCAGGATCCTGTAAAAGTATGGAGAAAAAAAAGAGCTATTTAATTTAATATTAATTACAATTGCGCAATTGTTATTGCGTTGTTGGGGCCTATTCAGATGCAGCAAGTAAGATTTTCATTGTTCATTTGCTGGAACATATGATAATTAAACACACTTTACATTAAGTAAAAGACAAAGTGCTGGAGGAATTCAGCAGATGAGGCAGCATCTGTGGAGGGAAATGGACAGGTGACATCTTGGGTTGGGAATCTGATGGAGTGGAGGGGAGAAAGCTGGTAAAGAGGGGTGAGGGGAAGGGGTGAGGCAAACAGTCAACCCTTCTCTTTGTTTCTCTATGTTTCTCCTTGCCTCTCTTTACCTGTTTTTTTTAAACAAGAATTCCTCCAGTACTTTGTTTTTTTACTCAAGATACCAGCATTTGTAATCTCTTGTATTTATTCACAAAATGCTGGAGTAACTCAGCAGGTCAGGCAGCATCTCAGGAGAGAAGGAATGGGTGACGTTTCGGGTCGAGACCCTTCTTCAGACTGAATCTTTTGTGTCTTCTTTGCACTTTACATTGCTCTCATAGTGTCAAAGGTGCAGAGGCGATTTTGGTGGTAAAAATGTTGAGAAAGTTGTTAATATCATGTATGTAGAGTCTGTGAATGACCAGCTACACTAAGACCCCAGGGATAGCTTCAGTGCCTTGGGTAGTATTTAATCACAGGTTCTGTTCATTCTCTAGTCTACCTCTAGTATTAGGTTGAGTATAAACTTGTGTAATGTTAGGCCTGAGAGTCCACAACACTCACTTTGAATCTAATGAGCTTCATATCAATTATGGGCATGGAGCACACCACCCCTTGTCAATGAATCAATACTCTGTTGAACATTACTTAAAATTAACGCTGAGGATCTCAAAAGCACAATATGCACTCTTGATGGGAGAGATTTCAGTGTCCTTTACGAAGGTTGACATGTCCAACAACAGTATAAGTCATAGATTCATACAGAGGATAAAGAGGCTCAAAGGCCACCTAGTCCATGCCAACCATCAAGCACCATTTACACTAATCCTACACTAACTTTATTTTATTCCATACACATACCCACCAGCTCCCCTCAGATTTTACCACTACACTTACCTATACAGTAGGGTCACCCTTGATCAAAATCTTAATGGGACTCATCCACATTGTTCCTATAACTACAAGGAGATGCTGTACTCTGGCACTACTTTCTAATTTTCCAAAGCATTCCCAATAGTCTGTGAGGTGTAAGTCAGGACTGTAATAGAATGTTCACTGAATGATTGCACCTCCAGCAATACTCAGGAAGCTCAATACCTTCAAAACAGTTACCCTCTCACCACTGGTGCTTTGTAATTGCAGCCCTTCCTATCTTCAGGATAGACTGCATGTACTGACCTAGGTTTCTTCGGCAAGGCTTTCAAAACACACAAACCCACAATTAGCAAGAAGATCAAGAGCAAAGGACACATTGGGACGCCATCACTACCAAATGCAAGCTGTCATTGCAAACTATCCCAAATTGGTAGTGATGATAATGAAAGAACAGCAATTTTCCATCTAAATTCAGGAACTCTCACACCAACAGAACCATTGAGTACGTGGACTGCAGGTGTTCAAGAATGAGCTACACTTTCGGACAACTTACGAGGGAACTTTCCTGGATGCTCACTCTCTGTGAATCAATAAAAAGTTGGACCAAGTCCAGTTGAATTGATGCTCCATAGATTTTAGGACCAAATAACACAGATAAATGGATATCTCCAGAAGTACTGATGGACCAGTGGTGTATCTACCACCACATTCAAATCACAAGGAAAGCACTGAGTAAGTATATTTTGTATGTTATACTTTACCAAAAGTTAAAATTAGCATGCATGATGAAATACTCAGATTGACAGAAACAGATGAGCAATCAATATTTTTGTTAGTTAGTTTTCTTCTTGGGAGAGAACCTTGTCCACCAACGCATATCATTAGTGTAGGAAACAGGGTGCACGTGTCTGGACTAAAGATTGTCATATTTGGTGCATGGCAGTCCATGTCTTTAATTCATAGCTGGAAGATTACTCCGCTGGAACTTAGTTACATTTGTAGCTGACAATTACAATTGTAAAATTGTAGCTGGAAGGAAATTATATTAACTTACTTGTTGGAATGATAACCTCTGATCAATATATCATCTGTAACTTCTCTGAGAAACTGTAAATATTTCAGTTCGTTATCCCTGAATAAAAGCATGATATAAAAAAGCTTTTATTAATCTATACACCAATTGATCAAATTGACATGGCATGACATGACAAATACTGTATCCAGTATGGGCACTGCACTTCAAAACGAAAGACTTATATATTCATCAAATATAATACCAGGGCTAGAAAAATGTTGACCAGCCTTCCCCTGTTTTGAGATCATTTACTCTGGCAATTTGAAAAAGCCGAGTCCAATGTTTTTTGCAGTCCTGCCGCCCATATTGATTTAATGTAAATGTTCACAGTGCAGAATTCAAACATATACATATTTGCACATTGTTTGTATAGAACACAAGATATGAAACTGCCTTAATATTTTTTTTAAATTAAAAATTAATATTCCATTTACCTCAGTAATTAGAAAGAAATAGATTTGCCTTCTGATTTTAAAGGGCACAATCTTTCATTGTTTTTGATACCAAAGGCACATTATTATGTCATAGAGTCATAGAGTTGTACAGTGTGGAAACAGGCCCTTCTGCCCAACTTGCCCACACTGGCCAACATGTCCCAGCTACACTTGTCCCACCTGCCTGCATTTTGTCCATAATCCCTCCAAACCTGTCTTATCCATGTATCTGTCTAACTGTTTCTTAAACGTTGGGATTGTCCTAACCTCAACTACCTCCTCTGGCAGCTTGTTCCATACACCCACCACCCTTTGTGTGAAAAGGTTACCCCTCAGATTCCTATTAAATCTTTTCCCCTTCACTTTAAACCTACGTCCTCTGGTCTTCGATTCACCTACTCTGGGCAAGAGACTCTGTGCATCTACCCGATCTACTCCTCTCATGACATCACTAGCACCATATTTCCTTTCTGCTCCACATAGTAGAAACTACGGAAAAGTTAAAGGAAGTTGACTTTGAAAAACAGAAGAATTAAAGAGGAATATTTCTGTGGAGGAAATGACATCCTGTCACATCTTTGGTGAAACTCCATGGAAAAAATGCAGTCCACGATGTCTTTCCTGAACAGGTTCCTAATATTCCTCATGTGTGATCCAAAAGTAGAGCAGATTCTAGAACATTTACATGGATGAACAAATGCAAGAAAAGCACAGGATATGTGAAGAGATGAAGGGACAAACAGAATTAACATTTCAAACTGATGATCTTTTGAAAGGATGTCATTTAACTTTGAAACATTAACTGTGTAGGTGGACCATATTTCCTTAATCCTAGTGGTGATTGCAGGCAGTGCTGGATATTAAATTCTGGTGTTGACATGCTTGGTTTTACAATCTACTAGACCGAGTGGGCCCGTTGGGCCCGTCCTCGTAGGGTTTCCATTGTAACCGGGATGGGAGGAAAGGGGGAGGGTTGGGGGAGGGAAGGGGGAGGGAGGAGGGGAGGGAGGGGGGAGGGAGGGGGGAGGGGAGGGGGGGAGGGGGGAGGGAGAGGGGAGGGAGGGGGGTAGGGGTGAGGGAGGGGGGAGAGGGGGGGATGGGAGGGGGGAGGGGGGAAGGGAGGAGGGTAGGGGGGGAGGGAGAGGGGAGGGAGGTGGGTAGGGGGGAGGGAGGGAGGGGGACCTCCCCTTTTCCCAGTACCCCTCTTTCCCCGTTGGGCCCGTCCTCGTAGGGTTTCCATTGTAACCGGGAGGAGGGGAGGGCGGGAAGGGGGAGGGAGGGAGGAGGGAGGTGTGGAGGGAGGAGGGGAGGGGAGGGAGGGGAGAGGGGAGGGAGGGGGGAGGGGAGGGAGGGGGGTAGGGGGGAGGGGGAGGGAGGGGGGTAGGGGGGAGGGGGAGGGAGGGGGAGGGAGAGGGGAGGGGGGAGGGGAGGGGGAAGGGGGGAGGGAGGGGGGAGGGAGGGGGACCTCCCCTTTTCCCAGTACCCCTCTTTCCCCGTTGGGCCCGTCCCCGTAGGGTTTCCATTGTAACCGGGAGGGGGGGAGGGAGGGTGGAAGGAGGGGGGAGGGGGAGAGGGGTGGAAGGCTGGAGGGAGGGGGGGAGGGAGTGGGGGAGGGTCGGATGGAGGGAAAGAGGGACGGGTGAGTTAGGGGCTGAGTGGTGATGGAGGTTGGGATTGAAGGGGGAGAGAGTGGGGATGGAGGTGGGAAGGAGGGGGGATGAAGAGGTTGAGGGGGGAAGTGGGACCTCCCCTTTTCCCAGTACCCCTCTTTCCCCCACCACCAAGCCCCCACCGCAACGACCCCTGTTGTCCCCCTCCCCAGTCCCCATTCTCAGACCCTCCCCATTCTCTTGGAATAAAAAAATACTTAAAAAAAAATAAGTGCTTTTTAATTGCTTGTTTTGAAACATTCGCGGTTAAGTGCTTTTTAAAAAAACATTCGCAGTTAAGTGCTGGTTTTGAAACATTCGCGGCTACTTAGTGCTTCTGTCAGCTGCTTTTCAAAACAATGTTGCAACCATCTCACACAAGCATTGGGAGGATGGGAGGGAGGGAAGGGGAGGGAGGGAGGAGGGAGGTGTGGAGGGAGGAGGGGAGGGAGGGGGGAAGGGGAGGGGGGAAGGGGGCGGGAGAGGGGAGGGAGGGGGGATGGGATGGGGAAGGGGGGAGTGAGGGGGACCTCCCCTTTTCCCAGTACCCCTCTTTCCCCGTTGGGCCCGTCCTCGTAGGGTTTCCATTGTAACCGGGAGGAGGGGAGGGAGGGAAGGGGGAGGGAGGGAGGTGTGGAGGGGAGGGGGGGGGGAGGGGAGGGGGGAAGGGGGGGAGGGAGGGGGGTGGAGGTGGGAAGGAGTGGGGAGGAAGGGGTTGAGGGGGGAAGGGGGGGGAGGGAGGGAATAGGGGCCCCATGCTGATCTGTGTATGTTAAGTGACTCGCACAACTTTAAAAAACTGGCAGTTGCTTTTCGCAACAATGTTGCAACCATCTCACACAAGCATTGTGACGTCACAAGCTGAAGACCTTGAAAAAAAAGGTCAGAAAAAAAATTATGTAAATTTAAAGTAGTAAACACCCAATAGCAGCCGCTTGTCCATCGCGAGCTGATCTCTCATTGGTGCACGGGTGCCATTGTGACATCACGCGCTGAAGCCCTTCAAGAAAAGGGTTAGAAATGAAAAATTTAAACTTTAATATCTCTCTAGCTTTAAAAAGGTAGCTTCAATTTGAACGAAAGTACTTACAATAGTTGCCCATGTTAATGGTGAATACGGCGGTACAAAAATCGTAGCGCTTTGGTGTACCGTCTGGGAGGAGTAGGGTTTGGCCCCTTCAAGAAAAGTGTTAGAAATGAAAATTTAAACTTTAATATCTCTCTAGCTTTAAAAAGGTAGCTTCAATTTGAACGAAAGTACTTACAATAGTTGCCCAGGTTAATGGTGAATATGGCGGTACAAAAATCGTAGCGCTTTGGTGTACCGTCTGGGAGAGTAGGGTTTGTAAGTTATGGACAGAAACTCTTCGGAATCTTTGCGTACATACACATATACATACGGAATGTTGGACCGCAGAGTTTTAGTAGTATATAGATTATATGGCCAATTGGGAAGTCATTGTTAGACATTCTGTATTGATTAAAAATCTGCCTTACCATGCCAACACTGATTTTGCTAAAGGTGATCTTTGCATTTTCTTATCCAGTTTTGTCGGACTGCATTGCTGCATTTAGAAACAAAAAAAAAATCACAAATAATATAATCCATTAAAAAAATCACAATAACTCTACCCTGTGGAAATCTAAAGAGTTTAAGTAAGTTAAAAAGAACCTAATTTAATCATTATAAAAATGGCCAGTAGAAGTCTACTTTTTACCTTCTGGGAAAATTATGCCAATCATTACATGAAATATCACCTGGACATTGCAGGTGGGAGTGCTCCAGCAGTGTATAAGCATCTTGTTCTACAGCATCTGCATCCTTTAACCTACAGCTTAACTTTAAAAGGGGTCACTCAATATTAATCATTTAAAAATTGTACACCTAGAGTTGGTTGCAGTGCATGTAGAATGAATATCATTTTGATAATGAGAAATTCTACCATGTAGAAATCTACTTCATTTCATATCTCTTCATATCTCCCACCCACTGCAAGAAACATGCCAATGTAATACAAGAAGTGTCAAGCTTGCTGCAGGAGCTGTAACAACATCTATCAAGACTGGAAAGCAGAAGTATTGTTATGTTCGCTCGTTAAATCTAGATGGTAATTTGGTAAATGTGTGAGCATTGTTATGAATGCTGCTCTCTCAGATGCTACAATTAAACCTCAACTCAGAGAGAATGCCGAAAGAATGAAATAACCATTTGTGATTTTTTTAAATACCGATATAGAAGCGTTGAATAGTATAAAACAGGAAGAGGACATTTGATGGATCTTTCAGAGAATGATACATTTGGTCCTACCCCTCTGGTCTTTCTCTCAATCCTTGTCATTCCTCCAAGTACTGGTCCAATTCTCTTCTGAAGGCTAACACTGAATTTGTATCCTGTGAACATTCCTTCATAGATTGATTCCAAATTCTGTGTTAAAGGGTGTCTCCTTACTGCATTCCTTGCTCTTACTATCTCAGGGTTAGAATTCTCAAACTGCTAATTCAAGCAAGTCCTTCATTTTCTGCAGTGGTACAAGGTGCACTGAACCATGCATCTTATCATTTGTTGCTGAGTGATTTGCTGTGGCTCTCTGCTACCATGGGAAATGAATAACTGTGGAGATTGCCTCAATTGGTCTATGGCATGGACAAACACTCAGAATTTTCGTTGGGGAGTAGCTTCTTGAATCAGTTCTCACAGATTCTCACAACTGAAATATCAACATTAACAAAAGCTGACCATAACATGAATGAGACAGCAAGGGTTTTAGAGCTTATTTTTTGTTCTGTTAGCTGAATGTGCCCTTGCCATCTACCAACAGCACCCTGGCCTCCATCACTCTCATGAAATGTATTCATCTAAAAGTGATTGGACCACTGTCCATGCCAACTCTTAGACCCAGCCCATTAATTCCATTTACCCATTTATTCCCCTGAAACACATTTTCTCTCTCTCACACCCCTCCAGTCTACTCATGTCCTCCTATCATCTACCTGCAACAGGGGTCATTAATTGTAATAAAAAAGGAATCAGCCAACATTTCTTTGTGATGTGAGAGAAAAATGGAGCCCCCAAGGAAAACCTACACAGTCACAGGGAGAACGTGCATACTCCACATTGACTGCTACCGAGGCAAGATTGAATCCTGGGTTAGTGAAGCTGCAATGCAGCAGCACTACTTGCTGCACCACTATTCCGACTTTGTCATTAGTTTTTCAGTAAACTTTCAGCTTTTTGACTTTCTTCTCTCTATGGCATGTAAAACTTTGGCAATTTAATTGTCGGCAATGTTGTTTAGCAGACAAAAAATTGCCATTTGCCCCAAGCTAAATGCACAATTTGTTGGTATGTACGTTGTACTGCTTTTTCAAAAACAAGTTTAATAGGTTTCAATCATACCAAATTTGGAACTGGAATACATCGAGTGTGCAACCAAGGATGAATTGTGCAGTCATGTTACAGATAAAACATCAGAATGTCAGTACTTGTAGTTGATATTGTTTGGCACTGTCTACATCCAGATTTACCTGGACAGGGGCTTTGTCTGTAATCCTGTGGAGAAAAATATGAGTTATTAGAAAGATGAATTTTGAATCTTATCATATTGGGATACAATTTCATGATAGCTCCAACACTAAACACGTGAAAGACATAACAACTTGTTTTAAGTGTTTCCCAGTCCCATGTAGATCCAATACATTTCCCCTGCCTTGTCTTTGCTTATTAGCGATTCCTTGACTTGACATGGTCCACTAATCTTCTTGAGCAATGATCTGATCTTGTGAGCCTTAGCTGGACATGCCTTAGTCTTATTAGTCTTCACAGTCTCCACCATAGCGACCACAGTCCCTTACATCTTATTAACCTTTGCTGGCCCTATCCTCCACCCTAGTCTTCCCTTGCTCTAACCTGTCCCATCAGCCTTCCTAGGCTTAGTCCACCAACCTTTGCTGAACCACAATGCCCACTAGCACTGCCCTGGCCTTATTTACCTCAAAAGTCATCTCTGACCTTCATTTGCCTCACTAGCTTTTTGATTTGGCAATACTAGCCTTTCTTCGCCCCAGATTTGTCCTGCTGATCTTTGCTGATTCTTGGCTGGCTCAAACAGCCTTTCCTTACCTTGACTTACCCCACAAGTTATCACTAGCCTTCATCTGAGAAGTTAATTTATTTAAAAGTAAAATACACCTCCACAATTTGTGTGAAATCCTCATTTTTGAATCCATAACATGCTAAAATTTTGGAAGGCACCTTGTTGCTGAGCTGAACAGCGTGTTGGGTTAAGGATCTTGGATTTTTTTTTAAATCACCCTTTTCAGAAAAGGTAACATTCCATTGCTGCATTAATAAAGCAAGCATACTTAGCACCTTTGAAGATTTATTAATGAGGAGAAGGCAGATCAATGAAATCACTTCAAAGTACTTGCTGAAAATACTTTCACTACCTTCAAATCTTATTTTCCTCAAATGTCTGAGGACACATAGATTAATTATTCTAAAATGTCATCATCCGATCAGCCAGCATGATTTTTCAAACATCTTAAATACACAACAAGCAAACCCCTGAGGCTGGCTGATAACATGGGCTCCACTAAACAACGGCAGTGGCTGAATACAATGGGTATCATTATAGGGTAATCATGCATCATGCCAATGATTGGAATGGGCAGTCTGCAGGTCCAAGAGAATTGTCTTATAAACTGCCCACTCAGTAGATTGGCTTCAGATTCCTACAGACTATCTGAACATTTAAAGAACCTGTCAAAGCCTCCTTAAAGGGAGCTCTCACTTTGAATAACTTGCCTCTTTTTGGGTGCTTTATAATAGAGGTACTTTGAAAGGAACGACTTTGATGCTTTCTTTAAGATTCTTGGAGTAAAACACTGATTTTCTTCTGTAAACCAATTGGAATGTTTAACAAGGATGTCTCCGCAGAATGTTTTCTTTTGAGGATCTTGAAACGGCCTGTTTGTCAAGGGTTTGTCAATGAACTTGACTGATTGGTTACAAGGAATTATAGATCTTCCATAGTTACTCATTCCGTAGTCTATAAGATGCGATGAACCTGAAGTGATAACATCTTGAATGGTTTTTTTTGGTCTGGTGTTGACTGAAGAAACTGGCTTTGAGATTTTTAGAGGAAATACATTTGAGAGATTTATTTCTTGTGCATTAATTTGTTCTGACGATAGGTTGCCGTGGAAGATATTTGTAGATTTTTCTGGATTGCCTTTAATTATCTTCATTGAAGTCAGTTCTTTTGCAGAAGGTATCTGGTCAATGAAAACAAATGAAAATAAATTAAAAGGGAATAATATTTAATTGAAGTAATGTTATATTTACATTAAACATTACCAAGAAGCACTCCTACGTTTTCACCTACGTTTTTTAAATGCTTTCGATTAAATCCTTTTAAAGCATATTAATATCCAATGATTACAGTATTACCCATGTAACATTGAATTCTCCAAGTTTTAGTAACACTTCCCTGTGCTTCACCCTGTGCTTTCTACCACTATCCTGCCTCCCCTTCCTCTTTCCCCTACTCCCTTCCACCTATATTCCTCCCTCTCGCTTCACATTTTATTCCTCTTTCCTTATCATACACCCCTTTGTCTCCTATTTCATCTTTAACCTTCGTTCACCCATCTGCCAATCAAACACTCCTCACTTAAGGTCATAAGGTCATAAGGGATAGGAGTAGAATTTGGCCATTCGGCCCATCAAGTCTACCCCCTCATTCAATCATGGCTGATCTATCTCTCCCTCCTAACCCCATTCTCCTGCCTTCTCCCCACAATTTCTGACACCTGTACTAATCAAGAATCTATCTATCTCTGCCTTGAAAATATCCACTGACTTGGCCTCCACAGCCTTCTGTGGCAAAGAATTCCACAGATTCACCACCCTCTGACTAAAGAAAATTCTCCTCCTCTCCTTCCTAACAGAACATCCTTTGATTCTGAGGCTATGACCTCTAGTCCTAGACTGCCCCACTAGTGGAAACATCCTCTCCACATCCACTTTATCCATATTAAAACTGAGGTGAGAAGGAACTTTTTCACCCAGAGAGTTGTGAATTTGTGTTATTCTCTGCCACAGAGGGCAGTGGAGGCCAAATCACTGGATGGATTTAAGAGAGAATTAGATAGAGCTCGAGGGGGCAAGTGGAATCAAGGGATATGGGGAGAAAGCAGGCACGGGTTATTGATTGTGGATCATCAGCCATGATAACAATGAATGGCGGTGCTGGCTCAAAGAGCCGAATGACCTCATCCTGCACCTATTTTCTATGTTTCTATGTTTCTAAGCCTTTTACTATTCCTTATGTTTCAATGAGGTCCCCCCTCATTCTTCTAAATTCTAGCGAGTACAGGCCCAATGCCGACAAACGTTCATCATAGGTTAACCTACACATTCCTTGTATCCACCTATCACTCATCAGGCTTCGTCCTGCCCCCACCTGTTTTCCAGCTATCTCTCCCCTCCTCACTACTATCAGTCTAAATAAGGATGTTGACCTGAAGCATTGCCTTTCCATATTCTCCAGTGAAGCTGCCTGACATGCTGAGTTACTCCAGCACTTTGTGTTTTTTTTTGTAGTAAACCAGCAATTACCAGGTGTCTTCCTTCTGTCACCATTGCAAGTGTGTGTTTACTTTTCTGATTTATCTCTACCTTCCCACTACTGTCTGGGGGCCTTATATATATATATATATATATATATATATATATGACTCACACGAATGGTTCCTGCCCTTTCCCATTTTTTAGCTTCTCTATAACAGATTCTAACTTTTCATTTTCTAAGCTGAAATCCTCCCTTTCTATAGCTTTTATTTCATTCTTTACGATCAGGATTATCTCTTCTTTGCAATTTGACACTTTTTAAGGATATTTAATTTTCAATTACTGCTCTGTGACAGCTATTAATTTATCCAGTTATAAATGCAGATTACATTTCTAGGTTTTGTCCATTCCTTCAAGAAGTCCGGTTATCACATGATATTTTTTCTGCTTTGAACAATCGCCTTGATCCTTCTCTTTAGCTTTCTAAATTCCCAAATCCAGAATTCTCCTCCCCACTATTTAGTTTGAAACCTTATTTACCATGCTAATGAATCAGTTTACATTACAGTTATAAAATTGTGACTTCAGTTTACAAACTTGATCTTGTACAATTGTTTACTATGCTACAGTGTCAGAAATGCGACCAGAAGAATGAGGAATGAGACATAAAATATTGTTCCTTCAAATTGATGCAATGGCATTTCGCAATACTATTCTGAAAAACAAGGTGGTTCTCTCCAGTGTCCTTGTCAATATTTACAAGTCATCTAACATTAATGGAACAAATGTTCTGGTCAACATCACATCATTGTATATCATCTGTACATAAATTGGTCATCATATTTCTCTGCATTAGTGGATGTTTTCGCTCGTGGGAGAGTCTAGGACTGGAGGTAATAGCCTCAGAATTAAAGGACTGTGGCGGATCAGGCCACTCCTTGGGTCAGCCCCCTCGTTACGTGACGGACAGGCGAAAGGGGTTAAAAGCCAGACCAAGGGAAGGCGTATCTTATCCCTAGGAGAACTACGCTGTGGGCAGGAGCTCACAGCCTAATAAAAGAATCTTACTAAACACTGCCTGGCGTCTTGCCTTTTCTCTGGCCTCCGCCAGGCCACTACATTGGTGACCTCGACGGACATCACACGTAGTGATGTCAAACGATAATGTGCAACCCGGTCCTGCCGCCCTCGTGCAACCCGGTCCTGCCGCCCTCGGTCCTGCCGACCTCGAGGCCGTCTCCCTCAAACTCCCGACCCTGTGGACCGAAGAGCCTGAGGTCTGGTTTCAGCAGGCAGAGGCACAGTTTGCTGTGCGAGGGGTAACCGTCGACTTGACGAAGTACTTTTATGTCGTCGGCGCCCTGGACCAGGCGACAGCAAGGCGAGTAAAGCCTTACCTTAATGACCCCCCCGCGGATGACAAATATAAGGGCCTTAAAGAACTCCTTATCAGGAGGTTCGGCCTCAGCGACGCCGAGAGGGCAACTCGCGTTATGAGCCAGGGGGGGCTCGGGGACCGACGGCCGTCGGCCCTCCTGGAGGACATGCTCGCCCTTATGGGCAACCACCCGCCCTGTTTTTTATTCAAGCAGGCCTACCTGCGGCAGCTCCCGGTCGACCTCCGTTCTCAGCTCGCTGAGGATCCCTTCACCGACACGCAGCGGCTGGGCGAGCGCGCTGATCAAATCTGGATGTCCTGTCGGGAGGACCTGGCAGCACTAGCCGTCTTTTCCGCGGCATCGGAAGGCCAACAGCAAGCTGGGGCCGCCGTCGACCCCGTTTCAGGGCGACCCCCGCGGCGAAATCCGGCCGCCATCGGGCACCCCGGTGCCGGCACGCCCTTCTCGCACGTCCCGCCGACAATTCAGCCAGACGCCACCAGAGGTCGCTGGTGGTCGGCCCAAGCAGCACCACCTCCAATACCGCTGGAGACCACCGGAGGTCGCTGGTGGGCATCCCAGTCTGCACCACCACCGGACACCAGCAAAAGCGGCTGGTGCTATTATCACCGTCGTTGGGGACCGAACGCCAAGCAATGTCGCCTACCCTGTGCCTTTCCGGGAAACGCGAGGGCCGGCCGTCAGTGATCCCTTCGGCGGCCGGCCAGATCCATCGTGTGTTCGCCCGGGATCGCCGCACCGGGGGTCGGTTCCTCGTCGACACTGGAGCAGAGGTGAGCTTCCTACCTCCTTCCACCGCCGATATCCATACGGGCAAACGCGGTCCCCTCCTCACTGCGGCGAACGGTAGCCCCATCAACACTTACGGGGTCTGCCAGCTCGCCCTTAACTTCGGCGACAGCTGGTTCACGTGGCGGTTCATCATTGCTGATGTTTCCCAGCCGCTGCTGGGCGCCGACTTCCTGCGGGCGCATTCCATGCTCGTGGATGTCAGGCGGCAGCGCCTGATGCACTCCAGCACGCTGAGGCCGGTCTCCCCCAACGTCAGACACCTGTCGTCCGTGGATGCGACGTACGCGCGCATCCTGGCGGACTTCCCGGACATTGTGGAAACCCACTTCTCCTCCTCCGCTCCCAAGGACGGGGTGCAACATCACATCCCCACCACCGGGCCACCCGTGCACGCCCGAGCGCGGCGTCTCGCTCCAGACAAGCTCCGTCTAGCTCGAGAGGAGTTTCGTCAGATGGAGTCAATGGGCATCGTGCGCCCTTCCGATAGCCCGTGGGCGTCACCACTCCACTTGGTCCCCAAGGCGGACGGGGGTTGGCGACCGTGCGGGGACTATCGGCGCTTAAATGACGCGACCGTTCCCGACAGGTACCCAGTTCCGCACATCCAGGACTTTAATGCCCACCTGGCCGGAGCATCCGTGTTCTCCAAGGTGGACCTTGTGCGTGGATATAATCAAATCCCGGTCCACCCTGATGACATCCCCAAGACTGCCATCATCACCCCGTTCGGCCTATTTGAGTTCCTACGGATGCCGTTCGGGTTGAAGAACGCCGCACAGGCCTTCCAACGGCTTATGGACTGTGTGTGCCGTGGCCTGGAATTCGTCTTTGTGTACTTGGACGACGTACTCGTGGCCAGCCGCTCGAAGCAGGAGCACTGCACCCACCTCCGCCAGCTGTGTAAACGCCTCAGCGAGTACGGGTTGTCAATCAATACTTCCAAGTGCCGTTTTGGGGTGACGGCCATCGATTTCCTCGGCCATCGGGTGACCCCACAAGGGGTGGTACCTCTTCCGGAAAGGGTCGAAGCTGTCCGCCGTTTCCCCCGACCGACCACTGTCAAGGGCCTGCAGGAATTCGTTGGGATGGTCTGTTCTATCACCGCTTCCTGCCGTCGGTGGCCAGAACTATGCGCCCACTCTTCCACCTCATGGCTGGTCGCCGCAAGGAGGTCGAGTGGGACGACGAAGCAGGAGCGGCCTTTGAGCAGGCTAAGGAGGCCCTAGCCAGGGCCACGATGCTCGTCCAACCTAAGGAGGATGCCCCAACCGCCCTGACCGTGGACGCTTCTGAGGTGGCGGTCGGTGCGGTGCTAGAGCAGCACATCGACGGGTGTTGGCGGCCACTCGCCTTCTTTAGCAGGCACCTCAGCGGGGCCCAACGGCATTACAGCGCGTTCGACCGGGAGCTCCTCGCCCTCTATCTCGCGGTACGCCACTTTCGGTACTTCCTAGAGGGGAGACCCTTCACCGCGTTCACAGACCACAAGCCACTCACCTTTGCGTTCGCCAAGGTTTCGGATCCGTGGTCTGCGCGGCAACAGAGACAATTGGCTTATGTGTCGGAATACACCACCTCAATTCGGTTCGTGGAGGGAAAAAACAACAGGGTGGCCGACGCCCTGTCTAGACCCGCGATCCACGCCGTCCTACAAATGGCCGGGGGGATCGACTATTCCGCCCTAGCAGCCGCACAGCTGGGGGACGAGGAGATGACCGCCTATCGTACAGCCGTGTCCGGCCTGCAGCTGGAGTCAAGTCAAGTCAAGTCAATTTATTTGTATAGCACATTTAAAAACAACCCACATTGACCAAAGTGCTGCACATCTGACTAGGAAAAAAAAAAGAAACATACAGTGGCAGGCAGCCAAACACAACGGCGCGGCCATCTTGAACAAAATGTTAATTCAATCACCCACAGTCCAACAATGATCACCCATAGTCCAACAATAAAAGCACTAAACAGGCACCCAAATTACCCAACCCCAAAAACCCCCCAAAACACAGTCCAACAATAGAAGCATTAAATAGGCATTCAAATTACACAACCCCAAAACCCCCCAAAACACAGTCCAACAATAAAAGCATCAAACAGGCACTCAAACCACCCAACCCCAAAAACACACAAAAAAGAAACATCCATCAAAGAAACATCCATCACAGTGAGTCTCCTCCAGTCCTCTCTCTCCTCACTGTGATGGAAGGCCACAATGTCTTTCCCTTCTCCTGCTGTCCTCGCCCGCAGTCAGGTTGTTGTGGTTGCAGGCCGCACCGGACGGTCCACAGCGGGCCAAGCCCAAGGCGCGTCGCAGCCGCTCCCGCAGCCGCTCCCGCAGCCGCTCCCGCAGCCTCCGAAGACGGCCGGCTCCGCCGATGATAAGTCCGATCCGGGGCGGGCGAACACGCTGCTGCCGCTGTTGTTGCACGTCGGGGCGGTCGTGGCTCCCGACATTGAAGCCCCCGCCCAGTAGAGAAATATCCCGCGGCCTATCTTAGGCCGCGCCGGATGGTGAAATGTGCGCGCCCCAAGCCCCGCGACCCGGGGCGGGCGAACCCGCTGCCGCTGCTGGAGCTCCCGATGTCGGCATCCACGCGGCCCGAGCCTAAGGCGAGTCGCAGCTGCTCCCGCAGCCTCCGAAGACGGCCGGCTCCGCTGATGGTGAGTCTGGTCCGCGGGCTCTGCGAACCAGAGCCCTGGAGGCCGCCAGCTCCAGGAGTTGGGCCGATGGTAGGCCGCAGCAGGAACGGAGACACGGCCCAGAAAACAAAGGTCGGGTCTCCGTTCTGAAGGGACACATATTTACAGTGTTACAGTTTTCCCCTCCCCCCCACATACACACACAGTACACAAACACAAAAACGCCACATCACAACTACAATTAAGACCAAAAAAAACCAACAAAAACACAAAGACAAATGGACCGCAAGTGAGCGGCAGCTGCTAGGGCAGTGCCGCCATTTTGTCTGTGGCCCCGGGGATACAACACTGTTGTGCGACACCTCCACTGGCCTGCCTCGGCCCATCGTCCCTGTCGTCTGGCATCGCAGGGTATTCGAGGTGCTCCACGGGCTGTCTCACCCCTCCATTCGGGCGACGGTGGCCCTTGTATCCTCCCGTTTCATGTGGCACGGGCTGCGTAAGCAGGTCGCACACTGGGCACGCACCTGCATCCCGTGCCAAACTTCAAAAATCCAGCGACACGTGCGTGCGCCTCTGCAAGAGTTTCGTGTCCCTCGGCAGCGCTTCGACCACATTCATGTGGACATCGTGGGGCCGCTGCCGCCGTCCCGGGGCATGACCCACCTCTTCACTGTGGTAGATCGCTTCACGCGGTGGCCGGAGGCCATTCCGCTGGCAGACACCTCGACGGCCACCTGTGCACGGGCCTTGGCGGCGCACTGGATCGCCCGGTTCGGGGTGCCACTGGACATTACATCCGACCGGGGGCCACAGTTCACTTCGGAACTGTGGTCGGCCATGGCAAGACTCTTGGGTGTCAGCCTACACCACACTACGGCGTACCATCCACAGTCGAACGGGTTGGTGGAACGCTTTCAACGCCAGCTGAAAGCTGCCCTGAAGGCTCGGCTCACGGGCCCAGACTGGGTGGACGCCCTGCCGTGGGTTTTGCTGGGGATCCGCACCGCACCCAAGGAGGACTTGGCCTCCTCCTCCGCCGAGTTGGTGTACGGGGCCCCCTTGACGGTTCCCGGGGAGTTCATCCCACCAGCGCAGGGTCGAGTGGAGCAGCCTTCTGACGCCCTGCAACGTCTTTGGCAGACGGTGGGCAGGCTGGCACCTGTGCCCACGTCACGTCATGGGACATTCCAGCCACACGTCCCTGCCGCTCTGGAGGACTGCCAGTTTGTGTTCCTGCGCAGGGACGCACACCGATCACTTCTCCAGCGGCTGTACGAGGGCCCCTTCCGGGTCCTGCAACACGGCTCGGCCACATTCGTTCTGGACATGGGGGGTCGCAGAGAGACTGTTTCGGTCGCACGGCTGAAGCCGGCACACGTGGACATTGATCGGCCGGTGCCGGTTGCACAGCCCCGCCCGCGCGGTCGCCCCCCGTCCAAGCTACCCCCTCTAGTGTCTGCTACGACCCCTCCACCTGTCGGTCAGTCGCCGGTCCCTGCGCCGGTCATGGTGCGCACCCGGGCTGGTCGCCTCGTGCGCCCTCCTGTCCATTTTGTACCTCCGGTTCTTGGGGGGGGTCCTGTGGCGGATCAGGCCACTCCTTGGGTCAGCCCCCTCGTTACGTGACGGACAGGCGAAAGGGGTTAAAAGCCAGACCAAGGGAAGGCGTATCTTATCCCTAGGAGAACTACGCTGTGGGCAGGAGCTCACAGCCTAATAAAAGAATCTTACTAAACACTGCCTGGCGTCTTGCCTTTTCTCTGGCCTCCGCCAGGCCACTACAGGACGTCCTTTTAGGAAGGGGATGAAGAGGAATTTCTTTAGTCAGAGGGTGGTGAATTTGTGGAATTCTTTGCCACAGAAGGCTGTGGAGGCCGTCAATGGGTATTTTTTTAGGCAGAGATAGATAGATAGATTCTTGATTAATACAGGTGTCAGAGGTTATGGGGAGAAGGCAGGAGAATGGGGTTAGGAGGGAGAGATAGTTCAACCATGATTGAATGGCGGAGTAGACTTGATTGAGCCGAATAGCCTAATTCTGCTCCTATCACTTATGACCTTATTACAACAATTAATCCACTAAAAAGAATGCTTTCTGTAAAGTGCTTTGTGGCCTCCAGGGGTTATACAAGGTGCTGCAACAGTGCATGTGTTTCTCTTTAACAATGTATACAAGAAAGAATATGAGGTTAAAAGCGGAAACATTGGAAAATACTGAGATTCTGCAATCTTTGAACTAGACAATAATTACTTCATTTAACAAATCCTAATGGTTCTCATCTGGCACTGAGTTGGTGGATGCAGCAGATGTTCCCGAGAGGAGTGAAAAAGAAGTAAATAGACAGTGATGAATGTCTTGAGATTGGCTGATCAAACATATTTGTGCATATGAATGTCAGAAAATTGTTTCTTTCATTGCCTAGTGGGACATCTGAGTGAAAGTGTGACAGATTTTAATGATCTTGGCAAATGGTGATTTATGTTACATTCACAATGTATAAAGAACAAGAAACTCAAGTTCCCAGATCTGAAACATTCACTGTTCTCTTTCCATAGATGTTGTCTGGTCTGTTGAGTTTTTTTCAGCATTTTCTGTTTTTTATTTTATATAAAGTACAATAAGCGATCTCGGATGGACCCCAGGTTACCTAAAGACCACTACAGCCTCCCAGTTACATCAAATATTTCCCCCCTTTCAATGTTATGCCTCCCAAGATCAGCTCAGCGTGCTTTGGAATAGTTATGTCCAGAGGTAATAAATGAACCAGAAGTGGGTGGACTGAGACAGGGACAGAGCCAGGTAATGTTAGAGGAAAATTTAGCTGGGAATATGGTCATCAATCTAGCTTATCAATCTACTTTCAGACTGGTGAAGCAATCGCCTGTATTGTCAGCAGGCTTGCTTGTTGGACATGGATCAAGTGACAATTATATTGTTTAGGAGAGTCAATTTAATTTACTTCCAAGTTAAATGGTAGCAACAGCAGAATTAATACAATGGACAGCTGCATTTTACAAAGAGCAAAGCAATCTTAGCAAAGTATCAATAAGTGTGATAATTTGGAGATAGAAGCAAATCTGAAGAAGGGCTCGACCTGAAACGTCACCCATTCCTTCTCTCCAGAGATGCTGCCTGTCCCGCTGAGTTACTCCCGCATTTTGTGTCTATCTTCATTATTAACAGATCTCTTGGAAAAAACACATTAAAAAACATAGTAAAGATATCACAATTATATAGAGTGTTACTTACTCTGCATGTTGGTGGTGAGACAGACGTGGTATTCATTTGAGGTGATGAATGGTGTAGAATTTTCTTCTGATACTTTTTTACTGCTTTGTTAAGCTTCACCCTTTTCTGCTGATCACTGTCTACACAATCAGAATAATTTCATTCTAATCTTGTTCCTCAGCAAACATTGGCAGCAGCTTAATCAATGAGTTAAATAAACCACTGTGTTTTACAACGTGCAAGTAATCCTTGATGTCACCTCAAAAATCAAAGAAACAGGAAATGCTGGGTCTGAAATTAAAACAGCAAATTATGGAAACTCGGCAGGTCAGGCAGCATCTGTGGTAAGAGAAAATCTGCACTGATTCTTAGTAGTTAATTAAAATTTAGAATATACCATGACAACAAACCCTGGGGCCAAGGTCTTGCCCTACTCCGGATGTTTTGTACTATTGTCTTGTTTTCTACACAGTCTTTTTTCTTTTCACTGTCTTCGAGAATTAATATGTAATTTATTTATAACATGCATAATTCACATGATGTCTGAGCCTGTGTATCTGCAAAACTGCTGCATGCAAGATTTTCTTTATACCCCTGTACCTCAATGCACTTATGCATTTGACAATATTTGACTTGGCTTGTTTTGAAAACACTGTGACCATGAAGTTAATTAAACATGCAATGTTCTGATTTGGCATTGGATGTGCAATTGTTGCTCCTGTGATGGCAACTTCAGTCTTTTCCAATGAGGTCCTTTCTGCTTGCCGTCACTTCAGGGAGTGGGGTTGAATGATCTTGACGCAAACCAACAGAGAGATTTCCAAACGTATTTTCAGTTTAATTAGTTAGTCGTTTATTGAGGTCTGTATCTCCCCAAGAATTCAACTCTCGTCGCAGGTCTGGTAAGAACTGTATCTCGCCATACTCCCCATGAATGACCCCTCCCATCTCTGCATCTCCAGATATACTCCTTAATTCCTGCTCCTCCCAGTCCATAATGCCTATATATGTATTCATCTCACAACAGCCCCCTAGTCCACAATAATACAGCAAGATATCCAGAGAAAATAATCAATCAATCTATCTATCTATCTATCTATCTATCTATCTATCTATCTATCTATCTATCTATCTATCTATCTATCTATCTATCTATCTATCTATCTATCTATCTATCTATCTATCTATCTATCTATCCTATTCTATCTATCCTATTCTATCTATCCTATTCTATCTATCCTATTCTATCATATTCTATCTATCCTATTCTATCTATCCTATTCTATCTATCCTATTCTATCTATCCTATTTTATCTATCCTATTCTATCTATTCTATTCTAAAAAAGTT
This sequence comes from Rhinoraja longicauda, assembly GCF_053455715.1. Classification (NCBI taxonomy): domain Eukaryota; kingdom Metazoa; phylum Chordata; class Chondrichthyes; order Rajiformes; family Arhynchobatidae; genus Rhinoraja; species Rhinoraja longicauda. The sequence goes on from NC_135961.1 coordinate 18,447,028, forward strand.
GGTTTGTTTGTGTGTATATGTTTATGTGTGTACCATGCCCTCTACACAGCCAAAGCGGTACATGACAGCGTGACAATTTTAGGCCCACCCTACTCACCATTCCCCCATGAATAAACCCACTTTTGTTACTTAAAAAAAAAAGTTACGTAATGAAAAAAGTTACGTCCTGGCATGCCCCGTGCCTGACTTTCCTCCTGTGGTGCAGCCCGGCAGCAGAGGATCCACAAGATGGCTGTCTCCACCGCTCCCCGCCAATCGCAACTGAGCAGTAGGAGAGGCTTCGGCTCCACGCCAGGCCCGCAGGAGAAATGGGGCCGAGGTCAGTGCCTTCTCCCTTTCCACTCTCACCCACCAACGGCCCCGGGAGACGCTCCCCGCCCGGCAACAGGTCCAAGCCGTCGCTGCCATTCCCCGCCACTCACCGCAGATCGCAGCCAAGCTGCAGGAGATGCTTCGGCTCCACGCCCAGCCTGCAGGAGAGGCCCGCAGGAGAAATGGGGCCGAAGTCAGTGCCTTTTCCCTGCCCCCCTTGCCCGCCCATGGCCACGGGGGCAATCACCACCCGGCAACAGGTCCAAGGTTGAGCTGAGGGGGAGGGAGGGGTGTAGGGTGGGGGGAGGGGTGAAGGGAATGGGGAGGGGGGAGAGGGAGGGGAGGGGAGGGGAGGGAGGGGGAGGGATGAAGGGGATGGGGAGAGTGGGAGAGGGGAAGGGGGCAGGGGAGGGGGAGGCGAGGGGTGAAGGGGATGGGTGAAGTGGATGAGGGAGGGGAGGGGGGAGTGGGGGGAGAGGGAGGGGAGAGGGGTTGAGGGGGTGCTGCACCAATGCAGGAGAGGTTTGGACCCAATGGTCCACTTGGTCTAGTAATATGCTAAAACAGCCAGCACAAACACAAATGGCTCCTAATTGTTCTACATATATAATGTTCTACATACCGACTCCTAATTGTTCTACGTATATAATGAAACAATTACTAATAAACATTAAAAGGAGCTATAAATGTTACACATAATCAAAAAAGAAGTATGCACTATATGTTGGCATCCAATCTACTTTAATGATTCTTCAATCTTTAAGGCCACCAGTCTTCGTTCTTGGATTAGAGGCAAGTATTCTTGTATCCACCGTTTCCAGAAGAGATCTGCCACATATTTTACTTGTCTCCATTTGCATTTAATGTATAGATCTTCCTTTACAAAGAGCCCAGGTGGTAGTATTGGCTTGGGGTTCAGTAGAAGAAGATGGTTTGGTGTGAGTGCTTCCAGGTCTATTGGATCATCAGAACTCTTAGTAATGGGTCGATCATTTTAAATTGCTTCAGCTCCACAAATTAATGTTTGCAATCCTTCATCGTCCAGAACATGTTGGTGAAGAACAGAGCGCAGCACATTTTGAACCATGCGGATCAATCGTTCCCAAACACCGCCGTGATGGGATCCAGCTGGAGGGTTAAAGTACCACCTTATCCCTTGCTGAAGCATAGCATCCTGGATCTTATCCTGATTCAAGTCATTGAATGCTTCTCTCAATTCTCTTTCCGCTCTGATAAAATTTGTGCCATTGTCTGATCTTAAAGATGAAACTTGACCTTGTCGATAAATGAATCTTCGTAATGCATTGATGCAAGTGTCAAGTGTATGCGCATCTTCAAGATGTACTGCCCTGCTTGCCATACAGGTGAAGATTACACCATACCTTTTAACAAAACTTTGTCCTCTTTTGATCTCTATAGGTCCAAAGTAGTCTACTCCTACATCTGTAAAAGAAGGCTTGTCTGGTAGAATTCTCACCAGAGGCAAATCTGCCATCTTTTGTTCCCATCTCTTCCCCGCTGTCGTTTGCACACAACGCAATCTGTTATGATTTTTCTTGCAATGGAGTTAGCTTTGATAATCCAGTATCTTTTACGGAAACGAGACAGCATATGACCGAGCTGTTCATGGATATGTCATAACAGTAGTGTTGATATGTGAAGGTCCTTTGAGAGAATAATAGGATGTTTAGCCTCTTCAGGCATCACTAGTCTATTCAGGCGACTGTCTAATCTCAGAAGTCCATCATTCAGCACCGGATCCAGTTTGTACAAATGACTGCTTCTTTTGATTGTATCACCACCACCTTCTAGTGCTGATAGTTCTTCTTTGAATATTTGTCTTTGACTGAAAGAGATGATTGTGCTTTCTGCTTGGGAAAGATCTTCAGGACATAAACATTGTCCGCGGAGTGTTGCTTTAAAGGCTTGCATCTCCTTTTCAACCTTCTCTTTCAGTTTGGCAGGATCTTTTTCAAGGCTACTCACAGCAGTTTGAATTTTCTTTCTCTTTCGAGTCAGCTGCAAGAGTGTTGTCTTTACTTTAAGAAGCCAAGCTACGACAGTCTTCAGAATCCTCCACGATGAGAAATAGGCGATCAGAGAGTTTGTGGAGTTCAATGGATCCTTGACAATAACGTTCATTGTAATGTCTTGCTTGATTTCTGGATCATTAGCAGAGATTGCAGATTCCAAGTGAGATTTTGGCCATTAAGTCTGACTTACAGTGAAACTCTGGTCCTTTGATCCATCTTTTACAGCTTAAGAAACGATCTGCTGTTAGTCCTCTAGAGGCTTCATCTGCAGGACTTTCCTTTGTGCTAACATATCTCCATTGTGATGCATCAGTAGCATTCCTTACAAAAGAGATTCTGTTTGCTACAAATGTTTGAAAGCATTTAGTTTCATTGTTGTACTTAAGCACCGTTGTGCTATCGGTCCAGAAGATGGATTTGTCCAGTTGAAGCTGTAATTCTTTTTGCAGCATTATGTCAACTCTGACAGCTAGGACTGCAGCTGTAAGCTCCATTCTGGGAATCGTCATTTGTTTTAATGGTGCCACTCTGGATTTTCCCATTATGAATGCAACATGCACCTCTTTGCTATCGTTTTCCAATCTTATATATGAAACAGTCCCATAGCCTATTTCGCTGGCGTCTGAAAAGTGGTGCATATCTGATTTGACCAAAGTTTGTGGGCTTCATGCACCAGTCCACTTTAAACTCTGCAATCTTGTTGAGATCTGCTAGCCATCCTGTCCATCGCTGAGAGAAGGTTTGGGGAATGTTTTCATCCCAACCAAGTTTTTCCTCGCAGAGCTCCTGCATAATCAGCTTGGCTGGCAGAGTAAATGGTTCTACACATCCTAAAGGGTCGTATATAGAGCCGACCACAGATAAGATGCCACGTCTAGTGTATGGTCATTCCTGTGCAGCAATTCTGAACTTGAACACATCTGTTTCAATGCACCAATGCAATCCCAGTGCTCTTTCCATTGGCAGATTGTCTTTGGTCAAGTCCAACTCCTTGATCGCTTTGATTCTGTTTTCTTGAGGAATGGATGCCAATACAGCACGGCTGTTGCTGATCCATTTTGACACCACTTGACAGATTGCAGTCAGGTCTTTTACCATCTGAACTGCTTCCTGTTCCGAAGGCATGTATTTTGAACAATCATCTACGTAGAAGCTGTTTTTCACTGTGTTTGTCAACTCTGCTGGAAAGCGAGCTTTGTTATCTTCAGCAGTTTTCCTTAATGCAAAGTTTGCACAACTTGGTGATGACACGGCTCCAAAAAGATGTATTCAACAAGATCTTGCTGCACATCACCATTGGGCCACCACAAATAATATCGCAGATAATCAATATGCTTTTTTGATACCTTGACCTGATGAAACATTGCTTTGATCTCAGCCATCAAAGCAACCGGTTCGTGTCTGAATCTGATGAGAACTCCAATAAGTGAGTTGGTTAGGTCTGGACCCCACCGCAGTTGGCAGTTAAGTGATGTTCCTTTGGAAGACTGCTCCACAGTCAAAGACCACCCTTAAAGTTCCTTTCTTTGAGTGATACACCCCGTGGTGAGAAATGTACCAGAGTTTTCCATCACTTCGATTTAGCTGGTCTACTGGTACCCTTTCAATATAACCATTGTCAATCATTTCTGTTAGGAAAGATGTATATCTATCTATCTATCTATATCTATCTATCTATATCTATATCTATATAATACTAAAACTCTGCGGTCCAACATTCCGTATGTATGTATGTATATGTGTATGTACGGAAGATTACTTACAAACCCTACTCCTCCTAGACGGTACACCAAAGCGCTACGATTTTTGTACCGCCGTATTCACCATTAACCTGGGCAACTATTGTAAGTACTTTCGTTCAAATTGAAGCTACCTTTTTAAAGCTAGAGAGATATTAAAGTTTAAATTTTCATTTCTAACCCTTTTCTTCAAGGGGCTACATTTGTTTCCAAAAGTTTACAGAAAAGGATTTAGTTTTCAGCAAGGATTTAGTTTTCAGCTTGTGACGGCGGCTACATTGTTTCGAAAAGCTTCCAAGAAGTCTTTTTTGTTATTGCAAGTCAAGTCAAGTCAAGTCAAGTCACTTTTATTTGTATAGCACATTTAAAAACAACCCACGTTGACCAAAGTACTGCACATCTGATTAGGAAAAAAACCCAAAACATCTGATTAGGAAAAAAAAAAAAAAAAGAAGGCTATAGTGGTCACTTGACATACACAGATCAGGAGGACAGAGTAAGAGTGGGGCTGGGGGAGGAGAGAATGGGGGGTGTGGGGACGGGCCCAACGGGCCCTCCCCAACGGGCACACTTGGAGAGTAAGAGTGGGGCTGGGGGAGGAGAGAATGGGGGGTGTGGGGACGGGCCCAACGGGCCCTCTTTTCCGGGCCCAACGGGCACACTTGGAGAGTAAGAGTGGGGCTGGGGGAGTGAGAATGGGGGGTGTGGGGACGGGCCCAACGGGCCCTCTTTTCTAGTCTATATAATACTAAAACTCTGCGGTCCAACATTCCGTATGTATGTATGTATATGTGTATGTACGGAAGATTACTTACAAACCCTACTCCTCCTAGACGGTACACCAAAGCGCTACGATTTTTGTACCGCCGTATTCACCATTAACCTGGGCAACTATTGTAAGTACTTTCGTTCAAATTGAAGCTACCTTTTTAAAGCTAGAGAGATATTAAAGTTTAAATTTTCATTTCTAACCCTTTTCTTCAAGGGGCTACATTTGTTTCCAAAAGTTTACAGAAAAGGATTTAGTTTTCAGCAAGGATTTAGTTTTCAGCTTGTGACGGCGGCTACATTGTTTCGAAAAGCTTCCAAGAAGTCTTTTTTGTTATTGCAAGTCAAGTCAAGTCAAGTCAAGTCACTTTTATTTGTATAGCACATTTAAAAACAACCCACGTTGACCAAAGTACTGCACATCTGATTAGGAAAAAAACCCAAAACATCTGATTAGGAAAAAAAAAAAAAAAAGAAGGCTATAGTGGTCACTTGACATACACAGATCAGGAGGACAGAGTAAGAGTGGGGCTGGGGGAGGAGAGAATGGGGGGTGTGGGGACGGGCCCAACGGGCCCTCCCCAACGGGCACACTTGGAGAGTAAGAGTGGGGCTGGGGGAGGAGAGAATGGGGGGTGTGGGGACGGGCCCAACGGGCCCTCTTTTCCGGGCCCAACGGGCACACTTGGAGAGTAAGAGTGGGGCTGGGGGAGTGAGAATGGGGGGTGTGGGGACGGGCCCAACGGGCCCTCTTTTCTAGTATAATACTAAAACTCTGCGGTCCAACATTCCGTATGTATGTATGTATATGTGTATGTACGGAAGTTTAACTTACAAACCCTACTCCTCCAAGACGGTACACCAAAGCGCTACGATTTTTGTACCGCCGTATTCACAATTAACCTGGGCAACTATTGTAAGTACTTTCGTTCAAATTGAAGCTACCTTTTTAAAGCTAGAGAGATATTAAACTTTAAATTTTCATTTCAAAGTTTAAATTTTCATTTCTAACCCTTTTCTTCAAGGGGCTACATTTGTTTCAAAAAGTTTACAGAAAAGCATTTAGTTTTCAGCAAGGATTTAGTTTTCAGCTTGTGACGGCTACATTGTTTCGAAAAGCTTCCAAGAAGTCTTTTTTGTTATTGCAAGTCAAGTCAAGTCAAGTCAAGTCACTTTTATTTGTATAGCACATTTAAAAACAACCCACGTTGACCAAAGTACTGCACATCTGATTAGGAAAAAAACCCAAAACATCTTGGAGAGTAAGAGTGGGGCTGGGGGAGGAGAGAATGGGGGGTGTGGGGACGGGCCCAACGGGCCCTCCCCAACGGGCACACTTGGAGAGTAAGGGTGGGGCTGGGGGAGGAGAGAATGGGGGGTGTGGGGACGGGCCCAACGGGCCCTCTTTTCTAGTTCATCATAAAACTTCTCATTCTTGCTGAGCTTGCGTTTTAAGCTTTGAATGCGTTGCTCTGCATTTGGCATGCTGGCATTTTCTTGCTTGAAAGGTAAATCTAGACAATAATGTCCATCTGTCATCCTTGCTGAACGATTCATAATGTCCAACTCTGGACATTTCTCTGTCTCCTTGCTGGTTCTTTCACTGAAGTCACGATTGGATTGTTTGACCAGTAGCTCCTCTAGGTTTGCAATGGATATTTGATTGACAGCAGCAGCAGGGCAGCCATTTACATCCCTGCTGTCGTTGTCTCTTATATTTTCATATTTCATATTTCAGATACAGCGCGGAAACAGGCCTTTTCGGCCCACTAAGTCCGCGCCGCCCAGCGATCCCCGCACATTAACACTATCCTACACACACTAGGGACAATTTTTACATTTACCCAGTCAATTAACCTACATACCTGTACGTCTTTGGAGTGTGGGAGGAAACCGAAGATCTCGGAGAAAACCCACGCAGGTCACGGAGAGAACGTACAAACTCCTTACAGTACAGCACCCGTAGTCAGGATCGAACCCGAGTCTCCGGCGCTGCATTCGCTGTAAAGCAGCAACTCTACCGTTGCGCCACCGTGCCGCCTTCAGGGGACCATTGATAACCCATCCCGGTAAGGTTTTCACACCGTATGGTCCATCCCCTTGGCTGTTGACCAGCTTTGAAGCATTTGTCCTGATGATTAGGTCAATGCTAGAGCCTATTTCAGGAATCTTGATATCCTTCAAGTAAGGCCATTGTTTCAGGTCTTCTTGTCTTGGAATGTTTAGCTGAGAAACAGGCATGGTCTTATGTATGAACACATCCGATAGTTGAATAAAATTATCTTTGTCCAGCCTAGATATTTCCAAACCTGAGATAAGACGACTGGTCACATGGAACGCAAGAGAATTTTTGTCTTTGGTCCTGCAATGTTCAGCCTTCCCATTTCTGTGCAGAAGGTAGATGAACTTCCATGATCCAAAAATGCGTATGTTTGCAACACTGTACTCCCCTTGTGGCTCTTTACTTGTACTGGTGCAATGGAGAAGATGCAGGTTTCATCACCGGCCCCAATATGCCCACACATTTGAAATGGGAGAAGTGTATCACTCGCAATTGGTTTTTCATTCTGTTCTGTATGTTCTGGTTTCTTTTCTTTGTCCTTTTGTTCAATATGAAGTATTTCAGGATGATTTTCTTTGCACACTCTTGCAGTCTTTGCTCATGTGACCTATTTTCAAACATCCAAAACAGATTCCCTTCTCCTTTAGGAAGTATATTCTTTCTTTGTGCTCTTTCTTCTTGATCTGCCAAAACCGCCCCAATGCGTGACCACTTTTGGTGCAGAACAAGAACCTTGGCAGTCTCTTTTCATTCCCTTTGTTGTCAGATTTTCTTGCACCTGTGCTTCTACAGGTTTTGCAGTCATTGCAATAGTGCTTCCTCTTAATATACAATTCTTACTTTAAGTGTGATGGCAACCAGTCTTTTCCAATGAAGTCCTTTCCGCTTGCTATCACTTCACCGGGAGTGGGAGTGAACGATCTTGACGCAAACCAACAGAGGGATGTCCAAACGTATTTTCAGTTTAATTAGTCGTTTATTGAAGTAGTAATACAAACAGGTCTGTATTTCCCTAAGAATTCAACTCTCGTTGCAGGTCTGGTAAGAACTGTATCTCGCCATACTCCCTGTGTCTGACCCCTCCTGTCTCTGCATCTCCAGATATACTCCTAAATTCTGGCTCCTCCCAGTCCATTATGCCCATATATGAATTCATCTCACGACAGCCCCCAAGTGTCGAAAATAATACAGCAAGATATCCAGACAAAGTAATATAATATGCTAAAACAGCCAGCACAAACACAAATGGCTCCTACAGCTCCAGTAAGTCCACAAGGAAGAACATTTATATAATGTAGTTCATGGCCTCAGAACATTCCCAAACAGCTTTTAATATAAAGATTTTGTAGTCACTATTATAAATCTATAGAACACAGCACCACAGAACTAACCCTCCACAAAAAGCAAAGCTTGGTCAATCTTTTCAGGGTGGAGTAGGTAATTGGTGGCACCCAGAGTTCATAGAAGGAACATTACATATATACATTAATGACTTGGATGAAGGGATTAAAAGTACCATTAGCAAATTTGCAGATGATACAAAGCTGGGTGGTAGTGTGAACTGTGAGGAAGATGCTATGAGGTTGCAGGGTGACTTGGACAGGTTGTGTGAGTGGGTGGATGCATGGCAGATGCAGTTTAATGTGGATAAGTGTGAGGTTATCCACTTTGGTGGTTAGAATAGGAAGGCAGAGTATTACCTGAAGTGTCAAGTTAGGAACAGGGGACGTACAACGAGATCTGGGTGTCCTAGTGCATCAGTCACTGAAAGGAAGCATGCAGGTACAGCAGGCAGTGAAGAAAGCCAATGGAATGTTGGCCTTCATAACAAGAGGAGTTGAGTATAGGAGCAAAGAGGTCCTTCTGCAGTTGTACAGGGCCCTAGTGAGACCTCACCTGGAGTACTGTGTGCAGTTTTGGTCTCCAAATTTGAGGAAGGATATTCTTGCTATTGAGGGCGTGCAGCGTAGGTTTACTAGGTTAATTCCCGGAATGGCGGGACTATCATATGTTGAAAGACTGGAGCGACTAGGCTTGTATACACTGGAATTTAGAAGGATGAGAGGAGATCTTATCGAAACGGTTAAGATTATTAAGGGGTTGGACACGTTAGAGGCAGGAAACATGTTCCCAATGTTGGGGGAGTCCAGAACAAGGAGCCACAGTTTAAGAATAAGGGGTAGGCCATTTAGAACTCAGATGAGGAAGAATTTTTTCAGTCAGAGTTGTAAATCTGTGGAATTCGCTGCCTCAGAAGGCAGTGGAGGCAAATTCTCTGAATGCATTCAAGAGAGAGCTAGATAGAGCTCTTAAGGATAGCGGAGTCAGGGGGTATGGGGAGAAGGCAGGAACGGGGTACTGATTGAGAATGATCAGCCATGATCACATTGAATGGCGGTGCTGGCTCGAAGGGCCGAATGGCCTCCTCCTGCAGCTATTGTCTATTGTCTATAAGGAAGGCAGATTTCTGGTATCAGAAATCAGGAGGATTTATACCTAATGTTGCACAGGAATTTCCCATTCCACTTAAATCTATCTACCATGAATATTGCCTTTCGCATTCACATGTATTGTGATCTTCTGTTTAATGCAAAGAATAATAATGATAAATCTGTTCATTGATTGAATACGTAAGCACCAACTGAGTTCATGCCATTTGCCCTATCTCCATTTCTGTGAGAGAATCAAATGACTTGCATTTCAGAGAACCCTGCTACTCTGAACACCATGTTTCTTTTCCAGCTAATGTCTTCTTTCACAGAAAAAGTGCTTCGATTTATATGCATCATGTTGCCATTTATTTATTGAATGTGTACACTACAGTGAGAGAGATTTAACTCTGCAGTGGCTTGGCAGGATCAGTTGAAGTAAAGGTTTACTGCCATGTAATCTCAATGCTTTAAAAGCCATTCCTATCAAAGGTGTTACTTTAAGGTCATTGTACAACAGACTGCATATCTGAGACTGCCCTTTTCAAATAGTGGTGGCAGAGCTAGGTATCATCAAAAATACACAGGAGCCTGTTGTGCATTCTATAATGTACGACACTGGAAGAATATGATCAACAAAGCATTAGTCTAGTTTAGTTTTAATTTAGTTTAAAGATACAGAGTAGAAACAGAGCCTTCGGCCCACAGAGTCTGCGCTGACCAACAATCACTCCTACTTGTTATCCTTGTTATCATCCTTGTTATCCCAGATTCACTTCGAGGGGCAATTTACTGAAGCCAATTAACCTACAAACCTGCACATCTTCGGAATGTGGGAGGAAACCAGAGCACCCGGAGCAAACCCATGCGGTCACTGGGAGAACATACAAACACCGTACAGACTGCACCCGCAGTCAGGATCAAACCCGGGTTTCTGGCACAATAAGGCAGCAACTCTACCACTGCATCATTGTGCCATTCTTCGAGTTATGTAAAAACATCTTGGCATCATTGTATTAACCTTTGTTGCTTCCATATACATCAATCTTATTCACCTCATTTATGTTATAATATTAACACCCTCTGAAAAGTTCTGATCCTTGTAATTTTATTGGATGGTGCAAATGCCAACAGGAATTAATAATTTAAAAAATCAAATTATTGGGAAGAATATATTGGGAGATCATTAAATAAAAAGACCCAGTGTTTGTGGCAAACACACCATTACATAAATGGAAAAACAAAATAGAAATGCGAGCTTATAAGATGGATGTAGCTAAATGAGGCCCATCTTTGAAGAAGTTCTCCCCATCTCCCAGTACTGATACCCGAGGTCTTTGCTGGACCGCCTTCACTGATTTGGCTGTGAAGCAGAGAGCAATCTGGATGATGAACAGGAATTAAGCAGTGCCCCTGGCAGGCTCCGACAGAATGCAAACCTAGAGACAGAGCCTTTCCTAGTGTCAAACCCTGTAAAGCTTCTACTCTTACATTTTCAAAATGTGTCTTGCATTTGGGGGTATTCAAAAACTATTTTAAAGTGTTGCAAGTAATTTAAAGTGATTAATAATAAAACATAAAATGAGTTAAAACCAAAACTCAAATCAACAGTGGCGCAGTGGTAGAGTTGCTGCCTTACAACATTTGCAGCGCCGGAGACCCGGGTTTGATCCCGACTACGGGTGCTGTCTGTACGGAGTTTGTACGTTCTCCCCATGACCTGCGTGGGTTTTCTACAAGATCTTCGGTCTCCTCCCACACCCCAAAGAAGTACAGGTTTGTATGTTAATTGGCTTGGTAAATGTAAAAATTGTCCCTAGTGTGTGTAGGATAACGTTAATGTGTGGGGACCACTGGTTGGCGCAGACCCTGTGGGTCAAAGGGACTATTTCCATGCTGTATCCTTAAACTAAACTAAACTAAACTAAACAAAAACATTAAAGTAAAGGATTTCTTTTAAAACTACACTTAGCTTCCCAAAGGTTCAGGTCAATTCACCACTTTTGAAATGAGTGATACCTCAGGTTCCATGCCACATCTGACAATAGGGAATTCAGCGATGAAGCAAAATGGCAGATGCAATGCCATCTATTATAGAATAGATGGCATTGCTATGATTTGAGTATAGGAGTAAAGAGGTCCTTCTGCAGTTGTATAAGACCCTGGTGAGACCACATCCGGAGAATTGTGTGCAGTTTTGGTCTCCTAATTTGAGGAAGGACATCCTTGCTATTGAGGCAGTGCAGCGTAGGTTCACAAGTTTAATCCCCGGGATGGCGGGACTGTCATATCAGGAAAGATTGGAAAGACTAGGCTGGTATTCACTGGAGTTTAGAAGGATGAGAGGGGATCTTATAGAAACGTATAAAACTATAAAAGGACTGGACAAGCGAGATGCAGGAAGAATGTTCCCAATGTTGGGGGAGTCCAGAACCAGGGGCCACAGTCTTAGAATAAAGGAGAGGGCATTTAAAACTGCGATGAGAAAAAACCTTTTCACCCAGAGAGTTGTGAATTTGTGGAATTCTCTGCCACAGAAGGCAGTGGAGGCCAATTCACTGGATGAATTTAAAAGAGCGTTAGACAGAGCTCTAGGGCCTAGTGGAATCAAGGGATACGGGGAGAAGGCAGGCACGGGTTACTGATTGTGGATGATCAGCCATGATCATAATGAATGGCGGTGCAGGCTCAGAGGGCCAAATGGCCTCCTACTGTACCTATTTTCTATGTTTCTTATTCAGTAAATCCAGGTATATGTCTAGGTATGTCCGTTATTTGCTTGTGTGGAAACTTCTGAGCACCTTGGTAACTTTATGTACCAATGATTACAGTTGGCATGATTCAGCCCATTGTGATTTTACCATGAGTTAAAATTACTTTTAGAACTTTATCCATAGTAACATCTTGCACAGAACCACATCTAATAGCTGCAAACAGTAACAGTTAAAAAAAACTAGCTTTGGCTGAACAAAGACTAGAAACAAAAAGCATATTTTCTGAAAGAGAATCTATATTTCACTTTACTATTACTAAAATAATTGATTACAGATTTTCCGATTAATATGTGGCAGGGAAGCATAATAGAATCTGTGATTTATGTATATTTGAAAAAGAAAGTTGACTGCATTAGTGAACAAAATGTTCTGGCTGGAACGAAATAAACAACATGAACCTGTCAACAGGCACTTTGGTTACACAGCAACTTGCACTTATAAACAGAAACAGTTTCAGCATTCTGCAACAGCAGAACTCAACCATGATGCTTTTGAACATTTCCAGATATCAATTCACTACAACTGTTGCAGCATCTTTGTTGGCTAAACAATGTTTCGTGACTGTTCATTTAGTTATAAGTACTTGCATCATATTGAATGGTTTGTTTCGAACACACAAATAAAGGGAGCACTTAACCTTGGAACTGAAATGTGGTAAATTAGAAATGGCTATGTTTCGTGTCTCGAATGGTTATGAATAGCTGATGTTTCTCTTTTCCCTCTTAACTTTAACTAAAGTTTTCCTCTGTTTTCCTCCTAATTTTCTTAAGATAATTATTTTTAAATGGTCAAGATAAACCCTATGTAAGAAGGAACTGCAGATGCTGGTTTAAACCAAAGATAGACACAACATGCTGGAGTAACTCAGCGGGACAGGCAGCATCTCCTGAGAGAAGGAATGGCTGGCGTTTCAGGTCAAAACCCTTCTTCAGAACCTTCTTCAGTTTATCTAAGATTAACCCTGTGCCCTGCTAGGTTTGTGGGAAGGGATGGTAGGGTGGGGAGGAAGTCTAAGTCTAGAAGGATGAGAGGAGATTTTAGAAGGATGAGAGGAGATCTTATCATATCATATACATACAGCCGGAAACAGGCCTTTTCGGCCCTCCAAGTCCGTGCCGCCCAGTGATCCCCGTACATTAACACTATCCTACACCCACTAGGGACAATTTTTACATTTACCCAGCCAATTAACCTACATACCTGTACGTCTTTGGAGTGTGGGAGGAAACCGAAGATCTCGGAGTAAACCCACGCAGGTCACAGGGAGAACGTACAAACTCCTTACAGTGCAGCACCCGTAGTCAGGATCGAACCTGAGTCTCCGGCGCTGCATTCGCTGTAAAGCAGCAACTCTACCGCTGCGCTACTTATCGAAACGTATAAGATTATTAAGGGGTTGGACACGTTAGAGGCAGGAAACATGTTCCCAATGTTGGGGGAGTCCACAACAAGGGGCCACAGTTTAAGAATAAGGGGTAGGCCATTTAGAACTGAGATGAGGAAAAACGTTTTCAGTCAGAGAGTTGTGAATCTGTGGAATTCTCTGCCTCAGAAGGCAGTGGAGGCCAATTCTCTGAATGCTTTCAAGAGAGAGCTGGATAGAGCTCTTAAGGATAGCGGAGTCAGGGGGTATGGGGAGAAGGCAGGAACGGGGTACTGATTGAGAATGATCAGCCATGATCACATTGAATGGCGGTGCTGGCTCGAAGGGCCGAATGGCCTCCTCCTGCACCTATTGTCTATTGTCTATTGTCTAAATAATGCTCACACGCCTTGTGGTGGGCAAATGCTAGAATGTCTGGCCACATGGGATGGTGTTCACTGGAAATTATGATCTGTTCTCAGTTACTCAAATACCATCCATATCCAGCAAGCTTTGATGCAACAGTGCAAATGAACAACTCGGCTCAATCCCATTGTAACCGAGGCTACTGATTTACTGGATGAAAACCTGCTACCATTTTTATAGCTACAAACATATTATTTAATCTAACCTAATTAACTGATTCCCATTTGGAAGAGAAGGAGTTAATTATGGACAGTCAGCATGGCTTTGTACACAGCAAGTCATATCTTACTAACTTGATCGAGTTTTTTGAGGTGGTGACAAAGGTGATCAATGAGGTGAATGTTGTCTACATGGATTCCAGAAAGGCATTTGATGGGGGGGGGGGGGGGGGGGACCCATGGTGGGGTGATCCAGAAGATTAAGGTGCATGGGATTAACAGTGGCTTGGTTTATGGATTCAGAACTAGCTTACTGATAGAAGACAGAGGAAGGACAATATTCAGGCTGGAGGACTGTGAACAGTGGATTTCTGCAGTGGATTTCTGCAGCTCTGTGATCTCTGTTGGTTGTGATACACATACAGTGCATTCAGAAAGTATTCAGACCCCTTCACTTTTTCCACATTTTGCTACGTTACAGCCTTATTTTAAAACGGATTAAATTCATTGTTATCATCAATCTACACACAATACCCCATAAGGATCTCTCTGTATTTTGCTCCGTTCATCTTTCCCTCGATCCTGACTAGTGTCCCAGTTCCTGTCGCTGAAAAACATCCCCACAGCATGATGCTGCCACCACCATGCTTCACCGTAGGTATGGTATTGACCAGGTGATGAGCAGTGCCGCTTGGCATTCAGGCCATGGAGTTCAATCTTGGTTTCATCAGACCAGAGAATCTTGTTTCTCATGGTCTGAGAGTCCTTTAGGTGCCTTTTGGCAAACTCCAAGCAGGCTGTCATGTTCCTTTTACTGAGGAGTGGCTTCAGTCTGGCCACTCTACCATCAAGGCCTGATTGGTGGAGTGCTGCAGATATAGTTGTCCTTCTGGAAGGTTCTCCCATTTTCACAGAGGAACTCTGGAGCTCTGTCAGAGTGACCATTGGGTTCTTGGTCACCTCCCTGACCAAGGCCCTTCTCCCCCGATTGCTCAGTTTGGCCAGGCGGCCAGCTCTATGAAGAGTCCCGGTGGTTCCAAAGTTTTTCCATTTAAGAATGACGGAGGCCACTGTGCTCTTTGGGACCTGCAATGCTGCAGAAATTGTTTTATACCCTGCCCCAGATCTGTGTCTCGACGCAATCCTGTCTCGGAGGTCTACGGACAATTCCTTTGTCTTCATGGCTTGGTTTTTGCTCTGACATGCACTGTCAACTGTGGGACCTTATATAGACAGGTGTGTGCCTTTCCAAATCATGTCCAATCAATTTAATTTACAACTGGTGGACTCCAATCAAGTTGTCGAAACATCTCAAGGATAATCAACAGAAACAGGATGAACATAAGCTCAATTTTGAGTGTCATAGCAAAGGGTCTGAATACTTATGTAAATGTGATATTTCAGTTATATCTTTTTAATTACTTTCCAAAAATTTCTAAACACTTATTTTCACTTTTTTATTATGGGGTATTGTGTGTGGATTGATGATAAAAAAAAAGAATTTAATCCATTATAAAATAAGGCTGTAACGTAACAAAATGTGGAAAAAGTGAAGGGATCTTAATACTTTCTGAAAGCACTGTATTCATCCATCAGGCCTTGATGGGGTGTAAGCTGTCCAAGGAAAATATGAGGTCCGTTACTTAGAACCAGACCATTGAGTTGGTCTTGGTGGGCCGTGCGTGGCAAGCAGGTCCAGGCGAGACAAGACCATATCCCGACAGCAGGCCTGGCTCGCCGAACCCGCCTCGTCCGAGACTCATGCCCTACTCGACCCCAAGGATCGGTAACTGGTGAGGACGGTGGATGGAGGAGAGGATCGGTGAGCGGGCTGTGGGCGCTGCGTGGGTTTCGGGGTCAGCTGTGGGAGGCGCCCGGGACACCAACAGAGGCTGAGCCATGGCCATGGGAGGTGAGGTGAGGTGAGGGATGGTATATTCCGCAGGTGGAGGCATCGGTGAAGTGGGCCGCTAGAGGCCCCGAATTAGACGCGGCCTGCAGCATCTCCGAAAGGCAGAGCAGCGGTGAACATTGCCAGGCCAGTACAACCCCTGCAACATCGACCCAGTGCTATGGCCAGGGCACATGGGCCTTTAAGGCCAAGGCAAGACTCTGTACTATTAACAACTTTGAAACTTGAAGGGCACAAGTTAGTGCCAGAAACGTGACAACTCTTTGCGTACTGCCGCAGTGAAGTCTACTGTTCTTACACTACAATTGTTGCAATTTTGTACTTATCTATGATTGTGCTTATCTGATGTTACCTGATTGTATGCAAAACAATTAATTTTACTGTAGTTAAGTACATGTGACAATAAAGTATAATTGAATCATTGAATCATCATTGAACAAGTACCTTGGATCCCGTTCGCCATGGTATATGAAGGATGTGGTTAATCTGGAGAAAGTGCAGAGGAGAGTCACGGGAATGCAAACTGGTTTGGAAAATTTGAGTTATGGGGAAAGTTTGAATAGCCTGGCTTGGTTTTAATTGGAGCAAAGGAGGCTGAGGGGGTGACATAATAGTGGTATATAAAATTACATGGGCATTGAAGCAGGAGATACACAGAATCTTTTTCCCATGGTCAAGATATGAAAAACAACAGGGCATAGAGACACAAGAGAGGGCAGAGTACGGATCTGGAGCAAAAATAAGCTGCTGGAAGGACTCAGCAGGTCAGGCAGCATTTGTGGAGATGAAGGGATATTCATTTTTTTATGTCAAGACCTTGCATCAGCATTCAAGAAGAGGGCATATGTTTAACATGAGAGGAAGGAATTATAAAGCAGATTTGAGGGTATTTAACGCACCGAATGTGGTTGAGATCTAAATAACACCGCCAGAGGAGGTGGTGGAATTTAATAAAGTAATTGTGTTTAAGAGACATTTAGAGAGAAACTTAAGTAGGCAAGGCATAGGAAGATACCAACCCAATGCAAACAAATGTTGGATGGGTTGAGCCAAAGAACTTTGTGTTCTGTTTTTTTTATAAGAAACAAGAATTAAATTAATCACAATAATATGTTGCTGTGTAATGTTGGTAGTAGTAGATTTAATTGCGAACAATTCTCATTACTCTTTCCGTAACTGAATACTGGTGGAGGCGTTCCTCATTGAATACAAATCAGCATCAATTTCACTTTTGTTGTGGCAGTGGACTCTTCAAAAAATGTATTTAAGATTTAGTTCAACATCTAAACTGGTTGGATTTTTCATTTAAATAGCAGATTTAATGGCTTCATGTCCATTAAATTAGAGGTTTGTCATGGATAATTTGCAAATCATTTCCCAATCACTTTAGATACACACAAAATGCTGGAGTAACTCAGTGGGATAGGCAGCATCTCTGGAGAGAGGAATGGGTGACGTTTCTGGTTGAGACCCTTCAGACTGAGAGTCAGGGGAGAGGGAGACTAGAGATATGGAAGTGTATGAGTGTGATAATGACAGATCAAAGCAGACAATGTTCAAGGAAATGTAGAAATGTTCATTGTTAGTGGAGGTGGTGACAACGAGGCATGCAATCAGTACAATTATTCAGGATCACAAAATACAATAAATAAATAACCATAATGCTAGGTAACCATAATAGTGCAAGAACTAAAGTCCATGGAGCAATCAAAGATACAGTCCTTAGAAGATCATAGTTGATGAGTCATAGTCATCGAGTGATACAGTGTGGAAACAGGCCCTTCGGCCCAACTTGCCCCATACACTAGTCCCACCTAAGTCCCAGCTACACTAGTCCCACCTGCCTGCGCTTGGTCCATATCCCTCCAAACTTGTACTATCCATGTAGCTGTCTAACTGTTTCTTAAAAGTTGGGATAGTCCCAGCCTCAACTATCTCCTCTGGCAGCTTGTTCCATTACCTTTGTGTGAAAAGGTTACCCCTCAGATTCCTATTAAATCGTTTCCCCTTCACCTTGATCCTGTCCTCTGGTCCTCGATTCCCTTACTCTGGTCAAGAGATTCTGTGCATCTACCCGGTCTATTCCTCTCATGATTTTATATACCTCTAAGATCACCCCTCATCCTTCTGTGCTTCAAGGAATAGAGATCCAGCCTACTCAACCTCTCCCCATAGCTCAGACCCTCTAGTCCTGGCAACATCCTCGTAAATATTTCCTGAACTCTTTCAAGCTTGACATTATCTTTCCTAGAACATGGTGCCCAGAAATGAACACAATACTCTAAATGCGGTCTCACCAACGTCTTAGACAGCATTGCTGAGGTTTGTGTTTTGAATTGATTGAAAGAAACAGAATGGAAACAGGGCCTTCAATCCACTGAGTCATGCGGACCATCAATCTGCCGTTCACACTGTTCTATATTGTCCCACTTTCGCAACCACTCCCTACATACAAGGGGAAATTTACAGAGACTGATTAACCTACAACTGGCATATCTTTGGGATGAGGGAGGAAACCAGAGCACTCAGAGGAATCCCACGCAGTCATAGTGAGAACGTGCATGCAAACTCCACAGAGGTCAGGATTGAACCCAGTTCTCTAAACTCTACTAGCTGTGCCTCTGTGCCGCCCTGCTGTGTAGTGTTTAAGTGCTTTTCTTGAACCTGGTGGTCATGGTTTTCAGGCTCCTGGACCTTTTTACCGACAGAGGTAACTAAATCAGAGGTTGGCAGTTCAGAAGTGGTGACTTGTAATGAAAGGAGAATGCCTTGGTTCCATTTGTAATTCCCTTGGTGGCACATGTCCAAGCACAGCCCTAGTTGGTACCAGATGCTACAGTGGGTTTAGATGGTAGAGGCTGTGACAGGTTTGTTAAATGCTCAATGATGTTCATGGTCTACAAGGTGGAAATATCATCAATGGAGATTCAGTAGAGTTTTACATCCCACGTTGTAGTCATTGGGCAGTCACCTTTATGGAGCACTCCCACACTCCAAATATGGACAGGTTTGTGGTTAATTGCCTTGGTATAAATGTTAATTGACCCTTGTGTGCGTAGGATAGTGTTAATGTATGGGGATCGCTGGTTTGTGCAGACTCGGTGGGCTGAGGGGCCTGTTTTCAAACTGTATCTTTAAACTAAATTAAGCAGGGTATGTGCTGTAATTAGAGCTCGAACATCAATTTGCACTGCTGCCGTTATAACTCTGGGTACAACTCTTCATAGGGGACAGGTATTGGGTCTTGTGTTGAAACTGAGAATTCAGTTTAAGACTGAATGCAGACCTCCCAACATTTGATTTTACAAATTCAGAATTTTGACGTCCAAAATTCAGAATTTTACATCAAAATTCACAATATGGCGCGTAATGCCACTTTTCCGCAAAATAAAAGTATGCACGCCAAATGCGCATACGCGTTGTGCTACATTCATGTGTGAGAAACGATTATTATTTCCAACAGTCTGTAGTTCTTGGACTACATGTACAATGTCAGGCCTATCATGAGTATATTCTGCTATTTATAGAAAGGTTATTGAACAGAAATACTTTTTACAACACAAAAACAAAATTGTTTTGTTTTCTTTTTTCTATTTCCCCAACTCCCCTTCCACCCCCTCTCCCCTCACCCACTCCCCTCCCCACCCCACTGCCCACCTCCCTTGCTCAGCCCCCCACCCCCACTCCCCTTTTTGCTTTTTCCTGGTATTGAATAAAGGAACAATGGTCATAAAATGTATGACTAAGTTATGAAGAAAGAGTTTCATTTAAAACTGCACATACCTAATTTCATTGAAGACATACTTGCTCCAATGGTCTTCAACAGCAAATCCCAATGGTCCATGTCCCCCCATCCCCCACCCCCCCACTCTCACTCTACCCCCACTCCCCCCACCCCTCCCCTCACCCCTCCCCTCTACTCCCCTCCCCCACTCCCATACCCCCCTTTCCCACTACCTCCACTCCCCCTCCCCCTACCCCCCCACCCCCCTTTCCCACTACCTCCACTCCCCCTCCCCCACCCCTTCCCCTCTTCCCCCACCCCAACTCCCCTTCCACCCCCTCTCCCCTCACCCACTCCCCACCCCACCCCACTGCCCACCTCCCTTGCTCAGCCCCCCACCCCCACTCCCCTCCCTCCTGACTCCCACTCCCCCCTCCCACTCCCTCCTCCTCAACCCCCCATTCACCCACCCCATTCCCTCTCAACATCAACAGGTCTCACGCTACGTGGCGAGGCCAGGCCAGGCCAGACAAGGTGAGGCGAGTGGCAATGCCAGGCAACGTGAGGTCAGTGGCGATGCCAGGCCAGGCCAGGCGAGCGGCGAGCTACTAGGCCAGGCCAGGTGAGGCGAGCAGCGAGGCAAGACCAGGTAAGCGGCGAGGTGAGGCCAGGCGAGCTGCGAGCGGCGAGGCCAGGCGAGCAACGAGGTGAGGCCAGGCGATCGGCGGAGCGGGGCAAGGCGAGGCCAGTGGAGAGGCGAGGGGTGGGGCGAGCGGCGGGGCATGTGTTTTGCCGAAAAATGTGAGGCAAAATCGGAATGGCGGAAATGAAATAAGAAAGCGGAAACTTTCCACCAAATTCGGAAGTGTTGGGAGGTTTGTGAATGGTTTCACATTACATTGTGTTACCACCTGGATTGCTTACATAAATGTGATGTTATTTCTCTCAACCCTGATTAAATCTTTTCCTACAACAACTGAATCTTGATTGTGAAAGCTAATAAATAGGTACTTACACTTAATACTTGTAGACATGGTTTTTGGCATAGATGTGTCAACAGCAGCTGAAATGTACACAAACAGGAACTGAATTAAGGTTATAGGATCTAGGCTATGATAGGAAACAATTTTTTAAAGATATACATTTATGGAACATGTATTCTACTTCAACCAGTTGTAACTGCCCCAGACTACACTGAGGTGTAGCAAGGAAATGCAGAATCTGGTTTACAACGGCGATAGACATAAAATGCTGGAGTAACTCAGTAGGTCAGGCAGCATCTCTGGAGAAAAGGAATAGGTGATGGTTCAACCCGAAACGTCTCCTATTCCTTTTCTCCAAAGATGCTACCTGATCTGCTGAATTAGTCAAGCAAGTTGCTTAATTTTATGAAATAACTAGACTGAGGTGAACCCGTTGGGTCCAAATCTCACCTGCGGGCCTATCCTGGGTCAACCCTCCCTCAACTCACGATCCTGCGGGCCCAGCAACCCTCTCCAAACTGACGAAGCCCATTGCCGGGTGGGGAGTGTCCCCCGCGGTCGTGGGTGGGCGAGGGGGAACAGGGAAGAGGAGAGGGTGCCACTCACCTCGGCCCCGTGCCGCCAGCACTGCAGCCAGAGTGTCCTCCCCTCCCTCTCCCCCCACCCACTCACCCACTACATCCCCCCCTCAACCTCCCTTAAAACTCCCCAAAACATCTCCTGCATTGTAGCACCCTCCCCTCCCCATTCCCTCTCCCCTCCTCCGGGCGGGTCCCATTGTGACATCACATGCTGAACATGGCAAGAAATCGTTTTTATAAGGGAATTATAACCTTAAAAATCTCTGAAAACTAAAAATATGACCAATTTGAAGGAAACTTGGATGAAAGGTATAGATAGATAGATGTTTCAAGTAACCTTATCTAGAAAACATACATTTTTAGGAATAAATTATCACCATAGAGATGAGGAAAAACTTTTTCAGTCAGAGAGTTGTAAATCTGGGGAATTCTCTGCCTCAGAAGGCAGTGGAGGCCAATTCTCTGAATGCATTCAAGAGAGAGCTCTTAAGGATAGCGGAGTCAGGGGGTATGGGGAGAAGGCAGGAACGGGGTGCCGATTGAGAATGATCAGCCATTATCACATTGAATGGCGGTGCTGGCTCAAAGGGCCGAATGGCCTACTCCTGCACCTATTGTCTATTGTCTATATTGTAATAGTGCACCAAGAGGATTTTCACAATAATTATGTAACCATCACAATCTCCAAGTAATTTTATATGGTTTAATATTCCAAGCATAAATCATTGCATCTAATTTCATTGCCTTCATTTAGATCCATTCAAAGACTTTGACCAACACTGCACACATTCTGTGTCAGAAACAGTAAGATGGCTGAAGTAACAGAACGTCTGTTCTAACTTGCTCAGTATTAGTTATAACCATCACTGGAACAACTGCCATAGATAAGTGACGTGATTTTGGTGATGAGTTAAAGAGAATGGCGTGCTTCTAACTAATGTCCTTCTCATATTCTACATCCCCTTAACCCACACTCTGTTCTGATGTACAAGCTGCAGATTGTGTATTCCCTTAATGCACGCTAATGTTTTGCTTTTGTGCCTTCTTTGGCAGAAGTCACAGATTTGTCAGATACTGTAAAAAAAGCCTCAGGAAGCTACTGCAGCAAATTGTAGCTGGTAAACTCTGCAATCATAATGCACTGAAGGTGGACAGATCGTTTTTTTCGTGTATTAATATCAATCAAGTAGATTCTTTGTTCTGAGATTGTTTATTTTTTTCGAGAGATATCAGAACCATGCTCCTCTAAGCAATTGGTGACAATTATATCACAGCTTTAATTAATGACTTGTAAGTACTCACATTGTTGAATAGGCAGTTTCTTTAAGTATATAATCATTACTGTAATATGTAAAGAGTTAAAAATGAGAAAGAATGAGCAAGATTAAGATTTAGTGTAAAGTTTTGAGAATTAGTACAGGAAATGTGGACACTGTTAAATTACACATCCAGTCATTCCATTTTCACTGTTCCTATTATCTTATGTTCATATTTTTTTAAATCTCAGTAGCTCATTAAAAAAATTGCCCTAAAAAAAATTGCCCTTTTCAGTGCTAATTTAGATTTATGGCCTCCAAAATGAAAACATTTGTACAATATTGCCAAGATTAAAATGCATATTTGCCTACACCATATTATACTTCTTTTGTGGATACCTCTTTTAATACATAACCACAAATAACAATGTAATACCTCTATGGCATACCTTTGGTTGAAAGTAGATTTTTGTAATGTACAGCCATATGATCTTGGATTATAAACTGTGTGGACAACTTGCTGGATGATCCCAAACAAAATACTGGAAATAAGTACATTTATTGATTATCCTACAGATGAAAGGCATTCTCCAAAAGTGATCTAATTGTACTACATACAATTAAAAAAACTCTTATTTTTCTTTAGGCTCAGAAAACTCTTATTCAACAGCAGATTATGTGGTCACAATGTCAGTAAAACATAACCTACCTTTTCACAAAAATGACATCATCAGGAAAATCAAAAGTAATTTCCCACAGAGATAATTCATCAAACTGTTTATGGTAAGAATTTTATACAAATTAATAACACGGGCGCAGACAGCTTAATTGGAGAAGGCCTTTAATGAAGCCAAAATTGTGAAAATATTTGTTACAGGAATATAATTCCATTGTGAATCAGTCCAGTATTTACCAAAGTGAATTTTCTCTTGGGACAGCATGGCTGAAAAGATAAATAAAATAATGTCCAATGGGGAATTGAAAATTGGTCACTGTTCAAATTCCTTCTGAAAATGTTTGTTGTACTTTAATCTTGAAAATGTTATTTTCTGCAGTTGGCCAAACTCTGGCACATGAAAGGAGAAGTTGAAAGTCTGCATTTGATGAGAGTGGCTCATGAGATATAAAAAACGGTAGATGTTTTTAGAGCAAAATGTTTAGGAAGGAACTGCAGATGTGGTTTATGCCAAAGATAGACACAAAATGCTGGAGTAACATCATGATTTTGTGATAACCTCAAACTTGCACTGCTGTCTATACATGTTAGCCTTCTACCCCTTTGCTAATCAAGTAGATATCGACTTCTGCTTGCACTGTCCTTTGAGGAAGAGTGAGATGGAAATCCCATGAGAGGAATAGATTGGGTGGAAGCACAGTCTCTTGCCCAGAGTAGGAGAATCGAGGACCAGAGGACATAGGTTTAAGGTGAAGGGGAAAAGATTTAATAGGAATCTGAAGGGTAACTTTTTCACACAAAGGGTGGTTGATGTATGGACAAGCTTCCAAAGAAGGTAGTTGAGCAGGGACTATCCCAACATTTAAGAAGCAATTAGACAGATACATGGATAGGACAGGTTTGGAGGGATATGGACCAAATGCTGGCAGGTGGGACAAATGCAGCTGGGACACGTTGGCTCGTGTGAACAAGTTGGGCTGAAGGGCCTGTTTCTACACTGTATCACTATGAATCTATGAATCTAAGAGTGTTCCAACCATTTGAAAGATAAATTTCTGCTTTAAATGGGAAACCCCTTGCTTTTAAAGTGATCTCTCGTTCTAGATCCTCTCATAAGAGGAAACATTCTTTACAATGTCACCCTGTCAAGACCGCTTAGGATTTTATGTTTTGATTGAGTCACCTTCACTTTTTCAGGCTCCAAAGGATGTTAGTCAAGCTTGCCAATCTTTCCCAACAAGTCAACCCATGTATTAGCCTTGTAAATCTTTTCCAGGCTGCTTCCCATGTACATGCACTCTTAGATGCAGTGTGCCAAGTACTCGACATATGATCTCAGTAAAGCCTTATATATCTGAATCTGAATTACCTTTATTGTCATTCAAAATGAATTGAACGAAAATCATTTGCCACGCAGCCACAACAGTACAGAGTAAAAGGCACAAGACACACAATTTTAACACAAACATCCATCACAGTGACTCCTCCAGACACCCCTTCACTGTGATGGAAGGCAAAAAAAATTCTTCTCTCTTCCCCCATGCTTCTCCCACGGACAGATAGTTCGACTTCTGCCGAGGCGACCAAGGCTCCCGACTCGCGCAGCCCCCGCAAGGAGATGGTAGGTCCCACGGCTTCACAAAACTTGTGTGAAGTCAAGAAAAGCCATGGGTAGTGGTAGCAAAGAATTTCACTGTGGCTTGTCACATGTGACAATAAAGTATTCAATTCAATTCAATTCAATTCAAGCCATGTTCATCCTGCATTTCCTTTGGAGATAACATGCAGTGAATATAATGTCCTTTGTGCTTCTGGATAGGGAAATCCACAATGATATTCAGGGAACATCACTTTAGCCATTAGGAGGGTGCAGCTGAGGATGATCCTCATGATGAGTCTTCTGTGCAACACAACTGGAAGACTTTTGTGCCTTTACCCACAACCATATTTACCTGTAACTTTCTTGAAGATGCTCACAATGACACCATCCTTGAAGTCACTGAGTATGCCCTCAGCCTCCCAGGAGTCCACTTTCAATTGCAATCTCAGCATTTCAAGATTTGCTACCAATTTTTGTGGACTTTGAATGAGTTTAAACCACTCATGGGAATAACCCATTAGGAATGATCGTGTGGATAATCAACAGGAAATTAATTTGAATTAAAGTGTTAATGAATATGCAAAATCATAAAACATGCAGCATACATCTTAATATTAGCAACAGCTTGCAAATCATAAACCAGATCAGGTTGAGAGATTAGCATACGCTTGCAAATGAGGTAACACCTGTCATGTTGCTCATCAAACATATTTATTTCCATAATACTCCACCGAGCTTGAAACATTTATAGGGTACTAGTACACAAATAGAAATCCTACTATTCCTGGTTGCTTTCATTTAAGGAATCCATGGAGTGAAAGTAAACAAATAAAAAAATTCAACATTCGTGTCTCAATAGAAAAATATTTTTATACTAAATAATACTTATACACTGCAAATTCAAACCCAATGTTTGAAATAAAATTAATTTTTCTATGATTATTACACTATAATACATAATGTCCTGGAAATAGGATAGCTTAAAGGATAATTTTGAAATTACACCTGTACCAGGTTGATTGGTACGGGTGTCAGGGGTAATGGAGAATGGGGTTGGGAGGGAGAGATACTCCGGCAGAGCCAAATTCTGCTCCTGTCACTTATGACCTGATGACCAGGCAAACTTTGCCCAACTGTCTTGATATCTTATGGGAAGAATTTAAAAAAAAAGTTTCTGTAATATTTATATGAAGGATATACGTGATCATTTAAGCATGTTATATACTGAAGAAATGTGTGAATAGTAGGGTAATGTTAGGAGGGAGGATAAAGTGTCCTCACTGAAAGGATTCACTGGAAGTGTCTTAGAGACGTTGATGGAACAGGCAACCCACAGGAAAGAGGGAAGTGTGAACATCCTGTTCCTGCTGGACTTCCTGCTGAAGCGACCGCAGGCAGTGAGAATGGGCCCGCACCTGTCCTCCACTATCACCCTGAGTACCGGCACACCACAGGGCTGTGTTCTGAGCCCCATGCTCTACTCCCTCTTCACACACGACTGTGTTCCTGCATTCGACACCAACACCATTGTCAAGTTTGCAGACAACACAAACGTGATCGGGCTTATCACCAACGGTGATGAAACAAAATACAGAATGGAGGTGCAGAACCTGGCGGACTGGTGCTCAGATAACAACCTGTCCCTAAACACCTCCAAGACCAAGGAGCTGATCATCAACTTCCGTAGGTCACATAACGGGGAATACGCCCCGATCTCTATCAACGGGGACATTGTGGAGAGAGCGTCTAGCTTCAAGTTTCTGGGCACTCACATTTCGGAGGACCTAACATGGTCCAATAACACCGCTGCGCTGGTTAAGAAGACACAGCAATGACTGTTCTACCTAAGAACACTGAAAAAGTCTGGTCTACCCCAACAGCTGCTGATGACCTTCTACCGCTGCACCATGGAGAGCATCCTAACACATGGCATCCCTGTGTGGTACCTCAGCTGCACGGAGGCAGAAAGGAAAGCTCTTCAGCGGGTAGTCCATAGAGCTCAGAGGACCATCGGAACACAGCTACCAGACTTGGAGGGCATCTACAACACACGATGCCTCAGAAAAGCCACCAGCATCCACAAAGACTCTTCACACCCCTGCAACAGTCTGTTCGAACTCCTTCCATCGGGCCTTCTACGCCCGCACCTCCAGACTCAGGAACAGCTTCATCCCCAGGGCCATAGCTGCTATGAACCGGTCCTGCTGAGCCGGATGGTCACATCGCACAGTGATCCGGCACAGATCCACTTGCACTTTATTCTGTCTTGAAACTGTTACAATTTGTTTCTTTGGGTTGCTGTTGTTTAAACTAATTAAATTATTGGATCGTATGGGAGGCGCATTCCCAATCTCGTTGTACCCCTGTACAATGACAATAAAGATATATTGTATTGTATTGCATTGTATGAATCAAGACTGTCCCCGGCTAGAAACAAGTGCTCCCAGCAGGAGAATGCTCAGGAAATTGCTCAGAAGATCTCTGCCATTGATTGTCACCTTCACTCTACCATACTCTAGAGCCTGCCAATCTTTTGCCCAATGTCATCCTCAGCTGTGTCCTCCTAAAGGCTAAACATAGAAACATAAAAACACAGAAAATAGATGCAGGGGGAGGCCATTTGGCTTTTCCAGCCAGCACTGCCATTCTTTGTGATCATGGCTGATCATCTACAACCAGTAACCTGTCCCTGCCTTCTCCCCATATCCCTTGATTCCACAAGCCCCTAGAGCTCTATCTAACTCTCTTTTAAATTCATCCAGTGAATTGGCGGCCACGGCCTTCTGTGGCAGAGAATTCCACAAATTCACAACTCTGGGTGAAGAGATGTTCCCTGAATTGTTAGATACAATTGTTTCTCAATCCAGAAGCACAATGCACATGATATTCATTGCATATCATCTCCAAAGGCAATGTAGGATGAACCATGGCTATCGCTACACATTGCTTTCCTTGACTTTGCAAAAGCCTTGAGTAAGTTATGTAACGCTTTACTGAAGGTGCAACTCCCATGTACGCATTGTGCCTGCAACAAATGGATGCGACATGCAAGGCTTCCCTTCCAAATATATGTAACTGAATTTTGTCATTGGTACCCTTTACCTAGTATGAGATACTTAATAAAAATATTTAATGAGAAATATATTTAATTAATCTTCCACCAGTTTCACATGCTGTGTACTGTTTTCCATTCACACTCAGTTAAAATTAATGGAAAATTAGGTAGCATGAACCTGCCATTCCTGATTTACGCTGTTTTTGAGGATTGCATCACTGAAGAGAACCAGCAAGCACCATGCACCTCAAACAGGTCTTGAGGCTAACTTGAAACTTGTTCCAGGGTATCAAATTAATTTTTTTATTGCTGACCTATCATATGCTCCATAAGACAAGCTTCAGAGATGATTGTCTACTCGGAAGTTTGCCCTGAGTAAATCTCTGAAGGATAAGGTAGTGAGGTGAACATGTAAGGTTGATGACAGACTTTGAAATGCTGTGGAGCCAGGTAAAACACACCTGCTTGCTCCACACAAAGCTATAAAAAAGTATAGATATTTACTCTTATGTTAATGGTTACTACTTCGCTGCAGAAATTGCTAATGGTCATTGGATACAACACAGGCCTAACAAGGACAGTTTGTTTCTAGTATATGAATGAATGAAATATCTGACATTTCATAAATGTAGGCATACAAGATTGTAGATGGGTAACCTGCTAATATGTAAACTTAGTTTCCTGGTCCTATTTACCAACTCAGGCTTTACATCGTTTATGTAATTTATCTTGATACTTACTGCTGCTTTTTGTGCACATGTGTCCCTTAAATGGACGCATCAGGGAATACTTTGGGATCACGGTTAATTGAATTCCTAAGGAGCAGAAAAAACAATGACAAGTAAGTACAAATTGTGGCAAGCAACATTACATTCAGGCTAAACAATTCCAGCAACGGCAACAAAAAAACGTGCTCATACATCATTGGCAAGTTTCCTTATACTGAAAACGTTGAAGTTGTCAAGTTACATATCTGAAGCATCTTTTCATCTTTTGGAGACAGAGGTTTTCCATGGAAAGCACAACATTTTTTCTCTTAACAGTGAACTCTGCCATAAGAATGCAAATCTTTCACAAATTTATTGTAGACATGGAATATTTCTTTGATTTTACCTGTTATCATGTCATTTTTCTGATGCCTATACTGAAGCAGCAAAGTAAGATTTGCACTACCCAATTATATTTGACAATATTTCAGCTCCAACAACATTTCCTTGATCAGGAACTCTCTACTGTTAAAGCTACCATTTCTAGAGCAGTAACAATACATTGACTAGGATAAAGATTCTGTGATCCATCCATATTTTTGGTCCTATGAATACTCCCATGTTGGGAGTGCACGATTCATAATATCATAAAGATCACCATGGATCACATTTAAATAATAATATTTACAATTTGTCACGGGCGTCGTGGTGGTAGAGTTGCTGCCTTATAACTCCAGAGACCTGGGTATGATCCTGACTACAGGTGCTGTCTGAACCTTCTCGTTTGTACGTTCTCCCCATGACTGCATGGGTTTTCCCTGGATGTTCTGGTTTCCTCCCACACTCTAGAGGCTTAGAGATTTGTAGGTTAGTTGGCTTCGGTAAAAATTGTAAATTGTCTCTAGTGTGTAGGATAGTACTAGTGTATGGGGATCGCTGGTCGACGCGATCTCAGTGGGCCAAAGTGCCTGTTTCCATGCTGTATCTCCAAACTCGCTAAACTAAACTAAATTATCATCAGGTGAATATAAAAGGGAAAGCTAGAAATAAGTTTTCCTTCACAAAACAAAAAAGCACATTGCATTTACATGACATTGTAAAATAAGAGTAAATCATTTCAAGGAATTTCATAGTAACATGTTCATTAAAATTTGCTGCCAGTCTACCTAGAGAGATATTAAAACAGATAAGTAAGAACATTTTGGCCTTTGAGCTACATCAAGGCAGAAGGATTTAAGGAAGCAGAGTTACAAGCCCACACAAGTTAAGGTACATTCACCAAAGATGGAGTGATTAAAATGCGGAAGCCAGATTAGAGAAGCACACAGGTACTGGAGCGGTTTAGTGTTTAAGGAAGTTACAAAGATAGTGAGCAGCAAAATCATGAGGCCTTTGAAAATGATTAGAATATTACAATAAAGAATCTGGACTATTAGGAGAACTAGACCAGGTGCATGTTAGGACGTAGACAATAGTTTTGAATGACCTTAACTTAATGGAGGGTGGAAGGCAGGAAACTTGCTGAGAAAGATGGGAATAGTCAAATGTAAGGTAACAAAGGTGCTGATAAGCATGGAGTTATTAGAATCATATAATTGCTTTTCCATGCTTTGATGATAAAGGCAGATGTTTTAACTATTCGATTTGCCAATTATTGGGTACCTTAGAAGGTCCAACAGCACTTCTCCAATGTTGACCCACCTGGTGTTGACATAGTTTCACATTATAGGTGATTCTTTCTACTGAGTGGCCTGGTGGCACACATCCTCTCTCAAGGTGTTGATGTCCTTTGGCTGCAGGACCTCTGAAAGGCTTTCTCAATACCCTCCTCAATCAAATTCAGTCTTTAGTCTGAGGGGGTGGCACAATGGTGCAGTGGTAGAGTTGCTGCCTCACAGTGCCAGAGACCCAGGTATGATCCTGACTACGGGTGTTGGCTGTACGGAGTTTGTACGTTCACCCTGTGACCTGCTGGGTTTTCTCCGGGTGCTCCGGTTTCTCCCACACTCCAAAAAAGTGCAGATTTGTAGGTTAATTGGATTTGGAAAAATTGTAAATTGTCAGTAGTGTGTTGGATAGAACTAATGTACAGGTGATCGCAGTCAACGCGGACTCGGTGGGCCATAGGGCCTATTTCCACACTGTAGCTCTAAACTAAACCAAACTAAAGTTTAGAGATACAGCTCAGAAACAGGCCCTTCGACCCACAAAGTCCACGCCAACCAGCGATCACTCTGTACACGAGCACTATTGTAAACATTATTTACAGAAGCGAATTAACCTACAAGCCTGTACGTCTTTGGAGTGTTGGAGGAAACCAGAGCACCCGGAGAATATCCACATGGTTACGGAGAGAACGTACAAATAGACAGCACCCGCACCCATAGTCAGTATCAAACCCAGGCCTCTGGCGCTGTTAGGCAACAGCTTCACCGCTGCATCACTATGCCACCCTATGTTATCAGAGGGGACACCAGACCAGTTGCTGGATATGACCACACATGAATAAAATTTGAAAAAGAAATGTAAAAGGACATGCACACATGGCAATGCCAAATACAAGATACTGAGCTCCTGGTGTTGCAAGAATCGTGATTTTGGACAGCCTCACAATCCTTATTAGTTGCTTAGAAAATTGCTACATATTTGTAACAAGTTGAAATTAAAAATTGAGTTACAAGCTTTAGGGCTGTGACCGTAATATTTCAATTTAAGATAACTGGTGCAAAAAAAGAAAGGAAATAAATTTAATTTTCCACACGGCTTGTTAAGATTTGAAAAACATAGCCTGACCCGAGTTAATTAAAAAGTAACTTACAAAAGGGAATAGGAAAAATGATTTTTAAAGAAGTTTAAATAGAAAAAAGTAAAAGGGAGTGGAACAAATTAGAAATCTCTTTCAAAGAGCTGGCAAGTCCATAATGTCAAATTGTCTTTTTCCCGTGCTGTAGAATTCCACAATTACCACATCAATTCAATGGTTCACACTTTAAAATTATATCTTTAAAACATTTTGATAGATATTAGTTGAATTGTTCTGCTAATAATGAACATGTAAATATGGGTCGGCTTTCCTTTATAATGAAAATATCCAGCTGTTTCAAGAGCATCATTACTCTGAATTCTGATTAGCTCCAAGAGACTGTTTGATTTTTTCATCTATTTTATTGATGTTTTAAATATGTATGTTTCTGCTAACAATCATCTCACATGAATCAACTTCAGGGAATTATTCCGTCACCATTGTTAAATTCAATTAACACTG
The DNA here is from genome assembly GCF_053455715.1 of Rhinoraja longicauda. NCBI lineage: Eukaryota > Metazoa > Chordata > Chondrichthyes > Rajiformes > Arhynchobatidae > Rhinoraja > Rhinoraja longicauda. Next base: position 18,478,851 of record NC_135961.1, read on the forward strand.
GAAGGTACAGTCCTTAGTTCATAATGTCTCATGAAATGAAGTCAGTTTAGCACGCTGAACTAAATTTACAAAAAAGGATAAATGTAAAATGAAGCACAGTGTGATCATTACCCAAAATGCAAATTAACAAGGGGTCAATGCCAATGGTGGGACCAGGAAGCCAACTTCTCTGTTCCTCAGACAATTTTAGAACTGACAAAATCAGAATGCAATAAATGTTGAGAGGGGGGCTTTCAGGATGAAGCTTCTAGCAGACCTTTGTGGTGACTTTTGTATACTTTGTATGCAAAAACAACAAATTTCACAACAAATTTCAGTGACAATAAAGTATCATCATCATAATCAATTTCACATTATAAAGTTAACTGTTTGTGGTCTTTGGAGGTATACATTCTGTTTATTTTCCTACATTTGTCACATGGCCCATAGAGTCATACAATGTGGAAACAGGGCCTTCGGCACAACTTGCCCACGCTAACCAATATGCTCCATCTCCACTAGTCCCACCTGCCCGTGTTTGGTTCATAACCCTCTAAATCTATCCTGCCCATGTACCTGTCCAAATATTTCTTAAACATCATAGTATCTGCCTCAACCAGAGACAAATGTTTGGACAATTAAAATGATTACAGTATCTTATCTCTACTAAAACTTGTGCATTCCTAAGGTTTGAAATCATGACTGCTTTGTGAGTGAAATATCTGCCAAAGGGTTGGTGGGATCCATCCTTAAACTATTTAGAATTGCAAATGGAGGCTTTTCCCTCAATCAAATAAGGCTATGCAATCAGTGTCAATAACTGTTTAAATGGCAAATTACTTGGAAGCATCCCAATCACAATATTCCATGCTTTAAAGACATAATAGGGTGGTAATCAATCACAATTTCCCACCTTTGAAATTGGTACGAGATTATGATGACACCAACTACACATTAAATTTCCTGTTCGATTTCAGTCATTAAATTGAGTAACAAACGACACAGAGAAGAACAGGTGGTGTTGATAAGTTATAGTACCTTTCCTTCAGATTTCTTTGTGACCTAATTATAGATGAAGTGGATTGATTTTATAAATGTGTGATGCTGTAGAAAGATGGTGTATTGTGCTCCACACAAACTTAAAAGTTGTAATAAAGCCGTGTCATTGTAGCATGCATATTGTGTATATATAAAATGTGGCTAAAAATGTAAACATCTTGAACTGTGCCTTATTTGAGATTTCCACGGTTTTTCTACCAATACAATAGAGGACCAATCAGGCGAAAATGCGTAGAAATTCTCTGTGGTTGTGTAAAGAATTGAAAGTTATCATGGATATTTTTCTACATCATCAGCATTCACATGGCAATGAGCTCGAGAGAAAGAGTTTAAAGGTTGCATTATGGCACAGCAGTTAGGTTTGTTACCTCACTGTTCCGAAGATTCCAGTTCAATCCTAACCTCAGGTGAATGCGTGGAGTTTGCAAGGTCTCGTTATAACAGTGCGAGACGTTTGCTGGGTGCTCAAGTTTCTTCCCAAACCTCAAAGATGTGCTGATCGATTGAGTCTGAAGAAGGGACCCGACCCAAAACGTCACCTATCTATTTTCTGGATGCTGCCTGACCCGCCGAGTTATTTCAGCATTTTGTGTCTATCTATTACTGGTCACTTAAAACAAAGCCAAAGACTGGGGTTCGGTGAGTGAGACTAAATTTCAAGGCTAAGGGAGAATGGAACTGATGGGATGGCACTGTTTTTGGGCTGACAGAAATATAGAAAATAGGTGCAGGAGTAAGCCATTCAGCCCTTCGAGCCAGCACCGCCATTCAACATGATCATGGCTGATCATCCAAAATCAATACTGTTCCTGCTTTTTCCCCATATCCCTTGATTCCATTATCCCTGAGAGCTAAATCTAACCCTCTCTTGAAAACATCCAATGAATTGGCCTCCACTGCCTTCTGTGGCAAAGAATTCCACAGATTCACAACTCTCTGGGTGAAAACATTTCATGGATTTGGCCATGGATAAGACAGGCCTGAGCAACCGCCAAAAATATATTCTCCTGTGTTGAAAAATTTGCAGTGAAATATCTTCCATTTATAATTGTCACTGAGCAGGACAAAGAAACAGTTTCATAAATTTATTCTTGGTAAAGCATGGGATAATGCATTAAATTGAATGACTGGGGAAGTGTGCTGACAAGAGAAAACCGGGTAAACGTTTAAAGCTTTAAAAATAAATCACCTGAGAAGCCAGCAACACTGAGGGATTAATTGATGATCAATTTTGCAATGACATATAAAGCCACAGAATACCAGGACAGGCTTGATGCGTTGTATAAAAGTGAAACAGCTTCCATAATAAAACACCAAATGGTGGGTAGACGATATAATAATATGAATGTATGATTATTCAAATCACACAAAGCTCTCCCTCTACAAATAAAAGTATGTGTTAGGAATCCGGGGTCGATTGAGCACACACTTCCCAATGCACATCTAATGATGGAGGAAACGATTACTTTCCTGAAGAACGGTCTCGACTCAAAACGCCAACTAGTGCTTTTCTCCAGAGATGCTCAGTTTAGTTTATTGTCGAGTGCACCCGAGGTAGAGGGGAAAGCTTTTGTTGTGTGCTAGCCAGTCAGCAGAAAGACAATACATGATTATAATCAAGCCATTTACAGTGTAGATAGACACAAAATGCTGGAGCAACTCAGCGGACCAGCATCTCTGGAGAGAAGGAATGAGTGACACTTCGGGTTGGTTTTCACCTAGCTACAGCTGACAATGACCAGTTTCCTTTATCATTGTTGCTTTTTTGCATATCTTTCATTCATTTGTTCCATGTCTCTCTACGTCATCGTCTATATCTCTCGTTTCCCTTTCCCCTGACTTTCACTTCGAAGGGTCTGACCCGAAACGTCACCCATTCCTTCTCTCCAATACAACCAAATGTCGTACCATGCATGTCTCACACAAGACCAAACCATTTTTATTGGAATACAACATGGGTAGCCACACATTGCTTGCTGTCGACCATCACTCATTTCTAGGAGTCGAATTAAGCGAAGATTTAAGTTGCGCGACGCATGTCGTACATCCGTCAAAGAGAATGCCTACGTCCTTGGTCAGGCCCAAATTGGAGTATTGTGGAGCTGTATGAGATCCTTTCAACAACAACAAGATCAGCCTGTAGAAAGTACCACGCCGAGCAGCTCCCTTTGTATGTAATGACTACAAGCGCAAATCAAGCGTGAATAATATGCTGACATCTCTCGGATGGGAACTCCCTAGAGCTCCGCAGAATCAGGCTAAGACATTGCAATTTACAAGGAGATTCACAAAATTACGCCATCAAATCTTCCGTCATCCCAGAGCATCAACCGCCATGAAACAAGACAAAATACATTATCAACTCGCTAAATTTCAATAAACTTTGTTACCAATATTCCCTTTACCCAAGGATGATAAAGGAATGGAATATGTTACCACCCAACACACGTGCCGCTCCCGATGTTGTCATTTAAAAAGGGGATTGAGCAACTAGGTCTCCTCAACTTGGTCAAAAAGGCCCAGTTCAAAATGTGATCACCACTCTACTCATTCCAACCTGCGCGCGATAACCACTTATGAGGTGTTTGCGCAGTAATCAACCAGAACCAGATGCTGCCTGTCCCACTGAGTTACTCCAGCTTTTTGTGTCTATCTTCGGTTTAAACCAGCATCTGCAGTTCCTTCCAACACATTTACAGTGTACAGATACATGACAAGTGAATAACGTTTGGTGCGTGCAAGGTAAAGCCATCAAAGCCCAATCAAGGATATCTGATGGTCACCCAAGAGGTAGATAGCAGTTCAGCATTGCACTCTGGTTGCTGCCTGTCCTGTTGAGTTACTCCAGCATTTTGAGTTCAAACCAGCATCTGCAGTTCCTTAATTGTTTACTGTACATCGTGTTGTTACTTGCGAGCAAAGCACCAAGGCAAATTCCTTGTATGTATACATACTTGGCTAATAAAATGCATTCAATTCAATTCAATCCAATTCCTACACATGACTTCTCTCGACCCTAAGGTGTGGAAACTCTATTTCAGACATGAACTTTTATCAGCAACAAATCCTCAAACCGGGATTTTGAGAAACACTAGAGAGAATTATCAGGAAGATAAGCCATATTTGCCTTTAAATGTGAAAGATGTCTCCCTTACCCTTTTGCGTGTATTTTTCTGAGCCTCTTCTTTCATGAACAAACACTGCAGTTCCATTCAGGTTGCAGGAGCTCGTGATGGACAGCACGGAAAGCCAATCAGTGCAGGGATTAAGCCTAGACGCTGACGTGTGACGGGATGAGGACCAATCAGAGCGCAGTGTGGGCGGGACATCGCCTGTTTTCAGAGGCGGCGCATTGCTATGCCAACAGCAAGTTGCTATATATATCGTCTGCTGGTTTAGTGTAAATGTAATATACAATTATCAAATGTTAATGTAATCATCTTGGTGTAAAGGGCAGTGTGGATATTGCAACGTTATTTGGCGTGAGAGGTATTTTTTCTGGGTTTGTTTTAGTCGTTTTTGTAAAGATAATGTGAAATCTTCTCCAACCAAATGTAACATTTATGCCCATTCCTTCTCTCCAGAGAGGTTGCCAATCCCGCTGAGTTACTTCAACATTTTGCGTCTATCTTCGGTGTAAACCAGTATCTGCAGTTCATTCCTACTCGTCTCGTTTATTCAGAGTTGTATTGTCACTTTACAACGTTGCAATAGTTCTTAATCCTGCTGCTGTTGTAGAATATGTGAGCTGGTAGGTGGCAGAAATATAGGCCGGTGGATCTCCTCGGGGTTTCTGCTATTGCACCGCCATAATTTTGTTGGGCATAATATCATCAGTAGTTTAGTTCAAACTGTGTTAGCTGGGACTTCGTAGCGTCATCAGCCCTGAGTCAGGAAATTATGGGTTCAAAACTCTTTCCAGACATCTGGGTACAAAGATGAAAGTTGACATCCCAATATAGAACTGAAGGAGGGATGTGCTGCTCGATATGCTATTGGTAGTTTGAATGAAACATACTCTTCTTGCACAATTTCCAAATTAGCGCATGCAACAACTTATCCTGGGCATTCCTGCCTTCAATCAACAGACCAATAATCAAGAAATAGCATTGCTACTGGAGGTAGCTTGCTCTCCACACATTGTGCAAATTATTGCTGAGTTTCCTACAAAATTGGGAGAGTGATAGTAACTGTTATAAAGAGATCTGGGATGTCCTTAAAGGGCTGCAAAAGTGTCATATGACTCCAAGTCTTTGAATTATTGAAGAAATGCAATTTGTATATGAAAATGAATTCCTACTGCTCTTTCAATTATGTTCGGCACAGAGGGGCTGAGAAAATGCAGAAACAGTATGGACACTTAAGAATAAAATGCAAAGGACCATTGATGTTTGAAGGATTTAAGGGATTTGGGAATTGGATGGATAGATGTAATTAGGACTAATACTTTTGCAGAAGACTAATGCCTGAATAGAAATACAACCAATCTCAATCATTTCATCTCAGCATAGTCTTCCTGTAACTAAATTGTCCTAATTACTAAATTCACAAATCATTTCACAAATCATTATCTCTTAAGCACTAACCCTGGAAATATATTCCTCAGCATCACAGTTCTTTGAGTATGAAAGTTATTCACCTCACGATATTTATCTTGCATCTGCAGCATATCTATTCCTGGCTGGAGTGCTAAACAATTTACTGCTATTATTTTATAATTTAAATGCTTGTTATATCATTCCATTATTTGCATTAATCAACATCAAATTTTTAAAGTTTATTTTCATATTTGTGTTTCATATACCAGAATATACACTGAATCTATATACTTTCTCCCCCCCCACACACAATCTAGAACTTAGTTATTATGGAATTATTGTTGTTTTTGGTTTTTGTATTCTCACCCAATTGCGATATCAGCTAGAATTCAATTAAATAAAGTTATGGCCTTGTCAACTTGAAGAGCTGTGTTTAATTTCCTGTGACTTGTACACAGTTTCAGCCCTATTTGCACCGGAATATATTGGCTTAAATAAAATAACATTAAATTCCATTCACCACTATTAAGATTTTTAATTAACATTTTATTTCTGCTTTGCTTTGATATTTTGTAGATCAAAACTAAAAGCCTGAGTACATCATTGGGCTCCTAAAATCTGTTGCAATCTTCATCAAGATTTTGTAGAGTTACATTTCCCCCTTATTTAAGTATCCTCCGTAAATGTTATTATGACAGGTATAGAAAAATGATTGGTAAGCACAATAAACTGATTTGGTCCTGAAATGAATCCTGTTGCGACATCAGTAGCAATTTCCAATTTGCTTTGAAAAAAATCACCATTAAATCTTTTTGTCCGTTTCTCCCCATCCAATCAATTTTAATGAATGCTAGCTTTAACCTATATCCTTATCTGTTAAACTACTGTAATAAACTCCCAAGTGGTATCTTGTCAAAGTTTTTTCCTAAAATCCATTTATAACATACCTGCTCAATTTTGTTATAGTTACTCTTCCTTTAACTTAATCTTAATTTTATAATTTTCCTACTTAAAATATACTGGACCAAGTGGACCCATTGGGCTCAAACCACTCCTGCATTGGTGCAGCACCCTCCCACCCCCCTCCCTCTATGCCCCCCTCTCACTCCCCTCGCCCCCTCCATCCCCCCTCTCCCCCCTCCCCCCTCTCCCTCGTAGGGTTGCCTCTCCCGCATTGGTGCAGCACCCACTCCTCCCCTACTCCACCCTCACCTCCGCCCACTCTTCCCTCCCCCCTCCTCCCTCCACCCTCCCTCCCCCCCTCCTCCCCCTCCTCCCCCCTCCTCCCCCCTCCTCCCTCCCCTCTTCCCCCTCCCTCCCCTCCTCCACCCCCTCCCTCGCCCAGCCCCCACCCTCCCACTCTCCCCCCACCCTCCCCCACCCCCCAACCTCCCCCACCTCCCACCTCCCTCCCCTCCCCCTCCTCCCCCTCCTCCCTCCCTCCCTCCCTCCCTCCCTCCTTCCCACTCCCCCCTCCCTCCTGGGAGCAACCCACGGTTGCCTGTAGCAAACCGCCTCCCGGCCCAGGCGGCTGCCATTGGTGGAGCGGGGGCGGGGGGGAAGAGTCCTGACCAAAGATACTAGAGGAAAAAGATGGACAACTCTGTTGAAATCGCCTACAATGGTGTAGTACGCAAAGGAGCCATTTTAGTAGGCAAAACCCACCGTTCGTTATGCCTCTCGCAGTGCAATCAGTGTTTTGGGGGAACAGTATGTGTGATTATACCATTAAAATGCAGAATATATCTCATCTATCAATTCACAATTTTTTGTTATTTTTCTTTTAAAATGTTTCTGCAAGTTTCTGCCATCTAAAATGGTGCCTTGACGTACTATGGTTTTTAGGGTCGAGTGGTCTATCTTGTTCTTCTAGTATCTTTGGTCCTGACCCATTTCGGTGCGGGGATGTTCAGTGGTAGACGGCGGCGGCTCTCCCACTGTTACTGAGCCTCTGGACTCTGGGCGGCGTGGGGAAGGCGCTGAGCTGGCCGGGGAGAGGAGGGAGGACGGGGCAGCCGAGGGCAGCCCCAGCACCAGGCCCAGGCCCCAACCTCCAACTCCACGAACGCGCAGGCTCACCGCCGGTGTTGCTGCCGCCGCCTTTCCCCTTCTCTCACGGTTACCCGGTCATGTCCAGGCCCAGGCCCCAACCTCCACCTCGACAAACGCCCAAGCTCACCGCTTGCAGCTGCTGCTGCCGCCTTTCTCCTTGTCTTACCTCAGGCTCACGGTTACCCGTCATGTCCAGGCCCAGGCTACAGCTGCTTCCCCTGGCGCCAGGTCTGGCTCTCCCGCCCCCAAGAGACAGGTGGCCGAGCCCTGCTCAACGGGGCCCAACTGCGCAGGTGTGGACGCGTTCAGCACACTCGCGGATGCGGCAGCCATCTTATGTGAGCACCAGATCAACTGAGCCCCAACTGCCCATGCGTGGTTTTTTAAACTTTAAAATGTGAATAACTTTAAAAACATAACACATATTTCAATGAAACTACTTCCATAGGACCATGAGACGACGGTGAGTAAGGTGGGCCTAAAAGTCGCACGCTATCGTGTACCATTTTGGCTGCAGTTCAGGAACAAGCGAACAAACGAGAGTTTCAGTATATAGATTATAGTAGCTGATGTCTCAGCAGTTTCTTCCCTGGCTCCCTGAAGATCTCATTTTCCTTGCATCCATTACAGTAATGGTTAGTCTCTCTGATATCGTTTATAGTAGAGACTGGTGTAAAATTCCATCCCTCTGATGTAAAATAACCGTTCTCCCCTCTTGAATGTCCCACTTCATATTTATCTATATATTTTTATTATAATACCTGTAAAACACTTCTGTATTGATGTCTTAATTGATTTTTCTCTCCTGAAATACTGTCCTTGAGCTTTGCTTGTATTTTACATCTGTATCTTCTTTCAATATTTTACATTCTCATTTGTTTTTTATAATAGAGTCATAGAATGATACAGCGTGGAAACAGGCCCTTCGGCCCAACTTGCCCACACCGGCCGACATGTCCTAGCTACGCTAGTCCCACCTGCCCGCATTTGGTCCACATCCCTGCAAACCTGTCCTATCCATGTGCCTGTCTAACTAATATCTAATAACTAATAACTAATATGGCATAAATATTCACCATTTTTAAAATCTGGAGTCACAAGAGACTGCAGGTGCTGGAATTCAGAGCAACAAACAATCTACTGGGGGGGACTCAGTGAGTGGAGCATCACCCATGGAGGGAAATGGGCAGTTGATGTCTCAGGTCAAGACCCTTCATTTGGTCAGTAAGAGTAGAGGGGAGATAGCCAGTAAAAAGAGGTGAGAGGGAGGGTGGGACAAAGGCTGGCAAGCAATAAGTGGATCTACATGAGGAAAGCATAGAGTGGCAGATGGAGCCAAGTAGGAGAGGGAAGGGTGGAAATATTGACAGATGATAGGGATAAATAGATGGAGGAATTAAAGGGCTACAGATGATGGAATCTAAATGGAAAAGAAGGTGAAGCATGGAACCAAATAAAGGAGGTAGGATGGGCAGATGGGAACAGTTCTGGGGTGGGATGTGGGATGCCATTCCTCTGGTTTGCATTTGACCTCAACCTAGCAGTGGAAAAGACTGAGGACAGGCACGCCAGTGTGGGAATAGGAAGAGGAATTAGAATGGTTTGCAACTGGGATCTTGAGATGATCTTGGTGGGCAGAGTGCATGTGCATGGCATGTATCTCTTTAATCTTAACTCATCCATGTGGTGGAAAATAATCCTGGGGTTCCACCATTGAGTTTTATTTCAAAACATGTATCCCGAGGTAAAAGTGGCCATATGTTGCTTGCATTAGTGAATGTGTTGTCCATTTAACTCCATTTACTTCAACAAAGGCATGTTACTGAGTGCAATGCAGAGGTGCTACTATAGATGAACATTTAGTATATGACTCAACCTATATTTCCAGTCAATGTCCAAAGTTTATTTTGCAGGATATCACTCCAATCTTCAATTCACTTCGGCTCTGGATTTCTGCATCACTCCTATCTCCATTTCCTACATACTCTTAAGTAAAAGGTATCACAAAATGCTGGAGTAACTCAGCGGGCCAGGCAGCATCTCAGGAGAGAAGGAATGGGTGACGTTTCAGGTCAAGACCCTTCTTCAGTCTGAAGAGGAAGAGGAAAATGCAGCAGCACATTAAGGTCCAACTAATTGTGCTTAGAAAATGATGAGATAATCTATTTTAATGATGTTGATTTTGGATAAATGTTGCCCTGAAGCTGCATATTTCTTGCTCCTTTATCAAATATTGAAATAGGACCTTTTAGATCTATTCAATAGGATGAAAGCATTATTAATTTATCATCTTATCAAAAATATCAAACTTCCTCAGCACTGTACTGGAAAGTAAGCCTTCATAATGAGCTTGAGTCACCGATGAAGGGCTTGAACGAACAACTTTATCCCTTGGAGGGAGAGCATTAGCATTGAGCTGACAACTAATATTATCCTGATTCTAATACCTGGGTGTCTCAAGTGGTTGGGATACCAATAACATTTTCTAAGTCATTCAGACTATTGAAATTCTTGTCATGGGTCAATTTTTTGATCCTATATTCTTGTTTGTTCTGGACATTTATATTAATTTGACAGCTCTGCATGATTTTGGTGATTTTTTTAAGGGAAGATGAAGCTTAATGACCTGAACCATCTCATTTATTGTTATGGAGAATAAGGTATGGAGAGTAATGATCCCTTGATCAGCACAATAATCTCAAAGAAATTCCACAATGGAGGCATTTGAAATTGGACAATTTCCTATGATTAATTTTTATTCTGATTGTTCTGTTTTTCCTTTTCTGTCACCTGAAAGTTAACAAAAGATCCTCAGTGTGCAGTCCCATGGTTATATCAGTTGCGAAATTGCAGCAAATAAATTCCTGTGATACATTTGTCCGACAATATGTTTTAGCTTTGTAGACTTGGTGGTTGCAGGTAGTGAAAGTAGCTCAGAAATCATAGCTTAAACTGTTACCATAGCAACTGAGGCAATGCAGTCATGGTACAGTAACACGGTCCTTCTGCAGTTGTACAGGGCCCTAGTGAGACCGCACCTGGAGTACTGTGTGCAGTTTTGGTCTCCAAATTTGAGGAAGGATATTCTTACTATTGAGGGCGTGCACCGTAGGTTCACTAGGCTAATTCCCGGAATGGCGGGACTGTCATATGTTGAAAGACTGGAGCGACTAGGCATGTATACACTGGAATTTAGAAGGTTGAGAGGGGATCTTATTGAAACATATAAGATTATTAAGGGATTGGACACGTTAGAGGCAGGAAACATGTTCCCAATGTTGGGGGAGTCCAGAACCAGGGGCCACAGTTTAAGAATAATGGTAGGCCATTTAGAACGGAGATGAGGAAATACTTTTTCAGTCAGAGAGTTGTAAATCTGTGGAATTCTCTGCCTCAGAAGACAGTGGAGGCCAATTCTCTAGATGCTTTCAAGAGAGAGCTAGATAGAGCTCTTAAGGATAGCGGAGTCAGGGGGTATGGGGAGAAGGCAGGAATGGGGTACTGATTGTGAATGATCAGCCATGATCACATTGAATGGCGGTGCTGGCTCAAAGGGCCGAATGGCCTCCTCCTGCACCTATTGTCTATTGTCTATTGTCTAACTGCAATGATTTGTACATCTGCTTATACCCCTCTCTGCTTTCAACCTTGATGAGAAAGACTTTGAGACTTTCATTGTGAATATGACTATTCTGTATGACATTACAGGTCATGGGGGGGGGTAGTGGAATGATGTCCATTATTGCCAATTGTCCATTATCACCATAATTACCGAGCAATAGAGTATCATTACACAAGTAGTAGAAACAAAGAACTGCAGGTGCCGGTTAATAAACAAATGGACACAAAGTGCTGGAGTAACTCAGCAGGTCAGGCAGCATCAATGGAGAACATGGATAGGTAACGTTTCGGGTTGGGACCCTTCTTCAGACTCTCGGTCTGGAGATAGGTCTGGAGTCCAGGTGAGTTGACAGCCCTGGCCTGTTGGCGGCCAGGTAAGAGGTGAGGATCAGCGGAGTCAATGGTCGTGGCTCGCAAGTGGCCTGAGTGTAGGTAAGGGCCGGCGGTGGCAGAGGCAGCGGCAGGCTCAGCCTGGAGGTGCCTGAGGGAATCTGTGTGGATCGGTGTTGGCGGCAGTAGGTCTGGCCTGGAAGCAGCCGGGGAGGAGGTGCGGGCCAGAATCGGCCGCCCGGCCCTGCGATGCAGGTTGATAGGTCTAGCCTGGAAGTGGCCAGGGAGACTGTACAGGTGTGGTGTCAGCAGCCTGGCTTGGCAGTTAGGGTCGGTAGTTCTGGACTGGATGCGGCCAGGGTGGTGGCCTCAGAGAGAGCTGGGAGGTGGTGAACATTGGCGCTGAGTCTCCCGGCATGGCTGCGGAATTCAGCCTTGTAGCGGTCGGGTGCGCCGCGCGATCCAGCAGTGAGCCTCGACCCGAAACATCACCTCTCAATGCAATCCAGAGATGCTGCCTGACCTGCTGAGTTACTCCAGCATGTTGTGTTCTTCATCATTGCACAAGTGTTGATCGAAGCAATTGCTTGTCAATTCCGATAGCCTCCGCACTGTAGCTCGCAGTCCGTGTTCCTAAAGGGATGTCTAAGTACTGTGGGTCGCTCCAACTGCTACAACTGAAATCCATTATAAAGAGGTCTGTAGTAACAAGCGTTTACTGTATCTAAAACATATAAAACTCATGAAATGGAGTTAACTTATTAACTTATTAATATTAATATTAATATTAATATTAACTTAATATTAACTCCATCAGCATGTATAAAAGAACTGCAACTCCGCGTCAGTCTTTTGTCTATCTGAACTATGTACCTGTTTCGTAGTCATTATGGCTATAGCTCGAGGTCAAGGCTGATGGTCTACATTCCGAAGAACGAAGACGCCTGTGCGTGTGTTTGTTTAACGTGTACTTGATGTTGCACTCTAAGAAGCACAGGGTTCTTCACAAAACAATCAACTAATTCCAATGGCAAGGGAACCAAGATGATTGGAGCTGATAGATCCGTTGCAGCCTTCATCCGCCTTCACAGCCGTTGAGTTCAAGATAACTTCGTCCACCTGGTCCGCCGTTGAGGTCTTGTAGGTTCGATCGTTCTTAGTCTGGACCCTCATCCTCGACTACCGCCATGGGTGGCCCTACCAGAAGCTAGTGCTTCCTCTTCAGATCTTTCACCTTGTTGTGGTGAAGAGGCTTGCGTGCCCCCATGATTCCGAGAGAAATGTACCTGTTTACAAAATAAATGCAAAGTTGTAGCGACCATAGACAATAGACAATAGACAATAGACAATAGGTGCAGGAGTAGGCCATTCAGCCCTTCGAGCCAGCACCGCCATTCAATGCGATCATGGCTGATCACTATCAATCAGTACCCCGTTCCTGCCTTCTCCCCATACCCCCTCACTCCGCTATCCTTAAGAGCTCTATCCAGCTCTCTCTTGAAAGCATCCAACGAACTGGCCTCCACTGCCTTCTGAGGCAGAGAATTCCACACCTTCACCACCCTCTGACTGAAAAAGTTCTTCCTCATCTCCGTTCTAAATGGCCTACCCCTTATTCTCAAACTGTGGCCCCTTGTTCTGGACTCCCCCAACATTGGGAACATGTTATCTGCCTCTAATGTGTCCAATCCCCTAATTATCTTATATGTTTCAATAAGATCCCCCCTCATCCTTCTAAATTCCAGTGTATACAAGCCCAATCGCTCCAGCCTTTCAACATACGACAGTCCCGCCATTCCGGGAATTAATCTAGTGAACCTACGCTGCACGCCCTCCATAGCAAGAATATCCTTCCTCAAATTTGGAGACCAAAACTGCACACAGTACATAGAGAATGGTCCGGGTCGTCGAACCCTCAGATTGGCCAGCAAGGTCACGTGTGAGCGCGACCGTAGGGATTGGTCCAGAGAGCGACATCGCTGATTGGCCAGCGTGGTCATGTGCGCTTTTGGCGCCCGAAATGTTCAGTTCGGCGAAGTCTTCGAAGAAGACAGTAAGTTTTTGATGGTTGTCCTTTACCTTGTTGTTTAACTTTGTATTCGAATATTGCGGCTGCAATAAACTTCTTCTACAACCAACAAGTTTTCGGACTCGCCATATTGGTGACCCCGACGTGATCTGGACGATCACCGACTTTGCAGGAACACGACGCCTCGTTGTTGATTGCCGCGCATGGCACACCGGAGTTAAGCGCGGTAAGCGTTCACCTTCCGTTGTTTTGGACACATTCACCGCAATCTTGGTTTGTCCACACCGAAGCCCAATTTCATATAAAGAACATATCGGCCGACTCGACGAAGTATTACTACCTCGTCAGCGCTCTATCACCGGAGACGACCACACGCGTGATGCGGTTCATCGTTAATCCGCCTGCGGAAAGCAAGTACGAGGCAATGAAGAAATTGTTACTGCGAACCTTCGGGTTTAATAGGCATGATTGCGCTGAAAGACTTCTGCACCTACCGGACCTCGGAGATCGACGGCCGTCCGTTCTCATGGCCGAGATGATGATGCTAGCCGGTGAGCATACGGATTGCCTTATGTTCGAACAGGCATTCCGAGAGAAGCTTCCTGAGGATGTCCGACTGCTGCTCACGGATTGTTCTTTTAAGGACCCCGAAGCATATGCAGCGAAAGCGGACGCGCTCATAGCGGCTAAAAACAAGGCAAGCGGTTCGATCAACAAGGTCTCGACATCAGTGACCACGCCACAGCGACATCAAGATGGCACCGCGTCTCCCGCCAGTTCTCCGAAAGCCCGCCAAAAAGATCCGCACAAGCGCGGCTGGTGCTATTATCACCTACGATGGGGTAGAGAATCCCGCAACTGCCGCTCACCTTGTACCTTCGCGGGAAATGCCTCGGCCGATCGTACATAGGGGCAGTTGCGATTGGCCAGAACTGACGCCTCTACGTCCACGATCGATTCACGGACACAGAATTTTTGGTAGACACGGGAGCCATCGTCAGTATAGTGCCGCCGACCGACCTCGAAACCAGAACGGGTAAGACAGGTCCCACCCTCATCGCGGTTAATGGCAGCCCCATTCGCACTTTCGGTATACGGAAGATGTCCCTTGTGTTAGGCCTCCGCACGTACGAATGGCCATTCATCATAGCAGACGTCAGACAAGCGATCCTAGGCGCAGATTTTCTCTGGGCTTTTTCACTGGTCCCTGATGTCCGCGGTAACGACCTCCGACCCTCCGCCAGCGAGGAGCCCGTCGCTCCGACAATTGCCTCCCCGCCCAGCCCTACTGTCCAGGCCGTCGTCGCGGCTCCTGACTCGTATGCTGAGATCCTGGCGGAGTTTCCAGAGCTGCTCATCCAACGTTTTGACACGCCTTCGGCCAAGCACGGCGTGGTCCATCACATCCGCACCGAGGGCCCTCCCGTTTTCGCTCGGGCCAGGAGACTACCGCCAGACAAACTGGTGGTGGCACGGGCGGAATTTAGGAAGATGGAGGAAATGGGCATTGTCCGTCAGTCCGACAGCCCGTGGGCCTCGCCGTTGCATATGGTCTCCAAGGCATCTGGGGGGTGGAGACCATGTGGCGATTATCGGCGTCTCAATGCTGTCACCACGGCTGATCGCTACCCCATACCGCACCTACAGGACTTTTCATCTGGGCTGGAAGGAGCGGTGGTGTTCTCCAAAATCGATTTGGTGCGAGGATACCACCAGATTCCGGTGCGTCCGGAGGACATACAGAAAACTGCCACGATTACTCCGTTCGGGTTGTTTGAATGGTTGCGTATGCCTTTCGGTTTAAAGAACGCGGCACAGGCTTTCCAACGACTGATGGACCGTGTGGGTCGGGGTTTACCCTTTTTGTTTATTTATTTAGACGACATCCTGGTCGCCAGCCCCTCAGTGCAGGAACACCAGGTCCACTTGCGGACTGTGTTCCAGCGGCTCCAAGACCACGGGCTCATTATCCAACCCTCCAAGTGTCAATTCGGCCTCCCTTCTCTTGATTTTTTAGGGCACAGAATTACCCCTGCCGGCGCCTCCCCTTTGCCCGAGAAGGTGGAGGCTATCCGGGCATTTCCCAGGCCCACCACAGTAAAAGGACTACAGGAGTTCGTAGGTATGGTTAACTTCTACCATAGGTTCGTTCCGGCAGCTGCGCGAGTCATGCGCCCGCTCTTCCAGTGCCTTGCAGGAAAACCGGTAGAGTTGATATGGTCCCCGGCCGCAGAGTCGGCTTTTACAGCAGCTAAGGCAGCATTAGCAGACGCCACCATGTTGGTCCACACGAGCCCCTCCGCCCCCACGGCCCTGACGGTTGACGCCTCTGACGTGGCGGTGGACGGGGTCTTGGAGCAGCAGGTCGGTGGCCGTTGGCAGCCCTTGGCGTTTTTCAGCCGGCAACTAAATTCGGCTGAGCTGAAGTATAGCGCATTTGACCGAGAGCTTCTGGCTCTCTATTTAGCTGTTCGTCATTTCAGGTATTTCCTTGAGGGCCGCCCATTTGTGGCCTTTACGGACCACAAACCATTAACATTTGCATTTTTCAAATTGTCTGACCCATGGTCGGCCCGCCAGCAGCGGCACCTGACTGCTATCTCCGAATTTACCACCGATGTCCGTCATGTCGCGGGTAAGCTTAATGCCGTTGCTGACGCCCTGTCTAGACCTGCTTTTTCCCCTATTTCGGCGGTGGACTGCGAGGTGGATCCCCAGGAGCTTGCGGAGGCACAGCTTCTAGCGGATACCGCCTCGGCATACCAGTCCACCACTTCGGGATTGAAGTTGGCTCAGGTAGCCTGCGGGTCGGAAGGCACGAAAGTCTGGTGTGATGTTTCCCTTCCCCGTCCCAGGCCGGTAGTACCGCCCTCCCTTCAGCGCCGGGTTTTTGATGCCATTCATGGGCTGGCGCACCCGTCCATCCGCTCCACCTCTGCTTTGGTAGCAGCTCGGTTTGTCTGGCATGGCCTACGGAAACAGGTAGCGGGTTGGGCGCGTTCCTGCGTTCCCTGTCAGACCGCTAAAGTCCAGCGCCATGTCCAGCCCCCCGTACAGGAGTTCGAGGTCCCAGCAGTTCGTTTTTTCCACATCCACGTGGATTTAGTCGGGCCTTTGCCTTCCTCCCGGGGCTACACCCACCTCCTCACGGTGGTGGATCGGTTCACCCGGTGGCCAGAGGCTTTCCCATTGTCTGATATTTTGTCAGCATCTTGTGCCAGGACTTTGGCCCTCCATTGGGTAGCTCGTTTCGGGGTCCCGGCAGTTATTACCACTGACAGGGGGCCGCAGTTCACTTCGTCCCTCTGGGCCGCGCTCGCAGAACTGTACGGTTCCAAGTTACAACCCACTACTGCATATCACCCCCAGGCAAATGGACTTGTAGAAAGGTTCCACCGTCAACTTAAGGCGTCCCTCAGTGCAAGGCTTGAAGGCCCGGACTGGGTAGACCAACTCCCCTGGGTTCTTCTGGGCATCCGGACTGCTCCTAAGCAAGATCTCGGTGCGTCGTCCGCGGAGCTAGTATATGGCTCGACACTTCGAGTACCCGGAGATTTGTTTCCGGACCCCTCAGACCAGCTGCCTCCAGTCCCATCAGTCTTAGCATCTCTCCGGGCACGGGTGGGTTCCCTGGCTCCAGTTCCGACTTCACGTCATGGGTGTCCCATGGTACATGAACCGCCTTCCCTGAAGGACTGTGAGTTTGTGTTTCTGCGAAAAGATTCCCATCGTGCCCCGTTGCAGAGGGTCTATCAAGGGCCGTTCCGGGTTTTGCGTAAGGGAACGGCTACCTTCACCTTAGACATGTGCGGCAGGAGTGAGCTCGTCTCGGTGTCCCGGCTCAAACCTGCACACTTGGATCCGGATCAACCAGTCCTGGTCGGCCAAACCCCTAGGAGAGGCCAACCTCCGTTAGTTCCGCTCAGTCCAGGACCCCCTGTTCCGGCAGTTCCTCCAGGACCCCCCGTTCCGGCAGTTCCTCCAAGTCCGGAACCCCCGGCTCCTGTGGTTCAGGCTGCCCCTCTCCGTACTTGTTATGGTCGCGAAATCCGGCTCCCTGCTAGGTTCCGTACCTCGGGTTCTGGGGGGGGGTCATGTAGCGACCATAGAGAATGGTCCGGGTCGTCGAACCCTCAGATTGGCCAGCAAGGTCACGTGTGAGCGCGACCGTAGGGATTGGTCCAGAGAGCGACATCGCTGATTGGCCAGCGTGGTCATGTGCGCTTTTGGCGCCCGAAATGTTCAGTTCGGCGAAGTCTTCGAAGAAGACAGTAAGTTTTTGATGGTTGTCCTTTACCTTGTTGTTTAACTTTGTATTCGAATATTGCGGCTGCAATAAACTTCTTCTACAACCAACAAGTTTTCGGACTCGCCATAAAGTGTTATTTTTGGTGACGCTGGGCCTTTGTAAAGAAGGGATCAAAATAGTACATCAGTACATCAGCGTGGCATTTAGCATATGTGCTGACTCTCAATCCTGAGCAAAATGATGAAAGCCGTCATTGACAGAGCTATCAAACAACATTCACTTGCAGGTAGCTCACTCACCAAGACTCAGTTTGGGTTTTGACAACACCAATCCAACCCGGACCTCATCCCAGTCTTGATCCAAACATAGTTCAAAGAAGTGAATTCCAGAAGTGAGGTGAATGGGCATCACAGGGAAAACACTTGGGAGATTGGAATTGTACCTGGCACGAAGGAAGATGGTTGTGCTTGTTAAAGATCAATCATTCTAGTCCCTGGATGTCACTTCAGGTGATCCTTAAAGCAGTGCCCTAGGCCTAGCCATCTTTAATTCCTTCCTTTCATCACAATGAGAAATTGGGATGTTCACTGAGAATCACACAATATTCACGTCTATTTGCAACTGCACAGCAAATGAAATTGGCTATGCCTAGATACAGCAAGTACTGGACATGCATGGGCTGATAATTGTCAAGTAGCAATCCCACCACAAATGTAAAATAGACACAAAAAGCTGGAGTAACTCAGCAGGACAGGCAGCATCTCTGGAGAGAAGGAATGTGTGACATTTCGGGTTCAGACCCTTCTTCAGACTCCTCTCCAGCTGTTCCTTCTCCCCAGAGATGCTGCCTGTCCCGCTGAGTTACTCCAGCTTTTTGTGTCTATCTTCGGTTTAAACCAGCATCTGCAGTTCCTTCTTACACAGCCCACCATGAATGTGCCAAGTAATGACCATCTCCAAAGAGAATGAGTCTAATCACCAATTCTTGACATTCAATACCATTCCCATTCCAATTGTTGAATCTTCTCCCATCTTCAAGAGTTGCCATTGACCAGGAAACCTATCGAGACCAGTCAGATAAATACAGTGGGTAAATGGGTTTCATGCGGCAAGTGGCTCACCTCCCGACACCTTAAGTCCTTTCTGTCACCCGCTATACAAAAGTATTTTGCCCAGAATAGTGGAATCGAGAACCAGAGGATATCGGTTTAAGGTGAGGGGGGAAAGATTTAATAGGAACCTGAGTGGTAACTTTTTTAGAGGGCTATGGGCCAAGGTGGGCAGGTGGGACCAGTGTAGATGGGGCATGTTGGTCGGGCCAAATGGCCTGTTTCCACGCTCTATGACTCTATGACTTTATGATGCAATGAAACTGGCACCTGTTCTCCAGAGATGCTGCCTGACCTGCACACTGGCGCTAAACTCTTCATGCAAGAGCCGAAATATAGTTTCTAGCAGCGTTCCTACACCAGGTTAGACCTACACCTGATTCTGTAACTCCATTTATTTCAATGGAAAGGAACAACTTTGAGGATAACTGGTACGGCGTGCATAAATAATTTTTTTCCCGATTATTGGGAACTTAAAATTTGATTGCTATTAAAGCATTTTCAAGTGTTTTAAGTTTTTAAATAGTTTTTAAAATCATTTTCTAATATTTATGATCATCAAAATATAAAATGTGTTATCCTGAGAGGACAGGCGATTTGCACCATGAAGCCACTGCCTCTTCCACAAGGAAGCATGTCAGCAATAATTGGGTTTTAATGGGGGCAGATTGCTGGGCTGCTGTGATAACCTCTTTAAACAGAAGTACCCAGAGCCATAATTGTAACAGCTTGAACTTCCATTGCAGGGGCTCTGATATTGTGAGACATGTGCGACTGAAGTGGAAACTGACATATTGTCCAAAGATGCTGCATTATTACTGGGCCTACAGCTGTTGACATAGGACTCTTGCTGGTCTGTGCAAGTTTGCTTGCAAGTTTGGACTGGAGCTGGACGCACTCTTGGCTGTTATCATTTGTCTGCAGGCTCCCAACCATTTCCTTCTGCAGACCCATCCTACTTTTCCTCTCTGCTCAAAATCTTCATCTGTGTCATCTGCAGTGGATTTCATTTGAACTTTGTCATAAGTGATTTGGCAGCTAGGTTAACCTTTCTCTCCTTGCTCCAGCTGTAAATCCTTTTTCCAAGCTACCCTCTACAGCACACAAAGTGTTAGTATCTGAGCATGTCAGTTTGAGTAACAGAATAAGGGGTACCATTTCCATCACTGCCTCAGCCTGGGAGGAAGGCTTGATCATTTGAAAGGAGAATAGCACAATAATTGTGGTGAGGAAATGGTGAGGAGAGAGAGTGGGAGGCAGAGAAGCACGCTTTCACCATCAGTATCTTGTATTGTGGACGAGATTATGGAAAAAGGAGGCGGAAATGTGAAAAGAAATAGACATGTACATATTAGCAACATTGTTTTTTTTAAATGCTGCTATTGATCACAGATACAGTTTAGTTTAGTTTAGTTTATTGTCACGTGTACTGAGGTACAGTGAAAAGCTTTTGTTGCATGTTAACCAGTCAGCATAAAGACAATACATGATTTCAATCAATCCATTTACAGGGTATGGATAGATCATAAGGGAATAACGTTTTGGTGCAAGATAAAGCCAGCAAAGTCCGATTAAGGACAGTCCAAGGGTCACCAAAGAGGTAGATAGTAGTTCAGCACCGCTCTCTGGTTGTGGCAAGATGATTCAGTTGCCTGATAACAGCTGGTAAGAAACTGTCCCTGAATCCCATATTCTCATAACAACCCATAATTTCTACTCCAGTGAATGAGCCTTTGAAGCCATGGTTGCCCCCAAGCATTTTGCTGTTCTCAGTAACATGGAAGCAAGAGAAAAATGTGCCTTTTAGTGTGGTGATGGGTTGATGTGCCTGGCCCTATATGAAGCTGCAAAAAGTGGTTGTGGCACTTAGTACACTGGTAAAAGTATAGATCTAGTAAGACATTTGAATGTTAAATCTCAATCTAGATAGACATTGATGGCAACAGAATGATGAGATGTATTGTACACTATTTATAAAATGTATTCATTAATTTTTCAGAAATCGGGAGTTGTTTACAAGGCAGTTTATGCCCATTGCTGCCTTACAATGCCAGAGACCCAGGTTCGATCCTGACTACAGCTGCTGTCTGAGTTTGTACGTTCTCCGTGTGACCACATGGGATTTCTCTGGGTGTTCCGATTTCCTACCACTTTCCAAAGGCATACAGGTTTGTGAGTTAATTGGCTTCTAAAAGATGCAAAGGTGAGATAAGATAAGTAGTATAAGGGGGATCGATGGTCAGCGTGGACTTGGTGGGCCGAAGGGCCTGTTTCAATGCTGCATCTCTAACAGTAAAAACTAAAAACTAAACTTGTCTTGCAAATCTCCTTTAAAAGGTCGCCCTATCACCTTAAATCTATGACTGAGCGATCGTTTCGCTGAACAACTTCGCTCCGTATGAACCTACCTGATCTCCCAGTTGCTAAACACTTTAATTCTCCTTCCCATTCCTACACAGACCTTTCTGTCCTAGGTCTCCTCCATTGTCAGAGTGAGGCTAAATGTAAATTGGAGGAACAGCAGCTCATATTTCGCTTGGGCAGCTTACAGCCCAGTGGTATGAATTTAATTTCTCTAATTTCAGGTAGCCCCGGCTTTCCCTCTCTCTCTATCCCTCCCCCACCCAACTAGCTTCTCATTTTCACCCAACAAACAGCAATCAATAGCCTGTTACCTTTATCATCGTTACCTTTTTTCATATCTTTCATTCGTTCTTTATCTCTCTGCATCATCGTCTATATCTCTCGTTTTCCTTATCCCTAACCAGTCGGAAGACCCGAAACATCACCCATTCCTTCTCTCCAGAGATGCTGCCTGTTGCGCTGAGGTACTCCAGCTTTTTAAGTCTATTTTTGGTTTAAACCAGCATCTGCTGTTCCTTCCTACACATTATAAGTTGATATTTCCACTCTGGGGAAAAAGACTCTCTCTATCTAACCTGTCAGTGCCTCTTATAATTTCTATCTGGTCATCCCTCGGCTTCCAATGTTTGAGAGAAAACAATCCCAGTTTATCCAACACTTCCTTATACAGGTAGCTTAATATACTCCAATCCAGACAACATTCTGATGAGCCTGTTCTAAGTTGTTCAACACCTCCACTCTATGAGTCCGTCTATACCAACAAAGAAGGCAGACATTCAACCCATTCAGTCTATGTCAACAGAGCAACCTGAGTCCAATTTGCCTTCTGCCCTGAAATGTATTCACTCCCACATGCCTGCAAAACTTTCATTTTGGGATAATTCACAGGATTCAATTAACCTTTCAACACAGATTTGGGATGATGCAGGGCACCAAAGTGTCTGGAGGAAATCCAAGTGTTCACAGGGATAATGTGCAAGCTTTATACCGTCAGCACCAGGGGCTAAGGACCTTGATTACTGGAACTGTAAGGCAGCAGCACTCACTGCTCTGCCTCTGTGTAATGGTCTTTAATGTTTGTGATCTACAATTCAGAATTAAATTGAAATAGACTTACTTTTAAAAAAAAATAGTATAAAATAATCTCGGAGAACAGTTGTATGATTATAGACATTCAACTTTACATTGGCTAGGCAGCATTAGTGAATAAAAGACAAAAGATTCCATCACGGTGAATGTTATTACTACATGGAGGAAGTATTTCTTTTTAGCTTATCAATGCCTTTGTTGAAAAGAAGTTCTTTAATTATAATGAGATGAGTAAACAACATAGTTGTTAAAAAAAATGTTTATTCTTACCAGAATGGCAGCTGTATTATTCTTGCATGAGATTGCTTCTTGTCAATTCACTTTGCAAAAAACCTTCAGCTTCTGGCTTTGGCATGTAATCCACATATGGACTGCCCGAAGGCTATACTTTGTATATCAAAATGTTACATCTAATTGATGCTAAATAGCTCAAATAAGTACCTGAAAATACAAAAGCCAGATGGTGGTTCTCAATATACACCAAAAGAATGTTTTCCGAATTCTAAAATTGGACATAAATTTAGTAAAACTGTTTGTTTGCTTTGAGTCTGATAATCTCTTTCAGATTGTTGAATAATACTTGCCTAAGGTAAGCAAATCACTACAAAATGATTTAATTGCATTAGATGAAAAGATTTATCCTTTTATAGAACATCTCAATGGAACCTTTTGGTTTCAAAATAGCAGTGAGATCAACTGTATTATTTACAGGAAATAGTCCACTACAGCAATTTCAGGCAAGTGGCAAGAAAACAAAATTGTAATATCAGTTGTAATGTTAACTTTGCAGTCTGACTTACAATTGGCTTGCTGTAAAAATCCAGAAGTTGATGAATTTTGTACGCTATATTTGAACTGGATTTACCATGGAGAATTCTGCCATGTAACATGAAGTTTATATACACTTTAATGATGTTAACAAACTATTGTAAACTGAACTCCCTGACGTTGATTTACTTCCTTTGAATTAAATTTATCTGATATAAGCTTTGCTGGTCCCTGCGGCCCTTCGGAAGATAATCGTCAGTTGTCTTTTCATTCTCTGAAGTCTGTGATGAAGCATTGGGGAACGATTTCCATGATATGGACTCAATGACAATAAATGAACAGCAAGATATTTCCGAGTCGGGGTAATGTTTGACTTGATGATAAGCTTACACAAAATGGCTTTCTTGTGTCTTTCTCTTTTTTCCTCTAGGCACACAATTCATTGTTCTTTGTCCTCTATTTCTTTTTCTTAATTGGATTCGCCATTGGTAAGTTACATTTCCTGCCTGACCATGACATTATTTATTTCATAATCCTCTAATCAATTGGTCAAGTTGTTGCCCTATTTACTCTGATTTCACTTTGTCTCACTTTGAATTTGCACTTAAAAATGCAAGGACAAGAGCAGCAGATGATTATTTAATTAAAGATCTGTGCCATTTGTTCTTCTGGATAAGTGTGGAAATATTGTTTCACCATCATAACTCTGAAGTTCTATAAGAATGCAGTCCAGTTCTTTATTAGGATACAGCTGCATTAACTTACAATGTTAGACTTTTTTGTTGTTTCCAAATTAGGTTGATAGTTTGTGCTGAGTGAAATGGGGAGTAGCTGGGATCAGCCGATGGGAAAGCCCATCAGATCTTTGCTGCTGAAAGAAGAAAACCCGTAACTTTAAGTAAAGGATTCAAATTTTTCGAAAGGTTTCAACTGCCCCGACGCGGGAGTTTCGACCGCCCCGACGCGGGAGTTTCAACCGCCCCGACGCGGGAGTTTCAATCGCCCCGACGCGGGAGTTTCAATCGCCCCGACGCGGGAGTTTCGACCGCCCCGACGCGGGAGTTTCGACCGCCCCGACGCGGGAGTTTCAACCGCCCCGACGCGGGAGTTTCAATCGCCCCGACGCGGGAGTTTCAATCGCCCCGACGCGGGAGTTTCAATCGCCCCGACGCGGGAGTTTCAATCGCCCCGACGCGGGAGTTTCAATCGCCCCGACGCGGGAGTTTCAATCGCCCCGACGCGGGAGTTTCAATCGCCCCGACGTGGGAGTTTCAATCGCCCCGACGCGGGAGTTTCAATCGCCCCGACGTGGGAGTTTCAATCGCCCCGATGCGGGAGTTTCAACCGCCCCGACGCAGGAGTTTCGATCATCCCAATGCAGGGGCTTCGATTGTCGGCTGCGGGAGCTTTAATCGCCCCGACTGTGAATGGTTTGAGTGCCCCAACCGAGGGAGAACAAAGAGGAAGAAGCTGAACTTTATTGCCTTCCATCACAGTGAGGAATGTGGAATCCACTGTGATGGATGTTTATGTTAACTTTTATGTGGTTGTGTGTCTTGTTGGTTTTCACTTAGTATGGCTGCATGGGAACTCAAATTTCACTGTTCCTTAATTGGTACATTCGACAATAAACTGACCTTGAAACCTTGAACAGGGAAGAATAGTTTACAAAGCATGGAGACTTGACGGAGAGAGTTTGATGATTTCAGTCCTCTCAGTAAAAGACTTGACTAATTTAGTGCTTGAAGAGGAACAAAATGGGAAAGCTATAATATTTTCATCATCAGCACACCTGCAGATCTAAACACTGGATTTTGATGGACTCAAAACCTATTCCTTGGATGAAAGAGGTCTAGATTCTTTATGGAAGCACCACATGCACACTTGTTTGGAAGATCGTTCTTTGCATTCATGGAAAACCAACTTATCCCAGTGGCCAAGATGCTATCTGTTCCTCACTGAATTTAAAGTAGATGAAATCATTTATTTGCTGATAGATTGGAAAGCAGGATAAAGATCTGTAATGGCTGTTTGGAAAGATCTCTGACAAGAAAATTGCACATCAACAAGATCTTGAACACAGTGAGGGAAGTCTGGCTACTAGAGCATGGTCAAATGTCTTCCTGTAGAAAATCACACAGCTCAGTGAAAGCAGCCCTCGAAGCAGCCTGCATATGGGTGCATATCAGATAAGTATAGGGATGCTGCCGTTTCTGTGAAAATCCGTTGGGAGTAAACCCATTGGGAGATAGTTTTGTTTGTTGCCCTGAGGATCCTGACCCACGCTAAATATTGCCAATGGCCAGAATAATTCCTTCAGTAATGAAGTACTGCCAGTGGGATTACTAATATGACACAAACAGAACGAGTACCTCAAAATGCAGTAGCTTCGGAGAGGCTTCCGTTGTCCACAGAAGCATGGTCGCCAAGTTATTCTCCAAGGAAGAAGGAAGTTTTAGGGATCTATGAACCCTCCCCACTCCTCTTGACCATTCTCCAGTTCCTCTATGGGGAAAAGAGAGAGGTAAGTGGCATCTGGCTGATGGTAAAATGTTTTGTGGCACTCGGATATGGTGGTCCTGTCCAACTCCTGCAAGTGAAGTGCTGTCCTTTCTACCTCTTAAGGGAACGACCTCCATCGTCATGAGTGCAGTCTACATCCCCACCAGGTAGATGTCCCACTGTTAATTGAGGGATCATACATGCCGCGGTCAACAGACATCAGTCTGCATATCCCTATGCTTTCTTCATAATTGACAAGGCCTTCAACCAGGTCAGCTTGAAGAAGACACCCCCAAACTACCATCAGCACATTCCCTGCAATGATAGAGATTCAAAACCTGTGACCGCTGCGACTCCACCATTAAAAATGTCTATTGCTCCTCCCTCACTCTCACTCTGGAATATGTGAATATTTGGCATCGCTCTTTCTTCCTGCATGAAGATTGCAGCTTCAGTGTGGAGGATTATACAGAGCTGGTTAGGGGAGGCAGAGGAGCAACTACATGACTGCTTGGAGTCGATAGACTGACCAATGTTCAAGGACTCAGCACCAGAACAACAAATACGTGACTTCACGTATTCATGTTAGTGACTTTATAAGGGAAATTGTGGGCGAGTGCATTCCTGCTGAGGCTATCTGACTGTTCACTGATCAGACCCTTGGAGGAACTAGGAGATCCACAATCTACTGAGGACTAAATCTGAGTCATTTAAGTTAGGCAATCCAAAGTCATACAAGATGTCCAGGTACGACCTCCAGAAGGCCATTGTGAACACAAAAGGACACCTGGACTAAACTGGAGGGTCAGGTGGACATTCTGCAACTATGGAAGGCCTTGCATGTCATCACTTCCTACACTTACTACAAGGTCAAACTGAGTAACTCAAATGACAGCAACGCATTGCCAGGACAGTGATGGAGAGTCAACAGGTAACTGCGCAAAGACATCATTGATGATCTGTCCTGGACCCAGCATATCGATGCAGTCACCAATGTTTCTCCTTTCTCAGAGGTTTGTGGAGAATCTGCATGTTGCAAATGTGCTGTTGAACATCCACAGGTGTGTATGGTGGAGAGCTTACAGTCTGGTTGCATCATGTCCTGGTTCAGTTATGCTCAAAAATGAAAGAATCAGCAGAAGGTGGTGAACAACCCATCACTAGCACTGACATCCACACCTTTAAAGGGATCTCCAGGAAACACCTCCTCAAAAAGGTAGTTAATATCATCAAAGCCCTACGCCATGCTGGCCATGCTCTCACCGCACTTCTACCATCAGGAAGCAGATACAGCATACTGAGAACTGTTACCTCCAGGTTTCAGAGCAGATCAGCAACTATCAGATTATTGATTAACCCTTCACAACCCTCACTACAACCCTACTTCAGAACTGCTACACACTCTGCACACACACTCTGTCAACCCGACCATTTGGAATTTTCATACAATCATTGTCTGGTTTACCTAGAATATCTGATAATTTATTACACATTTATTATTGTTATTGCTGGGTCTAATATATGACTATAAAGCTGCAGCAAGTAAGAATTTCATTGTTCTAACTCACACTCTCTCCTGCCTCGACCAGCTTGCACCTATAAAAACCAAAACAGTTTCCTTCACCCACTCTGCTCCCTGGTTTACCCCTGAACTCCGCATGATGAAAACTCATGCCCGCCAACTTGAAAGACTCCGCAACAAAACAGGTCTCACAATTCACTCCCAAGCCTACAAAGACCACCTGCAGCACTACAAAGATGCCCTCTCCCGTGCCCACTCCACCTACTACTCTCAAATAATTCACTCTGGCTCCGGAAACCCAAAAACACTCTTCTCAACAATAAACAAACTCCTCAGCCCCCTGGACACCATCTCCCAATCATTCACAGTTGACAAATGCACCACTTTCCTTTCATTCTTCCAAAGCAAAATAGACAACATCTACAGCACCTTAACCACCAACGCACCTGCTCCCCCTCAAACCACCTGCCCCCCCTTATCCTGTCAACCCCTGCCTCAGTTCTCCCCAGTCTCCACCACCGACCTCTCTGACCTCTTCACAGGAATAAAAACTGCCACCTGCTCTCTGGACCCCATCCCCTCCAGCTTTGTCAAGGCCTGCCTTCCTGCTCTCTCTCCACTTATCACTGCAACAATAAACTCCTCCCTGTCCACTGGCATCGTCCCGCCATCCCTCAAAATCGCTGCTGTCACCCCCATTCTGAAAAAACCTGGTCTCAACCCTGACACCCCAAACAACTTCAGACCAATCTCCAACCTACCCTTTCTGTCCAAAGTTTTGGAACGTGCTGTAGCTTCCCAACTCAAATACCACCTCTCTACCAATAACCTGTATGAAACTTTCCAATCCGGATTCCGCTCCAACCACTGTACTGAAACTGCGCTCCTCAAAATCACAAACGACCTTTTCCTCTCCTCCGACGCTGGCAACCTCAACATCCTCATCCTACTTGACCTCAGCGCCGCCTTTGACACCATAAATCACTCCATTCTCCTTACCCGACTTGAAACCTCCTTTAACATCACCGGCACAGCCCTATCCTGGTTCAAATCTTACCTCTCTGACAGGCACCAGTTCATCTCCATTAACAACTGTAAATCCCCCACCGCTCCCCTCCCCCAAGGTGTCCCCCAAGGCTCAGTCCTTGGCCCCCTCCTCTTCATCCTCTACCTGTTCCCCCTTGGTCAATTAATCCGCCGTCATGGTCTCAACTTCCACTGCTTCGCCGATGATATCCAGCTCCTCATCTCCACCAAGTCAATCTCCCCCACCACACACTCTACACTGACAAACTGCATCACTGAAATAAAATCTTGGCTTCAATCAAATTTCCTCAAACTCAATTGCAACAAATCTGAAATCATCATCATTGGTCCAAAAACGCTCACCAAATCCACCCAAAACTTCATCCTCAATATTGATGGTCTCCCAGTATCCACCTCCCCTCACATCCGGAATCTTGGAATCATCTTTGATCAAACCCTCTCCTTCGATAAACACATCAAACACATCACAAAGACAGCCTTCTTCCACCTCAAAAACATTGCCCGTCTCCGTCCATCCCTCTCCTCCACAGCTGCAGAAACCCTCATCCACGCCTTCATCACCTCCCGTCTGGACTACTGCAACAGCCTCCTCTATGGCGCACCCTCAAAAATCATCAGTAAACTTCAATACATTCAAAACTCCGCTGCCCGTCTACTCACCCACACCCCGATCCGTGACCATATCACCCCCGTCCTTTACAAACTCCATTGGCTCCCCATCCCCCAGAGAATCCAGTACAAAATCCTCCTCATGACCTACAAAGCCCTCCATAACCTGGCCCCATCCTACCTGACCGACCTCCTCCACAGGCACACTCCCACCTGCCTGCACCCTCCGCTCTGCTGCTGCCAATCTCCTATCCCCCCACATCCGGACCAAACTCAGATCCTGGGGGGACAGGGCTTTCTCCATCGCTGCTCCCACCCTATGGAACTCACTACCCCAAACCGTCAGAGACTCCTCCACACTCACCACATTCAAAACATCACTGAAGTCTCACCTGTTCAGTACTGCCTTCAACCACTGAAGGTCACCTCACCTTCTGTCTCCTTTCCCTGTTCGTTTACTTATTTACTTATTTATCTATTTATTCATTTCCCTATGTTCTCTAAATCCCTGTAAAGCGTCTTTGAGTGTATGAAAAGTGCTATATAAATGTAATGCATTATTATTATTATTATTATTATATCTAGTGCAAATGACAAATAAACACTGTGAAACTCTTGGATAGCTGAATGCTAGAGAAAACAATCTGTTAGCCTAAGCATAATCTGTGGACAATTTGTTAATAGGTGCTTAAGCAAACTACACTAATTTCTGAAGACACCCAGGTTCAGGTCCATTAAGTCGGCAGAGTGTTCCTTTAAATATTGGGAACGCAATAAACTGGATTGCTGTGTTCTCACTTGACTGAGACTGTTACTGTGGATCGTACTCTGATTGTACTGTGGAATTGTGCTATTTACAGCCAGAATCAATCAAATATTACTTGAATATTAACTGAAAGCACTACCAGGAAGAGCCTGCCTGATACTGGGAGATGTCAGGTGTGCTATTGTGGTCTGCTCTTGAAGTTTCCAGTACAATTTTGTGATTTGTTTAAATTCACCCAGAAATAAATGCAATCTACTCCTGGTAAATGCAATCTACTCCTGGTAAAAAAATATTTTGTTTTGTGTACAGCATCTTAAAAAAGGATTCTGTTTGAATCAGTTTATAAGCCACGCTATATCATCCAATACGTACCATTCAACTAAGTAAGGGAAGGAAAAGATAGGAATGCCTTTACAAAATCTGCAAGGATAGTAGAAAGGCAGTCATAGAATATTTTAATCCTTAAGTAATAGAAGAAAACCTCCCTAAAATTACACCATGGGATATAAATATGCAGATGCTTACTATTTTTATCTATACAAATATTCTAGTTTTGAAAAACAATGCTTGATTGTTCCTCTAAAATAGTAATAGGGCTTTTGAGCAACTGTTTTCATATATTAATATGCCATCCATTAACTTTCTTGTTTTTACGGTTTGCTTTTGTGGAACAGTCGGTAGTTCTTCTGGATTAAATCTTATGTAATGTAATGACACTGGTCTAAGGCTCATCAGGATTATGATGGTTCTTAAATAATGCCATAAAAGGCATGGACTTGAAGAGAATAAACTTTGTGGGAATACAAAATAGATTCAAATAGTTTATTGCAAAACAATTATGGTTGCAAGGTCCACGGAAGAAAATTAGGAGTCATTTATAGAATTGTTAGTATTTCATTTCAACCAAATGAAAAAGATTAAAGGGCAAGAGAGCTCACTGCAATTAATTAGGCATATAAACATCAAAACACACAAAAGAATTCAGTAAACAGGAGTTGCAGATACATTGAAAACATCAAAGTATGAAAAGGAAGAGAAATAAAAAACATTGAAGTGAAAATCTCAATCAACATTAAACATATCTTTAAATATGTATATTATAAGCACCTTGAAAGGGAAAGTAAAATGGCAATGGATAGCTGGAATATAAGTTGAAAAAGGGAACAGAAACGGCTGATTAGTCAATTTATTTTTATCCAGAAAGAAAGAGTAAACTAAACTAACTGAAATACCTCAGTCTGAAGAAAAGTCCCAACCTGAAATGTCATCGGTCGATTCCCTCGATAGATGCTGCCTGACCCACTGCACTTTGGTTTTTGCTAAATAAAGTACCAATTGACTATGCAGCAAGTTGAACAGCAAGAGTGCAAAAGGGTTCATATGTTCATAAGTTCTAGGAGCATTCGGCCCATCATGTCTACTCCACTGTTCAATCATGGCTGATCTATCTCTCCCTCCTAACCCCATTCTCCTGCCTTCTCCCCTTAATCCCTGACACCCATACTAATCAGGAATCTGGCAATCTCCATCTTAAAAATATCCATTGATTTGGCCTGCTCACCTCTGGTCCTAAACTCTCCCACTAGTGGAAACATCCTCTCCACTTTCATTCTCCCCAGGCCTTTCACTCTTCAGTAAGTTTCATTGAGGTCCCCCCTCATCCTTCTAAAGTCCAGCGAGTAGAGGCCCAGTTCCATCAGACACTCATCATATGTTAACCCAATCATTCCTGGGATCATTCTCGTAAGCCTCCTCTGGACCCTCTCTACGCCAGCACATCCTTCCTTTAGATATGGGCCCCAAAACTGTTCATGGTACTCCAAATGCGGTCTGTCCAGTGCCTGATAAAGCTCAGCATTACACCCCTGTTGTTGTATTCTAGCCCTCTCGAAGTAAATCCTCTGACTCACCTGGAAGAGCTGTGTGGATTCCTGGATTGAAGTGAGAGAGGTGGTGTAGGGACAGGTGGTACATGGTGAAAGTGCCTGTGGAGTGGGATGGTTGGGTTTAGAAGGATGAGTGAAGCAAGGTTGCGGAGAGAGTGGTTTCTATGGAAAGCAGAAAGGAGTGGGGATGGGAAGGTGTAACTGGTGGCGGTTTCACGTTGAAGGTGGCAGAAATATTGGAGAATGATATGTTGGATGCGGTGGCTGGTGGTGTGAAAGATGATGGTCATCTATCCTTGTTCTACCTGGGGAGATTGGGAGTGAGATCAGAACTTCAGGAAACAGAGATGAGGGCACCATCCACAACAGCAGGGTGGAAACCATGTTTACTGAAGATAGGGGACATCTTAGATGTCTCGAGTGCTAAGCCTCATTTTAGGAGCAGCTGCTGCAGAGGAGAAATTGAGTGTAAGGGAAGGTGTCCTTACAAGAGTCAAGGTGGGAGGATGCGTAGTCAAGTTTTTATTTGAATTTGAGGACAGGGTGAAAGTTGATGCAATCAACGAGTTCTGCAAGGGTGCAGGAGACAGCCCCAATGTTTTGATAAAATAAATAAATCAATTGAATTAAGCTTCCCACAAATGATCAGTCCCTTTTAACATCTTCAGAGGTTCCTTGCATGTCACATGAATGAGCAAGTAAATTTGCTAATCAATTTACTACTTTAGCTCCATTTTCAACCTTTAATCCACACCAAATAATCGCCACCAATTTCCAAGTTTATACCTTGAGGGGATCATTTTGTATTATTTTGCCTGCATTCTGTCTCTTGAGTAAACGTCTAGATAGAGCAAGAAATATTTTTTGGCTCTTTTGCAATGAGAAATTATTATTATTATTTTTTTTAGAGGTACAGCGCGGAAACAGGCCCTTCGGCCCACCGGGTCCGCGCCGCCCAGTGATCCCCGCACATTAACACTATCCTACACACACTAGGGACAATTTTTTTTACATTTGCCCAGCCAATTAACCTACGTACCTGTACGTCTTTGGAGTGTGGGAGGAAACTGAAGATCTCGGAGAAAACCCACGCAGGTCACGGGGAGAACGTACAAACTCCGTACAGACAGCACCCGTAGTCAGGATCGAACCTGAGTCTCCGGCGCTGCATTCGCTGTAAGGCAGCAACTCTACCGCCGCGCCACCGTGCTGCCGTTATCTCTTCCATCCTCAGGTCTTCAGAGTATGAAGGATTTACTTTGGATTCTTTTGACTACCAATGTCTCAGAAGACAGTTTCCTTCTGAAAGATAATGGGGGAAATATGCCAATTGTTGGCTGATGATCTGCAGCCCAGTTTCACCAGAAAACTGTTCATGAGCATCTTGAATATATTTACATCTGGAGCCCGCCATACAACATCTGTTAACCTTTTCTATCATTAATTAAGAGCAATCAACTTTAAACGTTATTTATATTGGTACTTTATGGTTGCTGTAATTTTATTAATTAAATGTTACTCAATGCAAATGAACTAATTGTGCTTCCTGCACTGCAATTTTATAAACATTGCTTTACATTTTGTTTGTAAAAAAAAGTTTCAGAATAAATATTGGGATCAATGCTTGCCTGTGTTAGACTATTAACATCCTATAAATGCAACAGGAGGCTGCCTGTCTATATGCACTGGATTAAACTACTGGTTCCACAATATTTGCTAGTTATGAAAAATCGAATTATTGTTCCTGAGGATTTGAAGAAAAATCATCAATCATCAGTTCATACAAAAGTTTTGTTATGGTATTAAAATGTTACATTTTAAAAGACTAAATGTCCTAATATGGCTTGAAAAATTCTAAGCCAGAAGCTCCAATGAAGTTTTCACCTCTAGACGGGCACCAATGGGTGTTTTCTCTCTTCAAATGCATTAGCTCCCAACACTATTTGAATTCTATATGCCACATTTCTTCCACCTACCACCCCCCCCCCCCCCCCCCCCCATTGAAGACCTTGTATGTTTTTGCACTGGACATCTTCCATTCTTCTACATCTTCCACATGATGGGAGAAAGGGGGCACGTCATCCCCAACATCCTTATCAATATTTGCTTCAACTCCTAGAAACAGTATCTCTTTCTATATTGTGATATTACAAAGTGCACGGCACACTGTGACTCTGCAGACTTCGACTGCTTTATTACACACACCAGCGGTTTTATCCAAAATTAGACCTGAAAATGCCTAAATTCTGCACCAT
Organism: Rhinoraja longicauda; assembly: GCF_053455715.1. Taxonomy (NCBI): domain Eukaryota; kingdom Metazoa; phylum Chordata; class Chondrichthyes; order Rajiformes; family Arhynchobatidae; genus Rhinoraja; species Rhinoraja longicauda. The sequence continues at coordinate 18,512,625 of NC_135961.1, forward strand.
GCCATTTCTTACAGTTGAATATTATCTTGCTCCCACTGGGAATTTAAACATGTCGCTATACCTCCTGATATACACTTCTCAGTCGCTAAGGTTGATCCAGTAGATTATCGCAAGGTGAAAACATCATTACAGCTTCCAAGTATCAGGCACTCCCATGTTGGATAAGATAGTTGACATCTCCCATGGCTGCACTCTAATCAAATGAAAAGTCCCACTTTTCATAAAGCTGAGGAAGATTGAATGCCAATTGAATGCCAATTGAATCCCTCCAGTATCTCCTACAATTGCAGTGTTTGGTGTTTGGAAATCAGTGTTTGGTTTCTGCCTCTTTCATTCCATTTACATTTTCATCCATTTGGCTGACATATAAAGTTCATGCCTATGAATGTTCTGTCTCCTGAAACTGATAGATGAATGTAGGATGACAATGAACGAATAGCCCACATCACTGAGTAACTCACTGGACACATTACAGCACTGAGTTCTGAGTATTCAGTGCGATGATTTTTGTGCTGTTCACTGGCTGCACTCAACAGCAGGGTTCTGCTGTCATTTAATTAGCGCTAGCTTTTGGCTTTTAACAACAGCCCTCCCCTGTGGTTGCAACAGATGCAAGAAATCACTCTGCAAGTGAATCCAACGGAAAAAAGAAGAGAGAGAGAGAGAGAGAGAGAGAGAGAGAGAGAGAGAGAGAGAGAGAGAGAGAGAGAGAGAGAGAGAGAGAGAGAGAGAGAGAGAGAGAGAGAGAAAGAGAGAGAGAAAGAGAGAGAAAGAGAGAGAGAAAGAGAGAAAGAGAGAGAGAGAGAAAGAGAGAGAAAGAAAGAGAAAGAAAGAGAAAACAGGCCCAACATTTTTCAATGCTATATCTAAAAGTAAGCCAATGCCTTTTTTTTCTTTCAGTAGGTGCAGGAGGACCACATGTTGAGAAGACAGTGGGAACAAATAGCCATCCAGGTCAATTAATGCCAGGAGTTTAGCATCAAGGAAGTGCTGGAAGGAGTTTGATGATCCCACGTGTGTGTTTAAGGTTTCTGAATGATCTTCGAAAGCCACAAAAAACTAAGTGCACCACAATTCTCAGGTAGCATTTTCAACACACAATCATCAGTCTTCTACCGACAATCTCCATCATATATATCTCACATCCATCATTGATATTCTTCACCCCACCCTCACACACTTAATATTGTTCCAATCCCTTACAGCAGGCACACATTGCTAACTATACAGCTCTAATCACCTCATCACCTAAACAGATTAGAAGACATTCACTGGAAATCTTTGTGTTATTTTGCATCGAGATGGTAGCACTTGAATGGAAGTCAGAGACCAACTTGTTATAATCCCTTAGACATGACAATGCTGACCTATGTGGGAAGGTCCATGGCCACTGGTGAGACAGACGCCATTGAAAGTGAGGGCATGTATTAACTCAGTCTTCCTTCTTTCATTCTACTTCCCCTTCATCGCATAGTCTATGGGGTTAAAGATGCACCAACACTCAATTGCACAGTCATAGCAGCTCAGATATCAACTTGTGTGTAATTAAGTGGTCTAGATGGAGACAAGATCTACATGTGCTGAGATGCCAATTACATTCTGGTCAAGAGCTGTTCAGCCACATTACGAAACATTCCCAAGGCAGGCAGAATGGTTAACTTAATTTCAAGCACACTTGAAGGAAAGGACACACACCATCTCTACTGCAGAAGACTCATAGAATGACTGTGATTGACCAGACGATTGAAGAAGATCAAAAGTGAACACATCCTGGTGGAAAGCTTGCCAGAAAGTTTTTGTTCAATGTCAAGAAGAGTGCAGGAAGTTGGCAGCAAGCTGGGACATGGTGCTGTGCATAGTGTTCATGTTTTCCAGCCTGGCTCCTTCCTTCAACTCACTTGTGGAACCAACCAAAATGCAGCTTTTGATAGTCGCTGTCTCAATTTCCCTTGTAACACAATTTCTCTTGTCCACACAGGATGACTCAGGAAACCAGCATGCTAATGAGTTTAGAAACAAGGAAATGCACATCCTGCTTTATACCAAAGATAGACACAAAGTGCTAAGTGCACCAAGTAATTCAGCGGGTCAGGCAGCATCTCTGAAAAAAAGGATGGGTGATGATTCGAGTCAGGACCTTTCTTCAGACTTGAAAGTTTGACTCAGAGTCTGAGGAAGGGTCCTGACCCATAACTTCACCCATACTAATGAGTTTCTTGTGTATATGAGAGAATGTGTACAATCAATTTCCCTACAGATCTGCTCTGGAGTATCTTATTCTCCCTTCCTTCAACTCATTCTTGTATCAATTTGTTCTGGTCTGTATGAGGAATTACACTCAAACGCTAAGAGTAGTCCCTTTTGATTAACAAGTCTACAAGCACCAGGCTTCAGTGGAAATGGATCAGCACCTGCAAGGTTATTTCCTATAGATCACTGTAATTATTAACAAGAATGGAAAAAATCACCCACACTGTTCACAATTTCAGCAACAGCCAAAGGAAATAATTCATAAAAACAATCAGTAAGTCATTTTGATTTCTGTAAATAGTGCTAGGCAAATATGCTTAGCTGTGGGAGGTCAGAAGCTTAGAGCTTTGACGATTCAAAAAAGAGCGTTGATGTCAAAGCAGCCTCTTGAATCCATGGTAATCAGAAGTTTGATTAATGTGTCAATATTCATAGAGACATAAGAGGATGGAATCTGGAGCAAGACAAAACAAACTGCTTGAAGGAGTCAACAAGCCAGGTAGCACCTGTGGAAGGAGTGGACTGCTATAAAGATGTAAAGAAATTCCAGGCTATAGAAATAATTAATAATGTAGAAATTGTATGTTTTTAAAAAAGGCTGCAGACTATTTTCCAATCTCCTCCATACTGTCAGGTGAGGGAAGAAAGCCTTCATGATGCACCACGGGTATGAAAGGAGCTCTGTGGACCCTGGTGAATTACTTTGTGCTTGTAGTGAACAAATTCTACTCGAGGTGCCGTCAAGGAGTAAATTCTCACTCCTATGTTTTACAAAGGAATGGGGATATACTGTATCAGCAACTTCAGTTTATTTCATGCAGAACTGACTAAATTCATATTTTTAAACCCTGACAGACCCTCCTAAGAATTCATTGAACCGATATGGAGATAACTAATAATCTTCGGCTGCAGCAGAGAAAATTCTTTCCACATCATTGAACAGGGCAATGATAGTAAGTTGAGGTGTGTTTGTAACAACAGAGGTGAATTTGATGGATTGAGTTCTCGGGCTGCCTATTTTGCAGGGTTAATTTTGTTTCAATGCATTTTTGATACAATATGGCTTCATATTTCAGTTTGCTTCATTTACTTTTGAAATCCAACCCAAACCATACCTCAATTCAGAGGAAGGTTCAGTTACCTATGGCTTAATTCTTTGCCTTTCACTGTCTGATGTAATTCCTGAAAACATTGAGTTGGGTTCGGCAAACATTGCAACAAAGGTTATGGCTGAGAAATTTAAGTCGGCTAATTCCTACTCTTTGTTTCCTGTCTGCCAACCATGTCAGTACCCTACCCCAATACCATGTGCTCTAATTTTACCCATTAATCGCCTATGTGGGACCTTATCAAAGGCTTTCTGAAAGTCCAGGTACACTATATCCACTGGCTCTCCCTTGTCCATTTTCCTAGTTACATCCTCAAAAAATTCCAGATTCACAACGATCTGGGAAATTTCTTCCCTTCTCCACTCATTTTCTGCTTCCACAGTGACCAATCCAACTCCTTGGTTCACTCATTCCCCTCGCCCCCCCAAACCACCCCCTCCCCAGAAACTTTTGCAGCGTAGACTCGGCAATCGTTTCGCTGAATGCTTGCGCTCAGTCCACCATGGCCTACTGGATCTCCCGGTTGCTAACTCTTTTAATTCTCCTTCCCATTCCCACACCAACCTTATTTCCTGGGCCTCCACCAATGCTACAGTGAGGTCGCACGCAGACTGAAGGAACAGCACTTCATATTCCACTTGGGTAGCTTAAAAACCTAATGGTATGAACATTTATGAAATTTAAATTCTCCAAATGTAGGTAACCCCCTCACAAGCCCTCTCCTGTCTCCCCAACCCCCCTTCTCTTTCCCCTCCCACTTCCTCACCTGTGCCCCACCTGGACTCCCACCTATTTCTCTTCTCCACTCTCATCACTCCCCACACTTTTCCCCCTCTGTAAATCCCTCCTCAGTTTGGGTTTACAATCCCCAACTCTTCAATTTGTCTCACATCTTCCTTCATTTCCTATCTCTCCCTTTTGTTTTAAACCATCTGCCTATCAAAAGCCGCCCCTTCCCGTTCTCACCCATGCTGGCCTACTATCTTCCACGGTTTGTCCTGCCTTTTCATCTCCCCCATCTTCTACAATCAGTCTGAGGAAGGGTCTCAACCCGAAACGTCACCTACCTATGTTCCTCAGGGATGCTGCCTGACCTGCTGAGCTGCTCTAGCACTTTGTGTCTTTTTGTGTATTAACCAACATCTGCAGTTATTTGTTTCTAAAAAGATGAGGACAGTTTCATATTCACCTACATCCTGATGTGTGCGATATCTGTGCACTATGTGTACTCCACTGCAGCACATCACTTCAAATACCAACTTACCTCTTGGGAACACTTCATTGTCTATGTTGTCACCCACCTATATATTTGATGAACAGATGTAAATACTGGTGATCCGCAGGGATGATCATTGATATCTCTTCTGCTTTCCACACATGTAAATGACTTGCAACAAACTGAAGGTTTGATAATGCTAGGTAAGAATTGAGGGTAAACTGTGGGATAGAGGCCCAGGAAGGCATGGCGTGTGAGGATGGGTGGCAAGTGTAAGATTATACATTGCAGTAAAAGAAAAACAAATGTACTCCAAATGGTAAGTTTGCCCTGAAATTGAGAACAGGACAAGCTGACCCTAGATACAAGGGTTCAGATGTTCCTTGCACAAGCCTGATGCTTACAGTTGTTTCCCACGGTGATTCCATGCTTGGATTTATTTGACTTGGATTGAAGTCTTCTTCTGCTGGCCCAAAACAACATGGCTTCCATCAGCAGTTTGCAAGGCCTCCACAGGCACTGCTCTGAAATACTCCTGAAGCCCTTAGACAGGGATCAAACCTGCTCTTTTGGCTGACAGACTTCAAAAACACAATATTCAGAGGTATTTTAAAATAGTAACAAACTAATTCCAAAACTACACATTAATTAACATTTATTATATTTAAAACGGTCAAATTAAACGAAATCAAACAAAAAAATGCATAAAAATATAAATATTTTAAACTAAACCAAAATAATTAAGAAACCGACCCTTCAGCCTGAAATGTTCTGTTTCCTTTCCACAAATGCTGCCTTGCCTGCCGATGTTTCCAGCATTTTTTGTGTTTATTTCGGACTTCCAGCATATGCAGGTTTGAAGTCTCACTTGCTAACATCTGCCAGTGGTCTGGATGTAAAAGCTGGGGAGACATGTGAAGAAAGCTCCTAATTGTTTCACAGAAAGAAGATTTCAATGAAATTATGAGAGGCATAGATAGTGTCGACAGTCAGAACCTTTTTCCCTTTTGCCTTTATCCACCTTTCTGCAAAGGTGGAAATGTCCAACACTGGAAGCCATACCTAAAAAGTTCGCCGTTAACCTCTGACATTCCAGAGAAAACAATCCATATTTATCCAATGTCTCCTTATAACTGAAACCTTCTAATCCAGGCAGCATTCTGGTAAACCTCCTCTGCACCCTCTCCATAGCCTCAACATCCTTCTGTAATGGGGCAACCAGAACTGCATGCAATACTCCAAGTGTGGCCAAACCAAAGTCTTATAGAGCTGCATAATGACTTCCAGACTCTACATAATGCCCCAAGCAATGAAGGCAAGCTACCTTATGTCTTCTTTACCACCCTATCCATTTGTGCTGCCACCTTCAGTGAGCTATGAACTTGAACTCCTAGATCCCTCTGCACATCAATGCTATTCAGGGTCTTGCCATCAACTATATGCTCTCACCTTACATTCAACCTCCCAAAGTACAACAACTCACACTTGCATAGATTAAACTCCACCTGCCATATCTCTGCCCATTCCTGCAGCTGACCTATATCCTGCTTTATCTTCTAACAGCCTTCCTCACTGTTTGCAGCTCCTCCAACGTTGGTGTTGTCAACAAGCTTATTCACCAACTCATCTACATTTATATCCAGAAGTCTGGAGAAGGGTCTCGACCCGAAACATCACCCATTCCTTCTCTGCCTGTGCCACTGAATGACTCCAGCATTTTGTGTCTATCATAGACATAGACATTATATCATTATTTGTGTATTGTAGGGTTCGGCCAAGGAGTGGCCTAACTCTCAGGAGTCGCCACATTATATCCAAATCATTATATTACAAAAAAGCAGAGGACCCAGCACAGATTCATGCAGAACTCCGCTGGTCACAGACCTCCAGACAGAATATCTTCCTAAAATCACAACTCTGTCTTCGATGAATAAGCCAGTTCTGAATCCATGCGACAAAGTCACCGTGAATCCCATGTATATTGCAAAGAAATCTGAGTGGTTGAAGTACACATTGTCCTCGGTCATATTTAAATATATTGCCGGGCAGATGCATTTTCAATTCAACAGTTCAGGTTGAACAGTTCAGGTTACGAACAGTTCTGAAGAACAGAATACTGTCACAATCTAGGGAGGACCTGAATAACCATGAAGAAAGATTGAAAATTTGTGGTTGGTTTCCACACAATGAAAGGGAAGGAGAGAAGTTGAAGGGAGAAGAGAAGTTTGTAAAAATTACAAACTGGTAAGAGCAGCACGGGCTCAGAATTGTTATTGCAAGAGGAATTATGAAAGGCTGGAGCGATTGGGCTTGTATACACTGGAATTTAGAAGGATGAGGGGGGATCTTATTGAAACATATAAGATAATTAGGGGATTGGACACATTAGAGGCAGATAACATGTTCCCAATGTTGGGGGAGTCCAGAACAAGGGGCCACAGTTTGAGAATAAGGGGTAGGCCATTTAGAACGGAGATGAGGAAGAACTTTTTCAGTCAGAGGGTGGTGAAGGTGTGGAATTCTCTGCCTCAGAAGGCAGTGGAGGCCAGTTCGTTGGATGCTTTCAAGAGAGAGCTGGATAGAGCTCTTAAGGATAGCGGAGTGAGGGGGTATGGGGAGAAGGCAGGAACGGGGTACTGATTGATAGTGATCAGCCATGATCGCATTGAATGGCGGTGCTGGCTCGAAGGGCTGAATGGCCTACTCCTGCACCTATTGTCTATTGTCTATTGTCTATTGAAAGAAGTTAGGATTATTTAGAGACAATTTAATGCCATAACAAATATACACATATATCCAACTCATCAGATTTTCCTTTCCACATGGAAGGATCAATGAGGCAAGGTGAACAATGGGTTGCCCAATTTGATCCAAGGTTCAAAATTACTTCAATTGAGGGGTATTAGCGATGGGGGATTTTAATAAATCTGTCTGATGTTGCGGCTATTACAGAATAATTTCAGACAAGTTCAAAAGTGAATGGGAAGATCAAGAAAGATTTTGGAAAGTGCAAAGAAGTGCACGTAGAGCTCTGAATATATATTGGGGTCTTGTATACAAACTCCAACCATCATTTTGAGTCACAATTTCTATTATTCCAAAATTTCTAAAATTAAAATCCATTTGGGATTGATCATAAGGTGAAAGGCAAACATAACATTGCAAACAAAATCATCTTTATGATTCAGCCAGTGTATTTATTAACTAGCATTATTAGCTAAACAATTTTAAAGTCTGATTTTTATTAATCAATCTATGAGTACACATTTTAGTAAAAGGTTTGTTTTAAATAAATAATATCTGAAAATACTTCAAAACAGATTTTCGTAATCTGTTTATTTTCGTAATAAACCAGCAAATTGCAAACTTCAGAGATGTCTAGAATTAGTTTCAGCAGATTGCTATCCAAGTGAAAAGACTTTCGAGTAAACCATTTAAAACTATTAAAAATATAAATATCAACTCTTGAGAAATGAGGAATAGGAAGTTTATTTTTCTTCTGCCACTTTATGTTTGTGATGCACCACGGCCAATTAATGTTAATGGGCCTGACGAATGTTTTGAACACGATCTCCTTAATACATGCGATCGGTCTTAATTGAGCAGAAGAACATACCACCATGCCAACATAAAAAAACAGATGTAGATTGTACAATAGAGGGGCACAGAACATTTAATTGATTTCTTATTAAGTTGCAAAGTGAATAGCAATTTTTTCAACTCTTGTTAATTTGCAAACTAAAACTGTCCATATAATTCTTATAGGCCTTTAAAAACAAACATATTTGCACTTCCAGTAGGCAGCAGAGCATGGTGGCTGATTAGACAGAGAGCTCCGTAGTCGGACAAATAAACCTACAACAACGCAAGGGAAGTCGTGCGAGAGCTACAACGGAGAGGCTACAAAGTGGAAGAGCCGCAGGGAGACACGGACATGCCGCCACTGTTTGAACAGCTCGTCAGGAGACACGGAGAATCACAGACAGTCAGACGGGCACGGGAGCGCCTCCAAGAATTCCAACGAAAAACTCATGCTTGAACTGAGATATGATTATGAAGGTACGCATAGACATGGATAATACAGAGGTCTCCGCCACAATATGGTAGATACTGAGTTCTCATGGAATCTTAGGTTTACAAATAAGTGCATAGATATGCATATTCATAGACAAATCTGTTTATAAGCCTGGTTCTAAGAATATCACCAAGCATCACAGATCTCATGTGAGTGTAATTAATGTTGATTTAATACAACTTCCTGTACTAGATAAATCCGACTGTTAGGGAGATTAGCGAAATATTAGAGCGAGAATGAGTGGAGGGACCCATAGAGGGTTATTCCCCCCCTCCAGGAGAGGGCCCTTTCTTAGTGTTAGGCTCCCCCCTCAATTTACAAAGGGATTCGGGATCTATGGTGGAGAGAGAATACCCTTTTCTGGGAGTCCATCTATGTTTTGATGTTTTGTTTTGATTTGCCAGGCAAACACCTTTGTTTGTTGATATGTTCTGGTTTGCTGTTCAGAATGGTTCTGGTGTTGAGTTGGGGGGATACAGTGAAATCAATCATACTAAGTGTAATGATGCAATGTCAAGGACTTAAGCTGATGTCTTTAAATGTTAATGGTTTGGGTAATCCAACTAAGAGGGCCAAAGTCATGACTAAATTGAAAAAAGAGAAGATGCATATTACTTTTTTTACAAGAAACCCATTTATCGCGACAAGAGCACGAGAAGCTGAAAAGATTTGGATATAAAAACACATATTACAGCTCACATACTTGTAGTCATAAAAGAGGAGAGGCAAACTTGATATCAAACTCAGTTAAATTAGAAATTTTAAAAGAAATAAAAGACAAAGAAGGGAGGTATATCATAGTAAAGGGCAAAGTTGATAATAATATCCTGACACTGGTGAATATCTATGCTCCCCCCGACAGTGATAAAAAAAAATCAAATCCCTATTTGATATTATTGCAATGGAAGCAGAAGGAGTTTGTATATGTGGGGGGGATCTGAATGTTGTATTGAATCATAGTCTTGATACGACAAGCAAAAAGAAGAATAAGAACCAGTTAACAAAACTACTAAACACTACCTGTGAAGAAATTGGTTTTCTTGATGTCTGGAGGAATTTTCACCCTCTAGAAAGAGACTGTACGCATTACTCAATACCGCACTCAGTTTACTCCAGAATAGACTATTTTTTAATGCAGAAAGAAGACTGCTATAGGGTAACAGATTGCAGAATTGGCATGGCAGATGTATCAGACCATAATGCCATAAACCTAACAATTCAAATGGACAGTAGAAGGAGAAACACAGAGTGGCGATTAAATGTTGGAATACTGAATGATAAAACAACTGTTAATGACATTAAATTGGAAATCAAAAGATATCTAGAGGAGAATGACAATGTGGAGGTGGACCCATCCATACTATGGGACTCATTGAAGGCTGTAATACGAGGTAGGTTAATAGCGAGGGCATCACATATTAAAAAGGCCAGAATGAAATAAAATAAGTTGATGTTAGACCTGAAGGATTTAGAACAGAAGTACAAAAATAATAAGGACCAGAGAACTTATAAACAAGTAGAAGATTTGAGGGGTCAAATGGATGGAATATTGGGTCAAGAGGTGGAGAAAAAAGCAAGATTTGTAAAACAGGCACATTATGAGCTAGGCCCTAAATCCACTAAATTACTTGCCCGGAGGCTACGCAAACAACAGGGTGACAACACCATACACAAAATTAAGGACCCCTGTACACAGAAATTGAAGAGTGATCCAAAAGAAATAGAACATATCTTCCAGGATTATTATAAATAATTATATACACAAACCTCTACAGTAGATGGGGAATCAATGAGGACTTTTTTAAGTACAATAGATCTGCCCTGTATTGGAGAGACACAAAATAAAACAATCACAGCAGAAATATCACTGGAGGAGATAGAAAAGACAATTGGTAGGATGAAAACAAACAAGGCCCCAGGCAGCAACAGTTTCCCTATAGAATGGTATAAAATATTTTGGAATGAGCTGAACCCACTTCTTCTGAGAACCTTTAACTGGATCGTCAAAGAAGGCAAGACACCCCCATCATGGAAAGAGGCAAATACAACATTAATCCCCAAAGAGAGCAAAGACAAGGAAAATTGTAACAGCTACAGACTGATATCAATTCTAAATGTGGACTATAAAATATATTCTTCAATTATCGCCAAATGATTTGAAAAGTTCATGCCAGATTTAATTGATGAAGACCAGACTGGTTTTATAATAGGCAGACAAACACAGGACAGTATTAGAAGAACCCCACGTATAATACACAAGATTCAAAAGGAAAGTACGCACGCTGTCCTGATAAGCCTAGATGCGGAAAAGACTTTCGATAGGGTTAATTGGGAATTCTTATATCAAACACTAGAACGATTTGGCTTTACCGAAGATTCAATTCAAGTTATTAAAGCAATTTACCAGCAACCTACTGCAAGAGTAAAGGTGAATGGGTCCTTAACTGAGAGATTTATGTTAGGAAGAGGAACGAGACAGGGATGTTGTCTTAGCCCTACCCTGTTTGCTATATATATTGAACCATTGGCTCAAGCAGTTCGTCAAGATAGGGAACTGAGGGGAGTAAGTATAAGAGACAGAGAACATAAAATTGGCCTTTTTGCAGATAACGTAATGATGTATCTCATGGATGTAAACACCTCCTTTCCAAGGATGATGGGGATCATAGAGAAATTTAATTTCTATGCAGGATATAAATTGAATATTTCAATTTCAGAAGAAATCAAGCAAAAGTATAATATTAAATGGGATTCAAAATCAATCAAATACCTAGGGGTATATATAACGAAATATATATCAATGTTGTATGGGGCCAATTATAATCACATCAACCAAAACATAAGAAAGGATATAGAAAGATGGTCCACCTACCTACTCAATGGATTTTAGTAGTAAGATAAATGTGGTGAAAAGAATATTTTGCCAAGGCTATTGTACTTGTTTCAATCTCTGCCAATAGAGGTACCACTAAAACAATTCACAGAATGGGATAAATTAATATCTAGATTTATTTGGGGAGGAAAGAAGGCTAGAGTTCGATACACTACACTCCAGTTGCCAAAGGACAAAGGTGGAATGGCACTTCCAAATTTTAGGATATATTTCTATGCAGCCCAACTTCGACCACTAATTAATTGGTGTGAGGATAGCTACATAGCTAGGTGGAAAGAGATTGAGACATATATCCCTGACTTCCACATCCAAACACTCTTGGGAGAAAAAGCGCTTCCTGGACATATCAGGAGTACAATCGATCCAAGAACGATATTTACTTTAGAAACCTGGTTCACTCTTACCAGACAACTTAAATTGAATAAAGGACAAAAAGTGTTAAGATGGATAGCTTTGGATAGTGAATTTAAACCAGGAATGTATGATTCAACATTTAAAGAGTGGATGAGAAAAGGAATGACTGCATTTTGTACTGTTACTGAAAATGGAGACCTAAGAAGTTTTCAAGATTTGAAGGACAGATTTGCACTTCGGAACCAAGACTTGTTTAGATACCTCCAACTGAGAGAATATTACAACAAAAAAGTAAAAAGGGAGGCACCAGAAGAAAAGAATCCAGTGGTAGAAGTGATAGTCAATGCGTATCATCAAAAAACATCAAGGATTATTTCTAAACTTTATCATGGTTTAGCTAAAACTACATTTTATGTAAAATTTAAGTGGGAAAAGGAATTGAACATCACAATCTCAGAAGAAGAATGGCATCATATGTGTGTAACACTGCAGACATCCACTAATTCACAAAAATGGAGAGAATTGGAAAATTTGATTCGTTTCTTTATTATGCCTAACATAAAAAACAAGCAAATTCTAAGGCAACAAACATGCTGGAGGCAATGCACAAATCATGCACATATCTTCTGGAGTTGACCAAAAATAGAACCATTTTGGGACAGAGTGAATGCAGTTTTAAAGGAGGTATTAGGATATGTAGTCTCTAAGAAGTGTTCCATTTTATACTTGGGTAACATAACTACAGTGGTGCTGAAGGGAGATCATTACTTGGTTAAAATCCTACTCACAGCTGGCAGAAAGGCCATTACAAGAAACTGGCTTGTAGTGGACACACCCAGACTTAGACACTGGTTAGACATAATACAGGAAATATTTGTGATCGAGAAAATGACATCTTCTCTAAGAGTGAAAGAAGACGAGTTTAACAGAAAATGGGAAAAATGGATTAGAAGGTATAGAAATAAAAACATAAACACTGTATAATTTTATTGATAATAATGTAAGTTATTGGAAAATGTTTTAATAAGAAAATAGTTCTGTAAACTGCATCATTAATTGTAAACTGAACCCCCTGCTGCACTGTTGTAAGTTTCGTTGGTTATATGTGTGTTTTATTTGTGTATGTATAAAAGCAATAAAGATTAAAGTGTAAAAAAATAAAAACAAACGTATTTGCATTGAAAAGGCACGTGTATACGATGCCTATTTGTAAATTCTTGAAGATCTAGACATTCCCAATTGATCCAAATGAATTTATCGCCAGTTCTGAACTGTGCACTCATATAGTGAAACCGTCGTTGAACACAAAACGCATGCAAAAGCGTGGAAACACTCGAACAGCCAATAGGTTATTAAAGATTCATGTGGATTGGCTGGAAAAATAACGATGGCTGTTTTCGCAATTGGTGTTTGGAAGCCGGAAAGTTCAATAGCGAATCATGTTTATTGCTTGTCGATTGTGGATGTGACTAATTGCTTTCTCAGTTGCGGTTTTTTTTCCCTTCTCTCCTTGTAATCATCATTGCATGATTTATTTTTGGATTCATCGCACGGTGGAAAGCACGACCATCTTCTGGATATGGGACAATGATTTTAACGGGCGTGGATCCTTTAAATGAAGCGAGGTGTGAGTATATATGAGCGTGTGCATGTGAGATTTTCAACGAGAGAGAGAGAGCGCGAGAGTGCGCTGTGCATTTCGACTGGGATGAACACGCATGACCATGTGGCACAATATCCACTCCTAAATGTTCGACTCTCCTCTTGACAATGAACAAAAAATAAGATTGCTAATGTAAGAAAATAGGGTGAATTGTTCGTACGAGAAGTAAGTACTAGTCGCCTCCATGGATATCACTCCAGGTTATTAAATGCATTTTGAATGGGTCTTTTTCCATTGTTAGCCTGAAATTAATGCTGAGCAAGGTTCTGCAGGGATGCATATTTTATTAAGGCTATACTTGAGTCGGCTTCAATGCAAAGCCACTGCCTGGACATGAAACATTATTGGAAGGTGAATTTGTACGCAGTTGAATGCTCTGGTAAATGTTCGCGATCTTTAAAATAAACAATACCTGACCAAGGATTCTCTCAGCGAGCTCAGCGTAATTGATTCAGAAATGATCTTAAAATGCATATATTTTACATCGATTTCAATAACTTATTTCAGCGAGCACGCCGTTTATTTTCGGGCAAATCCATGTATACAGTCCCTGTGTTTTCTAGAGCAGGGACTTGTAAAGACTGGGGCGAGGAGGCATGCAATAAAGCCCTTTTTTTTTTTGAAAAGCAAGGAAAAATGCACCCAGAACAATTGTTGAGATGAAGTCCATCGATAATGATAAAGGCTCCATACAGCATTCACGAGTCCTGTCCATTCATTATGTTTCTAGCTAATTCAGTTAGAGTCAGTGCACAGTCAGTTGTGAATTATGACGTTTGTCGTATTGCAGATATTTGTTTAATATTAAAACAATACTATCACGAGGTAAATTGAGGTTGCAACATAAATCTGTAAACCCTATTTCATCTGGTTGACAAGCGAAAAGCATCCTGTAGATGTATTCATTTGTCTGCTTTCTCTTAGTGGCAGCGCCTGATTTACTCGATCCGAAATCAGCAACTCAGAATGCTAAGCCGAGGTTGTCCTTTTCTGCAAAACCGACGGTTCTAACTTCAGGAGAAGACAGCGACCTGAACGCAAGTGTTATGAAATGGAAGACTGCCTCAGTTTATTTTCTGGTCGTGGTGCTTTACTTGATAATCGGCGCCACTGTGTTCCGAGCGCTTGAACAACCCACAGAAAGCTCTCAGAAGACTGCGATTATTATGCAGAAATTGGAATTTCTGGAAAAGCACATTTGTGTCAATTCCCACGAGCTAGAATCATTGATTCAGGTAAAAAAAAAAAAAAAACTTTGTTCGTTACTAACTCATTGATTAATGGTTTGCAATAAAGGTTGTATAAGCATCACTAAATGTAAACAGGACTTGTAGTAATTGAAATAGTCGTGAGGGAGCGCTTGAGTTTCCCCATTGTGCATTCCTATTGCTTCCTATTGTCTTCTTGGGAGGTCTCTGGAGATTGAGGATGTACTGTCTTTTCTCCAGTTCTGTGGGTTCTGAGGCAGCTGAAGAATCCTGTAGGGAATTCACAAACTGCCTCAGGTGGGGCTTGTAGTCTGGGTCAGCTGGCTGAGAAGTTTGGAGGTACTCCTGCTGCTTGTGAATGCTCTCCTCATATAAAAATCCTGTCATTTTATGAATCTCCTTCTCCACCGTGAACAGCTGTGTGGGCCAGGTATCATGTAGGAAGGAACTGCAGATGCAGGTTTGAACTGAAGATAGACACAAAGTGTTGGAATAACTCCACAGGTCAGGCAGCATCTCTGGAGAGAAGGAATGGGTGATGTTTCGAGTCTGAAGAAGGGTCTCGACCCAAAACGTCACCCATTCCTTCTCTCCAGAGATGCTGCCTGTCCCGCTGAGTTACTCCAGCGCTTTGTGTCTATCTGTGGGCCAGGTACCCCAGTTACATAAAATGTTACACTTTCCCCAGTGATCTTGTGGAAATCACTTCTTGTGTTGGAGCTCATGTAGAGGGCCAACTTAGGCAGCCTGGAGTTGGGTGTGCAGATAACATGGCCCGTCCCTTATAGCTAGATGTTGTAATCAAAGACTCAGTGTCGTATTCATTGGACCTAGGCTGTTGACACAGACATTGGATTGACAATCGGGTGAACCAATTTGGAGGATTTTGCAGGGCCAGTGTTGGTGCTTTTGTAAGTGTTCCCCCATAGCTTCACACAGTAATTTAGATATGGCAATACAAGTGAACAATAAACAATGTACAGCGCTTTGTGATTCAGAATGTGCCTTGTTCTTCCCAGGACTGCATTGCACCTGAATGTGTTGAGGTGACTATGTTCTCAATGACTGGTTAGCATATGATGAGCGTTTGACAGCACTGGGCCTCTACTCGCTGGAGTTTAGAAGGTTGAGGGGGGACCTCATTGAAACTTACAGGATAATGAAAGGCATAGAGAGAGTAGATGTGGAAATTATGTTTCCACTGGTGGGAGAGTCTAGGACCAGAGGTCATAACCTCAGAATTAAAGGGCGCTCTTTTAGAAAGAAGGTGAAGAGGAACTTCTTTAGTCAGAGGGTAGTTAATTTGTGGAACATTGCGACAGAGGGCTGTGGAAGCCAAGTCAGTGGATATTTTTAAGGCAGAGATAGACAAATTCTTGATTAGAACAGGTGTCAAGGGTTTTGGGGAGAAGACAGGAAAATGGGATGAGGAGGCAGAGATCAGCCATGATTGAATGGCAGAGTGGACTCGATGGGCAGAATGGCCTAATTCTACTCCTATAACGTGAACTTGTGAGCTTGTAACTCTGAAGCATAAGTGGGGAGTGAATCACTGCTGTTCAGCAGACCATGAGCTAGGTGCCAGGTTTGCAGTCGTGTTTTCCAAATAGTATTTTCCTCAGCCAGCTGAAAGCTGTGCTGGTGTCCTGGAGGTGGCTGCTCATTGGTGTCTGCCTTTATTAAGATTTAACTCCTGAGAAATGGAAAGTGATTCATATTTTCCATCTGTTGTGAATTTTCATTATCAGGGGGTGGTGACATGTGGCTGCAGGTTGGTAAGATCCCATATCTTCTGGTTAATTTAGTTTTAAGAGCATTTCTGTTTGCTTCAATGGAGGAGCCCCGATGATTTGGAGCATTGTTAGTGCCCAGTAAATTGATGAAATTAGAGTGAACTTGGTTATGAAATGGAAATGGTACCGGTTGAACCTGGACATCTATGTTTTGCCCCCTGCTGTGGGAAGTATGTTAGAGGCAAAAATGATCAAGAGGAGGGCTGAACTAATGATCCAATTTGTTTGGTCCCAGTCTGCACTGAGGCGGCAATCATAGTTTGTATGGTCCCAGTCTGCACTGAGGCGGCAATCATAGTTTGTATGGTCCCAGTCTGCACTGAGGCGGCGATCATAGTTTGTATGCCATTGTGAAACACATTAGGAAATATTGTGAACTTTTATAGAAAGGGGCGGCAATGGTTCAGCGGTAGAGTTCCTGCCTTACAGCACCAGAGACCCTGGTTCGACCCTGACAATGGGTGCTGTCTGTAAGGAGTTTGAATATTCTCCCTGTGGCCGCTTGGGTTTTCTCCGGGTGCTCCTGTTTCCTCCCACACTCCAAAGATGTATAGGTGTGTAGGTTAACTGGCTTTGGTAAAATTGTGAATTGTCCCTGGTTTGTAGGATAGTGCAAGTGTATGTGATGATCACTGGTTTGTGTGGACTCTGAGGGCCAAAGGGCCTGTTTCTGAGCTTTGTCTCTAAAGTCTAAAGCTGAAATTAAGAATGATTCTACAAAATCCTTTTTGGTTAAGGGCCTGTCCCAGTTTAGGCGATTTTAAGGCGACTGCCGGCGACTAGGCTGTTGCCAACAGTTCGCCGGGGTGTCGTGGGCATGATCGTGAGGAGTCTTCAAAGAATCGTAGTGGATCTCAGCGCGTCGCTGAGAAATCAACCGGAGTGAAATTTCTCGGCGACAGAGGGCTTGTCGCCAGGTATCGTTGCTTATTGCGGGCGCTGTCGCCTGCTGTCCCCAGGTTTGCTAGGTTCTCTTAGATGCATTTAGAAGCACATAATATTAAAATAAGTAAAGTCATTTCAAGATACCATAAAATACTTGTGTTTAACCAATTTATTTACCGTCAGGACATTTGACAGGTAGATTGGAGGCGACAGTTTGACGGTCAGGTAAGCGTGGGAATTTTCACGATGTTTATGGCCATCAGCAATCACATTTAAAGTAGGCTCCCAACCCAGATATGCAACCCAGAAACCAGATATGCATCTCCCTTACATTTTCAAAGAATGCCCACACACTTTTCACAGAAATCCATTTAACCACTTTAAAAATTAAATTTCTTAATACTGCTATTAGTAAACTGGGAGTCAATCCAGTTTAATGCCTTGTTACCGTGAAGCTTGGTTTTCAAGTAACCCGGGCAAGATGTTATATTTCAAAACTCTCAAGTACTTACCGACTTGTCAGTGATTTCAGCGAACATTAGGACGCCGGAGAAGCATTGACAGCGTGGGAATTTCGGATGTTTCCGAAGACGCTGTAATCTCGACCTGACTCGGCATTGTCGTGGTCATTGTCGTCGGTTAAAAGAAAAATTTGGTGATCTGCTACGACTTTGACAGTCGCCGGCAGTCGCCTAAAAAATCGACTAAGTGGGACAGGGCCTTTACAAGTATTAAAGGATTTGGTGATGTTGAAAAGGACCATGCAAGGTGGTTCATACATTTGTCGAGTTAGTTTGTGCAGCGAAGATCATATCTGTTGCTCCTCCATTCGTGGAATCTGCACTCGAACTCTAGAAACTGCTCTTTGGTCCCTAGTAGGAGGAGAATCTGTGCAAGGGTCTTATCTGTGGCAAAGACCAGAAAGATTTGTGATAAATGATAAACAAATCTAGACTGTGAATAAATGATAAACAAATCTAGACTGCTAACCTTAGCTTGTGAAATAAGTGTTATGCCACGATTCAGAGAAAATGAATGAATTACAGAGGAATAACTTGTTCATGGCTTAATGGCTGAATTAAAGTTTAAATTTTATGGTTTGATGGCCTTGAGATGTAAAGTCTAGACTTTTTAAAGCTTTATTTTTATAAATGCCAGAGTATATTTCTGAGGTAAGTGTGCATCTGAGGATTCATTGATTTGACACCTTTTACATTGTGAAATGTCATAAGGAACTTCACTGGATTGTTGCCCGACAAGTACATTGACACTAAATCAACTACCCACCGAGTCCACCCTGACCAGCAATTATGCCGTACAATAGCACTATCCCATACACTAGGGAGAATTTACAATCTTTACCAAAGCCAAATAATCTACAAAACTTTACATCTTTGGAATAAGTTCTTAGGTGATAAGAAGAACTCTAAAACATTGGGAATTGGGGTACAAAGGATAGAAGTGAAATATGGGATCTGGGGATGACAGATGAGCATAGGGGAGGAGGAGAAACGTGTAAGGTGACTGTGGTGGTGGGAGATGGTGAGTAAAATGTATGCACACTGGTGTGGGGGCTGGGGCAGGGTAAAGAGAGGGGACTGGTGGTGGTGGTGGGGGGGGGGGGGTATTCCTTGAAATTGGAGAATTCAGTGTCCATACTGTTGGGTTGTCAGCAACTCTAGCGGAATGCGAGGTACTGTTCTTACATTTTGCATGGACCTAAAGTTCAATGTAGGAATGGGAAGGAACGTTAAAATGCTGAGCCACTGGGAGTTCCTGCAAGCTTTGGCGGATAGAGTGCAAGTGTTCACTGAAACAGTTGCCTAGTCCATACTTGGTCTCACTACTGGAAAGGAAGCCACATCAAGGGCATCCTCCCCCCTGTCCCCCTGAGTTCCTCCAGTGATCTTTATTTAACTGAGTAGCGGTGGTGACAGCTGAGATCAACAGAGGGAGTGGAGGGGGTGAGCAGAGGTTGGGGGGTGGGGTAGGAATCCTATGGGAGGTGTGTGTCGGTGATGGGTGGATGGAGTAGGAAGAGGGAGGGGAAAGATTGGGAAGTGTCATGGGAAGAAGGGTGTGTGTGAGAGGACCTGAGTAGATGGTAGCAGAGAGAAAAAGACAGAGGTGATACATGTTACCTGAAAGAGGAGAATTCGATGTTCATGCTGCTGGGTTGTAAACTCCCGGCCCATACCTACCTCCACCCTTCCCTCCCCCTCCAGACTGTGGGCAGGCTACAGTCGATCTGCTCGCTCACGTGGCTGCTGGAGGGCCTCCAACAGCCGCCTTCACCAACACAACGACCCGCGACCACCACAACTGCACCGGCCTCCAGCAGCTCTCCTCACTTTGCTCCACTTTCCAGCATCTCCGGTCTTTTGTGCCTCCTTAAGTCCGCATTTGGTTGTTCCACTTTTCTGAGAAATTAGATAGATCCAAGCAACTTTATCAGCTTTTAAGTGGAAGATCAAGGCCCTTATTTAGGCATCTGTCTATTGATCAAAGATGTGGATCTGAAGGAATGCCTCAGGTGCAGGCAGGATTTAGGGATGGAGTTGGTGCGTAAGGCTTGCATCAGGGAAAGCACAGCTTTGAAGAGGATTAAAGGAGTTGTGAATGTGCAGGAAATGTACAGTGAAGGTGAAAAGCTTGGAGATATAGTGTAGTTGAGGAGATCACAGAGATGAGGGAGAAGTGAAGTGATGGAGTGAACTTGCAGATGAGAATTTTATACCTGAGGTGTTGCTGAGTTGGAAACAGATACATTAAGGGACTTAGAAACATAGAACATAGAAAAATAGGTGCAGGAGTAGGTCATTCGGCCCTTCGAGCCAGCACCGCCATTCAATATGATCATGGCTGATCATCCAAAATCAGTACCCCGTTCCTGCTTTTTCCCCATATCCCTTGATTCCTTTAGCCCTAAGAGCTAAATCTAACTCTCTCTTGAAACATCCAGTGAACTGGCCTCCACTGCCTTCTGTGGCAAAGAATTCCACAGATTCACAACTTTCCGGGTGGAAAATATTTCCTCATCTCAGTCCTAAATGGCCTACCCCGTTTTCTTAAACTGTGACCCCTGGTTCTGGACTCCCCCAACATCAGGAACATTTTTCCTGCATCTAGCCTGTACAATCCTTTAAGATTTTTTTCTGTTTCAGTGAGATCTCCTCTCATCCTTCTAAATTCCAGTGAATATAAGCCCAGTCGACTTTTTGAATGTTGAGTTGTAAACCGTCAATTTTTAGAAAAAGTCAGTACGATAGTAATTTGTTTCTAAACAGATCCATACAATCATAACCGATGCAGCACAAATGTAGGCACAAAGTACTACAGTAACTCAGTGGGTCAGGCAGTATCTCTGGAGAATATGGATAGGTGACATAGGTTGCAGGAAAAATGTTCCTGATGTTGGAGGAGTTCAGAACCAGGGGTCACAGTTTCTGAATAAAGGGTGGGCCATTTGGGACTGAGATGAGAAAAAACTTTTTCAGCCAGAGAGTTGTGAATCTGTGGAATTCTCTGCCACAGAAGGCAGTGGAGGCCAATTCACTGGATGTATTCAGGAGAGAGTTCGATTTAGCTCTTAGGGCTAAAGTAATGAACTATGAGATGTATGATTTCTTTGTTAACACATGTGGAAATGTTAAACTTAACCAAATTGGCATGGAAATATAATTGCAAGCATGATTCTTGTGTGAGTTTAATGCTTATAAATTAGTTAATCTCATGAAAGACTCATTAACAGTTTTTATAGGGAAACCGTATACCTGAACATAATAGCACAAAGGGATTTGTATTCAATCCTAAATGAACAGCATTCTAATATGTACATATATGAAATGTTATAGTGTTTTACGGGTATTGCCTTGAGAATCTCAAAATTGCCAAAGAATTATCAGCTATTGATGAGTATATTTTGACATAAAATAAATAGAGAATCTGCTTTCTTTAAATTCAGGAAGTTATCAGTAATAATTGTGTTTACAAATTGCTGCCTTAATGAAAAGCTTACTGCTCTTTTCATATTTTAGATATTGAAGCTTTTAAAAAACATTAAAACTTTATTTTCCCAACATTTATGAGGCAAATATTTAAGTTTCCAAATGTGTATTTGTTATCCTATTTTTCATTGTTTTCTATTCAAAAACATGCACGTGTCTACAAATAATTGTTGTTGGCATGAACTAGGATTACTATGCTTCAAGTTAACTAAGTCTATGAAATATTTAAAATCTAAAAATAAACTGGCCATCATAACCTATGCAGAAGTTATGTGCCTTAAGTCACTAGTGCCAATTGCTTGAGAGCATTGGCTACCAATTGTATTAATTTCCTGCACATTTGGCTTCAATAATAATCTCGCTTGCACTTAACTATTGGTCCACATGTCAATTACCTGGAGAGCATTTTGCTTTTCTGGCTATTGTACTTTTTAAAACTATCCAAACATCCTTCCATTGTTGAAGTGAAGAAGATATCCTCTGAGAATCTCAAAGAAACATAATTACAGTGAGTCATGACTCAGTCTTATTTCATCATTGCTACCAATACAAACATAATCTCAGTGATAGCACCACGTATTTTGTAAGCCAGAGAAACCTTGTTTGTAATAAAAGAATGGTATGCGCTTTGAGTTATGTTGAATGAGTAACACTTGCTCTCTTCATGGCATTACATTGACTGATACACTCCTGTTGAGAGTATAACACTCCATTGACAAGATGAATAACATCCACTTTAGATCAAGAAAGAAGGGTCTCGACCCGAAACGTCACCCATTCCTTCTCTCCCGAGATGCTGCCTGACCTGCTGAGTTACTCCAGCATTTTGTGAATAAAAAGATAAAAGACATGTTGCTATGTAAAATTTCAGTTACATTTTCAGTTTGGCTCAATGATTATGGGGTTCCTAAAATTAAATGCTGCTGATGCAGTTCATCCACAAAGAATGCCTGTTCAGCCACTATTTCCACTCATTACATTGACAATCATTTAAAATGGATGAGTTCTAATTGGCGTTATGATCCGAAAACCAATGTCTATATTCTGCTGGTATGTGTAACTATGCACAGGATAATCCTATTTGCAGCTTGTGCAATAAAATATTTATATCGTCGGGGGAAAGGAGAACTCAGAATTTAATATTGACAGGGGGATATATTGAAGAATTTCTGTCTGACGTAAAGAGTTGAACTGCAGTTTGCACAATGAATAGTTTTATTATTGTACAAATTAACATTATTCTTTTTGTGGATACTTTGAATGGAATCCAAACTGTTATCAAATGTTGTTTTTTCTATTTATTCTCTTTCATTCATAGAAATATAGAAACATAGAAGGCCATTCGGCCCTTTGAGCCAGCACTGCCATCCAATATGATCATGGCTAATCATCCAGAATCGGTACCCCATTCCTGCTTTTCCCCCATATCCCTTGATTCCTTTAGCCTTAAAAGCTAAATCTAACTCTCTCTTGAAAACATCCAGTGAATTGTCCTCCACTGCCTTCTGTGGCGGAGAATTCCACAGATTTTCCATACCAGGGCATCGGAGATGTCCTCATTCTTTAGGAAACGGGGGTTCCCCTCCTCCATTATAGATGAGGCTCTCACTACAGTCTCCTCCATATCCCACAGCTCTGCTCTTGCTCCCCCTCCCCCCATTCGTAACAAGGACAGAGTCCCCCTTGTCCTCACCTTCCACCCCATCAGCAGTCGCATACAGCATATAATCCTCCAACGTTTTTGCCACTTCCAAAGGGATTCCACTACTGGCCACATCTTCCCATCTCCACCACTTTCTGCTTTCCGCAGAGACCGTTCCCTCCAAAACTCCATGGTCAACTCGTCCCTTGCCACCCAAACCACCCCCTCCCCAGGTACTTTCCTCTGCAACCGCAGGAGATGCAACACCTGTCCCTTTACCTCCCCCCTCGAGGACCCAAACAGTCCAAGGACCCAAACAGTCTTTCCAGGCGAGGCAGAGGTTCACCTGCACCTCCTCCAACCTCATCTACTGTATCCGCTGTTCCAGGTGTCAACTTCTCTACATCGGCGAGACCAAGCACAGGCTCGGCGATCATTTCGCTGAACACCTCCGCTCAGTCCATCTTAACCAACCTGATCTCCCGGTGGCTCAGCACTTCAACTCTCCCTCCCATTCCCAATCTGACCTTTCTGTCCTGGGCCTCCTCCATTGTCAGAATAAAGCCCAGCGTAAATTGGAGGAACAGCACCTCATATTTCGCTTGGGTAGTTTACACCCCAGTAGTATGAACATTGACTTCTCTAACTTCAGATAGTCCCTGCTTTCCCTCTCTATACCCTCCCTCTTCCCAGTTCTCCCATTAGTCTTCCTGTCTCTGACTCCATTCTATCTTTGTTCCTCCCCCTCCCCTGACATCAGTCGGAATGTTTGAATTGACCCAAAACGTCACCCATTCCTTCGCTCTTGGGATGCTGCCTGACCCACTGAGTTACTCCAGCATTTTGTGTCTACCTTCCACAGATTTACAACCCTGTGGGTGAAAATGTTTTTCCTCATCTCAATCCTAAATGGCCAACCCCTTATTCTTAAACCGTGACCCCTGGTTCTGGACTCCCCCAACATGGGAATCATTTTTCCTGCATTTCGCCTGACCAATTCCTTAAGAATTTTATATGTTTCTATAAGATCCCCTCTCATCCTAAATTCCACGTAAATGTTATGTTGATTCATTTGAAATTTTGTTGAGTACAAAATTGTGAGCTAGAAGGAATTAGCAAGGAATTGAGCACCACAAGATGAATAATTGGTGCGCAGCATGTAGATGCACATGTTAGAAAGGTGGAGTCAATGTCTGGGTAGATGTGTGCTGCCCGTGCACGTGATCGATGGTGCCAATCAGCATCAATGTTGATTTGACTCCAGCACAACTCTTTTGAAGCTCAACTCTCCAGTTCTTGGCCTTGTAACCATATGCAGAAAAGCACACATTCATCAGGAAGAACCCCAAACCAGTACTCCTAAGGGGGTTACTCAACTACTAGCAAATCAGTTGCTGGTTCATTTCATTTGCCTGTGGTATGCTTTGATAAGCGGTTCATAAGTTATTGGAGCAGAATCAGGCCATTTGGCCCCATCAAGCCTACTCTGCCATTCAATCATGGCTGATCTATCTTTCCCTCTCAACCCCATTCTCCTGCCTTCTCCCCATAACTCCTGACACCCATACTAATCAAGAATCTGTCAATCTCTGCCTTAAACGTACCCATTGAAGGCCTCCACAGCCTCCTGTGGCCAAGTATTCCACAATTGATGCTTCCTGTAGCTGTTTCAAATTATCACTGCCGGCATGGATTTGTGTGTGTGGGACATGCTGCAATGGGAAGTGTGTGAGGGTGTTGCGATCATTAACACAATAGGGTATTCTTGACCGATGGATATTATTGATAAGGGATATTAATGTCGGGGATCCGCAGAGTTCGAGGCAAGTGTGGCTCTTGTTGCAGTGCAAGAACTGGTTTATATTATCTCAAACAACTCTCACTAACCATGAAAGGGCACCAAATGCTGGTCAGGCAGCGACTCTGGAGAACATGGATAGGTGACGTTTCGGGTCGGGACCCTTCTTCAGACTGCTCACTTACCATGACCACTTATGTGAGATTATGAAGCCAGCTCCAACACTGCAACAAGGCTTTGCGACTTGACACCTGGCTATGTGCTTCCATTGTCTCCTCCGTGTGTATGTTGTAGGCCTTCTGGACCTCTGTAGATGTTGGATGACACCCCTTAATTTACAGCTTCCCCATCACGGCAACCAATGGACTTTCCAAAGGCCTTGGAGTCTGTTCTGTCCCACATTGTATTAATGTCCCAGCTCTGAGACACCACTTGCACATATGCCTGTACCTAGTACAATCACAAAGGACTTCCACTGTCAGAGGAGTAGACCAATTGGAATCTGTACAGTATAAGAAAATAACTGCAGATGCTGGTACAAATCGATTTATTCACAAAATGCTGGAGTAACTCAGCAGGTCAGGCAGCATCTCGGGAGAGAAGGAATGGGTGACGTTTTGGGTCGAGACACATTCGGGTCTGAAGAAGGGTCTCGACCCGAAACGTCACCCATTCCTTCTCTCCCAAGATGCTGCCTGACCTGCTGAGTTACTCCAGCATTTTGTGAATAAATGGAATCTGTACAGTCCGTTTGACCTGGAACTAACCCAGGCACAACATTGGCCTCCAGCTGAATTATCCAGATGCTCAACATTTTAGTTAGCACTGGCGTGTGCTGAAATATTTGAAAGGTAGAAGCAGTTCTGAGTTGGCAGAGCAGTCAGTAGGTGTGAGTTAGTAGCATGTGTCCCACAGCATTTCCCAGGGTCTATCAACCATAGCTCCCAAAGTTCAGTAGATTCTTGCTCTTCACAACTTGTTTGGTTTCAAAAACAGCATTGAGTAAATCTGTTGATATAAAATCTAGCCATCAACGTCATTAGAATACTCTGGTTCTGTTGTAAGATTGCAACAGTAGTTAGTTGCATTTTGTGTTATTTGATCATTTGATTGATACAACAGATTTTAATGAACTGAGTGGGACAGGCAGCACATCTGGAGAGAAAGGGTGACGAAGGTTGAGACCCTTCTTCCCAAAATGTCACCCATTCCTTCTCTCCATTGAGTTACTCTAGCATTTTGTGTCTATCTTCGGTTTAAACCAGCATCTGCAGTTCCTTCTGACACATTCATAAACTGAGCTCTATACAATTAAACACTTTGAGTGATAGTACTTAGAGACACACATGTAGATTTTGGAAAATGAATGAAAATCAGTTATTTATTTATATGTGTTTCTGTCCCGGGGAAATACTTTGTAAATTTATGTGCACATATGATTTATTGATATGTGGGCAGCTTGTGAAAAAAATAAAAATAAATGCAGATTAAAATAAATGTACCAAAAAACATAATCATTATGGCATAAATCTTGCTCCTGAATATCTTTTATGAATATTATCTAACATTTTTAATAGATTGCTTTTTATAGATGGAGGGCAGTCAGTCAATTTCATGGGTAATTCTCTGTTATCAAAGTTATTTTGGAATTAGAGAATTTGAGTATCTAATACAGATCAGACATTACTGCAGATTTAATGTGTAGGAAAGAACTTCAGATGCTGGTTTACACCAAAGATCGACATGAAATGCTGGAGTAACTTGGGTACATGGATAGGGCAAGTTTGGAAGGATAAGGACCAAGTGCAGGGAGGTGGGACCAGTGTAGCTGAGACATGTTGGCCGGTGCAGGCAAGTTGGGCCGAAGGGCCTGTTTCCACACCGTATTACTCTATGAATCTATAACTCTATAACTCAGCGAGACAGGCAGCATTTCTGGAGAGAAGATGCTGCCTGTCCTGCAGTTATTCCAGCATTTTGTGTCTATTATTGTAGACTTATTTGATATGATCTCATGGACTTTATCAAAATAGATCTATCATTCAAAATCCTCCACTGTTACATTGCCACTAAAATGCACCATGCTTCTTGTTTATTCATTGACATTTTGCTTTTTAGCATTAATTTTTTGACAATCAATAAATGAGCAACTTTAAAAAAAAGATTAACAAAAACTGATGACATTAACTTCAAAATGTAATACAAATGTCCCTGTTTTGATTTGTTTCTTCAAAGCGTATATAGTAGTTTATCCTTCATGTTGCAGTATACATGGTTTGTTGCACAACCCCCTCGAACCATTGGTGTTGGATTTAATTTATTATTTGTTAAAGTTTTGCTGAAACAAGCATATAAATTATTGATATTCTGGTGGACGTCTTGAGAATGGTCAAATATGTTTTGGAGTAACAACGTTCATATCTTAAAGCTGTACATCGCAACATTAGGGTAAGCAAGCATTTAGTTACTAGCACTGACACGAGGTCCTTAACCTTACAGAAGTTGCTAGAAAAGATAAAAGGCAGCCATTTAAAATAAAACAATCTCCATGTGTAGGAAGGAACTGCAGATGCTGGTTTACACCGAAGATAGACACAAAATACTGGAGTATCTCAGCGGGACAGGCAGCATCTCTGGATCATTTCCAGAGATGCTGCCTGT
Source organism: Rhinoraja longicauda (assembly GCF_053455715.1). NCBI lineage: Eukaryota > Metazoa > Chordata > Chondrichthyes > Rajiformes > Arhynchobatidae > Rhinoraja > Rhinoraja longicauda. The sequence goes on from NC_135961.1 coordinate 18,540,179, forward strand.
CCCGCTGAGTTAGTCCAGCATTTTGTGTCTAGAACAATCTCTGCATTCTCCTGAGATGCTGCCTGACCCACTGAGCTACTCCAGCACCCTGTGTCTTCCATTTCAGGTGTGGTTGTTTACGTACCTCAGCAACTACAAAGTATATTTCCGCAACTTGGAAACTGAAAGCCCTTGAGCTTCTGTTGAAGGCACTTCAGTTGCTTTGAATGTCTCCCAGCCCAGAGAGTTCTGCTGTAAACCACTGTGTTGTGGTGGATGAAGGGCCTGGATGAGGACATTGGTGGCTGGGTACTGTGGGTGTAGGCACGCTGTTAGTCTGAGAGATGGCAGACGTTTCAAAGTCCTAGCGCTTCTCTCCAAAGTTCATAAAACTTGAGCAAGCACCTTCAATCTCTCTAACCTGTTCAGTGGAGCTCAATTCAACCATGGATATCGTGGCAGCATTTGTACAAGTTAAAAACTCTGCTCTTACATAATTTATCATTTTTGTTAGCATTGATGCTTTCTTATTTATAACGTTGATAAATCCAGACATGCATAACATCATTATTTCCATTTTAGTATTAGGGTTTATAAGACTATCATTTAATGAATCAATTATTTGAATTAGCATGGCAGATGTCAGGATGTTGAAAACCTAAAAATAAGGATGAAAGAAACCTATTTTTTTTAAACATCACCATTCCCTTGGAGTCTTGTGATGCACTCTAAGGCTTAATGTTGATATGATCTCTGTGGGTAGGGAAGAAGGTAACAAGTTAAAATGAGCAGGAAGGACCTGCTGATGCTGGTTTAAACCAAAGTTTGACACAAAATGCTGGAGTAATTCAGCGGAACAGGCAGCATCTCTGGAGAGAAAGAATGGGTGGTGTTTTGGGTTGAGACCCTTCTTCAGACTTGAGTCTGAAGAAGGGTCTCGACCCAAAACACCACCCATTCTTTCTCTCCAGAGATGCTGCCTGTTCTGCTGAATTACTCCAGCATTTTGTGTCCCACTAGATACCTACTAGATCACCTATCGGTGATGTTTCGGGTCGAGACCCTTCTTCAGACTTGAGTCTGAAGAAGGGTCTCGACCCGAAACATCACCGATTCCCTCTCTCCAAAGTTAAAATGAGCAAATTATTTACTTTTCTCAGATACCCGCCCTTGGTAGGTATCTAGTGGGATTTGCATAGCTTTACGCAAATCAGGTTCTTATTACCTCGAAGAGAGACACAAAAAGCTGGAGTAACTCAGCGGGACAGGCAGCATCTCTGGAGAGAAGGAATGGGTGACATTTTGGGTAGACGATGATGTCGAGAGATATAGATCAATGAATGCAAGATATGCAAAAAGTAACGATGATAAAGGAAACAGGCCATTGTTAGCCCTTTGTTGGGTGAAAATGAGAAGCTGGTGCGACTTGGTTGGGGGAGGGATGGAGACAGTTGGATTCCAGGTTTTGAGCAGAGAATTTGTCAACTTTCCTGCCAGACAGAACCAGATCTGAAGGTTTGTGTTGGAAGGAACTGCAGATGCTGGTTTAAACTGAAGATAGACACAAAAAGCTGGAGTAATTCAGCGGGACAGACTGCATCTCTGGAGCAAAGGAATAGGTGATGTTTCGACCCAAACATCACCTATACCATTTCTCCAGAGATGGTGTCTGACCCGCTGAGTTACTCCAACTTTTTATGCCTATCTTCAGATTTGAAGGTAGTCAGTCTATAGAAAGTTTCTTGTATCAAGCTTGAAGCTTTATTTATTCCCCATAGACCATCTCCTTCTCTCATACAAAAAAAAACCCTCCCAGAAACCCTTTCCCTTCAGGCATTCACTCTTTTCCTCTGCTGATTGTCATTCTGCCGTGCTGGAAACATGACCATTTCAAAGCAGCCAAGCAATGTACATCAGCAAACTCAGCAGCTCATTCATGTTGGAAGCTTATTAAATTGAATGTTTCAAGTTGCTGATCCTTCAGCAGAGATCTGGTGAAATCCCATTGACCTGAAACATTAACTCTGTTTTGCTTAAAAGATGGACTCAAAATGCTGGAGTAACTCAGCGGGTCAGACAGCATCTCTGGAGAAAAGGAATAGGTGACGTTTCAAGTCGAGACCCTTCTTCAGCCAGAATCAGGGGAGAGGGAAAATAGATGTATGAAAAGGTACAACGGCCAAATGAATGAAAGGTATGAAAAGAATAAATCAAAGACAGCAACAATGATCAAAGAAAGGTGGAGCCCACAATGATCCATTATTGGCTGGGGAAAAGGTAATAACGAATGTATACAAACAGTGAAACTAAGCGAGATGACAGTGAAACTAGCAATTTTACTCTGCACTGATGTTAGCTGACATTCTGCATGTTTTCAGTATTTAAAGATTTATTTCATACTAGACCAAGTGGACCCGATGGGCCCAAACCACTCCTGCATTGGTGCAGCACCCCCTCCCCTCCCCTCCCCCTCCCCCCTCTCCCTCCCCCTCCCCCCTCCCCTCCCCCCCTCCCTCCCTTCCCCCTCACCCCCCTCCCCTCCTATTCCTTCCCCCTCACCACCCTCCCCCTCCCCCTCCACCCTCCCTCCCTCCCTTCCCCCTCTCCCCCTCTCCCTCTCCCCCCCTCGGCTTGCCTCTCCTGCATTGGTGCAGCACCCTCTCCTCCCCCACTCCCTCCTCCACCACTCCTCCCCTTCCCTCTCCTGCACGTTTTTTTAAACTTTAAAAAATGAATAACTTAAAAAATATAACACCGATTTCAATGAAACCTCTTCCATTGGACCAAGGGACGACGGTGAGTAAGGTGGGCCTAAAACTGTCATGCTATCGTGTACCGTTTTGGCTGTAGTTCAGGAACAAGCGAACAAACAGGAGCATTAGTATATAGATTTGCTGTATTTGGAGTATTTCTTGTGTTTTGTGCAGTGACAAAAAAAAATGGTGACAAGGAATTTCAGAATAGAGCAACATTAAAGTTCATGGGAGACACAAGGAACTGTAGATGCTGGAATCCTGAGTAAAATACAAAGTGCTGGAAGAACTCAGCGGGTCAGGCTTGCACGAAACGTTATTTCCTTATTCCCTTTATCATGTATCTGTGAACTGTGGATGACTCGATTGTAATCATGTACAGTCTTTTTGCTGACTGGTTAGCACGCAACAAAAGCTTTTCACTGTCCCTGGGCACATGTAACAATAAACATTGCAAAGAGCTTCACATGGTGGGTATTTGAGAAATGTAAATCAATTGCTAATTTTAACTTGTTACCATCCCCCCTGTCCACAGATATCAGCATTCGGCCCTAGAAGGTGATGATGATGTTTAAAAATAAAAGTAGGTTTCTTTCACCTTTATTTTAATTTTTTCAACATCCTGAAATCTGCCATGCAAATTCAATGTTCACACCATTGGGTTGTAAGCTACCCAACCGGAATACTAGGTGCTGCTCCTCGTATGATTTCCTTGTTTGAGTGTGATTTCACTTCGGCTATAACTGGCCTACTCTTCCTCCCACTCTGCCTCCAGCAAAGATGCTCCCGTCTACTCACAATTCTTCCCCCTCCACTGTAATTTCGCCCAAGATGAGGCTTTCCATACGAGGACATCCCAGCTTGATCCTCTGTTTATGATGAGAATTAATTGGCACAGCCAAAGTAGTAGAGTAGCCTGGGTGATCTCCATTTCGGGAAGTATAAATGCAGAAACATGGGTGGTACGGTGGCGCAGTGGTAGAGTTGCTGCCGTACAGTGGCAGAGACCCTGGTTCGATCATAACTACAGGTGTTATCTGTACGGAGTTTGTACGTTCTCCCTGTGATTGTGTAGGTTATCCCCAAGTGCTCTGGTTTCCTCCCACACTCCAAAGATGTAGTTGGTTAATTGGCTTTGGTAAAGATTGTTAATTGTCCCTTGTGTGTAGGATGGTGCATGTATACGAGGATCATTGGTCGGCACCGACAGTGAGCCGAAGGGCCTGTTCCTGTGCAGTATTTCCAAATCAAACTAAACTGGAAGTGTCAGAAGGAGCTGCAGATGTTGGTTTACATCCAGCATTTTGTGTCTAAACTAAACGAAAGGCATTTGCTGCAATATCCACAGGTGTATGTCATAACTGGAAACAAAATGCCTCCCATGTTGTTAACATGGAAACAGGTGAAACTCAAGGGGGTGATTTCTTGAAGCTTAATTTTTAATATCCATTCTACACACATGGCGACAATATCTCAATGATGCAAATACAGGTTCTATGAATATTATAAAAACTTACGTTGCATACAACATGAAAATCTTGCTTCACCTGTGCCCAGCATGCTACCCTGGAGGCAGAATGTACTTGATGCAAGAGTCCTAGAAACTGATTTTCTTGGGGTCTATCTCACACACAAAGGGTGGTGGGTGTAGGGAACAAGCTGCTAGAGGAGGTAGTTGAGGCAGGAACGATCCCATCGTTTGAGAAACAGACAGGTACATGGATAGGACAGGTTTGAAGGGATATGGACCAAACGCAGACAAGTGGGACTAGTGTAGCTGGGACATGTTGTGTGGTGTGGGCAAGTTGGGCTGAAGGGCCTGTTTCCACACTGTACCACTCTATGACTATAATTGGGTTGTCCTACTGGCATTGCATGTGCAATGTGTTGGGAAATGTTAATTTTGACCAATTTTACTATTTAGAAGTTACTCTCCATGTCCTGAGAGGAGTGGTCTGGTGGGAGAGGGAAGGATTGTACAGTAAACCCTCATTATAACGGACCGGGGGGGGGGGGGGGGGGGGGGGTAACAGTGTCTGCTATTGCTGGTGTCTGCTATATCTGAGGAAGGTATTATCATTGTATAAGTAGGAGAAACAAACACCTACAGTTGCTTGTTAATACGCAAAAGGATACAAAGTGCTGGAGTAACTCGGGCAGTATCTCTGGAGAACATGGATGTGACGTTTCAGGCAGAGACCCTTCTTTAAACTCTCTGTCCGAAACTGGGGCTGGAATCCAGGTGAGTTGACGGCTCTGGCCTGCTGGCAGCTAGGGGTGAGGTGAGGATCGGCGGAGTCGATGGTCGCGGTCCGTGGGGGGGCCGGAGTGCAGGTAAGGGTTGGCGGTAGCGGTGGCAAGCGTGGTCTGGAAGCGGCCGAGGAAGCTGTGTGGATCAGTGGTGGCAGCAGTAGGTCTGGCCTGGAGGTGGCCGGGGAGGTGGATGCGAGCTGGGGGTGGCACGGGCAGCCATCAGTCCCGAGCTGGGGGTGGCACGAGCAACCATCAGTCTTACCGGCCACTATAACCAAAATATGTTATAAAGAGGTCTGTTGAAATAAGGGTTTACTGTATTGTTTTTTTGTTATAGCTGAGGGAAAACACCAGCTCCTCTCGACTCTGCAAGTAGGTGCTCTTTTCCAAGAAATTAAAATGCTGCTTTGGAATTGGTAGAGGTTGCTGAAGAAATGGGCATGGATTCTACATTAAAATTAAATGTATCGGAGAAGTCTTTGACAGGCATTAACATATTCAGGGGCATTGACACTTGTCTGGGACGCCAGAACGTTTCCTCCATGAATTTAGTGATGGGACCAATGCTTGGACAGATTAAGCACAGATCTTCCCACTGTGAAATTGCTGTGATGTTTATTGCCTGATTAATGGCCACCATGCCTGACCTCAATGCTTCAAAATATGCAATGGATCAGCTTCATTTCCATGTCTGCAACAGCATCAAAATCATCCTCCAACGGACAAAAATTACCCAACTCTATTTCAAAAGATGTGCTCTGTGCTGTTTACCAGTGATCACAGTACACCTCCAGAAAATCTACTGTAATTTACTGCCAGTTTTTACTCGAGCGCTTGGCATAGTAACATTATCACACTCCACTGTTTGGCAAGATGCTTGAATTAATGGAAAAAAAGAATTACATCATAAAAGAAATAGAGGCAGTGGTAAGCCACTCAGCCTCTTGTGTGCTCTGCCATTCAAAAAGATCATTGTTAATCTTTAATCTCAGTGCCACTTTTCTGCACAAACCCCATAACAGTCAATCTTTAAAATATCTAAATAATACTCATTGTGGTGTCCGTCACGATGCTGGGTTCGGCAGTGACCGCACCAACACTCGAAGCAGGGCAAACTCGCATGATTTATACGTCCATAAGTGATAGGAGCAGAATTAGGCCATTCGGCCCATCACGTCTATGTCACTCAATCATGACAGATCTATCTCTCCCTCTTAACCCCAATCTCCTGCCTTCTTCCCGTAACCCCTGATACCCGTACTAATCAAGAATCTATCTATTCCTGCCTTAAAAATATCTATTGACTTGGCCTCCACAGCGTTCTGTGGCAATTAATTCCTCGGGTTCACCACCCTCAGACTAAAGAAATGTATCCTTCTCTCCTTCCTAAAGGAACATCTTTTAATTCTGAGGCAATGACCTCTGGTCCTAGACTCTCCCACTGGTGGAAACATCCTCTCCACATCCACTCTATCCAGGCCTTTCACTATTCAGTAAGTTTTAATGAGGTCTCCCCGCATCCTTCTAAACTCCAGCAATTATTGTCCCAGTGCTGTCAAACGCTCATCAATTGTTAACCCACTCATTCCTGGAATCATTTCATAAGCCTCCTATGGACCCTCTCCAGTGCCAGCACATCTTTCCTCAGATATGGGGTCCAATATTGCTCACATTACTCCAAATGCGGTCTGACCAGCGCCTTATAAAGCCTCAGCATTACATCCCTGTTTTTGTATTCTAGTCCTCTCAAAATAAATGCTAGTATTGCGCTTGATTAATACTAGTTACAGTGGTAGGGAAGTCCAGGACTGCCTGGGCGCTGTCCCTCTCCGTCAGAGTGCATGTGTGACGACGCTGGTGATCTCTAGCTTGCACCTGCAGCTTAGTCCTGGTCTTTGAAGGAGGAGGTGTGGTGATCTCAGGCTTCCTCCTGCAGTTCATCCTTGTCTTGAGAAGTGGCGTGACGGAACAGGTTTTTTTCCTGGCAGCTCAGCTTTGGGCTTGAGACGACGCTGGTGGTCTCTGGATTATTATGCGTGTGCATACGGTCCCTCGTTTTCTGTGGGTAGGAAGAGGTTCTGGGAAATGAGGCTTCCCCCAGCCCTCAACCTTAGCCTGAGGTAGAGGCACTGGCTGTCTAGGGCTTCTTTTGCGGCAGCCCAGTGCTGGTGGTCTCAAGCTTGTCTTCCTCAAACTTGTGACAGAGGAACACAGCTAGCAGGGAGGCGCTCCACTTTGTCCCCCATTCCTCAATCTCCTCCTTCTGGCTAGAATGCCTGGGTTTTTACAGGGAGTAGGCTGACATGTTTCAAGTGGTCAACCAATACCAGTTAATTTGTCCCAGCAGTTACCAATAATGCTGGGCATTGGCCTCTCCTGGTCAGTCAGTCAGAGGTAGGGGTCAGAGCGGCATCCGAAGGAGATGGTGCCGACCCACAGTCTTCCGCAAACTCAGCAATTTAGCACCTACATCACTCTTGGATAGGGAATCCTGCAGATTCCCTACGCAGAGAGTGAAGTAGTTTCTTCTCCCCACTGTGCTGAATAGCCTTCCTTTTACTCTGAAACTGCCTTTCGATACTCCAGCCAGGGATAGCATTAGCTCTGCATCTGTCTTGTCAATCTCCATAAGAATGTGGATGTGTTGGCTGTACCGTTTGAGGTGGAATGTGATGTGACCTGTGTTGGTAGTCAGTGAGGATGAGATGTTGTCAACAATCTGTACTGATTGAGGTCTGCCAATGAGGAGGTCAAAGATGGGCGGCACTGTGGCACAGCGGTTGAGTTGCTGCCTTACAGCAGCAGAGACCCTGGTTCGATCCTGAATAAGGGTGCTTGTCCGAATGGAGTTTGTACGTTCCCCCCGTGACCTGCGTGGGTTTTCTTCGGGATCTCCGGTTACCTCCCACACTCCAAAGCCGAACAGGTTTGTAGGCCTATTGGCTTGAAATAATTATAAATTGTGCCTAGTGTGTAGGATAGTGTTTGTGTGTGGGGATCGCTGCTTGTTGTGGACGTGGTGAAAGAATCAATGAATGCATGATACTTTATTATCACATATAGTATGCCACAGTGAATTTCTTTGTTTCGCAGGCCATACACAAAGTATACAAACTAATCCAGGTGCAAAGATGGGTATAGCACTTGGTGATTCATTTGGAGAGGATGATTGTTTTGAAAACTGAGCTGTAGTCGATGGGCACAGCCTGACGTCAGTGTTTCGGTTATGCAGATGGTCCAGATCAGAGCGGAGGGGCAGTGAGGTAGCGTTTGCTGTTGACCTCTGGTGGTGATAGACAATCTGAGGCAAGTCATTTCTGAGGCAGGAGTTGATGGCTGCCCCCGGGACTCTTGGTTTAATTTCCCTGCAATGCTCCAAAATCTGTTCTTTGTGGGGAATGACATCATCCCATGGGGCAAGGTGGCACAGCTGGTAGCTACTGCCTCTCAGCTCCAGAGACGCCAGAGACGTTCGATCCTGACCTTGGTGCTGTCAGTATGTTATTTGCATGTTCTCCCCGTGACCGTGTGGGTTTTCTCCGGGTGCTCCATTTTCCTTCCACATCCCAAGGATATGTGGGTTTGTAGGTTAATCGGCCTCTGTAAATTGCCCCTAGTGTGCAGGGAGTAGATGTGAAAGTTGGTTAACCTAGAAATAGTGTAAACGGATGATTGAGGGTCGACGTGGACTCGGTGGACCGAAGGGTCGGTTTTCATGCTGTATTTCTAAACTAAACTAAACCTGATGTGGAAATTTTGTCAGGTGTACAAGAATCATCCAGGCCAAGTCAAATTTCAGGACTAAAATGGAACAAACATATAATTGAGTTTCACTGCTGGTAATGCCAATTTTCAAATCCAAATATTACATTAACAACTTTCTGTGTGTGAATTTCTCAGTGAATGTACTCTCCCAAATGTAGTGCTATCAATAAATGCTTCCCAATTTTTGTCATCAAAGAAAACATGATTTTTACTGCTAAATATTGATCACCAATTTACTGCCAGTTTTTACTCGAGCGCTTGTCATAGTTATATTGTCACCTTTGACATTAGTCTCTGTGCCTTTTCTCTGCCCATCTTGGCTGTACCATTTAAATATTTTTTATAAAATGCTACATCTTAGGAATGTGTTCATGTAAACTGTCAAACATTGGACTAAGCTGATCATCCAACCAGAGAAGATTTTATTGATGGATCAGGAAGCATCTCTGGAGCTAAATCATTTGGGTCTTGACCAGAAATGTCACCTATTCCTTTTCTTCAGAGATACTGCCTGACCTGCTGAGTTAGACAATAGACAATAGACAATAGACAATAGACAATAGGTGCAGGAGTAGGCCATTCGGCCCTTTGAGCCAGCACCGCCATTCAATGTGATCATGGCTGATCATTCTCAATCAGTACCCCGTTCCTGCCTTCTCCCCATACCCCCTGACTCCGCTATCCTTAAGAGCTCTATCTAGCTCTCTCTTGAATGCATTCAGAGAATTGGCCTCCACTGCCTTCTGAGGCAGAGAATTCCACAGATTCACAACTCTCTGACTGAAAAAGTTTTTCCTCATCTCCATTCTAAATGACCTACCCCTTATTCTTAAACTGTGGCCCCTTGTTACTCCAGTTACTCCAGCATTTTGTGTCTATCTTCAGTATAAACCAGCATCTGCAATTCCTTCCTACAGAGTTTTATTGATGCACTTTGGATGCTACAGTGATATTGTCATTGGTGATGTTGTACTTACCTAAAGATAAGTCTTATTTCACCTTTGAATTGGGAAAACTTCGTTTTTTAGTTTTTGAATTGCTTGCATGCTTCTTGACTGGCTCAGTGATAGATATAAACTTATTTGTTGTCTTGATGTACAGATTTTACCAGCTACTTTCTTGAACAGGGATAGTGTTTCCCCTTCCCTTACCCCTCTCCCCATTATTGCCAGAAAAATCACGTACTTCATGGATGAGTCAGAAAAGCTTAGCAACATATTCAGTTATCGTCAATATCACAAATGAATTTGATGTTTACAAAGACACACTTTTCTTTAGAGATAATTGATACTGATGAGTATTAGCATTGCTACAGACCAATTAAAGTTAGATAATTTCACATACCATGATATTCTTTGATAGCTGTACTAATGATTTCCAAAAAGCAGGTGTTTGCTCTCAGGATTATAGTAGTTTTCAGATTTTGCGTAGAGCATTTAACATTTAGTTTAGCTTAAATTTTACTTGTATTTCTTAAATATTCGTTCTCGTTTAACAATGACAACTTTGGATCGCACTCACATTCTTGTTAGTACAATCTAGTTATTGCTTTAAACTTCTAATTCTTAGTTCACACCTAATTGATCACAGAAATCGTCAGAACTGATACTGCATCAGTTAAGTATCACATTCGATGATAGTTTATGCGTTGCACAAATACACTTGTACTTGTTAGTTTGCCTTATTTGAATTTATGACTTTGTAATGACAGAATTCACATCTTGGTACACTTCCTTCTAATGTGGGTTGTACCATGTAAATTTATAGTGATCAATTTTCAATTCAGAAAGTTGTCACTCCAAACCCCAGACAACTTTGATTATGTTCTACTTATTCATTATTTGTGATCTGTATAAAATAAATATATTACCTGTTCCAAAGTAGTCAATACCAGCCATTTACCGTCCCAGTGCTTTAGAAATAATGATCTTCACCTGTAAAATTTGTTCAATAAATAGCCTTGGAATGTGTTAAAGCTAGCCAATATACTGGCCTTCTTGTGCCAATAAACAGGAACATTAATTATGATCTGATCACGAATATGTCCAGCTGTTTCCTTTATTTTATTTGAAACTTCTAAGAGGAATGGGTAATAATTTTGTGCCAGGAATCAAATTTGCAGAATTATCAAACTATAACACCAGTATTATTAGAAACTAAATATTTTCAAGGATTTTTTAAAGCAAATTAAAGTTTTCAAAAGTGGAGAAAATACTGTTGGAAATTGTGTAACTGATATATACTTCCCTGGGATTTAGAGAATCAGGACCATTCAAAATAAAGTACTTTCAGTAATAAATATGAATGGAGATAATTGAATGTAATTTGGCTTAGGCTGAGCTAATGAGATCAGTTTCGAATATCAAACAGTCGCAGGCATTTTGAAATGGCAAAGGAAAATCTAAATTTTGCAGTAAATTTTTAAAACAAAAGTTGCATGGAAAATCATTTGCCAGACTGAGCAATGTAGGACGATAAGGGGAAATAATTGTCTTTATCCTGTTTTCAGAAGTGGTTACATGTGTCTCATCATACTTTTAATTATTTGGGGAGATGCACACGGTGGTGACACAGTGGCACAGCTTGTAGAGATGCTGCCTCACAGCGCCAGAGACGCGGGTTCAATCATGACTTCAAATGCTGTCCGTGTGGAGATTGCTCGTTCACCCTGTGACCACGTGGGTTTCCTCCGCATGCTCTCGTATCCCCCAGTGTCCCTAAGATGAATGGGTTGGTAGTCTAATTAGCTGCAGTAAATTGCCCCGTGTGTGTAAATAAGTGGTAGACATGGGGAGAATTCATGACAATATGGAGAGAATAAAATTAGATTAGATGAGTGTAGGATTAGTGTAAATGGGTGGTTGGTGGTCAGTGTGGACTCGGTGAGCTGAAGAGCCTGTTTCCATGCTGAACCTCTCTATGATTGTTCCTATTGGAAAACAGGTTCAGTTGAGCAAAATTAAGCTTTTGTTCACATCTTTGGGTTGTATTATTACATTGTTAGATACTGAACAATTTGAATGTAAAAGATGCTCAGTTCTTCCATGTGGTTCATTAGCATTGATACTGTGAGACTATTTTTGATAGGGAATGCCATCTCTAATTTCTTCCCATTTCATACACTATTGTCACTAGGAAAAATATTGCCATTTCTTCGTCATGATTGGGTCAAAAGCCTGGAACACCCTGCTCAACAATGCTGTGGAGATTTTTTTGCCACAGTAACAGCAATGTTTCAAGAAGCTCAGCTCTATTTGTGTTCAGTGCTGGGCACAATTGGTGAGGAAAGATATTGTCAAGCTGGAAAGAGTGCAGAGAAGATTGACAAGGATGTAAATCGAGGGCCTGAGCTATAGGGAGAGGTTGACTCTATTCCTTGGAGCACAGGTGGATGAGGGGGGATCTAAAAGAGGTGTACAAAATCATGAGAAGAATAGATTGGGTAGATGCACAGAGTCTCTTTCCCAGAGTCGGGGAATCAAAAACCAGAGGACCTAGGTTTAAGGTGAGGGGGGATGGGGCATGTTGGTGGGTGTGGGCAAGTTATGCCGAAGGACCTGTTTCCACAATGCATGACTTTATGACTCTAAGCGGGCATATACCATATTTTTAAGGACAATTAAGGATGTGAAAGAAGGAATATCCAAGAAAATGACCTAATTTTATGAAAGTGGGATATTAACCATAATTTGTAAATATATGCACTGGTAAAATTCTAACTAATCTCCAGTGTCTTATATTGATGCAATGTACTTTAATTGACCTAAATATCCAGCAGGGCTTGCATTTTTACATCTGCTTCTAGTATTTAGTATATTCTAATCCTCATTTCTGAAGTGAAATTTACTAAATTTCTTCCCATATTAATTGTTAACATACGTTAAAAATATGAAAAATATCTGTGTGAATGAATGTGTGGAGAAAGCCAGGCTCTCTCTATTATGTATTACGGAGATTTTGATGCTGGCAAGTATAAACACACAATTGTTTACTGTTATTTTGGGAAATAATTACAGGAATGAGAACTATAGGAAACACTTGGCAAATTTACAGAGCATTTCCTGCTGTGGAACAACTTTCCATTAAATGTTGACGTTTTGCAGGAAATGACTCAACAAATCTACCCCATGCAAAAATATATTGAAAGCATTTCCACCTCTTGAGACACTGAACAGAGCAGATTATGTAATCAAACACCAAGAATGACCACATGGCTTTTTCATTTAAAAAATAGCTTGATCTATTTCTGAACCTTGTGATATTTCAGCAGTCATTCATGTAAGGTTTCTGAGCTTTCCAGTGGATATATTTGGTACATTACTCACTCCTCATAAAAGAGGAAACTTTTTGTAAATTGGAAGCTGTTTTATTTTAACTTGTAATATCCTCCTGTTTAATATTCTGGGCATTTTAAATGATCTGCATATAATGTTGGTTCAGTCTTGACGTATTAATGGTAGTGATTAACTGTTATTTAAGTCAAGCAAGATTTGAGTCATTACTGGTACTATCAGTGTTTATGAGTATGTTTGAGAGAGATATTAATTTCTTGCAAATGCTTACCTTATTTTTTAATATATTTTAGTATGATTGTAATCATGTATTGTCTTTCTGTTGACTGGTTAGCATGTGACAAAAGCTTTTCACTGTACCTCAGTACATGTGACAATAAACTAAACTAAACTAAAATAAATTATCTCTACAGAAGATACTTGGCATTATTGATGCTTAATGGTACATGTAAGGATCTATCATTCTGCTCTTTGTCACATAGAGCTTGGGTCTAATGCAAAACGCATCCACTTTGACAAACAATCAACCTTTAATTAATCTAAACTTTAAAGTACATATTTCCTCTTCATTTCTTCCCTTTGCTTTTTTCAACACATTCAATTTGTTATTTGCACAAAGAGATTCTCATATCAAGCAAGCACAAAGCAGTGTGGGTGTGGCACGGTGGTGTAGCGGTAGAGTCGCTGCCTTACAGCAGCAGAGTCCCGGGATCGATCATGACTGCGGGTGCTGTCTATAAGGAGTTTGTAAGTTCTCCTCGTGACCAACGTGGATTTTCTCCAGGTGCTCTGGTTTCCTCCCACGCGCCAAAGACGTACAGGTTTTGTTGGTTATTTGGCTTGATATAATTGTAAATTGTCCCTAGTGTGTATAGGTTAGTGTTAGTTTGTGGGATGGCTGGCTGGCGCAGACTCGGTGGGCCGATGGGCATGTTTCTGCACTGTATCTCTAAACAAAACTAAACTATACTATTGTAATTCCACTCATTAGAAGATAGCAGCACATTTTTAAAAATTCATATGGTTTGATGCAATTCAGGAAGAGGAAGCCAAAGGCAGACTATTATCTAAATGGAGAAAGACTGCAGAATTGGATTGTATTGGAGAGAGAGTCAGATGTTCTTATACATGAATTGCAAACGTTATCAGGAAGGTACAACAAGTAGTTGGAAAAGCAAATGGTATATTGTTACAAGTGTAAAGGGTGAGGCCACACCTATAGTATGGTGTACAGTTTTGGTCCTTTTACTTAAGTGAGGATATATGAGCAATTATGGCAGTCCAAAGGAGATTCACTTGGCTAATTCCTGGGAAGATAGGGTTGCCTTATCGTGAAGGCTAAATAAATTAGATCTATATTCTTTGGAATTTAGAGGAATAAACGGTGATCTTGTTGTGTGCTGCACAAATTCTTTGCTTTTTCCCAGCAATGGAAACTGGAAATGGGGGATGGAATAATTGCTAATAATACAACCAATTGCAACCAAATAATGGTTTTGACTCATTAGTTAGCTTAGTGATTTTTTAATTAATTACCATCATTAAAATAATTAATTCTAAGTTGAAAAGAAAATAGGATGCAACACGTTCTCTAGAAAAATTCCAAATGGTCAGAGGTCACGCACTCTGTAAGCAGTTGACTTTGCCAATTCCACAGCTGAAAAACCAATGCGTTTCTGGGTACAGCGAACGGAAAATTTAAACGTGTAACAATGGCTGTTACAAAACAGGAAAAATCTGGAGGACATTTCTATTTTCACACATAGGTAGGAACTAATCAGTCTTTCCTGTTGAAACATTTTTATAAATACCACCTGTTGTGAACATAATCCGGTTTCTCAGTGGATGTTGATATAAAACGATACTTTCAAATTGCATGTGTTTCTGAATGTGGTGTATTTATGTATAGTATGCAAACATGGTTACATAATGTGGTCATGTCATCAAGTGTATATCAGCCAAAACATTATGACCACCTGGCTAATATGCTGTTGGTCCTCCGTGTGCCGCCAAAACAGTGCCGACCCGCCGAGGCATGGACTCTACAAGACCCCTGAAGGTGTCCTGTGGTATCTGGCACCAAAACATTAGTAGCAGATCCTTTAAGTCCTGTAAGTTGCGAGGTGGAGCCACCGCGGATCAGACTTGTCGATCCGGCACATCCCACAGATGCTCAATCGGATTGAGATCTGGAGAATTTGGAGGCCTGGGCAACACCGTGAACACTTCATCATGTTCCTCAAACCATTCCCGAACAATGTGTGCAGTGTGGCAGGGCGCATTATCCTACTGAGAGAGGCCACTGCCATCAGGGAATACCATTGCCATGAAGGAGTGTACCTGGTCTGCAACAATGTTTAGGTAGGTGAACCGTGTCAAATTGATGTCCACATGAATGGCCGGACCCAGGGTTTCCCAGCAGAGCAATAACTCATAGTCATACATCACAGAAAAAAGGCCTATCAGCCCATCGTGTCCATGCTGACCAACAATTACCCATTTATACTTTTCAAGAAAGGAGCGAGAGAGAAAATGGGGAATTATAGGCCAGTTAGCCTGACATCGGTGATGGGGTTGATGCTGGAGTCAATTATTAAAGAGGTAATAACGGCGCATTTGAATAGCAGTAAAAGGATTGGTCCAAGTCAGCAGGGATTTATCAAGGGGAAATCCTGCTTGACTAATCTTCTGGAATTTTTTGAGGATGTGACAAGTAAAATGGATGAAGGAGAGCCAGTGGATGTAGTGTATTTAAACTTTCAGAAAGTCTTTGATAAGGTCCCACACGGGAGATTGGTGAGCAAAATTAGAGCACATGGTATTGGGGGTAAGGTATTGACATGGATAGAGAATTGGTTGGCAGACAGGAAGCAAAGAGTAGGAATAAACAGGTCCTTTTCAGAATGGCAGGCAGTGGCGAGTGGAGTGCCGCAAGGCTCGGTGCTGGGGCCGCAACTATTTACAGTATATATTAATGATATGGATGATGGAATTAGAAGTAACACTCGCAAGTTTGCAGATGACACAAAGCTGCAAAAAGGTTGTTAGGAGGCTGCAGGGTGACTTGGACAGGTTGAGTGAGTGGGCAGATGCATGGCAGATGCAGTATAATGTAGATAAATGTGAGGTTATCCACTTTGGTGGCAAAAACAAAAGGCAGATTATTATTTCAATGGTGCTAGATTAGGTAAAGGGGAAGTGCAACAAGACCTTGGTGTCCTTGTACACCAGTCACTGAAAGTAAGCGTGCAGGTACAGCAGGCAAGGAAGCTAATGGCATGTTGGCCTTCATAACGAGAGGATTTGAGTATAGGAACAAAGAGGTCCTTCTGTAATTGTATAGGGCCCTGGTTAGACCACATCTGGAGTATTGTGTGCAGTTTTGGACTCCTAATTTGAGGAAGGACGTCCTTGCTATTGAGGCTGTGCAGCACAGGTTCATGAGGTTAATCCCTGGGATGGTGGGACTGTCATATGAAGAAAGATTGAAAAGACTGGGCTTGTATTCACTGGAGTTTAGAAGGATGAGAGGGGATCTTATAGAGACGTATAAAATTATAAAAGAATTGGACAAACTAGATGCAGGAAAAATGTTGGGGGAGTCCAGATCCAGGGGCCACAGTCTAAGTATAAAGGGGAGGCCATTTAAAAGTGAGGTGAGAAGAAACGTTTTCACTCAGAGTTGTGAATTTGTGGAATTCTCTGCCATGGAAGGCAGTGGAGGCCAATTCACTGGATGAATTTAAAAGAGAGTTAGATAGAGTTCTAGGGGCTAGTGGAATCCAGGGGTATGGGGAGAAGGCAGGCACAGGTTACTGATTTTGGATGATCAGCCATGATCCCAAAGAATGCCGGTGCTGGCTCGAGGGGCCAAATGCCCTCCTCCTGCACCTATTTTCTATGTTTCTATGTTTATACTAATCCCATTTGCAAGCATTTGGTCTGAAGTCTTCTATGCATTGGTGGTTCAATTGCTTTCTAATTACTTACTAACATGTTGAGAGTCCCTGCTTTCTGCACCCACACTGGCAGTGTATTCCCGATTCCAATAGCCACTGTTTGAAAAAAAAAAATCTTCAAATCCTATCTAAACCTCTTGCCCCATATGAGACGTATAGATAAGGTAGACAGTCACAACCTTTTTCCCCAGGGTGGAAATGTTCAACACTGGAGGGCATAGCTATAAGGTGAGAGGGGGTAAATTTCTTTCTTTCTTTTCAAATCTTTTTATTAAATTTCCAAAAAAAAAGCATAACAGTAATATTGATACATAGGGATCAGGATTACATTAACAACAAATGTAGCCTTAATATAAATCCAGTTTCAAAATACATATAGGGTATAGACCTCCCAGTCTCTATGTAATTATAGATAAAAGGTTAAAAGAGAACTTGTATATATATTGTAAAAAAAAGATAATAAGAAAAAAAAAAAAAAAGTTTTACCCCCCCTAAACTAAAATAAGCAAACAAACAAAAAAACCCCAAAACAAAACAGAATCTGGGCTGCAAAAAAAAAAAAAATGTCAACAGTTTAGACCCCTGTTTTTTAATGGAGATGTGTGGAGAAGTTTTTTTGAGCATAGTGGGGGACTGGAATGCATGGCCAGAGGTAATGGAGGCAGATACGATAGTGAAATTAAGGCTTTGAAATTGGCACATTAAAGTGCAAGGAATAGAGGGACATGGATCTTGTACAGGCAAATGAGTTCAGTTTAAATAGGCATCATGTCCTGCACAAACATTATGGGCTGAAGGGCCTGTTCCTGTGCTGTACTGTCCTATGTTCTAAACCTATGTCCTCCAGCTTTTGACACCTGTCTGATCAGGAAATGTTTCCTATGATCTACCCTGTCTATGTCCCTCACACGTTTCTTTGCTTCAATCCAATCCCTGCACAGCCTCCTCTCTTGGATCACAAGGATATATCAGAAACATTCAAAATAGTTGGTGACTCCATTACTCATGTACACTGATTTGTTATCAGTCTTGCCAAATCAGCCCAGGAAGGACAGACTAACACAATGTGTCAGCCACAAGCAGAAAACACAGAATTTAGCTGCTGGAAAACCTCCTCTCTCTGAGCTGTTTAAATAAATCCTCACTAACCTTTCACCTGTTGGGGTTTGAGCTGAGGATCCATTGATGCAAGAGATATGTGCTATGTTTTAAAAAATAAATAAAATGCATTTCTGATAAACGACCGGCTTTTGCAGCCAGTGTGTGTGAGTGCGTGCGCGTGAGTACGTGTGAGTGCGTGTGTGCTCAAGTTTAAATTATCATCCGTGGCGATCCCCAGAATGTCGATGGTAATGGTGCGATGGTTCTGGAAATGGTCATAATCTGTCAATTTTACGCACAAATTAGATAGTTAAACAAAGTAGAGCGCAGAACATTTGTCTGTGATATATTGGTATGGATTAAGAGATGAGAAAACAGAGTAGGAATAAATGAGTAGTGTTTTAATTGAGGCAATGTGACCGGTGAGAAGGTGCAGGGATCTGTTGTGGACCACTTGCTGTTCATGGGCATTCGATGATTTAGATGCCTGATTTTGCTGATGATATTAAGATGGGTGGCAGTGTGGATTGTGAGGGGTATACAGGGAGGCTTCATGGAGTCGTAGACAGGTTAATTGAATTGGTAAAGAAATGCCGGTTGAAAAACGTGGAAAAATGTTAGTTCTTCCATTTTGGTAGAAAAGAGAGAAAGGCAGCATACAGTTTAAATGGAGTGAGATTAAAGGGGGTTGGCGTTCGTGAATCACAAAAATTTGGTATAAATGTACAGCAATCAATCAGAAAGGCAAATGGTATGCTGGCTTTTATTGGAAGAGGATATGAGCAGAAGGGTCGAGATGCCATGCTCCAAATATGCTGAACCCTGATGATACTCCAACTAGAATATTGTGCACCTCATCCTTCTCGCCGAAGGGAGTTTATACAGCAAAAAAAGAAGAAACGCCACAAAAGTTGCACCAGGTTGATTCTTTTGGTAATGAAGAGCGATGAAGCAGACTGGGCCCTTTTCTCTGGGACAAAGAAGAATGGGAGGTGATCTTATTGAAATGCACAAAATTGACAGGTGACAATTGAAACTTCCTCAACTGGGATATCCACAACCAGTGATCACTTTCTGATTCAGGACGGAGATGAGAAGAAATTTCCTCAACCACAGAGTAATTAATATTTGTAATTCACTGCCCAAGCAGAGGAGGCTCAGTCATTATTGATATTGGTAAGGTTTATTATTGTCACGTGTACTGAGATACAGTGAAAGGTTTTTGTTAGCATACTATCCAATCAAATCAGATAATACTATACATAAATACAATTAAGCCATACATGACTACAACACACAGAGGAGAAAAATATCAGAGTGTAAAATATATGTTTTTGCATAGTAGTGTAACAGTCTACAAGGTCTGTAATGGGGTAGATTGGAAGAAGGCAAAGATTGATAGATAGAAAGATTTTAGATACTGAAGGAATAAAAGGATACTATCACATTTAAGAAACCTTTAGACAGGTACATGGATAGGATAGGTTTCGAGGGACGGGCCAAATGCAGGCAGGTGGGACTGGTGTAGATGGGGCTTGTTGGTTGGTGTGGGCACGTTGTGCCGAAGGGCCTGTTTCCACGCTGTATGGCTTGATGACTATGGGTTTAATGCGGGGACCGTGGTGCTGAGCCAAAAACTTAGCCATGCTCTCATCAAATGGAGAGCGAGCACTGGGAAGGGATGACCCAGTCCTGTTGCTTATTCATCTGGAGAGATCACTGGTCAGCACATGCCTATCCTCAAAGCAAAGCTCTAACACCCACCCTTCAGAGGAGCAATATCTGCAGAGACTCAAGTTCTCCAAGGAGTTGGTCATGGAGATGCCCCCCCTGGTGCAGGAACAGCCCTGCTTGGACTATGTTGTGCGTGGTAGTTAGGGCCATGGAGACATTTCATTGTCCCCCCTGGTGCAGGAACAGCCCTGCTTGGACCATGTTGTGCGTGGTAGTTAGGGCCATGGAGACATTTCATTGTTTTTTGCAATCTATTCTTTCTGCTCAGAAGTTTCAGTTTGGCGCAGTGACGCAGCGGTCGAGTTGTTGCCTTTTAGCGCCAGAGACCCAGGTTCGATCCTGACTATGGGTGCTGTCTGGATGGAGTTTGCATATTCTCCCTGTGACTGCATGGGTTTTCCCCGGGTGCTCCGGTTTCCTCCCAGACTCCAAAGACGTGCAGGTTTGTAGGTTAATTGGGTTTGATAAAAATTGTAAATTGTCCCTCGGTGTTGGAGAGGGCTAGTATATGGGGATTGCTGGTCAGAGTGGACTCAGTGGGCTGAAGGGCATCTTTCCGCGCTGTATCTCTAAACTAAACAAAACTGAAAATATGAACCCTTATTGTTGCACAAAATGTTTGTGAGGCCACATTTGGAGTATTATATTTAGTTTTGGTCACCATGCTACAGGAAAAATGTCATTAGCCATCTAATGGAAAGGGTGCAGAGAAGATTACTGAAGATTTTGCCAGGACTTGAGGGCCTGAGGTATTGGGGGCAGTTGGGCACGCTAGGATTTTATACCTTGTACTGCAGGAGGCTGAGGGGTGATCGTATGGAGGTGTATAATATCGTGAGGGGAATAGATAAGGTGAATGCGCAAGCAAAAGGCGTGTGCATTTGTTGATTCAGAGGTCGCTGCAAATTGCCCCTAGAGTGTGGGGAGTGGATGAGAAAGTGGGGTAACATAGAACAAGCAGGAACAGGTTATCGATGGTCAGCCTGGATTCTATGGGCCAAAGAGACTGATTCCAATCTTTCAATCATTTTCAATTTTCTGTCAATATGGCTTCAGTGAATGCTAATCAGCCTTTCGTAAAATTAAACCTATTGTTATGAGCTAATGCAACAAACAATGTTATTGTTTGTTAGCTCAATGTCACAATCAAGATAATGATTTGGCAACACAAATTTTCTATCCATCTTGCAATGAGTTTAATGGCTGTCGCATTTTCATTTCAGTGCATTTTTGGTTGAACTTCCAAATTCTGCTTCTTGCACTTGGATTATGGTTTTCTATAACTTTAAAAAAAAAATGTAATCCTCTTTTTTTTAATTACCTTCCATCTTTTTTTATCATTTGCCATAATTCACCTCAAGATGTGGAGAGAAAATCAGTTATGAACACTGGCATTGTTGCTCTATGATTGGAAACTAAAAGATCCATGCATTAGGGCTGTCCAAGGAGCACTTAACCATCAATTTTGGCTTCCGCTGATGCAATGATGTCCAACCTCAGCAAGCCTGGAAGTATTCTGCTTTCCCAATTAGGTAGTTAAAGCACTTAGGGCGTAAGTGGCATAACTATAATACCTACAATGTGGTTGTAAAATGTACAGCTTGTGTACAGCAGTACAGCTTTTAAACACCAACGTCAATTCTAAAATGTATTTTCAACTGGTCAAACTGTCTGCCGGCAGTAGATGAACCAATGCTCAAAGTGGTACATATTTGAAAATGCCTGAATAACAAGAGCAAAAGCTGCTGCCCTGAAATTTCTCCCAATTTCAGAAAGGTAAGTTGCCAGTGTGACTTGAGGAGCTGGAGAAAATGAAGACTGAAACACTAGGGAGGATGACTTTAATTGAAGGGAGCTCAGCTTGCAGCCCTAACAGAATCCACAGACTCAAAACAGCCTGTTTGCAATTATTTAAAGAACAGGAGATAGTGAGAGAGTTGTGGCACAATCTTCCACAAGATGTGTAACTGACTGCTGCAGCTAGTGAATTGTGATCGTGAGCTTACTTTGCCTCCAGCTTTTATTCAGACTGCTCTCCAGAATATGAGTTGATTTGGTATTATGCAGTGACAGATGTCATGTTTGCTAAAGCAAGTATGCTCACGACTTTCTACATTGATATCTGGAAAAGCGCAGGGTCAGAATGTGGTGTTGCTGCAAATAGCAGTCTTTCCCATTTTCAGGGTGTCATTAACACAGTGCAAGACCTTTCACTCCATTCATATACAATTTGTTCACAACAATCAACACCAGGTCATCCAGATCTGTGCCCACTCTCTTAGCAGCGACTATATTTAGATTACCTTCTGTCAGTTGTCTATTCTCTGAAGGACTGACACTGTATTGCAAGCTGAGACAAAAGCTAACTCCAGCCAACTTGTCCTATGACATCTCTAAGAAATGCATCTTCACTTGCATTACCGTCAGTGTTCTGGGTCAAAAGTGGTCAACAAATCATTGTGGTCTTCAGGCAATGGCTTCTTTTAAGGCACAGAAAACAAAATTCTAGAAGTAGGAACAACATATTTGCCCAAATAGCTACTTGGGCAAGCACTGTAGGATAACCAACTTTTCAGGACCAACGTAATGGAATGGAATGGGAAACTTTATTGTCCCATGTGACAAGGCACAGTAAAATTCTTTGCTTGCGTACCCAAGGTTTGCAGATAGTTGCCACATAAACAGCGCTGACAAAGTTACAAAGTAACTTTGCCAGGTCCCCCTTTGTTCTCTCCCCCCCCTCCCATATGCTGGGTCCTCCATTGTTCTTCCCTCTCCTCACCTCACGGCGGTTCCCTCGTGGCCGGGAAGGCTCCATCTTTGCCGCCGAGGCTCTACTGTCACCGAGGCCCCACCTTCGCATTTTACATGCAGTGATTGAAGGGATTTAGATCATCATGTGCAGGGACAGGGGATACGTTTAACTTGGTATCATGTTCTGCAGGGACATTGTGCTCAAAGGGCTTATTCCTTTTCCATGTTATATATAACATGGTTCCATGTTATCTATAATTCTCTTCACAAAACTATCAACATTTTGGTTTAATGTTAATTAGCCAGCTAGCTATTTTGCAAGCTGATGGGAAGCTCTAGTAGAACAAATATATTTGTTCAGACTTTCTGCCTTGGGTTCTGACTTAAGTTTTGATAGGAGAGTCATTGTTGATTTTGTGTGGGCAAAAAAAGCTAAAAATTGTTGTCATAATCCATTGTTTGCAGTTTAGAAGATCTTCTGTTCTGCAGGGTGACATTCGTTTGCATGTGCATAATGCAACAAAGGACTCTATCTGTTAAATCTCCTAGCAAATACAATCTTGAGACCAGAGCCAGTTCCTAAGAAGACCAGCAGTAGCCTTGGTATCCTAGACAATAATTATTGTGCGCTCAACATATCAAAGAAAGCAAATCATCTCATCGCTATTCATGAAGCTTGATGTTTGAAAGTTTGCTACTGTATTTCGCATGTTACAGCGGAAACTACTATTTAGGACCTAATGACAGGAGTATATTTTGGAGAGTCTTGAAGCCATCACACATGCTAAATAAATTTCATCCTTTTTTTCCTAAGTTCCATTTATAACCATCTAAATTAAATTCAAGTATCCACGCCTGCTTGGTAGAGTAAGAATGAACCTTGGACATTGTGGGCCTGTGTTGTATTGTTTTATGTTCCATGAACCGCATTGCATGTCCCATGGATTTTCCATCATCAATCTATGCAATGCTTATTACCCAACTTTCTAGACGACAGAGGAAAAGGGAACTGAAGTAGGGGATGATTTCGTATTTAATTATGGGCGGCACAGCGGTACAGCAGCAGATTTGCTGCCTTACAGCACCAGAGACCCAGGTTCGATCCTGACTATGGGTGCTGTCCACACGGAGTTTGTATGTTCTTCCTGTGACTGCCTGGGTTTTCCCTGGGTGCTCCGATTTCCTCCCACACTCTAAAAACGTTCAGGTTTGTAGGTTAATTGGCAAATTGTGCCTAGTGTGTCAGATAGTGATGGTGTACGGGGTAATCAAGTGAAACTTCTGTATTGAATCCTTTTTGGAAAATTTCCCTGCGGAGTGTCAATTCATTCAGAATGGTGTGGCGAGCAATTGGATTGAAAGAATCAATCTGTCAGTTGTTGCATGCTGAGATGGTCTCTGAATTGCTTTCTGGGAGTTACAGCCACAGACTTGGTTGCAACTCTCTTCAATTTAAGGAATGGTAGCTGTAAGAAAATTGTACTGCCAAACCCCAGGCTTTGAAAAGAGAGGCTATGTTATTCAAACTAAATGCTAATGACAGTAAATAAGGATGGAAAATAAAGACATTTATAGGAAAAGGGGAAACTTTAAAAAACAATCAATTGATGTTGGAAGTCTGAAAAAAAAGCTGAACCATTTGGAAATATATAGTGCATTAGGTTATTCACCATCTACGAAAAGGGTTCTACCTCCAATTCTAACCTGTCTTCTTTTTACAGATGCTGAGTAACTTGCAGTGCATTTCCAGTATTTTCAGTTTTATTGGTAAGTTTCATTGTTACTGTAAAATATGTAATAACACTGCCCATGTTGTAGACAATAGAAATTTCATTTATGCTGGGAGAAAGGCAGTTTACAATAAAATACATTTGCTTTTAAGTGGAAAGATGGCAAAAGTCTTTCAGAATCATGACACTCTAGCCTCTAATGGGAAATATCGCACTTATTCTCTCACTGGTATCTAATATAGAACACATGCCACAGTACTCTGATTCAGGAATTGAAACACTCTGAATAGTTACAGGAAATGAGGCATTGTGGCCTGACGTAATACAACCTGGATTTAGGAAGGAACTGCAGAAGCTGGTTTATACCAAAGACAGAGACAAAGTGCTGGAGTAACTCAGTGGGTCAGGCAGCATCTCTGGAGAAAAAGGATGAGTGATGTTTCGGGTTGGGTCTGAAGAAGGGTTCCGACCCGAAATGTGACTCACCTTTTTACTCCAGGGATGCTGCCTTGACTGGCTGAGTTACTCCAGAACGTTGTGCCTATCTTCGGTAACACACCCACCTGGCACTGCAAAAAGTGTAACACTACAACCTGCAGCAGCAATGCAAAGCAAATGGCCGATACTGGACATTGGCCTGATGGAGATCGTATGGCACAGTGGCATGATACAAAAAAGCATGACACAGAAGTTAGAGCATTGCAACCTGGCGCAGAATGTAAAACACTGATGGAAGTGGTATGGCACCGGAGCCTGTTGGAGCAAGAGTGGAATGGTGGCCTGAAACAGAATATGTGGCACCGTGCTTGATACAGTTGGTGTGACTCGACAGAGAAATTGTGACACAAGCACCTGATGTAAAAAAATGTACTAATGAACCATAATACATAATGGGAAAATGATACAGGTGTTTCTGTACATTGACGGAGGAAATGTCATTTAGCAGTCTGCTCTGGAACGTGTGACAATAAAGAGCGTTAGAGAAAACATGGCGCTGTCACCTAAGAAGGAAATTGTGTCATTGGAGTCTGCTATGCAAACTGCAGCCTCGTGTAGACATTATGCTATTTAACTTGGGGTACACTGTATGGATCATAAGCATGCTAAAGAAGGGTGGCACTGCAGTCTACTATAGAAATTACTACACTAGTTCAGCTCAATTTAGTGATACAGCACAGAAACAGGCCCTTTGGTCCGTTGAGTCCGCGCCGCCCAGCAATCCCCACACTCTAACACTATCCTACACACATTCGAAACAATTTACAATTTTACTGAAGACAATTAACCTTCAAACTTGCACGTCTTTGGAGCACGGGAGGAAACCAGAGTACCTGGAGAAAACCCACGCACGTCATGGGGAGAACCTACAAACTCCGTACAGACTGCACCTGTAGTCCGGATCGAACCCGGGTCTTTGGCGTTGTAAGGCAGCGACTCTACCACCGTGCTGCCACAGGCAGAAATCCATCTCAGTAGCCTGGTATAGAGCATGTGACATTGTTTTTTGATACCAATATGTGGCACCGTAGCCTGATGTTGAAAGTGTGTCACTGAAGCCTAACACAGAGAGTGTGACAATGTAATTTGATACAGAGAGAGAGAAGCACCATGGCCTCAGCATCATTGCTGGAGTGAAACCCCTTCCCCAACTTCACTAAACTTTACAGAATGCTGATAAGCTCAGACTTCTCATCTTAATACCAACTTTTGTTGTGTTAATGGATGAACAGCAAACAACTGACAATTCCTATCAACTAGTTCATGGATTTACAGTAAACAAACAAGATGGAGATGGTGGAATCAACATTGGTGGTGTTGATACTGCTGCTGGTGTTGGGGAGGAGAGGGAGCGGGGGAGGAGGAGGGGAAGGGGGGAGGGGGAGGGGAAGGGGGAGGGGGGAGGGGGAGGGAGAAGGGGAGGGGGTTGAGAATGGTGTTTGGAGGGGAGCTGCCCAGTTAAATAATCACAGGTGTGACTTCTGCTTTTCAAAGTAAGGAAGGTTCAGGGCAACTTACAATAAGCAGCGAATAGGCCTGTGAGATTGGTGGTGACGTATATTAAACACCATGTAGAATTAAAGGGTGAAATAAAGGGGAAGTGCAAGCGAGCCATGAACAGAGATGATCAGGATGGAAATGGCCTCCTTCAGGCGAGTTGGATTCATAGTCAGCGTAAGAGAAAAGCACATGTAAGTAGAAAATAGAGTTACAGTTAAGGATTAAAGTTGCTGAAAATGATTAATGTGCCAAGGTCATCTTAGTGCACAGTATGTTGTATTGAGCCTGCAGCCTGACACAGAATGTGTGGCAATGTAGTCTGATGCAGAATTGCAGTGAACCCCGAGCAAGTAATCGTGGTGCAGTGGACTGATACCTGAAGTCTGCTGCTAATGCTGAGTTTGGAAATGGTGACACCATTGCCTGTTTTATACATGCCAATGAATCATGACACTACTGCCTGATATGAGAAGTGTGGGTCACTGATCTGCCAGAGAGTGAGTGGCACTGGAGCCTGCTTCAGAAACCATGGCACAGTACTCGGGCTGACAACATAGTACTCTGGTTCAGAAACTGCAGCTACTACATACCCTAATATAAAAGCAAGACACTATGATCTGACAAAGCCTGTTGTGGAGAGCGTTGTGTAGGACGGAACTGCAGATACTGGTTTAAACCGAAGATAGACACAAAAAGCTGGAGTAACTTAGCGGGACAGGCACCATCTCTGGAGAGAAGGAATGGGTGAGGTTTTGGGTTGAGACCCTTCTTCAGACACATTCAGGAAAGCGTTGTGTTGTATATTAACATAGAATGTGTAGCACTGTGAGCTTGTATATACAATGTGGCTGTTCACCTGCATGGAAGTCGTGATACTGTAGCCTTTATATAAAAACGTACAATACTGGGCTGCAAGTGCAAGTGTGGGACTGTAGAATAATGCAGAAATTGTGACACTGTAATCTAATGCAAAAATTGTTTTTCAGATTTTAGACTTTAGACTTTAGAGAAATGTCATGGAATCAGGCTCTTCAGCCCCCTGAATATGCGCCGACCAGCAATAAACCCGTGCACTAACACTGTACTACACCCTAGGGACTATTTACAATTTATAGATGCCAACTAACCTACAAACCTGTATGTCTTTGGAATGTGGGAGGAATCCGGAGAAAACCCATGTCGTCATTGGTTCAATTGTTCGATGGTCTTTTATTGTCATGTGTACCGAGGTACAGTGAAATTTGATTTGCCGTACAGTCATACATAGAAAAAAGCAACAAGATACAAAACTACAAAAAGATTAAACATAAACAGCCACCACAGTGGCGTTTGAGAATCCCCAGGGCACACAGCACAAGCAGAGACCCACAGCCATCTGTTCAATGTCCGGGCCACACACTCGCTCATTCACCGTGATGTGACCAGAGTTGTACCGACCGCTGTCACTATTCCTGCAGTCCCTGTCCGCCCGAACAGTCAGAAAACCGTTCGCACTCACACGAGGCTCAGGGATGTCCTCATGGTGCAAAGTTCCCGCAAACACCGAGATCACTGCACTCACGGCAATCCCTACAAGTCCTCACCAGCGCAGGCAGCACGTCCATCTTGTTTTTTGGCGACCTCACATTTCCCACTGTGATGGAAAGCAAATAACTTGTAACTTCTTTCCTCCTTTTCTCCCGCGGTCGGGGCGATCGAAACATCCACAGTCAGGATGATCGAAGACCCCGCATCGGGGCGATCGAAGTCCTGCAGTCAGCGATCAAAGCCTCTGCATCGGGCGATCGAGGCTCCTGCGATCGGGGTGGTCGAAGCTCCTGCCATTGGAGCTCCCGAAGTCGATCCCTAACAAAGGGACCACCAGCTCCACGATGTCAGGCCGCAGTGCAAAAGAGAGATACCATAAGGAAAAAGTCGCATCTTCGTTGAGGGAAGAGATAAAACAGTTTCCCCCCCCCCCCCCCCACCGCCCCCACATAAAACAAAAACTAAAGATACACTAAAACATATAAGTAAACACCGACTAAAAGCAAAAGAAGAAAGGGATGAGACAGGCTGTCGGCGAGGCTGCCGCCTGCTGCACAGCGCCACCCGGTCACATGGAGAATGCACAAACTCTCCACACACAGTACCCGTAGTCAGGATCGACCCCGAGTCTCTTGCATTGTAAGGCAGCAACTCTACCGCTGCGTCACTTGTTTTACATTGGTATAGAAAGTGTGAACCTGTAGCCTAATTCAGAAATTGCAGCATGGTGAATTCACAATGGTAAATGGGCACTTTATAAAAAAAGACACAAACAATCTCCCAGATGTTCTAGTGGACAGAGGTCCTAGGGTACCTTCGAGTCATTTGACTCTATGCCTCTATGACTCTATGATTCTATGACTCTGCGACTCTGTGACAATGTAATCTGAAACAGACAGTATTATAGTATGACTTGCTGCTAAAAGTACAGCAATAAGGCTGGTACAAAGAGGGAGTTTATGTAAACTGATACCGGAAGACGTAGAGCGTGGTGGGCCTGTAGGCTGACATGGAATAAAACATGATGCAGACAGGGGGCACAATCAAACCGTAAACAGAAAGAGAGTGGCACTGTGGTAGTCTAGTGAAGGAAATGGTGTGTGACATGATATCCAGTTAGGAAAATGTGTGGAGATCAACACTGAGACACAAAGCATAGCACTGTTCACAGATATAGAAGTGTAACAGCGTGACCTCATATAGAAAATATGAAATTGTTTCCTGGTAGAGAAATTATGATACTCTAGGCCACAAAATATGTAGTTCTTTGTACTGATAAATAATGGATAGCATTGTCGCCTGAGAGAGAAATGGTGATGCAGTCCTATCGTTCAAATATTTTGGAACAAACCGTGATACAGTCTGTACACCAGCCTATTGAAGGATGGCCTTCCGTGGCATTGAACAATGATACCTAATTTAGTTTAGTTTCTTTTGCGGTGTCTACTAGCTCTCTACAGACCTGGACAAGGATTGTCATCTTTTTATTTAGGAATTATGCAAATATTCAGATGAAAGTTAAGTAAACATGCAATTATATATTAAAAAATGGTAACTTTGGAGGGTTTTTATATTGTGTAATCAGAGACAACTTCACAGGCGGTCTGACAAACAAAAGGACCCCATTAAAGCCTTTATGAACAAACAGCCTAACGTTTGATCTGGTGAGTAGGATGCATTTTCCAAAGAGATGGCAGCCAAGGAGTTTCATCCTGTGCCAGCCACAGATGTAATGATATTCAGCAGACTTAGGGGAATTTCTAAAGTTTTGGCCCATAGAAAGAATAGCATAAAGCTTTGATTATCGTATTCACTTTTCTTTTCAAACCAAATCTTTATTAAGCATGGCTCTGTTGAATTAAAATGCAAAATATAAATTAAAATAATTAAATTAATTGGAAAAAAAACTACTTTGAATCGATGGTCGGCGCGGACTCAGTGGGCTGAAGGGCCTGTTTCTGCGCTGTATCTCTAAATAAACTAAACTAGAATCAGTGAACACTCAGGAAATCCATTCAGTCATGGGAAGAACATACACATTTCACTCAGACCATCCCAAAGGCTCAGATAGAAGCTGAATTGCTAGAGTTGTGAGACAGAAACGTTGTAAGTGACACCAGTCCAGTTACAAGGTGTAAATTCAACAGCTCCTTGGGATTGAGTATAGCTTGTTTCCTCTCCACTTTTGTATGTTCTGAGGCGGGCAATGAGACCGATGTGGAAACCAAAGACTCTTCCATAGATGGGACAGGGCAGACTTTGGGTAGATTATGTGAGACTCGATGTGCTCTTTCTGCTGCTTCTGCTGGGCTTCTGTGAGCTGGAGTCTGGAGGTTCTTCAACATATTCCTGAAAACTCCTACATATCTCACCTTTGCTCAGACCTGGCGGCACTGGATCAATGATGAAGGGGTTGGCCTAGTCCAGCACGATGCTGCGCGCTCCTTCCACCGCTGCTCTGTGCAGCTGTCGCAGACTATAAGCTAATGGACCCTCCTGTCGGGCTGAATATTTAATTGCAATCCTTTAGTGGAGAGTATTTCATTACAAAAAGCACAAAGTGCTGGAGTAACTCGGTGGGGCAGGCAGCATGTCTGGAGAACATGGATGGACCGTGTTTCGGATCAGGACCCTTCTTCAGACATTGGAGCCATTGGAGATGCTGCATTTCTTCAAATAAACTTTGAGTACACTTCTGAATTTTGTCTTCTGATGGCCTGGTAATGTCTGTTCGTGTCAGAGGTTGAATGAAACAGGCTAACTGAACCCATTGTCTGTAAAGCCACTGTCCCATTTCGGCGATTTTTTAGACGACTACAGGTGACTAGGCTGTCGCCACACGGTCGCCAGGGTGTCGCCTGTAAGGTCGTGAGTAGTCTCCAAAGAGTCGTAGCGTTTTTCTGGTCGCCACTGGATTTTGAAAATGTTAAAAAAAATTCGGTGACTGTTATTTTGACGC
The DNA here is from genome assembly GCF_053455715.1 of Rhinoraja longicauda. Lineage (NCBI taxonomy): Eukaryota > Metazoa > Chordata > Chondrichthyes > Rajiformes > Arhynchobatidae > Rhinoraja > Rhinoraja longicauda. The sequence continues at coordinate 18,570,983 of NC_135961.1, forward strand.
CAATGAGCTTAGCTTGACGTCTCCTAATGTAGGCACTGTCGTAGGTTGTCGCCAGGTGATGTAGGTTGTCGCCGGTACTGACTTCGGTGAATTCCAAGTGTGGACTTGATCTGATCATCCATCAGTGTAATGTGTCCATAAATGATGTTACGTTTTGTATGTTTTTGCATTTGTATTCTATTTAAAGTTTGAATTTTAAAGTTTGAAGTTTGAAGTATATTGAAATGTATTGATGTTTATTACAATATTTTTGTATGCAGACATTATATGTTCTTATTAATCTTTTAAATTTTTTTGTTTGAATATCAATAAAGGAAATTCTTGACATTTTGACGGAAAATTGATGTATGAAGTTATTGTATTTCAGAGTAGTTTCTCATGGCATCACTTTCAAATGGTCATGATGCAGAATGATTGGAAACCCTACCATACACCCCCTTTTATAGGGAAAGTGGGTGAAACATGAATTGTCTTCAGTTGTCTTCAGGGTCATAGCTTGTCGTAGCTTGTCGCGGGTGGACGTAGGTTGACTTCGGTTGTTGTAGGTTGTCGCCTCTGTGGTGGTAGGTTGCCGTAGGTGCGGTCGTAGGTGGACGTTCTACTTGTGACGATTAGGTCGCCAGTTGTCGGTAGCTTGCCATAGCTTGACGTCGACTAGGTGGTAGGTGGTTGTAGCTTGTCGTAGACATTGTCGTAGGGAGATCCAGTCGCCGTTTTATCGGCAATCTGCTATGACTATGACAGTCACCGGCAGTCGCCTTAAGAAACACCTAACTGGGACAGGGCCTTAACTAATTTTCATCTTGCCCACAGACAATAATGACCTGTTTCCTTTATCATGGTTTTTGCATTCTTTTGTTCTATATCTCTCTATATCACCATCTACATCTCTCGTTACCCTTTCCCCTGACTCTCAGTCTGAAGAAGGGTCTCGACCCAAAACGTGATCTATTCTGTTTTTCCAGAGATGCTGTCTGAGCGGCTGAGTTACTCTAGCTTTTTGTGTCTATCTTCTGACTGTATTGGGATCTGGTTTTGGCTTGGAAATGTGGCCTGTCCCGTAGAACTGACTAAGTGTAACCATGGCCTCCGATGCTGGGGATGTTGGCCTGGGAGAGACACCATTAGTTTAGTTTAGTTTAGAGCCCTTTGGCTCACTGAGTCCGCACGGACCAGCGATCCCCGCACATTAATACTATCCTACACACGCTTGGGGCAATTTTACATTTTTTTATACCAAGCCAAGTAACCTACAAACCTGTAAGCCTTTGGAATGTGGGAGTAAACTGAAGATCTTGGAGAAAACCCATGCAGTCACGGGGAGAACATACAAACACCGTACAGACAGCACCCTTAGTCGGGATCGAACCCGGGTCTCTGGCGCTATAAGTGCTGTAAGACAGCAACTTTACCGCTGTGCCACCCTATTGGCTTATTTGTTTGGTTTGTAGGTTTGAATGCCATTATTGGTTTGAATGGCAAATTTGGAGGAATGGACGAAGACATTGTTGGTGGTATCTTTCCAGGAATATGTGTTTTCTGCCGTGGCTTATGTTTTATCCTTTTCCTAACTCAATTAAAGTTGTGCTAGAGTATTGAAGGAAGTGTTGATTGATGTCTATCCTTTGCTGAGGGATGAATACTGATATAGGGCAGATAGTCCACTCTTTCAGGATTTTGTCTTCAACATTTATTGTTGGAAGATACTTGGTGACACAGTGAGGAGTGGAGGACTTTTGTCTTGTAGATAGTCATAGAATAATAGAGCACAGAACCAGGCCCTTCAGATCTATGCCTCTATGCCAACTAAGATGTCCCATCTAAGCTAGTCCCATTTGCCTGCATTTGATCCATATCCAGTAAACCTTTCCTATTTGTGTTGAATGTAAGGCTCGTACATTCACATGTTTCAGTGATATAGTTGATCGTGGCTTGGAGAGTGTACGAATAAGCACAAATGCAAGATTCATCTGCATATTGGAGTTGTCTACATCAGGCGATCTTGGTTCTGAACCGCAGTCATTGAGAGCTGAACAATTTCCCATTAGTTCTGAAGGTTTGCATCAGAATGTTGTTTTAGAGGGGAGGTGGAACATCCGTTTCACACTGTAACACACTGATCACATTCTTCTGCTCTCTACTTGCACACGTTCAAACTTCTCACCAGGCGAACACTGATCAATTTCTTGCTTGCAGGAATCACACACAACATCATTCAGCTTTCTAGGTTGCCACTGATTTTAACCTTTCACTTAGGTTTCACTTTTGACTGCTCTGCAGCAGCCACTAATTATTCTCTGTGCCTGTTCTTCAGGTTCAAGGAGGTGTGTGAAGATGGGTGGTATTCGCTAGCCATTTTACTGTGCCTCCGTTCATCTTGATTGGTACAGGTGTGTGAGGTTATGGGGAGAAGGCAGGATAATGGGGTTAGGAAAGAGAGATAGATCAGCCATGATTGAATGGCAGAGTAGACTTGATGGGCCTAATCGCACGATTCTACTCCTATCACTTATGGCCTTCCTTATGTATCCTTGTGTTTTCCTTTAGAAAGAGAAGTACAGAGTGGGTGCAACTACAAAGGAAAATCAATGTGTGGAGGGTTTCTGTTTGTTGGTTTCATGCTTAGAATGAGATGAAACAGATGGGGGAGATGTTAAATGGAAAGGCAGAAGAGTGATGAGGAAGGAGCCATGTGGGAAGCTGAAGATGTTGCACATGTACCAAGTGAGATGTGTATGCTGTTAGTAGTAGTTGTACATGGTGCTGGGAAATAAGCAGAGTTTCCAAAAGAAAAATCAGGTGTAGTGTTTTCTAATGGTTGGGTGTCAGATATGGGAATTGTTGGACATTGAACGTGGCTTTTCCCTTTCTGTACAATGTATTTTTGAGGAAAAGAAGAAACTTATTATTCTTGTGAAGTCAATGAAATGGGTCAAGAGTCAAGAGTGTTTTATTGTCATATGTTCCAAACAGAACAATGAAATTCTTACTTGCAGCAGCAAGTAACAGAATATGTAAACATGGTACTCTGTAAACAATCTAATAAACAAAAAGTTCCACATACATACATACATGTATACATACACACATACATACATACATAAGATAGACACAAAATGTAGGAGTAACTCAGCGGGACAGGTAGCATTCTGGAGAGAAGGAATGGTGACATTTTGGATCGAGAGGTCTATCTTTGGTTTAAATCAGCATCTGCAGTTCCTTCCTATACATACATATATACATACATACTTATATACTTACATACATACATACTGTATATACAAAAGTGCAAAAAGACAAAACCAATGCCTCCGTCTTGTGATATCATGAGAGGTAGAGTCATAGAGGGGAGATACATTTCCTCCCGGTGGATGCAACAAGGACTACAAACCATCATGGCGGCCAGCAAAAGACTACAAAACCCATAGTCAGCAGGGCTGCTGACACTGATTGCTGCTGACACTGGTTGCTGCCCAGCTGAACCAGATGAGCTGATTGCCTCAGTGAGAGAGCTAAAAGGGAAGGGAAGTAGTGTATTTAAAAAGAGAGACAACGACTGGAGCAGGAGAGGGAGAGGGAGAGGGAGAGGGAGAGGGAGAGGGAGAGGGAGAGGGAGAGGGAGAGGGAGAGGGAGAGGGAGAGGGAGAGGGAGAGGGAGAGGGAGAGGGAGAGGGAGAGGGAGAGGGAGAGGGAGAGGGAGAGGGAGAGGGAGAGGGAGAGGGAGAGGGAGAGGGAGAGGGAGAGGGAGAGGGAGAGAGGGAGAGGGAGAGAAGCAGAAGCAGTGTTTGAGTTATATTTTGTAAGAAGGCAGCAAGCTACAGTTTTGATTTAACTACCTGTTTTGGTTTTGTGTACCTGTCTGCAAACAATTAAGTTTACCTGTTTTTGGAAAAGACTAAATATATGGAATTTAAGTTTGAAAACAAGAACTTTTCTGTCTTCATTTCCAGCACCCACACCTCCCAACCTTCAAGAGAATAGCTCCCAACCTCTCAAGACATCACAGTCTATGTAGTTCAAGGCTTATTTGGAGGTTGTAGTGTTTAATAGCTGATGGCTGTAGGGAAGACGTTGTTCCTGAACATCCTTCAGCACATCCAGGTTCTGGAAAATTGTGTCTGAAGAAGTGTCTCGACCCGAAATGTCACCCATTCCTTTTCTCCAGGGTTGCTGCCTGACCCGCTGAGTTACTCCAGCTTTTTGTCTTTATCTTCAGTTTAAACAGGCATCTGCAGTTCCTTCCTTTACAGTCTGGGAAATCTCACTGGAAAGAGAATGCCTTGATCATCTGGGAACCTCCAGTAGGATCTCAGAAAGTTCAGTCAGTGGGCCTGAGTCCTACCTTCCACTATATCAATCCAGCTCCAGCAACCAAAGAGTGAAACCTCACTTCACATCAGTTGACCGAGAGATTGGGTTCCCTATGTTCCCATTCCTCATCCCAGGAATGAGTGGGTTAACCTGTGATGAGCGTTTGTCAGCACTGGGCCTGTACTCGCTGGAGTTTAGAAGAATGAGGGGGGACCTCATTGAAACATACAGAATAGTGAAAGGTTTGGATAGAGTGTATGTGGAGAGGATGTTTCCATTAGTGGGAGAGTCTAGGACTAGAGGTAGCCTCAGAATTAAAGGATATTCTTTTAGGAAGGAGATGAGGAGATATTTCTTTAGTTAGACGGTGGTGAATTTGTGAATTTCTTTGCCACAGAAGGCTGTGGAGGGCAAGTTAGTGGAGATTTTTAAGGCAGAGATAGATAGATTCTTGAATAGTACAGGTGTCAGAGGTTATGGGAAGGCAGAAGAATGGGGTTAGGAGGGAGAAATAGATCAGCCATGATTGAATGGTGGAGTAGACATGATGGGCCGAATGGCCTAATTCTACTCCTATTCCTTGTGAATTTATGTTCCAATACTCCACTGAAATGAGTGTGACTGCTGCCAATAAGGATGTATTGTACCTCAGTACCTCACTGTCCCTCAGTACTCCTGACAATAATAAACTAAACCAGACTAAATCCCATCTGCTGATGTTCCACCTAACCTTTCATCTGACCCACATATAAGCTGTACTTAACTGTTTGTACATAATTTGCTTTCATTATTTTTATCTCTTTGCCCCCTATTATTTCTCATAATCTTTATTTTTTCAGCATTGAGTGGTACCTGAGGTTTATGCATTTGTACTCTCTACCAAAAAGCACAAGACTAACTTCAAAGTGGAAAGGTCTACATACTCCAATTGTAAATCCCTACCAGTGCTCGACCTAGACAGGAAAATCTGCCCAGGTGGCATTTCTAGTGAATAATTTACGTGTCCAGATTGTTCTCCCCAACAGATGGGAAGAAGTTTAGGAAGGAACTGCAGATGCTGATTTAAACTGAATTAGTCACAAAATGCTGGAGTAACTCAGCGGGACAGGCGACATCCCTGGAGAGAAGGAATGGGTGACGTTTCGGGTCGAGACCCTCCCTCAGACTGATGTCAGGGGAGAGGGCGGTACAGAGATAAAATGTAGTCGGAAACAGTGAGACTGGTCGGAGTATTGGGACGGGGGAAGGGATGGAGAGAGAGGGAAAGCAAGGGCTACTTGAAGTGAGACAAGTCAATATTCATACCGCAGGGGTGTAAGCTACCAAAGCGAAATATGAGGTGCTGTTCCTCCAATTTGAGCTGGGCAGTTTGGGAAGTCATGTGGGGATTAGGACAAATTAAGTAAATGGTACTGCACTAAGGAATGTCGATAATCAGAAGGATCTTGGAAGCAGCAGTAAAGGTAGATAAGAAAGTGAAATAGGCACATGGTATGCCTGGTTTCATAGAATGGGGTACAGAATATAAAAGTTGGGAGGTTACGTTGTAATTTTGCAAAACACTGCTTAGACAGCACTTGACCGGAATATTGTGTGGTTAGTTTAGCTTACCACAGTCTAGGAAGGATGTTTTGTTTAGAGATACAGCACGGAAACAGTTCCTTCGGCCCACCGAGTCCGTGCTGACCAGCGATCCCCGTACACTAATGTACCCTATACACACTAGGGAAAATTTACAATTTTACCAAGCCAATTGGCCTACAAACCTGTATGTCTTTGGAGTGTGGGATGAAACTGCAGTTCCTGGAGAAAACCCACGGGGAGAGCGTGCAAACTCCTTACAGACAGCACCCGTAGTCAAGATCAAACCTGGGTCTATGGCGCTGTTGGGCAGCAACTACCGCTGTGCCCCCGTGCCGCCAATGAATGGATGAATGAATGAATAAGTTTATTGGCCAAGTATGTGCATATACAAGGAATGTGCCTTGGTGCTCCGCTCACAAATGACAACACAAACATACAGTTAACAATAAAGAATAAAGCATAAACACATCAAAACAATAAGGATACAACATTACAGTCTAAACATGTGGGTGAAAATAAACCAGAGCAAAAAAGAGACAACAGACTTTGGTTATTGAGTAGAAGTACTACCTGTGGAAAAAAAGCTGTTTTTATGTCTGGCTGTGACGGCTTTGACAGTCCGGAGTCGCCTTGCAGAGGGAAGTGGAATTTAGAAGGATGAGAGGGGATCTTATCGAAACGTTTAAGATTATTAAGGGGTTGGACACGTTAGAGGCAGGAAACATGTTCCCAATGTTGGGGGAGTCCAGAACCAGGGGCCACAGTTTAAGAATAAGGGGAAGGCCATTTAGATTGGAGATGAGGAAAAACTTTTTCAGTCAGAGAGTTGTGAATCTGTGGAATTCTCTGCCTCAGAAGGCAGTGGAGGCCAATTCTCTTAAGGATAGCGGAGTCAGGGGGTATGGGGAGAAGGCAGGAACGGGGTACTGATTGAGAATGATCAGCCATGATCACATTGAATGGCGGTGCTGGCTCGAAGGGCCGAATGGCCTACTCCTGCATCTGTTGTCTATTGTCTATTGTCTATTGTCTATTGTCTATTGTTGTCTAAGTGCTTCAAAGATTTTGTGGCCAGGTTGAGAGGGTTGCAGTGTGTTGCACAGGTGGGAGAGCAGATTAAATTCGTCTGGATGTTGCCTGGATTGGAGGACTTTAGTAATGGGGAGAGATTATATAGGCAGGGCTTATTCTTCCTGGAGCATAAGGGACTGATGGGTGACCTAACAGAGCCATGTAACATAATGAGAGGCAAAGATATTACTTTTCACTGTACCACACTACTCGTGACAATAATAAACTATAGTCAGAATTTCTTTCCCATGGTATCTGTGCACTGCGAATGGCTTGATTGTAATCAAGTGCAGTGTTTGCTCTGACTGGGTAACACGCAAACAAAAGCTTTTCACTGTACCTCAGTAGTCATGACAATAATAAACTATAGTAAGAATATCTTTCCCATGGTAGTGGCATCAAAAAACAAGGAGGTGTAAGATTAAAGTGAGAGGAAAGAATTTAAAAAGGATTTGAGGGGAAAGTTGTCACACAGAGTGTGATTGATATCTGGAACTCACTGCCAGAGCAGATAGTGGAATCAGATAAAATTACTATGTTTAAGAGACAGTTAGGCTGGAATTTGAATAGGCAAGACAGTGAATGAGACACAAAGCGCTGGAGTAACTCAGTGGGCCAGGCAACATTTCTGGCGCACACGGATGGGTACCGTTTTTGGTCTGGAGCATTCTTCAGGCTTCTTTAGTCCGAAGAAGGGTCCCAATAGACAATAGACAATAGGTGCAGGAGGAGGCCATTCGGCCCATCGAGCCAGCTCCGAGATTCATGGCTGATCATTCTCAATCAGTACCCCGTTCCTGCCTTCTCCCCATACCCCCTGAATCCGCTATCCTTAAGAGCTCTATCTAGACTGGAAACGTCACCTATCCAAGTGCTCCAGAGGTGCTGCCTCATCCGCTGAGTTACTCCAGCACTTTGTGTCTTTTTTTGTAAAAAACAGTATCTGCAGCTCGCTGTTTCTACAAGACATTGAAGGATATGGACATAATGCAGACAAGTGGAATTAATGTAGATGAGCAAACAGGACAGCATGGACATAATGCTCTGAAAAGCCCATTTCTGTCCGGAGAATCTCCACGACTATAAAAGTATTCTATCAAATGTGGTGTTTCAATGAACCAGTGATTTATTAAATATGTCTTACTGTTGCATGATGAAAATTTTGGAGGTTCACTGATGTATACTTTTCAAACTGACAGCATGTGATGGAAGCTGTAAATGCAGGTGTTAATCCTGCAGGGAACTCCACCAATCAAAGCAGCCACTGGGATTTAGGCAGCTCCTTCTTCTTTGCTGGCACCATTATAACTACCATAGGTAAGACATTTCTAATAAATCTTGCATCCATCATTCATAATTAATGTTAGCCTCATTAATTTGAAGGAAGTGAACTCTGAGCATCATCACGTCTCGTACATTTCAGCTGTGCCAAAATCATCAAACTTTGCCCAATGTGCTATTTGACAGCAAGTGCATGTTCTTCACAAAATTAAGTTGTACGTGTTGTCATTTACTGTTACATGATTTGCGTGTGTTCTCCATGCAATAAATTCAGGTATGTTAACGAGAAAGGTAATCTCGGATTTTCAATTACATTTTGTGCACTCCACACTAAATTGTTTTCAATAATGGAGATTCTACATTATCTCAATTCAGTATAAAACTATTTGTCTTCATGCGATAATCTCTCAATCTTTTAGTTACTGCAAATGGAATTTTGATATTGGCATTAGTTTAAAGTGATCAATATCAAAATAGTTATTATATCTTATAATTTATATTTCCAACAGACAGTGCATTCAGAAAGTATTCAGACCCCTTCACTTTTTCCACATTTTGCTATGTTACAGCCTTATTTTAAAATGGATTAAAAAAAAAAATTTAATCAGCAATCTACACACATTACCCCATAATAAAAAAGTGAAAACAGGTGTTTAGAATTTTTTGCAAAGTAATTAAAAAGAAATAACTGAAATATCACATTTACATAAGTATTCAGACCCTTGGCTATGACACTCAAAATCGAGTTCATCCTGTTTCCATTGATTATCCTTGAGATGTTTCTATAACTTGATTGGAGTCCACTAGTGGTAAATTAAGTTGATTGGACATGATTTGGAAAGGCACACACCTGCCTATATAAGGTCCAACAGTTGACAGTGCATGTCAGAGCAAAAACCAAGCCACAAAGATGAAGGAATTGTCCGTAGACCGCCGAGACAGGATTGCATCGATACACAGATCTGGGGAAGGGTATAAAACAATTTCTGCAGCATTGCAGGTCCTGAAGAGCACAGTGGTCTTTGTCATTCTTCAATGGAAGAAATTTGGAACCACCAGGACTCTTCATAGAGCTGGCCGCCCAAACCGGGGGAGAAGGGCCTTGGTCAGGAGGTGACCAAGAACCCGATGGTCACTCTGACAGAGCTCCAGAGTTTCTCTTTGAAGATGGGAGAACCTTCCAGAAGGACAACTATATCTGCAGCACTCCACCAATCAGGCCTTGATGGTAGAGTGGCCAGACGGAAGCCACTCCTCAGTAAAAGGCGCATGACAGCCCGCTTGGAGTTTGCCAAAAGGCACCTAAAGAACTCTCAGACCATGAGAAACAAGATTCTCGGGTCTGATGAAACCAAGATTGAACTCTTTGGCCTGAATGCTGTGCATCGACGCTCCCCATGCAACTTGACAGAGCTTGAAAGGATCTGCAGAGAAGAGTGGGAGAAATTACCCTAATACAGATATGCCAAGCTTGTAGCGTCATACCCAAGAAGACTTGAGGCTGTAATCGCTGCCAAAGGTGCCTCAACAAAGTACTGAGTAAAGGGTCTGAATACTTATTTAAATGTGATATTTCAATAATTTATTTTTAATTACTTTGCAAAAATTTCTAAACACCTGTTTTTGCTTTTTTTATTATGGGGTATTGTGTGTAGATTGGTGATATAAAAAATGAATTTAATCCATTTTAAAATAAGGCTGTAATGTAGCAAAATGTGGAAAACGTGAAGGGGTCTGAATACTTTCTGAATGCACTGTAGTCAGCAGACAGAGGCAGCAGGTCTGTAGGGAAGGCTGCCAGGGTAACTTTCCAAGAGTGGACTAAAACTAATTGGAAGATGTGGGTTCTGAGCAGTGTTTTAGTATGAACAAGCAAGCGATGGGGGAAGAGGCATTTCTGCCCAAAGGAATGATTGATCTAGAATGATTGATCTAGGCCTGTGGAGGTGGAAAACATGATAAGAAGTTGTACTCCACGTAGGAGTTGCTGCTGTTATTTGAACTTGGGCAAATCTTGACTTGCACAACAGATTAGGATGTTCCAGAATGCTAAATGAAGCACACATCTGTGATGAGTAATGCTAGGATTTAAAAAAAACTTTTTTCTTGACTCTGCTGAAAATCTAACCCATAAAAATATTTTATGAGCCTCGCTCTTTCCTGATTTTATCAGTAGACATAGCTGATTAGTGTTGACTACATCATTTGGCCAGCCTACTAATCGCACACATCTTTGGGACTTTGCTACTTTGACTCTGTAACCTGGGCCTCTTGGTCCTCGTGTGCATCTGCCCACTGACACAGGCACATCTCCGTTGCTGCCACACATTGAGCTATTAGTTCTGCTGAAGCGATTCCACATTCTACTCAAAAGCAGGCACTTCTGAATCTAGCCCTATTAGTCTTGTTTACAACGGACTGTTGCTGATTGCTTTGCCTCTGTTCTTGATATCTTGTGCTCTGATTTTAAAACTTTATTTATGAATGGCCAAACTTCCGCTCCATGCACCACCTTATCCCCTGCCGTATTACCTCAGTCCTCCTGCCTCTTTTACTTCTAGAGCCATCTCTGGTCATTTTGCTGCTTGTCGGGCTATGCTTACACCCCGAATAATGGATATTTTTAAGGCAGAGTTAGATTTTTGATTAGTACAGGTGTCAGAGGTTATGGGGAGAAGGCAGGAGAATGGGGTTAATGACCTTATGACCTTATGACCTAATAGCATTTCTGCTCATCAGCCTGTCGGTTTTCTTTGATAGAACCGAATGGCTCATCTCAAAACCCACGTGGCCTAAAGATAATGGACCCTCCCTCATCTTTAGCAATATACTATCCCCGTAGAAATAAGTACACAAACAATGACCAGAATTCATTTGAGTCCTCTGCTCTCACCTTCTCCTCTTTCCTCTCCAATCTCCACACTGCCTTCCATTCTCCTTCCTGCACCTTCTCTCATTCCTTCTGTACCATCCTCACCGCTCCTCTCATCCACTCCTCCTCTTCACCACTGCTCTACTCATCACCTCCCTCTCTATGTTCCACCACACCTCCCATCTCTTTTCCTCTCCACTGCTCTCACCACTCCTCTCTTCTTCCTGCCCACCTTTCATCACCCTGATTTTAATTCCTCACCTTCTCCACTTTCCTCGCATCTTCTTTCAATCCCAAATTACATCTAAAAAATTCCCATTTCTCCAAAATTTTATTCACCAAGTTTTCCCGAAAAATGATACCCCAATTTTATTTGCCACGTTAACAGCTCATAGTATGATGGTAAGGTTTGCATGTCTTTGGGTCTAATGCACAGACGGGAGTATGCACAAGGCTGGGATGAGGGATTTAATGTGCAGAACGCGTTACACATTTTGCACTTTAGCATTTTGCAGCCCACCCATAGATCCCCTCTCCCCAACTAATATTGCTTTGGTCACACATTTTATGCCATATCCAATGTTTCCCTTGCGTTACTGTTTGTGGTTTTATATCCCCAAGGAAACTTGACCAGTACAAATACTTTATCTGCCTATCATTATTATCCTTTGTATCTGAAAAATATTTTACTAAATCTAAGATAGAGATTCCTCTCATGAAATTCGTACATGCAATTTTTTTCATATTTCAGTAAAGTAAAAAGTTTACTAACCTTCTGAGTGCAATAATTAAGAGTTATAGCTTTTCAATCCGTCAAACACCAATGTAATTGAATTATCCTTACAATGAATTCGGGTAAGGTTGACACTTGTCTGTTAATAATTAAGTTTATTTATATATAAAAGTTCTTTTAAATTTCCTTGCCCAAACTTTTTGTCATCTCATGTTTATTTTCGAATAAACTATTCCCATTGAAAACCACTTTTGTGCTTGTGAATTTATTGAAAATCTCATTATTTCAGCATTGAAGGTAAATGTTCTTTATCTAATTTTAGTTTAATTCGCCAAATCATATTTATTCCCATAAGTGGTTTAAAGTTAGGCTTTATTAGAATGATTTATTCACCATGGCTTTATTAGAATGATTTAGACTGGGACAGAAAAACAGCAATAGACCTTCTTACTCGTCAAGCCTATTCTATTCATGAAAAGAGTAACTATCTCTGTAAGATGTTGCTGGATCTATGGATGTAATCACTGGAGTCTTCCACAGGGAAAGTGGTGTCTTTGTGCTTCCTGGGCTTTTAATTTTTTTTTTATCTGAGGAACCCTTCATTGTTACAGACCACTTTTTAAATGACACTTGGTTTTCTTGTCAAGCACAGTAGTGCCAAACATAGTATTCATTCCCTTATCAGGATGTAAAAATGGCAACAAACAGAATCAAATATTTTGATGTAGAATGGTTCTAATATCAGTAAATATTGCTAATAGATAATTATGCAAAACTTGAACAGGTGTATGAATAAACCCTGTGGAAATTAATATTCATTTTGAATTTTAGATAGTGATTGCAGAAGTTAGTTAAATGGCATATTAATTATCATCTGTGACATTGTTTAATTTAATGAAGAATTGTAAAGGAATGGGTGATTTTCAACAATTGTGTGTAGCAGATTGATGGAAGATGAAATGGCCATGTCTGCTAATTGAGGAAGGAGACCTAATATATTTTCATATAGGAGTCTCATTTATATTCAGTCACTAAGCTTTCTTGAGTGGCTGTGCCTAACCAGAACAAACCTGTAAACGAGATGAAAACTTGATAAAAATGCATGCAAGTAAGAGAAATGGGAAGAGATAGTGTAGAGTTCACAAGATATCAAAGAAATGTGACTTCACAGTAAGTAGCTACAAACTTTGTGTCTTCTGTGCAAAGTTAAGAAGATTTAATCCTCCATCAAATGGAATTTTTTGAGGATGTAACAAGTAGAACGGACAAGGGAGAGCCAGTGGATGTGGTGTATCTGGACTTTCAAAAAGCCTTTGACACGGTCTCACACAGGAGATTGTGCAAAATGAGAGCACATGATATTGGGGGGAGGGTATTGACTGGATAGAGAACTGGTTGGCAGACAGGAAGCAAAGAGTAGGAATTAACGGGTCCTTTTCAGAATAGCAGGCAGTGACTAGTGAGGTGCCGCAAGGCTCAGTGCTAGGATCCCAGTTGTTTACAATATATATTAACGATTTAGACGAGGGAATTAAATGTAACATCTCTAATTTGCAGATGTCACAAAGCTGGGTAGCAGTGTGAGCTGTGAGGAGGATGCTATGAGGCCGCAGGGTGACTTGAACAGGTTGGGTGACTGGGCAGAAGCATAGCACTGTGAGGTTATACATTTTGGTGGCAAGATCAGGAAGGCAGATTATTATCTGAATGGTGCCAGAGGTGCAACGAAACCTGGGTGTACTTGTACATCAGTCACTGAAAGTAAGGATGCAGGTACAGCAGGCAATGAAGAAAGCTAATAACATGTAGGCCTTCATTGCAAGAGGATTTGAGTTTAGGACAACGGAGGTCCTACTGCAGTTGTACAGGGCCCTGGTGAGACCGCGCCTGTAGTATTGTGTGTAATTTTGGTCTCCTAATTTGAGGAAGGACATTATGGCTCTTGAGGGAGTGCAGTGTAGGTTCACCAGGTTAATTCCCAGGATGGTGGGACTGACATATGATGAAAGAATGGGTTGACTGGACTTGTATTCACTGGAATTTCGATGAGAGTGGATCTTATAGAAATATATAAAATTCTTAGAGGATTGGACAGGGAAAAATGTTCCTGATTTTGGGGGGGGTCCAGAACCAGGGGTCACAGTTTAAGAATAAGCGGTAGGCCATTGAGGTCTGAGATGAGGAAAAACTTTTTCACCCAGAGAGTTGTGAATCTGTGGAATTCTCTGACACAGAAGACAGTGGAGGCCAATTCACTGGATGTTTTCAAGAGTGAGTTAGATTTAGCTCTTAGGGCTAAGGGAATCGAGTGATATGGGGAAAAAGCCAGAAAGGGGGACTGATTTTGGATGATCAGCCATGATCATATTGAATGGCGGTGCTGACTCAAAGGGCCGAATGGCCTACTCCTGCACCTATTTTTTCTATGTAATACAAAATGACTTAATTTTAGTGAGGGCAAATTATACTGTGACCACTGTTGAATGTCCTTGAAATAATATTTAAATTGCCTGTACAAATTCTGTTTAGCACGCACATAAAGAATAGTTAACCTTTGGAGAGCTATTGGAAGCTTTTGAGCAAGTATATTAATTTGATGCCAGGAGAGAAGAAGTGCAATGATAAAGCAATCTAGCAACAGGAAGATGTTGAACCAGCAATTTTATACGTAGAGGATTTAAAATAGATGACCGATAAATAAAATATAATCACACCATTTACCTCGAAGGTAGACACAAAATGCTGGAGTAACTCAGCGGGTCAGGCAGCATCTCAGAGAGAAAGAATGGGTGACGTCTTGGGTCAAGAACCTTCAGACTGATGTCAGGGGAGGGGGCGGGACAAAGATAGGATGTAGTAGGAGACAGGAAGATTAGTGGGAGAAGAGGGAGGGGAAAGAGAGGGACAGAGGAACTATCTGAAGTTAGAGAAGTTAATGTTCATACCACTGGGGTGTAAACTGCCCAGGCGAAATATGAGATGCTGTTCCTCCAATTTGCGCTGGGCCTCACTATGACAATGGAGGAGGCCCAGGCCAGAAATGTCAGATTGGGAATAGGAGGGGGAGTTGAAGTGCTGAGCCACCGGGATATCAGGTTGGTTAAGGCAGACTGAGCGAAGGTATTGAGCGAAACGATCGCCGAGCCTGTGCTTGGTCTCGCCGATGTAGAGAAGTTGATATCTGGAGCAGCAGATACAATACATGAGGTTGGATGAAGGGCAGGTGAACTTCTGCCATAGAATTTACCTCAATCAGTCACAATGCATTGAAATATAAAATGAATTACTTTAAAATATATTGCATGATCTTCATACCGAGAGATCCATTTAATAAATGTTTGTACTGGAGCCCGTTCTTCTGCTAGATTTATTGTATTTATTTTAAAAATCACCATGTGCCTAAAACAGTTTGATTCTATTTTCTCCTAGGTTTTGGAAAGATTTCTCCAAATACTGTAGGTGGCAAAATATTCTGCATTATTTATGCCTTATTAGGAATTCCTCTGTTTGGGTTTTTGCTTGCTGGTGTTGGTGATCAATTGGGAACAATATTTGGAAAAGGAATCACGAAAGTAGAAGACATATTTCTTGTAAGTAATATAAATCTTCAAAATTTTAGAAACGCTACTAAGTCTTTCAGTGTCCAATTTTGCGGGTGTCATGATAATCGAGTGCATATTTTATTTTACATGTACTGTTGAAAAGAATTAAGTAATCTTTCAATGAAAACAAATTAATTCACAGAGACATTTCAAGCTTTTGTACTGTAATATAATAACTTAATTTTTTTAAAAGTCTTCTCAATTCTAAACTTTTCAGTTTTGATATTTTCATTTGATTCCATAATGTTTGTTTCCATATATGTTTATGTTTGTTCTCAAATTAATCCACAAATAAATTGAACATGAAAAATCTGATAGTTTCACTGGGAATGAAGAGAGATAAATCTATTAAAATTGTGGAGTGAATAGCAAGTAGGTAACTGGAATTAAAAAAAAAAAAAGTTTAACAGATAGCAGGTAGAAGGAACCAAAAAATGCCAGTGGAGTTGTAGAGAAAGAGTATGACATGGAAATTATTCAGAAGAATCACAACCTGTTACGCATTCATTTTGGAATAAACAGGCTGTGACCAGTGGGTATGGCAGGAGTCGCTGCCTTGGCCCAGCTTTTCACTATTAATATCAACAGATTTTCTGGGGAGACCAAGGTTACTGAAGAGACCAAACTAGATGGGATTATGATTTCAGAAGAAAATGCAAGAAGAGGTTCAAGGGATTATGGATAATTGGGGTGAATGGACTTGGACATAGCAAATGGAATAGAACGTGGAAAACATGCAGGGATACCAACTTTGGTACACATATTTGTAATAGTGTAATATTTGCTAAAAAGTGAGAGATTGTGTGATGTTGATTTTCAAAGTGACTTTAACCTATACAGTTACAGATTAGGTGCTGGGAATGGGAGTCAGTCTGCATTTGCCATTTTTCAGCTGGCATGGATACAATGGACTCAGTGATATTATCTGAAGTGTATAGTTCTATGATGCCATGAAGGCCAATCAGCAGTCAATCAGAGCCATTAGAGTCTCTGTTGTGATGGGCTGGGTCCACAAAACTGCCACATGTTGCAAGAAGGAATGAACCTTTCTAAATTTTGCTGGATACTCAATATCCACAGTCAAGGGACTTATCTACAGTTTTCTGCCATGCTTTGGAAGTATTGTTAGCAGGGAGTTTCAGGATTTAGATCCAGTGATGAAGGACTAGCATTGTCTTTCCAATTCAGGAAGGTGGAAAACCTGGAGTGGAACTTATATGTAAAGGTGTTTCCACGCAGATGTTGCCTCATTCTTCCAGTGGTGGAGAATGTGGGTTTACAAGGTGTGGTCAAAGCAGGGTTGGCAAACCATTGCAAATTATGTTATAGATGATCCATTCTGCACTAATGCAGTTCACTGGTGGAAGAAATGAATATTTATGATAGAGGACGGATCCCAATCAAATAGGCTGCTTGATCATGAATGTTATTAGCAGTTGAATATGGTGAGAACAGTACTCATCCAGGCACATGAAAAATGTTCTATCGAAGCCAGAGTGAATGGTGGAACTGTTTTGAGTTTTCAGGAGATGAGTCACTTTTTTATAGAGAACAAGCTTCTGATCTGCTCTTGTAGGAATGTATCATGTGGCTGGTATAGTTACACTTCTGGCCAGTCATGAACCCTCAGATAATTTAGAGATACAGAATGGAAACAGGCCCTTCGGCCCACTGAGGCAGCATCGACCGACGAACACCCACACACGAACGCTGTCGTACACACACTCGGGACAATTTACAGTTTTACCAAGCCAATTAGCCTTCAAGCCTTTAGATCTTTGGAGTGTGGGAGGAAACCGGAACACCTGGAGAAAACCCATGCAGGTCAGAGGGAGAATGTGCAGACAACACCTGCAGGCAGGATCAAACCCTGGTCTCTAGAGGTTTAAGGCAGCAACTCTGCTGCTGCACCAATGTGCTGCCCCTGAGATTATTCACCCAATAATCTCAGTTTCTCACAGTGGCTTTTCCTTGCCCCCTTGGTTTCTAGAATTTTATACTTTCCATCTTCCTGTTCTCCTTCTCTAATGCTCTAGCATTGTTGAACACCGAAGAAAGTGACAGAATCTAAACCAACCCGCTGCCATTTCTCCTCAAACTCGCGGCTCTTTTAAAACATATGATTTTATTAAAATTTGACAGGCAGCTTTTCTAAAAATAAAATTAAACAGCTCCAAGCAGGAGCACTTGAAGCAGAAGAGGAATTACCTCTCAGGGTAACTGAATGAATAATGCTGCTGGCTCCACTGAATGTGCCAACTATGCACCATTGCAATGTGGCTCAAAGCACCTTCACTCAAAGCAAAAATATCGTGCAGGCCCGGTCTTCTGAAAATGGTTAAGACCTTCCAGTAGAGATATTAAATTATTGGAAGACATTCAATATAAAATGTGTACTTAACATTAGACATTAGTCATGTTTTAGTGTAATATATAAAAGTAACGATTACAGTTTGATTAAAACTTTATTTTGAATATATTTTGAGGTTTGTGTCCATGAGACAAAACTGGAAACCATTGTGAGAATTCCGTGGCAAATAGTGCAACTGATAGGCAGATATTTCAAGTGAAATGTTTGCATATCTTTCGCAATAGCAAAGGTATAGATAAAACATATGGGAAACATACAGCAATGAGCAGCCGAGTGCTATGGATAAGAAATCTACACCACATGAGATTTATTTCTACCCTAACCTCTTCTCAAAGATTTAATCTTCCACATGAAATATTTTCCACCAATTCTTCCATTTGTATCAACCAAAATAATGTGGGAGGATACAGCTTGATAGGTCTGTATGCAAGAACATTCAAAATGCAGTGTTAAAGATAAGATTTCTTATCTATATGGAAAGAACAATATTTACATTTTATTTCTTTAAACTTAATTCAGCCAAGGATAAGTACAATTTTCATTTTTATGTTTGAAAATACGATACATTAGATGATAATTTTAAAACATCTTTACTATTTGAATAAGTTCATTAAGACAAATCAACCTTCCAACAAATACTTTAACTTATTGAAAGACATAGAATATAATTATATAACTAATTTTAAACATGTTTTTGTGAAGTAAAGATGGCTTAATGGAAAGATATATAGGAAGGAACTGCAGATGCTGGTTTATGCTGAAAATAGATACAAAGTGCGGGAGTAACTCAGCAGGTCAGGCAGCATCTCTGGAGAAAAGGGAAGGGTAACGTTTCGGGTCGGACCCCTTTTTCAGACTTTAATTGAAAGATAGTCCTGGAACACAAAGGCCCAGAACACATACATTTGCCCACCATGCCTCAATTTGTGAGGAATTTCATTTGCAATCCATAATTGCAATATTATAGGAGGTCTTCAACTACCTGAAAGATTGAATTGGGTGAGGATCCAAGACTGAAGTGTGCAATTTGGACAACAGCAATGTTGATTCTTATGGAGCACTCATTTGTTAACTGTGCTGAAACACATGTTGCATATGGGCATCTAAAACAGTGTGCAACAGCCTGTGGGCTGAAAGGTTAGAATAATTCTGATATCCATTATTTTCTGTATAATTCAAAACAAAGGGGGGGGGGGGGGGGGGTTAGCTACATATTATAATTTGCTGCACACTGTAACACTTACAGTATAACAGAGTATATTCAAGTAGAGGGAAATCCATTTTTTTTCTCCATGAGTGGACAACAGCAGGCAGCATAGATAGGTGCTTCTGGTGTGAACTCTGAGCTTTTATCAAAAGTAAATGTTATCACACTCCCTGAATATTCAATATGTGTGTGATCATTGCCAGCAGTCATCTACCAACATAATTGGTCTACAAAATTCACAACCTTGTCAACAAGGTTCACAAAATTCAATTATTCTTAAAAAGCAGCTTATTTGAGGATAATTCTCCTGCAGTTCAGATGAGAGGTACACACCATGGAATAAGATTTCAGTCCAAGACATGGTCTGAGCCATCAGGCATTCAGTTCCTGTCAGCAGTTGAACATGTGTGGCGTGATAACAACTTACTCCATCTCATTCCAACTGCCCAGCTGTGATTAGTTCCAACAAGAAGAAATTTAACAAATACCTTTTGACACTCGTGAGTATTATTACTGCCCAAGTTCCCTTCACCAGCATCCTGGGGGTGATTATTAATCAGAAACTGACTTGCATCCGATACCTGATTGCTGGTGTGCAAGAATATGTCAGTTACTGTGTCCTCTGCAGGGAAGGAGGGAGCTCTTTACTTCATGAAGCATTTTCCAGTTCAACATAAACAAGTGTCGCAGTAAAAGTTCTCCAATTTTCTGGTTGTGTCAAGTTCCAAAACTCTGAAAAGGCTTGAGGTGACTTTGATCAAAGTCACATCCATCCTTAATTGTCCTCTCCAAACTTCAGCATTAAGATTGCCTGCCGTCAACACAGTATGTCCTTAATGCACCGGCTAAAATGATATCAGCAACTCAGAGGCTTCCTCATATTGAGACCCTTTGAGCTAGAGGGACAAGGCTCTGGAGGTATTCATAGCCACAGGATGGCCTCCAAATTACCGGTCATCCCGATTACGTAACATATTGCCAATCCATTGTGATTTCAATAGACAATAGACAATAGGTGCAGGAGGAGGCCATTCGGCCCTTCGAGCCAGCACCGTCATTCAATGTGATCATGGCTGATCATTCTAAATCAGTACCCCGTTCCTGCCTTCTCCCCATACCCCCTGACTCCGCTATCCTTAAGAGCTCTATCCAGCTCTCTCTTGAATGCATTCAGAGAATTGGCCTCCACTGCCTTCTGAGGCAGAGAATTCCACAGATTCACAACTCTCTGACTGAAAAAGTTTTTCCTCATCTCAATTCTAAATGGCCTACCCCTTATTCTTAAACTGTGGCCCCTTGTTCTGGACTCCCCCAACATTGGGAACATGTTTCCTGCCTCTAACGTGTCCAACCCCTTAATAATCTTATACGTTTCGATAAGATCTCCTCTCATCCTTCTAAATTCCAGTGTATACAAGCCTAGTCGCTCCAGTCTTTCAACATTTGATAGTCCCGCCATTCCGGGAATTAACCTAGTAAACCTACGCTGCACGCCCTCAATAGCCTTCTAATCCAGTTCTGGCCAATTAGCCACACTGAGCAAATTTATTCATCGGACGCTTTAGAGCAGGTCCAAGATACTTGTCCACACCATCTTCAGGAGAGGATGGAGATATTTTTGACCTCCTAGCAGCATCCACCTTCCAGCCATGATCTTGAATGAAGAGAAATCTCAAAGCCAGTAAATTGAAAAAAAAATGCAGTGGCTGGAAATCTGAAACATAAATGCAAAACAAAACTGGAGAAATGCCTCCTTCCACTGCCAAAGAAAAGAGAAGAGAGTGTCATTTCTCTGGAATGTCAGCGGTTGAAGGGAGACTTGATAGAAGTATATAACATTGTGAGAGGCATAAATAGGATAGACAGTCAGAACCATTTCCCCAGGGTGGAAATGTTTAATGGGAAGTTTTTACACAGAGAGAGGTGGAGGCCTGGAACGGATGGCCAGGAGCGGTGGTGGAGGCAGATACTATTGTGGCATTTGAGAGGCTTTTAGATAGGCATATGGAAATGCAGGGAATGGAGGGATATGGATCATGTACAGCCAGATGAAATCAGTTTAACTAGGCTTACACAACATTGTGGGCTGAAGGGCTCTTTCATGCGCTGTACTGTTCTATGTTCTATGTTCTATAATGTACATAAGAAAATAAGAACCATTGTATGTCCCTACAACGTGTTAAATCACCCACCTTGGCATTATCAGCAGAGTTGGCTGCAGTACACTTGGTCCCTCTGTCCACATCATTTGTGTCTGCTATAGATGAGGATGTGAATATTGAAATGGTGAAAAGCATGTGAGGATGTGGTGAACCATCAGGCAGAAGTGATGATTGATAGAAAATGTTATCAAGTCACTCATCGAGGATGCATTGAGCACAATGTATGGTTGTGCAGTTGCTGGTGCATCAGTTGTGTTGCATATCCCTGAGATTTTAAAGTTCTTCCAGCATAGGGACTGGGTCCTTGAAGTTATCACCTAAGAATCTCTTTCCAGTAACATTCCTTCTCCAGACTGGAGAGCTTCCTGGATATTTTAAGATCTCCAGAACACTGTCAGGTAAATAGCTGGCTGCCGATGATCTTGGTAACAAATGCCCCCGATCTTTTATTGATCTACAGCAGAGGTTACAGTCAATAATAAATGCTTCACCAAAAGCTCGAGGCAGAACTTCAACCAGTGCTAGTGTCGTCAGGCTGGTGCACTTCGTCACAAAATTGTTCCCTGTTCTTATGCGCTCATGTAACAATTGGAACTGTTTAAATATTAAATTATTGCATGAGTTGCATACACAAAATTCAGCTAAAAGTGAAGAAACAAGAAAGTCCAGATGTTCATTAACAAACTTAAGAAGACAAAGTGCTGGAGTAACTCAGCAGTTCAGGCAACATCTTTGGAGAACAGGGTGATGTTTAGGGTTGAAGTGAAATTGAGACAAATGAGCACAGTTCCTTTCTGCTTTGGTCTTGCACTCCATATTTTTCATAGCAGTTTAATTTCTAGGTATTAATTCTTAATTCTCCTGCATCTGATTTTATATAGTAACATATTTCTTCCCTGTACCATTATAATTTTCAATGCTTTCTAGTTATCTTTCTGTTTAAAAACAGGCCAGGCAGCATCTCAGGAGATCTCAGGAGCATCTACGCCCACATTTTGATAATTTCTCCTGCCCTCCTGCTCTACGACCACATTTTGATACTCCTCCTCTCTTCGACGAGAGTTCAGCATCATGCTCTCTCGCTTCTCCCTCTCTGTGATTTCTCCTGCCCTCCTGCTCTACGACCACATTTTGATATCTCCTGAGATGTTGCCTGACCTGCTGAGTTACTCCAGCATTTTGTGAATAAATACCTTCGATTTGTACCAGCATCTGCAGTTATTTTCTTACACTTTCTGTTTAACAATACATTTCCTGTTTAAATATACATCCCCTGATTGGGAATTCTGTGATTCCTGCTAGAGTCACTATGCCATCCACAATTTAATAAATAATTCCCTTTCCACTTTTGCGCATCAGCGTGCACACTCCACTTAATTTTAAGTTTGGTAAGCTATGAGTGTATTTAAACTCCATGCCTGAATGCAAACATGTAACTTAATATTTGGGCTCCACATTGGGCACACACTGAATTGATGAACTCTAAAGATTTCCAAATCATTTCTAAAGTATGCTTGATGTCCTGTTGATACAGTTGTGTTATTCAGGAATATTTTCCACGAGATGTAAACAAACCACGTAGATTGTTAGTTAGTATAATATTTCACATACACAAAGTGGCTTCCTGAACTCAAAGCTCGTGTGACTATTTTCCTCTCGTTCCAAGAGCTGGTTAGGTTAAATTATTGACTAATGACACAAAGTGCTGGAATAACTCAGCGGGTCAGGCAGATCCCTGGAGAGCATGGATAAGTGATGTTTCAGGTTGGAACACTTCGGACATTTTAAATTATTGAAGTAAATGGTTTGCAATTATAGTTTGTATTTAATTTCAGCCTGAAACAAGATTTGTTTTACAAAATAAAATATTATTAAAATATATCTTGTTCAATCAGAACGTCAACTTTAATTTTTTTATTTCCATGTAAAAAATGACTTAGAGTCATAGAGTGAAACAGTGTGGAAACAGGCCCTTCAGCCCAATTTGCCCACACCTGCCAACTGCACTAGTTACACCAGTTACACTAGTCCCACCTGCCTGTGCTTGGTCCACATCCCTCCAAACATGTCCTTTTCATGTACCTGTCTAACTGTTTCTTAAACATTGGGATAGTCCCAGCCTCAACTACCTCCTCTGGCAGCATTGTTCCATACACCCAGCACTCTTGGTATGAAAAAACTTGTGACTGCAATAAATAAACCTTTTTCCTGTTTTCTTCCACCTGATTTTGAGCATGTAAACACATGGTTGATTAATGTCTTCTGCAATGGAACAATGGAAGAAAATTTAATATTAGTCGAAGAATCACAATATAGGTGGTCCTAATTTCTATAAGAACAGGAATAAACTATTTAGCTTCTTGTGTCTGTTCCACTGAGATCACGGGTAATCTGTAACATAAATCAATGTACTCTTATCTGTTGAAACAATTGGTTGAATAACTACCAGATTTATAATTATCAGATTGTACCATTTGTCACTTGTGGAAGAGAGTTGAAAATTAATGTAATTGTTTCCATGTGGAATTGTTTCCTACCTTCAGCTCTGGAGCTTTGACCTTTAGTCATTAACTCTCACTCCCTTCACGGTGTCCCAAATGACAGAAATGCCCATCTGTGCTATTGATTCCCCTTAATGTAATACATCTTTATACTTAGGTTTAGCTTTATTCAGATTTATTGTTTGTCACATGTACCAAGGTTCAGTGAAAGTCTTTGTTTAGCACACTGTCCAAACAGATCAGATATGCTATACAGAAATATAATCAACTCAAAATCAAGTACAATAGATAGAGTGGAGACAATGATACAGAGTGCAGTTTTTAGCATTGCAGTGGATCATTCCATAATCAAAGTCCATTTTTCACATGGGGTAGAGGTGAATTGGACAGAGCCTAAGCTTATGGAAGGACCATTCAGAAGCCTGACAATGGAGGGGAAGAAGCTGTCCTTGAATCTGGTGGTGCACACTTTCAAACTTCTGCACCTTCTGCTGGATGGGAGCAGGGAGAGAAGGAATGACTGGGGTGGGATGTCTTTGCTTATGTTGGCTGCTTTGCTGAGTCAGTGTGATGTATTATTTGTTCATGTCTTCATCATCCATGATGCATTTGATAAATATCTTTGTGCTCTTTTACTATGTTTACGTCGATCACTTAGCCGTCATCCCCTTGTAACCTTTTCATTGACTGCCATTTTAACGTGGAGTGACCTTTTATATTTTCCCAAGTCCCGGCTCGGTTAGTTTTTTCACATCCATGCATAATCTTTTCCCATTGAATATGCATGCGTGCCTGTTACAGATATCAAGTCTTTTTAAACTGTAGCAGTTTTCTAAACCCACAACTTTCTTTGTTCTGTGCGGCAAAATGTTTATTTAACCTTTGCTTTCTGTAATTGCTCTCCCTTATCAATTATTCTTCCATGTACTTGATTGGGATAAGTGAACATTACTTTTACAGCAATTAATTACAAAAGCTGATGGAATGTCAAGCTTTATTACAAGGGCTGTAGGTATAAAAGAAGGGGTATTTTGAAGCAACTGTACTGTACTGGTGAAATAGCGCCCGATGAGAGTTTTTCTACGTGTATTGCATTGACAGACCTGTTATGCTGCTGCAACTAAGAATGTTACTGTTTTTATTTTTGACAATTAGACACTTGAGTCTCCTGATTATTGACTCCTGACTTGGAATACAGTTTGATCTCTGTGTTTAAGAAAGGATCGACTTGCATTATAGGTAACACAGACAAATTTCACTGGATTTATTTCAGGTACCAAGTATTTGATATTTGGTACCAGACAGTGCCCTGGGAAGAGCTTAATAGAATCATAGTCATAGAGTCCTACAGCACAGAAAGAGGCCCTTCGGCCCATCGTGTCCGCGCCGCCCGTTACCAAACACAGTCTAATTTTAATCCCATTTTCCCGCATTTGGACCGTAGCCCTGAATGTTGTAGCATTTCAAGTGCCCATCCAAATGCCTCTTAAACGTTGTGAGTGTTCCCGCCTCCACCACCACCCCAGGCAGTGAGTTCCAGACTCCAACCACCCTCTGGGTGAAAAAGTACTTTCTCACATCCCCCCAAAACCTCCCTCCCCTTACCCTGTATCTATGTCCCCTCGTTGTTGAACCTTCCACCAGTGGAAGAAGTTCCCCGCCATCTACCTTATCTATGCCCCTCATGATCTTGTACACCTCGATCATGTCCCCTCTCAGCCTTCTCTGCTCCAGGGAAAACAACCCCAGTTTGCTCAGTTTCTCCTCATAGCCGAGGCCCTTCATCCCTGGCAGCATCCTGGTGAATCTCCTCTGCACCCTCTCCAAAGCTATCACATCCTTTCTATAATGTGGTGACCAGAACTGTACACAATACTCCAGCTGTGGCCTCACCAGTGTTCTGTACAATTCCATCATTATCCCCAACTTTTATATTCGATGCCCCGGCTAATGAAGGCCAGTAACCCATATGCCTTTTTGACCACCCTGTCCACCTGTCCTGCTGCCTTCAAGGACTTGTGTACCTGTACTCCAAGGTTCCTCTGTACCCCTGTCTTCTCTAGGGTCCTGAAGAATTGAAGAATAGGTATAAGAATAGTCCCTAGGTATTGAAGAAGCAAATGAGAGGAAACGCACAAAGTGCTAGGGACTGGTGGAGATGTGCCGGGACGGAGGCTGGAAGACACGCTATGAACCCATAGAGGTGGGGGGTAGAGGCTTTGCAGGACGCTCACTCTGCAAAGTCCTCAACCAATTGGGCATTACGGGGCTGGCAAAGAAGAGGGCCATTCAATCCGCAAGGGAAACCGCAGAGAAAGCCACGAGATGGCTTTGGATTAAGAGGGCTGATCTGTGGGCGGTTGCTGGTGGGAAGCAAGTCGGGGCCTGATCAACCCCGGCTGGGTCGCCCGGATAAAATCTCGTGGCGGGCCAGATGTGGCCCACGGGCCATAGTTTGGAGATCCCTGCACTAGACTGTCGTCTTCAGTTCTACACATCACCTGAAACAAAGATGTGAAGACTTTAGAGACGAGGCAGAGGAGAATTACTAGAATAGTTCTACTATTTTCTACTATTAAACCACAATTTTAGTGGATAGACTGGTTGTTGTGGTTGAAACACAGGAGTTGGAAAGTGGATGTGTTAATGACATTGGCTTAATGAAAACAGTCCAAAACAGGAAGAGTGGCCGGAAATTGTTCAAGACATCCTTGCTATGGAAAAGTTGACATACCAATAGACAATAGACAATAGGTGCAGGAGGAGGCCATTCGGCCCTTCGAGCCAGCACCGCCATTCAATGTGATCATGGCTGATCATTCTCAATCAATACCCCGTTGCTGCCTTCTCCCCATACCCCCTGACTCCACTATCCTTAAGAGCTCTATCCAGCTCTCTCTTGAATGCATTCAGAGAATTGGCTTCCACTGCCTTCTGAGGCAGAGAATTCCACAGATTCACAACTCTCTGACTGAATTTTTTTTTCCTCATCTCAGTTCTAAATGGCCTTCCCCTTATTCTTAAACTGTGGCCCCTTGTTCTGGACTCCCCCAACATTGGGAACATGTTTCCTGCCTCTAACGTGTCCAACCCCTTAATAATCTTTAATAAGAGTCAAAGAGAATACATTTGAAAAGAACTGGAAAAAATGTATCATTTATTTGAGACACGACACCAACTAAATGAATGCTTAACTAGATATTAGAAGATTATATTATATAGAACTAGATAACATGTTTGTATGAATATTGAAAAATTTCCGGACAACAAATCATTGTCACTTTTTTATTTTTTATTTGGTAAGTGTACCTCCTTGTTTTATTATATATTTATTTATTTATTATTTTTCTTATTTTATTTATGTTGATGTTGTTGTACTGTTCTGTCTATATCTCTGTGAAAACTCAATAATAAACAAAGAACAAGAAGAGTTAGACTATAGGAAATTCAAACAGAACCAGAAGAGACATGAGGACAAAACCTCTGATCTGTCAGGTAATGCACTGCTGAGACTAGTGGGGGTAGATTCAAAGTTATTGTTCAAAAAAAGGAACTGAATGAAATTTTAAATGGAAAATAAAAACGTGGCTATAGGGATTGCACAAAGGAGTGGGACTGTCTGGATTTTGAGGCAGCAAGCGGTCAATAGGCAAAATAACACCATCACAGGCTGTAACCATTCTGTGGCTGTCAGTCGTTAACAAATCTACCAGGAGGCCTTAGAGTTGCCTTACAGCGTTTGCAGTGCCAGTGACCTGGGTTCAATCCCGACTACGGGTGCTGTCTGTACGTAGTTTGTACACTCTCCCCGTGACTTGTGGGTTTTCTCCGAGATCTTCGGTTTCCTCCCACACTCCAAAGACGTGCGGGTTTGTAGGTTAATTGGCTTGGGTTTGTATACTTGGTATAAGCGTAAATTGTCCTTAGTATGTATACGATAGTACTAATGTGCAGGGATCGCTTGTCAGCACGGACTTGGTGGGCCGAAGGGCTTGTTTCCGCGCTGTATCTCTAAACTAAACTAAACTAAATTAAACTAAACTAAACTAAATTAAACTAAACCTGATATAGTATGGTTGCAATCTAACTAAGACTTGCCTTTTTTTTCCCCTTCACACTGTTCATTCTCACACCATTTTCAATGTTAACTTTTTGTTACATTTCCTCATGGTAAGTGGATTGCACAGGCGTGCCATCCTCAATCGGATGATCACCTCTAAGTGCCCTTGGGAATTGTACAAACTCCAATAAGAAACTTCAGCATCGTATTGATGGAATTATTTCTTTTTAGCATGCTTAAGTTTAAGTTTAGTTTTATTATTGCCATATGTACCGAGGTACAGATCAGATATTACTATACATGAACACAATAATGACAAATTCAAGTGCAATGGATCAGGAAAAGGGGGAGATACAGAGTGCAGATACAGTCCTCAGCATTGCACAGCAGTCAGTAAACCCTGGAATTATAATGTCTGTGAAATGTTGATATTCTGTTTACAAATGCATTAAATCCAAGCTGAAGATAACTGAACATCCAGCAGATCCTTATGCTTAAGAGCAGCACAGTGGAACTGCAAAAGCTAACTTTCCACCTATGCAAAAGTGAATTTGCTTTATCCCTGTGTGTCATTTACTTGTCATTGTTTAAGTGATACAATGGAGAATCTTGCATTCATTCTCTTACTGATGTATGTCTGAGGCAAATATAACATCAAATATGACATATGAGATCAGTCTGAAGAAGGGTCTCGACCCAAAACGTCACCCATTCCTTCTGTCCAGAGATGGTGCCTATCCCACTGAGTTACTCCAGCATTTTGTGTCTATCTTCAATTTAAACCAGCATCTGCAGTTCTTTCCTACACTTGACATCAAAACTAGTGGATGTAGAGACATTTAGTTATTTATTTAGTTTATTTATTGTCACAGTGAAAAAATTTCTGTTGCGTGTTATCCAGCACGTATAGAGTTATATACGCATATATACACAGAGTTGTACATCACAGAAACAGATCCTTTGGCCATCGCATTCATGCGTATGTATACTCATTTATGATGCCATTTTGATTTTTAGGAATACTATCTGTTATTCCAGTCGAGATAACAATTTAAAGGAATGATCAAGAGGGCTGGACGCAATTAAATATTTTCAATTTTATTTATTTTTATTTTGCAGAAATGGAAGATCAGTCAAACAAAAATCCGTGTAATCTCCACTTGCCTGTTCATACTGTTTGGATGTGTATTGTTTGTGGTTATCCCTGCTATGATATTTAAACACATAGAAGGTTGGACAGCTATGGAGTCCATCTATTTTGCAGTGATCACTTTGACAACAATTGGATTTGGTGATTATGTAGCAGGTAAGAATTATTTCAAGTAACTAAGTGCCAAAGGGAATCTAACGGTCTGGCAAATGTCACCTGTCCCAAAACACGATGTGATATTTTTAAAGCATGTAAATGCCATGATTCCAGAATTAATCCCCTTAAGAAAACAAGGAAAGTTTACATCTTTTCACCTTTGCCATGGCAAGCTCAATTATTACTTTGCCATCTATTTAAAAATAAATGTTAGAATCAGGTAGCCCTTTTCTAAGCACCTATAAATCTTCAGGAATTGTATCCATTTTATTGGAAAACTGCAATCCTCTACTTGTCATTCAACGTGCCATGAAAATGTCAAAAATGTTTTGGAATATGTGCCTGCAA
The DNA here is from genome assembly GCF_053455715.1 of Rhinoraja longicauda. Classification (NCBI taxonomy): domain Eukaryota; kingdom Metazoa; phylum Chordata; class Chondrichthyes; order Rajiformes; family Arhynchobatidae; genus Rhinoraja; species Rhinoraja longicauda. The sequence goes on from NC_135961.1 coordinate 18,600,392, forward strand.
TCAAAGAAGGAAATCCAGAAATTGTGCCCCCCTCCCCACTGCCAGTGTATATATGATTTTGAAGCCTTCCCCAGCAATCAATACGTGGATAGAATTACAGATACCTATTTATCAACTATTTTTAAAATGTAAAATACCCTTAAAATCGGCACACTATGGGTAAGCCTTTAATGGCTTACCCAGCCTTAATTACTGTTCATAACTCTCTACCTCTACTCTCTACCTCTCTATTACCTCTAGAACTATATCCACCCAAAGCTATATATGTATGTTTACTTCCATTGGGTAAATGTCTCAAAATCTAAGGTTTTATTTTAATTTTTGTTTGTTTTCGATGTTAAAACTACACATGTGCTCTAATCGTCAAAGTGCAAACATTTTTTTTTAAATTGAGGTTTTTTTTCCCTCTCTTGTTTGTTGTAAGGGTCCTTCAATGTGGTTGGCTGCTCAGCAAGCTACTGACATCACTGGTTCCAGACACCAGGGATTTCCCAGAACTGACTCTGGTCGAGAATCAATATCACCCAATAAGGGAAAGTCAAAGCGACAGAGATTGTCAGATGGATGTATGCAGCTTGCCTCAGTGTTACCCTGGCAATATATCTCACGGCCAAAGACTACCAAATCTTAGTCATTATCTCTTTCTAATAATTTGGTAGGATTTCAATCAGTGGCTGTCCCCTCTGAATACATGGGGATGCATTTCCAGCACAGGATGAATTTAACATTAAGCTGTAGTTATTTTCATTGATCTCCAATGCTTTAAGACTGTGCCATGGGAAGAAATGGAATGGAATAGGATTCTTTATTGTCACATGTGATGAGGCACAGTTCAATTATTTGTAATAATTGAGCATGACACTAAAGGTAAAGAAGGATTTAGATGCAATTACTTATTTTGTAGCAATTCTTTGCTTGCATACCCAATGTTTACAAATAGCTGCCACCTACAGCACTGACAAAGTTACAAAGGCTCCTCCTTTGTTATCCCCCTCCCCCACAGTGTTTCCTCCACTCAGGGTCTTCCATTGTTCTTCCCCTCTCGTCCTCACGGCAGTCCCCCGTCAGTAAAATCAAATTCAAATTTCGTATTCTATTCTTTGTACAGCCAATAACATTTTACTTCTAATAATTACTCCTGGTTGTCTGCATTTTAAGCAATTTAGAAGTATGTTTTGGCCTGGATTTTTTTGGAGAATTGTCACTCTATGGATTCGCTGCCAATCCCTGCATTTCCCTGCAGAGGTAAGGAGGTGTGAAAACACGCACCTCCAGATTCAGGGACAGGGAAATTGGAGGAGCAGCACCTCATATTTCGCCTGGGCAGTTTGCAGCCCAGTGGTATGAACATCGACTTCTCCAACTTTAGATAGTTCCTCTGTCCCTCCCGTCCCCTCCTCCTTCCCAGATCTCCCTCTATCTTCCTGTCTCCACCTATATCCTTCCTTTGTCCCGCCCCCCTGACATCAGTCTGAAGAAGGGTCTCGACCCAAAACGTCACCCATTCCTTCTCTCCTGAGATGCTGCCTGACCTGCTGAGTTACTCCAGCATTTTGTGAATAAAAACCTTCGATTTGTACCAGCATCGGCAGTTATCTTCATACTACTTGTTGCTCCACAGTTTCATCCCAGCTGTTATCAGGCAATTGTACCATCCTATTACCAATTAGAAAGCAGTCCTGACCTGCCATCTACCTCATTGGAGACCCTCAGACTATCTTTACTCCGACTTCACTGGACATAATCTTGCATTTATGGCGAGTCTGGAGGCTTGTACTTTGTTAAAGAAGTTTATTGCGGCAGCAATATTCAATTACAAAGGATAACAAACGAGATTACAGACAACCATTAACTCAAACTGTTCACATCGAAGTTCTCTTCCCACTGCCTGGTTTTTAGCCCCAAAACCACCACCTGACCTAGCTGGCCAATCAGCGGGTTCGACTCTCAGGACCAATCCTTATGGTCGCACCACCATGTGACCTTGCTGGCCAATCCGAGGGTTCGACTCTCAGGACCAATCCCTATGGTCGCTACACATTAAACATTATTACGTTTATCCTGTATCTGTACACTGTGGACACTTGATTGTAATCAAGTATTGTATTTTCACTGACTGGATAGTACGCAACAACAGAAGCTTTTCATTGTACCTTATTGTCACACATGACAATAATAATTAACTAAACTAAATCTATGCTAGCAAATCTAGAATAACGCATGGTGTTACTGCAGGTCTAGCCATTCTGTCAACAACTTGCCATTACTTCTGTAACTCTGCTGCTCCACTGGATTCCTTTAAGGTGCAAAGTGCCAGCCCCCCAATGAACCTACTAAAAGCACTGGGCCAGTTCTAACATAGTATAAGGAGTCCCAACTCTATGCATTTAATTGAAGAGCAATGGCTGTTTAGCAATGAAGTAATCGATAATGTATGTGTAGGAAGGAACTGCAGATGCTTGTTTAAACCGAAGATAGACACAAAAAGCTGGAGTAACTCAGCGGGTCAGACAGCATCTCTGGAGAAAAGGAATAGGTGACATTTTTGAAATGTGTAACAATTTAACAAAATATTTCTGCTTTATTATTGTTGAATAAGTTTTCAAAGTTTTTGTGATAATTATTCAGAAACATTCATAGTTTTAGAAAGTTTCAACCACCAGCTAAACCAGTTATCTCATCAAACTGTACAGGATTCTTAAAGGAATTGGTGAGCTAGATGCAGGGAAGATAGTTCATCTGCCTGAGGAATTGAGGACCAAGTGAAAGAATGAAGGGCGGCAATTTAGGATGGAAATTACGTGGTGAACTCTTAAAGGGAAAGTAAAAAAGATTAAAAGCCAACCTGACAAGGCGATTGAATGCACGTGTATAAAATACTTTTAAAAATTAGGATTTGAATGGAAGTGATGTCAAATTAGTCGGTGTGGGCAAGTTGGGCTGAAGGGCCTGTTTCCACGCTGTATGACTCGATGACTCCAACAGAAGGGCAACTTTTTCGCACGGAGGGTAGTGGATATTTGGAATGAGCCTCCAGAAGTAGTAGTTGAGACAGGTACAATAATAACATTTAAAAGAAATTTGGGCAGGTACAGGCAGAGGAAGCGTTTAGAGGGATATCAGCCAATTGCAGTTATTCATTCCATTTTTTAATGGGTGAACACTGATCTGCCCTCATCCTACGGTGATAGACAATAGACAATAGGTGCACACTTATGCACATTAAACTGCATCTGCCATGCATCCGCCCACTCACACAACCTGTCCAAGTCACCCTGCAACCTCATAGCATCTTCCTCACAGTTCACAATACCACCCAGCTTTGTATCATCTGCAAATTTGCTAATGGTACTTTTAATCCCTTCATCCAAGTCATTAATGTATATTGTAAATAGCTGTGGTCCCAGCACCGAGCCTTGCGGTACCCCACTAGTTACTGCCTGCCATTCTGAAAGGGACCCATTTATCCCCACTCTTTGCTTTCTGTCTGTCAACCAATTTTCTATCCATGTCAGTACCTTACCTCCAATACCATGTGCTCTAATTTTGCCCACTAATCTCCTATGTGGAACCTTGTCAAAGGCTTTCTGAAAGTCAAGGTACACCACATCCACCGGCTCTCCCCTGTCAATTTTCCTGGTTATATCCTCAAAGAATTCCAGAAGATTAGTCAAGCATGATTTCCCCTTCGTAAATCCATGCTGACTCAGAACAATCCTGTTACTACTATCCAAATGATAGTGATGAAGGTAAACATCAACAAAGTCTAGGTAGGTCACATAGTTTGTATCCGTACAGAGATGTTTATAGCGCCATGGTCTGTGAGTTGGAAGGCAGATGTGTAGGTAGCTATAAAATAAGTCATTGCATTCTCCTACAAAGAAAACAGTGCCCTTTTACAACAGTATTGGTATTATATCTCCACACTGATATTTTGTAAAAAATTGTAATTGTCCATTTAGGCGAGAGAACCATTAAATAGCGATAAAATAAATTTAAAAGCAATTAAGATAGATTAAAAAGCTATGTTACATGATGATTGAATTGATATGTATAAAATACTCCAGGTTGCTTTTTGCACTGTATCTCAGTACACCTGACAATAACACACCAACATCAATACCAATACTAGCTTGACAATTCTTCTAATTTGCTTTCACTTCCATCATCCCAAGCCTACAAAGACCACATACAGCACTATAAAGATGCCCTCTCCCATGCCCACTCCACCTACTACTCTCAAATAATTCACTCTGGCTCCGGAAACCCCAAAACACTCTTCTCTACAATAAACAAACACCTCAGCCCCCTGGACACCATCTCCCAATCATTCACAGTTGACAAATGCACCACTTTCCTTTCATTCTTCCAAAGCAAAATAGACAACATCTACAGCACCTTAACCACCAACGCACCTGCTCCCCCTCAAACCACCTGCTCCCCCTTATCCTGTCAACCCCTGCCTCAGTTCTCCCCAATCTCCACCACCGACCTCTCTGACCTCTTCACAGGAATAAAAACTGCCACCTGCTCTCTGGACCCCATCCCCTCCAGCTTTGTCAAGGCCTGCCTTCCTGCTCTCTCTCCACTTATCACTGCAACAATAAACTCCTCCCTGTCCACTGGCATCGTCCCGCCATCCCTCAAAATCGCTGCTGTCACCCCCATTCTGAAAAAACCTGGTCTCAACCCTGACACCCCAAACAACTTCAGACCAATCTCCAACCTACCCTTTCTGTCCAAAGTTTTGGAACGTGCTGTAGCTTCCCAACTAAAATACCACCTCTCTACCAATAACCTGTATGAAACTTTCCAATCTGGATTCCGCTCAAACCACTGTACTGAAACTGCGCTCCTCAAAATCACAAACGACATTCTCCTCTCCTCCGACGCTGGCAACCTCAACATCCTCATCCTACTTGACCTCAGCGCCGCCTTTGACACCATAAATCACTCCATTCTCCTCACCCGACTTGAAACCTCCCTTAACATCACCGGCACAGCCCTATCCTGGTTTAAATCTTACCTCTCTGACAGACACCAGTTCATCTCCATTAACAACTGTAAATCCCCCACCGCTCCCCTCCCCCAAGGTGTCCCCCAAGGCTCAGTCCTTGGCCCCCTCCTCTTCATCCTCTACCTGTTCCCCCTTGGTCAATTAATCCGCCGTCATGGTCTCAACTTCCACTGCTTCGCCGATGATATCCAGCTCCTCATCTCCACCAAGTCAATCTCCTCCACCACACACTCTACACTGACAAACTGCATTACTGAAATAAAATCTTGGCTTCAATCAAACTTCCTCAAACTCAATTGCAACAAATCTGAAATCATCATCATTGGTCCAAAAATGCTCACCAAATCCACCCAAAACTTCATCCTCAACATTGATGGTCTCCCAGTATCCACCTCACCTCACATCCGGAATCTTGGAATCATCCTTGATCAAACCCTCTCCTTCGACAAACACATCAAACACATCACAAAGGCAGCCTTCTTCCACCTCAAAAACATTGCCCGTCTCCGTCCATCCCTCTCCTCCACAGCTGCAGAAACCCTCATCCACGCCTTCATCACCTCCCGTCTGGACTACTGCAACAGCCTCCTCTATGGTGCACCCTCAAAAATCATCAATAAACTTCAATAGATTCAAAACTCCGCTGCCCGTCTACTCACACACACCTCGATCCGTGACCATATCACCCCCGTCCTTTATAAACTCCACTGGCTCCCCATCCCCCAGAGAATCCAGTACAAAATCCTCCTCATAACCTACAAAGCCCTCCATAACCTGGCCCCATCCTACCTGACCGACCTCCTCCACAGGCACACTCCCACCTGCACCCTCCGCTCTGCCGCTGCCAATCTCCTATCCCCCCACATCCGGACTAAACTCAGATCCTGGGGGGACAGGGCTTTCTCCATCGCTGCTCCCACCCTATGGAACTCACTACCCCAAACCGTTAGAGACTCCCCCACACTCACCACATTCAAAACATCGCTGAAGTCTCACCTGTTCAGTACTGCCTTCAACCACTGAAGGTCACCTCACCTACTGTCTCCTTTCTCTGTTCATTTATTTATTTACTTATTTATCTATTTATTAATTTCCCTATGTTCTCAAAATCTCTGTAAAGCGTCTTTGAGTATATGAAAAGCGCTATATAAATAAAATGTATTATTATTATTATTATCATCTGTGTTGGTTTTAAATCTAGATTTAAAAACAGCCATGAGTATTTTATACATACCCATTCAATCATCATGTAACATAGCTTTTTAATCTTTCTTAATTGCTTTTAAATTTATCTTATCACTATTTTAAGGTTCTCTCAATATCATCTTACTAGACTCTCCATATGTTCTGTAAATAAAATATATAACATGAATGAATGAATGAATGAATACTTTATTGTCACATGTGAGAAGTCACAGTGAAATTCTTTACTTGCATAGCCAAGGTATGCAAATAGTCGCCCATAAAGGGCGCATACAAAGTTACAAAGTAACTGGGTCCCCCTTTGTTCTTCCCCTCCTCCCCCTCCTTCATGGTGGTCTCCCCACGCCGGGTCCTCCTTTGTTCCTTCCCTCGGCAGTGGCATCCTCACTCCCACGTGGTCTGTCCTTGTTCCTCGGTCGGCGCCGTCATTGCCCCACCGACCTCTCCACTACCGCTGCTGGGTCCTCTCCAGACGCCTCTGTGGTGCCGGATCAGGCTCCAACCAGGGGTTCAGTAGACCCAGGGGCAGTTGGCCACGGACTTCGTCGACCCATGAGACTCCATGTCCCGAGGCTCCGACCCGCGAGGCTCTACGTCCCATGAGGCTCCGCCCTCTGCTGCAGCGGCCCTCCGGATAGCGTCTATAAGTGCATCCGCGTGTTTGCCCATAATATTAAAGATAGATGTGCACACCCATCCAAACCAAGGTGTGGTCTTGTTCAGTTCTTCCTCTGTGCTATCCTCAGCCACTTACCCTTTTTCTCTATTCTTGGGCTATCTGAGCTGAGGTATTTTATACTCCTCTGTTCTCTTCAGGACCTGCACCATCTATTTTTATAATTAGATATTCAGTCATCTGCCTGATTAGAAAGATAGTGTTGGTCTGGCGTTTACATTTTCAGTTGCTTCCCTCAATAAATGTAGGTGAACTCGCTGCCAATTCTCAGCATACATCTTTAATTAACATGCATCCTCAGTGCTGTTGCTTGCCCCCAACTACACAAAATAAATCCCATCACACCCCTTGGCTCTCAAGTTGCACAATTACTTCTTTCAGATATTGTTAAAATCCTTAATAAAAATCCTGTGAATATTCCCTTTATTTACAGTTTTACATAACATGGTATTATATTTTCTTTTAATCTTGTGAAGTTGAAAACTCTTTCCATCCCCAATCCATAATCAATTGGGGTACCGTGAAAAGCAGAATAAATATTAGCAATGTGATATTTTTAAAGGCCTCTCTGAGAAAGCCAATTAATTTAGTGCCAATTAGCATCATGTTAGGTCTTGGACTAGGCATTGAATTTGCGCTGGTTAAATATATACGTCTCAGTGCTCTTAACAACCATTACTATAAACCTTTGAGGTCAATACAATGCTGCAATTATCCTCAGACCAACAATTGAAGTGTTATTGCAGCTATCACTCACCCAGCCTGCATAAAAGGACCCCTATAGTTAGACTCTCATTTGCAAAAGTATTTTTGAGCCAATGTTCTCTTTTCTGTTGTTTTGTTGCATTCTGAATAACATTTGTAGGCTACAGTTCTATTTGAACTTGAATGACGTTGATTCTTTTAATAATGTTTAGGAGAGAGTCCAGATAAAGAATACCTCGACTGGTACAAACCTGCCGTGTGGTTCTGGATCCTGGTAGGACTTGCCTACTTTGCCGCAGTGCTAAGTATGATTGGAGATTGGCTTCATGTCATATCAAAAAAGACACAGGAAGAGGTGGGTTATTTGAAATGCTCTACCCTATACTTCTAATGCCATATCATTATTAAGGCAGAAGTAAAAACTTCAATTTCAATAGAATCACATAATGCTGATTTGAAAGCAATATTATTTTATACAAATCCATTCAATTATCTTGTCACTTATGACTTTTAAGTTTTTAAAAATCCCCTGCAGCAGCAATAACAAAACATACAAATATTTCTATCTTTCCTTTGTTGAAATATGTGGTGGGAGTTACCTAAATCGTGTTCACTTCATTCAGATGGAAATTGCAAAAGACATCTTATTAATTTTAAGTTCTTCTTATTAAACTAATCCATTTATAGCACGAGCATGTTAGAAAGAGGGAACTGTATAGGGTTGTGTGTCATCGGTTTTGTTTCTTCTGTGGCTGAGTCCAGATACACAAAAGCTGAACACTAAGAAATTCAAACAATATGGAAGTGCTTCTTTTAATGCACACAGAAAAATTGTTATCATGTGGAATTTTCTGCTGTGTGCAGTATTTGAAGCAGTTTGGGGCACAGTGCAAAGGAAATAAAGTATAACAGTATTGGTGAGAAGAAATAATTAGAATCGACGCATGCTCATGTGGAGCAGAGATAACATTGTAGATTATTTGGTTCATAGAGGTTATTCCCACCTTGTAGCGTGTTTGCAATTCAATGTTTCATTAGAAATACAGCCTTGATCTTTTAATTGTATCTCATGAAAACCCCATGCTGCAAGTGTTTCGAACACCTATGAATTGATTCTCACTATTCTCGGAACAGTCCTTTGATTTGCTTATTATTGACTTAAGCAGCTGCTCATCAGAACTTTGTTGGATAATTTCACTTTGTGTTTCTATTACACTGAACCCTGTGCAGTGCTTAGTTGGAATTTGAGGTTACGGGACATTGAGCAGCTTGTCCAACATCGGTGACCATTCGCTCCAACAGATGCATGCAAGCTCCTAACAGAATAATGCCACCTGTTCTATTCCCTGTCTTTTGTTTTCTTGCGCCTGCAACTTATTGTCTTTTAGATGCCCATCCGTACCCCTTTTGATTCTCGTGACTCATGACTCTCACATTACAGTAGTCAATTAACCTACTAATATATCTGTCAGATGTAGAAGGAAAGTCTTTTACTTTCTGAGTGGTGAAAAGAAGGAATTAAATATTTAACATATATATTACTATTATTTGGCTATTAAGATGAGAGTTTTTATTGACTTGCTTTTCTATTGGTTGCTGGAATCAAAATGTCTTAATGTTCCCTAGATTGAGGGAAATGTAACATATTATTTTTGTAATAATATAACTGCAGAATGGAAATTCTTGCTTAATGTTTAAGATTAGCTTAGTGAATTTAATGAATAAATTATAAACAAAATTTAGACTGCTATCCTTAGCTTGTGAAATAAGTGTTATGTCACGATTCGGAAAAAATGAAAGAATTACAGAGGAAGAACTTGTTCATGGCTTAATTGCTGAATTAAAGTTTAATTTTATTGTTTAATGCCCTTGAGATGTAAAGTCTAGACTTTTTAAAGCTTTATTTTTATAAATGCCAGAGTACATTTCTGAGGTAAGTGTGCATCTGAAGATTCATTGATTTGGCACCTTTTACATTGTGAGATGTATTGAGCAACTTCATGGCAGATCATCTAAAAAGAATTCCACAGATTCACAACTCTCTGGGTGAAAATGTTTTTTCTCATCTCAGTCCTAAATGGCCTACCCTTTATTCTTAAACTGTGACCCCTGGTTCTGGACTCCCCCAACATCGGGAACATTTTTCCTGCATCTAGTCTGTCCAATCCTTTTAAGAATTTTATATGTTTCAGTGAGATCTCCTCTCACCCTTCTAAATTCCAGTGAATATAAGCCCAGTCGACTTTTTGAATGTTCAGTCGTAAACTTCAATTTTTAGCATAGGTCGGTTAGTACGATAGTCATTTGTTTCTAAACAGATTCATACAATCATAATCAATGCAGCACAAATGTAGGCACAAAGTACTACAGTAACTCAGTGGGTCAGGCAGTATCTCTGGAGAATATGGATAGGTGACATAGGTTGCAGGAAAATTGTTCCTGATGTTGGAGGAGTCCAGAACCAGGGGTCACAGTTTCAGAATAAAGGGTTGGCCATTTGGGACTGAAATGAGAAAAATCTTTTTCAGCCAGAGAGTTGTGAATCTGTGTAATTCTCTCCCACAGAAGACAGTGGAGGCAAATTCACTGGATGTATTCAAGAGAGAGGTAGATATAGCTGTTAGGGCTAACGGCATCAAGGGATATGGGGATAAAGCAGGAACAGGGTGCTGATTCTGGATGATCAGCCATGATCATATTCAATGGCAGTGCTGGCTCGAAGGGCCGAATGGCCTACTTCTGCACCTATTTCCTGTTTCTAAGTTTCTACATACAGCATTAAGATGCCTCCAAATAATGATTTAAAAAAAAAATGCTATGTTGTATCTGTATATTACTAAAACCCACATCTTGTATATTTGTGGGTTTGTGGATATATTTGTTCCCGAAATACAGCCAAAATTGTACACAATAGTGCATCAATTTTAGGCCCACCTTACTCACCATTGGCCTGCGGTTCAAATGGTTGTTATAGTTTTTAAGTTTTTCACTTTTTAAACTTTATAAATCACTTTTTAAACTTTAAAAATCACTTTATAAACTTTAATAAATCCCTTTTCCACTTGCCGTGCCTGTCAGCCATGCCTGCGCAGTAATACCTCCATGTTCGACGTCACAATGGGAACCCAACGGGTCCGCGCCTGCGCAGTTGGGGTCCGTTGATACTTATGCAAGATGGCCGCCGGATCCGCGCGTTCGCTCAAAGCGCACTGGTTGTCCGCCGGGTCTCCTTCCTGATCAAAGCAACGGCCGTCACCGTCGAGCTGCCGCTGCAGGGGAGGTTTGCACCCAACGGGTCCACGGGTCGCTCTGGACACCGCGATGGCCGCCCGGGGCCAGGGTGACTGGCTCCCTCTCCCCTTTCCTCTCCCCCTCGCCTGCCCCCGGCCCCGGGGGACACTCCCCGGCCGGCAACGGGTCTACGGGTCGTCAGTTGGGGGAGGGTTGCCGAGCCCACAGTGGACGTTTGGATGGAGGGCTGCCGGGCCTGCAGGAGAGGTTTGCACCCAACGGGGGCTGCCGGGCCCGCAGGAGAGGTTTGCACCCAACGGGTCCACGCCCGCCTAATTATGGATGAAAATCATAGTTTAATTGCACAAGGCATGATTCACATATGGCAACCGTGAAAGAGAGCCAGACATTGTCAATAATTAAAGGGATAATTGTGCTCTTTCAATAGTGCTCCTCAAGGCCTCTAATTCTGTCCAAAGTGGGTCAGTGTCATATTTCCTCTGAAATTGAGCTGTTACAACAGAGTAGTATTGCAGTAAAATAGCTGCTTATGTTAATGTGGGGTTTGAAAAGTACAATTCAGACTAGGAAGTAAACTTTCAAAGGATGGCTGTGGCACTAAGATATATATTCTTTTCCTTTAATAAAAAAGCAATAACAGAGATTCAAATGCACCGTTGAAACCTCACCTGGTGCATTTGGTGCTACTTGTTCGGCCTCCTTTATATCGGTGAGACCAAGTGTAGACTAGACAACCATTTCACCAAACCTATGTGCTCTGTTCTGCCAAGACCTATTGGATCTCTCAGTTGCTAACCATTTTAACACCTCTTCCCATTCCCATACTGACCATTCTGTCCTTGGCCTCCTCCATTGCCAGAGTGAGGCCACATGCAAACTGGAGGAACAGCAGCTCATATTCCAATAGGTGACTTTTTGGATTGGGACCCTTCCTCAGACTAATTGTGGTGGTGGTGATGGGGGGGGTTAGGAAGCTGGATGTCTGGCAAGTGATAGGTGGATCCAGATGAGTGGGACATTGGATCTGAACCCCACCCTCACCTGTATCCACCTATCACTTTGTCCTGCCCCTCCTCTCTTCCAGCTTTCTTTCTCCCCTCACCACAATCAGTCTAAAGAACTATCCTGGCCCAAAGCGTCACCTATCCATATTCATCAGAGATGCTGCCTGACCCTCTGAGTTACTCCAGCACTCTGTCTGTTTTTGTAAATGAGCATCAGCAGTTCCTTGATTCCACCTCATATTCCGCTTGGGTAACTTACAATCCAACGGTATGATTATTGAATTCTCCAATATTAAGTAATACCCCATAACCCCTCTCTTTCCTGTCCACCCCCCCCCCCTACCCTGTTTTGTTACTTTTGGTATTGGTTGACATGAACCTTTGCTTTATAGAATGCCATATGACTTTCTTCATTATGTTTTAGAGGAATCATTAACTTTGATATTATTTCCCAACAAGCTGTGAAGAGAATAGGGAAAAAAGAAGGTGTTGAAAAGTGAAACATGCAGAACATACCTTGAAGTTCATTTTTTATGGAGTTAGTATTGGAAATCTCCATGTATCCCACTGTGGAGATACTGACTGCTTAAATTCACCTCTGTCAGTGCATCTAGAAAACTGGCATTTGTTTGAAAGAAAACACAGACGCCAAGTCTGAAGAAGGGTCCCAATCTGAAATGTCACCTGTCCATTCCCCCCACAAATGTTATCTGACTCGCTGAGTTCTTCCAGCAATTTTTGTTTTGCTCAAGATTCCAGCATCTGCAGATTCTTGTGTCTCCAATTTGTGGGAGGGTTTCCTTCATGTCTGGAATCTCAAGACACACAGAGAGGTTCCATGGGGTAAATACTTACTTCAGAATACCACAGGGCCTGGGAGGAGCAAGTGTGCTTCAGCGGTGCCTCAAGAATCGTTTCATCCTCAGCATAGCCTGCCCAACATCCTTTTCTCGCCACTCCATCATCAATTACCATTTTCACTTCCCCCCCCCCCCCCCCCAATTGCTGCACCCCTCCACTCTGACTGTACAGTATTAAGGAACATTTCTTTAGGATCCCCATCTGTAGCTTAACAGTGAATTTCATGGCATTCCTGGTTTCTCCTATATATTTCCTCCTGAAAGTTGGTGGAGATCAAATGCTATCCTTAATTTCTTGGCCAATGGCCATTTCAGAACCCTGATCGTCTCATTAACCAGTGCACCAGGGAAATCGAAGCCAGGATCTTAAATGAGCTAATGGATTTCACACTTGACCTAATGCCTATTCTTTAATTTTTTCATGTTTATAAATGGCATCTTGACTTTAAATGTCACTTGACTTTAAAGTAACATCAGCATTTCCACAAATTCCCACATGATTTCTGACAAGAGCAGTCATTTTAATTTTAATTGCATTTATTCCTCAAGTACAGTGTATTTCTGTTACTATTTTTGGTGTTTGTCATACAAAACATAACATGACATTTAAAAGTGGTCTTCAATCAATCTGGCATCTCTCTCTGCTAAGTGGTGCAATAATTGCCTAGGGCATTTTGTCATCTTCGCCTTTCATTTTATCATGATAGGTTGTCCACTTCTTATTCTTTCACAAACTATTTCTGTGTGTCCATATTACATCAAGTTATAGGATATTGTTGATTTGCCTATCAGTTGCTAAGGAGGAATAAGAACAAGACAGTTAATCTACTTCTCTTCAGTGTCAGTGGAGCGCCAATTATTTAAATGTTATGCAAAATATTAGTATTCATCTTGTATTGCATAGTGATAAATTTGAATTAATTATCGGAGTTTCTGGGCAGAAACAAAACAATGGAATTATAACGTATGGTTCAAAATATTGATGACAAAAATTTTGCTCATATATTGTGAAATGGCATACAATGAATAAATTAGATTGCAGCATAAATCTTCATTAGATGCTCTTTAACATTTTGCATCAGTCTGTTAAGATATTTTTGTAATTAAACTGAATTCCTCGGTCAGTTCTTCAGTGCATTTGCATGTCAAATCATTAAAATCACTTTGCAGAATCAAGCCCCTTGTCCCCATTCACTCCCACCCCTTATGCCTGGAGTAAAACCTTCAATTTCCCATTTCATAATAGTTTTATCATATTAATTTGGATTTTTTCAGACATTTTATTTCTCAGCCTTAATAACTGTGCTCAAAGTTCTTCATACTTCAGTAATTCTTTTATGGAAATATTTGTTTTGATCTCCACTTTCAGGTATAACTATAATGGAATTGCAGATTTTTAAAATAGTGTTCTGGGATTGAACTGTGGTGTATAATTGAGAATGAAATGTGGCTGGGATTCAATCTTTGTGGTTCTGTGTAAGCACAGTAAAGTGGTGACAGTCTCTGTATGGCACTCATGAGCACCTCATATTTCGCATGGGCAGTTTACAATCCAGTGGCATCAATGTGATTTGTTTAACTTCAAGATACCCTTGCATTCCCTCTCTCTCCTTCCCTGCCACAACCTTGTTGTCCCACTAGTTTCCCTGTCTTCCTGCTTAGTTTCACTTTTATATCTACTCGGTATCACCTTTTACAGCCAACAATTGATCATCTTTGCTGGTTTTAATATGTCATGTTCATACTTTTCATTCGTCTGTTCTTTGCACCTTTTTATATCTCTATTTTCCCTCTCCCCAAGTCTCAGTCTGAAGAAGGGTCTCGACCCGAAACATCACCTATTCCTTTTCTCCAGAGATACTGCCTGACCCGCTGATTTATTCCAGCATCTTGTGTCTATCTACTAATGTACAGTGCAGGTCACACACTGATAATCATGTCTGAATACTCGGAGCAAGCCCTCCTCTGCGGAGCTCACTTGAGTCACCCTAGGAGCTTCAATGTCTCTGGAGATTTCTTGCTTTCTTGATCATGAACCTGTTGGTCTGCAGACGTGACCCCAGCCAAAAGGGTGGAAATATAATGGAGGAGTGGAAGAGAGCAACTAGTCAGGAGAGCCTGTTTATATAGTGTTGTTCCTGCCTTATCATGTTCTCCAGAGATTTGAACAGTATTTTTCCTTCACCTGTCCTTGGGAGACTTTAGAGATCACTCCTAACAGGCAGCATCTGCAGTCAGAATTAAATTTGGGTCTCTGGTGCTGTAAGGCAGGAACTCTACCGCTGCACCCCAGTGGTGCTGCTAAGGCTGTAGGAATAGGTAATGTAAGGCTGTAGAAGTAGGTGATGTAAGCTTGTGTAAGTGGATTATTTAAGGCTATTCTGTAATGGAATTACTCTATTGAATTTTCACACAGAGGGTGGTGGGTATATGGAACAAGCTGCAGGAGGAGGTAGTTGAGGCAGGTAGTATTGCAACGTTTAGGAAACATTTGGACAGGTGCATGGATAGGATAGGTTTAGAGTGATGTGGGCCAAATGCAGGCCAGTGGGACTAGTGCAGATGGGACATGTTGGTCATTGTGGGCAAGTTGTGATGGACCTGTTTCCACACTGTGTGACTATGACTCCAATGACGATCTTTCCCCATGAATGTTTAGCAGAATTTCTGGTCTGTACATATCTCACTGTTGGTGCAACAATGTCCCACAAGATATGCCATAATTTCCAGCCTTGGTTAGATTAATTGGACCTTCTCCATCTAAGTATTTGCAGGAATGTTTCAACTATTGCAAAGGATTCTTGAAAGAGCTTGTAATTAAGTGCAGTGTGGGAGGAGAATGTTTACCACCCCATAAGCACTCAATTCCTTCAACTAACAACATTGAGTCAAATAGGTGCAGGCCCCATTTTGAATTTGCGCAAAATTGAATTTATAGACTCTTTGTGAGTAGAAAAGAAACTTTGTTAAGGCAATATATGTTTACTTTGATTCTAGGTTGGAGAGATGAGAGCTCATGCTGCTGAATGGACAGCCACTGTCACTGCAGATTTAAAGGAGACACGCAGAAGATTGAGTGTGGACATTTATGACAAGTTTCAAAGAGCTGCATCCACCAAAAGAAAACTGTCCTCGGAGCTGGGGGGACAACAAATGCAAGAATTAACTCCAAGCAAGAGAACATTGTCTGTCAATCTAACTGATGGAAAGGATACATTGCCTACTTTGTCCAAAAATGGTGGTCTTTATCTTAATGGGTTGAGTTCACAGTTTTCTAATGAACATATCTCAGTTATTGAAGACATCAAACATTAATTAACAAATCAACAGTATTCAAAACCAAATAAAAACAATTTTTGTGAAGCTCAAAAGACAATTTCCTTCAGAGAAATCATCATCAGATAAAGCCTTTATTAAAATCATTAGGTTGAAAGTTAACGGTGCTGTGAAAGAATGTAGTTTGGAGTTCATTCACTTCAATGTATATTTGATCCAACTTCAATTTTGATCTGTAAATTGCTTTATACCAACGGATATTCTAATCAGTGCCTTAACTTTTGGCAGATGCAGACCTTGGCATTTATGTGCTTTCAATGTCTGTACAGTTTATCTGGTTTATTGTTGTTCTCTATTCACAATAGATTGTAGAGGAAACATCTGAAGATTCTGGGTTGAACCTGAGCTTCAAGAACATCAAAACAACATCCGTAACCTACGTTTAGGCAGACTGCAGTTACAAGAGTTTCACAGAGTGATAGAGTAAATCATATGGATACCCTTTAAGATTTGCACATTGCATATTTACAAGGGAACTTTCAGCAAAGTATTGATGTTTACTAAAAAATCCAGGGTGAAGTTCAGCATTTTCAGAATTCATTTTATAATGGATTATTGGTTTTGCTAAGAAAAGTTAAATTAGAAAATGTATTATTTCACAATATTTTAACATTTAAAATATAATTATGCTTAAGGCTTAATTGAATTTACTATAAAGAATGAATTTAATATTTAATAACATCTATGGTATGCTATTATATCTCACCAGATAGTTTTTTCTCACATAATTTCTTAGTTGTCTTACATATCAAGGTATTATTTTCACAGATCTTGTACTATAAGAATTGTTGGTTATGGATGATAAAAATGTTCCTGAAATGCATTCCATAAAACAATAGATATAGAAAAAACTTACATTAAGACTATTCACTGTTCTATATATATATTTTAATTCACTTGACAAAATTTATATTGTTTGGGAGCAAGTTGCATTTTTTAATAATGCTCACATAGTTCATTGGAGAGAAAATTCATCCGGTGTTATATATATTATCTTGTCATGAATTGTCTTCCATGAGGAAGTTCAACTCCAACACAAAGTTAATATTTTGTTAGAAAGGTGAATAGCTTCATAGTGGAGAAAAAGTTGAAAGGAGAACATGTTCCTTCTAATCTCCAGGACTGGATAAGCACAAATTGGATGAAAAGTAACATTTCCAATCCACCCACAGTCCGAAGCAAACTGATTGTAATGTAAAGGAAAGAACTTTGGTCTGAAGAACGGTCTCGACCCGAAACATCACCCATTCCTTCTCTCCAGAGATGCTGCCTTGGTCTCTGAGTTACTCCAGCATTTTGTGTCTACCTTTGATGATAATGTAAGATGGTCTTGGGGCAGACAACCAAATGGCTTCCTGTTGTCAAGACAAGTTGGACAACCAATCATGTAGGTCATGGATGGGGAGCCAATATATTCACAAGAGGGCAGATAACCAGTTTGCACACTGGAAGCTATTAATCTGAATTGCAAACAACCACCAAACCTCGTGTCAATATATTTTTTCCATGCCACAAATTCCACCTCATTCTCAACTATCCATCATTCTCCATTATCTCTGTCCCGTGCTTTCTCTCATCTCCTCTTCTACTATAATATCTCACCTCTACTCCAATCCTTAATTGCCCAATTGCCCCAACCCTCAACCATGGTCTCTTCAAATAAACCATTACCTCTATTCTTCTCCAAAGATCAAAATATTTCATCTCCCAAGTCCTGCTGACTGATTATGTTTCCTTCCTTACTGCTCCTTGGCTGTGGCATAAACAATCTTCCCCAACAAGTAGAAAGTCTGTCCTACAGATTGCGAGTTGACTGTACAATTTCGCAAACATCTTTCAATTTCAATATCTGTCTCAGAAAAGAGTATTGCCACCCCCCTTCTCCTCCTCTCCCTACAACCTCAATCAAGAAAGTGTACGGTTTTGGTATTCAGAATGACTGGGGTGCCATTAGTCAATGTGCATCAAGCAATTAAAAAAGCAGCTTGCATGTTGACCTTTAATACAAGGGAGAGTGATACAAGATCAAAGATACTGAGATTGTATAAACCCCCAAAGAGATTACACCTGAAATATTTTATGTTGGAAGGAACTGCAGATCCTGGTTTACACTGAAGAAAGAGGCAAAATGCCGCCTCAGCGGGACAGGCAGCATCTCTGGATAGAAGGAATGGGTGATGTTTTGGGTAGAGACCCTTCTTCAGTCTTTAGTTCCGCTGAGTTACTCCAGCATTTTGTGTCTATCCTGAAATATTTTATACAGATTTGTTTTCAGGAAGGATATACATTTGATAAAATGAGTGCAAATGGATTTTGGGGGTGGGGGCCTTGTCATTTAAGGGGACATTAAGTAAACTGAGCCTGTATCTTCTGCAGTTTAGATGAGAGGGGGGTGATTGCATTGAAATTCACATGGCGCTCGATAGGGTAGATGCAGGGTGGGTAGGTTGAATTGTTAATATATTCAAGAGAAATAGAGAGATCAATAGATTTTTGAATATTAGAATGAACAGATATGGGATTAGTATAAGAATGCTCAGCTGAACTGAAAGATCTGTCATACTGAAAAGAGGAGCAGGGAAATAGACTACACTATTTTCTCACATTGTGATGCTTCCTATTAATGTTGGAGCGTCCATATCTGCTGTTTACCTTCTGATAGAATTTAATCGATTTATTTTCTCAGAAATATACAGTTGGTCAAGTTTTGTTGAGGAAACAAGAAAAAATGTGTCTGGATTTTGGAGATTCCATTAGATCATGCCTGATCAGATAATTTCTACTCATCATCAATCCATGTCCCTTGCTATTCTTGATGAACGTTAAAATTAAGAATCATAGTGAATCACAGGAAATCTCTGAATTTCAATTGAGCCAGAATCCACAAATCCAACATCAATCGATTGTTACACACACTACCAGTCTTCTGAATGTTTGAATAACAATGTTCACTTTTTACCTAAAAAGAAAATTACAGTTAGACACATCTTATAGAGACATATAAAATTATAATAGGACTGGGGTAGCTAGATACAGGAAAAATGTTACCAATGTTGGGCGAGTCCAGAACCAGGGGCCACAGTCTTAGAATAAAGAGGAGGACATTTAAAACTGAGGTGAGAAGGAACTTTTTCACCCAGAGAGTTGTGAATTTGTTGAATTCTCTGGCACAGAGAACCAAATCACTGGATGGATTTAAGAGAGTTAGATAGAGCTCTAGGGGCTAGTGGAATCAAGGGATATGGGGAGAAGGCAGGCACGGGTTATTGATTGTGGATGATCAGCACATGATCACAATGAATGACGGTGCTGGCTCGAAGGTCCGAATGGCCTCCACCTGTACCTATTTTCTATGTTTCTATGTTTACATTCATTGATCAAATGCTTCTGTTACAGAGAATGCAAATGTCTATTTACACACACTCTTAGTCCATTTGTGTTAACCATTTGTGTTAATGTGAAGTTTTTTTGTTCAATTTAAACAGCCATTGAAGTTATAACGTAAATCCAAATTGAATTTGGAGTCATGGTCAAGGTCGACCCACACAATTGAAATTATTGAGGTTGCTTGAAAGAGGGATTTTTATGCTGCTCTATTTATGAGTTCATTTGGCTCTGCATTATTGATTTTTACTGCGTAAGTTTAGAGTTTGTGCAAAGCTGAAAATCATTTCACATGAGAGCATAATAACTCATGATTGGCTCGGAATCTAATTGTTTTCAGAAGTGCCCAGAATAGAAACCTTAGATACAACTAAGGAAATAAATTGCATTTTAATAGAAAATTTCAAGATAGACAATAGACAATAGGTGCAGAAGTAGGCCATTCGGCCCTTCGAGCCAGCACAACCATTCAATGTGATCATGGCTGATCATTCTCAATCAGTACCCCATTCCTGCCTTCTCCCCATACCCCCTGACTCCGCTATCCTTAAGAGCTCTATCTAGCTCTCTCTTGAATGCATTCAGAGAATTGGCCTCCACTGCCTTCTGAGGCAGAGAATTCCACAGATTTACAACTCTCTGACTGAAAAAGTTTTTCCTTGTCTCCGTTCTAAATGGCCTACCCCTTATTCTTAAACTGTGTCCCCTGGTTCTGGACTCCCCCAACATTGGGAACATGTTTCCTGCCTCTAACGTGTCCAACCCCTTAATAATCTTATATGTTTCGATAAGATCCCCTCTCATCCTTCTAAATTCCAGTGCATACAAGCCTAGTCGCTCCAGTCTTTCAACATATGACAGTCCAGCCATTCCGGGAATTAACCTAGTAAACCTACGCTGCACGCCCTCAATAGCAAGAATATCCTTCCTCAAATTTGGAGACCAAAACTGCACACAGTACTCCAGGTGCGGTCTCACTAGGGCCCTGTACAACTGCAGAAGGACCTCTTTGCTCCTATACTCAACTCCTCTTGTTATGAAGGCCAACATTCCATTGGTTTTCTTCACTGCCTGCTGTACCTGCATGCTTCCTTTCAGTGACTGATGCACTAGGACACCCAGATCTCGTTGTACGTCCCCTTTTCCTAACTTGACACCATTCAGATAATAATCTGCCTTCCTATTCTTACCACCAAAGTGGATAACCTCACACTTATCCACATTAAACTGCATCTGCCATGCATCCGCCCACTCACACAACCTGTCCAAGTCACCCTGCAACCTCATAGCATCTTCCTCACAGTTCACACTACCACCCAGTTTTGTATCATCTGCAAATTTGCTAATGGTACTTTTAATCCCTTCATCCAAGTCTCTAATGCATATTGTAAATAGCTTCGGTCCCAGCACTGATCCTTGCCGTACCCCACTAGTCACTGCCTGCCATTCTGAAAGGGACCCATTTATCCCCACTCTTTGCTTTCTGTCTGCCAACCAATTTTCTGTCAGTACCCTACCCCCAATACCATGTGCTCTAATTTTGCCCACTAATCTCCTATGTGGGACCTTGTCGAAGGCTTTCTGAAAGTCGAGGTACACCACATCCACTGGCTCTCCCCTATCAATTTTCCTAGTTACATCCTCAAAAAATTCCAGAAGATTAGTCAAGCACGATTTCCCCTTCGTAAATCCATGCTGACTCGGAACGATCCTGTTATTGCTATCCAAATGCCCCGCAATTTTGTCTTTTATAATTGACTCCAGCATCTTCCCCACCACTGATGTCAGACTAACTAAGATGTCCTGAAACAGTTAACAACTAGTGAAAAATACCTATTGGTGTGCAATCACTGTTTGAAATACAGTTAACATCTAGTGCACAAACAGCAGTTGAACAATCTCCAGACATTCTGTTTTAGTGCTGTTGATTGGTGTTGAATGATAGTAATGGTCCGGAACGAAGAGATAATTTTATTGCTTTTTACATGTAGTTTTATTGCTTCACTTGCATCCATCAAAGAAAATAGGTGTGGACTTAATTTAACATTCCATCTGAAAGATAGTGACCCAGACTGTGTAGCAGCCCCTGGTACTGCACAAGAACGGCAATCTAGACTTTTGTGCTCAAGTCCCAGAGTGGTAGGTGAACCCATGCCACTTAGAATTATGATATGCCTCATTTTCAGGCTACAATAACCCACAGGTTTTCTTTGTTCTGTAAAATGTTCCAGTTCCATTTTCTCTTTATCCCTCAAATTTAATAATAATTTCCTAGTAATCACATTCAACACCTTATTGTGAAACTTGTTAGAACCCTTAATATCCAACCTTGAACCACGGTGCAATGAAATTCCAATTTCTTTGACCTTCTACCGATTTTTAAGGATCATGAATTTTGGAGATCTGTATCTAGTTTTCAATGTAGGCATATGGGAGGCACTGAAGATAAGTTTACATCCATATGGTTCTCAGCCCCTTGCATGAGGAATAATGCATAGAAGGTAACAAAAGTAAATGCAATTAAAAGTCACATTCACAACCAAAGAATGAGTAATGAAGTTCGATAGAACCATGGAAGAGATACTGTAGGGTTGCTGCACAGCTTGGTTGGGGAACAGCTCTGCCCAAGACCACGAGAAATTGTAGAAAGCTGTAAATGTAGCCCAGACCATCCCACAGACCAGACTCCACTTCATGCTGCCTCACAAAGCAGCCAACATAATCAAAGACCCATTCATTCGTTCTTCTGTCTGCTCCTAATGGCAGAAAGTACAGAAGTTTCAAAGCGCACACCACCAGACTCGGGAACCGCTTCTTCCCCTTTGTTATGAGGCTTATGAATGGTCCTTCCATAAGGTAGGCTGATTCACCTCTATATTGTAGCCATCGGACTTTCTCTATTAAACTGATGTCCTTCAATGCTGGGAACTATATTTTGCACTCTATCTTCCTCTTTGCCCTATCTATTTTACTTGAGTTTGATTGTATTTATCTATAGTATTACCTGATCCGATTGGATAGCATACAAAACAAAGCTTTTCATTGCACTTTGGTACACTTGACAACAATAAACCTAAAACCTAAAACCGCCCGAAATATATCAGTTTGCAGGATATATCATTTAAAAGTGAATTGCTTAATACATAAACGTTTAAAATAAAGTTCTTCAAGTACTGAACATAGAGTACCAATAGTCTGGATAGTTGTGCATATCTTTTACCTTACTTTCATTTAATGTTAAACTATTTTCTCATTTCTTCAGGTGGGAAAACATTGGGACATTGTGTTCCAAAATAACTGAAATATTTTTCTTTATGTTAGGATCGAAGCTCATCCTCACCTGCTAAACACTAAAGATGATAATGATCTGTTTCCTAGATAAATCACATTGAAGTCATATAATTGAATTTCATAAAATGAAGCACGACAGGCAGTTTCTATAATGCACATACAGGACAAATCTCGAGCTCAATATTTATGGAGATTGGGATTCAGGGAAATAAAAAAACATGTTTTTTAGCCTACTATTCACTCAGATTTCTGCAAATGGCAGAGACAGAAATAATATTTAACATGGTATTTGTGCTGTTGTCTAGTTTTCAGCAACAACTTTACTCATGAAAGGTAAAAGGAGTTTGAAAAAATATTTCTTTTGATGGTTGAAACCAATGGCTCAGAGGTGATAAACTTGGAAGTACAGTTGTGACCATTGTGCTCACAAATGTATCCCAACCACAGGAACAAGAAGAATAAACACATTTATGTAACACATTTAAAAGAAAAGGTTTTCATAGATGCAATCAATGTGGGGAGCTAAAATTGTAAATGAGAGATCATGGAGATCTTAGGAATCCTCCATTGACACTTCTTATTCTGTTTTGCTCTTAATTGGGCAATTGTATACCTTCTCTCTGCAAATAAGTATAACACGTCATTAATTCAAGGGAGGGGACATGCAGACATTCAGGACCTCATCAGTATCAACTTTGCCTGCCAAGTTTCTGGTAATTGAACTATTTTCATTATGTATGACTTTATTGGAATTTATTTAAATTTCAATGTATTTTTGGTAAATTGTATCCAACAAATTGGACTATTCTGCTTAAATGGGCTATCATTTGATGGTCTTTCAACCAACAGCCTGATCTAATCTGTAAAATTAATCCCAATGGATTACATTAATTGGTGTGAAATTGATAAAGCCCAATGTCATCAATGAACAAATATATTGTGGTGCAGCATATTTTTTGCAGACTAGGTTTGATTTTACGATCTAAAGGTTAATTATGTAATTCATTTTACAGTGAACTTAAATGTATGTAACACAATCAATATTTATCTTAAGTGATTTGTATTGTAATTATAAACCGTTGAGCTAGTATATTTAAACACTAGCCTTTCATTTGAAAAATTGATTAAATATAAGCATGAAATAAAATATTAAATTAATTTTCTGAGAATTATAGTTCATTCTTTCATCAAGGGAGGATTCCATTTCGTTTTTGAGTCAAAATGATCCAACATTTAATGTTTAATCAGCATTAACATTATTATAAATTGTAGACGCACATGGTGTGTTATATTGTTTTGGTATATTGATAATGAAAAAATAGGGATACTTTCATTTTCAACTTTTTAAAGATGCATTGTTAATAGTTGACTGTCTTTCAACCTCAAGCTTTTAAGTTTCTGGTAATTGAACTATTTTCATTATGTATGACTTTGCTTTGGTGTAGTATACCTGAATGATCAATGGCTGTTCAGATTTAATCTCAAAATGTGTTCATTCTCTGCTCTTTAGGATTAAAAAAATCACTTTGAACCAACAGGCAATGACTGGTTAAGCTGTTTTCTTTTGTTTCCTTCACTCCCAATCATTATTCGAAGTATGAAAGTCTGATCTGGTTGCACTGGATGTGTTTAGTTTAGTTTAGCGATACAGCGCGGAAACAGGCCCTTTGGCCCACCGAGTCCACGCCGACCAGCAATCCCCGTACACTAACACTATCCCACACACTAGGGAGATTTTTTTACCGAAGCCAATTAACCTACAAACCTGTATGACTTTGGAGTGTGGGAGGAAACCGGAGCACCCAGAGAAAACCCACACAGGACAAGGGGAGAACGTACAAACTCACGGGGAGAACACACAAACAAACAAATAAAATGACATCAAAATCTATTAGAAAAGTGCAGCTCGATGAGGAGAACTTGCGAATCATTGTTTTGACCAAGAACAAATGCAGAAAAGATAGAGATTTAAGCCAATAAAAGTGACTAGGACTTGTGTGAAGATAGAAATAGATAGCTTCCAGGTTGAGGCTTAAAAATAACTAATGACAGAGAAGTTGTATTCCAACTTCCTTGAAATAGACTCCCTCAATTTAACACCACCTTGAGCTGCCATTCACAAGATAAAGACTCAGTTTGCCATAAGAGTTACTCCACACTAGATAGTAGGAGACTCTGGCCCACAATTTTGCTGCAGATGAATTTGCAGATAAGGATGTTTGGATTCACCCATATATCGTCACCGTGCTTTTCATTATCCAATGGAAAGGCAGAGATACTGTAAAAGGACACTAGTAACTCAGAGAAAGGCAAGTAAATACACACGTTTGCAAATCTCAGGATCTTGGCCAGTCAGTAAGTGATGAACCGCTGAACCAAATCAACACTGCCAACAGCTGCAAGGTGGATGATGCATAAAATGTCAATTGGATAAAGCAGCCAGCAGAAGGGATAGAAGAAATGCAAGCATCCTATTATAAAAGTACAACAGGACAGACATTGCAATCTTGCACACATCCCTTAACTTCGCCCAGCTTCTCCCATAAAATCTTGTCTCTGAAATTCCTCATTCCTGGAAGAAATCCAGCATTATTTTTCTGCACAGTCTCAAGAACCTCAACAACTGTTCTAAAGTGAAGTGATCAGAATTAGACACAGAGTACTCCATGGTGGTCAAACTAGTATTTCATACAACATCATTTGTTTTGGAAACCTATTCATCGTTTTAGAAATCCCACACATTTGTCTCATTAATACTCCTTTAATGTACCCTGTTCCTGCACACTAGGTCTGCCATTTAGTCTTTATTTTTCTCCTGATTTTTTCATCCAAAATGTATCACTGCATAGTTCATCTGCCACTTGTTTATCCATTCATCCAGCATCGACATGACCTTTTGCAGTTTAATCGCTATCTTTTCCAAGTGCAGCACATGGTCTTTGTCAACCTCAAATTTTGAAATTTTATCCTCAGAATTCAACCATACAAAAAAGAGGAATACACAAAGTGGTGGAGTAACTCAGCAGGTTAGGCAGCATCTCTGGTGACAAAGATAGGCGACATTTCAGGTCGACACCCTACTTCAGACAGTCTGAAGAAGAGTCTTGACCTGAAACGTCACCTATCTATGCTCTCCAGAGATGTGACCTGGCTTGTGGAGTTACTCCAGCACTGTGTCCTTTTCTGTATCAACCAGCATCTGCAGTTCTTTGTTTCTACATTACTGAAGCAGTATTCCCTGGACTGACCTCCAAGAGACATTATGGTTTGAGAAGTATAAAAAAACCAACTATTTCGAACAACATTTCTTCCTGTCTTTAAACTAATTTTCAGTCCGTGGTGCTGATCCTTTAATTCCAATAACTTTAGATTTTTTAAATAACCTTCTTTGAGACTTCATCAAACACCTCCTGAAACATCCATAATCCAACCAATAACAATTGCATCTCTTCTATCAATCTTCTTGGTCTCCTCACCAAAACAAAATAATCAGGTGCACCAAATAAGATTTGCCTTTAACAAATCCATGTTGGCTCTCCGACTTTAATCTTCACTGAGTGTATTAATATTACCCTTGTTTATTCTTTCCCCAGCAACTGAAGGTAAACTCTGCTGCCTGTAATGGCGACCTTAAGAGAATAGATGTTGTAATGGCAGTTTCTATACCATCTCGAAATCCCACTTCGATAGCCATTACTTCTCGGGGATGAAATGTAGTTATAGCTTACGCACACGTCGCACCCTGATATGACAAAACGAATCTTCCAAACTCCTTTTCTTCATTAATTGGTTTTATTAAAGTAGCACAAATCATAGAATAATTCATCAGTTTCCGTACTTTCTCAACTGTTTCTTCTTCAAACAATATCTAGAAATTCTTGCAGCTATTACCGTATGGTTCTTACAAATATAACCGGTGTGAGCGCATGGTACGAGCGCGTGGTAAAGAACTGTATGCTCACCATCCTCCCAGTCTAAACTGACCCACAACCTCTGTCGACACACTAGCCTCCTCCAATCCAGACACTCCCAATTACGCATTAAGTCACACCCACAAGCAGGCAAAAAAGACATAAACTAGAAATATTAAAACATAGCCATAACACAATGACAATAACTGAATTAAGCATAAATGGCTCCTACAGATGTCTCAGGCAAGATATATTCCAAAGGGAGGGGGGGGGGGGGGGGGGGGGTCAGAGCGATGTACATCAGAGATATGCATAACCAGAGGAGAACTCTCTGATAACAAAAGAAATAGAGAAAATGATTAAACATCTCCTATGATACATGATGTCAGGTGAATAACTCGAGTGAGAAGCAGATTGAGTACCATAAGGAATGATTATTTTTCACTGTTGACTTAGCAACTTCATGCTAATTCACAAAACATCCTATTTACTTGTTGCCTTTCTGTAATCTACTAAAGTGCCTCTCTAATTCTGCTCATTGGTCTCACTCTTACCAGAATTATTCCATCGCTGTTGGCTTTCTCACCTTGAAAGTCAGTCCATGAAATATACTATGTACCTGTGCAATGTAAACAACTCTTTTACTAGGCTGTTGATCACACTAATACTAGGGGCAATGATATTATTATAACACAAAGGCTGAATATTACAGGGTTTTAATTATAGGCTTGACTTTATTTCCATTAGAGTCATTGAGTCATAAAGCATGGAAAGAGGCCCTTTGGCCTATCAAAGCCATGTCAGCTATCAACCACCTTTCACCATTATTTATCAACCATCATCCTATATTAGTCACATAATTGTTTATTTTACCCACACTCGTACCTAGATTCTCCACTCACCTGCACACTGGGGCAATTCATATAACCATATAACCATATAACAACTACAGCACGGAAACAGGCCCGTTCGGCCCTACCAGTCCACGCCGACCACTCTCCCTGACCTAGTCTCATCTACCTGCACTCAGACCATAACCCTCTAATCCCCTCTAATTCGCAGTGGGTAATTAACCAACCTGCCAACCAACATGTCTTTGAGATGTTGGAAGAAGCCAAACTAGTCAGAGGATAAATACTCAAACCCAGGGTGAGCAAGCAAATTCCACACAGAAAGCACTAGTGGAGGGGATTGAACCCGGATCACTGGGGGTGTGAGACACAGCTCTACCAGTTGCACCAATGTACAGCCCTCACCTTTCCGCACACAACAAGCAGCACGTATGATAAGAGAGTCTGGCCCTCGAGTCTCATTGCCTCCACATCAATATTATCTTCCAGGATAAGCTCCATGAGATGATAGTGTTGACGGTGGGAATGAGAGGATCACTCTTCGTCTTCATGATTGCATAAAAAAGTGCAGATTTTTAAACCATTAAATTATGTTGGAACCATTTTGTTTGAATTCTAATGTCAGATGCAATGACTGTGTAAGTAATTAATTAATAATTTTATTGTAAAGCATGGAGGGATGGACTTGCTTCTTGTATCTATTGCCGGCACAGGATCTCAGAACTCTTTCTTTTAAATGAAGCTTCGGATTTGGAAAAGTAAGTGATTTTTGAAAAATTTCTTACTTTAGTTTAGCGGTTCAATAAGTTATGATTTTATGCACAGTGTTAATAAACCATATTCCTTTTTAAAAATGTTTAAATATTATTTTAAATTATTTAAGTCAGTTTTAATAATCTTTAAGCATCCCAGAGTGCTTAAGGAAGTAGCCTCAGAAATAGTGGATGCATTAGTGATAATTTTTCAAAACTCCCTAGATTCTGGAGTAGTTCCTGAGGACTGGAGGGTAGCTAATGTAACCCCACTTTTTAAAAAGGGAGGGAGAGAGAAAACGGGGAATTATAGACCAGTTAGCCTAACATCGGTAGTGGGGAAAATGCTAGAGTCAGTTATTAAAGATGTGATAGCATCACATTTGGAAAGTAGTGAAATCATCGGACAAAGTCAGCATGGATTTACAAAAGGCAAATCATGTCTGACGAATCTTATAGAATTTTTCGAGGATGTAACTAGTAGAGTGGATAAGGGAGAACCAGTCGATGTGTTATATCTGGACTTTCAGAAGGCCTTCGACAAGGTCCCACATAGGAGATTGGTGTACAAACTTAAAGCACACGGTATTGAGGGTTCAGTGTTGAGGTGGATAGAAAATTGGTTGGCGGACAGGAAGCAAAGAGTAGAAATAAACGGGTCCTTTTCGGAATGGCAGGCAGTGACTAGTGGGGTACCGCAAGGCTCAGTGCTGGGACCCCAGTTATTTACAGTGTATATTAATGATTTGGACGAGGGTATTGAATGCAACATCTCTAAGTTTGCGGATGACACGAAGCTGGGTGGCAGTGTTAGCTGCGAGGAGGATGCTAGGAGGCTGCAGAGTGACTTGGATAGATTAGGAGTGGGCAAATGCATGGCAGATGCAATATAATGTGGATAAATGTGAGGTTATCCACTTTGGCGGCAAGAACAGGAAAGCAGAGTATTACCTGAATGGTGAACGATTAGGAGAAGGGGAGATGCAACGTGACCTGGGTGTCATGGTGCACCAGTCATTGAAAGCAAGCGTGCAGGTGCAGCAGGCAGTGAAGAAAGCGAATGGTATGTTGGCATTCAAAGCAAGAGGATTTGAGTTTAGGAGCAGGGAGGTTCTACTGCAGTTGTACAGGGCCTTGGTGAGACCGTGCCTGGAGTATTGTGTGCAGTTTTGGTCTCCTAATCTGAGGAAAGACATTCTTGCCTTAGAGGGAGTACAGAGAAGGTTCACTAGATTGATCC
The DNA here is from genome assembly GCF_053455715.1 of Rhinoraja longicauda. NCBI lineage: Eukaryota > Metazoa > Chordata > Chondrichthyes > Rajiformes > Arhynchobatidae > Rhinoraja > Rhinoraja longicauda. The sequence continues at coordinate 18,629,874 of NC_135961.1, forward strand.
CTGGGATGGCGGGACTTTCATATGAAGAAAGACTGGATAGACTAGGCTTGTGCTCGCTGGAATTTAGAAGACTGAGGGGGGATCTTATAGAAACATATAAAATTCTTAAGGAGTTGGAGAGGCTAGATGCGGGAAGATTGTTCCCGATGTTGGGGGAGTCCAGAACCAGGGGTCACAGCTTAAGGATAAGGGGGAAGTCTTTTAGGACCAAGATGAGAAAACATTTCTTCACACAGAGAGTGGTGAGTCTGTGGAATTCTCTGCCACAGAAGGTAGTTGAGGCCAGTTCATTGGCTATATTTAAGAGGGAGTTAGATGTGGCCCTTTTTGCTAAAGGGATCAGGGGGTATGGAGAGAAGGCAGGTACAGGTTACTGAGCTGGATGATCAGCCATGATCATATTGAATGGCAGTGCAGGCTCGAAGGGCCGAATGGCTTACTCCTGCACCTATTTTCTATGTTTCTATGTTTCTATGTTTAATTGGCTGTGTCAAAGACATTTAAAAACCTGAATTCCTTTATGGTTTTGACACAGACAATGTTCTGCTACTGATGACATATTTTCCATGAGAGAGATCTCAGGTCTACTCACTGCTGAAACCTACACTTGTTGAGGCCTTTCTACAGATCATTGAATGCTTCCAGATCCAGAGAGAATGCAGGACCTCTCCTAGAGTTAATATAGATGTGATGAGACCAAAGGCCAAGTTCAAGGTAAGTTCAAGTGGTAGTCTAGATCCTGTATGATTCAGTGTAGGAAGGAACTGCAGATGCTGGTTTACACCGAAGATAGACACAAAATGCTGAAGTAACTTAGTGGAACAGGCAGCAAATCTGGATTGAAGGAATGGGTGATGTTTCAGGTTGAGACCCTTCTTCAGACTGATCCAGTATGGTTTAGCCTATTTCAGTATTCACAGCCTCCAAAAACACACGGGCATTCTCACCAACAGAGAGCTCATGTAAGATTTTTTTTGTCTAGTTTAGTTTAGTTTAGGGATACAGCGTGGAAACTGGCCATTCGTCCCACTGAGTGCACCGACCAGCACTCACCCATAGGTACTAGGGACACTTTGATGAAGGCAATTAATCTACAAACCTGCACGTCTTTTTAATGTGGAAGGAAACCAAGGCATCCAGAGAAAACCCATGCAGTCACAGGGATAACGTACAAACTCCATACAGATAGCACCCATAGTCAGGATCAAAGCCGATTCTCTGGTTCTGTAAGGCAGCAGCTGGCGCACCCGTCCATCCGCTCCACCTCTGCCTTAGTAGCCGCTCGGTTTGTGTGGCATGGCCTGCGTAAACAGGTAGCTGTTTGGGCCCGTTCCTGCGTTCCCTGCCAGACCGCTAAAGTCCAACGCCATGTCCAGCCCCCGGTACAGGAGTTTGAGGTCCCAGCGGTCCGTTTTTTCCATATTCACGTGGATTTAGTAGGACCCTTACCTTCCTCCCGGGGCTACACCCATCTGCTCACGGTGGTGGATCGGTTCACCCGGTGGCCGGAGGCTTTCCCATTGTCAGATACCTCCGCTGCCTCTTGTGCCAGGACCTTGGCCCTCCATTGGGTGGCATGTTTCGGGGTTCCGGCTGTTATTACCACCGACAGGGGGCCACAGTTCACTTCGACCCTCTGGACCACGCTAGCAGAGCTGTACGGCTCCCGGTTGCAACACACCACAGCGTACCACCCCCAGGCTAATGGGCTTGTGGAGAGGTTCCACCGACAACTCAAAGCGGCCCTCAGTGCGAGGCTGGAAGGCCCGGACTGGGTAGACCAACTTCCCTGGGTCCTTCTGGGCATCCGGACCGCTCCTAAGCAGGATCTCGGAGCTTCGTCCGTGGAGCTTGTATATGGCTCGCCCCTTAGAGTACCCGGGGATTTGCTTCCGGACTCCTCCGGCCAGCTGCCTCCAGTTCAGTCAGTCTTAGCATCTCTCCGGGCACGTGTGGGTTCCCTGGCCCCGGTTCCGACTTCACGTCATTGGTGTCCCATGGTACACGAACCGCCTGCCCTGCCGGACTGCGAGTTTGTATTTCTGCGTAAGGATGTCCATCGTTCCCCGTTGCAGAGGGTCTATGAAGGGCCGTTCCGGGTTTTGCGTAAGGGGACGGTTACCTTCACCTTAGACGTGGGCGGCAGGAGTGAGCTCGTCTCGGTGTCCAGGCTTAAACCTGCGCACTTGGATCCGGACCGCCCGGTCCAGGTCGGCCAACCGCCTCGGCGAGGTCGGCCTCCTGCAGTTCCGCTCAGTCCAGGACCCCCCGCTCCGGTAGTTCCACCAGGTCCGGAATCCCCTGCTCCTGTGGTTCAGGCTGCCCCTCTCCTTACTCGTTCTGGTCGCGAAATCCGGCTCCCTGCTAGGTTCCGTACCTCGGGTTCTGGGGGGGGTCATGTAGCGACCATAGAAAGTGGTCCTAGTTGTCGATCCCTCAGATTGGCCAGCAAGGTCACGTCTGGGTGCAACCGTAGGGATTGGTCCAGAGAGCGACACCGCTGATTGGACAGCGTGGTCATGTGCGCTTTTGGCGCCCAAAAAGAGTCAGTTGGGAGACGTCTTCGAAGAGAACAGTTAGTTTCAATGGTTGTCTGTAATCTTGTTAAGAAAACTTTGTAATCGAATATTGCTGTCGCAATAAACTTCTTCAACAAAGAACAAGTTTCCAGACTCGCCATAACCTAATCCTTTTCTCCAGAGATGCTGTCCAAGCTGCTGAGTTACTCCAACTTTTTGTGTCTATCTTTAATTATTATGTTCAATTTAGTTGCGATGAACCATTTTGGAGAGGGAAGCATTGTGTGTTTGTTATTTGAAAGCCACTTGTTCTGACCAAAACAGGGACATCCTATAATTTCTTTGCTTGGTAAATATTGTGAATAAAGCTGGGTGACAATCTGTGCCATGTCTCACTTCAAGCATTTGTTTGTCTACCTTCTGAATGATTGAGGGAATGCAAGTATGAAAGATACATTTGAAGACACAGAATGCTAGAGTAGCTCAGCTGATCAGGCAGCATCTCAGGGGCTACCCGGAAATGCTGCCTGACCCATTGAGCTACTCCACCACAATCTGTGTCTTATTTTGTAAACTGGCATCTGCAGTTCCTTGTGTCTGAAAGATAGATTTGTCTGTTTTAAGTCAAACAGAGATTTGCCATTACCGCCCCTGTTCAGTCCATTGTTCAAGCAGACAATAGACAATAGACAATAGGTGCAGGAGTAGGCCATTCAGCCCTTCGAGCCAGCACCGCCATTCAATGCGATCATGGCTGATCACTCTCAATCAGTACCCCGTTCCTGCCTTCTCCCCATACCCCCTCACTCCGCTATCCTTAAGAGCTCTATCCAGCTCTCTCTTGAAAGCATCCAACGAACTGGCCTCCACTGCCTTCTGAAGCAGAGAATTCCACACCTTCACCACTCTCTGACTGAAAAAGTTCTTCCTCATCTCCGTTCTAAATGGCCTACCCCCTATTCTTAAACTGTGGCCCCTTGTTCTGGACTCCCCCAACATTGGGAACATGTTTCCTGCCTCTAATGTGTCCAATCCCCTAATTATCTTATGTTTCAATAAGATCCCCCCTCATCCTTCTAAATTCCAGTGTATACAAGCCTAATTGCTCCAGCCTTTCAACATACGACAGTCCCGCCGTTCCGGGAATTAACCTAGTGAACCTACGCTGCACGCCCTCAATAGCAAGAATATCCTTCCTCAAATTTGGAGACCAAAACTGCACACAGTACTCCAGGTGCGGTCTCACCAGGGCCCGGTACAACTGTAGAAGGACCTCTTTGCTCCTATACTCAACTCCTCTTGTTATGAAGGCCAACATTCCATTGGCTTTCTTCACTGCCTGCTGTACCTGCATGCTTCCTTTCAGTGACTGATGCACTAGGACACCCAGATCTCGTTGAACATCCCCTCTTCCTAACTTGACACCATTCAGATAATAATCTGCCTTTCTATTCTTGCTTCCAAAGTGAATAACCTCACACTTATCTACACTAAACTGCATCTGCCATGTATCCGCCCACTCACACAATCTGTCCAAGTCACCCTGCAGCCTTATTGCATCTTCCTCACAATTCACACTACCCCCCAGCTTAGTATCATCTGCAAATTTGCTAATGGTACTTTTAATCCCTTCATCTAAGTCATTAATGTATATCGTAAATAGCTGGGGTCCCAGCACTGAACCTTGCGGTACCCCAATGGTCACTGCCTGCCATTCCGAAAGGGACCCATTTATCCCCACTCTTTGCTTTCTGTCTGTCAACCAATTTTCTATCCATGTCAGTACCCTACCCCCAATACCATGTGCTCTAATTTTGCCCACTAATCTCCTATGTGGGACCTTGTCGAAGGCTTTCTGAAAGTCGAGGTACACCACATCCACTGACTCTCCCCTGTCAATTTTCCTAGTTACATCCTCAAAAAATTCCAGCAGATTTGTCAAGCAAGATTTCCCCTTCGTAAATCCATGCTGACTCGGAATGATCCTGTTACTGCTATCCAAATGCTCAGCAATTTCGTCTTTTATAATTGACTCCAGCATCTTCCCCACCACTGATGTCAGACTAACTGGTCTATAATTACAGATGGCGGCGCGCTCAGATGCAGCGGCTTTAAGCTCTCCAGCTCGGTGCTATTTGTTTTGTTTGTTTTGTCTACTTGTTAATGTTGAGTTCTGTTGGGCGAATAACAGTTACAGCTGTAATTACAGCTACAGCTATAGTCGACCAGATATTTTTAATATTTTAAATATTTTAAATAAAGGACAACGAAGCAACCAAGGAATTACAAGCGAATTTCTGCAATCACACAACATACCGGAGGAGATTGCCAGAACACCGGGCTCTCCGTGGATTGTTTTCGACCTTGGCGAACGTCGAAGGAGGAGGAGGAGGAGGAGATACAGGAAACAAAAGCGGGGATGCCGGTCGGGTCTACTTGCTAGACTAAAGAAACAACCGCATAAACCATCTCTTCCCAGCGTATTTCTTACTAACGCCAGATCCATCATCAACAAAATGGACGAATTACATCTACAGATTTCCACGAACAACCTCATAAAAGACTGCTGTATCCTACTAATAACAGAGACATGGTTAAACGCGCTCACACCCGATTCTGCCATGGAGCTAGCAGACCGCACAGCGTTCCGTTGGGACAGAAACAAAGACTCCGGTAAGACCAAGGGCGGTGGGGATTGCATCTACGTACACAACGACTGGTGTACTAATACCAACATCGTAGACAGCCATTGTTCTCCTGATCTGGAATACCTAACGGTCAAATGCAGGCCCTTTTACCTTCCTCGGGAGTTTACCGCTATAACTGTTACAGCTGTTTACATTCCACCGGACGCTAATGCTAGCACAGCTCAAGGCTACCTACTAAACGCCATAAACTCTCAACAGAAGACTTATCCCGAGGCTGTCCATATTATAGCCGGTGATTTCAACCACGCAGACTTAAAAGCAGTTCTCCCGAAATTTCATCAACACATTAAATGTGCAACCAGGGGGAAAAATACTTTGGACAAAGCCTATTCAAACATCAAGAGTGGCTACAGGACAACATCGCTACCTCACTTGGGACAATCAGACCACCTATCCATACTTCTAACCCCAGCATACACCCCCTTAAGAAGGAAAGCCCCCCCTGCCATCAAAATGGTTAAAATATGGCCTGAAGGAGCATCCTCGCAGCTTCAGGATTGCTTTGAAAGGACTAATTGGGACATTTTTGAGGACCAGGATTTGGAGAAGTACACATCAACAGTACTCTGTTACATTAAGAACTGTGTTGACATTGTCACTGTCGACAAATGCATCCGGGTGCACTCAAACCAGAAACCCTGGATGACAAAGGAGGTCAGAACTATCTTAAAGGATCGTAATGCTGCCTTTAGGTCCAAGGACAAAGCCCTCTACAGCGTGGCTAGAGCCAACCTTAAGAGAGCCATCAAAAGAGCAAAAGGAAAACACAAAAAGGAGATTGAGGACCACTTCACCCACAAGGACCCACGACGACTTTGGCAGGGAATCCAGCACCTCACAAATTACAAAACCAGCAACTACAAGATCGGTGATGCAAACGCCTCGATGGCAGAGGAACTTAATGGCTTCTTTGCCCGCTTTGAGGTGAGAGCGGCAAAGTTAGTTACACCATCTACACCTGCCTTCAACAGCCACACGCTCACGGTACAGGAGCATGAGGTGAGGCGTGTGCTCAGGGCTGTCAACACAAGGAAGGCTGCAGGCCCGGATGGAGTGACAGGAAGGGTGTTGAAAGAATGTGCAGACCAGCTCTCAGTGGTCTTCACGAAGATCTTCAACCTGTCCCTGTCCAAAGCCATCATCCCATCCTGCCTGAAATCCGCAACAATAATCCCACTGCCAAAGAAACCAGTCATCCGTGATCTCAACGACTACCGTCCTGTTGCACTAACCCCAGTCATTATGAAGTGCTTTGAGAAGCTGGTCCAGCAGCACATCAAAGCCAGCCTCTCAGCCACTATCGACCCACACCAATTCGCTTACAGATCAAACAGGTCTACAGAGGACGCCATTACTACTGCCCTACACACCGCACTGACCCATCTTGAGCGGCAGGGCAGTTACGTGAGGATGCTCTTCATAGATTATAGTTCAGCATTTAACACGGTCATCACGGACAGACTGGTTTCTAAACTAACTGATTTAGGACTCTCCCAATCTATCTGTAACTGGATTAAGGACTTCCTGACCAATCGGCCCCAGATGGTCAGATTAGGCCCTCACACATCCTCCACTCTCACAATCAGCACCGGCTGCCCACAAGGATGCGTGTTGAGCCCTCTTCTCTATGCCCTTTACACCCATGACTGCACCCCCACTCATCCTACCAACGCCATCATCAAGTTTGCGGATGACACGACTGTGGTTGGACTCGTCTCAGGAGATGACGAGACAGCCTACAGAGATGAAGTCCAAAAACTGATAGGATGGTGTGCGGAAAACAATCTGGCTCTGAATCCTTCCAAGACAAAAGAACTCATAATAGACTTCCGAAGACACAATATGGGCTACACACCACTGCATATCAGCGGGGTTTGTGTGGAAAGGGTCCCTGCCTTCAAGTTCCTGGGCACACATATTGCTGAGGATCTCTCCTGGACCACAAACACCATAGCGGCAGTCAAAAAGGCACAGCAGCGGCTCTACTTTCTGAGGATCCTCAGGAAGAACAACCTGCAAGAGCAGCTGCTAGTGACTTTCTACCGTTGCACCATCGAGAGTGTGCTGACGTACTGTATTTCTATGTGGTACACCAGCAGCTCAGAGGCAAACAAGAAAGCCCTTCAGAGGGTCATCAACTCTGCAAAGAAAATCATTGGTTGCCCACTGCCCTCTCTAGAGGAACTTTACTCCCTCTGCTGCCTCAGCAGAGCTGCCAACATCCTGAGGGATCCTTCCCACCCTGGTCATCAGCTGCTCCAACTGCTGCCCTCTGGTAGACGGTTCAGGTCCATTACATCACGGACTAATAGACTCAAGAACAGTTTCTACCCCAGTGTCATACGTGAGCTGAACACTGCCAGACACTCACATAAAACTGAAGGGAAGGAACCGAACTGATCGGAACACTGTCAGTTACTTGTCAGAAAACATAAGCCTCAATTTAATACAAGTTTGCATTCTACTGCACTTATATTGTTAACATTTGCTAAACTTATTACATGTTACAACCGACCGCACCTTATATTTAATTACATTATTTATTATTATTTATTTTTTTTATTTTATTTTTTTTAAACGGCACTTGCAATATGTTAGCTCTCATTGCTGTGCAATAACTTGCTGTCTTGATTGCACTGTACACTGCCTCGACCGTATTGTAATTGTTTTGTCTATATTGTATTAGAGGTCAGTTTGTTTAATTCAGTAGATTAGGTTTAGCTTGTTATGGATAAAGGTTTATCCTTTGTACTGTCTGCTGTGTGTGATTGCATCATCTGGACTGCTTTAATTTCGCTGTACTTTGTGTAGTGACAATAAAGGTTTTTTACAATTTACAATTTACCCGTTTTCTCTCTCCCTCCTTTCTTAAAAAGTGGGATAACATTTGCTATCCTCCAATCCACAGGAACTGATCCTGAATCTATAGAACATTGAAAAATGATCCCCAATGCTTCCACCTCCTTAAGTACCCTGGGATGCAGACCATCAGGCCCTGGGGATTTATCGGCCTTCAGTCCCATCAGTCTACCCAAAACCATTTCCTGCCTAATGTGGATTTCCTTCAGTTCCTCCATCACCCTAGGTTCTCCGGCCCCTAGAACATTTGGGAGATTGTGTGTATCTTCCTCAGTGAAGACAGATCCAAAGTAACGGTTTAACTCGTCTGCCATTTCTTTGCTCCCCATAATAAATTCCCCTGCTTCTGTCTTCAAGGGACCCACATTTGCCTTGACTATTTTTTTCCTCTTCACGACATAGGGCAGTGAAAGTTTAACGTTCAGATGAAAGGGCCATTTAAGAAATTGGCTGCCACCATTAAACTGAGAAGGATTCTGATGAAATTAGTTTATTTTGATGTGAAGGTAGACACAAAATGCTGGAGTAACTCAGTGGGTCAGGTAGCATCTCTGGAGAAAAGAAATAGGTGGTGTTTCAGGTCGAAACCCCTCCTTCAGACTGAGAGTCATGGGAGAGAAAAACTAGAGTTATGAAAAGGTACAAAGAACAAATTAATGAACAGTATGCAAACAACAAATCACGGCCAGCATGTGAAATGTTTTAACATGATGGCATCCATGCGTTGGTATCCATATTGGAAATCTTATAAAGTAAAAGCATGAAAATCACTGTTGGACTCATCAGGAATTAAATAGGTTATGGCATTATTGAAATAGCGATGAGAGGAATTTGATCTGTGCAGATTAAGTATTTATATGACGATAGTACAGACAGTAATTATAAGGCTTATGTTTTATGACTTCTTTTTTCCATCTTCATTACGTGGCTTCATTAGCATTTTTCAATGTGCTTGCAAACTAAACCTAGGTTGCTGTTTGATGCCCACTGGATCAGGGTAGGCCTTGCGGTTAGTAATGAACCAGCAGAACTCATTGCTGATCTTGGTTAAAATAAGATCTTACTTTCTGCAATTCTCCTAGTGTGAATCCGTATAAAAGATTGGGGGAATTTTCTACTGCAATGCCTTTGGCATCGTAAGGAGCATCACGTCATGCAGTTGAAACCAGCACTGAGCACAAAGTGAAAATAGACATTTGGCTTATTTCACACCCAGATAGAGTGGGTGTGGAATTAGCCAAATGTTGAACTCAAAACAGTTGAGGTCTTAAATTTTCAGACAATGCTTTTGTTTTTTTTAAATGTGATATTCAAAAATAATGAAAAACATAACTGTAGTTTAAATTAATTAAAATCCTTCAACCGAATTTTAAGCACTTGTAAAAATTGTTATGTGATCATTTTGTGACTGATGTCCTCATCCCCTTTGGTGATAAAAGTTGTGGGTTTGGAAAGTTTTGTCAGAGTAACCTTAAATAACTGCAGTCAGTAATTGCAGTGCATTTAATATGCTGTGCATTCTGCAGTTATGGTGCACCTTGCTTTGTCTGTGATTTTGTCAAATTTAAGTATTAGACAAAAGTAGAATATTCCATCACACTCCTGACTGGTGGACTAAGTGCGTGTGGAGATGAGTGATCCACATCAATGTACCTCACACATGACCTGCTTTTACCAAATCAATATGAAGGAAAAGGGTATGTGATGTATACATGCAACAATATGGTAAAACTGCTATGCGATGTATACATGCAACAATATGGTAAAGCTGTGCCTGCGTAGCTGCTAAAATACACAGAGAGCTAAAATGGCGATCTTGTGTCCAGACGCGTGTTGTTTTGGTCTCCCACTCAATGCGTGCTTTAGAGAATGATACTGAGTAAAACGTATCAGGGTACTTAAAGATCCACACCTCAGGACCTGGTAGAAGATTCATAGTCTTCCAGAGCGATTGCATTCTGCCAACTTACACCCTTCTGAGACCTGGACTACTTTCCAACCGCGGGTATCTCATGACACTGGACAAATACCATTAATACAGTGTCCGTCAAATCCCCAAATTCACTGGATGAAAGAACCGATGTCAGCACCCTCTGCCACTTCAGACTTTAGGGAAACAGGCCCTTCAGACCACTGAGTCTGCACCGACTAGTGATCACCCTTTTCTCCAGAGATGCTATCTGATGCTGTCTGACCCGCTGAGTCACTCCTACACACTACCCAACACTAATCTCAATTATGAACTTTTATGCACTGTCTTTGGTTATCTGTATGTATTGTGCTTACTGGCCTGTTATTATGCTGCAATTAAGAATTTCATTATACGTTTGGCTACGTATAACAGCCAAAAACTCTTCACTCTTGATGTATACCTGAATTTTGTTCAGACCTTGCTGCTTGCATGCAGGAACTGCATCAATTTCTTCTTTTTCTGAAGTGTCACAGATGGAATTGAAAATTGTGGGATTTATGAAGCAGCTGAAGATGTCTGGGTCTACAACACTGAAGATTGTTGGGCCTACAACACTGAAGATTGTTGGGTCTACCACACTGAAGATTGTTGGGCCTACAACACTGAAGATTGTTGGGTCTACCACGCTGAAGATTGTTGGGCCTACAACACTGAAGATGTCTGGGTCCACAACACTGAAGATTGTTGGGCCTACAACACTGAAGATTGTTGGGTCTACCACACTGAAGATTGTTGGGCCTACAACACTGAAGATTGTTGGGTCTACCACACTGAAGATTGTTGGGCCTACAACACTGAAGATTGTTGGGTTTACAACACTGAAGATGGTTGGGTCTACAACACTGAAGATTGTTGGGTCCACAACACTGAAGGTTGTTGGGTCTACCACACTGAAGGTAGTTGGGTCTACACCACTGCCCTGAAGAACTCCTGCAGCAACGTCTTAGGCTTGGGAGATTGGCCTCCAACAATCACAACCATTTTCCTTGGTGCCAGGTCTAACATGGTTGCCAAATGATTTCAATCTTACTAGAGCTCCTTTTCACCAGATTTTGCCTTGCCATTTTAAGGCCAGTCACTTTTACCTCACATCTGGAATTGTGTCAAGACCAAAACTGTGATGAGCCCGGGAACTGGAGTGGACCTGGTAAAAGCCAAAGTGGACACTGGTGAGCAAGTTAATGGTTAATAAATAGTGCTTGATGATCAACAGTACGCTGTAGATGCAGCCATGCCATTTTTCTTTATTATCATGTTGTTCCTTGTCCCGAACCAGGGGCAACAGTCTAAGAATAAGGGGTAGGCCATTTAGAAAGGAGATGAGGAAGAACTTTTTCAGTCAGAGGGTGGTGAAGGTGTGGAACTTTCTGCCTCAGAAGGCAGTGGAGGCTAATTCCCTGGATGCTTTCAAGAGAGAGTTAGATAGAGCTCTTAATGATAGTGGATTCAAGGGATATGGGAGAAGGCAGGAACGGGGTACTGATTGTGGATGATCAGCCATGATCACGGTGAATGGCGGTGCTGGCTCGAAAGGCCGAATGGCCCCCTGCACCTATTGTCTATTGTCTATTATTGAGCTAGAGTTACAGCTAACTCTGAAGTTTTTCGATATTATAACTGGGATGTCGGCTGTTTCCATACCCTTTGACATATCCAGTAATCTCGGCAGTTTCTTAATGTCATCTGGAGTTAACCAAGTTGGCTGTAGGTTGTTTTGTGTAATGGTTAGAATCTCAGGGGAAAGTTTAGAAAATCATCTCCGTTTTCTTAGAGCACAGTCCCTCTCTAATGTGTGGGTTGCCTTCATGCTATTTTTGTCGCCCAACATATGTGTTGTAACTTTACCAAGTCGGCTCATTGTACTGCTCCCAGCATGTTCCTTTTCCTTCCTCATTAAACAAGTGTTGATCCCCTGTGCTGACAGTCATGGTAGAGTGAAGGATAGAGAGGGCAATAAGCCAAATGTGGGCAAATAGGACAAGTTTAGATGAGACATTATGGTGGGCGTGGACGACTGGGGCTGAAGGGCCTACTTGTATGCTGTATGATTCTATGACTATGACAGCAGATGAAGTTCAACATAAAGAGGTCAATGTATGTTTAGATGCAGAAATGGCAATAAGCGAGTTCGCTATATCGATAAATGCAAGGAATCATGGGATTTGTCAAAGGTCATTCGGGATTTAAAAAAGCGAACTCGCTGTATAAACTGTGAGTACATTTTCAGTCTGAGTTTTCGTCTTCTTTGAATCATATATTGGTTATGGCTGACCCAAATTACGATGATATGACACTGGATGATTTTCTGCGTTGGAAAATAATTTAAATATTCTTGGTACATTAGTACTGACGACTTTTTTCTTCCCTTCTGAATATCGCATTTTCATTGCTTTATGCTTCACATACTCGCATAGGTTGTCTAAGTCTTCCTTCGAAGAAAACTCTGTCAATCTTCTCACATTTTTGGCGGTCTTGATATTCCTACAAAAACGCTTTTTAGCTGCAGCATTCTTCAGTTTTAGTTTCAATTCTTCAACCTTGCATTCCAACATTTCAACTTTGTTGGACAGTTTGTTTATGTCCTTCTGTTTTTGGATGCATCCCGTGCAATAACACTTCTCTTGACAGCTGCATTTGAACACGTCAGCATGATCTACAGCAAAAGCTCGTAAACTTTTGCTATTGAGGGCGTGCAACGTAGGTTTACTAGGTTAATTCCCGGAATGGCGGGACTATCATATGTTGAAAGACTGGAGCGACTAGGCTTGTTTACACTGGAATTTAGAAGGATGAGAGGAGATCTTATCGAAACGTATAAGATTATTAAGGGGTTGGACACGTTAGAGGCAGGAAACATGTTCCCAAAGTTGGGGGAGTCCAGAACAAGGGGCCACAGTTTAAGAATAGAAGTAGGCCATTTAGAACTGAGATGAGGAAAAACTTTTTTAGTCAGAGAGTTGTGAATCTGTGGAATTCTCTGCCTCAGAAGGCAGTGGAGGCCAATTCTCTGAATGCATTCAAGAGAGAGCTAGATAGAACTCTTAAGGATAGCGGAGTCAGGGGGTATGGGGAGAAGGCAGGAACGGGGTACTGATTGAGAATGATCAGCCATGATCACAAAGAAAGTTGGTGGGATAGATGAACACAGAGCATTGAAGATAAAAGTAATGAGGAGTCTGAAGAATTGTGAACTGCGGTGTGAACTGCGAAGAGGATGTTAGGAGGTTGCAGGGTGACCTGGACAGGTTGAATGAGTGAGCAGATGCGTGGCAGATGCAGTATAATGTAGATAAATGTGAGGTTATCCACTTTGGCGGCAAAAACAAGGAGGCAAATTATTATCTCAATAGTGTCATGTTAGTTAAGAGGGAAGTGCAGCGAGACCTGGGTGTCCTTGTACAGTCACTGAAAGTTGGCGTGCAGGTACAGCAGGCAGTGAAGAAAGCTAATGGGTATGTTGGCCTTCATAACGAGAGGATTTCAGTATAGGAGTAAAGAGGTTCTTCTGCAGTTGTATAGGGCCCTGGTAAGACCACATCTGGAGTATTGTGTAGATTTTTGGTCTCCTAATTTGAGGAAGGACATCCTTGTAATTGAGGCAGTGCAGCGTAGGTTCACGAGATTGATCCCTGGGACGGCAGGACTGTCATATGAGGAAAGATTGAAAAGACTAGGCTTGTATTCACTGGAGTTTAGAAGGATGAGAGGGGATCTTATAGAGACATATAAAATTATAAAAGGACTGGACAAGCTAGATGCAGGAAACATGTTCCCAATGTTGGGGGAATCCAGAACCAGGGGCCACAGTAAATAGGATAAATAGGAGGCCATTTAAAACTGAGGTGAGAAGAAACTTTTTCACTCAGAGAGTTGTGAATTTGTGGAATTCTCTGCCACAGAGGGCAGTGGAGGCCAAATCACTGGATGAATTTAAGAGAGAGTTAGATAGAGCTCTGGGGGCTAGTGGAATCAAGGGATATGGGGAGAAGTTGGGCACAGGTTACTGATTGTGGATGATCAGCCATGATCACAATGAATGGCGGTGCTGGCTCGAAGGTCCGAATGGCCTCCTCCTGCACCGATTTTCTATGTTTCTATGTTAAGAAGGGTCTCGACCCAAAACGTCACCCATTCCTTCTCACCAGAGATGCTGCCTGTCCCATTGAGTTACTCTAGGTTTTTGTGTCTACCTTCGATTTAAACCAACATCTGCAGTTCTTTCCTACACATAAAAGTAATTAACATCTATTAACATTTAGACTTATCAGAATGGCAGAGGGATTCACAACAAGCAGTATTGGGGTAGCCTTTTGAAAACAGGCTCTTCAAGTACAGCTTATTGTAACAAGAGCACTCGAAGGTTATGTTGCCTTCCATAATACATGAAACAATCCATCGCGTGGAATATTTAAAAAAAGGAAGTGCTATGGTAGTTATTACACCTCATCAAACCCATTATTAGGATAACATTTTGAACCTGCAGAATCATTCTTGTTCTTGTGATTTATGAATATTCCAACCAAAACATTGAGCAGCAGTATTCAGCAGCTTGACGTTCAAGAGGTCAATTAAGCTGACAGTCATAAGGTAAAGGGACAGCTAGTATTTCCCAGATGAAATCATTGCAATAAATGTAACAAGACACTTATTCTAAACTCATCCACTCAATGTAACAAATAATCAAGGAAGTGGAAATTATTTCATGGGCTGTTATTTAAGCGTCTTAAATGATTGGGAGGGGAAAATGTACAAAAACTGAAAAATAATTCATAGCTCACAATTCTGGTGTTAAAATCTTTTATGTGTTCCTTTAGTATCAATTTTCTCTATAGCATCAACAATTCAATGATTCAATGATACTTCATCATCACATGTACAGTGAAATTCTTTGTTTTTGCAAACAATCTGGTAAAATCATGCAGAAGACCTCACCTTGGCAGTATACAAAGAGACGCTATGCTTCTGGTGCCGACAAAGTTACAAAGGTTCATTGAACAAACTTAGGCATAACTTGTCGAAAGTCAATACATTCAGAGTTAGCATCTTATTGTGGTCTACATCAAGTTGATAGATTCACAATATTTTTTTTATTTTTTATTAAAAAAAATTTTTTTTTAAGGCATATGTACAAATAATAATAAATGACAAACTGGTTATAGAATTCTTACATAGCTTCAATTTTTAAATTTTTAAAGAAAAAATAAAGATGAAAAGAGACTGAAAAAAAAGACTATAAACTAATAGAGAGGAAGCAAAGAAAATAGGAAATTACAAATATAAAGATTATGGGGATAGATCCGGGAGTTAATGAGTATAGTTGTACATCCAACCCTGAACTCAAGTTTTAACTTTAGTTTTAAATTTTAGTTTTGTGACAAACCCATTTACTTTTTTAAAAATTCAATAAATGGAGACCATATTTAAAAAAATAGATCTGGTTTGTCAATTAAGGCAAACCTTTTTTTTTCCAAATGCAAGGTCTCGGTCATTTCCGTAATCCACATACTGGGTACTGTTTTTTTCCAAAATTTAAGTATTAAAGTATTAAGTATTAATTTTTTCGCAGTTATTAAACTGTAGTCAAGAAAGCGTCTCTGACTCGCAATATTAACTTGAAAGTTTTCAATTCACCAATTAAGATGTTGATTGGCCGTCCACCTCTGCTCCCAGGGATTCTGACCTCGATGTTCCACGTCCCTCCTCGCTCTTGGCAGTGTGGTTCTCGTCGATGCCTGTGGCTTGGGCCCGAGTTTGGATACTAGTAGGTCCTACTAGTAGGTCCACCATCTTCGATCTGTGCCGAGCAATCCTCGGTCCACGGAAGGCCGGTTCTCCATCATCGGCCTGCAGCATAGGCGAGCCGAGGCCTGCTTGGTGCTCCAGTTTCCTTTCCCATTCCAACCTGCAGGTTGCAGGCTGTTAATTGGCCTCTATAAATTGACCCTAGTATGTAGGTTAGAACTAGTGTACAGGTGATCGTTGGTCAGTGCAGACTCGTTGGGCCGAAGGGCCTGCTTCCACACTGTATCTCTAAAACTAAAACGAAACTAAAACTTCAAAGGGTTGGGTAAATTGTAGAAAGCAGGCATGACTCCAACCTGCAGCACTTAATGGGATCATAAACTTTTCACAGATTAGGTGAATGTTCATTTTTTTTCCAGCCATCGGTATGACTTTACAAATGATATTGCAATTGGTGATGAATTTGCTGATTCAGACAATGTGTATGATGATTAAACTATGCTCAACAGTTGTCACTGTCTTTCACGTGTGCATTCTACACCCCCATCTCCCCAGATACAAGGCATCTTCCACTTCTTACCACCTACTACAACATAACCCCCAGTGCAGCACCCCAAATATCTCGGAGCATTGTGCATTTCCTCACTATTGTGCAGGTTAGTATATTTTTGTTTGCATTTGCCGGCACATGGTGCACCTCCCCTCGAAAGCAGCAGGCTAACTGTAAACTGTAGAGATTATCTTCACTTACTACAAGGCAAGAATGATTGTAGATTCCCATCTGATGTGCACAGACAATGAATATTAAATGTAGTGTGGGCTGTTGACAGCAATCATTCTCGTGAATAGTCAGCACAAGGTTAATGTGTTTTATCGCATGGACATGGGTTAATTGTAAATAATAATTCTTCTATCCATTTTATGTGGAGATTTCTCAATTTATCCCTCACACACTTTGGTAATGTATTCTGGAAAAAGAAACTCTAATAAAGTATACAGACTCAGCGGAGACATAAAAAACAACAGATACTGGAATCTTGAGTGAAACACAAGTGCTGCAGTAACTCGTGCAGGAAAGAACTGCAGATGCTGGTTTAATTCAAAGATAGACACAAAGGCTGGAGTAACTCAACGGGACAGGCAGCATCTCTGGAGAGAAGGAATGGGTGACGTTTCGGGTCGAGACCCTTCTTCAGACTGATGTCAGGGGGATGGGTGGGACAGAGATAAAAAGTAGTCGGAGACAGTAGGACTGGTGGGAGAACTGGGAAGGGGAGGGGAGGGGATGGAGAGAGAGGGAAAGCAAGGTCTATTTGAAGTTAGAGAAGTCAATGTTCATGCCGCTGGTGTATAAGCTACCCAAGGGAAATATGAGGTGCTGTATCTCCAATTTACGCTGGGCCTCACTCTGACAATGGAGGAGGTCCAGGGCAGAAAGGACAGATTGGGAATGGCTGGAGGAGTTAAAGTGTTGAGCAACTGGGGGATCAGGTAGGTTTAGGCGGACTAAGCGGACGTGTTCAGCGAAACGATCGCCGAGCCTGCGCTTGGTCTCGCCGATCTACAGGAGTCCACACCTGGAACAGCGGATACAGTAGTTAAGGTTGGGGGAGGTACGTAAACCTCTGCCTCACGTGTAAAGACTGTTGGGGTCCATGGATGGAGTCGAGGGGGGATGTATAGTGACAGGTGTTCCATGTCCAACGGTTGCAGGGGAAAGTACCTGGGGAGGGAGTGGTTTGGGTGGGAAGGGACGAGTTGACCAGGGAGTTGGGGAGGGGACAGTCTCTGCGGAAAGCGGAAAAGGGTGGAGATGGGAAGATATGGCCAGTAATGGGATCCCATTGGAGGTGGCGAAAATGTTGGAGGATTATGTGCTGTATGCGGCGGCTGATGGGGTGGAAGGTGGGGACAAGGGGGACTCTGTCCTTGTTACAAATGGGGGGAGGGGGAGTAAGACCAGAGCTGCGGGATATCGAGGAGACCCTAGTGAGAGCCTCATCTATAATGGAAGTGGGGAACCTCCGTTTCCTAAAGAATGAGGACATCCTTCTCTCCAGGGATGCTGCAAGTCCCGCTGAGTTACTCTAGCATTTTGTGTCTATGCTGGAGTATCTCAGCAGGTCAGGGAGCATCTCTGGAAGACATGGTTAGGCGATATTTTGGTTTGGGATCGTTCTTCAGAAACATCGCCTATCCTTGTCTTCCGGAAATGCTTACTGACCCATTCTGTTACTCCAGCACATTGTATTTTAGACAGATTCAGTTAATTAATTGTTTCGAACATCAATTCCCTGGTAGGTAATTACTTGCATTCTGCAGTGTAGGAGGTTTAGAAATTTTCCATTAAAATTTTTTCACAATGTTTATAATATCAAAGCTATGGTCGTTTTTTTACAGTGCCTGCTTAATGAATGCCAAATGCATATTCTTTCATTGCTCGCACACAATTTTAAATTAATTTGAAGTGAATTGCTGTGGGAATATGCATGTACACTCATTTTAATCAAGGTATCTTGCTGTGATTATTCAAGATGGAATAAATAATAAATATTATTAAGGGATTACCTTTATCACAGGCAATTATACTCAGTGCTTATTGTCAAAATTCTGTAGTCAATAGGATTGAGGTGGGGAAAATAGTCTACTGTAAAATAAACAACGTTGCTTAATGTGCTGTTGTAGCGACCATAGAGAATGGTCCAGGTCGTCGAACCCTCGGATTGGCCAGCGAGGTCACGTGGGAACGCGACCGTGGGGATTGGTCCAGGGAGCGACATCGCGGATTGGCCAGCGTGGTCATGTGCGCTTTTGGCGCCAGATATATCAGTTCGGCGAAGTCTTCGAAGAAGACAGTAAGTTTTTGATGGTTGTCCTTTACCTTGTTGTTTAACTCTGTATTCGAATATTGCGGCTGCAATAAACTTCTTCTACAACCAACAAGTTTTCGGACTCGCCATATTGGTGACCCCGACGTGATCTGGACGATCACCGACTATGCAGGAAGCCGACGCCTCGTTGTCGATGGCCGCGCCGGGCACACCGGAGTCAAGCGCGGTAAGCGTTCACCTTCCGTGGTTTTGGACGCACGCACCGCAATCTTGGTTTATACACACCGAAGCTCAATTTCATATAAAGAAGATATCGGACGACTCCACGATGTATTACTACCTCGTCAGCGCTCTATCGTCGGAGACGACCACGCGCGTGATGCGGTTCATCGTTAATCCACCTGCGGAAAGCAAGTACGAGGCCATGAAGAAAGTATTACTGCGAATCTTCGGGTTTAATAAGCATGGTGGTGCGGCAAAACTTCTGCACCTACCGGATCTTGGAGACCGACTGCCTTCCGTCCTCATGTCCGAAATGATGATGCTAGCCGGTGAGCATACGGATTGCCCTATGTTCGAACAGGCATTCCGCGAGCAGCTTCCTGAGGATGTCCGAATGCTGCTCACGGATTGTTCTTTTAAGGACCCCGAAGCATATGCAGCGAAAGCGGACGCGCTAATAGCGGTTCGATCAACAAGGTCTCGACCTCAGTGACCACGCCACAGCGACGGCAAGATGGCGCCGCGTCTCCCGCCAATTCTCCGAAAGCCCGCCAAAAAGATCCGCACAAGCGCGGCTGGTGCTATTATCACCTATGATGGGGTAGCGAATCCCGCAACTGCCGCTCGCCTTGTACCTTCGCGGGAAATGCCTCGGCCGATCGTACATAGGGGCAGTTACGATTGGCCAGAACCGGCGCCTCTATGTCCATGATCGATTCACGGACACAGAATTTTTGGTGGACACGGGAGCCATCGTCAGTATAGTGCCGCCGACCGACCTCGAAACCAGATCGGGTAAGACAGGTCCCACCCTCATCGCGGTTAATGGCAGCCCAATTCGCACTTTCGGTATACGGAAATGTCCCTTGTGTTAGGCCTCCGCACGTACGAATGGCCATTCATCATAGCCGACGTCAAACAAGCGATCCTGGGAGCAGATTTTCTCTGGGCTTTTTCACTGGTCCCTGATGTCCGCGGTAACGACCTCCGACCCTCCGCCGAAGATGAGCACGTCGCTCCGACAATCGCCTCCTCGCCCAGCCCTACTGTCCAGGCCGTCGTCGCGGCCCCCGACTCGTATGCTGAGATTCTGGTGGAGTTTCCAGAGCTGCTCATTCAACGTTTTGACACGTCTTCGGCCAAGCACGGCGTGGTCCATCACATCCGCACCGAAGGCCCTCCCGTTTTCGCTCGGGCCCGGAGACTACCGCCAGACAAACTGGTGGTGGCACGGGCGGAGTTCAGGAAGATGGAGGAAATGGGAATTGTCCGTCAGTCTGACAGCCCGTGGGCCTCGCCGTTACATATGGTCTCCAAGGCATCTGGGGGGTGGAGACCATGTGGCGATTATCGGCGTCTCAATGCTGTCACCACGGCTGATCGTTACCCCATACCGCACCTACAGGACTTTTCATCTGGGCTGGAAGGAGCGGTGGTGTTCTCCAAAATCGATTTGGTGCGAGGATACAACCAGATCCCGGTGCGACCGGAGGACATACAGAAAACTGCAACGATTACTCCGTTCGGGTTGTTTGAATGGTTGCGTATGCCTTTCGGTTTAAAGAACGCGGCACAGGCTTTCCAACGACTGATGGACCGCGTGGGCCGGGGTTTACCCTTTTTGTTTATTTATTTAGACGACATCCTGGTCGCCAGCCCCTCAGTACAGGAACACCAGGCCCACTTGCGGACCGTGTTCCAGCGGCTCCAAGACCACGGGCTCATTATCCAACCCTCCAAATGTCAATTCGGCCTTCCTGCTCTTGATTTTCTAGGGCACAGAATTACCCCTGCCGGCGCCTCCCCTTTGCCCGAAAAGGTGGAGGCTATCCGGGCATTCCCTAGGCCCACCACAGTAAAAGGGCTACAGGAGTTCGTAGGCATGGTTAATTTCTACCATAGGTTAGTTCCGGCAGCTGCGCGAGTCATGCGCCCGCTTTTCCAATGCCTTGCAGGGAATCCGGTAGAGTTGATATGGTCCCCGACCGCAGAGTCGGCTTTTACAGCAGCTAAGGCAGCCTTGGCAGACGCCACCATGTTGGTCCACCCGAGCCCCTCCGCCCCCACGGCCCTGACGGTTGACGCCTCTGACGTGGCGGTGGGCGGGGTTCTAGAGCAGCAGGTCGGTGGCCGTTGGCAGCCTTTGGCGTTTTTCAGCCGGCAACTAAATTCGGCTGAGCTGAAGTATAGCGCATTTGACCGAGAGCTTTTGGCCCTCTATTTAGCTGTTCGTCATTTCAGGTACTTCCTTGAGGGCCGCCCATTTGTGGCCTTTACGGACCATAAACCATTAACATTTGCTTTTTTCAAATTGTCTGACCCATGGTCGGCCCGCCAGCAGCGGCACCTGACTGCTATCTCCAAATTCACCACCGATGTCCGTCATGTCGCGGGTAAGCTTAATGCCGTTGCTGACGCCCTGTCTAGACCTGCTTTTCCCCCTATTTCGGCGGTGGACTGCGAAGTGGATCCCCAGGAGCTTGCGGAGGCACAGCTTCTAGCGGATACCGCTTCGGCATACCAGTCCACCACTTCGGGATTGAAGTTGGCCCAGGTAGCTTGTGGGTCAGAAGGCACAAAAGTCTGGTGCGATGTTTCTCTTCCCCGTCCCAGGCCGGTAGTACCGCCCTCCGTTCAGAGCCGGGTTTTCGATGCCATTCATGGGCTGGCGCACCCGTCCATCCACTCCACCTCTGCTTTGGTAGCAGCTCGGTTTGTCTGGCATGGCCTACGGAAACAGGTAGCGGGTTGGGCGCGTGCCTGCGTTCCCTGTCAGACCGCTAAAGTCCAGCGCCATGTCCAGCCCCCCGTACAGGATTTCGAGGTCCCTGCTGTTCGTTTTTTCCACATCCACGTGGATTTGGTCGGTCCTTTGCCTTCCTCCCGGGGCTACACCCACCTCCTCACGGTGGTGGATCGGTTCACCCGGTGGCCAGAGGCTTTCCCTTTGTCCGATATTTCATCAGCGTCTTGTGCTAGGACTTTGGCCCTTCATTGGGTAGCTCGTTTCGGGGTCCCGGCAGTTATTACCACTGACAGAGGCCCACAGTTCACTTCGTCCCTCTGGGCCGCGCTCGCAGAACTGTACGGTTCCAAGTTACAACCCACTACTGCATATCACCCCCAGGCAAATGGACTTGTAGAAAGGTTCCACCGTCAACTTAAGGCGTCCCTCAGTGCAAGGCTTGAAGGCCCGGACTGGGTACACCAGCTCCCCTGGGTTCTTTTGGGCATCCGGACTGCTCCTAAGCTAGATCTCGGTGCGTCGTCCGCGGAGCTAGTATATGGCTCGACACTTCGAGTACCCGGAGATTTGTTTCCGGACCCTTCAGACCAGCTGCCTACAGTCCCATCAGTGTTAGCATCTCTCCGGGAACGGGTGGGCTCCCTGGCTCCAGTTCCGACTTCACGTCATGGGTGTCCCATGGTACATGAACCGCCTTCCCTGAAGGACTGTGAGTTTGTTTTTCTGCGAAAAGATTCCCATCGCGCCCCGTTGCAGAGGGTCTATCAAGGGCCGTTCCGGGTTTTGCGTAAGGGAACGGCTACCTTCACCTTAGACATGTGCGGCAAGAGTGAGCTCGTCTCGGTGTCCCGGCTCAAACCTGCACATTTAGATCCGGATCAACCAGTCCTGGTCGGTCAAACCCCTAGGAGAGGCCGACCTCCGTTAGTTCCGCTCAGTCCAGGACCCCCCGTTCCGACAGTTCCTCCAGGACCCCCCGTTCCGACAGTTCCTCCAGGACCCCCCGTTCCGGCAGTTCCTCCAGGACCTCCCGTTCCGGCAGTTCCGCCAAGTCCGGAACCACCGGCTCCTGTGGTTCAGGCTGCCCCTCTCCGTACTCGTTATGGTCGCGAAATCCGGCTCCCTGCTAGGTTCCGCACCTCGGGTTCTGGGGGGGGTCATGTAGCGACCATAGAGAATGGTCCAGGTCGTCGAACCCTCGGATTGGCCAGCGAGGTCACGTGGGAACGCGACCGTGGGGATTGGTCCAGGGAGCGACATCGCGGATTGGCCAGCGTGGTCATGTGCGCTTTTGGCGCCAGATATATCAGTTCGGCGAAGTCTTCGAAGAAGACAGTAAGTTTTTGATGGTTGTCCTTTACCTTGTTGTTTAACTCTGTATTCGAATATTGCGGCTGCAATAAACTTCTTCTACAACCAACAAGTTTTCGGACTCGCCATACTGTGATGCCATTAAACTCCAATTGAACACTAGAACAAAGCTTTGATAGCGGTGGTCTGAGCTTGCATTGTGTACACTTTAGTTTTTACTGCAGTAGTGGAAACTGAGGGGTTGATATGTTGGTTCTGGAGGTGTTAGAATGAACTGGCTATCCATGCATGATATGAAGGATGAGCTCTAAATTCTGTACTGTCTGATTTGATTAAAGCTGTAATCTTCTGTGCTACTTGACATTTGATCCATGCTTTCAGGCTAACATCTTAATGCACCAAGTATTGCTTTCAGTACACTCATCAGCCTTTGTGTGCCAAAAAAGCTCCATCAAAATCCTTATTTAAAATTCCGGACATACTTTTTAGGGAACTGACAGCTGGGTTGCCGTTTTCCTGCCCTTACTTCTGTCCAAAATACCCCCACACAGTGCTGGATCAAGCCAACGGGTCAGGCACCATCTCTGGAGGACAAGTAGATAGATGATGTTTCGGGTTGAGACCCTTCTTCAGCCGATCTAGTTCACCTTGCCCAATGCTACATCTGATGCCCGTAAAGATGTAGTAAATGAATATTAAAGTGCTTGTACCTAGACATAATGGCCTGTGGCTTCCAGGAAAGCTCACAGAACCAATGGAATGACTCCTACCACTGGTTACAACCACAAAGCATCTTCCCTCTGTGAGGTGAAGGAGAGGGAGAAGGCTACATGGCCTCTCAAGTGTGAATTGTGAGGAAGATGCAATAAGGCTGCAGGGTGACTTGGACAGGTTGTGTGAGTGGGCGGATACATGGCAGATGCAGTTTAATGTAGATAAGTGTGAGGTTATTCACTTTGGAAGTAAGAATAGAAAGGCAGATTATTATCTGAATGGTGTCAAGTTAGGAGGAGGGGGAGTTCAACGAGATCTGGGTGTCCTAGTGCATCAGTCAATGAAAGGAAGCATGCAGGTACAGCAGGCAGTGAAGAAAGCCAATGGAATGTTGGCCTTCGTAACAAGAGGAGTTGAGTATAGGAGCAAAGAGGTCCTTCTACAGTTGTACCGGGCCCTGGTGAGACCGCACCTGGAGTACTGTGTGCAGTTTTGGTCTCCAAATTTGAGGAAGGATATTCTTGCTGTGGAGGGCGTGCAGCGTAGGTTCACTAGGTTAATTCCCGGAATGGCGGGACTGTCGTATGTTGAAAGGCTGGAGCGATTGGGCTTGTATACACTGGAATTTAGAAGGATGAGGGGGGATCTTATTGAAACATATAAGATAATTAGGGGATTGGACACATTAGAGGCAGATAACATGTTCCCAATGTTGGGGGAGTCTAGAACAAGGGGCCACAGTTTAAGAATAAGGGGTAGGCCATTTAGAACGGAGATGAGGAAGAACTTTTTCAGTCAGAGGGTGGTGAAGGTGTGGAATTCTCTGCCTCAGAAGGCAGTGGAGGCCAGTTCGTTGGATGCTTTCAAGAGAGAGCTGGATAGAGCTCTTAAGGATAGCGGAGTGAGGGGGTATGGGGAGAAGGCAGGAACGGGGTACTGATTGAGAGTGATCAGCCATGATCGCATTGAATGGCGGTGCTGGCTCGAAGGGCTGAATGGCCTACTCCTGCACCTATTGTCTATTGTCTATTGTCTATTGTCATGAAAGCACTAGTACTGGTGCGGGAGATTCACAGTACCAAATCTTATCAAGATCCACTGCACCCAGTAACAGTGTAGTAAGCTCGGTGCCTTGGACACAAATGTAGATGTGTCAGAGAGTACAGTGCTTTCAGAAAGTATTCAGACCTCTTCACTTTTTCCACATTTTGTTACAACCTTACAACCTACAACGTTACAACCTTATTTTAAAATGGATTAAATTCTTTTTTATTAATCATCAATCTGCACACAATACCCGAGAATGAAGAAACAAAAACGTGTTTAGAAATTTTTGCAAAGTAATTAAAAAGAAATAACTGAAATATCACATTTAAATAAGTATTCAGACCCTTTGCGATGACACTCAAAATTGAGCTTAGATTGGTTATCCTTGAGATGTTTCTATAACTTGATTGGTTCACCAGTGGTAAATTAAATTGATTGGACATGATTTGGAAAGGCACACCTGTCTATATAAGGTCCCACAGTTGACAGTGCATGTTAGAGCAAAAACCAAGCCATGAAGACAAAGGAATTGTCTGTAGACCTCCGACAGGATTGCGTCGAGACACAGATCTGGGGTAGGGTATAAAACAATTTCTGCAGCATTGCAGGTCCCGAAGAGCACAGTGGCCTCTGTCATTCTTAAATGGAAGAACTTTGGAACCACCAGGACTCTTCAGAGAGCTGGCCGTTTGCAAATGACACCAACATTGCTGGAGTTGCAGGCTGTGTGGAAGGCCATCAAAGTGTACAGTGGAATATAGATCTGCCACAGAAATGGGTGGAAAAATACTGGGCATAATGGACTTTAATCCAAGCAAGTGAAATACTACACTTTGGGAAGTCAAATGTATAGGAGAGTATGCAGTCAATGGCAAGACCCTTAACAGCTTTAATGTACAGAGGGATCATGGGATTCAAGTTCATAGCTCCCTGAAAGTGGTGACACAGTAGATAGAGTGATAAATAAGGCAGATTGTATGCTTGCCTTCATAGGTTGGGGCATTGAGTACAAGTGTCAGGAAATCATGATGCAGCTTTATAGGACTTTCATTCAGCCACATTTGGAATGTTGCATGCGGTCCCGGTTGTCCCGATACGGGAAGGATGTAGAGGCTTTGGATAAGATGCCAAAGAGGTTTACTAGAATACTGCCTGGATTAGAGAGTATTAGCTACAAAGAGAGGTTGGACAGACATGGATTGTTATCTCTTGGACGCTGACGTTTGAAGGGACACATTGAATAAGTATATTAAAACATGAGTGGCATTGATATGGTAGACAGTCAGAACCATTTTCCCAAAATGACAATGTCAAAGACTAGAGTGCATAGCTTTCAGATCTTCTTATCGAGTCCACATCACAAAATGAGAAATTGTTCAGCCAGAGCTGAACACACTTCTCGGTATCTGCATATAATGACGTCTTGCGCTTCTTGCGCTCTTGTGCGTGGTGGTGGAAAGATTGGTGGAAACAGGGCCGCGACACGATTGCTCTTTCCTTGACCCCAGCTTTCATATGAAAGGGGCAAGTTTAAAGGAGATGTGCAGGGGTAGTGGGTGCCTAGGATCCGCTGACAGGGGGTGGTGGTCAAGGCAGATACAATAGTAACTCTTAAGAGGCTTTTAGAAATCCATGTGGATATGCAACGAATGGAAGGGGTATGGATCATGTGCAGGCAGGTGAGATTAGTTTAACTTGGTATCATGTTCGGCACAGACACTGTGGGCCAAGGAACTGTTCCGGTGCTATACCTTTCTACGTTCTATGTCATCTCAGTTCAATTCTTTCAATTCTAACCAAGCTTCTTCGGAGTTTTCAGATACTAGTGTTCAGCTGACAGGATGAAGATACTTCAGTGAAAAATATGTCTTTTGCCATAGTAAAAGAATACACATTGCAATTTGTGAGATATTTATCTACCCATGTTGATTAAGAAAGAACTAATTATGATTTTCTTCGGAGAAGCTTTGAAAGCACATTTCCTTCATGGAGGATTGCATGCGACAAATGAAATAGGGAGCGGAAAGGCTGCAGATGAATGATAACAAAGCACGAGCAATGAGCCTTCAAACAGGTAGGTGCTGGTTGAAGTACAGACCAAACACATTTGCCATAGCGGGGAAAGCCAGAGTTTCCTGGAAGATTACAGATTTAGAGATTACAACAAAACAAGGAAAACTGATTTAGAATAGATATGCGGCTCACACTACAGATGATAACTGAGCTAAATACAGTGAGGAGAATGGAAGAAAGTAATGAGTGGGGCTACAAGGGCTTAGGGGCATTGGTAATCATTGGTAGCGCAGCGGTAGAGTTGCTGCTTTACAGCGAATGCAGCGCCGGAGACTCAGGTTCGATCCTGACTACGGGTGCTGCACTGTAAGGAGTTTGTACGTTCTCCCCGTGACCTGCGTCGGTTTTCTCCGAGATCTTCGGTTTCCTCCCACACTCCAAAGACGTACAGGTATGTAGGTTAATTGGCTGGGTAAATGTAAAAATTGTCCCTAGTGGGTGTAGGATAGTGTTAATGTACGGGGATCGTTGGGCGGCACGGACTTGGTGGGCCGAAAAGGCCTGTTTCCGGCTGTATATATATGACATGATATGATATATATGATAAAGTAGAACCCAAAGGACATTTATAAATGTTTAAATAGTTACATATTATGTAATAGAATAGTGGATGCAATTAGTAACTAAATAGGACATTATATTCCAGAGGCAGACATGGCTCTGGTATCAGATTAATTACAGGAGAAATTACATTGAAGTAGATACATGGAAGGCATTTACGAATTCTAATGTGTTCAAGAGTAGCATTATGAATTGTAGAGGGATATAAATGTGGAAATAATGAAAGCTGCCCACAAAAACAAGCCGACACTAAAGGCCAAAAGGCTTATTCTCCAGTCCTTCTGAGATATTGGAATAATGTCAAAGAACTAAAGGATTTTGAATATGTTCAAAAAAAGAAGAATAAACCCATCAGCCCCAGGCCAGTTTGTCTGAAGTTGCTTCTGGAGTTTCTCATGCAGGCAATTATTAAAGATGAAGCAATTTGCTATTATAAACATAGAGACCAAATAAATTTAGCTCGCACATACCTTTAGACAATAGACAATAGGTGCAGGAGTAGGCCGTTCGGCCCTTTGAGCCAGCACCACCATTCAATGTGATCATGACTGCTTCCTTTCAGTGACTGATGCACTAGGACACCCAGATCTCATTGTACGTCACCTTTTCCTAACTTGACACCATTCAGATAATAATCTGCCTTCCTATTCTTACCACCAAAGTGGATAACCTCACACTTATCCACATTAAACTGCATCTGCCATGCATCCGCCCACTCACGCAACCTGTCCAAGTCACCCTGCAACCTCATAGCATCTTCCTCACAGTTCACACTACCACCCAGCTTTGTATCATCTGCAAATTTGCTAATGGTACTTTTAATCCCTTCATCCAAGTCACCAATGCATATATTGTAAATAGCTGCGGTCCCAGCACTGAGACTTGCGGTACCCCACTAGTCACTGCCTGCCATTTTGAAAGGGACCCATTTATCCCCACTCTTTGCTTTCTGTCTGCCAACAAATTTTCTATCCATGTCAGTACCCTACCCCCAATATTATGTGCTCTAATTTTGCCCACTAATCTCCTATGTGGGACCTTGTCGAAGGCTTTCTGAAAGTTTAGGTACACCACATCCACCGGCTCTCCCCTGTCAATTTTCCTAGTTACATCCTCAAAGAATTCCAGAAGATTAGTCAAGCATGATTTCCCCTTCATAAATCCATGCTGGCTCGGAACGATCCTGTTACTGCTATCCAAATGCTCCGCAATTTTGTCTTTTATAATTGACTCCAGCATCTTCCCCACCACTGATGTCAGGCTAACTGGTCTATAATTTCCCATTTTCTCTCTCCCTCCTTTCTTAAAAAGTGGGATAACATTAGCTACCCTCCAATCCACAGGAACTGATCCTGAATCTATAGAACATTGGAAAATGATCACCAATGCGTCCACAATTTCTAGAGCCACCTCTTTAAGTACCCTGGGATGCAGACCATCAGGCCCTGGGGATTTATCAGCCTTCAGTCCCACCAGTCTACCCAACACCATTTCCTGCCTAATGTGAATCTCCTTCAGTTCCTCCGTCACCCTAGGATCTCTGGCCACTAGAACATCTGGGAGATTGTTTGTATCTTCCTTAGTGAAGCCAGATCCAAAGTACCGGTTCAACTCGTCTGCCATTTCCTTGTTCCCCATGATAAATTCCCCTGCTTCTGTCTTCAAGGAAACCACATTTGCCTTAACTTTTTTTTTCCTCTTCACATACCTAAAAAAGCTTTTACTGTCCTTCTTTATATTATTGGTTAGCTTACCGTCATACCTCATCTTTTCTCCCCGTATTGCCTTTTTAGTTATCTTCTGTTGCTCTTTAAAAGAGTCCCAATCCTCTGGCTTCCCACTCTTCTTTGCTATGTTATACTTCTTCTCTTTTATTTTTACGCTGTCCATGTCAGCCACAGGTGCCTCTTACTCCCGTTAGAATCTTTCCTCTTCTTCAGGATAAATTGATCCTGCAACTTCTGCATTATTCCCAGGAATACCTGCCATTGCTGTTCCACCGTCTTCCCTGCTCGGGCCTCCTTCCAGTCAAATCTGGCCAGCTCCTGCCTCATGCCTCTGTAATCCCCTTTGCTATACTGTAATACTGACACTTCCGATTTTCCCTTCTCCCTCTCAATTTGTAGAGTAAAACTTATCATATTATGATCACTGCCTCCTAATGGCTCTTTTACCTTGAGTCCCCTTATCAGATCAGGTTCATTACACAACACTAAATCCAGAATTGCCTTCTCCCTGGTAGGGTCCAGTACAAGCTGTTCTAAGAATCCATCTCGGAGGCACTCCACAAACTCTCTTTCCTGGGGTCCATTACCAACCTGATTTTCCCAGTCTACCTGCATGTTGAAATCTCCCATAACCACCGTAGCATTACATTTGCGACATGCCAATTTTAGCTCTTGATTCAACTTGCACCCTATGTCGAGGCTACTGTTTGGGGGCCTGTAGATAACTCCCATTAGGGTTTTTTTCCCTTACAATTCCTCATTTCTATCCATACTGATTCTACATCTCCTGATTCTATGTCACCCCTTGCAAGGGAGTGAATATCATTCCTTCCCAACAGAGCAACCCCACCCCCTCTGCCCACCTGTCTGTCTTTTCTATACGTTGTGTACCCCTGAATATTCATTTCCCAGCCCTGGTCCTCTTGTAGCCATGTCTCTGTAATTGCCACAACATCATACTTGCCAATGTCTAACTGAGCCTCAAGCTCATCCATTTTATTTTTCTACTTCGCGCATTTAAATACAACACTTTAACTTCTGTATTCACCTCCCCTCTCACACCGGTCACAATTGGCCCTGACCTTACTCTCTTATCCCATCTAGAACTTCCCATCCCATTTATTCGAGAGTCCATCGCGATTTCTCCTGTATTCGCTTCCCCTTTAACTCCATCTTCATATTCCCAATTTGTCAACCCCTCCCCCTCCACTACTTAGTTTAAACCCACACGTGCAACACTAGCAAACCTGCCCGCCAGAATGTTGGTCCCCCTGCTGTTAAGGTGTAACACGTCCCTTTTGTACAGGTCACCCCTTCCCCAGAAGAGATCCCAGTGGTCTAGAAATCGAAATCCCTGCTCCCTGCACCAGCCCCTCAGCCATACATTCATATTCCCGATCTCTCTGTTCCTGCCCTCACCAGCACGAGGTACAGGTAGCAGTCCAGAGATAACCACCCTCGACGTCCTACTTCTCAGTTTTCTTCCCAACTCTTTAAACTCACATTGCAGTATCTCCTTCCTCTTCCTCCCGACGTCGTTCGTGCCCACGTGCACAACTACTTCCGGTTGATCACCTTCCCTCGCTAGGATGTTCTGAAGCCGGTCCGTGATGTCTTGAACCCTGGCACCAGGGAGGCAACAGACCATCCTCAAGTCCCGCCTGCCGCCACAGAATCTACTGTCCGTACCTCGGACAATGGAGTCATCCACTACTATGGCTCTTCCTGACTTCGGTCTCCCCGGTCGAGTCTCCTTGCCTGGATTAGAACCGCCAACCTGTCCGCCGCTCGGTCTGGAAGCGTCTTCTGCCCCGACAGCTCCCAAGAGGGTGTACCTGTTTGCAATAGGCACAGCCACCGGGGTCTCCTGCAGTCCATGTTCACTCCCCCTTGAAACGGTCTCCCACCTTCGCTCGACCTGGACCCTTGGCGTGACAGCCTCACAGTAGTTCCTGTCCAGGAAACTTTCGCATTCCCAGATGGCTCTGAGGTCATCCAGCTGCTTCTCCAACTCCACCACACGTCCATTCAGGAGCTGCACCCGGACACAGTTCTTGCAGGTGTAGCTCCCAGAAGCTCCAGTGGTGTCCCTACCTTCCCACATCCTGCAGGAAACACACTGCACCAACTTATCTGCCATTATTTTATTGTCTAAAAACAAATCAGGCTCAAAAACAAGTGTAACCTCCTCACCTCAGCCTCCTCGCTGAAGACTCACAGCCAAAGACTCGCACTTTTCTCCCCATAACATTTGACACCCATACTAATCAAGAACCTGACAACCTCTGCTTTAAAAATATCAAATTTGTGCCTCCACAGCCATCTATGGAGATGGCAAGCCTTGTTTATATCAGTCACTAAATTGCCTAATTGGCCAATTTACCAAACTTCTAATTTAATTGATCAGCCAATCCCCGTACTCACGTCTATCCTGCCTTCTTCTGACGAGCTTGGAGGTACGCGCTTCACTGATTGCCTGCTAGCGTCCCTTTGGCGCTCTTTTTAAACAGACTTTTACCTTCAATTAACACTTTCTTTCAGCCAGCGGTCATCCTTGCTGCTGCTCTCCTGACCTTTACTGACTGACTGCTAGCGTCCCTTTGACGCTCTTTTTAAACGGACTTTTACCTTCAATTAACACTTACTTTCTTTCAGCCAACGGTCGTCCTTGCTCCTGCTCTCCCCACCTTTACTGACTGACTTTAGAAAGGAGATGAGGAGGAATTTCATTAGTCAGAGGGTGGTGAATCTGTGGAATTTATTACCATAGATGGCTGCGGAGGCACAAATTTCATATTTTTAAAGCAGAGGTTGACAGGTTCTTGATTAGTATGGGTGTCAAATGTTATGGGGAGAAGGCAGGAGAATGGGGTTGAAAGGGAAAGATAGATCATCTATGATTGAATGGTGGAGCAGACTCGATGGGCCGAATGGCTTAATTTTGCTCCGATGATTTATGAACCAATGAATAGAATAACATCATTTATTCCTGGCTAGTTTCCCCATGTAGGAGACCTGAAAGTAGCCTGTTTGATATGCGAAGATCCTTGTCAGGCAGGGAATTCTCCAGAAGTAGCTGCAGCATGAAAGATTTGGAATCCGTCAGCTGAGATAGCATTCGCAAAGGGGTTATGGCTTAAAAAGATGGAGAGAGAAAAACTATCACAGCATTTAAGAAACATTAGGACAGGTACATGGATAGGAGAGGTTTGGACGGATATGAGCCAAATGCAATCAGGTGGGACTAGTGTAGATGGGATAAGTTGGGTTGGCATGGGCAAGTTGGGTCAAAGGACCTGTTTCCACGCTGTATGAATCTATGACTCTATCACAGGTGAATGACGTGCAGCAGAAATAGCCAGTTACCAAATGGGGGAGAATTCAATATTGTGTTTAGAAGGCTGCAAAGTGCCCAGAAGGAAGATAATGTGTTGTTCCTGCCCGTTGGACATCCAGAGTTGGGAGGGATTTTTACCATTGTGGGTGAATTCAGGGACCTTGATCTAAGGGAGATTGCTTTATCAGATTACATTAGCATCAGTAACCACCCTGCAATAAAATCCATCAGTAATCAAAGATAATTTGACTGTAGGGCAGTTACTGATTCTGGTGTAATCTGATCATGTAAGGAGATGTTAGCAAGCAGGGCAGAGGTATTGTGTTCTGTTCCTATTGGTGTTCTGATGGTGTTTAGAAAACAAGTAAGTACCCCGATCCACAACCGTAACTGGAGCACAATTACCTTTACTACAAAGTACAACTCACCTCTTTTGGCTGACATGTTTCTCAATTCCTGGACCAGTCAATGTAAAATGTAGAAGACAGGTTAAATTGGCGATGCATAGCCTCTTTATCTTTTTTAAATAATATCCAGCCAAACCCAGGAACACTTGGAAGTTGTTACAATGTCTGATCATCCCATGAGAGACAAGCAAATTAGACAAAACCTTTATAGATATCTTCTTAAAATCCAGCTGGAATAATGTATTCAATTCTGGGCATAATACTTCACAAAAGATGTAGAGAGTTTAAAGTGGGGGCAGGATAGATTTTTTGGAAGCTATTAAGGAAGCTGATATTCTCTTGAAGCAGGGAGCATCGAGGGGAATTTCTGAAATATTCAAAATCATGAAGTGTTTTGACTGAGTAAATAAAAAGAAACTATTTTGCGTGCCTGGAGGATCATTAATCAAAGGGAACAGATTTATGGTAATTTGCAAAACAGTCAGGGTCAAGTTGCAGACATTTCTTTCAGTGCAACTATTAGTTGCCATCTGGAATGCAATTTCTAAAAAGCTGGAGGAGTGAACTCAAACGTAACTTTCAAAAGAAAATTGGACAAATATTTGCAAGAAGATCTGTAGAGTGGGGAAAGAGTGATATTGGGCCAATTATTTAGCCCTATGAAGATGGAAGTTAAGGTATAATGGGCTGAATGATAGGATTAATTATAAAGGGTAATTGTAGCCATTTTTTTTGGAAATGGTAGAGATAGCAGTAACTTGAAAAAAAAAATACTGGTTTGGCTCAATCTGTAGAAAGTGAAACATTTTTAGCACTTGTCAGAACTGGGAAAGAAAGATAAAAGAGACAAAAGATTGACTGAACTCAGAACCTAATTTTAAGGGACTAGTCAATTGAGATGCAGTGGCAGTTGTTCAAAGAGATATTTTGGAATACACAGAATAAATATATCGCAATGAAAAAAAAACTCCAAGGATAGGAGTCACCATCCATTGTTAACTAAACATGTTAAAGATGATATTTAACATAAAAAAATCAGAGAAGTGCACAAACCGTAGTTCAGAAGATTGGTAGAATATTTAAAAACAATGAATGACTGAAAGATTAATTAGGAAGCATAAAATAGAGGATGAGTTGAAATTAGGCATAACTATAAAAACATACAAAAGTTTTCTAAATATTTCTTTTAAATGGATATGCCCCATAGAAATTAATTTTGGGTAATTAATCAAAGAAAACAAGAAAATGGCAGATGAATTGGGAACTTTGCATCAGTTATCATTATAGAGAATATATGTAACAAAGATGAAAATGAAGTGAGGGAAGCACTTAGGAAAATTATAACTGAGCAAAATAATGGAGCTGTGTGTTCAGAGTCTGAACCTCATCCTTATGGCTTCAAACAAGTAGCTAGTGAGACATTTTCAGATTTGAGTAAATGTCAAATTATTTCTTACATTCAAAAAGGTTGTTTTTCAGATTGGAAGTCTGTGCTGTGCTATAGGGATCAATGCTGGGTCATCATATTGACTAATAGTAAGAAATTAAAAATATCACTCATTACCGTAACAATTGTTTAAATGGTGTCAGTTAGAGCAACTATTGATGACATTGGGGTTTTCACCATTTGCTTCTACAAATATTTTATTGCAGCAATGTTTACCATTATGCATTGTGTATCCACAATTTGTTAACTTATTTTGATTGCCTTCAACTAAAGGCAAGTTTTTAGCACACCATAATTACCATGCCAGGATTCTCAAATACACTTAAGTGCATACTGTCATACCAAAAGAGCAACAAGACACATAACAACATAAAAATTTGACATATACATCTACCGCAGCAGCTCCTCCACATTCCCCACTGTGATGGAAGGCAATAAAGTCTTATCTTCTTTCCTCCTGCGGTCGGGGGATTCAAACCATCTGCAGCCGGCAATCGAGCTCCCACATCGGGACGGTCAAAAACTCCTGCGGCTTGGAGTACCCGAATTCTGTCCCTAACCAGGGACAGTGAGCTTCACGATGTTAAAGTCCGCAGCTCCCGCAGGTTGGAGCACCAAAGGCCGACCCCTGGCAAAGGGATCGCCCGCTCCAAGATGTTAAAGTCTGCAAGCTCCAAGGTTTTGGAGCTCTAGAAGTCCCAGCAAGAGGCTGCTAGCTCCACAATGTTAGGCTGCAGTGCAGATGGAGATATGACACAGAAAAAGTCGCATCTCCGTCGAGGAAAGAGATTAAAAAAAGTTTCCCCCAACACCATGATCACATTGAATGGCGGTGCAGGCTCGAAGGGCTGAATGGCCTACTCCTGCACCTATTTTCTATGTTTCTACCCCCCACAAATACAAAAACTAAAGATAAGCTAAAACATACATTTTACAACAAACTAAAAACGCAAAGAATGAAGAAGACGAAGACAGACCGTTGGCGAGGCAGCCATCATGGTATGATATTAATAACCCACTAATGATCCTAATTTTTGTTTTAAATTTCCACACATTTTTCCACCAGAATAATAACAGAAGTTGCGAGAATAGTCAGTAGAAAGGAGAGAAATATTCACTATTTTTGATAATATGCTCCACGGTGATAATAATTTGTGACAACTGTTAGCTTATTCAGCTCATTCATTGAACTACAAATTATTGCAGCAAATTACCATTCAGGATCACTTTTTGGATTCTCCAGTCAATATTTTATTTTTTAATGTTACAGTTTACAATTAAATTGGAAACTATGGTTTATAATGTGAATGAACAACAATTAATCTTTTAAAATATTAACATATTATATTGCTGTGCATTTGAAGTTACGCTTTATCATTCTTGAACAGTAATATTTATCACACAGCAAGTAGATTTTAAGGAAGTCTTTTCTAATTATCTTGGTGAAACATTAATTATCCTCTGCACATTTGGCATGAATGCTTTTAGTACGAGTTTCTATCTTGAAAGTTAAAGTGGAACTTTTTTTCTTTTAGAGATACAGTGTAGAAACAGACCCTTCGGCCCACTGAGTCTGTGCCGACCAGCGATCACCCCGTACACTAGCACTAAGCTACACACTTGGGACAATTTACAATTTTACCGACGCCAATTACCCTACAAACCTGCATGTGTTTCAAGTGTGGGAGGAAACCAGAGCACCCTGAGATAACCCACATGGTCACAGGGAAAACATGCAAACTCCGTACAGACAGCACCAGTGATCAGGATCAAACCTGGGTCTCTGGCGCTGTAAGGCAGCAACTCTGCCGCTGTACAATGTGCTGCTCCAAACTTAATTTTTAAATTTGTCACAATTGCTGCACGATTAGGGGTTGCAGCTTCATTTTTCTTTAGGCAGATTTCTTTTTTTAATTAATATTTCTTTTATAAGTTATGAATTGTAGGCAAATGTTAGTGAATAACTCCCATCCAATATGCACCTTTTCCCAGTTTGTATGCTCAAATATATCTTTATCATCTAAGATACAGCCACAAAACAAACATGAACCCTTCATAAATGCCTAATAAGGATCAAACATAGAAAAATAGAAACATAGAAAATAGATGCAGGAGGAAGCCATTTGGCCCTTCGAGCCAGCACCACCATTCATTGTAGATGATCAGCCATGATCACAATCAGTAACCTGTGCCTGCCTTCTCCCCATATCCCTTGATTCCACTAGCCCCTAGAGCTCCATGTAACTCTCTTTTAAATTCATTCAGTAATTGGCCTCCACTGCCTTCTGTGGCAGAGAATTCCACAAATTCACAACTCTCAGGGTGAAAAAGTTTCTTCTCACCTCAGTTTTAAATGGCCTCCCCTTTATTCTTAGACTGTATCCCCTGGTTCTGGACTCCCCAACATTGGGAACATTTTTCCTGCATCTAGCTTGTCTAGTCCTTTTATAATTTTATGCGTCTCTATAAGATCCCCTCTCATCCTTCTAAACTCCAGTGAATACAGGCCTAGTCTTTCCAATCTTTCCTCATATGACAGTCCCTCCATCCCAGGGATTAACCTCATGAACCTGCGCTGCACTGCCTCAGTAGCAAGGACGTCCTTGCTCAAATTAGACCAAAACTGCACACAATACTCCAGATGTGGTCTCACCAGGGCCCTATACAACTGCAGAAGGACTTCTTTGCTCCTGTACTCAAATCTTCTCGTTATGAAGGCCAACATGCCAAAAGCTTTCTTCACTGCCTGCTGTACCTGCACGCTTACTTTCAGTGACTGGTGTACAAGGACACCAAGGTCTCTTTGCACTTCCCCTTTACCTAATCTGACACCATTGAGATAATAATCTGCCTCCTTATTTTTGCCGCCAAGGTGGATAACCTCACATTTATCTACATTATACTGCATCTGCCATGCATCTGCCCACTCACTCAACCTGTCCAAGTCACCCTGCAACATCCTAACATCCTCTTCGCAGTTCATACTGCCACCCAGCTTTGTGTCATCCGCAAACTTGCTAGTGTCACTTCTAATTCCATCATCCAAATCATTAATATATTTATTGTAAATAGTTGTGGCCCAAGCACTGAGCCTTGCGGCACTCCACTCTGCCATTCTGAAAAGGACCCGTTTATTCCTACTCTTTGCTTCTTGTCTGCCAATCAATTCTCTATCCATGTCAATACCCTACCCCCAATACCATGTGCTCTATTTTTGCTCACCAACCTCCCGTGTGGTACCTTATCAAAGACTTTCTGAAAGTTTAGATGCACTACATCCACTGGCTCTGCTTCAACCATTTTACTTGTCACATCCTCAAAAAATTCCAGAAGATTAGTCAAGCAGGATTTCCCCTTTATAAATCCATGATGACTTGGACCAATCCTTTTACCGCTATCCAAATGCGCTGTTATTACCTCTTTAATAATTAACTCCAGCATCTTCCCCACTACCGATGTCAGGCTAACTGGTCTATAGTTCCCCGTTTTCTCTCTCCCTCCTTTCTTGAAAAGTGGGATAACATTAGCTACCCTCCAATCCACAGGAACTGATCCTGAATCTATAGAATCTATGGAAAAAGATCACCAATGCGTCCACGATTTCTTGAGCCACTTCCTTGAGTACCCTGGGATGCAGACTATCAGGCCCTGGTGATTTATCAGCCTTCAGTCCCATCAGTCTACCCAAAACTATTTCTCGCCTAATGCATATTTCTTTCAGTTCCTCTGCCCCCCTTGATCCTCTGTCCGCTAGTACATCTGGGAGATTGTTTGTGTCTTCCTTAGTGAAGACAGATCCGAAGTTATTGTTCAACTCTTCCGCCATTTCCTTGTTACCCATAATAATTTCACCCGTTTCTGCCTTCAAGGGACCCACATTTGTCTTTACTAATCTTTTTCTCTTAACATACCTAAAGAAGCTTTTACTGTCCTTCTTTATATTCTTGGCCAGCTTTGCTTCGTACCTCATCTTTTCAGCCCATATTGCCCTTTTTGCTATCTTCTGTTGTCCTTTGAAATATGCCCACTCCTCTGGCTTCCCGCTACTCTTTGCTATCATACATCTTTTCCTTTAGTTTTATTCCATCTCTAACTTCCCTTGTCAGCCATGGTTGCCTCTTACTCCCCTTAGAATCTTTCTTCCTCTTTGGAATGAAATGATCCTGCATCTTCTGGATTATGCCCGTGAAATTCCTGCCATTGCTGTTCCACCATCATTCCTGCTAGGATCCTTTTCCATTCGACCTTGGCCAGCTCCTCTCTCATGCCTTCACAGTCCCCTTTGTTCAACTGCAACACTGACGTTCCTGGTTTAACCTTCTCCCTCTCAAATTGCAGATTAAAACTAATCATATTATGGTCACTCCCTCCAAGGGGTTCCTTTACCTTGAGTTCCCTTATTAAATCTGGTTCATTGGACAACACTAAATCCAGAATTGCCTTCTTCCTGGTAGGCTCTAGTACAAGCTGCTCTAAGAATCCATCTCGGAGGCACTCTCCAAACTCCCTTGCTTGGGGTTGGAAACCTGGAAATTTGGCAAGACATGTTTGGTCCCTGATCCAGTGTAACATATGTTATTTATTTACTATAATGCATCAAGGAAGATCCAGAATCCGTGCTTTATAAATCAAGCTATTTTTTCATACTGTAGTCTTTATGTATTTTAAACTTGTGTCTTAATTCCAATTGAAATTCTGTGGAATACATTTCCTGATGATAATTTATTCTTGGAAAGTAAATTATTTTGCTAAATATACTATCTTGTGGGTTGGCATTAGCTCCAGTTATTTTTAACAAGATACCAACATCTATACAGTGTCACAGTATTCCGCTGTCATTTTCTTAACACACATCACCAAAATTCACAGAGTAACGTCCCATCATACAAAGTGGGAGGAAAGTGGCATTTATTTTGTATGCAGAAGTAACATACAGAATCAAAGCTGCTGCTGAGTTTATAACCATCTTCACACATCTTTAGGAAATTGTGTTGATGGATTCAATTGTTGAGATCATTGAAATCTTTTTATTTCTTCTGCTGGTCGTTTCAAGCCAATTTTCATTTGACAGATAATTCTCCTGTGAGGAATAATAAGCTCTTTGTGTCTATCATATTTACCCTTCTACTTAAATCATCACATCCAATTGCATACCATTGTCACCTGCTCCTTTCAATAATAATCTTACAGTTTTATAACAGAGGAATCCACATTGGATGGCATTGGAAAACATGCAATGGGGTCTTAATAGCAGATGCATGATAACTCAGCATTGCCATATAATCTGCATTTCCTTTTTATTATATTCCTTATTATACATGTTGTTTCAACATCCATTCAAGTTTAATTCATTAATGCCATACCATGGGCTCAAGTTTGTGTGAGGCTAGTGACATTTGATGCTAGCTGGCATTTACCAAACTCATGTTTGTTCCACCTAAAGGAAATGTGTGAATTACCTTCAACTTCTGAGAAAGGTTATTCTCTGGGTTTTGGAAGGATTAGAACAAGATATGGCAGAAAACAAGCATCTCACATAACTCTGCATGAAATAAAGTTTCAAACAAGGGACCCAGAAAGCCACCCTCAATCCCAGGACCCAGAAAGCCACCCTCGTTCACAGGCCACAGCATAGGCCACAGCATATTGAAACTGAAGTAAGTGCCAGGAATTAAATCCAAGTGACATGGGTTCAGTTCCTGACGATATGTAATAAATTCACTAGGACCTCTATTTCTTCAGCAGTTTGAGGAGATTTGGCATGTCGCTTAATGCTCTATCGAACCTCTACAAGTGTATGCTGGAAACATACTGACTGGTTGCATCACAGCCTGCTTTGGCAATTTGAACACTCAGGAATAAAGGGACTGCAAACATTCCCCTTTTCACCAAGGGTATCAACCTCTGCACCATTTGAAAGATTAACAGGATGCACTACCTCAAAAAGCCAACTAATGTCATCAATCTAACCATTGATTTCAACAAGACCAAGGAGTTGATAGTTGACAATAGAAAGGGAAAACTGAGGTTCCAGAAAACTTTCTTCAGTGACATATTGGCAGTGGAGAGAGTCAATAACGTCAACTTCCTGGCCATGCATATCTCCAAAGATCTGTCCTGGGCTCAGCACATTGATGCAATCATAAACAAAGCCCAGAAATGTCCCTGCCTCATTAGGAGCTTCAGGAGATTTGGTATATTGATGAATACTCTCTTGAAGTTCTGAACATGTATGGTAGAGATTATATTAACAGGTTTCATCATGACCCGGTTTGGCAACTTGAAGGCCCAGGAATAAGGAGATTACAGAGAGTGGTAGACACTGTTCAGCCCATTGCCATTTATGACCTCCCCACAATAGATCTATAGGAAGCACTACCTCAAATAGGCAGCCAAAATCATCGAAGACCGATATCACCCTGGGCATGCTCTCATTTCACTTACCACCGGAAAGAAGCTATAGGAGTAAAAAATTCATGACCACCAGGTTCAAAGATAGCTTCTTCCCAACACCCATCAGGCTCTTTAATACTGCACCACACTAACCTCAACTATGAACTTCTGTGGACTATCCTTGATTGCACTAAGGACTTTAGGTTTTCTTTGCACAGGTATTGTGGATTCATGTATTGAATTTTTGTTTGTTTTACATTACTTATATGTATTGTGTTTACATGCCTATTTTGTTGTTGTAAGTAAGAATGTCATTGTTCTGTTATTAGTACATTTGACAATTGATAATTTATTGTATATTTATTGTATATGTATTGTGTTTAATGAAATTCTTTGTGTTTAAGAATTTCATTGTTCTGGTCCATGTGACAATTAAAAACTCTTGACTTGATTTGTTCTAATAATAATTAAAAACTTTGTTTGTATGCTATACGTTTAAATGATACCATGCACGAGTACATTCAAATCACACACATGTGATGAATTGTTAAAAGTTATCAGCTTGGGAAGGTTGCTGGAATATATCACAAACTTAGAGACGCTTTTTCAAGTTCGCTCCAAAAGGGTGTGTAGAGCTCACTGACTGCGTAAGAATTTTACCCCCATTTGCAAAGCATTGAAATGTATTCAGTGATTAAATGCAATTTTACTGAAAATGTAGATTCAGCAATATTAGGGCGCCAACATAAGGTCTCCCTCTCACCCTCTAGTGGCTAGAAAATGGAGGCCGAATGTCAGGCAAGAAAGAGACATTGTGTGAGCAACTCAGAGTTTAGGCATTGACTAGTAGGACTTTCTGGCCATGTTTGTAGACTCGTTAAATGTTCAGTGAATAGGACTTTTCATTAACAGGCCACACAGGTCTGCATCTCGGCTGAACATGGATAGGTGACATTTTGGGTCTGGGCCCTTCTTTAGACTGCTGGAAGAACTACCCAGACCTCACAAGACCTCTCATAGAATTAGTATGGTTCTATGTTTTTTCCTGAAGACCTTATAGCAAGGTGGATACTGTGGATTATCTGCTGCACCATTCAGAAGCCCGGAATGTTTCCATATCCTGTGTATGCGTTATCTTATTCAAGATTCAAGATTCAAGATAGCTTTATTTGTCATCCAATATTGGACGAAATTCAGTCACCCACAGTCCAACAATAAAAGCATTAAATAGGCATTAAAATTACACAACCCCCAAAACACACAAAATAAACATCCATCAAGAAAACATCCATCACAGTGAGTCTCCTCCAGTCCTCTCCTCACTGTGATGGAAGGCCACAATGTCTTTCCCTTCTCCTGCTGTCCTCTCCCGCGGTCAGGTTGTTGTGGTTGCAGGCCGCGCCGGACGGTCCACAGTGGGCCGGCCCAAGGCGAGTCACAGCCGCTCCCGCAGCCTCCGAAGACGGCCGGCTCTGCCGATGATAAGTCCGATCCGGGCGGGCGAACACGCTGCTGCTGTTGCTGCACATCGGGGCGGTCGTGGCTCCCGACATTGAAGCCCCCGCCCAGCAGAGAAACATCCCGCGGCCTATCTTAGGCCGCGCCGGATGGTGAAATGTCCGCGACCCAAGCCCCGCGATCCGGTGCGGTTGAACACGCTGCCGCTGCCGGAGCTCCCGATGTCGGCATCCATGCGGCCCGAGCCTAAGGCGAGTCGCAGCCGCTCCCGCAGCCTCCGAGGACGGCCGGCTCCGGTGACGGTAAGTCCGATCCGCGGACTCTGCGAACCAGAGCCCTGGAGGCCGCCAGCTCCAGGAGTTGGGCCGATGGTAGGCCGCAGCAGGAACGGAGACAACAGCCAGAAAACAAAGGTTGGGTCTCCGTTCGGAAGGGACACATATTTACAATTTTACAGTTCCCCCCCTCCCCCCCACATACACACATAGTACACAAACACATAAACACCACATCACAACTACAATTAAGACCAAAAAAACCCAACAAAAACACAAAGACAAATGGACCGCAGGTAAGCCGCAGTAATCAAATTCAGCTCTTCTTGAGCAGAATCTTCTGCCAGTTCCTGAATGTAGACATGGCTACATACAGTGGAGACACAAGAGATGGCAAATTGTGGAATCTTGAGCAAAAAACAAAATGCTGGGGGAACTCAGCAGACCAAGCAGCATCCGTAGAAGAAAATAGACAGAGGATGTTTCATGTCAGAACCTTTCTTCATTCTGATGCACCTAGTTCCCACTATCCCACTCTTCAATTAGAAAACCAGACCCAGTTGTTT
Source organism: Rhinoraja longicauda (assembly GCF_053455715.1). Classification (NCBI taxonomy): domain Eukaryota; kingdom Metazoa; phylum Chordata; class Chondrichthyes; order Rajiformes; family Arhynchobatidae; genus Rhinoraja; species Rhinoraja longicauda. The sequence continues at coordinate 18,672,789 of NC_135961.1, forward strand.
GAAAGTCATATACCTATAGATTACAAATGTAATTGAAATCAAATCAACATCCATAATAAACAGTTGATTACACAGACAATTCCATGCTCTTTTGTATCTCTTATCCTTATTCTCCCACGTGAAACATCGTATTTTATTTGAAACACAAAGTGCTGTGATAACTCCGCGAGTATGTGGAGGGAAAAGACAGGCGACGTTTCGATGGGACCCTTGTTTAGTCTGAAGAAGAGTTCCGATCCGAAACCTCGCCTATCCATTCCCTCCACAGATGCTGCCTGACTATTTAGGTTACTCCAATACTGTAGTAACTCCAGCATTTTGTGAATAAATCGATTTGTACCAGCATCTGCAGTTATTTTCTTATACTCCAATACTGTGTTTTACTCAAGTTTCCAGCATCTACAATTCCTTGTTTCTATTTTATTTCATGCTAATGTTGCAATTATTCAGTGATGCATTTTAAATTGCACAATTCTGTTCTTCCATTACTATCATTATGTTAGTAGTTTATTTATTTGCCTGTTAAAACATATTCCAAGTTTTTAAAAAAACTTTCATTGTGGCAAGCTATTATTTTACCATTTTATTTCTTCAATCATTCATTTTCAGGCACTCAAGTCAGAGAGGGTGAAAATTATAATTACAGCTGCGGTGGTAGAAGGGCAGACAACTTGAACATCATGTGTTCTGGAGGAGGAGGAGGAGCTGTTGAATTGTACCTATTTTTAGTTGTAAAGTGAATCAAGGGATATGTGGTTGTGCAACAAAAAGAGCAAGCATTTAGTGGTTACCTTTGAGATTGATTTTTAAGCCAGTCTCACCACTTTGACCATTTCAAATCAAAAAAGATATTTTCCAATATAAGATACAAATGCATAAGATAGAAGAAACTTGAGGATAGAGAATTATTACAATTCAATCTGCTGTCCACTGTATTTGCGATTTTCATAAAACATTTTTGAATGGTTCAGCACAAGAACAGGTCCTTTGGACCAAAATATCTGTGAAGAACACAATGTCAAGACCAACCCTTATCTGCCTGCACATAATCCATATCCCTCCATTCCCTGCATAGCCATATACCGATCCAAAAGTCTCATAAATTCCACTGTCATATCTGCCTCAACCATTACCCTTGGCAGCATGTTCCTGGCACTCATCACTAGGGTTGCCAACTGTCCTGTATTAGCCAGGACATCCTGTATTTTGGGCTACCCACCTTGTCCCGTATTAGGACCGGGGGGGCACTGTAGGCCCGGACGCTGTAGGCCCGGACGGAGGAGGTAGAAAAAAACTGCAGATGCTGGTTAAAATCTGTGCCTACCTTCCGGACAGTGTAGGTCGAACAGTATAGGTCCGGAGGCCCGGGCACCGCCTAACGGAGGTTGCGTACCAACCCGCTTCCCGGCCCGGGCGGCCGCCATTGGTGGAGTGGGAGCATGTGGCCGCTGGCTGGGTGAGGTCATGTGGGCTACGGGGCGGTGACGTCACCTTGTCTCGTATTTGGCAGTGCTATAGTTGGCACCCCTACTCACCACCCTCTGTGTAAAAAAACTTATCCCGCACATCTTTAAATTTTTCTCCTCTCACCTTAAAGCTATGCCCTCTAGTATTTGATTTTCCCATTCTGGGAAAAAGATTCTGTTTACTCTATCTATGCCTCTTTTAATTTTATATACTTCTATCAGGTCTCCGTGCAACCTCCGGTTATCCAGAGAAAACAATCCAAATCTGTCCAACCTCTCCCTGGAGAATACCCCCTAACCCGGGCATCATTCCGGTAAATCTCCTCTGCATCCTTTCCAAAGCCTCTACATCCTCCTGTATTGGGGCAACCAGAACTGCATGCAATTCCCCAAATGCTGTCTAACCAATGTCCTATAATGCTGTACCATGACTTCCTGACTCTTATACTCAATGCCCTTACCTATGAAAGCAAACATACAGTAACATATGCTTATACGGCTTCATTATCACTATCTATTTGTGTTGCACTTTCAGGGAATTATGGGCTTGAGCCCCAAGATCCCTCTGTGCATGAATTCTCATTTTCAATTATCATTATGAGTAAAAATACAGCCATTTTTTCCGGAGTTTTCTTTATCAAACTATATGTAATTGAATGTATAAATCCTATGTATGAATTTCTAGCTCACCAACTCTTGACAAGAATTACTTGTAAGTTTTACTTGCAATTAATTACTTGTAAGTTTTACTTACAATCTCTCTCTTGAGCATCCCAAACCAATTTGAAATAACTATTGTTTTGATTGTACCATATTACTTGATAAAAGTTGCAAACGTGGAGCCTTTTTATTTTGCAACAAAGCAGAGAATACTGTGCAGATCAGGCAGCATTTGTGGGAAGGGAAACATGTTTCTGGTGAAGGACTCTTCATCAAAAATGGGACCGTGAGAAGACATGCATGTTTTAAGATGCAGAGAGTGGAATACGGAAAGAAAGGGAATGTTTGTAAATGAAGTAGACCAAATTTGTCAAGATAACAATTATTTTAAAGCACAAAGTTTGAACTAATACAGTGATATAGAGGAGGTGCAGTTGAGAACTCGGTTGACGATGAAAGAGAATGGAATTCCTTTCTCCCAGTTTCTCCATCTCCATTGTATCTGCTCTGATAAAGAGACTTTCTTCCCTTAAAATGTATTCCTTTTTCCTAACTAATCCTTCCCTCTACCATAATTGTCAGGGTTCTTAACTGTGTCTCCTTTATTTCCTGCATTGGTACTATCCCCTTTTCTCCAAGTGAAAGCAAGAGCGGGAGTCCCATTGTCCTCACCTTCTACCTCAATAGTCTTCACAATCAGTGCATCGTCCTCATAATTTCCTCATCACTTCCAATAGGATATAACTACGAGCCATTTCTTCCCCTCCCATCACTTTTCAGAATTCTTAAGGAACCTCTCCTTGGACCCTGACTCCTTGACTCCCTGGTCTAGTTCTTCATTCTTCACCAACCCCTCATCTCCTCAGGGTACTTTCCTTTGCTGCCATGGGTGACACCGCAGTTACCTTTTACCTCTTCTCCTTCCACCATCCAGTGACCCAAACAGCCCTTCCAGATGAATCAGCAATTCATTAGCACTTCTTTCACTAGTTCTCAAAGTGTGGTCTTCTCCACATCTGAGAACCAAATACAGACTGGCTGATTGCTTTGAGGATCAGTTCCCTTCAGTTGGCAGGGTTGATCCTGAGCTTCAGCTCACCTGACACTTTAATTTTCTGTCCCAGTCCAACACTGACTCGTCTGTCTTCAGCTTCCTATATTGCTCCACAATGCCCAGTCTGAGGTCCAGAGAGTAGCACCTGATTTTCTAACTAGGCACACAACCACAAATGAGACAATATCAACATCATTTTGACGTATCATTTTGTTCCAATTGACAGTGTTTAAACATAAAAACATAGAAACATAGAAAACAGGTGCAGGAGTAGGCCATTTGGCCCTTCGAGCCTGCACCACCATTCAATATGATCATGGTTGATCATCCAAAATCAGTACTCCTTTCCTGCTTTCCGTTGATTCCGTTAGCCCGAAGAGATATATCTAACGTGACTGTTACCTTGACAACATTGTTGTGCACCTTTGCACAGACATTCCCTTTATTTACTCCAGCTTCCTACAGCTGTTGGGCCTTTCGTTCAAAATATCAACCTTGTTTCACTCTTTACAGACACTGCTTGGCCTATTGGGTGGCTCCAGCATTTTCCCTTTTCTTTTAGATTTCCAGTAGGTGCTTTTTTTTGGACTGGAGTTTTACTTCATTTTGACATTATAAAAACGTGTGTAATGTCCCCAGGTGCATAAAAATGTGATTCCATTTTAAAGGAACTTTCCACATGTCATGGAAATAGCTCCTTAAATTAATACAATTCAACGAATGAAGTCCCAGCGGGACAAATTAGGGCTTATACAAAATATGTAGCAAAAGACAAATCTGAACGATCATATAAAAATAGTTTTGTGCTCCAGGTAAAGTGGTTTGATCCTACCTCGTGTGCATCCATCTGAGGAACACTGGCCTGTAAAGATCTCCTTAATGAAAATAATAAAGGAAAGTGGAGGATTACTGAAGCCAGATAACCTGAGAGGCGGGACAAATGGTAACCAGTGGATTGGTTGGAGCATTCAAATTGGCTAATCGAGCAGATAATAAAAAGAAGGCAAGGTGCAGTGGAGTGGCCTCTTGGGGTGGGGACAATGGCTGTGTGGAGGGCGATGGCTGTGTGGAGGGCAATGGCTGTGTGGAGGGCAATGGCTGTGTGGAGGGCAAGTGCTGTGTGGAGGGCAAGTGCTGTGTGGAGGGCAAGTGCAGATCTTTGGCTCTGGAGCCTTAAGTCCTGCCTGAAGGTCAAATGTGTGTCTTTGGATCTGGAGTATTTGGCGAGCAGGCTGAGGCAAGAAGGCTCATACAGAGGCAGGTAGGAGAATAAAGTAGAGGCTGCTCTTGTGTGTGAGCCTTGTGATTTTCTTTCTTTCTTGGTTCAGTGCACTGGTGATGGCAGGTAAGTTGGTACAATGCTCCTCCTGTTGGCTGTGGGGAGTCGGGGAAACTGCTGGTGTCCCTGATGGGAACCCACCTGTGGGAATTGTATCCAGGTGCAGATCCTTAAAGACTATGTTAGGGAATGGGAGCTGCAGCTGGAAGACCTTGGGACCATCTGGGGGAATGAGAGCTACTTGGATAAGGCGCATAGCGAGGTGGTCATGCCCAAGGTCCAGGAAGAGAGAAGGTGAGTGACCATGAGGAAGGGAAATAGACAGGGAGTGCAGGTGGCCCCTGTGGCCACCCCTGTTCAAAACAGGTGTACCCTTTTGGATGCTGTCGGGGGGGATGGGGGGGGAGTGGATGCTGTCGGGGGGGGGGGTGACACATCAGGTTGAGCAGTGGTACCAGGCAGGGCTATGGCACTGAGCCTGTCACTGAGGCAAGGTAATTTACAGGAAAGGTAATGTCAGGCAGAGCTATAGTGGTGGGAGACTCTTTGGGTAGGAGCACAGATAGGAGATTCTGTGACGATTCAGACTGAAGAAGGGTCTCGACCCGAAACGTCACCCATTCCTTCTCTCCTGAGATGCTGCCTGACCCGCTAAGTTACTCCAGCTTTTTGTGATGGATTTTCATATACACTTTGATACATCTCTGCCTTTCTCGCCCACCAAATCTCATCTCCCTGTTCATTACTCCCGCTACATAAACTCATTGACTGCCAGTAAGTTCTCCGAGGCTCTCATAGCTGCCCCCAACATCTGCACTGTCGAGGCTTCTCCCCCCCCCCCCCAAATCAGCACTGAGGATCTCATCTCTTTATTTAATACCACTTGTTCTTCCATCCTGGATTCTGTTGCTCCTCTTAAAATGAAAAAGCCTAAGCCCAAAGGTCGGCCTTGGCTCAATGACACCACCAGAGCCCTAAGAAGGGAGTGCAGAAAATCAGAACGGAGGTGGAAATGTGACAAGCTTCAAATTTCCTTCGAAATTCTGAGAAACAATCTTCTCAAATACCAGGAAGCAGTAAAGTCTGCGAGAGCACAATACTTTTCCGACCTTATTTCCTTAAGGTCCTATTTAGCACTATTACCTCTGTCATATGTCCCGCCCCCGGTATCAGAGTTGAGTCCCCTGCTAAATGCGAAGAATTCTCTACATTTTTCACTAGCAAAGTGGAGAACATTAGAACAAATATTTCCCCTACCACCCGTGACCTAGCTGTCTCACTGGTCTGTTCATCTAAATTGGACTGTTTCCAACCCGTCACTCTATCCTCCCTTGCAAAGCTTGTCTCCACTATGAAACCTGCAACCTGCCCCCTTGACGCTGTCCCCACTGCCCTTCTGAAGGATGTCATTGCAATAGCCGGTCCCAGCATCCTCTCTATCATCAACAGTTCTCTGGCCACTGGCACTGTTCCAACCTGTTTCAAGCATGTGGTGGTCCAGCCCCTCCTGAAAAAATCTAACCTAGACCCCACCTTGCCTAGCAACTACAGACCTATTTCCAAACTGCCATTCCTGTGAAAAGTCTAAATCAACTACTGCCTTACCTACACCAAAATATCACCCTGGAAAGTTTCCAGTCAGGTTTCAGGGCCCACCACAGCACAGAGTCTGCCTTGTTGAAGGTACACAACGACCTGCTTCTCGCCATCGACACCGGCGACTGTGCAATCTTGATCCTTCTCGACCTCAGTGCAGCGTTTGATACAGTGGACCACACCATCCTGATTGACCGTCTCCGGTATGGGGTTGGCGTTGATGGCACTGCCCTGAGCTGGTTCGTTTCCTACCTCAAAAATAGGAGTTTCTCCATCAACATAGGCAATTATTCCTCTTCCCCAGCTAGCCTCTCCTGCGGGGTTCCACAAGGCTCCATCCTAGGCCCCATTCTCTTCTCTGTACATGCTCCCCCTCGGCCAAATCATTCAAAGGCACGACATTTCTTTCCACTGCTATGCGGATGACACACAGCTTTATCTCTCCCTGAAACCCAACAACTGGTCAGATTTAATCAGCCTCATGCACTGCCTAACAAGTTGTCTTAAAGGCTTGGATAGAGTGGATGTGAAGAGGATGTTTCCACTAATGGGAGAGTCTAGGACTAGAGGTCATAGCTGCAGACTTAAAGGACATTCCTTTAGGAAGGAGTTGAGGAGGAATTTCTTTAGTCAGAGGGTGGTGAATCTATGGAATTCTTTGCCACAGAAGGCTGTGGAGGCTGTCAATGGATATTTCTAAGGCATAGACAGATTCTTCATTAGTACAAGTGTCAGAGGGTATGGGGAGAAGGCAGGAAAATGGAGTTAGGAAGAAGATATAGATCAGCCATGATTGAATGGTGGAGTAGACTTGATAGGCTTAATGGCCTAATTCTGCTCCTATCACTTATGACCTTATGGCACTGCAGAGAATGATGATTTCTGAATGACTTTTGCTTGTGGAATGACTGAGTAGCTGAAGGGACTTGACACTGACAATACTGAAAAAAATGTAAGCCCTCCCAGGGAATCTGGAACTAAGAAACATGTTTTTAGAATAGGGTGTTGCTCATTTAAGTTTGAGCTAAGGAGGCATTTTTTCTTCCCAAGGATTGTAGATATTTGAGGGTAGTGGTTGAAATAAACATCCTTTTGGAGTAAAGGGTGATTGTAGTATCCATGTTGATACAATTAAAACAAAAACATACTGGATAAATGCAAGGAGATTAAAACTATTTCCTGGAACTCAGGCTATAAACATTAGAAAATACTTTCTAATGACTGAATTTCTAATGAGTCTGAAGAAGGGTCTCAACTCGAAACATCACCCATTCCTTCTCTCCAGAGATGCTGTCGGTCCCGCTGAGTTACTCCAGCATTTTTTGTCTATCTTCAATTTAAACCAGCACCTGCAGTTCCTTCATACACAGAAAGTAGTTTATGCATGTAACATGTGTAAATGTCTGCAAAGGTTAGGACCACTCATGCCATTGGTGAAAATTGCAGAGAGTTGTATTTTTTATATAGCTGCATACAACACACAGTTTACTAATCTGCAAAATTTTAACTCTTCAGCACCAGAGGAGATTCTTTACCACCCATAATTCCCATGACTTAGAAGGAGTCTATTCAGCTTATCGAGCACATGCCAACTCTTAGTGCATTCCCATCAATTCCAGTTCAAAAAGGTAACTGATTACCACTCTCACACCAATTCAGGAAGAATATTGAATGTCAGCAGTCCGCACATCTGTTGTGGAGTAACAAATTATTCACGTAATTGAATGCAACAGGCACGTATTTGTTTGATCGATCTTTCACCTATAGACTGAATGGAGAAGAATTCTCAGGCACACAAATCTAAAACCCCAAAGCTCTCAGGTTAGCCAAGACTGTGACTGTCATTATTGGGATCTGGGATTCCAAGATGGTGATCACTATTGGTGACCTGGTATTTTTTTGTTTTGGCCTGTTGTAAACGTATCCTCAGAAGGGTCAGTGGAATATGGTCTTGTAACTTGGGAAACCAACTTCATCTCCTCACCTAATATTTCACGGTTGAAGGTGTTAATTGTTTCTTGCAGACAAACTCAGTTGATGTGGGTACCACAGAGTATGACTTGCCTAGAGACAAACAAGTAAGCTTCTGTCTTACATGATGCATATTAATCTGGTGCCACTAGTTCCTTGGTCTGTAGGACTCCACAGTATATCCCATGAATGTTACAAAATGTACAAAATATATCTTTGTAAATCATTAGAAAAATTGACGAGGCATGCATAAAATCTTTTTTTGTAAACTCCGTGCAAACATTTGTACAGGTGGATGTTATAACTGAAAGCATTTACTCTCCCTTAGCGCTAATGGTAATTAATTAGTGAAGTTTAGGAGAATTCATAGGAACCCATCATCAAAGCTCAAATATTCCTCTCTTGGTCAACACTGTTTTTATTGAGGTCGAGGATTTCAATTTACAGAAGGTGTTCACTTATTGATCTCGAGAACCAACTGAAATGGAAAGCAGAAGAAGGTGTAATAGCCACGTTAATCAATATTACCTGACTTAAGTTACTTCCCAATTTAAAAATGACTCAGCACAACAAAGTACTGAGGTCATTGTCTTCATAATTCTCTTGTACATTCCTCTTTAAAGTATTGTCCCTGGAACTTCATCTTTGCCTGACTTATAAATTGATTATTTGTTTAGTTTTTCCTCATGGCATCCTTTTATGTCATGAGAAAATATGTGGTGAAGAATCTCCCCTGCTGCTAAAGGTACATCATCCATAAAATGTTTTTTTTCTTGTTGTAATTTTCCATTTCCTGTTTGCAGTTATACATGAGCATTACGACATGTAATTGCAGTGTGCCAATACTAATTAATTCAAACATCCTTGCCTGAATTATTCCTGGACTTATTACTTTTGATTTGAAATGTTTCTTGCATAGTTCTTTGACAAGCTACTTAACATGTGGCAGACTGCAGTTTTCCCAGGAAACTGATTATAATAATAATAATAATAATGTATTTTATTTATATAGCGCTTTTCATATACTCAAAGACGCTTTACAGAGATTTAGAGAACATAGGGAAATTAATAAATAGATAAATAAGTAAATAAATAAGACTAGCTGAATACCTTGTCTGTGCAGTTATAATCTAATTTAATAAACAAATTATCCTGACAGGCACTGAACAGGCTCTGTACCTGTCTCATCAGATTCTTTTTGGCATTAAAGGTTTCCTATTATGAGATACTTAAATAATAAGATGTTAGAGTGTATATTTGTATCTGAACAGGACGGCAGCAGTAGAATCGTGGGTTAGGTGTTTGTATCCAGGAAACTATCTAGTAAACTATACATTTAGTTTGTATCTAGAACCTAGAATACATTGCCTGAGTTGTTTTTTTACTTAACAATAGGTTTTTACTGCATAATCACAGTTACAAAGTATGGCATAGATCAAAACGGCCGTGCAGTTTCCAAAAGTCAATTATCAAATGACAACATTATCATCCATATCAACGACACACACCAGGCCATGTGGCGACCAACATTCAAGGAAGGCTGCCTAAGTCCCCGTGAACACCGCGTGCCTACTCCCCAGGGCCTAGCAGCATGGACTTGGGCCTGGAAGAGGGTCAGCCAGTCAACTCGGGCAGCTGCCTGCAGCCTTCTCCCTTGAATGACCATCTTGGCCAGGCCCAGGAGCAAACCGACTAGGAGATTGCTTATTTACGTTGGTGTGATAGGTATTCTCACAACATGTAATTAGTATCGAGACAAACACTTAAATTACATATGCACAGAAGGCTACAAATTGAGTGATGTCAAGTGGGTTGAGTATAAATGGGCTTTTGGATGCTGTGCTGGAGGAGTTATGGGGAAAGTGGAAAGTAGGGAAGATAACATTTAATTGGCCGGGAGATGCTGATGGACTGTGCAGGTCGGAACTACAGATGTTGATTTAAACCGAAGATAGACCTAAAAAGCTGGGGCGACTAAGCTGTTTCGAGTTGAGAAGGGTCTGAAGATTGAAGTCTTAAATGCTGATGGAATCCTGCCAGACATATTCTTTAAAAGATTGTGGGAACTGATATCTGAAGAACAATGTCTGAAATCAAGTCCCATCATACCAGATGAACGCCACGAGGTCCAATGAATACACAAAAGTGGTCAAGATTAGAGAATGTATTTTCAATTGCCATAGCCTATCAACTGCAGTGATAACCACAGACTACTTTAAAAATCAGCACACCCCTTCAATCAGACATCAATCTTTGTCAATAAAGACTCGTAACCATCATTTATGTGTACCATTACTCCTCTCAAAGGTTTCACTGCTGCAAGCCAAAATCTATATTCAAATATGACAGTCGAATCATCCAGCAGATTGCACAGTATTTAGTGATGCATTTTCTTTTTCTTTCAAGACTCGGTAATGCAAAACTCGAGGCAGCAGAAGCCATTCAGAGGAAGAGAAATCTACTTTCCCACAGAAGACATTGTTCTGTCACTACTGATCCTGTAAACAGATGCTGAACTGAAATCATTGAAGGTGAAATCATCCTTAAATCTTATTCTCATATCAAAAGCATCCGAGCACTCCTTACATTTACAAGCAGCAGATGATGCAAGCGACTGCCTCCAACATTCATCCCATCCACGTGTCATCGATTTAACATTGATAGCTGCACCTACAGATGCTTGCACCTACCATGAAATGTTCTACCTCTTTAAACCCCTCCTCATTGATTCACCTCTTAATGTCCTGGCATAATACTTATTTCTTTGGCTCACCACTCATTAATTAGTTCATAGGTTCATGAGTGATAGGAGCAGAATTGGGCCATTTGGCCCATCAAGTCTACTCCGCCATTCAATCTCGGCTGACCTGCCTTTCCTTATCTTAACCCCATCAGGCCACAGCTGGAGTACTGTGTGCATACAGGAAGGTTGCAATTGCACTGGAGATGTACCAAGATGTTGCTGGGATGGAACATTTCAGTCAGGAGAGTGGCACAGCTGCACAGCAGTAGAGCCGTTGCCTCGCAGCGCCAGGGACCGGGGTTCAATCCTGACCAAGGGTGCTGTTTGTGCAGGTTTTCTCCCACATTCCAAACATGTGCATGTTTGTAGGTTAATTGGCTTCTGCAAATTGCACTTACTATGTAGGAAATAGAAGTGTATGTCATGGTGTATGAGAAATCGATGTAGGTGTGGGCTCGGTGGGCTGAAGAGCCTGTTTTCAAGCTGTATCTAGACTAAACTAAACTGAAAGACAGGATAGGCCAGGTTTATTTTCCTTGGAGCAAGGTGGGCTGAGGGGGGAACCTAAAATAGAGGAGTATACAAAGTACCCCTCTATTTTGTATAGAGGGTATTCCTACCCTCATAGCGGGGTAGAAATATTTTCCCATCGCAGAGGAGTCTAAAACTAGAGGGCAGATATTTAAGGTAAGGGTCAGAGGTTTAGCTGGGATATGATAAAGATTTTTTTCCCTCGGAAGAGGGCAGGAATTTAGAGTACCCTGTCTGAGTAGGTGGGCAGACAAGTATTCTCACAACATTTCTATATTACTAGACCAAGTGGACCCGTTGGGCCCAAACCACTCCTGCATTGGTGCAGCACCCTCTCCTCCCCCCTCCCTCTTTTAAACTTTAAAATGTGAATAACTTTAAAAATATAACACCAATTTCACCAATATAACACCTCTTCCATAGGACCACGGGACGACGGTGAGTAAAGTGGGACAAAAGTTGTCCCGCTATCGTGCACCGTTTTGGCTGTAGTTTAGGAACAAGTGAACAAACGAAAGTTTTAGTATATAGATATAGACAAACTCTTGAAACACCAACGCATGGCAAGCGACAGACTGAGTATTCCAAATGGGAAGAACATAAGTGAGTAGTTGATGATAGACGTGGACATTCATGTTTCTTTACTGTTTGACGCTATGATTTTATTTCTGCCTGATTGTGCTCAGGGACGTACTTTGGTATGTTTAAGAGCATTGGTATGAAAATGTTGATTTTATTTCCCCCAAGTTCATGAGAAATAAAACTAATTCCAATACCCATGCTGTTGTGCTAGCTACAATTTGGTAAACAGTTTCAGATCAGGAATTAAACAATATTCTTTCAGTCTCTGCAGCCCAAGTTACAGACAATGGGCTATAAAATTTCAATGTCAGGCAGAAGATAGACACATAAAATGCTGGAGTAACTCAGCGGGGCAGGCAACATTTCTGGAGAGAAGGAATGGGTGATGTTTCGGGTCGAGACCCTTCTTCAGACTGATGTCAGGCACATTGATTAGACCAAAAAAAAGCACTGGAGCATCTGTGGAGGCAGTAGGATTATCGACATTTGGGGATGAATGCAGACCTGAAACATTGATTTTCTCTTTGCCTCCACAGATGCCAGCTGCCCCAGTGATTTATTCTTATTGTTTTATTTTGCTACAGATTATGCCTTCTGCAGCCATTTGTGATTCCATGCTGATTTGGCTCCCTGTTACATATTTAACTACACGCTGTAAAGTGCTGTAGGCACTGGAAATCTGTACATTGCCGTGCATTTGCCATCCGCACCAAAGTTTAAACTTGCTCTTTAAGTTTCACCAAATAAAACGCCCAAGCAGGAATTCCATACTAAATAATTCAAACTAAGAAATTAGCTCTCAGAGTTAATTCAATCAGCTGCCTCATGTTCCAAAACTAATTCATTATCAAATATGCTAAATGTCTGAATCCTTTGTTTCTGATTCTATTGTTGTCAATCAAATAAATACTTTACCTTCCAGACAAGTGATTCAACACATTAATACTATTATTTGAAAAGGTCAATAATGTCAGCAAAAGATGAGCAGTGCAAGAGAAGGATTATTGCCAATTATCATCATTAAATTCACAGAATTAGGGACATTGGTATCTTGATCAATAACAATATTTATGAATCAAATGAGTGGTTATTGTGATATTTTTTAGATGACATTTGCATTCCTTCCCAAGTAGTTTAAATGCATGGAATGCAAAAGAAATATAACCCTTGAAATTCCTTCTCAGCTTTTTTACCTGTGATAAAACAGGCTTGTGTCCCAAGCTTAAAATGTATTTTCGAAATCTGACAGCAATTGCAATCTTACAATGTCAGGATCATCCTGCATCACATTGCACTGTGTTGGTAGAGCTCACTCTAATGTCTTTTCTATTGCAAGATCTCACAGCTGCCAGTTCTTAACCTCATAGCTGCAATCTTAGCAGCAACTCTTAAAAGGGACTCGTCCATAATTTTAATCTCCAACTGTAAATCCTCCAGCTATTGGAGTTTGATGTTGGTCCAGGAATGACTTCGATGGTCGAAGGGAGGAATGTGTGCTCTCTGGGGCTGCTACAGCCCTGGACAGGTGGGGGGAATGGCTTACACATGAGAGGCATACTGTTTGTGCAAGGGTGCCAGTGAAACCCTCCTGTTGGGAGGTTGGCAGGGAGATTACTGCAAAGAGTAATGCTACACTAGTCAATGGATGCCCGCACATTAGGCAAGCCTCCCATGGTAATAAGTCTTTGTGCTTACTCTGCACATTCCTGTGAATAGACAGAAAAGTAGTTGAAGTCTTGTCTCATTCAATATGGAGCAGGAATGGTTTCTGCACAGCAGCAGTGAGCAACACTGGATCAACAGCTGGAATAATCCTGACTCTAGGATTCAGAGAGTAGCCAGGCCTATAACCTCCATTGGCACATCAGATCAGGATTATGCGTGAAGCTGCATTAGAGAAGATCACTGCCCAATGAGGTCTATTTTGGCAAAGCTAAGCTTGTTTTAGATTTAGCTTCACAGAGATCTCTGCAAATGCTAAGAATAAGAACTTTTGAGAGGTCCTTCTATGCTTCCTGTCCCTTGGTTGCCTGTGTCATCTGTCACCAGTAACCCTTGGCCAAGCCACCCAAAATAAAAAGCATTTGGTGTAGATAAATCCTCATTGGAAGACATTCTTGATTGCAGGAAAGTCACTGAAGGTGCAACAAAGACTCAATGTTAAATGGATCTGAAGAAGGGTCTCGACCCTAAACTTCACCCATTCCTTCTCTCCAGAGATGCTGTCTGTCCCGCTGTCTGTCCAGCTTTTTGTGTCTTTCTTCAGTTTAAACCAGCATCTGCAGTTCCTTCTTACACAGTAATGATTCCATGGTGCTTTTATTGTCTCATATGCAAACACACAGTGAAATTCTGTGATGAGTAGGCAATGAAGCTGCAGAGTTTTATGGAACAGGCCAGCAAGGAATGCTGATTGAGTGTTGGTCCTTTGAATAGCACAATATATGGAGAAGTTCATAAATCTTGGTTATTCTACAATAAAATTAGAACTATCATACAACCTGCAAGAGTTTGCAAACCGAATTATGTTTTCAGGATGAATAAAGATCCCACCATACAGCCATACTAAGTGAAAAGCAACAAGAGACACAACCACATAAAAGTTAACATAAACATCCATCACAGTGGATTCCACATTCCTCACTGTGATGGAAGGCAATAAAGTTCAAGCTTCTTCCTCTTTGTTCTCCCGCGATCGGGGCAGTCAAACCATCTACAGTCGGGGCGATCAAAGCCCCTGCAGCCGACGATCGAAGCCCCCATCGGGGTGATCAAAGCTCCCGCATCGGGGTGGTTGGAACTCTCTCCGTGGCATGGAGCTCCCGAGTCGGCCTCTTCTTACCAGAGACCGCGGGCTTCATGATGTTAAAGTCCGCATGCCCCTCGGTTGGAGCTTCGATCCCCGACAAAGGGATCACAAGCTCCGCGATGTTAAAATCTCGCAGACTTTACGGCTTGGAGCGCCCGTCGGTCTCCAGTAAAGGCCACCAACTCCACGATGTTAGAGATACAATATGGAAAAAAATCGCATCTCCGTCGAGGTAAGAGATTGAAAAATAAGTTTCCCCCAACTCTTCCCCCCCCCCCACCCCCCCCACATAAAACAAACCAAGGAACAGGCGAGGCAGCCACTGCTGGTGGTGCCACCTGGTGTTAACTGCAGGTAGGTTCAAGAACAGCTTTTTCCCAGCAGCCATCAGGCTGTAGAACATTGCACAACACTAACCACTACCTCAGCAACTGTGATCGACTGTGGACTTTGTTATGGTTGCATTACATACTTAGGTTTTACACTATTATGGACTGGTCACCTAGTGTTCCCGATCATAAATTTGCTATTATTGACGATTACATATTTATTTGTGTGGTATTATGTTAAAAGAGACCTGCTAAGCTGCAGCAAATAAGAATTTAATTGTTCCATTGCTGGTACAAATGACACAATTAAGCACACTTGACAGTCTAGGGTGGAGCTATCTTTATTTCCTTCAACAAGCTCCCTCTGCTGGCAAACTGTTTCTAAGCCACCAGCAAGTCAATCCATGATAGACAAACACGACAAAAGCATAACTGTGTGTGTTGAAGCCAGTTAACAATCAATTCCCTGTTTGTTCCTTGACTCTGCTTATTCATTTGTCTAAATTCTCTTTCTTGATCCAAAGATGATGCTTTACCTGCTGAGTATTGATAATTCTGTACTTTTTCCCCAAGCTCTTTATATCCTTCCACTGCACCGTCTGTAACATCATCCAGATTTGTAATCTCTGAATTTCACGTGCAGCCTTGATTTATTATCTCTCCACTATTACCAATCATGCATTCATTAGCTTAGGGTATAATGTCTGGTATGTTCTAACTGAGTCCGAAGTAGGGTCTCAACCCGAAAAGTCACCAAATCCTTTCCTCCAGAGATGCTGCATGACCCACCGACTTACTCCAGCAATTTGTGTCTTACTTTTTCTATCTAAAACTTTTCTCTTTTAAGAATCTCTTTAAACTTTACCCCTGTGTCTAACTTGGCCAGCCTTCCTGATATCTTGGTCTTGTGGTTCAAAGTCAATTATTTCTTTAATGTGACCAAATATGGTCTTATTTTCTACAATTAATGTACAATGCAAATAGAAGTTGTTAACATTTTGAAGTAATGTTACACTTTTATTCACTGATAATTATATTATTTAATTTGGTGCGGCATTTGAATTTTTTTCTTTCGCCCATAACCATGTTTAAGAATATCAATTATTTGACGATGGTTCTAGTATTTGCGTGCATTAAAGAGTGCATTAAAGTACGTTCAAGAAACCAGAACGTGGAAGCAGTTTGTGTGGAAATACGAAATAATGCCAAGAAGTCATTTGTGGTTGTGGTGCCCATCTCTTCAAAGTAACCACATGAAGGGCAGAGTATAAAGGAATAAATAATATCAAATGCCTCTGGAAACCTAAATATTGTACTGTATTAAATCTTTATTCATTCTCTTGAAAGAACTCCAAATTAGTCAAAATGTATTTTCCTTTCACAAAACTGTGTTGCCTAGTTTTCTTGAATCTTTCTAAATAGGTCCAAACTCCTGGACCTAAGAGTCAGTTTCTAAGATTTAAATCTACATAGAGATTGGAAAAATCAGATGTGAAAGGAAAACTAGATGAAGAGTTTGCAGAGTGCTTGTGGGGCAGTTCTTTAGAACAGCGGATTCTGAGCCAACCAGAGAGCAGGTTATGCACCTTGTGCATTGTGAAAATGCACCTCGGAGCAGGAGTCATCAGATGTTTGAATTTTTCATTCTGTTTGAAGAAAAGATGAAAGAGTCCAAAATTAATATTTAAACATAAATAAGGGTAACGATGGATGATGAAACCAGAACCAGCTAAATTGAACTGCCAAATCAGGTCAATGAATTAGTCAATCGAGAAGCAGTGGCAGACATTTAATGAGTTATTTCAGAATACACAGATTAGATATATGCCTTGAGTAAGAAAGATTCAAAGTAGACAGATCACCTCTGGCTCAATAATAAAGTTAGTATATTAAAATAAAAGTCGTATAACTGTGTAAAGAGAAGTGGCAGATTAGAAGGCTGTACAGAACTTGAAAACAGCGACAAATGACTAAAAAGTTAATAAGCAAGGAAAAAAATAGAGAACCACACAAAGCTGCCCAGCAACATGAAAACACATGGTGGGAATTTTGTGGGTATTTTAAAATATCAAGAGTTAACAATGATTGTTAGTCTTGTAGAGAGTAAACCATGATAATTAATAATGGAAAACAGAAGATGACAGATGAATTAAATAGATGTTTTGCATTAGTCTTCATTATATGCATACAAATAACATTCTAAAAATAGCTGCATTTCGGAAATTGAAGACAATGATAATAAGCAATTTGTCAGAGTTGCGGATTGAAAGGTTTATGGATCTCCATGGACTTCATCCTAAATTACAAAAGAAAGTGGTTTGAGAGATTGTCATTACATTGCTGTAGGAAGGAATGGCAGATGCTGGTTTAAACCGAAGATAGATACAAAAAGCTGGAGTAACTCGATAGGTCAGACAGCATCTCTGGAGAAAAGGAATAGATGACGCTTTGCGTCGAGATCCTTCTTCAGACTGAAGAAGGGTCTCGACCCAAAATGTCACCTATTCCATCTTCTTACAACTGAAGAAGGGTCTCGAACTGAAAAGTCACCTATTCCTTTTCTCCAGAGATGCTGTCTGACCTGCTGAGTTACCCCAGCTTTTTGTTACTACATTGGTGTTACTTTTCCAAATGTTCTTAGATTCAGAGGTTCCCCTGAAATAAAATATCAATTTTACCTCTTTTATTCAAAAGGGAGAGAGAAAGCAGGAGACCACAGGCTAGTTAATGTAACACCCATTAAAGGGAAAATATTAGAAACTATTATAAACCATATAATAGAAGTGACCACTTAGAAATATTCAAGGCAACTAGGCAAAGTCAACAGGATTTTGTGAAAGGGAAATACAATTTGACTTATTGGAGTTGTTTCAAGAAGTAACATGTGCTGAGAATAATGCACAATATTTAGATTTCCAGAGATCTCAATTTCCAGCATTTGAGAAGGTCTTGCATCAAAGGGTATTGCAAAAAATAAAAGTTGTAAGGGGTAATATTAGGACAGAAGATTGGTTGTTTAACAGAAACAGTGCTTATTCTATTTAGCAGGGTGTCATAAGCGCGCACAGTATCGATCTCCCTATTTAAGGAAGGATGCCAATAAATTGAGAACAGTATACTAGACAATACATGGAATGAAAATGGTCAGACAGGCTAAGCTTTCATCTACTAAAGGTTAGAAGAGCGAGTCGGGGCTGGTTTGAAGTATGTGAGATCTTGTTAGGTCTTCACAAGGTGGACATAGAGGTAATGTTTCCTCATATAGAATCTAGGCCTGGATTAGGGGTTAACGATTTAAGTCAATGATGAGCAAACTTTTTATTCCAGAAGATCATGAATAATTCCTCAAGAGATTTGAATACATTTGAGTCTTTGAATACTTTTAAGATAGAGGTATATAAATATTCAACAAGCATTTGGACAGAAGAATAGTGATGGTAGATTTGAATGAAGAGTAGACACTACAGTCAGGTTAACCGTATTCTCACTATATGGCAGAAAAAGCTTTCAAGAGGTCAAGTAATAAGTTTACAAGTTTATATGACTGGTGTCAGTTGAGAGTTCAGCAGCCATCTTCAGTAAAAAGTTTAAAAAAATAGTAAACAGAAACAGATGGCAAAGTGTGAATGCATCATAAGCACATTGTTTAATATGTATGAATCGATTTCTGCTTTATTACTCATGCTTTGCAAATGAAAGGGACAAATTTGAATCAAGAGAACGTAAATGCATAAGAACAAAAGAGAAAGATACAAGAATGGGGTATGTAACCTGTTAACTCTGCCCCTTCATTGGTCCACTTTACTAAGACATAGACACAAGGAACTTCAGATGGGTGTTTACAAAAAACACAAAGTGCTAGAGTAAGTCGGTGAGTCAGGCAGTATCTCTGGAAGACATGGATAGGTGACGTTTCCGATTGGGGCCCTTCTTCAGACTGATTGTAGTAGGTAGGGGGTGCAAAACTGGAAAAGCGACGGGGCAGAAAAAAGCCTGGTAAGTGATAGGTGGATACACGCGAGGGTCTTTTTTTAATTGGCCGATGGATGGATAAACGCTAGAGGTAAAAAAGACAAAAGTGTGTTAGATGAGGGAAGAGGAGTGAAATGTGAAGTCAAAGGGATGTAGCACATTCTGTTTTTGTTTCAGATTTCTGATGGCTGCAGTTTTAAAAAAATTCTTGGTTCCTAGCCAAAGGAAACTGTTGCCGCTGTCATTCCCTCTCAATACCTTATCTTTCAATGAATACTGAGTGCGCAGATGCATGGCAGATGCAATATATTGTGGATGAATGTGAGGTTATCCACTTTGCGGCAAGAACAGGAAGGCAGATTATTATCTGAATGGTGTCAGATTAGGAAAAGGGGAGGTGCAACGAGACCTGGGTGTGCTTGTACATCAGTCAGTGAAAGTAAGCATGCAGGTACAGCAGGCAGTGAAGAAAGCTAATGGCATGTTGGCTTTCATTGTGAGAGGATTTGAGTTTAGGAGCAAGGAGGTCCTACTGTAGGACATTGGTGAGACCGCACCTGGAGTATTGTTTGCAATTTTGGTCTCCTAACTTGAGGAAGGACATTATTGCTCTTGAGAGAGTGCAGCGTAGGTTCACCAGGTTAATTCCCGTGATGGCGGGACTGACATTTGATGAAAGAATGGGTCGACTGGGCTTATATTTACTGGAATTTAGAAGGATGCGAGGGGATCTTATAGAAACATAAAATTCTTAAAGGATTGGACAGGCTAGATGCAAGAAAAATGTTCCCGATGTTGGGGGAGTCCAGAACCAGGGGTCACAGTTTAAGAATAAGGGGTAGGCCATTTAGAACTGAGATGAGGAAAAACTTCTTCACCCAGAGGGTTGTGAATCTGTGGAATTCTCTGCCACAGAAGGCAGTGGTGGCCAATTCGTTGGATGTTTCCAAGCCATGATCATATTGAATGGCGGTGCTGGCTCGAAGGGCCGGGTGGCCTACTGCTGCATCTATTTTTCTATGTTTCTAATGAATACTCACCTTTCATTCTTCCACACAGCAGTGGATATTGGCCCCTCCCACTTCATTCCCTGAAGATAAGATGACATCATCTCCAACAAATTTGTCAAGTACACTTTAATTGTATTCCTGCTGGGGCAAGTATATTGTTTAGGTATAGATTTAAAAAATGGACATTGTCTTATATGTGTTGTTTCATAAAGACCCTGTGCAGCAAAATGCCTTCATATTTGTATCCGAACATGTACTTAAGAGGTTCTTGTTTGTGATTTAGAAGATTGTGGGTTCGTAAATGCCTCAAGCTGCACCAACGCACACATTATGCTAAATAGGGTTGAACCTGTTTGGTGACTATTATCAGTAATTGTATGCAACCATCATCTATTATTTGTGGCAATCGGCAATTAAAGGTAGGTACAATTAAAAACAATTCAACAGACAAATGGCACAACTTCCTACTTTTAAATACAGTGAGTAAAGCCTGTCTAAAGTTTGCCTTAATATAAGATTAGGAAACTTCAGTTGTTACTGAAACAAAACTGTCTAAAGTAATGGAGACGTTGTCTGGATCAAAATCACAATTGCTTTTATATTCCTTGTGAATATATTGGGAATTTGCAAACATCATTGATTATAAGTTCATAAGTCATAGCAGAAGTAGGGCACATTCGGCACATTGAGTCTAGTCTGCCATTCAATCGTGGCTGATCCATCTTTTCCTCTCAACCCCATTTACCTGCCTTCTCCCCATAACCCTTGACACCTTTATTGATCAAGTATTTGTCAATCTCCCATTAACTTAACAATAATTTGTCAGGGCCCTGCATTATATCAAAGAATATTTAGCTAATCAGTGAGTGCCATCTTCTGGATTTTCAAAAACATTGCATTGGTTGTGTTGATTCTGCAGAACACTGGTTAGGACACAACTGGGGTCGTGTGTCCAGTTTATGGTGTCATATTTTGGAGATAATGTGAAAGTCTTGAAGAGAAAGAAGAAAAGGTTTACTAGTAAGACTCCAGAGATTAGAGATTTCAGATATAAAGTTAGAATGGAGAAAGTTGAGAAGAGACTTGGCAGAAGAATACAAGATCATGACAGCTTTTGATAGGGCAAGTAGAAACTGAGAACCAGAGGGTTGTTCCAGATTTGGCCCATCGTGTTCATGCTGACCTTTAAGCCCGCATTAAGATCATATAAGCAGAGGGAGCTCTTTCCATTAGCGGATGGTTTAAGGAATTGTGGATACAGGTTTAACATTTTGGATCATAGGTACAAGGTGGGTACAATAATGTTTGTTTTACTCAGATTTTTAATTCTAAAAATTCTATGATTAAGAACCATTTTCATCTCACATAGTAAATCAGAAAATGCTTGAAATATTCAGCAGGTCAGACTGCACTAGTGGGGGAAAAAGAGTCAATATTTCAAGGCAAAATCCCTTCATCATTTACTCTGTTTCTCTACCTACTGATAAATTATGATCTGCTGGGTATTTTACATTCAACACTATAAACTGTTTTTAGTTTAGATGTCCTGCTTCTGCAGTTTAATTTTTTTTTAGCATCTTACATTATTAGATTTTGGTTGAATGCAAACTTAAAAGGTTTCCCAATATATAAGGCATTAGTCCAATAGATACATTTGTGTTTCATATTGCACTTAAATCATGACAAATTGTGCAATTTATGTCTGTTAACAATGACTATTCAGCCACCTCGTCCAAGTTTAAATATAAGAAGTAGTAATTACATTTCGCAATCTCAGTATTTCTATACAACTGATAACTGTTAAGTGCAAATTTGTTCTTTCGTTCTCAATTTTGTTAACCCATTGTACAACCACAAAGACCAACATTTTTTTGCTTTATTGATTTCAGAAGTGACAGTAAATAGTTTGAAATGTTGGATTTAATAGTGCTACCTTTGGTCCACGCGATGTCAAAGTATTGACGTCATAAGGCCTTTGAAGCATTCACGATGCAGTGGACATGATAATATTATTGAGAAGATTCTGTGGTAGTTGCTAGTCTGTTTAGGTCCTCAGCTTTATATGAACTAGACAAAAAACAAACTTGAGATTTTCTAGTGCACTTTTGTGGCCTTGTATTGTTCTGAAGTAGTTTATAACCAATGAAATGTATTTTAAAGTGCAGTAACAATTGTGATATATGAAATGCTGCAACCAATTGTGCAGAATACGATTTTTTCATCCAATAATGATACATAAAAGGAGAAAATGCTGGAAATACATAGCAAATTATCCAAAGAGAAACCAAAACAATATTTCAAGTTGACAGCCTTCGGCAAAACTGGGAGAAATTGAAAATAAAGAAAGTTTAGTTGCAGAGAAAGGCAGGAGGATGGAGAAATGAAAAGGGAAAGTCTCTGATTGAGTGGAGACTGGTAAAAGCTCAATGACATGTGGTGGTACTGGCAGTGAACATTATTGGGCTCCGGTCACCTTGATCAAGTGAAAGACTATCAGTGATGGTGGATCGCAGGTATATAAATGTCGTGACAATCTCTGAACCACAATTGTTAATATTGATTGAATATACCAATCTCTTGCTCCATTATTTTATATTTGCACAGATTAATGGTGACCAAAAGTCCTGGCAATGTGTGGAAATGTTTTGCTGTGTGTGTGATCATTGTCAGGAAAGAACAAGTATTTGTATGCACTGCATTGAGTCTGGAGGATTTGAATACCTTTGGATTTGGCCTTGTCTGGAGGTACAATCCTTCTATAACTATCTCAAAGATACGTTTGAACAGGAGGGCTATATAGATCCCAATGCCTGAAACAAATAAATAACCGTGCCTGACTCTGGTATATAAGTTAAAAAACTCCAAGGCTGAGCAGTTCCTTCCTATATGGAAAGATTCGATGATGCAAAGTAGTTTTGAATTAATCTGTCTTTTCCAACAATTTACAATATATATATGAATGATTTAGATGATGGAATTAAAAATAACACCAGCAAATTTGCAGATGACACAAAGTTGGGTGGCAGTGTGTACTGCGAAGAGAATGCTAGGGGGTCGAAGGGTAACTTGGACAAGTTGAGTGAGTGGGCAGATGCATGGCATATGCAGTATAATGTAGCTAAATGTGAGGTCATCCACTTTGGCGGCAAGAACAAGGAGGCAGATTATTATCTCAATGGTGTCAGATTAGGAAAAAGGGAAGTGCAACAAGACCTGGGTGTCCGTGTACACCAGTCACTGAAAGTAAACATGCAGGTAAAGCAGGCAGTGAGGAAAGCTAATGGCATGTTGGCCTTCATAATGAGAGGATTTGAGTATAGGAGTAACGAGGTCCTTCTGGAGTTGCACAGGACCCTGGTGAGACCACATCTGTAGAATTGTGTGCAGTTTTGACCTAATTTGAGGGAGGACATCGTTGCTATTGAGGGAGTGCAGTGTAGGTTCACAAGGTTAATCCCTGGGATGGCGGGACTGTCATATGAGGAAAGATTGGAAAGACTGGGTTTGTATTCACTGGAATTTAGAAGGGTGAGAGGAGATCTTAACATATATAACATATAACATATAACAACTACAGCATGGAAACAGACCTGTCCGGCCCTACCAGTCCACGCCGACCATTCTCCCTGACCTAGTCTCATCTACCTGCACTCAGACCATAACCCTCTAATCCCCTCTTATCCATATACCTATCCAATTTACTCTTAAATAATAAAATCGAGCCAGCCTCCACCACTTCCACCGGAAGCCCATTCCATACAGCCACCACCCTCTGAGTAAAGAAGTTCCCCCTCATGTTACCCCTAAACCTTTGTCCCTCAATTCTGAAGCTATGTCCCCTTGTTGGAATCTTCCCCACTCTCAAAGGGAAAAGCCTACCCACGTCAACTCTGTCCGTCCCTCTCAAAATTTTAAAAACCTCTATCAAGTCCCCCCTCAACCTTCTACGCTCCAAAGAATAAAGACCCAACCTGTTCAACCTCTCTCTGTAGCCTAAGTGCTGAAACCCAGGCAACATTCTAGTAAATCTCCTCTGTACCCTCTCCATTTTGTCAACATCCTTCCTATAATTTGGCGACCAGAACTGCACACCATACTCCAGATTCGGCCTCACCAATGCCCTGTACAATTTTAACATTACATCCCAACTTCTATACTCGATGCTCTGATTTATAAAGGCAAGCATACCAAACGCCTTCTTCACCACCCTATCCACATGAGATTCCACCTTCAGGGAACAATGCACAGTTATTCCCAGATCCCTCTGTTCCACTGCATTCCTCAATTCCCTACCATTTACCCTGTACGTCCTATTTTGATTTGTCCTACCAAAATGCAGCACCTCACACTTATCAGCATTAAACTCCATCTGCCATCTTTCAGCCCACCCTTCCAAAAGGCCCAAGTTCTCTGTAGACTTTGAAAATCTACCTCACTATCAACTACTCCACCTATCTTAGTATCATCTGCATATTTACTAATCCAATTTGCCACACCATCATCCAGATCATTAATGTAAATGACAAACAACAGTGGACCCAACACAGATCCTTGGGGTACTCCACTAGACACTGGCCTCCAACCTGACATACAATTGTCAACCGTTACCCTCTGGTATCTCCCATTCAGCCATTGTTGAATCCATCTTGCAACCTCACTATTAATACCCAACGATTTAACCTTCTTAATCAACCTTCCATGTGGAACCTTGTCAAATGCCTTACTGAAGTCCATATAGACAACATCCACAGCCTTGCCCTTATCAATTTCCCTGGTAACCTCTTCAAAAAATTCAAGAAGATTAGTCAAACATGACTTTCCAGGCACAAATCCATGTTGACTGTTTCTAATCAGGCCTTGATTATCCAAATAATTATATATATTGTCCCTAAGTATCTTTTCCATTAATTTTCCCACCACAGACGTCAAACTAATAGGTCTATAATTGCTAGGTTTACTTTTAGAACCTTTTTTAAACAAAGGCACAACATGCGCAATGCGCCAATCTTCCGGCACCATCCCCGTTTCTAATGACGTTTGAAATATTTCCGTCATAGCCCCTGCTATTTCTGCACTAACTTCCCTCAATGTCCTAGGGAATATCCTATCAGGACCTGGAGACTTATCCACTTTTAGATTTTTCAAAAGTGTCCGTACCTCCTCTTCTTTAATCCTCCTAATTTCCATCACTACTCTACTTGTTTCGCTTACCTCACATAATTCAATATCCTTCTCCTCGGTAAATACCGAAGAAAAGAAATTGTTTAATATCTCCCCCATTTCTTCCGGCTCAGCACATAGCTGTCCACTCTGACTCTCTAATGGACCAATTTTATCCCTCACTATCCTTTTGCTATTGACATATCTGTAGAACCCCTTGCGGTTTACTTTTACATTACTTGCCAAAGCAGCCTCATATCTTTTTTTCGCTTTTCTAATTTCCTTCTTAAGATTCCTTTTACATTCTTTATATTCCTCAAGAACCTCATTTACTCCCTGCAGCTTATATTTATTGTATATCTCCCTCTTTTTCCGAACCAAGTGTCCAATTTCCCTGGAAAACCACGGCTCTTTCAAATTATTATTCTTTCCTTTCCACCGAACAGGGACATAAAGACTCTGTACTCTCAAAATTTCACCTTTAAATATCCTCCATTTCTCTATTATATCCTTTTCATAAAACAAAAATTTCCATTTCACTCCTTTTAAATCCTTTCTCATCTCCTCAAAATTAGCCTTTCTCCAATCCAAAATCAGCCTTTCTCCAATCCAAAATCTCAACCCTTGGTCCAGATTTGACCTTCTCCATAATGATATTGAAACTAATGGCATTGTGATCACTAGACCCAAAGTGCTCCTCAACACATACCTCCGTCAC